>NC_056000.1:39911103-41199650 GCF_018446385.1 Zingiber officinale
CTCAGTCGGCACTTATTTTTACTTCTTGCATGGCATTTGCATAATCACCCGATTGCTCTGCTCAGCATCGCCCGACTGTTTTCTTGATATCGCTTGGCCTCCCGCTTGGAATCCGATCAATCATTTGCTCAACACGCGCTCGACACTATTTTTTATCGCTCGCTCAGTATTATGTTAGTCGCTTGCTCGACATCGCCATAGATACTCGTTCGACATTATATGATAGGCACAACGATCTGACTCTGCATTCAGGAGTGATTTCGCTTTACGTTAGGCTTGGTCTAGTTAGTCGGACTTGCGCCTCTTTTGACTAGACTTGAAGGGGAAGCTTGTGATATGATATAAGTGAATGACCTAGGAGAAATTAAGAGGAGAAGGAGGGGCATTTTGGTCTTTTCATTGTATAGGGCTTTAAGGAGAAGGAGGCACCGTTGAGAAAGGGGTTTCTTTCATTTTCTTCGGTCTGCCGCCACCACGAACATGGGGAGAGGGGGGAACACGACCTCCGTTGCTCACCGGACCGGTCACGCCGCCGTCGTCGCCTTCTCCTTTGTCGCCAGCAAGCCACCTCTCTCCCCCCCCCTCTCTCTCTCTCTCTCTCTTTCACTCCATCCTTCTTCGGCGTTTTTGGTTGCCGTCACCCACCAAGGGATGCACACCTCAGCGGCCCTCCCCTCTCATCACTAGCGACGGCCGCCTCTGAACCGCCTTCTTCATTCTCTTTCGCCGCCACCATGAGGAAAGCACGCCTCAGCCACCTCACCACCTCCCCTCACGTCGACAACACATGCACCTACTCCCCTCCCACCGATGGACCTTTGACGCCTCATTCCCCTAGTCGCCACGCGCTCACGCCGACGTCGGCACTTCTGATTCCCTCACAAGGCCTCTCTCAAACAAGCTTCACCCCTTATTTCATCCTCCCAACATCATTGCCTCTGGGGAAAAAGGGGGTCGCAACCTCCTTCAACGTGTGCAGCTAGATTGTCAGCGTCGCTAACAATCCCAGTGAGCAGCCCATGTGCGGGCAACCCCCTTTTCCCTCACGCGTGCCACTGACTCCCTTTCGTCGGCTTCTTCACTCCACAACCAACAACCACATTCTAGCGACAGCCACTGGCCGACCCATTGCCTTGGTTGACCCATTGCCTCGGCCCAACATTGATCCAGCGCCCTTGCCCTGAGGCTTGATGTCGGTCTAACCCTTGATCCATGTCGCTCATGCGTTGTTGATGCGATCCAACCTCCCTCGAGCTACCGTCGTAATGCACCTCGCTAGTGTGTTCCAGTTTCATGCCAATGTGGTGTTCCGGCCTTCGTGTCATTATTACTATTCGACCTGTGTGTCGTTATTGTATTTCAGCCTGCATGCCGTTGTCACAACTTGGCCCACGCGCCGCTATCATCTCCCGCCCCTGCGTGCTGATATCATCTCCCGGCCTACGTGTCGATATCATCTCCCGGCCTGCATGTTGATGTCATATTTCGGTCACGTGTTGTTGTTAGGTCCCGACCTGCGTGTCGTCTTCCGGATCTAGGTCGCATTAGGCTCTGCGCCGCCAAACCCAGCTTCACATCTGACTCCCGTTCATCTACTATTCCGGGTCACGACAACTCGAACAGCGTCCTGACCAGCTCATCGATCCATTCAAGAGCGCCCCCTGGGTCAGGATATGCTCTCAATTCTTATTCTGCGCCGCCAAACCCAACTTCACATCTGACTCTCGTTCATCTACTATTCCAGGTCACGACAAATTGAACAGCGTCCTGACCAGCTCATCGATCCATTCGAGAGCGCCCCCTGGGTCAGGGTATGCTCTCCATTCTTATTCTATACGTATTTCATTATTATACGTCTTAGCCTGTTTCTTTTATATTCGTTGGATCTACCTCGAGAATCGGGACACCAGAGACCAGGGAGACTCGATCGCTGGCTGCAAGTAGCACTGACTAGAGGATTTCTGATGACTTGATCAGCATAGAAGTCATCTTAGCATACCTCCTCTGGGTCATAACAATTCGGTCAACATTCCATCTATCTTATCTAACTATCCATCTAACTCAAATTTCGAACAGGATCATTCAGTAATTTGTGGAAGGCCGCCGACAGTCGAAAAAGGGCAGCAAAGTGCTTCTACTATAATTTTAAAGAAAATAGAAGAAGTTCTGCAGCGGAGAAAAGAAAAGTATGGGTTGAGGGTTCGGACGATAGAAGAACCTAGAAGTAAGAAAGAAGGAGAATAAAAAGAGAACGAACCAAGATAGGAGAATAGGGATGGAGAAGAGGAGCTTTGATGTGAGCCTTGCGGCGGTAGAAAAGAAAACACGAAGTAAGGAAGCAATTTCAATTTTTTTTTTTGTTTTATACGGAATAAAAGGGAAGAGAAACCTAGAAAGCTCATAAGCAAAAGAAAAAACTGTTATACGGTGGAAAATAAGAATTTGAAAAAGAGTTTTTTTTAGGAAAGAAATAAAAAGGGAATAAGAGTAAAGAAAGAGAAAAAGAAAGAGAAAGAAAAATAGAAAAAGGAAAATACTTATGCTCCTTAATTAGGGTAAAAAGAGAGCAAAAGTGGTTGGCTGTTATTAACAATAACAATGCATGCTGCGATGGCGATGAAACAACAACAATATGTGTATATCGCTGTTGGCTGGGTGAAGAGGTAGAAGCTTCATTGGCTGAAGAAAAGGAAGAGATAGAAAATAAAATAAAAAAAGAGAGAAGTGGTAGAATTAAAAGGAGGAAAAAGAAGAAGATAAAGTCCACGAAAAAAATGTAAGAGAGAATAATTAGACGACCATCCAAGTGGTGACGTTGAGGTAAAAGAAAATGAATAATAGGAAGAGAAGAGAAAAAGAAATAGGAAATAAAGAAAAGATTTTTTTTTAAGAAAAAAAATAGTTCTCCTACTATATTAAAATACATAATGAGAAAGAAATAAACATAGGAAAAATAGAGAGATAAATAGAGAAAAATAATTAATTTTTTATTATTGATTAATTATTATAGGTTAACAAGTCTATTTATAGCAGATGATCAAAATAATATATAGAAAAGTATTATGATAACTATGGTAACATGATAACTATAGTAATAATAAATATAGAAATAATGATAAATATGATAATATATTATGATAACTATGATAATATATTATGATAACTATGATAATAATTGATCCTGTCCGAATCGCCGAATCAAAGGACGCTGGGCACGTGGCGCTCTCCTAGTCGATGACGTAGGCCTCCGAAGCTCCGGCGATCCTGCACAGAAGTCGGGCCGGGAAGGGGTTCCCGGCGGCGACCCTCCGACGCTCAAGTCAGGTAAGTAGTGGAAAAAGGAGCTCCCAAGCTTGTCCAAAAATTGCGTACCTCCGGCAAAGGAAGAGGCTCTTTATATAGAGCGATGAAAGAACTAATGCACGTCCCCCGGGGCGCATACGTGTCCGCAGCCCATACATCGGTATGTACCTGTCAGAGAGCTTACCTGACACCATACTGCTACAGTTCAATCATGTCTCCGATGGGACAACAGAATATCTTGTTGTCAGACTTAAGAGTATGGCCTGGCCATAGGACTTGTCGGCTGTCAGAAGATGTTCCTATCCTTCACTCACCGCCAGGCCGGCCAGACGAAGAGCGCCGTCCGGATGGCCCTAACTCTTCACGCCACGGCCGCCCATTATGTCCTGCTTTCCTAGGCCTTCCGCCATTATTTCATCGTTTATTGAAGGCCGAACCTCGACCGCCGTATGCCTTTCCTATCAACGCACGGCAGCCGATCGGCCCGCCTTTTCCATGCGCCCACCGGCTCACCTTCTTCGACGGACCACCGCCCTTGACCTCCACGTGACCTCGACCCTCGTTAGGGTCTCGCCTACCATCGGATCACTTGCCTCCCCCGAGTCTAGTCGGGAGGCGGTCCGACCGATCGACCGCCGATCCGACCGAGCAATGATGGTCGGATTGGGCCGATCGCTGCCGCAAGGATGCTCATCCGTCCGCCAGATCTTGTCCATGCCTTGTGTTTTCTTGGCATCCATGTCCGATGCTCTCCCTATTACCCATCACGTGCGAGCACGGTAAGGGAGCTCATTAAATGCGGCGATATCCCGCCGACACGTGGCGATCATGCGATTGTCAGAGTATGGCGGTGGCGTCACTTCCGATGGGACACCGCCGTTTGAAATGGACGGCTGGATGATGACCTCGTTGCTCCCGGGCGGCGATATAAAGCCCGCGACTTCGTTTCCGCCGCCTTGTTGCTTCGTCTTCATCCGGCGCTCCTCTGCTCGCTTTTTTTTTTCTCCGGCGACCTCGCCCCTTGATTCTTCGGCGACCCCCAGGCCCCCGTCGATCATCTTTCTTGCTCGTAAGACCCTCTTTCTCGTTCCCAACGTTTTCTTCTTGTTGTTAATCGTTTCCTTCATTCGGTTTTCCTCCATTCCTTGCTTGAACCTTCCCCCTTTGTCCCGCATTCCTGTCTCTCGGTCATGACTAGTACTTCGCAGTCAACCGGCGGTGCTCCGGGTGATCCGGCGGTAAAAATCCGGAACCCCATAAGGAGTCAACGCTGAGGGGAGGTCAAAGGGTCCAGTGGCTCGCCGGAAAAGGGCGAGCCGACCGAACTCAGAAGAAAGGGAAATCTGGTAGTAAAAGGCACCCTGGTAGGGACCAGGTCCGACGCCAAATAAAGCAAAGGCGTAATAACCGAGCGAAGGAGGTGCCGCCCGGACGGAAGAATCAAGGCCGATCGGACGACGTTCATCGCCCGCCGCCAGCACCCGACGGTGGGTAAAAGACGGGACATCTTCTCGACAATCAAGTCGTATGGTCGTGCCATACTTAGTCTCGACAACGGTGGTCCCGCCGTCCATCAAAGAACATGCTCCTGACTGTGGCAGATGGTGTCGTAAGCTCGACAAGTGCATACCGTGGTATGGGTTGTTGACACGTACGCACCTCGGCGGCATTAGTTCCTTCTCCGTCTTATATAAAGAGGCTATTACTTTGCCGAAGGTACGCAGAATCGAATTTGGCAGCCACTTTCTCCACCACTTACCCGACTTGAGCGCCGGAGGATCGCCGGACACCCCTCCCTCGGTTTTGTTGCAGTTCGCCGGAGCACTCGAGGCCACGTCCCCAGCTTCATCGACTCTTTGTTCGGACAGATCAAATTGGCGCTGCCTCGTGGGAACGCCCCGCATCCGATCGGAGACAATGGACGAGGCCGGACGACAACACACGGTGACGCTTTCAACAGAAGAACTCGAGGCTCTCGTCGAGATGAGGGCCGCCAAACTCATGGAGCAAAAAAAAAGCATCCGCCGAGCGGGCGGAACAAACATCTGCGTCTCGTGGCCGAGCGGAAGCACCTCCAACCACCGTCGCATTCCATCGGGCCTTATTTCGCACTCCTGAAGCCATACCAGCCCAAGAGATAGAGGATCTTCCTCGGATGAAATGCCAAGGCGGGATGACAGGAAGGGGAAAGCTCCCCGAGCGACCTCTCCCGAGCGGATCAATCGCCAATTTTCGGAGGTTATCCCACGAGACCCTCTGCCTAAGCACTACGTGCCTCCGACGATCGGCGAATACAATGGAACAACGGACCCGGATGATCATCCGGGTAAGTTCGACAACACGCTCCATCAGTACACGGATGGAGTAAAGTGTAGAGTTTTCCTTACCACCCTCCCGGGATCGGCTCAACGGTGGTTTCAAGGTTGCCGGACGGATCCATCATGAGCTTCAAGGAATTCGAACGGCCTTCCTCCACCACTTCGCCAAGAGTGTGCTATCAAAAGACAAGTGTCAGCTTGCCATCAAGCAAGAGCCGAGAGAATCGCTCGAGGCTATATTCAACGATTCAACCAAGTGGCGATGGATATCCCAACGCCACATCGGAGACGATGATGAATGCCTTCACGCAAGGCCTTGTGGATGGGGACTTCTTCAGGTCGCTCATCCGAAAGCCGCCCGAGATTATGATCACATGCTACATCGGGCCAACGAATATATAAATGTGGAAGAAGCGCGCCGGAAAGGAAACTCCACCGAGCGCCAAGACTGCTCATGCCGAGCTGAATAAAGACACCGCTTAGCGACCACCCAGAGGACCGAGGGTCAAGCAATCCGATCCCCCCATGCCACGTGCAAGAAGTAGCTGCCGCCGCCCAAGCCAAAGAAGAGGTGGACCCCTATGTTCTGCAAATTCCACCAGACGGATACGCACAACACGAGGGATTGCCGAAGCCTTCCCTTTGTGTCCAATCCTGTTCCCAGGAAAGCCGAACGACGGTCGCCTCCCATCGACAGGAGACGTAGGACTCATGAAGCTGACCGGACCCGCACCGAGGGGCGACACCAGCAGACACCCGATCGGCACCGATCCCCGAGGCAGGAGAATCGCCGGGCGTCCAGAGAACGGTCACGACCGTCCGCTCGGGAGGAGGAAAATAGGAGCAATACTTCCCGGGGCGAGATCAACGTTATTGCTGGTGGGCCGACCGGAGGAGATTCCAACCGAGCCAGAAAGGCGGGCGTCCGTCAGCTGCAGATCCACGCGGTCGGCTGCAGCCAAGAGCGGGCAAGTGGGCCGGAAATCACTTTCGGACCCGGGGACTTAGAAGGAGTTGAAGTGCCCCACGACGACGCGCTGCTCATTAAAGCGGTAATAGCAAATTACATCATTCACCGCATATTTGTTGACACAGGGAGCTCGGTCAACATCATATTCAAGAAGGCGTTCGATCAGATGCAAATTGATCAAGCCGAGCTGCTTCCCATGACGACCCCGCTCTACGGGTTTACGGGCAACGAAGTTCAGCCGGTCGGACAGATCCGGCTGGCCACCTCTCTGGGAGACGAGCCGCTCAGGAGGACCAGGACAATAAACTTCGTGGTGGTCGACTCTCCATCATCCTACAACGTCATTTTGGGACGACCGGCGCTCGGCGAATTCCGAGCGGTTGTCTCAACCTTCCACCGAAGATAAAGTTCCCGTGGAGGACAAAGTAGGAGAAGTGCGGGAGATCAGCTAGCAGCTCGGCGGTGCTATATAGGCGCCCCGAATCGAGGTACACGCCATAACCGAGAAACCTCCGCTTTAATTTATGATGAAAAGGAGGAAGCCCAGATCCATCCGACTCGATCGGAGGCCACGACTTTTATCGCCTCGATCCGGAAGAAGGAGAAGCCGATTCAATGCCTCCAACGAAATCATGATGTCTTCGCTGGTCGACACATGAGTTACCCGAATTTCGCCGAGCCTAGCGCAAGATGAATTGCATGTGCACGGCCAGTGAAGCAGAGAAAAGGGACTTCAGCGCCGAATCCAGGCGGAGGTGGAAAAACTTCAAGGCCGCCACATACGCGAGGTGCAGTCCCGAGCTGGCCAACGTAGTCTTGGTCTCCAAGCCGGGCAAGTGGAGGGTCTGCATCGACTTTCGAGATTTAAACAAGGCATGCCCCAAGGATTTTTATCCTCTGCCTCGGATAGATCAGCTGGTGGACTCCACGGCCGGCTGCGAACTAATTTGCATGCTTGACGCTTACCAAGGATATCATCAAGTACCGCTCGCCCGAGAAGACCAAGAAAAGTAAGCTTCAGCCGACGGCACATATTGTTACAATGTGATGCCGTTCGGATTGAAGAATGCCGGAGCCACCTATCAACGCTTGATGAACAAGGTTTTCAAGGAGCAGATCGGGCGGAAGTTTATGTGGACGACATTCTTATCAAATCCGTCCGAGCGGCCGATCTTTTCAAGGATATGGAAGAAACCTTCCGAACGCAAATACGGAGTCAAACTAAACCCCAAAAGTGCCTGTGAGCCAAAGGAGGGCGTTTCTCGGGTATATAGTGACCGAGCGGGAATTGAAGCAAATCCCAAGCAACATTAAAGCACCGCAAGACATGCCGCCCCAAGAAATACAAGAGAAGTGAAGGTTGACCTGATAACCGCTCTATCGAGATTCATCTCCGTAATCACGACCGAGCCTCGCCATTCTTCAAGATCCTAAGGCTACTAAATTCAAAGGGATGAAGAATGTGACCGAGCATTTGAAGAGTTGAAGACATATCTTAATTCTACCAAGTTAGCTGCCGGGGTGAGTCACTATATGTATCTGTCATCAACCGAGTATGCCAGAGGCTCAAGATGAGGGCGAACGCAAGAACAAACCGTGTATTTTCTAAGCCACATTTTAAAAGATGTCGAATCTCGCTACATCGGGCTCGAGAAGTTGGCCTTTGCTTTAGTTCTAGCCGCTCGGCGCCTGCGACCGTATTTCTTGGCTCATACCATTATTGTCCGGACATCCACTTGGAAGAGTGTTGTTGAATCCGGGCCCGGACGGCTTATCAAGTGGACGACAATTAAGTGAATTTGACATCCAATATCAGCCCCGCCCGGCGATTAAAGCCCAATCCTTGGCTGATTTTCAATCAGGCAAAGGCCAGCTTAAGCTATGGAGAGAATATGTGGATGGATCCTCCGCTTGGCTTGGAAGTGGATCGGAATATTACTACTCTCACCTCAGGAAGAAAAGATGCACCTATCCGTCCGGCTAGATTACAAAGCTACTAACAATGAAGTAGTATGAGGCCCTCATAGCCGGATTGCAGCAAGACATGTGGGAGCAGGTCGGTGACACTTATTCGATTCACAGCCAAAGAACTTTCCAAGACCTTTGAAATCAACTGTTCGGCCAAACTCTACCGAGGCCTTTGAAAACTCAAAGCTACTTTCCGAGAGGTGCTTATTCGGAAGATCCCACAGGAACCAGTCGATGAGTTAGCCAAACTAGCGAGCTCAATAACGCCGGTCGCCATTCAACAACCAATTGAAAAACTGGTGGCGCATGTCGATCGAATGCAAGGCCTCGCATTTCCAAGTGACCGGAGGACACCTATTATAGAATTCCTCCGTGGGCACCACACCATCCGATGAATATGCAGCCCGTAAGAGCCGGCCGGTTCACACTCATCGGAGATCAGCTTTACAAGAAAGTTTTCTTTGCTGAAATGTGTAAGCTCGGAGGACTCACCTTACATCCTCCGTGAAGTACATCAAGGATCATGCGGGGTCATCCGGGACGCTCATTGGCCAAGAAGATCCTCTTGGCCGGATACTTTGGCCAACTTTACAAACAGATGCCGCTCGGACAGTATCTACATGCCTTTCATGCCGTAGTATCACAACTTCTCCCACCGACCGCAGAGGAGATGAAGGCATCAACCATCTCATGTCCGCTCGATCAATGGGGAATGGATATTGTGGGTCCATTTCCGATGGCACCGGGCAGAGGAAATTTTACTAGTGGCGGTAGACTATTTCTCCAAGTGGTGGAGGCCAAGGCCCTGGCAAAGATCACCGAAAGATGGTTAAAAATTCATTCCGCAACACATCATTTGTCGGTTCGCATCCTCGCCGACTAGTGTCCGACAACGGGCAGCTTCACAGAGAAGATGTTAGAGGATTGGTGAAGCTACGGCATTGAGCAACATTTCACGTCCGTGGCCTATCCTCAGAGCAATCGGGAAATCCTCCGAATTCTCGCACTCGGCTCGACCATTTGGGAGGAGTTGGCCGGATGAAGTGCCGGGCGTCTTGTGGGCCATCCGAACGACGCCAAAAGAAGGGACGGAGTCACACCGTTCCATTTGGTATATGGCGGTGAGGCCGTCATACCGGTCGAAGTCGGCGTCGACCAGATCCGAGCTATGATGATGACAACGCCGAACGAAGAAACATGGAGTGGACTTGGTAGAAGAGGAGAGGGCAAAGGCGTCCGTGATGGCATACCGTCACCGGATGAAGCAAAACTACAACCGGCGTAATCCCCAGATCGCTCCAAGTCGGCGATCTTGTCCGAAGAAAGTCGCTTGGCCGGCGACGCCGCAAGCTTGAAGCTCCATGGGCAGCCCTTTCAAAATCATCGAAAGCTCCGCTCGGGCGCTTATTGGAGGATGAGGACGGACGGCAACTAGATAGGCCGTGGAGCGAACCACCTCCAGCCTTACCGGGCGGGGTGAAAGGTGTATCACTGTAAATCACCCTGTGTATTTCATTTTTCGACTAAATACTTGAAATGCAGAGATGAAAAGTCAAAAGAGCGAATATAAGGCATTATCATCGTAAACCGAAGGCCCCCGAGCCGATCGGCCGGGAGGTTTGTATCCGAGCCGGGAGCTCGAACCCGAAGACCCCAGGCCGTTCGGCTGGGAGCTCGAAATCGAAGACCCCGAGCAGTTCGGCCGGGCTGCATACTAGTGTGGCAGGAAGGAAACCAAAGCCCTGCGCTGCTCAGGATGATAGAGGGAGGTTATTGCCTGGAGCGAAGGCCTGAGCCGGTCGGCCAGGTATATGGTTTTCCGAGCCAAGTGCTCGACAACGAAGGCCCCGAACCGCTCGGCCGGAGGTATACGGATCAAATTGGCGCCAAACGCTCTAAAAACGGAAGCCCCGTACCATTCGGACGGATATAAATTATCCGAGCCAAAATGCTCGGAGCAGACCCTGAGCCGTTCTTGGGTAAAAGGGGCATATGGATTATCCGAGCCAAGCACCCGAATAGTGAAAGCCTCCCTGCCGATCAGGTTCGCAAGCGAATGACCCGTGCTGTTCGGCCGGGCATAAATATTGTTCAAGCGCGGGATATGAAGGCCAAGGTCGCTTGACCTGGTAAGGAGTCAACCTCGAAGGCCGTCTAGCCCAGACGTTAAACCGTAGAGACGAGCCGGCGTCTATAAACCCTCCGAGCGGAAGACCGACGAGCACCGTCGTTAAAGATCGAGAGCCGCGCCGATCGGCTATAAATATCCGCGCCGACGAGCACCGTCGTTAAAGATCGAGAGCCGCGCCGATCGACTATAAATATCCGCGCCGTCTAGCCCAGACGTTAAACCGTAGAGACGAGCCGGCGTCTATAAACCCTTCGAGCGGAAGACCGACGAGCACCGTCGATAAAGATCGAGAGCCGCGCCGATCGGCTATAAATAACCGCGCCGCTCCGACGTTAAACCAGAGACGAGCCGGCGCCTATAAACCCTCCGAAGGAAGACCGACGAGCACCGTCGTTAAAGATCGAGAGCCACGCCGATCGGCTATAAATATCCGCGCCGCTCAGCCCAGACGTTAAACCGTAGAGACGAGCCGTCTATAAACCCTCCGAAGGAAGACCGACGAGCACCGCTGCGAAGATCGAGAGCCGCCCGATCGGCTATAAATATCCGCGCTGCCAGCCCAGACGTTAAACCGTAGAGACGAGCCGGCGTCTATAAACCCTCCGAGCGGAAGACCGACGAGCACCGTCGTTAAAGATCGAGAGCCGCGCCGATCGGCTATAAATAACCGCACCGTCGACCACCGACGATAAATATCAAGAGACGAGCAAAGGATGGTTAATCGGAATTAAAGAGGCAAACAAGTTTGCGCGCTGAGCGGCTGATCAAGCGCGTAATGAGACATTAAAGATAATTCGCTTGTCTGGCATAGCGAGGTGCCGAGCGGAATGGTTATAAAGAATACTTAGTAAGTTCTTGCCACAATAAAAGGTGAAAGGAACAAAAGATCATCTACTACGCAAGCTAAAAAAGTCATTACAGAGATAGTCCGGGCCGAACGGCTGGAATACAAAAAAGTTTATAAAAACGCTCCTCAGACATCAAAATCAAAGAGAGCGTCGGGGATGGTGTCCATCACGCTCGCTATATCTTCGGGGGGGATGGTCAACTCGGCAGACAGGTGACCTTTGTTCTTCAGATATCCCACCGCCGCCTTGATCGCCTCCTCGAACGTGAGGGATATCTTGTCAGTGAACTTCTCTCCGAAGTCCTCCGAACAAAGGAACGCTTTCCTCACCTCGTCAGAGCGGGCCGACTCCCCCTCCTGGTATTCCTTGAGCGCGGCATGGGCGGCATCGCTGGTGGCTTGGAGCGCGGCCAGATCTCCGTCGAATCTTTGGAGATCCGCCGAGCGGCCCTCCTTCTCGGCGGCCAACAGGGCGTCCAAGTCTTTGATGCGTTGTTCCAACCCCCTGATCTCCACCTTCATACGGTCCATATCATTGATGGCCTGTTGCTTCCGAGTGGTCGCCGTTTTGAGCTCCTTCTCTCGTTGCTTGATCATCGTTTCGAGCCGAACGACTTTGCTCGCCAAATCGTTAGCCCTTTTCCGTTCGGCGTCCAGCGATTTTTTGGCCTGCGCTAGAGCGACAGCCGACTGCCCGTTACCCCCAACGGTTTTTTGTTTTTTCAACTCGTCCTCCAGCTCGGCCAATCGATTGCTAATAGCGATCTGCTCCACCCAGTTCTACCAACAAATGTCCACAGGTCAGAAACCTAATTCGAATATGCAAATAAAGAAAAGGAGAGCATACCCCGGTGGCCTGTTGAAGGTTGCTATCGCCGAGCTGCCCGGGAGTCATCGTGGCTATGCGACGCCGAGCATCTATCCAAGCTTGGGCAAGAGGGCCTGTCAGAATAATCTGCTGCTCGGGGACCACTGGCCGATCAGCAGCAGCCATGTACGCCTCTGAGGGGAGGCGCAGAACGGTCTTTATCAAGTTTTGGCCGCTCGGCTCGCTCTGAGAAGCAGCGACCTTATCGGACGGCCCACCGGCAGAAGAGGAGGGAAGCTCACCCATACGCCTGATACGGCGCAAAGTTCTGGAAGGGCTGGACGGCGGCACCTCCGAGCTGGCCCTCGGAGAGCCCTGAGGAGTTGGGGTACTCTCGAGCGAAACCGTCCCGGATAGCGCCGGTGCGCCCGCGCTCCGCTCGGGCAGTGGCTCATCAAGGTTAGTGCTCCGCTCGGGCAGTAGCTCATCAAGGTTAGAGGCAGGGGCAGAGGCAGGGGCAGATTCTGGTCTTCGGCGCTTCCGAGTGCGTAGCGGCACATCATCGGCCGAACGGCCCCCTACCTCAGCCTCGGGAGGAGGTTCCAGGTCACCCGCGGCCTCATTATGAAAGGCAGGGACATCGGGACAGTTGGTGCCCCTCACTTTCTCCACCGGCCGGATCGGATGGAGCACCCCGTCGGCGGCCTCCTTGTTCGCCACCTCCTCAATCTGAGCGGCTTTCAGTTTGAGCTTCTCGACTGCAGAAACAAAAAATAAATCAGTTAGAATAAAACAAATGAGAAGACAAGGAAACTTACTCATGTCAGAGGGGCGATCATGGATAGAAGAAGTTTAATATATGCATTACTCCAAGGAGCATCTCGTCAATATGATAGCGCCGACCGACTAGCCGCCTACCGCATGGAGATAGTCCGCCACTCTAAACTTGCCGAGCTCGGGTTGCGCTGGCATAGCCATCTGCCACTCGGGAAAACGTATATAGAAAAATGCTCCTTCCAATGTTTGTTGGAGCTCGCATATGATCAAAAAGCACGAAGCCTATCCTAGACTGAAAAACAAAGGTACCCACTCGGCTTGCTTGGGATAGTAAAAGTAGTGGAATATTTTGGGTCCAAGGGATGTTGTTCATTCTAAACAAAACTACAACCCCGCTAATAGAGTTGGGAACTACCGCCGAGCGGAATGCGGAAATAGTTGCGACTTCTAAGAAAAATTTGTGAGGTGGAAAACGCAATCCGCCAAAATTGGTCTCGAAAAGAACAGTGCCGGACGGCGGTTCATGAGGCCGAGTGGTTGGTGGCTAACACTATTTGGTGGTCGGCAGGTCATAAGTCCGGACGAGGCGCAAGGCGTCTTCCTCATCAAAACGGCTCTCCATGGTCGTGTACCATGGACCTGGAGCGCCGCCATCGATTGTGAAGTGCTAGTCATGGTCAAGGGACGAGAATATAGGATGCCGAGGGAAGGGTGAGCAAAGAATGGAGCGGCCGATTGAAGGAAACAGTAACAAAAAGAAGAAAGCGCTGGGAACAAGAGAAAAGGCCTTACAAACAAAGAAGATGATCGACGAAGGGCCGAGGTTTGTCGAAGAGTTGAGGGGCGAGAGTGCCGAGGAGAATGAAGCAGCGAGGCGGCGGCGGAAGCGGAGCCGCAAGCTTTATATTGCCGCACGGAAGCAACCTCCACCGTCCGATCCGCGGCAGTCCCATCGAAGTGACGAACCGCCATACTCCGACAAATGCACACCGCCACGTGTTTGCCTTACCAGTCGGATTTAATGAGCTTCCCCACCGCGCAGAGCACGTGATGGGTAGTGGGGAGAACAACGATCGATTCCCGAAAATACAAGGCATGGACAAAGTGTCGCCGGACAGACAGATATCGCCGCACGGAGGAGCATCTTTATGCCTGGCCGAGCGGCCTAAGGCAATGATCATTGTTCGACAGATCGGCAGTCCAGTCAGTCGGACTTTGCCTCCTTCGACTAGACTCGAGAGGAAGGCAAGTGATCCGGCGGTAAAAATCCGGAAGCCCATAAGGAGTCAACGCTGAGGGGAGGTCAAAGGGTCCAGTGGCTCGCCGGAAAAGGGCGAGCCGACCGAACTCGTAAGAAAGGGAAATCTGGTAGTAAAAGGCACCCTGGTAGGGACCAGGGTCCGCTCAAATAAAGCAGTGCGTAATAACCGAGCGGAAGGAGGTGCCGCCCGGACGCAAAGAATCAAGGCCGTCCGGACGACGTTCATCGCCCGCCGCGGGCTGTGCACCCCAAAGACGGGACATCTTCTGACAGCCGTCAAGTCGTATGGCTATGCCATACTTCTAGTCGACAACGGGTGGTCCTGCCGTCCCATCAAAGAACATGCTCGACGTGGCAGCATGGTGTCAGGTAAGCTCTCTGACAAGTGCATACCGTGGTATGGGTTGCTGACACGTACGCACCTCGGTGGGCGTGCATTAGTTCCTTCTCCGTCTTATATAAAGAGGCTATTACTTCGCCGAAGGTACGCAGAATACGAATTTGGCAGCCACTTTCTCCACCACTTACCTGACTTGAGCGTCGGAGGACCGTCGTCGGGACACCCCTCCCGGCTCGGTTTTGTTGCAGGTTCGCCGGAGCACTTGAGGATCCAGCAGAGAGCGCCGCGTGCCCAGCGTCCACTGACTCTTGATTCGGACAGGATCACCGGGTCTATGGTACTCGACCATGGAAAGTCATTTTGACGAGGAGGACGCGTTGCATCTCGCTCAGACTTATGACATTCCTTCCAACCACCAAATAGTATTAGCCACACCGGCCGATCGGCCTCATGAACCGCCGATCGACACAGTTCTTTTTTTCCGAGACCAATTTCTGGCCGGACTACGCTTCCCACCCCATGAATTTTTCCTGCAAGTCTGCAATTACTTCCGCATTCCGCTCGGCCAAGTAGTTCCCAACTCTATTAGGCTGCTGAGCGGAGTAATAGTTTTGTTCAAACTGAATGGCATCCCCTTAGACCCAAAAATCTTCCACTACTTTTACTATCCCAAGCAGGCCGAGTGGGGAACTTTTGTTTTTCAATCTAGGATAGGTTTCGTCCTCTTCGATGGCATGTCGAGCTCCAACAAACATTGGAAGGAGCATTTTTTTTATATACGTTTTCCCGAGCGACCAACTTTTCGGACCAAGTGGCAGACGGCGATGCCGGCGCAACCGGAGCTCGGCAAATTTAGAGGCGACGCGGCCTACCTTCATGCAGCCGAACGGCTAGTTGGCCAGCGCTATCATATTGACAAGCTACTCCTCCCGGGAGTAACGCGCATATTCGGCTTGTCCTCTGCCACAACCGACCTGCCCTGCAGCATGAGTAAGTTCCCTTATCTTCCCGTTTGTTTTGTTCTAACTGATTTATTTTTTGCTTCTGCAGCTGAAGTCATGTGGCGCGCCAAAGCTACCGAGAAGCTCAAATTGAAGGCCGCTCAGATCGAGGCGGTGACGAACAAGGAGGCCGCCGAACGGGGCCTTTCTCCAGCTGATCCGGCCGGCGAAGAAGGCGAGGAGACACCAACTGTCCCCGAAGCCTCAGACGCCCCTGCCTCTCACGATGAGGCCGCGGGCGACATAGAACCTCCTACCGAAGCCGAGGTGGAGGGTCGCTCGGCCGATGACGTGCCGCTACGCACTCGGAAGCGCCGACGCCCGGAATCTACGTCTGCCTCCACTCCCCTTGATGAGCCACAGCCCGAGCGGGGCGCGGATACTCCGATGTTGTCCGGGACGATTTCCCTCGAGAATACTCCGACCCCACATGGCTCTCCGAGGGCCAGCTCTGAGGTGCCGCCATCCAGCCCTTCTAGAACTCTGCGTCGTATCAGGCGTTTGGGTGACCTCCCCTCCTCGTCCACCGATAAGGCCGATGCCTCTCAGAGCGAGCCGAGCGGCTCGAATTTAATTAAGACCGTTCTGTGCCTCCCCTCAGAGAGATACATGGCTGCTGCTGATCGGCCCGTGGTCCCCGAGCAGCAGATCACCTTGACGCATAAAAGAGATGACTTCTGGGCAGCTCGGCGACAGCAACCTCCAACAGGCCACCGGGGTATGCCCTTCTTCTCTATTCGTGTAGTTGAATTAAGTTTTTAACCTATTCACCTTTGATCGTAGAACTGGGTGGAGCAGATTGCTATTAGCAATCGGTTGGCCGAGCTGGAGGACGAGCTGAGAAAACTTAAAGCCTCCGGGGACAACCAACAATCGACGGCCGCTCTGGAGAAGGCCAAAAAATCACTGGAATCCGAGCGGAAAATGGCTTCCGATCTGGCGAGCAAGGTCGTCCGGCTTGAGGCGATGATCAAGCAACGAGATAAGGAGATCAAGACGGCGACCACCCGGAAGCTCCAGGCCATCGAGGATATGGACCGGATGAAAGTGGAGATCCGAGGGCTGGAACAACGCATTAAAGATTTGGACGCCCTGCTTGCCACCGAGAAAGAGAGCCGCTCGGTCGACCTCCAAAGATTTGATGGAGATTTGAAGGATCTTCAGGCCGCCAGCGACGCTGCCCATGCCGCGCTCAAAGAATATCAAGAGGGGGAGTCGGCTCGCTCCGAAGAAGGGAGGAAGGCGTTCCTCTGCTCGGAAGACTTCGGAGAGAAGTTTACCGACAAGATATCCCTCACTTTCGAGGAGGCTATCAAGGCGGCGGTGGGCTATCTGAAGACCAAAGGTCACCTGCCTGCCGAGCTGACCATCCCCCCCGAGGACCTCGCGAGCGTGATGGACTCCATCCCCGACGCTCTTTTTGATTTTGATGCGTGAGGAGCGTTTTCATGAACTTTTTTGTATTCCCGCCGTTCGGCCCAACTTATCTCTATAATGACTTGTTTGATTTACCTAATGAGTAATAGATGACCTTCTGCCCCTTTCACTTCTGTTTTAGCAAGACATTTTTCCCTCGTCACGCCAAAGTGTTCTTTATATCCTTTCCGCTCGGCACCACGATTCCGTCCGGCTCAATTCGATCGTCTTAATTACATCTATCATGCGACCGCGCAGCCGCTAAGTTTTCGGACGTAACCGCTTGGCATTTACATGCTAATATCCCTAACTTTCACTGACCAACTTTTTCTTTGTGCCTTACCCCGAAAAGGATTTTCCGTAGATTTTTGATGAGCGAGCCGCTCAGCCGTATAACCAGGTTATCGTTGATTGTATCATGTGACTAGCTATCCGCTCGGATGTTTATAGACGTCGGCTCGTCTCTCGATATTTAACGTCGGAGCTCGACGGTCTTCCGCTCGGACGTTTATAGACGCCGACTCGTCTCTCGATATTTAACGTCGGAGCTCGACGGCCTTCCGCTCGGACGTTTATAGACGCCGGCTCGTCTCTCGATATTTAACGTCGGAGCTCGACGGTCTTCCTCTCGGACGTTTATAGACGCCGGCTCGTCTCTCGATATTTAACGTCGGAGCTCGACGGTCTTCCGCTCGGACGTTTATAGACGCCGGCTCATCTCTCGATATTTAACGTCGGAGCTCGACGGTCTTCCGCCGGGAGGGTGCCGGCTCGTCCTCGATATTTAACGCCGGAGCTCGACGGTCTTCCGCCGGACGTTTATAGACGCCGCTCGTCTCTCGATTTAACGGTCGAGCTCGACGGTCTTCCGCCGGACGCTTATGCCGGCGCACCCTCGATATTTAATGTCGGAGCTCGACGGTCTTCCGCTCGGACGTTTATAGACGCCGGCTCGTCTCTCGATATTTAACGTCGGAGCTCGACGGTCTTCCGCTCGGACGTTTATAGACGCCGGCTCGTCTCTCGATATTTAACGTCGGAGCTCGACGGTCTTCCGCTCGATCTGCTTTCTGAATACTTTATTCATCAAGCGCTGATATGTGGCCCCCTCATTCTTCAATCCGAACGGCATTACATTATAGCAATAAGTACCGTCGGCCGTCACGAAGCTAACCTTTTCTTGATCTTCACGGGCGAGCGGCACTTGGTGATAGCCTTGGTAGGCGTCGAACATACAGATTAATTCGCAGCCGGCCGTAGAGTCCACCAGCTGATCTATCCGGGGCAGAGGATAAAAATCTTTCGGGCAAGCTTTGTTGAGATCCCGAAAATCTATGCATACTCTCCACTTGTCGCCCCGCTTGGAGACTAATACTACGTTAGCCAGCCAGCTCGGGAACTGTACCTCGCGGATATGGCCGGCCTCCAAGAGTTTCTCCACCTCCGCTCGGATGATAGCATTCTGCTCGGCGCTGAAATCTCTTTTCTGTTGTCCCATCTTGGTATTTCATCCGAAGATGATCCCCGCTCTCTATTAGTTGCTACAGCTCCAGGAGTGCGGAAGAGAGCCCGATGGAATGGTACTGTCGCTGGTGGTGCTTCCGCTCGGCCACCAGACGCTGATGTCGCTTGCTGCTCCGGCCGCTCGGCTGCTGCCTTCTGTTTTTGCTCCACAAGTTTGGTGGCCCTTATCTCAATCAGAGCATCGAGTTCCTCAGTTGAAAGTGTCACCGCGTGTTGTCGTCCAGCCTCGTCCATTGTTTCCGATCGGATACAGGAACGTTCCCACAGACGGCGCCAAATTGATCCTGTCCGAATCGCCGAACCAAAGGACGCTGGGCACATGGCGGTCTCCTAGTCTATGACGCAGGCCTCCGAAGCTCCGGCGATCCTGCACAGAAGTCGGGCCGGGAAGGGGTTCCCGGCGGCGACCCTCCGACGCTCAAGTCAGGTAAGTAGTGGAAAAAGGAGCTCCCAAGCTTGTCCAAAAATTGCGTACCTCCGGCAAAGGAAGAGGCTCTTTATATAGAGCGATGAAAGAACTAATGCACGTCCCCCGGGGCGCATACGTGTTCGCAGCCCATACCTCGGTATGTACATGTCAGAGAGCTTACCTGACACCATACTGCTACAGTTCAATCATGTCTCCGATGGGACAACAGAATACCTTGTTGTCAGACTTAAGAGTATGGCCTGGCCATAGGACTTGTCGGCTGTCAGAAGATGTTCCTATCCTTCACTCACCGCTCGGCCAGGACGTCCGGCCGGCCGACCGGCGCGAAGAGCGTCGTCCGGATGGCCCTAACTCCCCACGCCAGCCGGTTGGCGCGCCCATTATGTCCTGCCTTCTCCTAGGCCTTCCGCTCGGTCATTATTTACTGTTTCATTGAGCGTCGGAACCCTGACTCCTGTCAGGGCGTCTTTCCCTATCAAACGTTTACGGGCAGGCCGATCGGCCTGCCCTTTTTCCATGCGTCCGGTCGGCTCACCCTTCTTCGACGAACCACCTGACCCTTTGACCTCCACGTGACCTTGACCCCTCGTTAGGGGGTCCCGGGCTCTTACCACCGGATCAATAATGAATATAGAAATAATGATAAATACAATTTGGATTGCAATCCAAATATGGTAAATCATCAATAATTAAAATTAATCTCTAAATATCCTGAACTGCTATCTTTGTCGTTGATCTTGTTCGAAAACGATGTAGAAGGCTAGTTCGAGATGTGGCTCCTCGATTGACCGTGTGAAGACTCCGTTCTGATCTGCAACGCAAGGAATGCCAGTGCTGGACTAGGGAAAGGGTCTCCGACATTGGTCTTCCGACGCTCAAGTCAGTTACCAGAATAATAGAAAGACGACGGAGCAATTTAGTAGTAATGAGAGCACAAGCACAAATAACATATATCGCATACCTCCATCAGTGTATGGACCACCTTTATATAGTGCTACAATAGACGACGTGCATGCTTCTAAAGATGCGAACATGTTTTTCTAACTATTCTATAAAAAGACCTGTCAGGAAAGTGTCTCTGATACCATACCTTAATAGGACATGCAAATCCCTGATATGATAGTAGAACCTTCCGTCGTACGATTTGTTTGTTGACCATGCCCTATTGTTAATGACATTAACGCGTGAAAGCCACGAGCGCTATTCACCCACCCCCCTAGCGCGATCTCGATCCAACATTCGGAAGTACTCACAACAGACAATCCAGTAATCTAACATCCCAGATGCTTAGAACTATATCTATATTATTAATGTTGGTTCAAAAGAGTGCCAAATGAGATCAAAACAATGAAAACTATCCAACAAAAGAGAGAATTTGCGAGCAAGAAGATGTGTAAAACTAGAGAAGATGCAAGTTAAAGTTCCTCATAGTAATAAATGAACAAATATGCATTTCTTTATAGAGAGGACAACCACTAAGTGAAGGACAAGAATAAGTCAGTGGATCGTCCAAGATTGATAAAGTTGTAGAAAACTAAAGACAACATTTTGTATCAAATTCAATGCATTAGATGTTGTCGATACCCGGCCATCTTTAGGAATTAAATAATGCGAATGAAGTTTGATCTCTATGCTCAAGGTAAAGAAAATCAAAAGAATCGAGATATCTAATCAAATTTGTTAATGGTTGAGGCCCACCAAATGGACCATCTACATCCACCCAAATGCCACAACCACATGGTGCTCGATCATTCGATTGATACTCCTTTAAATTTTTAAAGAGCTATAAAGGGCGCTAAGGCAATGGTGGAAAGATTCCTTTTCAACAACCTACTATAGTAACCTCAAAGCTAGGCTTAGCATGATTCTTAAGCGACAAATTGTCATCCTTCGCGACCTACCTCAACAAATCAACTCTTTCTTCGCTATCACTACCTCAACAAATCAACTCTTTTTTTATAGTCCTCGACCAAATTGTGCCTAATTTGCTTTGCTTGAACTCCTTGCAATTTGATCGAATTATCTCAAACTCTTTGTTCCAATTGAGATGAACACTTGTGAGCACAATAAATAAGAATCATAGCACAATGTGGTGATACTATGAAATAAGGCACACTAATTGCTTCGATTTTCCATCGAACAAAAAAAATTGAAATGAAATAAGGAAAAAAAACAAATGAAATTATTTTTATGAACAAGCACAACACATGTCCTAATTTCATCATGAACTTAGGACAAAGAAATGAAATTATATATGTGAAGATTGAACGCTAAATGAAATCAATATATTAGTGCGTGAGCTTAGTTTTCTTTTTATGATGATGGAATTTAAATAAGATAAAAAAAATTATTTATGATCAATGAAATTATAAAATAAAAATTCAAATCAATATTCATTAATAAAATGGGTATTATACTAATTATTTATTCGTCAATATTCATTAATAAACTATTTTCTAGTAATTATTTATTTTTAAATGTTTCGGTAACAAATTAAAAGGATTCTCCTAATTATCCATATCATCAAAAGAATATATTTCTTTAAAAATAATATCCCATTCATTTTTTGATACTTAAATACTATTCTGTGTTCTAGCTATCTTAGAGCTTCTATGACGAAAACTATTCTAAGATGGTGTAGCTTTGACCAAAGCTACTCGAAAGCATAGATATACTATTTTAAGGCGTGAGCGGTTTACACCATTTTAGAGTAATTTTGATTAAAAATTATTCCATCTTAAAGAAATTCTAAGATGGATCTTTAGGGTTTTTATATGGTCAGTGAAAAACTTCCTTATGATAAAAGTTAAACATTTGGATTATTAACAAAAACTAAAAGATATTTTAGGTGTCTTTAAAGAATTATTTTAATAATTAGGTGCACCTTTTATATTCTATCAAATATTATTCATGAGTTTGTTTGTTCACCATGATCACGCGTCACTTTGAGTGAATTTTAAGTAATCATGATTCATGATAATAATTATTATTTCTATCATATTTTGTAACATGTGATAAAAAGGTGATTCGTTCGCCCTCAGCACCCCCGTCAATTCATCCCTAGGTCAACACGGAGGAGGTAAATCACGGGTGACTACTAGTCATTAGCGCAAATAGCCAAGACATGAGGGAGGTTATGCTCGGTCACGTCGAATTTCAATCCCAAGACCTCATGTGATAACATCTCATGTCTTAATCATCGCACCGCTCCGAGGGACTTATCATATTTTGTAACATGCTATAATGAATGTTTAACAATATTATTATTGATTAATTTAATAAATCATAGGTAATTAAATATGAAAGGGGTTGAATGGATTGTTAGGTGGGTCGCATAATTTATGGGCACCAAATCAGATACAGGTTGGTACGGGTTATGATAAGCTTGTCGATCAAATGAAGAAGAAGAAGAAGAAGTTAGGATCGAAAAAGATAGAAGAAATATATAGCTGGGTGAATATATAATTAATTAATAAGATAATGAATAATTAAGTAAGAGGTTTTTTTGCGAGCGCTCGGTTTGGCTTTCATAAAAGCGCTTAGCCTTATAGAAGCCTTTAGTATATTACCAACTGAGGAAAGGTCAAACGAACACCAAGGTGTGCCTACACGCTTTCGATCAGCAAAACCTGACCGAGCGTAAAGGCACTTAGCCTTATAAGAAGTTTTCAGTATATTACCGGCCGAGTAAAGGCCGAGTGAGCACCCATGTACCTACACATGCTCAGTCAGGAAAAGTCCAACCGAGCGTAAAGACACTTAGCCTTATAGAAACTTTCAATATATTACCGGTCGAGTGAAGGCCGAACAAGCACTGATATGCTCACACGTGCTCGGTCAGGTAAAGCCCGACCGAGTATAAAGGCACTTGGCCTTATAAAAGTTTTCAGTATATTACCGGTCGAGTAAAGGCCGAGTGAGTGCTAGTTCGCTTAGTCAGGCAAAGCCCGACCGAGCATAAAAACACTTAGCCTTATAAACGCTTTCAGTATATTACCGGTCGAGTAAAAGTCGAGTGAGTGCTATTTCGCTCAGTCAGACAAAGCTCGACCGAGCATAAAGACACTTAGCTTTATATAGTGTTCAACATATTATCGGTCGAGTGAATGCCGAACGAGCACTGATATGCTCACACGCGCTCGGTTAGGTAAAGTCTGACCGAACATAAAAGCACTTGGCCTTATAAAAGCTTTCAGTATATTACCGGTCGAGTAAAAGTCGAATGAGTGCTAGTTCACTCAGTCAAGCAAATCCCGATCGAGTATAAAGGTACTTAGCCTTATATTTAGCTTTCAATATATTACTAGTTGAGTAAAGACCGAGTGAGTGCTAGTGCGCTCGGTCAGGAAAAACCCGACTGAGTATAAAGGCACTTAGACTTATATATAGCTTTCAATATATTACCGGTCGAGTAAGTGCTAGTGCGTTCGATCAGGCAAAGCCCGACCGAGCATAAAGGTACTTGGCCTTATTAAAGCTTTCAGTATATTATCGATCGAGTAAAGGTCGAGCGAGTGCTAGTGCGCTCGGTCAGATAAAGTCCAACCGAGCATAAAGACACTTAGCCTTATATATAGCTTTCAATATATTATCGGTCGAGTAAAGGCCGAGTGAGTGCTAGTGCGTTCGGTCAGGCAAAGCCCGACTGAGCATAAAGACACTTAGCCTTATATATATAGCTTTCAGTATATTACCCGTCGAGTAAAGGCCGAGCAAGTGCTAGAGCGCTCGGTCAGGCAAAGCCCGGCCGAGCACAAAGACACTTAGCCTTATAGAAGCTTTCAATATATTACCGGTCGAGTAAAGGTCGAACGAGAGCTAGTGCGCTCGGTCAGGCAAACCCCGACTGAACATAAAGACACTTAGCCTTATAGAATCTTTCAGTATATTACCGGTTGAGTAAAGGCCGAGCGAGTGCTAGTGCGCTCAGTCAGATAAAATCCGATCGAGTATAAAGATAATTAGCCTTATATATAGCTTCCAGTATATTACAGGCCGAGTAATGGCCGAGCAAGTGCTAGTGCACTCAGTCGGGCTTTATATATTACCGGTCGATTGAAAGCCTAGCAAGCACCAGCATCTGTGTATGTACTCTGCCAGGCATAACCCGACTAAGCGTAAGGGTACTTAGCCTCATAAAGTTCATAAACATTCTCAGCCGAAATATGCTTAGCAGGAGGTATTCTCAATATATGCACAATCGGCTTGAACGATCAGTCGAAACACGCTTAACAGAAATATATAAGTATGACAGTCTGACAAACTTGGCGAGAAATATTTTCTAGAAACTTTTTCAATTATGATGACGTGTTCATATGCATACATCATCATAAATATGAGTCACAAACAACAAAAGAGGTACATCTGGGGTACAAAAAAGATTCCTTAAAAGGATTATTGCACGAAGCTTAGGAGATGAGTTCATCTCCTAATAAACTCTAACAAACCAGGGACCACTTCATGATTACGGAGATCACATGAGGTAGTATAAAAAAGGGGAATCCTCTCCGTTGGCAAGGTACACAAGTTCTAGTATCTAAACTCTGTTTCAAAGTACTTCAGTTATTCTTCTTCTTCTTCTTCCACCTTTAAGAGAGAAACTGACTTAAGCGTCGAAGGACCTGTCTAGGAATCCCCACCTCGGTCTTAGGTCATCTCGTAAGGATTGATCCCTGAAATTAGATGAAGCATTGTAGGTATATTGGATTGCCTATAAGACCCCATATGAATGACTCCATTTAGGCTTGTTTATGGAAAGCCTTGCCACTTACCCATGGAACTTGAACATAAAGTTTTTGGGCTATTAGACAACTGAACTACAATTTGAAGGCTACGGGCGAAAAAAGGAAGTTTCAACTGAGCAAGTTAAAAGAAATCCGAGAAGATGCATATGAGCATTCCAAGGCATACAAGGAGAGGACCAAAACATTGCATGACAAGAACATTATGAGAAGAGAATTATAAGAGGGGGGACTGGGTCTTACTATTTAGTTCAAGACTAAATCTTTTTTCGGAATAATTAAAATCACGGTGGTCAGGCCCCTTCCAAGTGTAAAAGGTGTATTTGTTTGGAGTTGTGGACTTTTGGGACAAAACATCAGGGACTTTTAAAGTTAATGGGAAAAGGTTAAAAAAGTATTATTTTGACATGCAAGTGGAGAAAAGGGGAGTGCAACATATTTGTGAATCTCCTGACCCGGGCTATATGACAAGCATTGAGACATGGTAAGTTCCTTTTTGTACATATTGTTTAGTGGTACCTATAGTTAAGAATTTTGTTTTTGTTTTCATTCTGCATGCATGTTCGAGTTTTTGGTTGGTGAGTGAGAATTTCTTAGATTGTTGTTCTTTAAAATGATCTTGAAGAATGAAAAGCATGAAGTGCCCTTTAAACCAAGATTTATGTGATGGAGTTTTGTTGATCCCATGTAAACTTATTCTTTTATTTTTGGTGATTCATGTTTTCCTATCCCTTAGTAGAACCTTGATAAAGCATGTTGAGTTAATTTGTTTTCACTATAGCCTACTTTATAGTTTGATGTTTCACTACACTCACGGTTTGTTTCCTAATGGGTGAGTTAGTAAAGCTAGTCATGGTTCATTTAGTTAGACTAGTATCATAGTGACCATAGGGTGACCTTTTTCCTAACATTTTAGTTACCGAACTATGCTCGATGTGTATAAGCTCATTTGAAAAAAATTAACAACTCATGTGAAATATGTGAAAAAAAAAGAGAGAATTTTGCAAGATGAGCGAGAATAAGAGATTAAAAAATAGTTTTTGTGGGTGGAAAGGATAGCATGCCCCTTTGAGACCAAGTTAGGTTATTGGAAAACATCTATCTATTTCTCTCATCACCGAACATACCTTTGAGACTTTATGTCAGGAAAAGAGAACGAACCTCGCGTATAGCAAATAAATGTCTAATGCAAAAAATCTTGGGAACACAATTGAATGACAACTTGACTAAGAAGGAATTTGAAACCTAAGAAATAGATCATGTACTATGCACTTAACTAGTTTATTAGGCTTGGTGAAAATGATTGAGTATTTGTGTTTTAAGATGATATCATTTGATAGGACTAGATGAGTTCACTGAAATTAGAGATACAGTTCACATGTTCTTTTAAGATGTATATTTACTTAGGCACAAGTAAAGATTTAGTTTGGAGGAATTTGATAAGTGTGAAGTATATAGGGTTTTCAACATGATTTCATAATACAATTGACCCACTTTTGCATATATAATTTGAGATAATTTAATTTTATGCTTCATTTTCATATTT
This sequence comes from Zingiber officinale, assembly GCF_018446385.1. Taxonomy (NCBI): domain Eukaryota; kingdom Viridiplantae; phylum Streptophyta; class Magnoliopsida; order Zingiberales; family Zingiberaceae; genus Zingiber; species Zingiber officinale. The sequence goes on from NC_056000.1 coordinate 39,937,485, forward strand.
TATTATTCCTATATACTGCTCTCGTGTACTTTGGATGACAGGAGCAAAGATTGGAACGCAACAGGGAGCAAAAAGACCAAGCCAAAGAGTTTCGCCCTTCCCAGTGGCACGACCCGTGGCAAGATCGGTTGCCTCATGGATTTGCCACACACTTGTGGATTTCCCACACATCAAAGACCTAGTTGGGAATTTGGTAAACGAAAGTCCTAGCGGGGCTCGACGGTGGAAGATCTAGTTGGAAACTAGGCAATAGAAGTCCTAGCAGGGCTAGGCGGTGAAAGACTTAGTTAAAAATTAGGTAAATGAAAGTCCTAGTGGGGCTAAGCGGTGGAAAACTTAGTTGAGAACTAGGCAATGGAAGTCCTAATTGAGAACTAGGCAATGAAAGTCCTAGCAGGGCTAGGCATTGGAAGAGCTAGTTAGGAACTAGGCAAACCTAGTTGATAATTAGGTTAAGTCCAGTGGTTTAGCTAGGAGCTGAACACTTGGCATGAAACAGAAATCCTAAGTGGGTCATAATTGACTGGACACTTAGCGGGCAAAAGTTCAATAGGGAGTTAACATGAAATGAAGAAGTTCTAATAGAGCAAACTTCTGAATATCATAGTTTTAGACTCAGATATTAGAATGAGGCGGTTTTTATTGTGAAATAAAGATCGTTCAGAGATCTATGTTTGTCAAATTCAGGTATCAATCGACTCATGGGTTTGATCAGTCAACTAATGGCTTTAGAAATTGAACAGAAGCAAGTCAGTTCGGTTGCTAGACTCAACTGATGGCATCAGTCTACAGAGGGGTTTGATCAATCAACTAATGACTTTAAAAATTGAATAGTGTTAGGAAACTTCGAGAGCTAGAGGGGGTGATTAGCCCTAATCGCTTCATTGATGATGATTTACAGTGAAAACTTCAAAGAAATGCTAATACTTTTATTTTACTTGGTATGTACCTTCTTAAAGTAACTAATCTAAGGTTCACTCCTCACACTCACAGTTTCACTATGAATACTTCCTTTCCGAAGGTAGAGAAGGCTCGTACAAACTTAAACATGAGAATACACGAGAAAATACAATAAGGATACAATAAGAACAAGGAAAGTAAGACAATAATATAAAACCTTGCTCTTGATTTCTTATTACTTTGGGCTGCCTCTTGATACTTAGAAAGTGCAGTAATACTTGCTTTTCAAAAGCTCCAAAAACTGGTGAAGAAGGTCAAAGAAGAAGAGTTGCATTTTAATCGTAGGCAAATGCCTTTTATCCTACGGATTAGGGCTCCCAATCGATTGACTTTATACCCAATCGATTACCATGTCAGATCCGAGCAAATCCAGTCGTCCAAACCTCACAATGACTCTTTTCTGCTTCTCCCAATCAATTATGTGGCTTCTTAATAAATCAATCAATTGATTCAGAAGTCTATTGTTCACTCATGAGCTTCTCCTAATCGATTGGAATTGGCCTTGATTGATTGCCCAATCGATCCAAGCCCTTTCTATTTCATGAAGAAAAGCTTCCAATCGATTACTTAATATATTGGTGCAACTCTTGATCAATTACCCAATCGATTCAGATGTCTTCTGTTTCACGAAGAAAGGCTCCCAATCGATCACATGATTGATTGGCTTTGGCCAAATAGATGCCTTCTTCACAAAGTGTGTAGTCAACCTTTGATCCACTTATACTTTCCATCTTGTGCCAACTTTTTGTTAGACTTTTAATCACCAAGTGCGGTTCTCTTTGACCCACTTGGATTTTCCTCTTGAGTAATACCAGTTAGGGTTTTCCTATTGCTAACGTGTGGTCTTCCTTGACCCACTTAGACTTTCCTTTGCCTAACTGTAGTTAGGTCTTTCTACTTGTCAACATGCGGTTCTCCTTAATCCACTTGGACTTTACTTTGCCTAACCGCAGTTAGGACTTTCATTTGCCAACATACAATCCTCCTTGACCCACTTGGTTTTTTCTTTGCCCAATTACAGTTAAAACTTTCCTTTGCCAACGTGCAATCTTTCTTAACCCACTTAGACTTCATTTTTTATAAATACAGTTAGGATTTTCCCCTTGCCTAACCTCCAATTAGGACTTTAATTTACCTAATCTCTAATTAAATTTTTTTCAATCAAGTATCCGGTCATTCATGACCAACTTGACTTTCCTCTCTCATATTATCAAGTATCTGGTCAACCTTGACCTACTCGACCTCTTCTTCATATATTGTCCAAAAATCAAAACTTAAGCTCGAATTAGTTTAAGCTTAGTCAAACTAGTTAACCTTGACCCAAGAACGATTGCACCAACAATCTCCAAACAAATAGAAGCAAGTCAAATTTAATTGATTTGATTCGAATGATGGAGTCAATTGACTGATGGTATACATCAGTTGACTGATGTCAAATTAAAGAGAACAGAAGTGAGTGAGACTTGTTTGTTTTATTCAACTAATGAGATTAGTCGACTGATGTAGGACATCTTTCGACTGATGTCGAATTAAAGAGCACAAAAGTGAGTGACACTCATGTGATGCTCTCAGTTGACTTTTGTTGAATATCAGTCAACTGATGTTCGAATTATCAACAAAATCATAGTGATTTTAGAAAGTTCAGAGGTTGTTCAACGGTCAGAGACCATATCAATCGACTAATGGGTAAGATCAGTCGACTAATAGGTAGAAATTAGCCCCAACCTAATGACTTTAAAAGAGAGGTTTTGAGGATTTTTCACTGCCAATTCTTGGGGATTTTGGATTATAGTGATGCATTTCCAGACTATCAAGAGATTTTTCTAAGCTATATGAGATCAAGCAAACAAGTTTTTCAATTGTAAAGTGTTATTACATACATATTCATTTGTGTCTTGTATTGCTTGCCCTTGTTCTTGAAAGAACGCATTGTAAGAGGCTTCTCCATCTCTGAAAAGTTTTCGAGAAGGAGGGATTTCTTACTGGATGTGATTACTAGGAATGGACCCTTGGATTAATCACCTTAAGGAAGTTGATACCAAGTAAATCCCAGAGTTATGTATGTGGAGTCGAGATTGAAGCAAGGTTTTCACTACGCATTCAAGATAAACACAAAGGATCGAAGAAAAGGATCAAAGCTATTCACCTCCTCTAGCTCGCATGAGTCCTAACAACTGTCCACCATCAGGACTTCTTATCTGGTGTCTGGTCCTTTTGATCCGGACATAGGAGTCCCCACTTCCTTTGTTTGAGGTCGATATTTTAGTCACATGGCTTGATTAGGCAATAGTTCTTGTGTATAGTCAATGGTTAGACGTTTTGGCAGTTTGAGATCTGATATTAATTGTTAAGATAAAAAAAATTTAAATATCTCCATAATAGTATGATATTATCCACTTTGGGCATAAACCCTCTTAGTTTAATTTTTGAACTCTACTCAAAAGGTCTCATACCAATGGAGATATCTTTCCCTTATAGCCTATGATCTTTCCCATGTATTTTTTTTTTAATATGAGACTTTATTTATAACCCTACAACCCCAACACTTTAAGGATCTTTAACCAAGTTAAATTACGTCAGCTTTGGTCAAAACTAATCTAATGTAAAGATATATTGCTATAAAAGTGACAATAATTTTAACCAAAGTTACCTCACCTTATGGCAATGATGTGTGCATTTAATATAAATTTTTTAGTATAGTTTGACACATATCCTATCCCATTTCATGTGTATATGTATTATGTTTTCATTTATTTGTACATCATATTATTACTCTTATTTTTTTCAATTCGGAGAATTGCTTTTTTCTTATTTTCATTTATATGACGTGATTTATGGAGTATAAATCTCTTGGAATGTGAAGTTTGAACAAGGAGCACGCTCTAACCGTGTCCTATGACATGGGTGTGCTTTTACGGCTAAGAAAGATGAAGAATAGAGTAAAAAAGGCTCAACATAGACAATCATGCCTTATCATTGAGCCTCATTATTAAGCCGAACATACAAAGTATCCATGAAAAAAGGATTTAAAAGACTATCAAAATGAAGTTTTAGTGGGAACATGCTCCGACAATGTCTCATGACGCGAGCTTGTTTGTATGAAAGAAATCGGATATAAAACAACACTAAAATACCCACAACATAATCCACCTTGGGAGGTCATGCCAATCGGCACGACCCGTGTCGAATATGACCATTTTATAAAACTAAATACGGGTGGTCATGTTGGCAGACATAGCCCGAGTTGAATTTTGACTACACTGTGGACCAAAAGTAAAACAACTATAAATTTTGGCTCAGTTGAAGTTAAGGGTCATACCACATATTAAACGTTAGATAATTTTAGATCTACAACTTTTATTCAGGGTCTAACCAAAGGAAATTGAGTTTAAGTGTCGAAAAACCCATTTTGGAGGAGCCTACCAAATTTGTAAATCTGAAAATTTGGGAGAGGTATAAAAGGGTCAAGCAAACCCTTGCTTGGGATTATCTTGGACCAAGGGCTTCATTCCCCTCCTTGGGATAGAGTTTTTCCTCTAGGGGAAATCATAGAGCAACCATCTTTATCTATCAAGATGATTCGTCCATCTCCAGAGCAAGAAATCATTCCAAAGACACCGACAATCTTCTTGGTAAGTATTTTTTTCCCACTCTATTCTCTATTTTAGATTGTATGAATTCTTTTCTCAGTGTCTTTGGTTGGTAATTCCCTTACTATGGAGTAGTTTTCTTGATTATAGGAGTAGATATTAACCCCTTTAAAGTGTAAACACTATTTTTTTAATCTATTGAGTTTGCATATTACTTATTCGATAAAATGTGTATTTGTGGTCCAACCTACTATGTATACATAATCTCGATGCCAAAAGCACGAGATCATATCCCGTAAAGATTCGGAGATAAACCAAAAGGAGAATCCAATTCTCCAACCCATAGAAACCCAAGACATGGAGAGTCGGCTATGAAAGTAGATTGGTATGCCACGAGGAGCAATAGGTTGTCACAGATTTTAATGGATCAATCTCAATTCATCATCACACAATAGGAGAAGGATTATTTAGGGTTTGAGGGATCTCGTGACAAGATCTCCTTAGGGAAGCGATCTCTAATTTCAACCATTCTGAAAGTAGACGATGAATTAAAATTGATATGCCAGTGTAGTTCCAAAAGTTTACATCAGATACCATAGGATAGTTTATCTATATGAACCACTATGAGAATACGAAATCAAATATAGATTAAGTGTTTATAATCATTGTGCTGAAACCAAAATTCTAGAATTGTTCTCTCCAATTCTGACATCTACCTTCAACCACTTGTCTTCACTTGACCACTTCTTCTCTAGGCTTCTCTCAAACCTTTCTCTCTTGCTCTCTCAACTATCTCTCTGTCTCAATCTCTTGTTCTCATGATCTCACACAACCACGATCGTCTAGATAATTTGCTTTGTAAATTCAGTTAGTGCTTAATCAACAGTCCATGTGTATTGATATTTTATTACTTAACGATATCTCAGTGCACTTGTGGATTTATAACACATCAAGTTTTTTGCGTCGTTACTGGAGAATGTTTTAGATTAACATTAGTTGATAAGAAATTTAGTTACTCTAGATCTCTTTCTTTTTCAATTTTTGTATTGTTTTTTCCTTTTTTAGTTCTCCTTTCTTTTAGGAGAAAATTCAATCCAAAATTTGTTGTGTGTCTTGATTGTTTTATATCTTCTATATCTATATGTTATGTCATAATTATTCCCTGTGTCTTGTGATTTTGTTGCCATTGTTTCAGGTGAGACTAGGAAATTTATTTTTGTTCAACCATAGATCTATATTCTTGACAATTTGGGGGCTCAATGAAACTTATAATTATGGTACTAATCAAGTGGAGTATGCTTGTAGAGTTTGTGGCAACTCATCTCACCCATCTTGTTTATACCACATCTTTCAACAAGTTAAAATTGTGCCTATGGAATCCCAGTATTCACCGCCTCAACAACAACAACCACAAAAGTCTAATTTGAAGAAGATGATGTAGCAATTTATAGAAGTCCAATCAGAAGTGAATGAGAAATTTGGACAACAACACGTTATACACAAAACATTTTCAAATAGATTTGAGTATGGTTGATGGATCATTCGGGATTCGAGGATGAAAATATACATTAATATATTTCCAACCCACCTCAATTATACAATCAAGATTGGACAAGTCATCAATATTTTGATTATAGAAATGTGCAATGTATTGAATAATCTTGTCAAGTACATTAGAATCCATCAAGATTTTAGGATGATTCAACGATAACAGACCACTTCAAGTTCAACATGTTGAGACGACTGACTTGGGAGAATTTCAAGACTTAAAAACTCCCGCTCCTAGTTAGATGAAGACCACATTTCAAAAATTAGAAGAGCTCATGGTGCAACGAGTGATAGGGTTTCTCAAGTCTCAACAGTAAATTGATTCATCAAGTCTAAATTTGAAGATATAATTAGATCATATGCTAGAGGGGATAGATTGTAAAGTCAATAACAATTTGACCTCTAATTCTGGGGCTCTACAGGACTCCTCTAGTATTTTTCATGGCTATAATATAATTGATGAAATTTCATATATTGATAGGATTTCAGATATTGATAGGACTATTGATGCATTCTCAACCAACCTTGCTAATGTTCTTATTGCAGCTCCTGATGATATTTTTGATAATGCATACTTGATTGTTGATGAGAATATAGATGAGATAGATATTGATGTCGATAATTTGGTGGATCATAATACATGTGTAACTTTTGGTGAAGTTTTTACCATCTTAGATTTGGACGATAATATTATTGTGTAACCCTCAGAGTGGGAAGCGATCGATAGCTGGAGATCCCGAGGCTAGGCACTCCCACTGCTATCGAAGCCTCCATTTCTACTGAACAAGGCCCCAATATCCATCATAATAATTGAGCTCCCAAAGTGGATGCTCCAGTTGAACCATCTCCAACCTCTAGGAAGACCATTTACGGAGACAACAAAGGAGAGAGCGGGACATCATGACAGTTATTACACAAGGATAGCTCTCTCCACAATTTGGGCCCTTGGAAAGAAAGTCTGGAAGTATTTTACTCTGACAAGAGTGAGATTTAGAAAAACCAAATAAGGGGTTGAGTTTATAATCGTAAACAAACCCTTCTTAGGAGGCAACCCAAGTTCCTTTCTTATTTTTGTTTATGATTTTCTCTTATTTTATAGTTTAAACTTTTTTTTTGCTTAATTTCAAGGCAAGGAGCATGATTTGGAAGAACGACCATGTTCTAAATTTTAGAGCTATAATGTCTGCCCAGGAAAGTCATGCTGGAGTCTTGAAGTTATATCATATTTTCATCTATTTGTGTTTCATTTTGTTACTTTTATTCTTTTCGGTCCGGAGAACTGCTTTTTACTTATTTTCTTTTATAGGGCATGATTTTTAGAGTATAAATCCCTTGGAACGTGAAGTTGAAGCAAGAAGCACACTTTAGCTGTGTCCCATGATACGAGCATGCTCCTACGACCAAGGAAGATGAAGAATAGACCGAAAAAATGTTCAACATGAACTAATTATGCATCATCATCTAGCCTCATTATCAAGCCAAACACATGAAGTGTCTACCAACAAAAAGGATTCAAAAGACCATTAAAATGGAAGAACACACTCCGACAATGTCCCATAACACGAGTGTATTCATATAAAAGAAATTGGGTGCAAAACAACACTAAAATACCCCCCAGTAGAGTCCGCCATGGGGGGCCATGCTAGCCAGAATGACCCATGTCAAATATGGCCATTTTCCAAAGCTAAACACATTGCGGCTCGGTTGAAGTTATGGGGTCATGCTACATATAAAAAGTTAGATAATTTCAATACCTACAACCTTTATTCAGGGTCCAACCCGAGAAAATCGGCTTTAAGGGTCAAAAAATCTATTTTGGAGGAGCCTAACAAATCTACAGATCTAAAAATTTGGGGGAGGTATAAAAGGGTCAAGCAAACCCTTGCGTGGGACCATCTTGGATGAGGGGCTTCATCCCCCTCCTTGGGATAGAGTTTATCCCTCTAGGGGAAATCCTAGAGCAATCATTTTTATCCATCAAGATGATTCGTCTACCTCCAGAACAAGGAATTATTCCGAAGACATCGATAATCTTCTCGTTAAGTATTTTTTTCCTCTATTCTCTATTTGGATTATATGAATGCTTCTCTCAATGTCTTTCATTTGTAATTCCCTTACTATGAAGTAGTTCACTTGACTATAGGAGTAGAGATTAGCCCTTTGAAGTTTAAACACTGTTTTATTTAATATATTGAATTTGCATGTTACTTATTCGATAAAATGTGTGTTGTCTAGACTTACTATGTATACATAATCTTGGTACCAAAAGCATACAATTCATATTCCATAAAGATTTGGGGATGAACCGAAAGGATTTAGGGATGAACCAAAAGGAAAACTCAATCCTCTGGCCTATAGAAACTCGAGACGTGAAGAGTCGACTATAAAAATAGATCGGTATGCCACGAGGAGCAATAGGTTGTCATAGATCTTAATGGATCAATCTCAATTTATCATCACATAGTAGGAGAAGGGTTATTTGGGGTTTGTGGAATCTCATGACAGGGTCCCCTTAGGAAAGAGAATCCCAATTTCAGCCACTCTGAAAGTAGACAACGAATTAAAATTGATACGTCGATGTAGTTCCAAAAGGTTACATTGATACCATAGAATAGTTTACCTAAATAAACCTCTATTAAGGATACAAAACCAAACATAGATTAGGTACTTATAATTATTATAGTGAAATCGAAATCCTAGAGTCGTTCTCCCTAATTTGACATCTACCTTCGATCACTTGCCTTCCCTTAACCACATATGCTCTAGGCTTTTCTTAAACCTTTCCCTCTTGCTCTCTCAAGTCTCTCTCTTTCTCAATCTCTTGTTCTCATGATCTCTTACAATCACAATCGTCTAGATAACTTACTTTGTGAACTCAGCCAGTGCTTAAATAATAGTTCCTATGGATAGATATACGACATCTCCGTACACTTGCAGATTTATCACACATCAGGAAATATTTAGAGTTCATCTAAGGTAGAGATATAACATAAAGGCCCATGCAATTTTGACCAATGTTGTATCACCTTGGAACATTTTATCAAAGTTGCATCACCTTCAAACAGTTTTAATCAAAACTACTCCGACATGAATCACAAATAGAGGGGTATTTCTCATATGATGGATATATTCAGTTTCCTTATTTACTCCCTCCCACTAGTGTGGGGCAGTCATAGGAGGTCACTAAGGTAATGGATTTCACCTTTTGTAGAACAGATAGAGAGCTATTTTGTAAACTTTTGTAGGACCAGACCAGTTACCTTTAGGATTAGTCGATGTAAATTGAATATCTGATTCCAACTAATAATAATAATAATAATAATAATAATAATAATAATAATAATAATAAAGGGTATTTTGTAGCTCCCAAGGTAATTGTATAGCGGTAGAGCACCTTCTCGGTTTCTCAAGTATCTAAGAATCGAGTCTCAGCTTCAACGACTTAACAAATAAATTTTCCTTAATAGACGGTTGACCTAAGAACCTGAGGCTGATGGGTCGTCCGTTGTGAGTGCTTTTCAATTTACGTAGATGACCGGTGGAAAACTTTCGTGGGGTCGGATCGATCACACCCAAGATTAGTCAGTGTAAGCTAGATACCTGATAACAATTAAAAAATAATAATATTTTGTAGCCCCCATGGGAGTAGCCAAGTTGATACTCGAGTGAAGAGTTGCCACAATAGGTCTTGGATTTGAATAGTGGGGTCTACCCTTGCTCGACCCCCTCACTAAGGTGTGTTATGCTCTAATAAGCTTGACTAAATATATAGGAAAGTCTTAGGTGAGGCAAGGCAAAGAAGTCCTGATCAAGTAGACTAGATAAAGTACTGGTCAAGTGGAATGAGCAGAAGACTTGATAGATCAAGGATGTCGAGCAAAAGTCGTAGGGGTCTTGGACACTAGGCGAGAAGCCCTGGGGTCGAGGATATTAGAAAGAAGTCTAGATGGGTAGAGGACCATACATCTAGCAGGAAGTCCCAAAGGTCAAAATTGAATGCCGAGTAAAAGTCTAAACATGTCCGGAGAACCAGAGATTTTACAAATAGGTAATCTCTCTTTAGAGGAGTAGGTATAAACACATTTTCTTGAAGGAAATAGTAAGCGTCAGTCTGACATAGGGCTTCAGCAAAATTCAAAGTCAGGACAAGATAATCTCGAGACTGTCAAAATTATTTTATATTATGTTTGTGTGCTAACTCTGTGTTTAGAGACATACGTAGATCTTTGAATTCTGCATGCGTGATCATAGACAGAGTCTGATTTCGAGTCCCGGGTCAAAATTTATGACCTCTAGAATATTATCGTATCGAACCATTACTTGGAGGTGCCCTGGTCTGCTGGGAGGCACCCTAGAACATCCAGGGCACCTTGGACCAGAAGGTTATCACAATTAGATAACGCATGAATCCTTCGGATCAGATAAAGATCACTTGAGGCGCCCTAGACCATTGGATGTGTCTCGGATACCTTATAAAATAGTATTCGACTAGTTGTTCCATACAACAATTTTCTATGCTTCTTTCAAATTCTCCATGCTATAGAAACATTGTTACGACGTAAAAACACTGCTCCAACATCGACACTCTACTTTGGATCTTGTCTTCATGTTAGTATAATTTTTTATTTGCATTTGTCTTTTTCATACGTGTTTTATAAGGACGATAAACTTGTTACCATTCCTAATATTTTGTAAACACTAAATTGATAGTGGATTGTCTATCGAAATAGATTAACGATCGCGGACCTTAGACTAGCAACACAAATTATGAACCAAGTAAAAAAGAAATGTGTCTTTCTATGCTTATCTTTATTTTATTCCACTGCATTCTTTTCGAAAATCATGAAAAAGTGCAATACACTATTCAGCTCTCTCTAGCTCTTCTTTGATCCCACATCGGGTTCAAATTAATGAATTTGCACTATGCTAGGCCCCCTCACATAGGAGGTTGCTCGGCTAACTGAATGACCCCCATGATCCGAAGGGGTCCCTGGGTGAGGGTTATCATCGTTTGCCAGAATAGAGAGGTATTTTATAGGAGATTTTCCATCCAATGGGTGGTGGGCTTGAGAAAGTAGGCCATCTGGATAGACCACCACGAACGCCTCTCGATTTACCTTGATGGTTAGTGGATAACTTTTGTAAAGTTGAACCAGTCATCCCTAGGATTAGTCGGTTTGAAGAACTAGATACCTAATGCCAACTAAAAAAATAGAGGAAGTATTTTGTAGCCTCGAGACCATGGTGCAATGATAACGACACTTGCTGGATCTCCAGAGCATCACAAATCAATCCTCGACGGGAACAGCTTATGCTTTATCTCAGAGACGGATCCAAGAATAAAAGTTCCTCTATTTCAGGGACTGATCTAAGAATTAAAGTTAGAAAGGCTTGACTTAATATAATAAATTATATATTATTGTTAAAATAATAAATTAAATATATAATAAAAAAGAGTCATTTACATTATATTGTTGCTCATATGTCCTACTATATTTTGAAACATTCTTAATTATCCCATTTAATATAGATTGTTAAATAATTTTCAAAAAAGTTATCCTTCATTTTATTACAAAAATCATCTTCACATGTTTTATTGCTGAAAAGATTTGCTTAATAATGACAGTAGAAACATATAATGTCAAAATAAAATGAATCAATTTTGATAACATAGTATAAATCTTTAACCGTCCACTCTCAATTAATTACTTACACAACTCAATAATAAGTATAGAAATTTTCAAATTTTTTATCACATCAAATTTATAATATATCAATTTATACTCCAAACTAAGATCACAATTCACGATTGGCAATGCACAGAAGATGTTAATAGTCTAAGCCTCGAGTGTGAACAGTGATATCTATTTGAGAAAAATTCAGGTGCTCAACTGTAGTAATAATATCAATTTATCTCCTTTCAATAGTAAAGTAAAAAAAACTCAAGATAAGGCGGGCGTGATTGGCCTTAGGAACCATTCGGCAGTGGGAGCCGCGGGCGCGAGAATCGCGGACGTGGGAGCCACAGCTGCAAGAACGGTTGTAGAGGCTGCAATCGTACGAGTCGTGGTAGTGAAGTGTTGAAACGACTGGACCGGTTAGAGGAAGTAAATAACTTCTAAATTAAAATTCAATTATCTTACTAACTAACTAGTAAGAACATACAAACATCACTCAATATTACAATACATAACAATAAGATAAGACATTAGAAATTACTTAGTTTGTAACTAGATAGTTGTTAGTTCAAGAATTATATGAAAGCTCCAACCAAAACTTCTTCGAGCAAAGTGTCGAAGGCGAAGTGGCCTCTTACAAAATGAAAATATGAATTGAGAATACACATTCTAGAAATAAAATACATAGTGTGTTACCCAAATTTAAAGAACAATGTCTTTATTTATAGTTCTCTAGTGGCACTTCTGGGGTGCTTGGAAGCAATCCAAGTACTTGAACTCAGTTGAGTCGATCCACTTGGCAATAGGTCTATGCAACGGTCTTGGCTTCCCGGGCATCTGGAAGTGATTTGGATGTCTAAAATCTATTGATGTGGACTTCATGTTGATTCGCTTCGGCAACTAGTCTGTTGATATCAGTGTCGGATATGAGATTTGAGGCCTGAGGCAAGCACAAAATATGGTGCCCTCAAAGTTTAATATTCATATTTTTTTATCAATATAAATATAATAATATTTGAAACATGAAATCTAAGAATAAAAATAGATAAAATATACCATCAAAAATAATGTCGTAAGCAAATACTAAAAAAAAAATCCAAACAAAATATAAAATTCATGTTCCGAGCTAGTACTTGAATATTATTTGTCTTGCATTTTTTGAATTAAAAGTATTGATTAAATTTGCATAATTAACTTTCTCAATGATTGTTTTCTCAATAGATAATATAGCTAACCCATTTAATGTTTCTTGCGACATAGTTGATCGAAGATAAATTTTAATCAACTTCAACTTGAAAAAACTCCTTTTGGCATATGTAACTATAACTGGTATAGTCAACAAAACTCAATAAGCGATGTAATCATTTGAATAACAACCATCCATTATTTTCAAATAATTCAGTACACCAATTGCTCTTGTTGCTTCTCCAGATAATGAGTGTTTTAATAACTCTAGTTCTAGAAATAAATCTGATCCATCAACATCGAAACACCCATCATGTGTTAATGAATTTTGAAAATTGACATATGAACTCAAGAGATCATCATCATCAATAGACAACAACTTCTCCAAATTAAATAAAAATCCAAAGGTTTTTTCGTAGGTACTTTTGAAATTGCTCAAACCAAATTTCAAGTGAAGAAAGAGCTTGATCAATTATAAATATGAAATAATTAACTCAAAAAGATTCTTTAGAAGATTGAGGTACCTTTTCACTGTTGATCTTATCAAATTGTCTTTTTTTTTCAAATGATGCGCTTTTCTCAAAAAATATGTTCAATTCCTATTTCACTTACAATATGTTCAATTACAACCATGTTTTGATCAAATCTAAATTTTTTTGAACTCTTAGAGAAAAGAAATAAGCTCCTCCTTCTCTTCAGCGTGTAAATGTTTGATGAATCTATTGATTTCTTCTCTTTTATTTAACGTTTTTTGAATCGGTCAATTTCTTTTCTACGTAATCATGTTTAAAATTAAGATAGAATATTTTTTGGATACAAATTTAGATATGACTTATTTCTCAACTATTACTTATGAACTTCTTAAAAATAAGCTCAGGAACATATCAAACTAATAAGATTTTTAAAAAAATTTAGTGCCCCAAATTTTTTTTGGCCTGAGGCACTTGCCTCACTTGTTACACTATAGGTCCAGCCCTGGTTGATATGGCTACGCTTAGAATCCCAGTGTTTGGACATGATCTCGGTGCCTGGACTGGTCAACTCAAAAGTTGACCATTCTTCCATCCGCTTATTTGGGTGATGCTCCGACCGTCTAGAGTTGAGTTCACCCGTTTTCAACTCCAGACATCAACTCGAGCAAGCTTCCTTCCCAGCTTCTTGTCCCTTAGATGTGTCGTACGCATCCTTTTCATTTACCGGTATACTTTTCCATAATTTTTCGTCATTCAGATCCACGACAAAAATATGCAAAATCACAAGAGAGAAATATAAAAAAAATATTTATGAACTAGAGAATAGGGTTTATCCATCAGCGTACTTCTTCCATATTAAAAGTTTGCTTTTGGACCTCTTATTAAAATACATTGTGTTAATGAGGGCTGGGTTATAGCCTAGTACAATCCTCATGAAGATCCGTCTCTAATCTATTTTATGGGAAAATATAGCACGTAATATGAAATACGATTATCCATGAGCTCATGGGTTATTAGTGAAGCGGTCATGTTACATGTCACGGATGAATACTCGGATGGAGGATGACTCTCATTAGCAAGGAGTGATCCATGAAGGTCAACTATCCATGTCCAATAATATGAATATGTTTTGAATTTATTCCCATGATTGATAAAAAAATTCTATGAAGTTAGATGAGTTATAAAAAAAACTGAGATTTTGTATATTTATTTATGATCGGTTACCCTTATAATTTAATCGATTATAGGAGTTGGATGAGTTATAAAAAAAACTGAGATTTTGTATATTTATTTATGATGAAATTTTATTTTAATGATTTTAAAACTGGGATACTTTTTATTTTTATATTAGGTATACAAAATTTCTTGATTCATCCATCTATCGAGTAATTTCGAAATATAATTGTACGCTTAAAAATTGATAGAATATTTATTTCTATTGAAATAGAAAATTTTATTTTTAAAGTATTTATTATTCATCAGTCTGTGCACCATGATGCATCACTTATGCATTGCTTGCGTCACTTCGTATTGCTTGGGTGTGAAGTTTACGTGATCATGATAATAATTATTTCTATCGTATTTTGTAAACATGCTAAACAATATTATTATTGTTTAATTTATTAAATCATAGGTAATTAACTATGAAAGGGATTGAATGGATTTTTCAAGGTGTAGATTTAGTGGGTCTCATAATTTATCCACACCAAAATAGATAATGGAGGTCATATTTTATTTTTCACTAAAATATATATATATATATTGTATTGGATCATTCATCATTCCCTGTCAATAATGACTTCTAATGACGTGGAGGTCTAAAATATTGTCGCATATAATTTGTTTTATTTTGTGTGAAGATCATTTAAATTTATATATTTTAAATATATATATATATATATATATATAAGGAAAAAAAACTTTCTGCACTTAAACTTTTAATTTTTGAGAATTTAGTGGTGGAAAGTTGACAAACATAAATTGTCACATCCCACAAAATTTATTAAATTTAGTAAAAAAGATTTTTTTAAAAAAATAGATTGACTTGGATGATAATGGTTGAGTGAAGAGTAGGTTAATATACTGTATATTTGATAAGAAGTCTAAGTAGGTCATGATTAATATAGTTGAAAGTTTAATAGGAAATTGATAAGGGAAAAATTCAAGTAAGTCATTGTTAATTAATATTTGACGATCGAAAGCCTAATAAAAAGTTGACATGAGAAATAAAGTCCAAGTGAATAATGAAGGGCCAAACATTTGGTATGAAACGTTAAGTTTAAGTATGTCAAGGTTAATCGAATACTTAGAGATGAAGGTGTTAGGACCAAAAAAATTCACACATTTCCATAATGGTATGATATTATCCACTTAAAGTTTAAATTCTCATAAATTTATTTTTAGACTCTATCCAAAAGATCTTATATTAATGGAGATATCTTTTATCTTTTAAATCCATTATCTTTCCCCTCTAATGAAGGATCACAATTTTTGTTATAGTTTGACCCTCCCTCTAAGCATGCAGTCACTCTTAACCTACTTTGGGTCTCCCCTCAAGCATCCGATTACTTTTGACCTGCTCTAGACCTCCTCTCAACTTCATTCAATGTCACCCCATATGGAGTCTGGCCTAGACCATAACTTTGATACCACTTGTCAGGATATTGTCTACTTTGAGACTAAGTTCTCATAAATTTATTTTTAGGCTCTACCTGAAATGTCTCATACCAATGGAGATATCTTTCATATTTTAAACTCATGATTTTTTTCATATATTTTCAATGTGAGACTTTGATTGCATTCCCAACACAAAAACGTTTATACAAGTTAAGGAGAACCAAATATTTAGTCCTAGATAGTTAAGGTTGATCGGATACTAGACAAAGAAAGTCTTGGTAGGTTGAAGTCAACCAAATACTAGACAAAGTGAAAATTCGGCTTTTATAAGATTGAAATAGAGGTATTAGTTGATTAATATAGAGTACTTATTGATTGATGACTCCTAAATCCCAAATTCGAGATTTGAGGGAGTTTGCTACATAATTAGTCGATTGATGAGTTTGATCAATCAATCAATGAGTTTGAGAAATTGACTGATGGTATTATAGCAACAAACAGATTATTTAGAACTTGACTGAATAAATTGACTGATTTACATTAGTAGATTGGTAAATAATAACAGTCGATTGATCTAACTACTACAGTGAACAGAAGGTTTCTAGGTCTACTGTGGCACTTAACTATTTCGGTATTAATCAATTCATGAATAGTACTAATTGTCCGTTCATGGTTAAACTAGAGTTGGTAAGAGACATTGTGCAAGTGCAATAACTGAATTCAATAGAGCAATTAATTGATGATAATAAATAGTTGACTGATAGATGAAAACAAGCTTCTACTTGAAAGCTATAAAAGAAAGACTTTAAAGAGATTTTCACTACTTATTTTTGAGATTTTGAGGATAAGTGTTGTTGTATTTCTAGATCTTGAGAGGCAATTCAAAAGCATTCAACAATGAGCAAAGCAAAGTTTTAATTTGTAAGTTATCAATTTATATTGTATTGGTTATTATCTTTTCACTTTGTATTTGCTTTTAAGAATAGGTGTTCTATAAGAAATTTTACCACCTTCGAAAGGTCTCTCATAAGGGGAAAAAAACTAGTGCATTATCGCTAGGACTATGTCTTGGTGTAGGAACTAGGGGTGGTTTTGAATCACATAAATTAGTTTGTATTTGCGCTTGTTTTATTTGGTTTGTGTTATTTTTTTTTTTTTTTGCACGCTAACATATTATAGATGAATACATGAGAATAATTGAGCGAAGCAAATTGCTATTCACCTTCTCTCTCAATATTATTAATATTGATCCCAACAATAGCTATGAAATGTAGCTATGATAATAATTATAACTATCATAATAATTTTAAAGAAATTTTAATTAAATTAAAATAATTTTAATCAAATTTCAAAATTTATAATTAAATCAGTAAAAATATTTTTATCAATTTACAGTAATTTAATTAATACAATTTTTCTAGTAATTAATAATTGCTACAATAATATTATTGAAATAAAAGAATTTTTAAAATAAAAGGTTAAATAAAACAGCATTTTTTTTATGTTAAAACGTGGTGATCTTTTAATATAATGAAAATAAATGGCTTCTTATAAAAAATACTTTTGTCCCATCTATAATCCTCTCCCATGAGACACGTCAGCTAAAGGCGGCGATAAGGGCGAATGGGATGAGGAAACGTGCGTAAGATTTGTCAAATGAAGATATTAATTAAAACTTAATAATATACATCAATCAATCAATTAAACAATCAATCAATCGCCATCATAATGGTGGCTGAGGTGTTGCCATCGTTACCTAAACACCACGCAAGGATCGATCGTGTATTCTGTGTAGATACTTATCCAATCTATCAACCTCATAAATTGCGTTCCACATATAGAGTTGGTATGCAAATGATCACATAAAACTAGAGGTGGAATCTCTCGAGGAATTAAACTCTTTCCAAAATGTCTCTTTGCGAGTTACCTCCATTCCAACCGACTTGGGATGGACATAAAGGGAAACACGAAATGAGCCCACCATCTTTTATATCATAAACTATTAATATATGTATCCATTAATGTCCTCTTTTCCTTTTATCTTATCTTCTATTACAATCATAGAGTCCTCGGGAGTATAATATTATATCAAGATATTCAAATT
The DNA here is from genome assembly GCF_018446385.1 of Zingiber officinale. Lineage (NCBI taxonomy): Eukaryota > Viridiplantae > Streptophyta > Magnoliopsida > Zingiberales > Zingiberaceae > Zingiber > Zingiber officinale. The sequence continues at coordinate 39,955,639 of NC_056000.1, forward strand.
GTTATCTAAATATTTACTATTTGAATTTTAATTATGACATATTTATAGAAATTTTTTCTTCGAATGAGGAGCGTAATTAAAGGATGTTGGGCTTCTGGGTTGATCGCTATGTGCACTTCCCAATTTATCCTGATGGTCGGTAGAAAATTTCTATGGGACCAAACTGATTATTGCAAGAATAGTCAATGAAACTAATTAAGATTCATGAAGCCCTCGGATTTGTGATATAGTGTTTTAGACATCCATAATTCGATCTCTAGTTATGATACATTTATAGAAATTTTTCCATTAAATAGGACACACAAACAAAAGATGTTAGACTTCTGGATCATCTGCCGTTAGCGTTTCCTAATTTATCCTAATAATTGATAGAAAAAATCTATAGAACTAAACCGATCACCCCCAAAATTACCTAAACTTATTATTCTATTACAATCATGGACATTTTTTAAATCTCAGTGTGCAAATTTCATCTTACTAATCCTAAAAGTAAATAATCCCTTCCTATTTCAAGTAAATAATCTTTTCCTCAAATTCATCGAACAAATAAATCCAGAATATAACTTAAGAGGTTGACCTTCCAAATATTCATCCCGGTTAAATTTAAATTTTCATCCTCTTATTTATTCTCTAAATAAGTGTTTTATTGGACTATTATAAACTCTTTTATTATTATGAAAAATGACATGTAGAAAAAATTGAAAACTTATTAAAAAAAAAAAATCATATCAAAAGCCACTTATCTTAAAATATAATCTTTCTCCTGTCTGGAGCGAGATTAAATGTCTCAATCGAGTATCCCGGTGATTTATTTTTCTATATTATTGTACTAATTTAAATGATTTATAAATATTAAAAAAGAATAAATTATTAGTGCAATAAAAAAGATAATGTTATTGAAAAAATTAGTTAACTTTGAATTCTTAGGAGCCCCTACTTAACTTAGTTGAGCCAATGTTATTTTAGGTTTTTAAATCTAGAGTATCATCATTTTAGCTTGGATTGAGAGAAGTGTTTCTGGTTTATAAGTTGATGCATCAACGAGGTTGCCTACATCAACAAATACTTTTATTACTTGAGGGTGAAAACTAGAATTACCACAAACACGATTGAATGCATAAATACTAATTCGAATATGCATAAATGTTAATTCGCGTGACACAAGCAAAATTGTTGAGATTATGAGAAGCAACAAGAGCCCAATTACGGCCCAAAATTTTGCAGCACTGTGGGCTTCTAATTAGGACACCCAATTCACTCTGACCTAAGCATACTTAGATTTTAATTTGTTTTATTTTTTACTTCACAATCTATGGATTGTTAAGATGGGTGCCCTTTGGAAAATCCACTATGTTTTTAACCTTCTCGAAAGTGAAGAAATCTCATATAAATATCATTTAACAAGACATAAAATCTAACAAATATAAATAAAAAATTAAGAGCTCAAAGATAACTGTAAGTTCTAATTAATAATAGTTTTGTTATGTTAATTATAGTTTCCCTTGCTTTATTTACAATCTCTAATCCGACAATCCATACTTGGATAAGCTTCTCTCATTTTTATTTTTAATGTTAGTTAATTCATTGTAGCAATTAATATTAAAAGTGGACTGAAATTTAGATCATGGCATTATTATTTGTCAATTGTTATCTCTAATATTGGTATAATCATCCTCGGATCAAGGTTGATCAATTTGATTAAATTTGAGTTGACTCAAGCTTGAGTTTCGATGTTTTGAGAATATATAAGAGAGAAGTCAAGTAAGGAAGGGAGGACCGGATACCTATCCAGGGAAGTCCTAATTGAATATTAGGCAATAGAAAGTCCTAACTGAAGATTAGGCAACGAGAAGTCTTTTTGGAGGTTAAGCAGCAGGAAGTCCTAACTAGAGATTAGGTAACAGAAAAACCTTAGCGAGTAAAGCTAGGCAGTAGATTTCCTAGCGAGGATAGGTAGTGAAGATCTAGTTGGGAATTAGACAATTGAAGTCCTAGCGAGGCTAGGCAGTGAAAACCTAGTTGGGAATTAGGCAGTGGAAGTCCTAGTGGATCTAGGTAAGGAAAAAGTCTAAGTGAGTCAAAGGTTGATCAGACACTTGGTGATTAGAAGTCTAGTGGGAGTTTACAAAAGATGAAAAGTCCAAGTAGATCAAAAGTTAACCTAACACTTGGTAAAGAAGCCCTGGCAGGTCAAGGGTGACCGAATACTATGCAACGGAAAGTCCTAACGAGTCACAAATGACTTTAGGGTTGGGCAAAGGAATCCTAAACTCGAGTTCAAAGGTTAGGATTGGGCAATCGATTAGCTCAAGGCCAATCAAATATGCAGATTGCCTAATTGATTTGGAGTTGCTCCAATCGATTAGGCCTGGGAGGTTTTGTGAAACATAGTAAGGCTTTGAATCAATTAGCTAATTGATTATGTCTTATGTTAATCAATTGAGACAATCGATTAACAGTATTTTCTATGAGAATAGAAGAGTTTGAAATCGATTGGGGCAAACTATCCCTATTCAGGCTTCGCTAATTGATTAGGGTAATCTATTGAAGCATGTTTGCGGGAGCACAGTAGGTGCTAGAATGGATTAGGAAATCGATTGAGAGATACTCATGAGAACAGAAAGCTTCTGAATCGATTAGAGCAATCAATTATAAATTGCCAAATTGATTGGTATAACTCACCAATTAATTAGATGGGTGAAAAAGAATCGTTCTGCAGATTTTGAATGATTAAGCTGATGTGACAATCAAATGGAGGTAAGCCAATTAATTAGGAGACGTCAAAGTAACTCCAAAAAAAAGGGTTTTACAAAGATTTGAATCAAGTGTTGCTTCAACCAGTTCATGGGTGATTGGAGAAGTGTTGCTGTATTTTCCACCACCAAGAGGCAATCCAAAGTAAGAAAAGAGCAAGAAAAATAAGGTTCATATTGTAAAGTCATTTTCAATTTCCATTGTAACCTAGTTTGCATTTCCAATTATATTCTCGTACTTGAGTTTGTATGAGATTTCTGCACTTCTAGAAAAAAAGTTTTCATGGTGCATCTGTGAGAGTGAGGAGCGAACCAGATTAGCCACCTCAAGAAGGTGGATACCAAGGAAAACGAAGGGGTGTTAGCATTGCTTCAAGTTTTCCACTACAAATCATTTTCAAAGAAGCGAACGAAACTATTCAACACCCCTCTAGCTCTCTACATGTCTTAACAAGTGGCATTAGAGCGAGACTGTTTTTTTTTTTGGACTAATCGCCGGAATGATCAAGAGCTAGAAGAACAAGAAGAAGGTGAATTCTTAGATTCCTAAATCTCAACAAGTCAAAGGACAAATCATTAAAGGAACTCAACTTTAAAATGGAACTACAAGATGACTTTGAATATGATATCAAAGCACCTCCACCATTCAGATTGAGAAGTTTTGATCTTTGGAAATCAAGGGCTGAGAACTTTTTCATGATGAACATAGAGCATTGGTTTACTCTAATAGAGGGATTTCAAGCTCCCATGGATAGCAAAGTGAAACTTCTCAAGGAAAAGAAGTGGATCGAGAAGCAAGTGAAGAGATCTAAGGCCAATAATAAGGTAACCAAAATTTTGATTAATTTATTGCCTAACAACATCTTGTGTAAGATAGGTAATTTTAAGGATCCAAGTGAATTATGGAGTAAAGTGGTCAAGCTCCATAAAGATCCATCCTCCATGGATAACAACAACAACAACAATAATAACCAAACTTTATTCCACTAGGTGGGGTCGGTTATATGGATCCTTTTATGTCATTGAGTTCTATCTCCAACTATATCATCATGTATATTTAAATACAGTTTATCTTATTTTATCATTGCTAACCAAGTCTTTTTTATCTTCTTCTTCTTTGTTTGATATGCGTGTTTGTCATAGGAGTAACAAAAACAGTAAAAAGGGAAACTCTTTGATACAAGTACATGAGGAGTTGGAGGTTGAGAGATACTCAACATTCGAGGATGAAGTTGAAGATACATCTACCTCAAGGATTGAGAGAGAGCACAGTTCATTGGCACCGGAGTAAGAAGAAGCCTCGACATCTGAATCAAATGAAGAATCATGTGTCACCCCAACGAGTAAAGAAGGTATAACAATTTCAATTTGTAAAAATAAAAATTATATCATATACTTTGAGTATAGGGAGAATGGACACTATAAAAGAAATGTCCAAGATTAATCAAGAAGAAGACTAAAGTGGCAGTCAAAGTGATGGAGAAATCAAAAGAGGTCGACCCCGTGATACGAAAATGCAAGGAGCACATTGTGTACTTTTTTACAATCAAAAGGGATATTATTGGAATCAATGTCCAAAGGGGAGGATTTCGACTACGAACAAAAGAAGCTAAAATCAAGGGGGGGGGCTTCCAAGAACAAAACTAAGGTACCATTAGTTAATGGTACTTATTCATATCATAATAAAAAAAATAGTAAAAATAATTATTATGATTTTGGTTTTATTTATTATGAGAATAGGAAACATGATACTTCTAAGGGAAATTATAAGTCATATCATACTAGAACTATCTTACCTAAGTATAGAAAGGTAAGAACTCTAAGGAAATTAGATATATGCTTAAAAAGAATATTATCCAAGGTAATCATGGAAAATCTAAGTTTGAGGAATTAAGGAAAAAAAATCAAATCTTGAAGTTAAGACTTGAGAAATTGCAGAGGACCCCAAGGAAAATGGCAAATAATGTCAAAGTGTCCAAGAAATAAAATCTAGGCTTAGGAAAACAAGGGTCATCTATGGATAAGAAGGGTTTAGGGTACAAATCCAAGTCCAAGGACAAGGTGTCCTCATATCATAAAGTTTTATATAGTTATAGAACTAACTCTAGGTCTAAAAGTCAAATCAAGATTACAAGGGAAGCTATCCCTAGAGTTGACTTTGAGGAGACTAATATCACTAAGATTTTTAAGAAGCTTAGAAAAGTCATTAAAAAGGTTTCTAGGAAAGTTATCCTTAGTAATTATCTAAAACACCCAAAGAATACCAATAGGTTTTGGGTTCCTAAGAGTATGTTCTTTACACACTAAATGAGTTTAGAATGTGTCAACTATAATTGAAAGGGTAGTTCACCCAACCATAGTGAAGTTGACACTTTAGGGAAATTTTAAGGTATTGTGATATCTTAAAAATGAAAGTTAACTTTTACTCTTGAAGAGTACAAGTGTGCCAATCAAAATTTTAAAGTATTGACCTTGATTAAATTGTCATAAATAGGATAGAATTCAAAGGAATGTCAAGTTGAAATTTTGACATTTCCTAAGGAGATGAGGGCAACTTATACTTATTTTGATTTAGCGATTAGTTGATTATAATTAGATAGAAAATCTAGGAATTTTTTTGTGTTATAATTGTCATGTTTTGTGTATCTATCACATGACATAACATCATACTTTGCATTCATATTGTTATGAAAAATATTACATGTCATGTCATACATACATCATTTAGCTATTTAGCTATGATAGTTTTTATTTTGAAAAAAAATATATTACTCATTTGATGTATGTCATAATTATTATCATGCATTGGTTTAAATTTCTTGTAATTAAAGACAATGACATAAATTGACATCTTAGGTAGAATGATCAAAGTTAAAATGCCTAGTTAGAGATATATGATCCTTAGTTTAGAAAAAACCTATTGTATATCTCACAAAGACTATAAAATTGACTTGTATGTGTATTGAGACACATTAGATACAAGTAAAATATTAGGAGGATAAACAAGACTCAAGATGTTGATTTAGTATATCTAATTAAGTTTTATTTTCATCAAAACAAATAAGTTTACCCCAAAAAATCATGGAAAAAGCTAATGTGCAAGTCATGTGTATTTAGCCCAAAGATCATGATTGAAAATTTATTTTGAAAATAATTTTAAATACATTTAAAAAAACTTGGTAAAACCTATTTATTGATAAGAATCACCATTGATTAGCTAGATACAAAATTAAAGTGAAATATTGAAGTTTTTATTGGTTTTCAATTTTGTGTCATTCTTTGAAAATGAAATGTATTTTCATAGAAAACTATTTTTTTCCTAGTAGTATATGACATAAGTAATGACTATGTGAGGTTTCATGATTTTTCATATATCATAGAATTACTTGTGAATTTTTGACATAAATCAGATTTGAAATATCAAAAAAACTCCAATAGATTAGACACTATTGTCAATCGATTGGAATATGCTATAATCGATTGACAATGGGTGCCAATTGATTCAGATGAGCTGTAATTGATCGGTAACTGAAACCAATCGATTATCAAAGATTTTTTTTTTGCTGAAATGATTTAATTTTAGTTTATTAAGCCACGTTTAGTAAATTTAACTATCAATTTTCTTGATAAAAATGAGAAAGGAAAGATGACTAATATGAAGTTGAGGAGGCAGTTCATATTCAAGGTTGCATTTTTAATCTCATAACTTTAAATTTTAGAGCTTTCAAAATGTTTAGGAACTTCAAATCACTATTGGTGTAATGATAAAAATTGGAGCATGCTTTGAGGGGAAGGTTCTCCTTAAAGACATGATGATGGATGGATGCTCAAGGTTGAGCATTAGAGATAATCAAAGGGTATGAAATCTTCATTGTGAAGTTTAAATGACAAGAGGATAAATCTTGGGGAGAAAATTTTTGAAATGTGTCAAAGAGGGAGAGAAATATAGCATTTAAGTAAGACAACTCTCGTTTACGCTTTGGCATGGGATGGAGAAGGGAGTTGGTCCAATATGAGTTAGTCTAACTTAAATATATTGTCAAATATCAAAAAGGGGAGATTGTTTATACAATTATCTTCGAGTTAAGGTTAACCAATTTGACTAAGTTCGAGTTGGCTCAAGCTTGAGTTTTGATGTTTGACAATATATGAGAGATAAGTCAAGTAAGTCAAGAGACGACCAGATACTTTTCCAGGCTAGGTAATAGAAAATCCCTAGTGAGTGAAGCTAGGTAGTGAAAGTTCTAGCAGGGCTAGGCAGTAAAGACTTCGTTGGGAACTAGACAATTGAAGTCCTAACGGGGCTAGGCAGTGAAGACCTAGTTAGAAACTAGACAATGAAAGTCCTAGTGGGTTTAGGCAAGGGAAAAGTCCAAGTGGGTCATATGCTGATCGGGATACTTGGTGACCGAAAGTCTAACGGGGGTTTGCACAAGATGAAAAATTCAAGTGGGTCAAAGGTTGACAGGATACTTAGTGATCGAAAGTCCAACAAGAGTTGGCATGAGATAAAAAGTTCAAGTGGGTCAAAGGTTGATCGAACACTTGGTGAAAAAACCTTGTCAGGTCAAAGGTAGTTGGATGTTAGGCAATGAAAAGTCCCAATAAATCACATATGACTTTAGGGTTAGACAAAGGTACCCCAAAAATCAAGTTCAGAGGTTAGGGTTGGATAATTAATTAACCCATGGCCAATCGATTAGGCAGATTCCCTAATTAATTGGGACCTACTCCAATTGATTAGGCTGATTGGAAGGTTTTCATGAAGCACAGTAAGACTCTGAATCGATTGGCTAATCAATTAGACCTTATGTTTATCGATTGAGGCAATCGATTAAAGGTGTTTTTGCATGAGAACAGAAGGATTTAGAATTGATTGGGACAATCAGTTCAGGCTTCACAATCGATTAGGGTAATTAATTGAAGCATGTTTATGAGAGCACAGTAGGTACTGGAATTGATTTGGAAATCGATTGAGAGATTCTCGTGAGAACATAAAGCTTCTGAATTGATTAGGGCAATCAATTAAAAGCTGTTGAATCGATTAGTATGACTCGTCAATCAATTAGATGGGCAAAAAAGAGTTGTCTTGCAGGTTTTGAATGGTCAAGCCGATGTGACAATCAATTGGGGATAAGTCAATTGATTAGGAGGCGTCGAAGTAATTTTAGAAAAGGGGTTTCGTGATGATTTGAAGCAAGTGTTGTTTCAAGCAATTCTTGAGTGATTGGAGAAGAAATGATGTTGTAATTTTCACCACCAAAAGGCAATCAAAGTAAGAAAAGAGCAAGCAAAATAAGGTTTATATTGTAAAGTCATTTCTGATTTCCATTGTAACATAGTTTGTGTTTCTTATTATATTCTCGTGCTTGAGCTTGTATGAGCCTTATTTACCTCCAGGAAGAAGATTTTCATAATGTATCTCAGAGTGTGAGGAGAGGACACTTGGATTAGTCACCTCAAGGAGGTAGATACCAAGTAAAACTAAGATGTTAGTATTTCTTCAAAATGTTCACTGTAAATCATCTTTTAAAAAATGAACGAGACTATTCAACTCCCTCTAACCCTCTAGATATCCTAACATCTAATTTGGCTATTTATCTATCTAATAAACTCAAATTTATCCAAGTTGATTCAATCATAGTAGTTGATTCCTTTAGATAAGATCTTCTTCAATAGTCTTCTTTTCCAAATTTGAATACTATATTAGTTGGCCGATTAGTTGATTGAAACCATATCAATCGACTGAGCCAAATAGAAAGATTTTGTTTACAACTAATTCAGTAAACTCCTTAATTGACTTAGTAGTCAACTTAAACTAAAGCATATACTACAACCCAAAATACATTATTTCTTGGTTAGTCTTTCACCTAAGTAAGAATCTACCATAAACTATAAGTCACTCAGCTACACAATTTATTTAAGAGTTTACCATTGCAATGTGACTTTGCCACCAAAGTTATCTTCTGTCAAATCTTAAGTCATGTCTGTTGGAACCCCAAGGAGTTTTGATGTAATCAAAAAAGTTAAGTTAGGTCATGTTTAGTTTAACCCTTGTGTCTAAGTGTATAGGAGCTTAGGAGCACAAGAAGTCGAGTGGAAGACACGGCTAGCGAGAAGGATGGCACGGGGAGAGAGCCGATGGGCTCGATGTGTCCGAGGCACGAGGTGTCGCAGAAGAGTACACCGGTGGACGAGAAGAACGTATACGACATTCGAGGGACGAGAAACCGAGGAGGAAGGCTGCTCGAGGAGAAGGCCGGAACTTTGGTTCGAGTGAGCCCTATTCCGGATGGCCGAGATCACCCAAGCTAGCGAAGCTGGAGCGGAAGACCCGGACCGAGATGAGCTGAACCAAAGCAGAGGGACCGGACCGTAAAAAGTCAATAAAGTTGACTTATGTGGTCCGAGCGCTCGGAATCATTCCGGGCACCCGGGACCTTATTTGAGTTCGGGCACTCGGAACCCAAACTTTATCAGCGATGATGTGGACGCTGACCGACGCGTTGGGGATAGAATTCTATCCCCCCTAGGTGCCCGGAACCCTTCCAAGCGCCTCGAACAGTGCTATAAATATAACACTGATTTCAACAGTTAGAACAACAACTTGTAATCCATTTCTGTTTGCTCTATTTCTCTTTGCGTGCTGTTAACACTGTAAGAGGCTACTCCACTCAAAGGAGATCTTCAATAGTGCACTACATTCTCCTTGGATTAGCAATCCTCTGATTGCAAACCAAATAACAACTTTGTGTCTATTCCTTTGTTAGTCTCTTTCTTAATTACAAGTGTTCTTTATTTAGTTAAAAATCCGAGAAAGGGTTGATTATTTTTCAGGGCAATTCACCCCTCCCCTCTTGCCGACCTCCAAAGGGACCAACAAGTGGTATCAGAGCAAGGACGCTTCAGAAGGACTAATCGTCGACTGAAGCAAAGCAACCAATGGCCGGACCAAGCATCATTCCACCAAAATTCGTGGGAGACTTCGCACATTGGAAACGTCGTATGGAGGTATTCCTGAAAATCGATTTTGAAATTCGTTTAATAATAAAATATGATTTTGTAACTCCTATGAATCAAAATGGAGAGGAAAAAGAAGAAAGTCTTTGGACGAAGAAAGAGCAAAACGATTCCGTAGCAAATAACCGGGCGGAATATCACTTGCTGAGCGTGCTGCCGCTTCAAGAAGTCAACCGCATCGGAAGTTGCTCATAGGCCAAAGAACTCTAGGAAAATTCTTGGAACTACATGAAGGTACATTCGAAGCCAAACTTGCAAGAAGAGACATACTTCGGAACAAACTGACGAATATCCGTCTTGAAAGAGGTGAGAAAGTAGCCGATCTACATGCAAAGGTAAAAGAATTAATTACCGGACTCGAGAACCTCGGTGAAACGGTAACCAACCGGGACACCATACGCTACGCACTTAACACCTTTCCCAGAACTCCAGATTGGACCTCAATAATCGACGCCTACTATATCTCAAAGGACCTGGAGGTAAGTATCCCAGAGGAACTTTTTCTACTCTTGAATTACATGAAACTAGATGTGCAAGGATGTCAAAAGATTCAAGTCAAATTATGGCGCTAAATGCAACCAAGAAGGATGAACCCGAGTTAGATTCAGAAGAAGATCAAGAACCTTATATGGTAAGAAATTTCAAAAAATTCTTTAGATCTAATAAATTTAAAGAAATATAGAATAAGAAAAACCCAAGAAATAGAAGAAGGGTTCATTACTGCCAGTGTCAAAAGAAAGGGCACTTAAAAGAGGATTGCCCAAAACTCAAGAAGGATAAAGTCAAGATACCCAAGAAGCATAAGAATCTAAAAGCAACTTGGGATGACACGTTCATCATCTGAGTCTGAAATACAAGAATATGCCGGACTAGCACTGATAGCAAGCTATGAAGGGCAAAGTACATCAAAAGCCAGCATTGATGAAGGGGGAGCGACTTTAGATGAAAGTAGTGAAGTAGGGGGAGAGTCAGGCTTCAAGTCTGATATGATAAGTGAGGTATACCTCTTACCTCTTGATCATCTTTATTATGGTATTAAGTCAATGGCAAAATCTATGTACAAATTAAAAAGTAAAAATAATAAATTAAAAAATGAAAACTTAGAAATAATTTTTTTTAGCAAAATCATGTCTGTTAGAAGATCGTGATAAAGTAAGACTTGAAAATGATAAATTAAAAGAAGAAATAGAAAACTTGAAAAATTCTACTTGTTCAAATATTTATGCTTTTAGAAATTATAGAGGATTAAACTGGTACTATAGTTTTCACAAAAGTCAAATTAGAAAAATATCAAAAGCCTATATACCTAGAAAATATCTGACTAACCCTATAGGAAGGAATCTCTATTGGGTTCCAAAAACTTGTTTAATTTAAATATAAAATTAGACCTAGGACTTTCAGTGAGAAAATTAAATATTTAATTTCTTTATGAGGCTTTGTCTAGAAAGTGATTGTTGCTCCACTAACTAAGAAGGCCTAGTGCCTCGCCACTGTCTGGAAGCCAAGTATTGAAATAAAGAGTTTAATTGACTAACTGAAAAGCATTGAATTGAAATTACTTAGTGCTTTAAAGGGTTATTCAATGTGCTTTAATGTGTTAGCAAAAACTTAGGAAATTTTTAATATTATTTTAGTTAAAATTATTTATTTCGTTGCACAAAAAATTTATTTTTACCTTAGACTTGTCAAGGAACCCCATTTTTTTATGTGATCAAAGGGGGAGAAGAATGTTAAGTCTAGGGGGAGGTGTATTTAAAATTTTTTCATTGAAAAATCTTATTTACACTTATTTGCAAAATTATCTATTTTTTCATTATGTTTGTTTTATCCTAACTTAACTTGGGTTGATCACATCAAAAAGGGGGAGATTGTTGAAATCCCAAGGAGTTTTGATGTGATCAAACAAGTTAAGTTAGGTCCTGTTTAGTTTAACCCTTGTGTCTAAGTGTGCAGGAGCTTAGGAGCATAGGAAGTCGAGCGGAAGACGTGGCTAGTGAGAAGGACGGCGCAGGGAGAGAACTGACGGGCTCGGTGCGTCCGAGGGACAAGGTGACGCGGAAGAGTACACCGGTGGACGAGAAGAACGTACGCAACGTTCGAGGGATGAGAAATCGAGGAGGAAGGCTGCTCGAGGAGAAGACTGGAACTTGGGTTCGGGTGAGCCCTATTCTGGATGGCCAAGATCACCCAAGCTAGCGGAGCTGAAGCGGAAGACCCGAACTGAGACGAGTTGAATCGGAGCAGAGGGACTGACCGCAAAAATTCAACAAAGTTGACTTATGTGGTCCGTGCACTCAGAATCATTCCGGGCAACTGGGACCTTATTTGAGTCCGGACTCCCGGAACCCAAACTTTATCAGCGATGATGTGGACACTGACAGACGCGTTGGGGATAGAATTCTATCCCCCTCAGTGCCCGGAATCCTTCCAGACGCCCCGAACAGTGCTATAAATATAGCACTGATTTCAACAGTTAGAGCAATAACTTGTAATCCATTTATGTTTACTCTATTTCTCTTTGTGTGTTGTTAACGATGTAAGAGACTACTCCGCCCAAAGAAGATCTTCAATAGTGCGCTACATTCTCCTTGGATTAGCAATCCTCTTATTGCAAACCAAATAACCCCTTTGTGTCTATTCCTTTGTTAGTCTCTTTCTTAATTACAAGTGTTCTTTATTTAGTTGAAAATCTGAGAAAGGGTTGATTTATTTTTCAAGATAATTCACCCCTCCCCTTTTGTCGGCCTCCAAAAGGACCAACAATGTCATCATTCACTTTTTTTCCTATATAGCTCATCTCTTCGGACTATTGTTGACATTGTTACTCGATACTCTCATCCTGCACTTGCTCCACTCTATCTTTGATTTTTAACTGATCTCAAGTTAGTAAAAGACGACTGTATTCATCCTTAATATTTCTATTAATTTGTCCTGAGTTAATATAGAAAAAATAAATCATAGATGACTATTAAATTTGGAATAGTGACTGACTATATCAAAATTTTTAGTAGATCTCAAACCATACAAACTTAGCCATCCTGAGTCATCAAACATGATTCAATTAAATATTATATTAGAGGGGGCGAAAAATAACACAATAAGAGAAACAATTTAAGAAATTAAATGTAAAATGATAAAGACAATAAAAGGGTAAATGCAACAATTAGATAAAACAATAATAAATAATGGACTCACGATTTATATTATTTGAAACCTTTGATCCTGAATCTATTGTTTATGGTGACAAAAGGTAAATACGTTTACCCTCAGTGTCTCTGTTAATTCATCCCAAAGTCAACATGGAGGAGGTAAATCACAGACGGCTACTAGCATTTGAAATAGTGACTAGCACATAAGGGAGATATTTACCTCGACTTTATCGAGATTCGAACCCCAATCTTCATGATGACAATACCTCATGTGCTAGCCACTAGACCCATCCGAGGAGATCTTGATCCATTGTTTATGGACTTATATAAAGTGAGTCAATCCTCAAAAACCACTAACTTCCTATTTCTTAAAAACCTTCACGAGGCCGAGAAACTTTTACAATGCATATCAAGGAAAGCACTTTGATGCGTTCACAAGGTTATGACTTATGAAGGGGATAGGGGATAGGGGATAGGGGATAGGGGATAGTAATTGTAAATTTAATTCTAATACTCTTGCTTATGACTTAGAAATGTCACAAGCAAGCACTTATAAATCACTACCACAATGATATCCAAGATTCCTACTTCACAGCTAGCCTATAATCCATTAATGAATTGCTCTGACTTAATTCTGATACTCTTGCTTATGACTTAGAAAGGTCACAAAGCAAGCACTTATAAATCACTACCGCAATGATATCCAAGATTCCTACTTCACAGCCTATAATCCATTAATGAATTGCTCTGACTTATGAAGGGGAAAGGGGAAAGGGGATAGGGGATAGTCATTGTAAATTTAATTCTGATACTCTTGCTTATGACTTAGAAAGGTCACAAAGCAAGCACTTATAAATCACTACCACAATGATATCCAAGATTCCTACTTCACAGCCTATAATCCATTAATGAATTGCCTTTAGAAAGTCATTATCTTTAATTTTCTTTATCAACTATTGAAAGGAGAAATCTCTTACTCTTACACCATGCAACTTACAAGGATTACAAGAGGAAGACTAAGATAAGATACAAGGGGAGAAGGCTTCTAATAATAGAACGTGACCAACTTTATTTCGCTAACCTTCAGTCCTCCGTAGATCCCTCTTTATATAATTTTTAGATTACGTTTGATTGAGTGTAATGTAATCGAGCTTGTAATGTAATCAAATTTGTAATGTAATGTAATCTTAATTGCATTACTACGTTTGATAATATAATGTATGTAATCTTTGATTACAAGGATGATTATATTTTTTTATTTGATATCCATTATTTTTTATAAGAAATATAATTATATTATTAAAAAATGACAAAAATATCCTACGACTTCTACTGACGACCGCCGCACCTCTATCAGAGCTTGCATCCGATGACCGATGACGGTCGGTCGGTGATTAGCGGTCGGTGACCGACGACGATGGCGGCGACGACGGCTGGCGATCGGCGGTGGCGACCGGCAACTGGCGACCGACGACGGTGACGACGACGACGACGGAGGCGGCGGCGGCTGGCAACAGGCAATGGCGGCGGGCGGCAACCGGCGGTGGCGGCGGCGGCGACCAACGGCGACAGCGGTGGCCGGCGGCGACAGCGGCCGTCGACCGGCGGCGACAGCGGCCGGCGACCGGCGGCGACAGCGGCCGGCGACCGGCGGCGACAGCGGCCGGCGACCGGCGTCGACAGCGGCCGGCAACGACTAACGACCGACGATCGGTGGCGGTCGGCAACCGGTGACCGACTGCGATAGCGGACAGTGGGCGGGTGACGGTCGACGGACAGTCAGCTTACTAGGGGTATATTCGATATTCAAATTTTAGTTAAACAGTGACCTCGTAATGTAATCGAATTACATAGTATTTACTTTGTAATCTAGATTACAAAACTCCACTACCTTTTGTAATCGAGATTACATTACATTACAGATTTAAAGTTAAAACAAATAAAATAATCAACCTTATAATGTAATCCTGATTACATTACAAGGTAAATTAACCTTATCAAATATAGCCTTAGCTCCTCTTCTTTCTCCACTTGTTATTTATAGCACAATTCACTAGATACTATCATTAGTCAACTAATGTTAGCTCAGTTGATTGCCCGGTCAATTGAGTCACGAATAAAAATAATTTTTTTTGCTGGCTTCTTAGCTCAAGTTAATTACCTAGAAGAGTCATTTCTTCAATCAACTAAATTCAGTTCTACTTGACTAGAGTCTCACTTTGATCGTCCTAATGTTCGAGTGTAGCACCTAAGTTGAGTTCTACTCGCCCTACGAAGTCTTATCGTTAGATTGACTTTACTCTCAAATCATCTCCTATTCATCCCTCGGATATACTCGAACCTTTAACTCTTCTTTATATCATCCTTCACATTTTACCTACGTAGTACGCCTCTATCGACTATCACCAACATTGCCCTTGAGGCCACCCCAAATTATGCTCTAGTACTAACCCCAACACCAACTTAGTGCTTCCATCCTATGGTCCCTTGACCGCTTTTTGCAATCTTATCTGATCTCTTAATCGATGGATCTCCAAACCACTAAGTGTGCCAATTTGGTTTCGTCTTCGTCGTCCCCGGGACTATGATACAACGGTAAGATATTCAGATAGTCACCCAGGTACCCGTGATTCGAGTCTCAGCTATGACGAATTTATTAGAATTTTTCTTCCAAATAGGTCACGTAACTAAAGGATGCTGGGCTCCTGGGTTACTCGCTACGAATATTTTCTGATTTATTCTAATGATCGATGAAAAATTTTCATAAAATCGAACCGACCACAAAGACTCAACATTATCTCACTTAATTAATCATTTTTTTTATTCCGCCATCATCAATCATTGGCTTTTCAAGCTTTATGTGTGCTCCTATAAGTTTCTACGTACTCAAAAACACATTAAATTGCATGGAAAGGTCAAACTTAAATTGTTTACCTATATATTAGAACAAAGTCACATTGAACCACTATGGCATAATGACTGCACCAGCAACTTTATCGCAATACAATTGAGCTTCCCTTCCTACCTTTTTGTAGCCCTCCAAATTGTCAATGTAGTCGACTTAACGTGTTCTAAGTTAGCTCTAGATAAATCATCAACCCACTCTAAGTAAGTTTTTTTTAACGATATAACATTTCAAATTCAAAATTAATTTATTTGACTAACTTAGCTTTAGTCGACTATTTTGTCAACTTTGTTACAAAAAAAAACATTCTATTTTCTTAGAGCATAGACTTAATCGACTGTTAAGTCAGCTAACCTATCATTAATAAACTGATCTATATTTTAGTATACTCATGTTGGAGCAGAACCTTTCTGTTCGTAAAAATTGCATCTCTAGTTTACTGCTTAGTAAATTAATCAAATATTAGCAGACTAAACTACTTCCGAGTTGCTTAACCATATCAGTTGACTTTATGAGACCAAGAATTAATTGAGTCTGAAACATCTTTTTCAGCAGATTTACCCAACACCAAATATACAGGCTATTTATAGTCCTTTAGGACTCCCATGCTAAATACCGGGAAATTTTTTAAAATAGGTATAAACAGTAAAGTTATTACAAAAATATGTATAATTAAAATTTTTTACAAATATAGATGAGAGGACTCCATATTCAAGATTTAAATCCCGGTTTTTATTTTTTTTAATTTCTTTCCTTATATTCCGGGATTTAAATCTCGGATATGAATGAATTACCGGGATTTAAATCCCGGTAACTTTTTTTTTATTTTTTTTATAAATGGTTTCTTTTTTTCATTGCTTAAGTTTTATTTTTTTAAAAAAAATTAAATTCGTAATAATTGTTTATAATTTCTTTTACAAAGTTAATTTGTTTTATTAACAAATGTTTAAATAATAATAATAAATTATATTTATATTTATTAAATATATTATAAGTTATATTAGAAAATAATTTCAATAAATTGAAAATAAAAGATATTATGAGATTTAGCAAATATATTTAAGATTATCACATATAAATATAAGGAAAATCGACATTTATATTATTGGTAGAAAGATTGTCACGTCTAAATATAAAAACATTTATGCTACAAATTATATTCAATCGGTACCACATCTCGGACATCGACGATTTCGGTGTGGAAGGAATCGTCTGAGAAAAGGAATTCTACCACCCATATTCTGCTCATGTGATTGTTGGACTATAGCGTCGTTATGTGCATCATTTTCAGCCTCTTCGTCATCCCCATGATTGTCCTCTTGTGGATCATCATCATTAGCTTCAGATAAATGGGAACGCATACTAGATATATCTACTGATTGGAGGTTAGACATTGTGGACATGCGTTCCATTTGAAATGGAGCAAAAATATTTGTAGGAGTAAAATAATCAGGTCCCAAACTACCCTGAAAATGAGAGCCTGATTCAAACATTGAAAATTCTAAAGGGGTCGGGTGGCCAAAATCTTTATCGGTTGGCAACGATGATGGACCCGGAAATGGCTCTGAAGATGATTAGAGATCGGAGTAGTGGCCAAACCCACCTGATGTGGGATAACCACCAAAACTTGTTCGGGCTTGTGTGAATGAAGATGAGCCAGCTTGCATTGATAGATCTCTCCAGACTGGCGGTTCATAAATAGTATCACAGCTCATACGAGGAGGATCGACATACCTTTGCCTTGGTTGACGAGTTCTCGGACCTCTACCTGATGGTGCATTAGCGGTAGGAGTGAACCCATAATCAGGAATATGCATATCATCTTGAATGATATATTCACTTGGGTAGTCCATGTATCTTCGCTGCTCTCCAAAAGCTCCAAGAATAGCCCCAGCCATCCGGTTATGCTGTCGTCCGATCGGAGCATTATCTGAGCATGATGAGATCCATGCTCTCTCGTGAGTATCAATCTAGCAGAAGAAGAAAAAAAATAAATATAATGGTTGTTAAAGTGCAATTGAATATTAATTTATGAAACAATTAGAGAATTTGGTGATATCTTACACTTCCTACATGAGTGGCCCCCTCGATTGTCATAAATCTTCGCGTTACTCGCCTGTACCAGTCTCCATATTGACTATGATAGTGTTGGGTCAATAAACTGGTATTACTGTGAACCACAAATTGTTGGCGATTATTCCAGATGTTAATCTCTTTTGCCCATTCAACTCTCCAATCAACCTCATACTTTCCCTTTTGACTGGTTGAATGATAACCACAATGACGAAAAGGAGGAACAGAGATAAACTGGAGCCAGCCGAATTGCCGTCGTACCCTATCTGGATAATACCATTCGACGACATTGAAGCATATCAAGGGTACTCGAGCTGTCCAAATGTCCTGCCCGGATACACAAATCGGATCTAACTGGTGAATAAATTGAGCATATGGCTCCCAAGAGATCTACATAAGGTCATAACAATTAGTCTTTACATTAATATAGCTAACATTGTAAACGACAAAAGTTAAAATAACAAAGATCTTACTTGGTGGTGTGTTTGAACGTCGAATTCATATCTCCATCCCTGCAAAGTGAATCGCGGTGATTGTCGCGCTTCTTTCTTACCTGCCCACCTGAAATCATAATTTTATCAAGTGAATGAGCATATAATACTTTAATCTAAAATAATATGAACAAATAACTATTGCACCTAGTCCCGAGCGGAAGCATGGGTGTGTGCTCTATCCCACCCCTAATAATAGGACGACATTGAGTGAATCGCTCCCATGCCCATAGCTGCAGAAGCAATAAGGGACCCGATATCTGACTAATATATGGGTCAACGACATTACACAAATTGCGGTATAAGTATGCAAGACATGCACTACCCCAACTATATTCTTGCATGCGATGTAAATCCTCAACAAATTGAAAGAACATGCCGTGCACATAACCCTCTGTTTTACAGCCCATCAGATCACCACCTATCATTCGCAATATAGTGGCACGAACATAACACTGTATAGTTTCGTCGGTTGCATTGGTGGGAAGTTTCGTTAGATCGAAGGTTTTAGCCAGCCACCCAATTGAAAGACGTCTCGGCTTCATATTAGAGGGGTGTAGAACTTGATCAAGGAACCTTAAACAATAGTCATATATGTCAACATTCGCTCTACCAGATATCGCTGACCCATGTATAGGTAGACCCAACAGAACTGCAACATCTTGCAAAGTTACTGTCATCTCTCCTTCGGGCATGTGAAATGAATGTGTTTCCGGCCTCCATCTCTCAAGAAGAGCAGTAATAAGTGCTCCATCAATACGACGATATCCAACCTGGAAAACCCCTAAGAATCCCGCTACGCTCATCCAATAAATAAAACAATCATTTTGAATATTATACTCATTTTGATGTAGACTGGTTCGCTTCACAAGCAAAGGTTCAAGGTAACTGGCGTCATAAGACTCACCGCGACTTGCTCTAACCTGAAGAAACATTGTACAACAAATTAATTTTATCATAACCATAACATATGTGCACAAATACAATAACAAAGAAAATAACGACACAATTTATTTTATTACCGCATTATCCCATACTGTTTCGGATCTATGCGACGTCTGCAGATGTAATAACTCGCCATCAACTGGACCTGGATGTCTAAGGTAATCGGCACGTCCAGGCCTGTGGTCCATATCTATACACAGATACAAATGAATATATGTATATCAAATATTATATCATACTTACACATATAATCTTTGTCAATATAAGTACGACATACATAATATCAATAATGTCTTACAAAGTTAATTAAAAAACACATGTCTTACAAAGTTATAAAATATTTGAAGTTACACACGCACAAAAAGAATTAAACATGTGGACAAGTTTTTCTATTATGTCCAGGTTGGCCACACCGTCGACAATGTTGCACTCCGCTTGTGGATGGTCCAACGTCCATCTCATTTCTCCTTCTTCCCGCTGGCTTACCCTTTTTTCTCTTCGTGTCTGGGTCAGGTATTATGCATCGACCATCATCACCTTCGATAATTGGCCAATAGGCCTCATTACCCAAGGGATGAAAACTACTTCTATAGCATTTGATCGCAGTTGACAATAAATACACAGCATCTATATAGATAAAATAATCTCTTCCAGTTGTCATACATGCTGCTATTGCATGCGAACAAGGTATCTTCGTCCCCTGAAATTTTCCACAACTACAATGTTGAAGGCGAAGATGTACCATTTGCTTATTACCTCCTTTTCGCATTTCACGGGAGTATCCAGTCTTCACTTCAAAAACTCCATCTTCACGATTGAAAGAGGTTACCTGATGGGTGTACGCTACTTTCAAACGTCTATCAAGCAATTTGAGGCACTGCGAAGTGTACACTTTGTCATTGGCCATCTGATCAGAGTACACATTTCTTCTGTTATCAAAGTACTTGACCATGTTATAAAATGTGTGCTCAATAAGGGCAGCAACAGGTAAACGACGTGCATCTTTCAAAACTGAATTGACACACTCAGCTACATTTGTATTCGCATGCCCATATCTGTGACCCCCGTCATGGGACATTGACCATTTTTCTATTGGGAGCGATGTAATCCAGTTCCATGCCTCATCATTCCTCTCTTTTAGCCGCTCCAAAACTCGCTCACACTTTCTTACTTGACACGTCCTTCCTATAATGTGACATCAGTTAGATGTATATAAAACATGTATGCATAAGTATTAATAGCATTGCGAAGTTTTGTAACCGTACCAGCCTTTATGAGTAAATTCTTGAGTCCAACATTTTTGAAGCGTGTGTTAAAATTGCTGGCCACATGACGGAGGCAGTAGCGATGTTTTGCATGAGTTTCATCCCAACCGAGATATTGGTTATTCATTGTCTGCATAATTCCAATATGTCTATCGGAAATGACACATATACCATCACACCTTACTACATGTGTTCGAAGGAGCGCCATGAACCATCCCCAACTGTCCACATTCTCGGATTCTACCAGCGCATAAGCTAGTGGAATCACAGAGTTATCTCCATCAATGGTTGTTGCAATTTGGAGTGAATGTTTATACTTACCATAAAGGAAAGTTCCATCAATTTGGATCACTGGCTTTGTGAACTCGATACTGTCGATAGCTGGTTTAAATGACCAAAATAGTCGGCGTAAAATTTTTTTGTTGAATTCAATTGCACGATGCCTGACATGAGTGTGATCATCGAATGCCCACCATACAACACTTCCAGGATTTGTCTGTTGCAGAGCTGCAAAGAAATGTGGTAGACGTTGGTATGATTCATCCCAATCACCCCAAATTCTAGCAATAGCCTTCTGTTTAGCCTCCCATGCTTTTCTATAGGAGGGTTTGAAATGCAACCAATTGTGAATTTCAACAATAATACTTCCAACTGACTTGGATGGATCTTTCTTCACCCCTTCCAATATGCAGTTGCATATAAAGTTTGAGTCCAATTGTCTATGATCAAGCGATATAGCCCTCGCAACACATGTGTGTGGACCTTTATATCGTGTTATGCCCCATCCTCCACCAAGTTTCTTTAGCCTTGCTACGCGTAACTGCCAACTACACCCATATTTAGTGTTCCTACATACGACTGACCAAACACGCGAACTTGACTCAGCAACTTCATATTCTCGACTGCAATTCAAAGAATATTGTTTAACTGCATTAATTACATCTTCCTTCTCTTGAAACTCCAATGTTGTATCAAATTATGTACCAACTACCATTCCAACTGTGTTACCCACTGATCCGATCCAATCTGCTGAAACAGGGTAGTTGGCTCCTACAGTAAACTGAAATGCTTCAGGCACTTCGATCATTGCCTCTTCCTCACAATCGTCTTGACCAAGTAGCCCATCACTATCTTCCTCTTCTGAAGGGTTGGACTGACAATCATTTGTTGCTATCGGTATGTCAATGCTTTCAGGTAGTGGAACATCTGAATGGCTCAATACACGAAAAGACTCCATAACTTCATGTGATGGACCAGCCTCATCATAAATACTTGCGCCGAGACTTGGTTCGAATGGAGCTTCAGACAATGCCTGATTCGGAACATACACACTTTGTCGATCACATTGTAGAGTTGAATCACCAAACGGTTGAGAACTTGGAGCACATACACTGTGACGACTAGGCAGTATAAAAGGATCACCAATTAGCTCTGAAGTAGGAGCATATACACTATGCCTACCACTTTGCATAACAGGTTCATGCAAAAGACCCAAACTACGATCACAAAAACTTCGTCTACCACCCAACTCTGCCTCCTGAGTACATACACTTCTCCTGCCCTTAACTCGATATTTTCTAGTTTTCACATATAGCTGAGGATAACTTGTACTTTCAACAACAGCAATACTATCAACAAGGGCACGTATATCATCACCATCTTTGACCTCCATACAATAATAATGGATGACTCCATTTGACATACAAGGCAATCTATATATTATATCAAATATAATATCATCTGATCGAAGCTTCAATTTCTGGCTTATGGACTCAACAAGGTCACTATACTCAAAGTTCTCTTGCAAAAACACTACCCGATGCGACCCTCCTTCATAATCTGCACCGTGCTCACCGTCAACGATCCTACCTCCATAGCTAATAAGGACTTTTATTCTTGAAGTCATTCTACAATAAATAAGTAATGGTACATCAAATTTTAAATAAACTATAATTTGTAAACAAAGAAATTCTCAACAAACAAAATATCATAACACGTTTTTTTAATTAAACTAATGAAATACATTATTTTTTATTTTCACATCTCTTAAATTAATATTTTTCATTAGTTCTTAAATTAATATTTTTCATTAGTTTAAAATTCAAATTTATTGTCAAGATAAGGTTATTTTAAACGCATCAAAATTTTATTTAATAATAAACTAAATGTACTAATTACATTATGCTTAATAATACTTTAAAAAAAGCAAAAACCTATACAACTAAATTACTAACGAGTTATAATACAAATCTAATATAAAAACTACATATGATACAAACACTATATATTTTCACTACATTATTTAATATATTTTTTCTTAGCTTTATGGATGTTCTTGAACAAGACTTTTTTGAAAGGCAATGACTTTCTTGATCAAGATTATTTTAAATCTGATTCAACTGAGATTATTTGATAGATCCTGAGAAGTTTATTAATTTTGAACCATTTATATGTTAAGAAAGAGACATTCGTCCAAGGTAAAATAACATTTGTTTATTGCACAGCTTGTTTTAATTGAGTTATAAGGGAAACTTTATTTCGATATGAATACAATTTTTTTTATAACTTATGATTTTCTGGTTTTATTTTTTTTTTGCTAAATTTTAATATAACAAGAAGCTCATGATCACAATTATCATGTTCGTTTCATCTTCTTTTTTTTTTTTTTTATTTCGTTTTGTTATTATTGTCATATGCATTTAGTAAATACTTTTGATCTTGTTATAGGAAGCCAAAAAGGAAAAGTAAGAACGAACAGAAAATTATAAAGAATTTATAATAAAAGACTATAAAATAAAACACAAAAATGAAAAAAAAAAAAGAAGACTTATAAAATTATTAACATCTTTGCATAACTGATTAGCACAATTTATGGAACTAACTATTCAACAGAAAAACGATCATGCCAGTTATGTAAACAAAGTTGCTCAATCGCTCAACAGACCGTAGAATTAATCAAGACATGAACCAAGTTCTCCTCACTAAAATTGCCACATCGGTATACCCTCTAAGCTAGGCTTATAAGGGTCGTGCCTTTGCATAGCGGAAAATAACAAAAATTATTGAGAACTCATCTACCTACGGATATTGCACATGAAACAGCCTTACGGATATTGCACATGAAACAACTCATCTTTAATCTACTTGTAGAAATGCTCTTGAGATAAAAAAAATACCTATTTTATCACAATTTTGCTCTTCCTAGCTCGTTCGCAGCCTCAATTGCTTTGAAAGCTTTCGCTTCAGAGCCTCGCTTCACATTTATATAGAGAATTAATGCGCTGCGCATGTTAATTAATCACTGTTGCTCAATTAATCAATCTGTCCTGCCCATTTGATTCTTGCTCATTTAATCAATCAGCAGGATTCCCGTGACATGTCAGCGTGATTTCTGCTCGCTGTATGTCAGCGAAATTTTCGTGATTAAGATTCCATTTGATTTCGTTTGCATGGAGCAGCGTCATGCAAATGAAACTTTAGCTTTGTAATAGGACCATAGCACATGGGCACAATATAAAATTAATAATTATATATTTTTTTAAAATAAAACTTAAGCAATGAAAAAAAGAAACCATTTATAAAAAAAATAAAAATAAAGTTACCGGGATTTAAATCCCGGAAATTCATTCATATCCGGGATTTAAATCCCGGAATATAAGGAAAGAAATTTAAAAAAATAAAAAATCGGGATTTAAATCCCGAATATGAAGTCCTCTCACCTATATTTGTAAAAAGTTTTAATTATGCATATTTTTGTAATAACTTTACTGTTTATGCATATTTAAAAAATTTTCCCCTAAATACCTCTGTTGACATTTTACTTTTTATGTGCTAGGTATACAATATAGTAAAAGGATATTTAGTTATTACCAAGGTATCTATAGTTCAATTTTTAACTATGATATATTTATAAAAATTTTAGATGTGTAATTAAGAGATGTTGGATTTCTGGACTGCTCGCTACAAGCACTTCCCGATTTATCCTAACAGCTGATAGAAAATTTTTATAGAATCGAATCGATCGTCCCAGGTTCAATGATTCTTGACATGATTAATATTTTTTTAACAAACTTCATTAATAATAATAATATAATAAGCTTAATTTTAAATTTTTGTCAAACACACCAAATTGTATATCAAATTATATGAATGCCCACTTGTTGTTGGTTACAAATGAACATATTTTTCAAAAAAAAAAAAAAAAGATTTAGATTTTGTGTGATTTGGATGAAACTAAAATGAAAATCTAGTAAGTTTATTTTTTAAATATCATTTTAGGTAAAAAAAACAGTAATATCCTTTCTTCAATCCATCTTCTCACTTGTCATTTAAATAAACATTCTTTAGGTCTTAAATTGTGAATATTGCCCTAGGTCTTACCTTTTTATTAATAAATTATTATTTTTAAAAAATAGTTTTTAAAATAGCTAAGACCATTTTAAATTGAAAATCCTTTTGAAGTTTTTCTTTTACTATTAAGATATATTGTAATTTGAGACTGAGTATCTATTTTATCTCTATTAATTATCATTTAAATAGCTTATTTATCAGGAGAGGAACGAGGATTATTTGTTCAGTAAATAGAAATATTTAAGGTGGCTTAACAATAATAAAATTTTAGGAAATTTCAGAAGAGCTGCAATTTTTCAAAACTATCCAAGTTAATTGAATTATTTTTGTAGGTTTGTATTTGTGGAACGATATCCCGTTCTGGAAACGTCGATCCTCGTCTCTTCTTGGCAGGGCAGGAGGGCAGGGCAGGGCAGGCTCGACGCCGCCATGGTGTTCGTCCGTACGCTCGACGGCAAAACCCTAGCGATCGATCTGTGCCCGACCTCCACCTCCCTCCACGCCCTAAAGCTCGCGATCGCTGCCCGTTCCGGCGTCCCTCCCCACCACCAGCGCCTCTTCCTCGCCTCTCGCCGCCTTCTCTCCGCTACCGTCGGCGGTGCTGACGACTCATCCACCACGTTGTCTGACCTCGCCGTCCGACCCTCCTCCACCATGACCCTGCACCTTCCTCTCCTCGGTGGCACTCAGACCCCTGCTGGCCCCGCCCGCCCCCCACGGTACGAGTTTCTCAACTCAAAGCCTCCCCCCAACTACGTCGCCGGTCTCGGCCGTGGCGCCACAGGATTCACTACAAGATCTGATATTGGCCCTGCTCGCGCTGCCCCTGACCTCCCTGATCGCTCTGCCGCTGCCATCGGTGCTGCTGCAGCCCCTGGTGCTGGACGTGGCCGGGGTAAGGGAGCTGGAGGTGATGAGGAGGAGGAGGAAGAAGAGGCCGACGGCAAGGGATACGATGAAAACCAAAAGTTTGACCAGTTCGAGGGTAACGATTTCGGACTTTTTGCCTCTGCGGAGTATGATGAAGACGACAAGGAAGCTGATGCTGTTTGGGAGGCCATTGATAAGAGGATGGATTCAAGAAGGAAAGACAGGAGAGAAGCTAGGCTTAAGCAAGAGATTGAAAAGTACCGGGCTTCAAATCCTAAGATAACCGAGCAGTTTGCAGATCTGAAAAGAAAGCTCGCAGATGTGACTCCAGAGCAATGGGATAGCATCCCGGATATTGGAGATCACTCCCT
Organism: Zingiber officinale; assembly: GCF_018446385.1. Taxonomy (NCBI): domain Eukaryota; kingdom Viridiplantae; phylum Streptophyta; class Magnoliopsida; order Zingiberales; family Zingiberaceae; genus Zingiber; species Zingiber officinale. Next base: position 39,981,831 of record NC_056000.1, read on the forward strand.
AAAGAACAAAAAGAAGCGATTTGAAAGTTTTGTGCCAGTTCCGGACACCCTCCTCGAGAAGGCTAGACAGGAGCAAGAGCTTGTCACAGCCCTAGATCCTAAAAGCCGTGGGGTTGGAGGGACGGAGACACCCTGGTCGCAAACTCCTGTCACAGATCTTACTGCAGTTGGAGAAGGTAGGGGCACTGTGCTCTCTTTGAAGCTGGATAGATTGTCAGATTCTGTCTCAGGGCAAACTGTGGTCGATCCAAAGGGTTATCTGACAGATCTCAAGAGCATGAAAATCACTAGTGATGCAGAGATTTCGGATATCAAAAAGGCAAGGTTGTTGCTTAAATCTGTTACCCAGACAAACCCAAAGCACCCCCCTGGATGGATTGCTGCAGCTAGATTGGAGGAGGTTGCCGGCAAACTCCAAGCAGCACGAGAGTTGATTCAGAAAGGATGTGAGGAGTGCCCTAAGAACGATGATGTTTGGTTAGAAGCTTGTCGGCTGGCAAGCCCTGATGAAGCTAAGGCTGTCATTGCTAAGGGTGTGAAAGCAATTCCAAATTCAGTGAAGTTATGGTTGCAGGCAGCAAAATTGGAGACCAGTGATCTGACCAAAAGCAAGGTGCTGAGGAAAGGGTTGGAGCACATTCCAGATTCTGTGAGGTTGTGGAAAGCTGTAGTTGAACTAGCAAACGAGGAGGATGCAAGACTTTTGCTACATAGAGCTGTGGAGTGCTGCCCACTTTACGTTGAGCTGTGGCTTGCCCTTGCAAGGTTAGAGACTTATGAACAAGCAAAGAAGGTCCTTAACAAAGCAAGGGAAAAGCTATCCAAGGAGCCTGCAATTTGGATCACTGCAGCAAAGTTGGAGGAAGCTAACGGCAATATTGCATCAGTTGGAAAGGTAATTGAGAGAGGTATAAGATCATTGCAGAGAGAAGGATTTGAGATTGATCGAGAAGTTTGGATGAAGGAAGCAGAATCTGCAGAACGTGCTGGATCAGTTGTTACTTGTCAGGCAATAATTCACAACACCATTGGTATTGGGGTGGAAGAAGAAGATCGGAAAAGGACATGGGTTGCTGATGCTGAGGAATGCAAGAAGCGTGGCTCCATTGAAACGGCTCGGGCTATATATGCCCATGCATTAACTGTGTTCCTTACCAAGAAAAGCATATGGCTCAAGGCAGCTCAGCTTGAGAAGAGCCATGGAACCAAGGAGTCTCTGGATGCACTCCTGAGAAAAGCTGTTACATACAAGCCACAAGCTGAAGTGCTATGGCTGATGGGTGCAAAAGAAAAGTGGCTCTCAGGAGACGTACCTGCAGCACGACAAATTCTGCAGGAAGCATATGCTGCAATTCCCAATTCAGAGGAAATTTGGCTGGCTGCCTTCAAGCTTGAATTTGAAAACCATGAACCTGAGAGAGCAAGAATGATTTTAGCCAAAGCTCGTGAGAGAGGAGGAACTGAAAGAGTATGGATGAAATCTGCTATCGTAGAAAGAGAATTGGGGAACCTTACTGAGGAACGGAGATTGCTGGAGGAAGGGTTAAAGTTGTTTCCTTCATTCTTCAAGTTGTGGCTAATGCTAGGACAGATGGAAGATCGCCTTGGTCAAGGAGAAAAAACTAAAGAAGCTTATGAAAATGGTCTGAAACATTGTCCTCAGTGTGTTCCTCTTTGGCTCTCACTTGCAAACTTAGAGGAAAGGACGAATGGCCTAAGCAAAGCTCGGGCTGTTCTTACTATGGCCAGGAAAAAGAATCCACAGAATCCAGAACTTTGGCTTGCAGCTATTCGTTCTGAGGCCAGGCATGGCAACAAAAAGGAAGCAGATTCATTGATGGCCAAGGCATTGCAAGAATGCCCAACAAGTGGTATACTATGGGCTGCTTCCATTGAGATGGTTCCGCGTCCTCAACGCAAGACAAAGAGTGCAGATGCCCTCAAACGGTGTGATCACGATGCGTATGTCATTTCATCTGTGGCAAAACTGTTTTGGCAAGACCGAAAGGTCGACAAGGCAAGGAACTGGTTCAACAGGGCAGTCACACTTTCTCCAGACATTGGGGATTTCTGGGTCTTTTACTACAAGTTTGAGCTTCAGCATGGTACTGACGAGACCCAAAAGGATGTACTGAAAAGATGTGTTGCTGCTGAGCCCAAGCATGGAGAAAGATGGCAAGTAATTTCCAAGGCAGTAGAGAACTCTCACCTCCCAATTGAAGCTATTCTTAAGAAGGTAGTTCTTGCTCTAGGAAAAGAAGAAAACTCTACTGTGTTAGATGGCATCAAGCCCTAATTAGCCACTGACTGTGGCGGCACTACTTAAGTGGACACTAGGTATTCCTGCAGTGATATTACCTTGAACTTCCATCCATTTTGTGAAAATCTATTCCCTATAATGCTTGTGGAGCTATGGAATATGTTGATTTAGAAGAAATATTGTCCTAAATACATGTCTTTTGGATGTTTGCTTAGACAAAATCTCACATATTTGACCCTGACTATATTTGATCAATTTGATGTTGTTAGAATGGTTGTTGTCTTGCCTCTTGTACTCTGCTTAACCTCAGACAGCATTTTCATCTGGATTAGCTATGTTCAATGTTGAAACCATTTTTTATCAGACTTCAGTTGATCATGTAGTTTTGTACCATGAATAATCTGTTCGGAAATGGCAGAACCACATGTTTACCCTAATAGAACTTTGAATTGTTTCATGCTTGTGAACTAAAAATGTGTATCTTCTGTGCTGCTCTTTTGATAAAGCGTGGTAGGAATTAGCTAGCTACAGAAGTTTTGTGGGGCTTTGTATAGTTTTACAAAACATTGGAATGCTCATTAACAATAGATCTGCGAAGACAGAAAACATTTCCTCAGAAATTTACAGCGGGATTCTTTTTCCCTCAGTAAGTTTGAGAAGATGGTTGCAACATTTCCTCTCTTTTTTTCATAAACTTTCCTTTCTTATCTCTATCACATTAAGTTTTCTCTTTTTAAGATTTCCATTTGCTATAATTTTGTAATAACAATAGTAGTTGGTGTGTAGTATACAATCTGCCTAAGGTCCTGCTTGTCCTATATATATATATATATATATATATATATATATATATATATATATATATATATATTGGCAATTTTTGTTTTTTTCCTTTAAAAATTAAAAGGGCGCTCTTTTTCTCATTCCATATTTTGATATCTGAAATACTTTTTTTTTTTTTTGTTGCCGGCCAACTGTTGAAAGTTAAACTGTGGCTTGATAAATATAGACTTGATCCAAAGATGCATTGTTAAACTGATTGAGAGTTCAATTGACTAACCAATATTTAATATGAATATTGTCTAAAATTATTATTTGCTTGCCTAAAGTTTTATTCATGCCTTAATTTTCTCTAAGCTCTTAGACAACCTTCCCTTCTTTTTCGATAGATATTTGATTTTCATATTTTGTTTCAATTGTCAATGTCTTTTTAATTACTATTTTGGGTTTCCTTTTGGAGTTAACAAGTAAAGTAAATGAGTTTGTGTTTTCACTGTGCCAGTTAGTCTAGTATTTTTCTTCTCTCTTCTTGGTTCCTTATTGTAATTTTGTTTAATATTGTTCCAAGCACAAAAAATAATCAAACTTCACATTTATAGCAATTATTCACTGATTATTTCTTTTGTAATTCCTTGTAACCCTAGAGCTTCTAGAGATCTCCGCCTTCGATAGCTGATTGAGTAGGAAAAAGTTAGCTGGATTTTCTAAACGTGATCCACGGATAGATCATAAGCCAGGAGTATGAGCTGAGCCACGGAGTATGAGCTGAGGGGCTATTAAATCAGTTCAGATTTTCTATTCCCATTTCTTTATATCTCCGTGTTTCATTGTCAATCGGACGGATCAAATTAAATTTTAAGACATCATGACATCTTTAATATATGTGCAGTATCCTCGTGATGTGCAAAGCATTCTTGAGATTTAATCTTATCTGTCCGATCGATAATGAGACACGAAGACAGAGAAAAATGGGAACAGAGGATCTGAATTGCTATTCAATCATGTTAAATTAATGTGTTAACTATTATAAGTGTGATTTTTATTTATGTTTTATTTCCACTGCGAGTTATTTTTGTTACTTTAGTATCGAGCACAAGAGTAGTCTAGAATGGCACTTATAAATTTACAGTCACAATTCATTCTCCTCTAGTTAGCCGGCAATGATCGTAAAAATGTTAAGGGATTCTGAGAGTAACCTACAAATAGAGTAAAAATAAAATTTTAAACACGATCAAGAATTTTTTTTGAACCACTTTAAAAAGCTCGTGTTCGATTTGCTTTTGTTTGTGTTCTTTGTTATTTGTATTTTCGCTCGTACTAACACAATTTTAAACACGAGCAAGAAAGTGAACTATCAGATTGTCAAGGTTTGATCCTACTTTGGTTTGTGATTTTTGTTTTAGGTTGTCACACCAAATGTGGCAAGGCCATAGATATAAAAACTTACAGTTTTGAACCATCAATATTTTTGAAAAGAAACTAAGATAATTATAAAAATAAAGACATTTTAAAAGCAATTCCTGCATCGACTTCTCAAATGGCTGTCCCAGACTATCAAACATTTACCAATAGACAAAAGAAACCATAATCATGGCACCATCTTTCGAGCGAAGATGTAAACTTTTACATCCACGTCGAACGTATAAACTAGAAATTTAACTGAACATTTCCAGTATTATATTCAATCCAAGCAGCTGCTTTATTTCCTTCAACCACCAGTTATTGCTAAATGACATCAACGGCTCACAACAAATCCTTAATATACAAAGTTCAAATAGAAAGAGAAAAATAAATATGGACGTATTTACCTCACTAGAAACTTCTCAATTGATGAAATAAGTTTAGATTCTGGCACAGCCCCAAGAATAGCTTCTTTCTTCTCACCATCTTTGAATATCATCATGGTTGGAATGCTCCGAATACCATATTGTGTAGTTATGTCAGGGTTCTCATCCGTGTTTAATTTGTAGCATTTGAGTTTGCCTTCGTAATCCTTTGACAATTTGACAATGGTTGGCTCAATTAGCCGGCAAGGCCCGCACCATGGTGCCCAAAAATCTACAAGCACTGGGATATCAGACTCCAGGACGAGAGTTTGCCATGTTTCTTTAGAGACAGATGGAACTGTGGCACAATTGATAAATTGTTAACTAGTGGAATAAAGATAATTTGAAGGTAAAATGAAAGTTGAGTAAAAGCATCCTAAAGTTACTGAAATTGTTGCACAGTTTGGCAGCTATATAGATATTGCTAACTCCTTAAAGTCATACTGAATTTGATACAAATTGGAAAAAGGAAAAAAGAAAACACCTTGTGTCATGTATCAGGTAAAAGGTAATAAAAGCATAGTGATGCAGCTTAACTTGGGAGATGCAGAACAAACGTGATCCTTGTGGTAAGTGAGATTGGGGATTAGGAGCCCAACTCGGGCTTGCTAAGGGTTTAACAATTATATCCAACCTGAGTTCATCCACGTCTACACATTAGTTTGAGATTGACTTGATCTAACCCAACCTAAACTAATGTGGCTGCATATTGCTGATAATTTTAGGGACAAAATATCACTTAATAGTCAACTTACATACTTAGAAAGACCCAGGTTGTGATTCCTTAGAGTGACAGAGGTCGTGTGCTACGAAACGGATCTAAAGTCCTTTTTTTTTTAACTTCACCCAAATATGGGCAGAAGTGAAAGAAAGAATTGGAAAAAGATGTTTCCCCAGCAACATCGCCAATGATGATGCCACCAAACTGGTGCACAATCATCTTTGAGGAAGCAGGTGAGTATCAATGGTAGCAATAAAGGAGAGAACATGAAGTGCCAATTTGAGGATGAGAACCATCAACCCCGCCAGTGGCAAGGAGGCTGTCTATGTAATAATGGATCATCATCACTTCTTTGTCATGGGGGCCAATGATGACACCCAAGGCAAGGTTCGGCATCAAAGAAAGAGAAAAAGGAAAAAGACATGGATAATTTATTCTTTCCCTCCTTTCCAACTCTTTTCCTTCCTTTTTTTTTTTTCTTCCCATCACCAAATATTTAACCTGGCAACTTCCCTAAGATACAGGACAATTCCCCTTATTCACCCCTCCAACAAATAAAGTAAACTGAATAAAAGCATGGACATAACGAACATATAAAATTTACAGAAAAGAAAATTAATCATTTGATCAACCAATGACGTCAAATGTTTGCTACAGTTATGTACAATAGAAAAAAAAAATGAAAACGCCTGAGTACTACTCTTCATACTATGACATTGCCACAGCCACACAAGAGTACTACAAAGAATCTGCAAACTACTGGAATTTAGCATCTTTTCCTAGTCCTCTAGCAACCTAGACAGCCCGATGCACGAAGCTCTTGCCATGTGGGGTCACGAGGAAGGATCTATTGTATGCAGTCTTACCCTCTTTCTACAAGAGACTGTTTCCAAGATTCGAACCCGTGACGTGAGTGTAATTTTTAAAATGCCCCAAGATTTAGCTGCTTTTTCAAATGTGCCCTGAGCTTCTATTATTGTCAAAAATGTCCCCAAAGTTTTGTATTTCATTTTAAAATGCACCCTCTCTATTGACAAAGGCAAGGACAAGCCTACCACGTGATAGCTAATATCAGTAATCATGTCTTTAAAGGTTTCCTCTGCGAGTCTCAATGGTGCAGCCACACTCATAATCAAAAGGATAGCTCCACAGAACATCTCAGAGCTGCACCTCAAAAACTGCTTCAGTTGCACTTCCTCATTACCATCAATGTTGCCACCATCCAATTAATTATTATATTATTTTATTCTGCAGACTGGTTGAAGGGGAGCCTTGGTGCAATGGTAAAGTTGCTGCTTTGTGACCAAAAAGTCACGGATTCGAATCCTGGAAACAGCCTCTTACAAAAAGCAGGGTAAGACTACGTACAATGGATCCTTCTCCGAGACCCTGCATGGCGGGAGCTTCGTGCACAGGGCTGCCTTTTTTTTTTGCAGACTGGTTGGAAACACTAATTTCAATAACCAAATAAACTGATGAATCATCTAGATGCTCTGTTGTAGAAACATGTCCTTAATTTATCTCTCTTCCTTTAATTACTCGTGGCAATTATATATTTTTACTTTCTAATCAGTATCTGACCATTTCATGATGATACTGTCTTATATTCTTCCTCGCCAAACTTTGTTGCTGTCCAATCACTATTATGTCAACACTAGTCCTGACTTTTTGGGCCTCTCCATTCTAAACATAGAAAGGGAGATGCATGGTTCGATGTAAATTAGTTAAACTCCACATTGCCCAACAGCCTCTCCTCTCCTCTATAATCGTCCATGAAGTGTGTGGTCATCAACCAGACACGTACCGAGATACCAACTTGAACTCAAGGGTAAGCTCAGCTCCAATCTTGCCATCATTGTGCTAGGTCTTGCTCAAGCTCAACACGTAGCTCACTTGTGATGCCTCCATTGTTTTTTGATGAAAGGTAAATATACATCATCAAAGAAATGCACCAACATACAAAAACCAAAGATCCCTACACGTCATGTTTGACGAAGTATCATATATGTGAAGGGATCTGAGGTATGATGTACAGATGCTCACATGTGTACCATCACTCTCATATATACCAAGACGACTCCGATCAATAGCGCATCTTCTGCACAACTGCAGAAGATTAAGTATCGACCGATCCCTATGTCTCGCACCCATGCCATCAGCATCTAGCAATCTCCCTATCGTATCCTTCATCCACTAGTGGCTCCATGTCGCACATCGTGACTATGGCTCCTTGTCACGTGCCACAGCTCCATGTCACACGCCACCTCTCGTTTGTATCATTAGCGTCTAGGAGTCTCACTGTCATATCCTCCATCCTCTGGTGGCTCCATGTTGTACGTCATGGCTCCATGTCGCGCGCCACGACTCCATGCTGCAGGCCACCGAATCAAGCCATATGTGTCTCGTGTGCCACATAGCATCCCTGCGTGTGCTCCTCATTATCCATCCGTCTCTAGTGGAACGGCTCATATGATGAAAATGCTCGTATCCTCAATCTAGTCACCGGTCACCATCACCATCCCTCGCACATTTTTAGCAAGTGACCAACTATTAATAGATTTACAATATTTTTACCGCGAGTCATTTGTTGCGGACTAAATAAATCATTCTAGTGGATCTATCCACCCTCATAGGTTTTTTAGCAAAGCCTCAACGATAAACAGATTTGGGACGTCTTTACCGAGAGTCGTTTGTTGTGGACTATATAGATCATTAAAGGTGGATCTATTCACCTATATCTTCACCCCCTCATCAAGATGCACATACTCTCATGCTCAAGGCAAGTGCTCACATGTAAATTCTCTCAACCCTCGCTCACACAAGATCACTCCTCTCACCACCCAAGAGGTATCCTAAGTGTACATAGTCTCATCTCTCCCTCCTCAGATCAGGATGCATATACACTCCAAGGCTCCAAGTGGCTCCATATCTCTCAGTCAAGCTCCATGTGCCTCCATGTGTCTTAGCTTCCAACGCAGGTAATGCTCCTCGTGTCTCGATGTCGCTGAAGGTCTGGTCGAGGGCTCCATGCAACTCCACATGTCTTAGATCTCTAAGCTAGGTAAGCTCCATATGCCTCCATTGTTTCCACTACAAATAGTGGTCTTATTCTCCGAAGATGACTAAGGTTGTCTCGCCGAGTCACTATATGCTTTAAATAGCACTCAATAACCATCACAGTTTATTCCCAATGACAATTGCTGCCTGCAAATCTCAGACTGAGGCATCCTTCGCAGTAACACTCACTCAGGCATCCACAGTGATCTCTGTTGCTGCCCATGTTGCCCTCAGTCTTGCCGTCGCTACCTTGTCACACAATGCTAAGATCTCGGAGCTAACAACCTTAGCATTGCCCAACCTTTGTGAGATCAGCAATCGCTAGCCTTCCCGAGCACAATAACCACTAATACAACAACAGTTGTGGTCCTCTATGGTAGCATGCACTTGGCCAAGCAGCCCTATAAATGTTGCATGTGCACCTCTTTTTACTCCTCTCTATTAAGTGGTAATAGGTTGTAATGGAGAGGAGGCATTTTGACATGAAAGAGAAAATTTTAAGGGGCATTTTGACAATAATAGAAGCTTGCGGACATTTAAAAAAAAACTAAATCTTAAGGGCATTTTAATAATTACTCCTACCTTAATGAAACATCACAAATTCCATGAATAATGTTCTAAATAACACTTTACTAGTTCATAAAAATGATAAATCTAAAAATGTTATAACATAAAATCAACCACGATTTCTAAATCATTCAAGAATAACAACCATGAAAGTTGGAATAACAACCATTTTTCCTTAATAAGTATGTGTGTGAGAGAGATGGTCCTACTTTTAAAAAGAAGTATTGGAATTAAAAGGATAATTTGTAAACTTTAAGTGCATGCAAATAACTTTTCGATTCACCTCCATCTTGGAGATCTCAATCATTTGCACAAAGATTTTGTATCTTCCCAAACAATTTATTACGTGTTCTAGGCTACTCATTCTATGTGTAAATAGGTACCATGGCATGCAGTTTTGAGCAAAGACAAAAAGCAATGCAAACAAATTCTTCCTTGTACTATCTTCCTTATCCCGCTATTCTTTTGCTAAGTGCCAAATACAACAAATTTGGTACTCAGATTGATGAGTTCAACCTCCATGTTCTTCTAAACATCAAAACAAAATTCTCATTTTTAATGGTGAATATTTTGACTATTAGTGTAATCGAGTGCAAACTATCTTCATTTATCAAGACTTTTGGGACAATATATAGAACTTATATGCATATCCACCATCATAAGAGGATGCTACAATAGATTGGACAACAGAATAATAAGGTGAATAGAAGAACATGAAAAAGAATGCTTCCTGAAGATGTAGTCACTGTGGAAAAAATTTGACAACATATAAATGAATGAAGGTAAATGTATGCAAGGTTTTCTTGCTAGGTTTACAAAATTATCAATCAAATTAGAAGTTTTAATGAAACAATGATAGGAAATTTGTTCAAAAAGGTTCTTATAAGTTTTCCTATAAAATATGACCATGTAGTCCTGTGATGGAAAAATCAAAAGATTTTTTATTTATGTCTCTTCAAATGTACAAGGAATGAATCAGCATGTCCTCTAAACAACCCCTTAAGCAACCATTCCAAACAAATAAGAGTAAAGAGTAACTCTAAATAAAATTGTTCAACAATTCTCGCTCTATCTAGCCACGAGTTTTTTCTATCAAAACTGTAGCATTGTAGGGGATATGAAGGTTCAAGCTGTTGATGATTCTGATGCTAGCAATAAATATTGTTGGATGTTGGTACTATAGGCTGATGATAACAGATCAACTTGATAAGACCTCATGTCCTATCTCGTAGGGAATCAGTGAAAAGGATGAAAATGATGATCACTTCGTGGGAATTGGCCAATAATAATCAAAGTAATTTGATTAATTAATTTTATTATTTGCTAATGTTTCTGTACATCGGCATATAAGAGTATCTTGTCGACATAAATTTATTAATAATACTAAATTTAATTATCTAATCTAAAGGATAATAAAATAAAACTATTAATTTCGAATAATAATAAACTTAATAATCTAAGGATGATTTGAATATGTATATTGGGGGATCTTGTCATCTTTGTCCACCAGGATCTTTGTCCACCAGGTGTGTAAATCAAAGATCAATCAACCCATTTAATGAACAAATCATGAGATAGCAGGAGATCTAACTATTTCAGGACAACGAAAAGTCAACAAACGCAGGCAGAGCGATGCACGAAACGGGATCTAACCAAAATTTAACCGGACAAAGAACAGAAACTATTACGCTGCTCTGTCGTCTCAGGGACCTCGCAAAGAACGTGTTGGCGGCGAGAAGACCTGGAGATGACCTTCTGCGCCTGCGCGCTTGAGACCCTCACAAACCGAGTCGACATCCACAGGCCCCGGAAAGAAGGGAGACGCCTCGTCAATGGGCCGGTGAGGGAAGAGCAAGCTGGGGCCATCGCTGCAGCAGCAGGCGTCGGCGTTGGCGTCGGCGTAGGCAGGCGGTTCAGCGCCATGGATCGGACGGCGGCGGCGGTGATATTGGGAGAGCGTTCGCAAGGCGGATCGAAACGAGATCAGAACTTAATAAATAAATAGGGATCGAGTGGAATTCGGTCAAGTTTTTTTATTTAAATTTATATTATTAGTAATTTTATAGCTTACTTTTTATGTTTATTTTAATTCTCTACTAAATTTCCATTTTGTTATGGATAATTTACCAAATCTCTCATTTTTCTTTAGTCAACCATTTTTCTTCTCTTCTCTTTCTTCTCTAATATACATAAATTCTCTACTATTTATTTTTTCTTTCCTCTCTTTTCTTTCTTTTCTTTTTTGGCATACATGCATAACATATACATAACATTTTAATACATTTAAAAAAAATCAAAATAAACAACGGACAATATATTTAAACTTCTTACAACTCAAACAATCAATAGAAACTAAAATGGATGTAATCTGAGATCTCTAGGTCTATTAATGAGTTTCGATCAAAAACCAAAATAAACAACGGACAATATATTTGAACTTCTTACAACTAAAAAATCAATAGAAATTAAAATGGATGTAATCTGAAATCTCTAGGTCTATTAATGAGTTTTGATCGAAACTCACTAATAGACTTAGAGAGCTCCGATTGTAACCATTTCAATTCCTGTGAATTTTCAAAGTTGCAAAGAGTTTAAATATGCTATATATTTTTTATTCCGACTTCTTATGTGTGTTAAAATATAATAAAGAAGAATTACCAAAAATCTCCACGTTAGGTCTGATATATATCATATCAAGCCCATATATCAGGTTCACGTTGAGCCTGATATAATTCCATATTAAGTCCCACATGAACAATTTTAGTAATTATTTCTTATTACATTTTAACACCCCTGAGAAGTCGAAATAAATAATATATAACATATTTGAACTTCTTGCAACTCTAGAAATCTACAAGAACTAAAATGAATATAATCTTAGATCTTTAGGTTCATAAGTAAATTTTAACCGAAATTCACTAATTGACATAGAGAGCTTTGATTGCACCCATTTCAGTTCTTGTGGATTTCTGAAGTTGTAAGGAGTTCAAATATGTTATCCATTATTTATTTTGGCTTCTCCAAATGTATTAAAATGTAATAAGAAAGAATCGACAAAAATCTCCATGTTGGGCCTGATATGGAATCATATCAGGTCCACGCTTGGCCTGATATAATTCCATATCAAGCCCAACAACTTAATGAAGCATGATATCTAAGCTGAATCATAATGAGTTATTTTGTGAAAATATAAATTCTACACTATAAACTTAAATGAATTTTCTATGCTATCATGCATTTACAATCACAGATGAATTATTGATACTGTTAAAAGTGTAGGATCCAAAAGAATTTAGATATCTCCACAATGACATGATATTGTCCACTTTGGGCCTAAGCCCTCATGGTTTTGCTCTTGGGTTCTACCCAAAAGGCCTCATACCAATGGAGATATCTTTCTCTTATAAACCCATGATCTTTTCCATGTGTTTTCAATATGGGACTATGTTTGCAACCTTGCAACCCCAACAATCCCCCCCTCAAACAAAGGACCATGGGCTTCCCACGTCCGATCCTTGACCCACCAGGACTTCCTGCCCCTCGGTCTACCCGACCTACTAGGACTTCCTGCCCCTCGGTCTACCCGACCTACTAGGACTTCCTGCCCCTCAGTCTACCCGACCTACTAGGACTTCCTGCCCCTCGGTCTACCCGACCTACTAGGACTTCTTGCCCCTCGGTCCACCCGTCCTACTAGGACTTCCTGCCTGGTGTCTGGTCCTCTTGATCCGAACATAGGAGCCCCCACTTTCTTTGTTCAAGGTCAATATTGTACTCACATGGTTCAATCAGACCATAGCTCTTGTGCACAGTCGGCGGTTAAACCTTCTGGCAGTCCGGGCTCTGATACCAATTGTAGGATCCAAAAGAATTTAGATATCTCCACAATGACATGATATTGTCCACTTTGGGCCTAAGCCCTCATGGTTTTGCTCTTGGGCTCTACCCAAAAGGCCTCATACCAATGGAGATATCTTTCTCTTATAAACCCATGATCTTTTCCATGTGTTTTCAATATGGGACTATGTTTGCAACCTTGCAACCCCAACAAAAAGTAAAGTTTAGTCTTCATCATAATGGTATGACATTGGTGGACCATTAGCCACTTGTCTTCTTCACAAGTTGAGAGGTCGATTATAAAAATTAAACATGAAAATCATCAGCACTGAGGCGACCTCGCCAACAGTGATTTTTTTTTTTTTTTGATGTGTGAATTATTCAAAGGTGGAGGTGAGGAGCCTTGAATAGTTTAAGAGATGTTGTAGACCTAATATAGAATCATATCAGGCCTAATATTAAGCCCAATATGGAGGTTTTGTCGATTCTTATTCATTTCATTTTAACACATCCGAGAAGCTGAAATAAATAATGGATAGCATATTTGAACTCCTTGCAACCTCATAAATCCACAGGAACTGAAATGAATGCAATCAGAGCTCTTTAGGTCCATCAGTGGATTTCGGTTAAAACTCATTAATAGACCTACAGATCTCATATTGCACCTATTTCAGTTCCTGTAGATTTCTGGGATTGCAAGGAGTTCAAATATGCTATCCATTATTTATTTCAACTTTTCAGAGGTGTTAAAATATAATAAGAATAAATCGATAAAAATCTTCACGTTGGGCCTAATATGATACATATCAGGTTCAACGTGGAGATTTTTTTATTATTCTTTCTTTATTATATTTTAACAACTCCAAGAAATTAAAATGAATAATAGATAGCATATTTAAACTTCTTGCAACCTCAGAAATTCACAGGAACTGAAATGAGTGCAATTAGAGTTCTCTACGCCCATAAGTAGATTTCGGTCAAAATCCACTGATGAACCTAGAGATGTCATATTGTACCCATTTCAATTCCTGTGAATTTCTAGGGTTATAAGTGTTGGTGCAGGAAGCATCAGACGATCGAACCTTAGTTTTGATAATGGCAAAAGAGATTCAAAGTTAAGTTTAATTATTATCTAATGTGCTTGAATGAGTTTGCAGGAAAGTCCTAACTGCGGTTAGGCAGGTGGAAAATCCTAAGGGGCGGTAACCTTAGGTCCTAGGAGAAGGTAACCCTAGGTGGTGGAAAACCCTGAGGGGTGGTAACCTTAGATCCTAGGGGGTGGTAACCCTAGGTGAAGGAGAAATCCTAAGGGGGAGTAGCCTTAGGTCTTAGGGGGAGGTAACCCTAGGTGGAGAAAAACCTTAGGGGGTGGTAACCCTAGGTCCTAGGGGGTGATAACCCTAGGCGAAAAGTCCAGTCGATCTAGAGGATCTAACTGGCATCAGGTATGATCTCCAGAGTGGAGTAGGTGAGGACGCGTTCCCCAGAAGAGGGAACAGTAGGCGTCGGTTCGACCTAGGGTTTCTGGTCAAAAATTTGAACTCATAACCGGACAGTCCGGAGACTATCGAACACTTCATTTAATGTATTTATATGTGCTAACTTTGTTTTGCAAGATATGTTTGTGTTTTGGGACTAACATGTCTTGCAGGTACAACTGAACAAGGTTTTCCCTCGGATGAACAGTATCCGAGGCGCCTCCATCGAGCTTGGAGGTGCCTCGGGTCCAAGGGGTGAGCTGGCTGCGAAGTGGAGCTGGAGGCGCCTTGAGGGAATCTCAGGTGCCTTGGACCGCTACTTGGAGGTACCTTGGACTGGCATGGAGGTGCCTTCAAGAGGATCAGCGACGACGATTTCAGCCTTCATCCACGTGGCTGACTCAGCAACATTGAGGCACCTTGGAAGGGGTTTGAGGTACCTCCAATGACCTTTATAAGGGGTCTTGAACAACATCTTCAGATAATTAATTTACAAGTGATCTAGCCATTGTTTGCTACCCAAGAGACGTCCAGAAGTACTGTTATAAGTCCTCGACGAGCCGGAGCTTCAGAATCTACTACTTTTGTTGTCGGTATAGTTTTTAATTACTATTAAGTTGAAATACTTGTGTAAATTTTTACGCGATATAGTTGTTGCCCAAAGTAAACGCTCAAAGAGCGTGGGCCATGGAGTAGGAGTCGCCCTATACTCCGAACCAAGTAAACCATTGGTGTCTTTTGTGTGATTGCTTTCATTTCCGCTGTGTTTATTACTCTATAGTTTTCCGATTACGACACGTGAAATCCACGAGCGCTATTCACCCCCCCTCTAGCGCGGTCTCGATCCAATAATTGGTATCAAAGTGGGGTAGCTTTAATTTAGTGTAACCACCAATCAAGCATTCTTTTCGTGGTGATTTCATTTTTCAAAGTCGATCGGAATCGGTACTCTTGCCGTCTTCCGATCTTATTTCTTTCGTAATCGGATTTATCTTGAAGTTGGTGCAACACTACTCAAGATCGTAATTTATTTTTACTTTTATACCGCACTACTAATCCAGGATCAAGTCCTGGGACAATCTTTTTGTTTATTCTTCGTGTGCAAGTTTTTCAAATGGCCCAACAAGAAGGCTACAACACAGTCCGTCCCCCGCTCTTCTCCGGCGAAGACTTCGACTACTGGAAAGTGTTGGGACCGATGTGCCCACTAGAGGGGGATGAATACTGTCTCATCGCGCGCTTGCGTCAGTTTGCTTCGTCTTGTTGTTGTGCAGTGGAATACTCGAAGATAAACACTCACAATGCTAACACCTAGGATTTACTTGGTATTCACCTCAAGAAGAGGTGACTAATCCAAGGATCCACACACGACACGCTATCTCCAATAATGAAAACCTCCTTCTCGGTCGCAGTCGGAGGTGGAGAAGCCTCGTATAAACTCACACACAACACAAACACAAATACAAGAAGAAACTCTAAGAATACAAGTGATACACCTTTCTTCTTGCTACTTGTTGTTGCCTCTTGAATCTTGAAGATGCTCCTCAAGTGTCTTCAAGAACTGGCGTGAGTGCTGGAGAAATCGCTGTGAAGATCGCTATAAGTTTGTAGGAGAAGATCGCAAAGATCTGACGAAGAAAATGCTTTGCCCAGGCTATATATAGTGCCTCCAATCGATTGAAATCAACCACAATCGATTGCCACGTCAGCATCGCTCCATCGCAGCCGTCCATCACCTGCATCCTGCATAATGGCCACTTCCCAATCGATCGATCGATCGATTGGGACTGCCTGAATCGATCGCCCGATCGATTCAGCGTCATTCTGTGCTCTCGCATCCGCGTGAGAGTTTCTGCTGCCCAATCGATCGACCGATCGATTGGCAGCTCTCAATCGATCGCCCGATCAATTGGGAAAGTCTCTGTGCTCGTGATTTCACATCCCAATTAATCGGCCGATTGATTGGGCCTTCCCACAATCGCAGCACAGTCCAATCGATCATCAAATCGATTGAATACTCTGAACTTGACTCAAACTCAAGTCCAAAGTCCCAAACCCAACTCCCGATCAACCGTGACCTGTTGGGTCTCCATGCCTAGCATTTGGTCACACACGGCCAACCTCGAACTAGCCTTCTAGCCTCCTCCATCAGCCTTGTGTCCCTCAGATATCTCCCCATCCTTCACGCCTTGCCTTCAGGAGCTTCCTTCGGCCTTATCCTAGTTGTTGGGTTCTCCTTGCCAAGTTATATCAGGACTTACCTTGCCAAGACCACATGCTTGGACTTACACCCTTTGCTAAGATCACACTTGGACTTTCTAATTGCCTGGCTCCTCACCAGGACTTTCTCCTACCTAGCTCCTCACCAGGACTTTCCTTTGCCTGATTCCTCACTAGAACTTTCTCCTGCCTAGCTCCTCACTAGGACTTTCTCATTGCCTGGCTCCTCACCAAGACTTTCTCCCGTCTAACTCCTCACTAGGACTTTCCTGTTGCTTGGCTCCTCACCAGGACTTTCTCCTGCCTAGCTCCTCACTAGGACTTTCCAAATGCCTAATATCCAGTTAGGACTTTCCCAGTCAAGTCTCCTGCTAACCTTGACCTACTTGACTTGTATTCTCATCAACCTGGTCAATCCTTTGACCATCTCCACAACCGGACGATTGCTTCAGCAATCTCCTCATATTGTCAAACATCAAAACTCAAATCCTGACTCAAGCATAACTCAACTCAAGCTTAGTCAAACTGGTCAAACTTGACCTAGGAAAATTGCCTCAACAGAAAGGCCGAATGGAGTCGTACCTGCAAACCCAGTTCAAAGTTTTAATGATCACCAAGACATGCCTCAAACTCCCACTAGACAGCGTGGGCAAATTAGTATCATATGTGAACTATGACGCATCATTAATAAAGAAAGTAGAAGCGAACGCAAAGGCAACATGCATACTCCAGTGTGGTCTGACTAAGGGTGAACTTAACAGAGTAGGACCCTTCTCAAGTGCAAAGGAGTTGTGGGAAAAGCTAATCGAACTACACAAGGGTACATCAGAAACCAAGGTAAGCAAGCGAGATTTACTTTTCAATAAATTATATAATATCAAAATACAGGAAGGAGAGACAGCAAGCTAGCTCCATGCCCGGATACAGGATCTACTCAATGGTCTACATGTAATAGGACAAAAAGTAGAGAACTGAGACATCTTAAGGTATGCCTTGAACGCTTTTCCAAGGAATACCTTGTGGGCATCCATGGTAGATGCTTACAAGGTTTCCTTGGATCTCTCTTCCATTAAGTTAGATGAATTGTTTGTAGAATTTGAATTACATGAACAGGTAAACTCACAATCGGCCGAGAAAGGTGTTGCTTTGTTTGCAGGTACAAGCAGAACCAGAGAAGCAAAAACAAAGTGCAGAATCAGAAGAAGATCCGGACTCTGACAACGACGACGAACTCACAACAGAACTCGTCAACCTGGTGAAGAAACTCTACAAAAAGAAGAGGGGCTTCAACAAAAAAGATGTTAAAAAAGTAATTCAGTCGAAGGAGGCCCAACCAAAGGGAAAGTTTGAGGTGACGTGCTATGGATGCAATCAGGAGGGGCACATCAAGGTATACTGCCCAAATTAGAAAGATGCGAAGAAGCTAAGAAGGAAGAAAGTTTTGAAGGCAACCTAGGATGAGTCATCCTCAGAAGAGTCCGACGACGAACAACTCGAACAGACGAGTTTTCTCGCGATGACGACCCGGGACTACATCAACGAATCCAGAAGTGAGGATGAATCGAAAGCTGAGTCCGAGAGAATCCACGGATCCACATCCGTTTCTGAAGGGCCAAACCCCTCTATAAGTACAAATCGTCTATATAATTTAATTAATTATTTAATGCATAAGTTAGCAAAATCCAATGTTCAGATCAAGTCGCTTCTAAAGGAGGTAACATCCCTTAAAAAAGTGACTAAAATCGAATCCTTGACTGACCCTGTTCAGACTGGAATCTCAACTCAAGTCCAAAAATTTGAGGAAGAGAATTCCGGCCTGAAAAGACAAGTCAAGGATTTGAAGACTACATTGGAACGGTTTACACTAGTTTCCAAGAATCTTGACTTGATTCTTGGAAAATAGAAAGTTGTATACAATCGATCCGGACTAGGATTTAAAGCTAAAAGAAACATCGGTCTTATTTATCGCTTATTAACAGACTGAATAGTAAGATAGTCCAAACATGAGTACCTAAGTACAACTTGGTCGATTAAGTTGGATTTGGTCAATAATGGGTCCCTAAGGATCAAGTTCATTACCTTGATAGACCATATCGAGGCTATGATCTAGGGGGAGGCAATAGAAAAATTATCTTAATAAATAAATAGAATTGTTTGATGATTGTTTACTTTCTTGTTAATATGCATGTTTAGATTAGGATAGATTAAGGACCTAAGCATAATTTACACTTGTTCAGTTAAACCTAGGGATTTCAAAAACAAAATTAAATATGACATTTCTTTGAACAGTTCTATTTAGGAAGTGGTGGATGATCCCATACCCAAGAAGACATAGTGCCTCGCCACGACCTGGGAATCAATCATTGAAATACATATTTAATTGACTAATTGGAAAATCTAAGTTTAACACAAATGTAAATTAAGCCTTAGAAATAATCTAAATCAAAGATAACCATCCCACAAACTGCTTAAGGTTCCCTTATTGATAACTTAGAATCAGGTGAGATGACTTAGGTTGAACATAGTTCAATTTAATAATTTAACATAATTAATAAAATTAATAATTTACCTTAATTAACTTAATTAATCAATTAACTAAAGTAATTAATTATTTAATTAAGTCAATCAAATTTATTTAAAAATCTTTTAAAACTTATTTAAAAATCTTTAACAATTTATTTAAAAATATTTTAAAATTTATCTAAAAATCTTTTTAAACTTATTTAAAAATCTTTCAAAACTTATTTAAAAATCTTTTTAAAATTTATTTAAAAATCTATTAAAACTTATTTAAAAATATTTTAAAATTTAATTAAAAATCTTTTAAAAACTTATTTAAAAATCTTTTAAAACTTATTTAAAAATATTTTAAAATTTAATTAAAAATCTTTTAAAAAATTATTTAAAAACCTTTTAAAACTTATTTAAAAATCTTTTAAAACTTATTTCAAAATCTTTTAAAACTTACTTAAAAATCTTTTAAAATTTATTTAAAATTCTTTTAAAACTTATTTAAAAATCTTTTAAAATCTATTTAAAAATCTAAAACTTATTTAATTTTTTTAAAAAATTTATTTAAAAATATTTTAAAATTTATTTAAAAATATTTTAAAAATTATTTAAAAATCTTTTAAAATTAATTTAAAAATCTTTTAAAACTTATTTGAAAATCTTTTAAAACTTATTTAAAAATCTTTAAAAATTTATTTAAAAATCTTTTAAAAACTTATTTTAAAACTTTTTTGAAGCTTATTTAAAAATCTTTTAAAATTTATTTAAAAATCTTTTAAAAACTTATTTAAAAATCTTTTAAAATTTATTTAAAAATCTTTTAAAATTTATTTAAAAATCTTTTAAAAACTTATTTAAAAATCTTTTAAAACTTATTTAAAAATCTTTTAAAATTATTTAAAAATCTTTTAAAATGTATTTAAAAATATTTTAAAACGTATTTAAAAATATTTTAAAACGTATTTAAAAATCTTTTAAAACTCATTTGAAAATCTTTTAAAACTTATTTAAAAATATTTAAAAACTTATTTGAAAATCTTTTAAAATTTATTTAAAAATCTTTTAAAACTTATTTTAAAATGTTTTTAAAACTTATTTGAAAATATTTTTAAAACTTATTTAAAAATCTTTTAAAACTTATTTAAACATCTTTTAAAACTTATTTAAAAATCTTTTAAAATTTATTTAAAAATATTTTAAAACTTATTTAAAAACTTATTTAAAAATATTTTAAAATTTATTTAAAAATCTTTTAAAACTTATTTAAAAATATTTTAAATTTTATTTAAAAATATTTTTGAAACTTATTTAAAAATCTTTTTAAAACTTATTTAAAAATCTTTTAAAACTTATTTAAAATCTTTTAAAAACTTATTTAAAAATCTTTAAAAATTTATTTAAAAATCTTTTAAAACCTATTTAAAAAACTTTTAGAACTTATTTAAAAATATTTTTAAACCTATTTAAAAATATTTTAAAAACTTATTTTAAAATCTTTTAAAACTTATTTTAAAATATTTTAAAATTTATTTAAAAATAGTTTTAAAACTTATTTAAAAATCTTTTAAAACTTATTTAAAAATCTTTTAAAACTTAATTAAAAATCTTTTAAAAATTATTTAAAAATCTTTTAAAATTTATTTAAAAATCTTTTAAAACCTATTTAAAAATATTTTAAAAACTTATTTTAAAATCTTTTAAAATTTATTTAAAAATATTTTTAAAATTTATTTAAAAATCTTTAAAAACTTACTTTAAAAATTTATTTAAAAATATTTTTAAATTTTATTTAAAAATCTTTTAAAAACTTATTTAAAAATCTTTTAAAACTTATTTAAAAAATCTTTTAAAACCTATTTAAAAGTCCTTTAAAACTTATTTAATTTTTTTTTAAAGAAAGAAGTCTTTATGGTTCTTAAATTTTTTCATCCCTCTTTAAAAGCAAGTGTTTGTTTGACACCCTATTTTTGAAAAATCAGATGAAAAATTATTTCTGAAGAGTTAAGGTTTCTCAAAGCTAGCCAAGACAATTTATTTTTCCCTTTCTTTTGCTCCCTTTGTTATTTTGATATATGGCAAAGGGGGAGAGTATAAAGAAATTCAAAGAAAGTTTTAAAATTTGAATTTTTATTTATGTTTAGTAAAGGGGAGCTTTTATTAAGAGACAGTTCTTGTAAGATTCTATTAAGAAGGAGCTTTATTTGTGCTTATCATATTAATGCTTGTGCTAAACTTTTACTTATGTTAGTAACATTTTTTTTATATCTTTCTGCTTAACTTTGAATTTTAGTTGCCATAATCAAAAAGGGGAAAATTGTTGGTGTAGGAAGTATCAGACGATCGAACCTTAATTTTGCTAATGGCAAGAAGGATTCAAAGTTAAGTTTAATTGTTATCTAATGTGCTTGAATGGGTTTGCAGGAAAATTCTAACTGCGGTTAGGCAGGTGGAAAATCCTAAGGGGCGGTAATCTTAGGTCCTAGGGGGAGGTAACCCTAGGTGGTGGAAAACCCTAAGGGGCAATAACCTTAGGTCCTAGGGGGTGATAACCCTAGGTGGAGGAGAAATCCTAAGGGGGGTAACCTTAGGTCCTAGGGGGAGGTAATCCCAGGTGGAGAAAAATCCTAAGGGGCGGTAACCCTAGATCCTAGGAGGTGGTAACCCTAGGCGGAAAGTCCAGTCGGTCTGGAGGATCTAACTGGCATCAGGTATGATCTCCAGAGTGGAGTAGGTGAGGACGCGTTCCCCGGAAGAGGGAACAGTAGGCGTCGGTTCGACCTAGGGTTTCCGGAGACTGTCGAACACTTCATTTAATGTATTTAAATGTGCTAACTTTGTTTTGTAGGATATGTTTGTGTTTTGGTACTAACATGTATTGCAGGTACAAATGAACAAGGTTTTCCCTCGAATGAACAGTATCCGAGGCGCCTCCATGGAGCTTGGAGGCGCCTCGGGTCCAAGGGGTGAGCTGGCTGCGAAATGGAGCTGGAGGCGCCTTGAGGGAATCTAAGGCGCCTTGGACCGCTGCTTGGAAGCACCTTGGACTGGCATGGAGGCGCCTTCAAGAGGATCAGCGACGATAATTTCAGCTTTTATCCACGCAGCTGACTCGGCAACATTAAGGCACCTTGGAAGGGGTTTGAGGCGCCTCCAATGACCTTTATAAGGGGTCTCGAACAACAACTTCAGATAATCAATTCACAAGTGATCTAGCCATTGTTTGCTGCCCAAGAGACGTCCAGAAGTGTTGTTATAAGTCCCCGACGACCCAGAGCTTCAGAATCTACTACTTTTGTTGTCGGTATAGTTTTTAATTATTATTAAGTTGTAATACTTGTGTAAACTTTTGCGCAATATAGTTGATCCTGTCCGAACGCTGAATCGATGGACGCTGGGCACGTGGCACTCTTCCAACAGATGACGTGGATCTCTGACCGGCCGTATGGATCTCCGGTGAACCTGCAAAGAAGTCGAGCCGGGAAGGGGTTCCCGGCGGTGACCCTCCGACGCTCAAGTCAGGCAAGAGGAAACTATGAAGTGGCTTCCAATCTCAGAGAATGCATACCTCCGGCGAAGTCTGGGGGCTCTTATATAGAGCTATAAAGAGGCTTATGCACAGATACCAAGGCGAACACGTGTCCTCTTACCACACCTCAGTATGGGCTTGTCAGAGGAGCTTGTCTGACACAATACTGCTACAGTCCGAGCACCTCTCTGATGGGACGGCAGAACCTTCTGTCGTAAGGTTCTACGTATGGCTTGGTCGTTGGACATGTCTGTTGTCAGAATATGTTCCCCGATGTTTCCCTTGTCCTTTTGTCTCTTCTGTCCCTGCGCCGAGCGTCCAACCGCTCAACAGGCTCATGACGTCCGGTCGGACGTCATTATCAGTCCGACCGGAAAGTTGCCCGGTCGCGTGCTCGGCTAAGACTTCCTTCACAGTATTGCTGCTTTATGCCTCGGCCGAGCGGAAGGACGCTCGGACCGGCAACTCTGTTCACCATGAGCGTCGGAAACCCAACTCCTAGTCGGGTTGTCTTTGACTCCGCTTGGACCCGTTCGGCCGGTTGACCCTACTCTTCTCCGATCGATCGTTTGACTTTTGACCTCCACGTCGCGTTGACTCCTCTCAAAGGGGGTCCCACGTCCGTACCGCCAAATCACTTGCCTCCCCTTCAAGTCTAGTCGAAGGAGGCGATTAGTCCGACTAACTGGACCATCAGTCACGCCGAGCGGCGTTTATATGCAACTACCCTCCGCTCGGCCCCCACGGGGGTAGCTATAACGTCAGTCAACGCCAACATTCCTCGGATCTCTTCGAAGTTTGCGCCAATCTCCATCGTTAAAGCCGAGCATGCGCTCATTAAATGCGCTCCAGTAGCTGCATGCCACGTGGTGATGCTGCCGTCATCGTACGGCGGCAACGTAGTGTCCGACGAGATCGAGGCGGTTTGAAATGAATGGTGCGATGTGTGCTCCGGTTCTCGCGACCTGCATCCGACGGTGGAGGTCGCTCGGGCTCAGCCCTATAAAGCCTTCGCCTTCTCCCCCTCCTCGCCGCATTTGCGTCTTCGCGTGTCCAGCAGCTTCCTTTGGCGTTTTAGTGCTCCGGTGATCTCGCTGCTACTTCTTCCAACGACTCCGTGTTCCTCCTCGATCTTTATTTTTCTCTGTAAGGCTCTCCTTCTTTCCCATCTTTGGTTTTCTTTGCGTTTCTTTCACGAGTTTTGGTCCTCTGGGCGCTGTCTCACTTGTCGTTCTCTTCTTTCTACCATCTGCCTTTTGTGGTTTCGTCCGTTCGGACAATGGCTAGCTCCTCTCAGCCTCAAGACCAAGCCCTCGGACCATGGTATACTACCATGGAGTCGCGCTTCGATCGGCGCGACGTCGATATTCTGATAGACTCTTTTGAAATCCCTTCTGATTTTGAACTTATCTTACCCTCCCCCTCCGATCGGCCACACAAACCGCCGCGCAGAGCGTTCTGTGTTTTCCGCGACTAGTTCACAGCCGGTCTGCGCTTTCCAATCCATCCCTTCATCGTTGAAGTTTGCAATTTTTTCGGCCTTCCGCTCGGAAGCCTAGTCCCTAACACTTTCCGCCTTCTATGCGACGTCGTCGTCTTGTTCAAAATCCACAATATCCCCCTTCGACCGGAGGTTTTCTATTATTTTTATTACCCTAAACAGTCCGAGCTGGGCACATACATGTTCCAGGCTCGGCCTGGTTTAGTTTTCTTCAATAAACTGCCCTCTTCCAATAAACATTGGAAAGAGTTCTACTTCTACCTTCGCCTCCCCGAGCGGGCCGCTTTCCGAACCCAGTGCCAGGTTGGACCACCAATCTCCCCTGAGCTCAAAAGATTCAAGACCCGACCGGACTATCTGCACGCTGCCAACATGTTAGCCGATTTGAAGTTTGACATCAATAAGTTCCTGCCTGAAGGGGTGATGTACATATTCGGCCTGAGTCCGATCAGGACCCCCCTTCCGAGCGGCTTCGGTAAGAATTTTACTTGCGTATTCAATTTGATTGCTAACTGATTTTCTCCTTTTTCCTTTGCAGCGGACATCGTCATGGAATCCGTGATGGCCGGCATTTTGAAGAGGAAAGCGGCAGCGCTCGAGGCCGCAGCTGCCAAGGAGATGGAGGCGCTTGGCATTGAGCCGGTCGGCTCACACGAAGGAGAGGGCAACACTAATGCGGGGGAGTCGGCCGCTCAGGCTTCTCTCTCGGAGCCGGCGGTTGGCATAACTTCTAGCCGAGGGCCTTCCACTCGAGAGGAAGGCTCCGCTCAGGAGGAAGAGCGTCCTCTTCGACAAAAGAGGCGCCGAGCGGAGACACCCCTGCGATCGGCCACTTCCGCGGTGCAGCCGTCCGAGCGGGCCACCGTCAATTCTCGCGGCAAAGCCCCAGCGGTTGAGGCGATTTCGTCCGATCGGACCCCGTCTCAGCTGGATGCGTCCGCGGACCCCCTCAAGGCCATTCCCGTCAGCGTCCTTCCGCCCGCTCCCCGCCAAGTTCAGCGTTCGGCAATTTTGTCTCAGATGTCTGCGCCGGCCTCCGATCCTTCTCCAGCTTCTGCCCAAACGACTCCCGGTCGGCACCGCACCATCAGGGTTTCCCTGCATCTACCCACCGAAGAGCTGATGCCCGAATCCGATCGGCCAACTGCGCCCGAGCACATGATCACAATGAAGGGGCCCTTGGTCGAGATGTGGGCCGACGCTCGGGCGCGCGTCGCGCTGATTCCGCTCAGCAATCTGGCCAACAGCCACATGCAGCAGGCGACTGGGGTAAGTGTGTTTTCTCAAGTCCTTTTTGCATTCTTTCCGATCGGCTATTAACAACCTTGCTTATATCAGAGATGGGTGGAGGAGATCGCCGTCTCCAATTGGCTGGCGATGTTGGACGAAGAATTAAAAAGGCTAAGGAGTTCGGGCGGCGCGCCTTCCTAGGGTCCATCATATGCCGAGTTGCAGAGGGAGCTCAAGAAGACCCAAAATCTGTTGGAGGTCGAACGGAAGAAGACGGCCGACCAGGCTCACACTCTGGCTGAACTTGATCGCCAGAACAAATCACTGGACCGCAAAATAAGCCTGGCAACCGAGCGGAAGAAGACGGCCATTGCCGACCTGGAGAAGAAGAATGTCGAGGCTCGGGGCCTAGAGCAAAAAGTTAAGGAGCTGATTGATCAGTTGGCCGGCGAAAAGGCGAGCCGCTCGGCCGAGGCAATTAAGCATAAGATGAACTGAAAACTCTGCAGGAGTCCCTCGCAGCCTCCCAAGCGGCCTTCAAGAAATATCAAGAGGCTGAGCCTGGCCGAGTCGCAGCCCTGAGGCTGAATTACATCCGTTCGGACGAATTCTCGGAGAAAGTCTGTGAACGGATGTACACTGCCTTCGAGCTTGCTATGACTGCCACCACAACTTATTTGAAGTCCAAGGGTCATCTTGCCGACTCCGTCCTCATCCCGGCCCAAGACTAAGCGGCGCTCCTCGGCACCATCCCCCAAGACATTTATGACTTCCTTGAGTAGAAGTTTTTATGTAATTAGGCCGCTCGGCCGAAAACTATCCTTTTTGTAATTCGGCCGCTCGGCCTTAATTTCTCTAATGATATGCTATCCTTTCGCCTGCTTTTTCTTTTGCTAATCAATACGCGTGCTATCCGCTCGGCTCGCCAACTACCGTTCATGTTCCCGTACTTCTCCCCGTTATTCGCCTCTCATCCCACTTCTCTTGTGTTCGAAAGGGATTTTTTACGAAGTATTTTGCATAGCTAGTCTGCTCGGCTGAACATATCCTGTTTCGCAAATGTACTTTTCGCTAGATGTTCATGAAGTACTTTTGGTTACTTGGTCGATCGGCCAAACGACTCACCAATCGACTTCTTTATTGTCTTCTTCCGACCGGAGTGTTTATAGCCACCGACGCTGTAGCGCCCGAATATTCTCAAAACTATTTTAGGAATATTCTATGTTTTTTCTGGAATTATTAGATATTTTTCTGGAATTTTTGGAGTATCGGAAGTAGCAAAAATAAATAGAAAAGTAAAATGGTTTAAGCGGGAATCGAACCCGGGACCTCTCGGGTCTGCTAAACCTTTAGTTAGCCTTAGTAACCGATGAACCCAGCAGGGTCGTGCTGAAAGGAAAGGGATTCAATTTAATTTATATTAGAGTTGGGCCAAAGTACCCACTTAATATAAATAGGAAGTTAAGTGGGGTTTGGTTTATTTGGTTTGGTTCGGCAACTTCTCCACCGAGACCTAACCTCACGCCGCTCCCTTCCTCTTCTCCTTCTCTCGGCGCCAACCACAAGAGGACCTAGGGTTCTCTCCCTAGGGCCCCAAGGACATCTTCCGGCGATAACTCCGGCACAAGGACGCTCTCCTTCGCGAGGGGAACGCTTAGACGTGAGAAGATCGTCGAGAAGTCGTCTCCACCGGAATTCTAGCGAATAGAATTGTAAGGAAATTAGCGTACGAGGTAAGAAACCCCTCACCTGCAGTATAAGTAGCTCTCGCGTGTTTTCTTTTATGCATTAGATTAGTTTTATTGGATTTTGTCAGCATATAGTGTGTATTTTAACTCTTCTCACAGATTTAGGGATTAGTGAGCATCTCTAGATGGGCCGAGCACGTGTATCCTCTGTAGATAGGGGTTTAGACGGTGCCTAGAGGTGGTCTCCCTGATCGAGAGGAGAGTTAGAGAGCGCCAAATGCTCGACAAAATGCCTAGCACAGCCTTATGATACAGTGGGCATTTAGTTGAATGCCATAGAACATGTTAATTAGCATGATCAGTTTTATTTCAGCTTTTATGAGACTAGATGTCCGAATGGGTAGGCTCCCACAGTCGCCTCTAGGTTCAGACAACCTAGTTCTAGGTTCAGATAACCTAGATTCAGCAAAATAGTAGTAGCTATTTTACTTTCAGTGGCACTGTACTGGATTAGATATCCATTGGGTTGGGCTCCCATAGTCGTCCCTAGGTTTAGCTAACCTAGTAAACCCTACTAGATTCGGAACTTGCAATCCCGGGTCTAATTAGGGATGCGCGCACAGCAAGTACAGTTGCCGGGGCCCATCAGCAGCATATTTAGTATTTTTACTTACTATATGTATATGGTTTTCAACCTCTCACAAATTAGTTCGTGAATTCAGTACAGTCCTAGCAGTAGTTCAGTATTAGCTTAGCTTAGTTTTTAGTATCAACTTAGTTCTTCATTGATACCATGTGATTGATATCATGTTCAGCTTTAGATATGCCATGATTGTATGCTTATATGCCATGCCATGTTTAGTTTATCCAGTATACTTAGCATACCCTTTCAAACAGCATGATTTAAAATCATATTTGCATCGTATGCATGTTTTAGTGAGGTAGATGGTTTCTTACTAAGCTTTTTAGCTTACAGATATTATTTTCCTTATACTGCAGATACAGGTAAAAGGAAAATGGACTAGCAGTGGAGGCTGGAGGTCAATGCAGATCAAGATGTGTGTGGAAGGAACTGGAATAAAGATCCTAGGGATCTAGTTTTATTCTATTATGCATTAGAACATTTTCAGTATGCATTAGTACTTATAGCAAGCGTTATCTTATGTTTCTGTTAGTTAGCAAGAGAACAGTTTAAAACCTTGTTAGTTTTGGTTTCCATGTGTTTACATGCCATGAATTAGTATTCTATGCCTTAATCATGTTTAGTATGTTAGCCATTACCTCGTAGAATGTTTCCTTTAGCTTTTATAGTGTTGTGTAAAGGCCTTGGCACGCATCAGTGCTGAAATCAGACCTTTGGGGTCGAAATCAGAAACTCGGATCGATCAGCCGATCGATTCGAGGGTTTTCAATCGATCAACTGATCGACTGGGAGATTCAGCTCGCGAACAGTGGACGTCTGGATCGATCAGCTGATCGATCCAGCCAATTCCGTCGCGAACAGAGAGCTCTGGGATCGATCAATGGATCGATTGACCAGCTTGGATCGATCAGCCGATCGATCCAAATTATCGTCCCGGGCACAGTAGCATGCTGGATCGATCACTGGATCGATCCAACCTATGTTCCGCATACAGTAGCCGGCTGAGTCGATCACTGGATCGATCCGGCTATTCCAATCGATCCGTGGATCGATTGGGAGGTCTGATAACAGCTGGAAAACATATATTTCAGTTCCTTGACCATAGGGGATGTAGTATATGTTAGGTATACTTTAGATTACACTCCTTAGTACATGTAGCACCAAGAAATGTTAACAGCTTAGCAAAATTTTAATTAGTTCAGCTTCCGCATCTAGTTCTAGAGATGGTCAGGGAATAGTTTAGCACAGCATAATGTGACGATCGGCCTTATAGCCTAGTTAGTAGAAGGCGGGTCTTTACAGAGTGGTATCAGAGCAGTGTTCCATACTTCCTACACACACGTCAGCATTGAACCTACAGCTTCCAAGTAAGAATACCTCTACTTTATTTATGTTTCTTGCTTTCTTGTATAGCTCATGTTTATAGATAAACTGTTGCATGATAGTATGTGATAGTATATAACATGATAACGATAGTTATACAATTATGATTGTAATAGTTATTCATGTTCTGTCCTCTACGTCTTTAGCAATGGCACGAGGACGCCCAACTAGAAGGGCACTAGCCATCGAGCCCCAAGAAGAGGCGGCGGTTCGGTGCCTCCCTGCACCTTACAAAGATTAGTGGCTTGAACAGGAGATAGCCACCCTCAAGGCTAATCAGAGTACCCCCACGGTCACCCCGGAACCAATCGACGACTCCAGTCTTAGAGGTTCCACCACCAGCCTACAGCACCAATAGCCACCAGTAGCCCCAGCAGCTGAGCCAAGAAAGGAAGCCTATCTGATCCGGTGGCAGCGAGTCAAGCCAGAGAACTTCTCAGGCACTAGTGAACCATGGGATGCACAAGCCTGGTTCAAAACACTGGAGAGCACGATGGAGCTTCTGAACTGGCCAGAACACGAGAAGGTGAAGTGTGCCTCCTTCTGCCTGATAGGAGACGCACGCATGTGGTGGGAAAGAATCAGAACGAAGCGCCCAGTGAACTAGATGTTATGGGTTGACTTCGAGAAGGAATTCTTCGAGGAGTTCTTTCACATACGGGTTACAAACCGCCACTATGACGAGTTCACTGAGTTTCGTCAGGGCAACCTTTCAGTCGAGGAAGTCGTGAAGAAATTCAACAGGTTGGCTCGTCTATGCCCGGAGCTAGTCAGCACAGAGAAGGAACGAATCCGGTTGATGCTCAAGATGCTGAGGCCAGAGATAGCAGTGAACGTGGTTGGTGGCATACATAGGCCACAAACCACAGAGGAGTTAGTGAGCAGTGCCTTGACCACAGAGTATTACCAGAACAGCATAAAGCAGCAGAAGCAAGTCTCCTCAGAGTCCAAAGGTCAAGGAAACTCTCACACTCAAAAACAGCAAGGCCACAACTCTAACTGGAAAGGGAACTCCAACGGCAAGCGCAAATCAGGGAGTGACCCAAAAGGAGGACCATCTAGCAAGCGACCCAGTTATCCAAAGTGTGCTACTTGTGGGAAATTCCACCCAGGGGTTTGTCGCAAGGGCACACGAGGATGTTTTGAATGTGGACAAGAAGGGCACATGGCCAAGCAGTGCCCGAACAAGACCGGTCTTCCTCAGCCACAGCAGATTCAGTATGCAGGCCAGCCAGCTCAGTTATATCAGATGCAGGCCGCTCTAGAAGGTCCACTTATCAGCCAGGGCAAATTAGAAGCCCCTCCAGCTATGCGAATGCGAGGATCTACTCACTCACCAGAGAGGATGTAGCCAATGCCTCGACAGTTGTCACAGGTCAGATTAGCATTTTACAGTATAGTGCTACTATTCTATTTGATACTGGGGCAACCCATTCATATATAGCCAGGATGTTCTCCGAAAAATTAGAAAGACCCTCAGAGGTACTCAGTGGTCAGTTTTTGACGACACTACCTTCAGGAGAGATCATGGCATCCACGCACTGGCTCAGAGAAGTGCCGGTCATTATAGCAGACAGAGAGCTCTTTTGTGATCTGATAGTGCTAGAGATGACCGACTATGACGTGATCTTTGGAATGGACTTTCTGATCAGATACGGTGCTACCATAGAGTGCCGTAAACAGAAAGTCATCTTCCAACCTGAAGCGGCAGTGCAATTTGAATACAGCGGGGAACCAAAGAGAAAGGCCAAGAAGTTTCTCTCAGCTATGAAAGCACAGAAGCTACTGGATTCGGGATGTACAGGATTCCTAGCACACGTAGTCAACGCCAGCCAGGACAAGTACCAACAGCTAGCAGAGGTTCGAGTCGTATGTGACTACCCAGCAGTCTTCCCTGAAGAGTTACCGGGTTTAGCACAAGACAGGGAGATTGACTTTGAGATAGAGCTCATTCCTGGTACGAATCCTATCTCCAAAGCATCTTATCGCATGGCTCCAGCAGAACTGAAGGAACTTCAGGAGCAACTACAGGAGCTGCTTGACAAGGGTTTCATACGCCCGAGTCACTCACCATGGGGAGCGCCTGTATTGTTCGTGAAGAAGAAGGATGGAAGCATGCGACTGTGCATAGACTACAGATCACTGAACTAAGTCACGATCAAGAACAGGTATCCCCTTCCCAGAATCGATGACCTGTTCGACCAGCTGAAGCAGGGTTCTCTAAGATAGACCTCGGATCAGGTTATCATCGGTGAAGGTTAAAGAAGGAGGCATTCAGGACCAGATACGGACACTACGAGTTTGTAGTCATGCCCTTTAGCGTGACTAATGCTCCACCTACATTCATGGATCTCATGAGCAGTATGGAGTATTTAGATAAGTTTGTTATTGTGTTTATCGATGACATTCTTATCTATTCAGAACTCAGGAAGAACATTGAGCACCAAACTAGTATTGCAGACCCTTCCGCAGACCAACTATACGCCAAGTTCACGAAATGTGAATTTTGGCTAGATCAGTGTCCTTCACAGGTCACATCATCTCAAAGGATGATATTATGGTAGATCCAGAAGATAGAAGCAAGGAGTAACGGAAGAGACCTAAGAACGCTAACGAAATCGAGAACTTTACGGGATTAGCGTGATATTACGAAAGTTTGTAGAGGACTTCTCCAGGATAGCCTCCCCACTGACAGCTCTTACCAGAAAGAACAGGAAATTTCAGTGGACAGAGGACTGTGAGAACAGCTTCAGCGAGCTAAAAAGGAGATTGACCAGTGCTCCCATTTTGGCTCTACCAGACAACACCAGCAGCTTTGACATCTATAGTGATGCCTCTAAGTTGGGACAGGGAACAGTATTGATGCAAAACGGCAAGGTGATCGCCTATGCCTCCAGACAACTCAAGGATTATGAGAAGAATTACCCTACTCATGACCTTGAGCTTGCAGCAGTAGTGTTCGCTCTCAAAATTTGGAGACATTACTTATATGGAGCTCAGTGCAGAGTGTATACAGATCATCAGAGTTTGAAGTATTTCTTCACTCAGAAGGATCTGAATATGCGACAACGCAGATGGTTAGAGCTGGTCAAGGATTACGATATAGACATCCTCTACCATCCAGGGAAAGCCAATAAGGTAGCCGACGCACTTAGCAGAAAATCCAGTGCTACCTTGTTATCTCTTACAGCCATGTCACCGCCCCTACAGAAGGAGATTGTAGATTTCGGTCTCGAACTCATCATTGGACAGCTCTCTACTATGACCTTAGAGTCTACCCTACTTGGTTATATTCAGTCAGCTCAGGAGCAGGACCCTGAAATTCAGAAAATCAAGCAAGGGCTAGCAGAATCAGAAAGTAGAGAATTCAGAGCGTCCGATAGTGGGGTGTTGTATTTTGGTGACAGACTCTGTGTGCCAGATCAGGAGGAGCTACGGAGATGGATTTTAGATGAGGCTCACAAGACTCCCTATGCGATGCATCCAGGTTCCACCAAAATGTATCAAGACCTGAAGAACCATTTTTGGTGGCTACGGATGAGCGAGACATCGAGATATGTTAGCATCTGCCTCACCGTCAGAGGGTCAAGGCGGAACATCAACGACCGGGAGGAGTCTCCTATACAGATTCCCGAATGGAAGTGGGAGGATATCTCTATGGATTTCATAGTGGGTCCCGAACCACGAATGGTTTTGACGCCATCTGGGTAATAGTCGACAGGTTGACTAAATCAGCCCACTTCTTAGCTATCAAGATATCCTACTCCATGGAGAAGCTAGCTCAGTTGTATCTCCAGGAGATCGTCAGACTACATGGAGTCCCACGAACCATCATTTCAGACAGAGACAGCAGATTCACATCACACTTCTGGGAGTGTGTACAGTCAGCGTTGGGCACTAAGTTAAAGTTCAGCACAGCATTCCATCCTCAGACAGATGGTCAGACGGAGAGAGTAAATCAGGTACTCGAAGATATGCTCCGAGCGAGTGCCTTAGACTTCAAGGGAAGTTGGTGCAAATATCTGAGCTTAGCAGAATTTACATACAACAACAGCTATCAGGCCACTATCGGCATGAAACCTTACGAGGCTCTCTATGGGCGGAGGTGTAGATCTCCAATCTGCTGGTATGAGAGTGGTGAACAAAAAGCACTAGAACTTCAGACAGATCTAGTAGCAGATACCACAGCAGCTATACAGCAGATCCGCCAGAGGATAGAGACAGCTCAGAGCCGCCAGAAAAGCTATGCTGATACACGGTGCAGACCCTTAGAGTTTTCAGTCGGGGATACAGTGTTCCTCAGAGTAGCTCCCATGAAGGGGGTGATGCGTTTTGGGAAGAAGGGCAAACTTAGTCCCAGATATGTGGGACCATACCTTATCAGCAGAAGAGTGGGCAAGGTAGCATATGAGCTAGAGCTACCCCAGGAAATGTCAGCTGTCCACAACGTATTTCATGTCTCCATGCTGAAGAAGCATACCCCAGATGCCACCCAGGTGATTGAGCCACAGTCGGTACAGATCCGCGAAGACCTCAGCTATGATAGTCGGCCTATTCAGATAATAGACCGGGCAGTTAAGAAATTGCGGAACAAGGAAGAACCATTAGACAAAGTCATTTGGAACAGTCACACAGCAGAAGAGGCAACTTGGGAGACAGAAGCCAGCATGAGACAGAAGTACCCAGAATTATTCTAAGTTCGAGGACGAACTTTTTATAAGGTATGGGGGATTGTAGCGCCCGAATATTCTCAAAACTATTTTAGGAATATTCTATGATTTTTCTGGAATTATTAGATATTTTTCTGGAATTTTTGGAGTATCGGAAGTAGCAAAAATAAATAGAAAAGTAAAATGGTTTAAGCGGGAATCGAACCCGGGACCTCTCGGGTCCGCTAAACCTTTAGTTAGCCTTAGTAACCGATGAACCCAGCAGGGTCGTGCTGAAAGGAAAGGGATTCAATTTAATTTATATTAGAGTTGGGCCAAAGTACCCACTTAATATAAATAGGAAGTTAAGTGGGGTTTGGTTTATTTGGTTTGGTTCAGCAACTTCTCCACCGAGACCTAACCTCACGCCGCTCCCCTCCTCTTCTCCTTCTCTCGGCGCCAACCACAAGAGGACCTAGGGTTCTCTCCCTAGGGCCCCAAGGACATCTTCCGGCGATAACTCCGGCACAAGGACGCTCTCCTTCGCGAGGGGAACGCTTAGACGCGAGAAGATCGTCGAGAAGTCGTCTCCACCGGAATTCTAGCGAATAGAATTGTAAGGAAATTAGCGTACGAGGTAAGAAACCCCTCACCTGCAGTATAAGTAGCTCTCGCGTGTTTTCTTTTATGCATTAGATTAGTTTTATTGGATTTTGTCAGCATATAGTGTGTATTTTAACTCTTCTCACAGATTTAGGGATTAGTGAGCATCTCTAGATGGGCCGAGCACGTGTATCCTCTGTAGATAGGGGTTTAGACGCTGCTGGGTGCCTAGAGGTGGTCTCCCTGATCGAGAGGAGAGTTAGAGAGCGCCAAATGCTCGACAAAATGCCTAGCACAGCCTTATGATACAGTGGGCATTTAGTTGAATGCCATAGAACATGTTAATTAGCATGATCAGTTTTATTTCAGCTTTTATGAGACTAGATGTCCGAATGGGTAGGCTCCCACAGTCGCCTCTAGGTTCAGACAACCTAGTTCTAGGTTCAGATAACCTAGATTCAGCAAAATAGTAGTAGCTATTACAGTATTTTACTTTCAGTGGCACTGTACTGGATTAGATATCCATTGGGTTGGGCTCCCATAGTCGTCCCTAGGTTTAGCTAACCTAGTAAACCCTACTAGATTCAGAACTTGCAATCCCGGGTCTAGTTAGGGATGCGCGCACAGCAAGTACAGTTGCCGAGGCCCATCAGCAGCATATTTAGTATTTTTACTTACTATATGTATATGGTTTTCAACCTCTCACAAATTAGTTCGTGAATTCAGTACAGTCCTAGCAGTAGTTCAGTATTAGCTTAGCTTAGTTTTTAGTATCAACTTAGTTCTTCATTGATACCATGTGATTGATATCATGTTCAGCTTTAGATATGCCATGATTGTATGCTTATATGCCATGCCATGTTTAGTTTATCCAGTATACTTAGCATATCCTTTCAAACAGCATGATTTAAAATCATATTTGCATCGTATGCATGTTTTAGTGAGGTAGATGGTTTCTTACTAAGCTTTTTAGCTTACAGATACTATTTTCCTTATACTGCAGATACAGGTAAAAGGAAAATGGACTAGCAGTGGAGGCTGGAGGTCAATGCAGATCAAGATGTGTGTGGAAGGAACTGGAATAAAGATCCTAGGGATCTAGTTTTATTCTATTATGCATTAGAACATTTTCAGTATGCATTAGTACTTATAGCAAGCGTTATCTTATGTTTCTGTTAGTTAGCAAGAGAACAGTTTAAAACCTTGTTAGTTTTGGTTTCCATGTGTTTACATGCCATGAATTAGTATTCTATGCCTTAATCATGTTTAGTATGTTAGCCATTACCTCGTAGAATGTTTCCTTTAGCTTTTATAGTGTTGTGTAAAGGCCTTGGCACGCATCAGTGCTGAAATCAGACCTTTGGGGTCGAAATCAGAAACTCGGATCGATCAGCCGATCGAATCGAGGGTCTTCAATCGATCAACTGATCGACTGGGCGATTCAGCTCGCGAACAGTGGGCGTCTGGATCGATCAGCCGATCGATCCAGCCAATTCCGTCGCGAATAGAGAGCTCTGGGATCGATCAATGGATCGATTGACCAGCTTGGATCGATCAGCCGATCGATCCAAATTATCGTCCCGGGCACAGTAGCATGCTGGATCGATCACTGGATCGATCCAACCTATGTTCTGCATACAGTAGCCGGCTGAGTCGATCACTGGATCGATCCGGCTATTCCAATCGATCCGTGGATCGATTGGGAGGTCTGATAACAGCTGGAAAACATATATTTCAGTTCCTTGACCATAGGGGATGTAGTATATGTTTGGTATACTTTAGATTACACTCCTTAGTACATGTAGCACCAAGAAATGTTAACAGCTTAGCAAAATTTTAATTAGTTCAGCTTCCGCATCTAGTTCTAGAGATGGTCAGGGAATAGTTTAGCACAGCATAATGTGACGATCGGCCTTATAGCCTAGTTAGTAGAAGGCGGGTCGTTACAGGCGCGACTCTCGATTTTTAACGTCGGAGCTCGACGGTCTTCCGGCCGGATGGTTTATAGTCGCCGGCGCGACTCTCGATTTTTAACGTCGGAGCTCGACGGTCTTCCGGCCGGAGGGTTTATAGTCGCCGGCGCGACTCTCGATTTTTAACGTTAGAGCTCGACGGTCTTCCGGCCGGAGGGTTTTAGTCGCCGGCGCAACTCTCGATTTTTAACGTCGGAGCTCGACGGTCTTCCGGCCGGAGGGTTTATAGTCGCCGGCGCGACTCTCGATTTTTAACATCGGAGCTCGACGATCTTCCGGCCGAAGGGTTTATAGTCACCGGCGCGACTCTCGATTTTTAACGTCGGAGCTCGACGGTCTTCCGGCCGGAGGGTTTATAGTCGCCGGCGCGACTCTCGAATTTTAACGTCGGAGCTCGACGGTCTTCCGCCCGGAGGGTTTATAGTCGCCTGCGCGACTCTCGATTTTTAACGTCGGAGCTCGACGGTCTTCCGCCCGGAGGATTTATAGTCGCCGGCGCGACTCTCGATTTTTAACGTCGGAGCTCGACGTCGCCGGCGCGACTCTCGATTTTTAACGTCGGAGCTCGACGGTCTTCCGGCTAGAGGGTTTATAGTCGCCGGCGCGACTCTCGAAAAATGATTTTTAATGTCGGAGCTTGACGGTTCTTCCGACCGGAGGGTTTATAGTCACCGGTGCGACTCTC
Organism: Zingiber officinale; assembly: GCF_018446385.1. NCBI lineage: Eukaryota > Viridiplantae > Streptophyta > Magnoliopsida > Zingiberales > Zingiberaceae > Zingiber > Zingiber officinale. Next base: position 40,018,969 of record NC_056000.1, read on the forward strand.
GTTATTTAACGTCGGAGCTCGACGGTCTTCCGCCCGGAGGGTTTATAGTCGCTGGTGCGACTCTCGATATTTAACCTCGGAGCTCGACGGTTCTTCCGACCGGAGGGTTTATAGTTGCCGGTGCGACTCTCGATATTTAACGCCGGAGCTCGACGGTCTTCCGCCCGGAGGGTTTATAGTCGTCGGTGCGACTCTCGATATTTAACGTCGGAGCTCGACGGTTCTTCCGACCGGAGGGTTTATAGTCGCCGGTGCGACTCTCAATATTTAACGTCGGAGCTCGAAGGTCTTCCGGCCGGAGGGTTTATTGTCACAGGTTCGACTCTCGATATTTAACATCGGAGCTCGACGGTCTTCCGGCCGGAGGGTTTATAGTCGCCGGTGCGACTCTCGATATTTAACGTCGAAGCTCGACGGTCTTCCGGCCGGAGGGTTTATAGTCGCCGGTTCGACTCTCGATATTTAACGTCGGAGCTCGACGATTCTTTCGACCGGAGGGTCTATAGTCGCCGGTGCGACTCTCGATATTTAACGTCAGAGCTCGACGGTCTTCCGGCTCGGCTGACGATGCCCTATACTTGCACTAATTTTCTGATTTTTACTCCTGCATTTCAAGTATACAACCGAACAGAAAAGATACAGCATACATTACATTGGCGCACCTTTCACCCCGCTCGATAAGGTGCTTCCCCTTGAATGCCGACCAGATCTTTATCTCGGCCCCATGCTGAGATGTTCTCCGGTCGGAACTCTGCTGCAGCTCGGCCTCCTGACGCTGACTTTGCTCGTTGCTCTAGTTGCTCAGCTTGTGCCTTCTGTTTCTGTTGCTCCACGAGCTTAGCTGCTCTTTCCTCGATTAGAGCATCGAGCTCCTCCTGGGAGAGCATCACGGTGTGCTGTCGTCCAGCTTCGTCCATCTCTTCCGCTCGGATGCAGGTGCGTTCCCACAGACGGCGCCAATTTGATCCTTTCCGAACGCTGAATTTATGGACGCTGGGCACGTGGCGCTCTTCCAACCGATGACGTGGATCTCTGACCGGCCGTATGGATCTCCGACGAACCTACAAAGAAGTCGGGCTGGGAAGGGGTTCCCGGCGATGACCCTCCTATTGGTTGCTACTCGGAAAACCTATAGGTTCCACTGTACAAAAATTTTGTACAAAGGTCTGAACCTTTTCCTAGCTATCATGTGTTCTTTTAAATTAAATTTTGGATCGCCTGCGGAACTTAACACGTTTGATCCAAAACTTAATCTATTTGTTCTTTTAGGTTTTGACTTGGATCTCCTGCGGAACTTAACACCTTTGACCCAAGTCTCCTTAAGTTATTAATTCCATTAAATATTAATTTCCATAATTGGTTCCCAGTACTGACGTGGCGAGGCACATGACCTTCTTGGATATGGGAGCAACCACCACCGACTAGACAAAACCTTTTATAGAAAGCTAATATTTAATTTCCTAAAATAATTTTAGGTTAACCAAAGAGAACAATCAAATCACAAGGAAAAGAAAAAACAAAAGAACACAATATCGAAAAACATTTTCGAAATTCTAGAACGTAAGCCTCTTGTATTTGGTATTATTTTCATAAATAACTAGGATGATGCGGAAAGTAAAATTACTAGTTATACCTTGTAGAAAAACCTCTTGATCTTCTACCGTATTCCTCTTCTAACCTCGGACGTTGTGTGGGCAACGATCTTCCGAGATGAGAAACCACCAACCACCTTCTTCTCCTCCTAGCTAGGTTCGGCCAACAAAAAAAAGCTTCACCAAGGAAGAAAATCAAAAACACTAACCAAGTTCCAAGAGATGCTAGCTTTCTCTCCTTGTTCTTCTCCTCCTACGAGTAGTATCCGGCCACCACAAGAGCTCCAATGGAAGAGGGAGATTCGGCCACCACAAGAGGAAGAGAGAGGAGAGGATGGCCGGCCACACCAAGGAACAAAAGAGGGAGAGAAATAATAGATGTTGTGTCACATGAAGGCACCCTCACCCCTTCTTTTATATTCCTTGACCTAGGCAAATTAGGAAATTTAATTACAATAAAATTTCCTTAATTTTCCTTGACATGAATTAATTGAGAAAAATAAAATAAAATTTCCCAATCAACTTGTGATGGTCGGCCACAATCAAAAGAGCAAATGAGGAGAGTTTCAATCAACAAATTAAAACTTCCTAATTTGTTTCCGGAAATTTTAAAAAATCTCTTCATGGTTAATAAAAGGAAATTTCTATAATTTTAATTTTATTAACATGTGAATAATTTTAAAGAGAAAATAAAATATCTCACCAATCTACAAATAAGGAAAGAGATCTAATCTCTTTCTTTAATCTTTTATAGATCTTTTATAAGAGAGATATTTTAATTTAAATTCTCTTTAATAAATTATTTCTTCCACATAATAAAAATTAAAATTAAAATTCCTTTTTAATTTAATTTGGCCGACCCCCACTAGCTTGGGTTCAAGCTAGGGCCGGCCACCCAAATTCATACCTAGGCCGGCCCTAGCTTGTTCCCAAGCTAGCTTGGCCGGCCCCTATTGGGTGAGTATAGAAGGTGGGTATAGGTGGGTATAGAACTCTACAAATAAGAGGCTACGATAGGGACCGAGAGGAGGAATTGATTTTGGTCTCCCGATAAAATTAAGCATCCCGTGTTCGCCCCGAACACACAACTTAATTTTATCAATAATAATTCATTCCACTAGAGAACTATTATTGAACTACCGCACCAATCCCAAATTACATTTTTGGGCTCCTTCTTATTATGAGTGTGTTAGTCTCCCTGTGTTTAAGATATCGAATGTCCACTAATTAAGTGAGTTACTGACAACTCATTTAATTAATATCTAAGTCCAAGAGTAGTACCACTCAACCTTATTGTCATGTCGGATTAAGTCCACCTGCAGGGTTTAACATGACAATCATTATGAGCTCCTCTTGAGGACATTATCAACCTAGTATCTCTAGGACACAGTTTCCTTCTATAATCAACAACACACACTATAAGTGATACCATTTCCCAACTTATCGGGTTTATTGATTCATCGAACTAAATCTCACCCATTGATAAATTAAAGAAATAAATATCAAATATATGTGCTTGTTATTATATTAGGATTAAGAGCACACACTTCCATAATAACTGAGGTCTTTGTTCCTTTATAAAGTCAGTATAAAAGAAACGACCTCAAATGGTCCTACTCAATACACTCTGAGTGTACTAGTGTAATTATATAGTCAAGATAAACTAATACCTAATTACACTACGACCTTCTAATGGTTTGTTCCTTTCCATTTTGGTCGTGAGCTACTGTTTATAATTTATAAGGTACTGATAACATTATCTTCTGTATGTGACACCACATACTATGTTATCTACAATATAAATTAATTGAACAACTACAACTAAATGTAGACAATTTGACCAAATGTGATTCTTTATTCATAATGAATGTTTACAAAGCTTAGGCTTTCAGTATACACTCCAACAATCTCCCACTTATACTAATGATTAAGCTGCCATATCTTCTACCATACATCTGATTCCCATTCCCTCCACATGCCGATCGAAAGCTTTCGCCGGAAGGGCCTTAGTGAAAGGATCTGCCAGGTTATCCGCTGATGCAATCTTGGCGATGACAACTTCTCCTCGCTTCACGATATCTCGTATTAGGTGGTACTTAGCCTATATGTTTACTTGCCTTATGGGCTCGTGGTTCCTTCGAGTTTGCACAAGACCACTATTATCACAATAAATTGTGATGATTTTGGGTAAACCAGAATCACATCTAAGTCCATTAGAAAGTTCCCGAGTCATACTGCTTCTTTAGCCGCCTCAGATTCTGCTACATACTGTTGAGTCCGAAACGCATTTCGCTAACACTCCTCCATGAAATGGCTCCACCTCCTAAAGTAAACACATAGCCTGATGTAGACTTATCGTTATCCCTATCTGATTGGAAATCAATCCGTGTAACCCATGGGAGCAGATCGTCTGCTTGGTAAACTAGCATATAATCTCTAGTCCTTCTCGTGTACTTTAATATATGCTTTACCGCAGTCCAATGTCCTTGTCTGGTTACTCGATATCTGCTGACCATGCCCACGCAAAACAGATATCGTGTCTCGTATATAGCATTGCATACATTAGGCTTCCTACAGAAGCATAAGGAACTGCTTTCATGTCCTCTATCTCTTTCGATGTCTTTGGAGACATCTCTTTAGATAGAGCTACTCCATGTCTAAAAGGTAAGAAACCTTTCTTGGAATCCTGCATGCTAAAACGAGCAAGGATTGTATCTATATATGAAGCTTGGGATAGACACAACATTCTTTTCTTACGATCCCTTATAACTTTGATCCCAAGAATGTGTGCACAATCTCCTAAGTCCTTCATATCAAATTGTTTGGACAACCATACCCTTACGTCTGATAATACCTTGACATTGTTGCCAATTAACAAAATATCATCTACGTATAGTACAAGAAATACCACCACGTTTCCGTTACACTTCTTATATACACAAGACTCATCCTGAATAAATCCATATGACTGGATTACTTCATTAAACCGGATGTTCCAAGATCTTGAAGCTTGCTTTAATCCATAAATGGACCGATTGAGCTTGCACACTAGATGCTCTTTGCCTTTTCAATAAATCCTTCCGTTGCTTCATATGGATGTTCTCTTCAAGACTTCCATTAAGGAAAGTCGTCTTGACATCCATTTGCAAAATCTCAAAATCCATATGAGCAACGAATGGATAAGAGTATCCGGATATACTTAAGCATAGCTACCGTGAAAAGGTTTCCTCATAATCGATTCCCTCTTTCGAGTGTACCTTTCGCAACAAGCCTAGCTTTGAAGGTTTCTACCTTCCCGTCATCATCCCTCTTTTCATCTTGTAGATCCACTTGCATCCAACGGCTTTTACACCATCAGTGGTTCTACAAGCTCCCGGACCTTATTAGAGTACATAGACTCTATTTCGAATCCATTGCCTTTTGCCAAGATGCTGCATCTATATCTTGGAGTGCTTCATCATATGTTCAGGGAGGTTCATGTTTACCCGGATCAAGTCCAAGACTCTCCCAAAACATGAATCTCTTCAGTTGCCTCACAACTCTCCCACTACGACGAGACACCGTCTGTGGTTGTGTATCATGTGTAACACGTGTTGCAGTCTCTTGTGGTACTTCATCTTGTACTGTTGGTACTAAAGTAGACGTGTCCTCTCTAAGTTCTTCTAGAACAACTTTGCTACTGGGCTTGTGATCCATTATATAGTCTTCTTCTAAAAACTGGGCATTGGTGCTAACAATGACCTTCTGGTCTTTAGGACTATAAAATAAACCACCTTTCGTTCCTCTGGGATAACCCACAAACACGCGAACTTCTGTACGAGATTCTAACTTATCAGCATCTGGTTTCAGCACATGTGCTGGACTACCCCAAATCCGAATATGTCTTAGACTGGGTTTTCGCCCATTCCACAATTCTGTGGGAGTAGAAGATACTGATTTAGAAGGTACTAAGTTCAGAATGTGCGCTGCCGTTTCCAGAGCGTATCCCCAAAATGAATTTGGTAATTCTGAATAACTCATCATCGATCTAACCATCTCCATAAGAGTCCTATTCCTTCGTTCTGCCACACCATTCTGTTGGGGTGTACCAGGTGCGGATAATTGGGATTGAATCCCGGCCTCTGATAAGTAATTCCTAAACTCTCCTAAGAGGTATTCGCCACCACGATCAGACCGTAGTGTCTTGATACTTTTACCTAGTCGTTTCTCCATATCAGCCTTGTACTCTTTGAACTTATCAAAACACTCATCGAAGCATTAGGTAAATGTATCCATATCTTGAATAATCGCCCATGAAAGAGACAAAATATTCAAAACCTCCTCTTGCCTCGACAGACATAGGCACACAAATCCGAGTGAACCAACTCTAACACTTCTTTGGCTCTACCCTTGCCTTGAACGGCCTCTTGGTCATTTTACCTTCAAGCAGATTCACAAGTTGGAAAATTTTCCAACTCTAATGAACCCAAAAGTCCATCGGCTATAAGCCTCAATCCTACTTAAGTTAATACGACCAAGCCTTAGATGCCAAAGATATGCTTGGTTCATCTCCAAGATTCTTTCTCTTATTAGAGTTAGAAGATGAGTTATAAATTTCCATGTTTTGCTTTGTGGAAGAAATTGGATTTAAAGTATACAAATTGCCAACTAATGCACCGGATCGGATAATCACTTTATTTCTTTTAATAACTACATCGTTCTAAAGAAACAGAATATCCATCTAAAAACTGAAATTAAATTCTTTCTAAAACTGGGTACATAAAGACAATTTCTTAAAATCAAATTTCTATTTCTACTAAAAGATAAGTAGACGTCTCCCACTGCAACAGCTGCCACCTTAGTAGCATTGCCTATGTAGACGGTAATCTCTCCTTCAGATAGTCATCGGATTTCCTGGAACCCTTGCAAGGAATTGCAGACATGATCAGTGGCTCCCGTATCTACACACCAGGTGCTGGTAGATAACACCGCTAAACATGTTTTAACAACTAGAGTATGAGATATACCTTTGTTTTGGTTCCTACGAGGACAGTCCGCCTTCCAATGCCCTGACTGCTTGCAGATGAAGCACTTGCCCTTCAGCTTCTTCACTCCAGCTTTAGGTCCTGTACTCTAAGATTTATTCACCTTCTTTGCTGAGCTAACTTGTTTCTTCTTCTTCTTTCCTTTCGGTTTAGAAGTAGAACCATTTTCAGCATAGTGAATCTGAGAATTGTGACGAAACAAACCTTCTGCTGCCTGAAGTTCTGTCAGTAGTTCCGCCAATGAATATACCCTTTTATTCATATTATAATTCAGGCGGAATTGCTCAAAACTTCTTGGTAGCGTTTGGAGGATCATATCGATCTGGGTTTCCCCATCAATTTCTCCTCCAAGGATTTGTATTTCATTTAGATAAGCCATCATCTTTAGGATATGATCCCTCACAGGAGTACCCTCTTGCATGGTGGTCGTCATTATCTTTCTCATGGCTTCTTGCCTAGAGGGCCGATCCTGGTGACCAAAGAGTTCCTTGAGATTGTTCATAATATCATAGGCTGTTGGTAAATCTTGATGCTGATGTTGCAATACATTTGACATTGAAGCCAAAATGTAACACCGCACCATCTCATCTGCTTTTACCCATTTCCTATGATATTCAATCTCCTCTTGGGTAGATTCACCAGTAGATGCATCAGGGCATTGCTTAGTCAGTACAAATTTATAGCTTTCAGCAGTAAGAACAATGCCCAGGTTTCTTTTCCAATCTATGTAATTTGGTCCAGTAAGTCTATTCTGTTGAAGTATGATGGACAGTGGGTTGAAAGACATCCTAAGAATCACAAATAACTTTTGGTCAGAACTCTAAATTTAGAATAATATTGATTCCTCAAACAATACTATTTTAAATTAACCAACACCTTAAAACACCGTGAATTTTGTATGCCACGTTAGTGTGGACGTATACAAATTCAACATTTGTAAAAGGAGGGTTTTATCCCATTAATTTTATTATCTTGTCAACCTAACTTTTTGACAAATAAAATTAATAGTTGGTGTTTTTTGGTCACACAAATAATAGCAGTGACTCCGATGGGGAGGATACTATTAGATGTGTCTAAGTGTATACCATTACTTGACACTAAGTTCATTAATAAGATTATGCCCCTTCCGTTGGGGAAGATCACACGCTCTTAATTAACTTCCTATAGTCATCCAAAAATGGAAGTCTGTTCTAGTGATCCACAAACAAGCTCATCCGTTATGGAGGAAGGCACTCAGAGCCAACGCGCAAGCTTGTTTGCATCACTTACAAACCAGTAATGGAGACCATGGGATTTATTTAAAAATCCCTCTCCCACTTAGTTTTTTATAAATGAGGAATTTTAACTATGCTAGCCTACTAAAACTTGTAAACTAACATGCACACACAGCATAATATAAAAGCAATAAATAGAAAATTTAATTTTCAACTATTATAGCTTTTATCACTAATTGTCCTCCGTGTGTTGTCATCCCTAGCTGCTGCCATATTTGGCCACCGCCACCGGATCTAGCTGTCGCATCTTGCTTCTAGTTCCGCTGCGCCTCTGGTCCTTAGAAGGTTCCACGCTTTGCAAGATTCGATCCGCGACATAAATAGAATTTTACATTTTGATCCTATATTCCATAAAAGGAATGTACATGTATCTAGATCAAAAATAAAATCCTAATAAAACTAAATACAGCTCCTGCTGTATTTTAATACAATCATGCACACACAGATAAATGCCCTTGACATGTCCAAGGGTCCAATCACACACATAATAACTAAAAGCCATAATAGTTGGATCCTGCATCCACAAAGTTAGCACATCCTACTATTAACCTGCCTAAATTATGTATGACATGTGCATAATTAAACTAAATACCAAATAAACAGAGGCAAAACTCTAGCTCTGATACCAATTGTTGGTTGCTACTCGGAAAACCTATAGGTTCCACGCATAAAAATTTTGTACAAAGGTCCGAACCTTTTCCTAGCTACCATGTGTTCTTTAAATTAAATTTTGGATCGCTGGAACTTAACACGTTTGATCCAAAACTTAATCTATTTGTTCTTTTAGGTTTTGACTTGGATCTCCTGCGGAACTTAACACCTTTGACCCAAGTCTCCTTAAGTTATTAATTCCATTAAATATTAATTTCCATAATTGGTTCCCAGTACTGACGTGGCGAGGCACATGGCCTTCTTGGATATGGGAGCAACCACCACCGACTAGACAAAACCTTTTATAGAAAGCTAATATTTAATTTCCTAAAATAACTTTAGGTTAACCAAAGAGAACAATCAAATCACAAGGAAAAGAAAAAATAAAAGAACACAATATCGAAAAACATTTTCGAAATTCTAGAACGTAAGCCTCTTGTATTTGGTATTATTTCCATAAATAACTAGCATGATGCGGAAAGTAAAATTACTAGTTATACCTTGTAGAAAAACCTCTTGATCTTCTACCGTATTCCTCTTCTAACCTCGGACGTTGTGTGGGCAACGATCTTCCGAGATGAGAAACCACCAACCACCTTCTTCTCCTCCTAGCTAGGTTTGGCCAACAAAAAGAAAGCTTCACCAAGGAAGAAAATCAAAAACACTAACCAAGTTCCAAGAGATGCTAGCTTTCTCTTCTTCTTCTTCTCCTCCTACGAGTAGTATCCGGCCACCACAAGAGCTCCAATGGAAGAGGGAGATTCGGCCACCACAAGAGGAAGAGAGAGGAGAGGATGGCCGGCCACACCAAGGAACAAAAGAGGGAGAGAAATAATAGATGTTGTGTCTCATGAAGGCACCCTCACCCCTTCTTTTATATTCCTTGACCTAGGCAAATTAGGAAATTTAATTACAATAAAATTTCCTTAATTTTCCTTGACATGAATTAATTGAGAAAAATAAAATAAAATTTCCCAATCAACTTGTGATGGTCGGCCACAATCAAAAGAGCAAATTAGGAGAGTTTTAATCAACAAATTAAAACTTCCTAATTTGTTTCCGGAAATTTTAAAAAATAAAATTTCTCTTTAAAAATCTCTTCATGGTTAATAAAAGGAAATTTCTATAATTTTAATTTTATTAACATGTGAATAATTTTAAAGAGAAAATAAAATATCTCACCAATCTATAAATAAGGAAAGAGATCTAATCTCTTTCTTTAATCTTTTGTAGATCTTTTATAAGAGAGATATTTTAATTTAAATTCTCTTTAATAAATTATTTCTTCCACATAATAAAAATTAAAATTAAAATTCCTTTTTAATTTAATTTGGCCGGCCCCCACTAGCTTGGGTTCAAGCTAGGGCCGGCCACCCAAATTCATACCTAGGCCGACCCTAGCTTGTTCCCAAGCTAGCTTGGTCGGCCCCTATTGGGTGAGTATAGAAGGTGGGTATAGGTGGGTATAGAACTCTACAAATAAGAGGCTACGATAGGGACCGAGAGGAGGAATTGATTTTGGTCTCCCGATAAAATTAAGCATCCCGTGTTCGCCCCGAACACACAACTTAATTTTATCAATAATAATTCATTCCACTAGAGAACTATTATTGAACTACCGCACCAATCCCAAATTATATTTTTGGGCTCCTTCTTATTATGAGTGTGTTAGTCTCCCTGTGTTTAAGATATCGAATGTCCACTAATTAAGTGAGTTACTGACAACTCATTTAATTAATATCTAAGTCCAAGAGTAGTACCACTCAACCTTATTGTCATGTCGGATTAAGTCCACCTGCAGGGTTTAACATGACAATCATTATGAGCTCCTCTTGAGGACATTATCAACCTAGTATCTCTAGGACACAGTTTCCTTCTATAATCAACAACGCACACTATAAGTGATATCATTTCCCAACTTATCGGGTTTATTGATTCATCGAACTAAATCTCACCCATTGATAAATTAAAGAAATAAATATCAAATATATGTGCTTGTTATTATATTAGGATTAAGAGCACACACTTCCATAATAACTGAGGTCTTTGTTCCTTTATAAAGTCAGTATAAAAGAAACGACCTCAAATGGTCCTACTCAATACACTCTGAGTGTACTAGTGTAATTATATAGTCAAGATAAACTAATACCTAATTACACTACGACCTTCTAATGGTTTGTTCCTTTCCATTTTGGTCGTGAGCTACTGTTTATAATTTATAAGGTACTGATAACATTATCTTCTGTATGTGACACCACATACTATGTTATCTACAATATAAATTAATTGAACAACTACAACTAAATGTAGACAATTTGACCAAATGTGATTCTTTATTCATAATGAATGTTTACAAAGCTTAGGCTTTCAGTATACACTCCAACACCTCCAACGCTCAAGTCAGGCAAGAGAAAACTATGAAGTGGCTTCCAATCTCAGAGAATGCGTACCTCCGGCGAAGTCTGGGGCTCTTATATAGAGCTACGAAGAGGCTTATGCACAGATACCAAGGCGAACACGTGTCCTCTTACCACACCTCAGTATGGGCTTGTCAAAGGAGCTTGCCTGACACCATACTGCTATAGTCCGAGCACCTCTCTGATGGGACGGCAGAACCTTCTGTCGTAAGGTTCTACGTATGTCTTGGCCGTTGGACATGTCTGTTGTCAGAATATGTTTCCCGATATTTCCCTTGTCCTTTTGTCTTTTCTGTCCCTGCGCCGAGCGTCCAGCCGCTCAACAGGCTCATGACGTCCGGTCGGACGTCATTATCAGTCCGATCGGAAAGTTGCTCGGTCGCGTGCTCGGCTAAGACTTCCTTCATAGCATTGCTGCTTTATGCCTCGGCCGAGCGGAAGGACGCTCGGCCCGGCAACTCTGTTCACCATGAGCGTCGGAAACCCAACTCCTAGTCGGGTTGTCTTTGACTCCGCTTGGACCCGTTCGACCGGTTGACCCTACTCTTCTCCGATCGGCCGTTTGACTTTTGACCTCCACGTGGCGTTGACTCCTCTTAAAGGGGGTCCCGCGTCCGTACCGCCGGATCAATAGTTATTGCCCAAAGTAAACGCTCAAAGAGCATGAGGCTTGGAGTAGGAGTCACCCTAGGCTCCGAACCAAGTAAATCATTGGTGTCTTCTGTGTGATTGTTTTCATTTCCGCTGCGTTTATTACTCGATAGTTTTCCAATTATGACACGTGAAAGTCACGAGCGTTATTCACCCCCCCTCTAGCGCGGTCTCGATCCAACAATAAGGAGTTTAAATATATTATCCATTATTTTATTCGGTTTCTCAGATGTGTTAAAATATAATAGGAAATAATCGATAAAAATTTCCACGTTGGGTCTTATATGGAATCATATCAGGCCTAACGTGGACCTGATATGGAACATGAACCTAATATCATTCCATATTAGGTCCAACATGGAGATTTTTGATAATTCTTTTTTATTATATTTTAACTCCTTCGAGAAGCCGAAATAAATAATGTATTGTATATTTGAACTCCTTCCAATCTTAGAAATCTAAAGGAACTAAAATGGTTGTAATCAAAACTCTCTAGTTCTATTAATGAGTTTCAGTCAAAACTCACTGATGAACCTAGAGATCTTATATTACATCCATTTTAGTTTCTATGAATTTCTAGGATTGTAAGAAATTCAAATATGTTATCCATTTTTTATTTCAACTTCTCCAAATGTATTAAAATGTTATAAAAAAATCAACTAAACCTTATAAAATATTATCCATACATTATACATGCATGCAAAAAAGGAAAGAGAGACAGAGAAGAGGAAAAATAAGCGGGAAGTTACATGTATAGGAGAGAGAAAAGATTAGAGTAAGAGAAAAATGGTAGAAAAAGGAAAAACAACAACAAAAAAAAAGGGGTCAAATTAGTCAAGAGGGTAGAATGGAAAGTACACTTGAAAAGGTGTACCCTTTAGTAAATACCAAAGTAGCATGCATCTTTTAGTCAATTCAAAAACTTAGGTACGCTATTTGATAAATTGTCATTTTGTTATCCTTGAATTTTACATGATGAATTTTTTTTTTTTGATTATATTGTACATCTTGTTTATAAGTTGACTAATCATAGAAGTGATAGTTTAGTCCTCGTAAGTTTTTTATTGGTCACTAGGATAAATCAGAAAATGCTCGTAGTGGACGACCCATCAGCTAGTATTCTTAGGTCAATCGTATATTAAGGAAAATTTATCCATTAATTCACCGAGACTGAGCCATACTTTTATTTTAGTTATTATTATTATTTTTTTATAGTTTAGGTATTCAATTTTTATCATTTGATTAATCCCTGTAGGTGATCAGTTCGTCCCCACAAAATATTTCTCTCCTCCTGCACGTGACATCCAAGGTGATTTCTTTATATGTATACAGAAAGCAAAAACCAAAAGAGAAGTAGACATGCAGGAAATGATTCTCTCCAACATTGACTCCCGCTACAACAACTAAAGATTACCCGCTCAAACTCTAGTTACCGCAGCGGAAGCTGTTGCCCTTAACAATTTGCTCAAACAAATTGTTGAAAATATTTTATTTTGATTATAAATCTTTTCTTATTAAGTACACATATTTGTTAAAATTTTATTTAGGTACAATCTTTTATCTTAATTAAGAGATCATATATTGTAAAATTTAAATGTGCATAATTAACTTAAATATTACCTTAATATGCATATTATATCTTTTTAATATAATATAATTATATTATCATGATTTACCATAATAATTAAGAATTGACTCAATAATAATAATGAGTCCATATAAATAGTTATCTTTAGGGTCTCTAAACATACATACTTTTCAAGAATAATAATACCATATATAGAAAAGGTTTAAAATATTTAAGAAGGCTCTAAAATATCAAGCAACAAATTGGTGTTCAAGCATTCTTCAAATATCAATGGCGGGAAGTAACAATAGATTTATTTTTTTAAGATTAAGTTATTATGTTTATTTAGAACCAAAATTGATATAAAAGTCTAATTGTCGGTATCAGAGCAACTTTTACTTTCACCATGATATAATTTTTGACATAGCAATTTTTTATGCAATTTTCTAGACAACCTCTGTGCCATGGTCTCTAAACTAAACCTGGTGGGTTCAAATTCATGGCAATGATGCATCAATATTGGTATCACCAGACATGTGTGCTGCAATAAGGAGCTACTTCACAACTTCGAAGAAGTCATTGGAGACAAATTATTCATGGAGAACTCAGTAACCTTGAACATTATGGGCCAAGGAAAAGTGGTGTTGAAGTTGACCTCAGGCAAGGAGTTGACTCTCAACAATGTGTTGTATGTTCTAAAGATTCGGAAGAATATAGTGTCCGAATCACTTCTAAGCTAGTATGATTTTCGTATTATTTTTTAGTCGAACAGAGTTATTCTGTCCAAGAATGAAATATTTTTAGGAAAGGGTTATGAAACCATTGGGTTATTTAAACTCAGTGTAATGGTCATTACACCTAAGGTTAATAAAATTGTAAACTCTTCCATTTATATGCTTGAGTTTTCGTGTTTGTGGCATGGTAGACTAGGACATATTAATTATGTATGTTGTGTAAATTAATTAACATGCAAAGTATACCAACATTCTACCTTGGCCCAAAATACAAATGTGAAATTTATATTGAAGCAACAATGACAAGGTCATCCTTTCAACATGTCGAAAGAAGCAGTGAACTGCTCAGCTTAATTCACACCGACGTGTGCAACCTCAAAGGTACACCGACCCATGATAGAAATAAATACTTCATCACTTTTATAGATAATAATACAAAATAATGTTATATGTATCTTCTCAAAAGTAAAGATGAAACTATAGAGAAATTCATTCTCTATAAAAATGAGATTAGAAACCAACTTAATAAGAAGATTAAGGTGGTTTGAAGTAACCGAGGTGGTGAGAATGTTTCACCATTCGTTGAATTGTGTGCTGAACATGGAATCAGACACGAAACAACATCTCCTTATACTCCTCGGCAAATGAAGTTGTTGAGCGAAATAATCAAACTCTAAAGGAGATGATGAATGCTCTTTTATTGAGCTCTGGACTATCAAAGTTTCTATAGGGTGAAGTTATGCTAATAGCTAATTACCTTTTAAATAAGGTGCTCCAAAAGAAAATAGCCAAGAGCCATTATGAGTTATGGAATGGAAGACAGTCATTCTATAAATATTTATGAATATGAGGGTGTCTTGTCAAAATTTTGGTTCCTGATCCAAAAAGGATTAAGATAAGACCAAAAACTATTGATTGCATATTTATTGGATATGTACATAAAAGCAGTGCCATGGAAAATTTGATAATGTCATGAAAGAATGTGGATTCAAAATCAATAAATGTGATAAATGTGTCTACATGAAAGTCACAGAATGACTATGTCATATTATGCCCATATGTAGATGACATACTTATCATTGGGAGTCATGATAAGATAATCAAATCTACTAAAGACATGTTAAACTCAAGATTTGACATAAAAGACATAAGTCTAGCTGATATGATTTTAGGAATTAAAATTTTTAGAATAGCAAAAGGACTTGTTCTTAGTCAGTCTCATTATGTGTATAAAATTCTTGAGATATTCACTCAGGGTGATACTGCATTGACACGAATGTCGATAGATACTTATCAACATCTATCCAAGAATCTAGGAGAAAGTATTTCTCAGATTGAGTACTCTTGAGTGGTTGAAAGTCTGATATACCTGATGAGCAGTACATGATCAGACTTAGCTTACATAGTAAGTAAACTGAGTAGATATACGAGTAATCTCGGTATTGAGCACTGAAAAGGGATAACAAGAGTACTAAGGTATTTGAGATATACTCGTGAGTATGAACTATACTATACAAGATATCCTTGTAAAATACCGGAAATAGGCGAATATTAATAAGGGAATTTTCTGGAATTTTTGGAAATTTTTCGGAAATTTTTCGGAGCTCGTACGGACGAGTTGACGGGGATAAAAACGGGGTCCGGAAAAGCCTGTTTAGGCTACCCCATTTAAGTGAGGAAAAGTTGAATTTATTTATTTATTTTTCTATTTCCTTTTTCTTTCTCCCTACACGTCGTTTCCCTTTTCCCCGGCAAACCCGCGCGTGCCCGAGCTTTCTTCCTCTTCTCACGCGTGCCCTAACCGGCGTCGGTTCCATCTTGTCCTCTTCATCTTCTTCATCGCGCCGGCCACCACAACCAACGCCGGCGACCTTCGAGTCACTGCCGGTCGAGCCGTCGCCTGTGCCCTAGCACCCTCTGCCAATCTCCCTTCTTTTCCGACGACACCACACGAGCGCCGGCCACCGTGCTCCTCACGCGCGCCACCACTGTCCCGGCGCCACTTCCTTTGTCTTTGCCCTAGCCCTAGTTTCCACTGCTGCCCATTGCCAGCCGAAGTCCGTCTCCTCCTCTCCACTCTGTCCGACGCCATGCCCTAGTTTGCTGGGTTGGCTGTGGTCGGCCTACCAAATGGTGGCTTGCGTTATCTTGGACCAGGGAGGTATACTATCTTCTACTCTTCACTGGATTTTTGGATTTCTCTTCCTCGCTGTGCTTCAATAGACCCGTGCCACTTACCTTTGTATTGGCAGTGAGCTTGACCCCGTTTCCTGCCTCGATTTAGTTCTCTAGTTGTCATGAAAAAGCTCCATCAGGTCATTGAGGAGGTATAAGCATACGATTATTACTCTTTTGTTGGTTTGGTTTTCCTTTCTAGATTATCCTCTTTAGTCTCATGTTGGATTGTTCTGTTTAAGGGTGCTTGGATTTAAAATTTATTGGCAAGTGGAATGTGAAGATTTTAGATCGGTATTGGGGATCTTGATTCAAGGTAAGCTATGTGTGGAGTTTTGGTTGTAATTCTATGAGTATTTGGAGGATATGCATTTGTATCGGATTATGTTGGAGATATTGTAACCTGCAGTTGCTTGGTTAGTTGTGGATTTAGCTAAGTTATGATGGATTCCTGTTTAACTTAACCTAATGTGATTATGGAAGGCTTAATCTATTGTAGTTGTGATGAATTAAGTACAGTTGATTTATGTTGGATTAGATTTAATCCTTGGATTTATTAGAGATGATCATATTGCTAATCGTAAGTTGATCAGCGAAGGAAATGATTGTGTTGATTGAGGATTATTGATTAAGGAGATTAATTCAAGTTAATCATTAATTAGGATTAATTAATGATGGATCGAATAGGATTTTTCCTAATTAAGTTGGGTTGGATTTAGCTAGTTGTTGTTTATAAAATTAGCTAAATTGTATATCACGTTATCTGCAGGACTTTGATTCGAGACGGTGTCTCGACGAGGGATCTATTTCGGATTGGACCTTTCTATTGGAGGCGGGTACTTTTGACTTATGTCATTTGATATACATAGTAGTGAATTTAACAAGTTGCATTAATTATGTCCTTTATTTGTTTCGGTTAGTCACTACCCAATATCTGATACAGGATTGATTGATTGCTTGATTTGCATCCCATGTATACTTTATTAGTTTATACATGCTTATAGGGGGTGGTGATATATCATGCTTCACCATGTCAGGACCTAGGTTTTTATACCTTCTGTGTACCTTTGATTCGATATGATTCGTTGACCTAGGGTGCACTTTTCTATATATATGGATTAGGTCAGGATATTTTTATGGTTATTGCCATGCACCATTTGCATGATTGCATGCTGTGCGATAGTCCGCTCCATTATTGTTGAGCACATCGCCAGTTACATGGATCTGCACACACCACCACTCATGGTTTAGTGGTCGATTCAGGCAGAGTGTGTTGCAGCAGGGACTCTGTTAGGCACCGTTGGTCCGCTCATGGGTAGTGTGACACTGTTGGAGTGTATCCTGACAGCCTCACGTTTTGGAGATGAGAGCATTGCGCTCCCCATTTATGATTTGGGGTAGGAGGATAGGTGTACTCGACATCCGTCCACTCGGTCACTCATCGGGAGTAGTGACGACAGAGCGCAGCCCTACCCACTCGGCCTCACTATTGTGTGTGAGATGATCGACTGGCGTCAGGGGTGACCAGGATGCATCATTGGCATCATATGCATGATGCATTTATTGCTTGTGTTTGTGTTTGCTGCATTTATATGCTGCATATTGTTTGGATACCTATGTTTGACATGCATACAAGATTCCTATACCACTCGGACTGTTTGACCTTATACTCAGGTCCTGGTTAGTACAGTTTCTCTCCTGTTTACTTCAGATGCATATTTTTTATCTTTCTTATATCAGGAGACTGTACGCATGATTAGTGCTAGGTGTTATTTCCCTACCTTGAATATCAATTGTACCTGCTGAGTGTTGGACTCACCCCGCCTCCATTGTTGATATTTTTAGGTTGATGCAGTCAGGAGAGAGTTCCAGTTGCTGGTCCCTGCAGACCTCGAGGATATGATTGGTTTTCTTTTGGTTTCTTTTCTGTTCTAGACTGTTTTGAACTTGTTATGTTTTGAATTATTCTACTTATGGACATTGTATGGATTTTATTATGTCGATGGATTTAGATTTGGATTTATTCTACTACATGCCTGCCTGGACGGCAGAAGAGGTGAGTTCATCAGATTTGAGCTTTACGAGTGTAGTGGAGTAGGGTTGATTTCGAGTCAGGGTATTATCTTTCTGTTTACTTATATAAACTGCGTGGTGATGGTTTATTTTGTTGTTATTATTCCAGCCGCATGTGGCTGAGGTATTTAGTGCTTGTAGAAAAGTTTCAGATTGTCCACCGTACAGGGGAGATGCTGCCGAAATTTTCTCGGACAGGGACTCCTCTGGGGCGTGACAATCCTGCTGTGATCGAAGCATATAGCAATGCGAATTGGATATCTGACATAAAAGACTCAAAGTCTACTAGCGGATATGTATTCACTTTGGGAAGTGCAATCATTTCACGAAAATCTTCTAAGCAAACCATAATAACTAGATCAATGATGAAATCTGAGTTTGTAGCTCTTGACAAATGTGGTGAAGAGGCTGAATGACAATGACAATTTTTAGAAGATATTCTGAGATGGCCGAAATCGGTGTCAGAAATTTACATACATTATGATAGTCAATCAACAATATAATTGGTCAGCCACAAAGTCATATGTATAATGGTAAGTCTAGATATGTATATCATAGATATAATACCATTAGATAACTACTCTCAACAGGAGCTATCACTGTTAACTATGTGAAGTTAAATGATAATCTAGCAAATCTATTAACCAAAGGGTTAAACAGAGAGTTAGTTGTAAGCTCATCGTGAGGGATGAGCTTAATGCCAATGAGAAATGTTAATACAAAGGAAACTTAACCTATGCAGACTAGAGATCCCAAGAACTAGGTTCAAAGGAACAACCTAATTGTACCGATAAAGTTTTTTATTATGGGGAATGACCCAATAAATCAGTGAAGGATGGAGGTTAAGTACACAACTTTTAATGATCCAGTAGAGTATTGTAGAATAGTCTTAAAAGATCACTTATGTGAGAAAGAAGTGGAGTCGCTTTGAAGAGAATTGGAGACATAATTCTTGAAGCTTTTCACAGAACCAGGTGTGTTTATGGACAAGAATGAACACACTCATGAGAACTGAGTTGTATTAGGGAGAGTCTAAGGTGAGATATGCCAATGCTTATATGAACGGTAGAACAGTTCAAGAACATCGTATCTACTGTTAGCCAGTAAGCAAACAGATCTTCATAAGGGAAGGTTCAAAGGGTAAAACCTATCTATCCTATACTGGACTCCACTACTGAATGTTATCGCATATCCTGTTTTCATTCATGTAAAGGATTGTTGGATATATGTGAATGGAAAAGGAGGAAGGAGACTTCTTTATATATGGGTTTAGTTCCACATTAGAAGTTTCAAGGCATTATGGTTGGTTTATATTGTTACACATACATTGAAGATATGAACAAATGAATGGGGCAAGACACTTTCTCACACGTGGGTACGCAAGGGGTGCAAATCCTGGGCCCAAATTTCATTAAACCAAGTTGACTCGTGTGCGAGCATGACCTGCTCACGTCGAATGTCAAATAGGTCGAAGCAAAATTTACCAAGTGAATGAACCAACGTTTTGCTACCTAAATATTTTACTTATTGCTCAAATGTAACAGATGCATTAATAGATGATTAATGAAGAATCTGTAACCTCCAGCCGTTTGAGCTGGACGGGTTAATAGGCAGTAAATGACTTTAATTTGACCATTCAATACTGCAAGGGTCTAAGCGCTTATATAAGGAGGTTATAACCAAGAGCAAAAAGAGAGCTAATAGCAAAGTTTTTCCTCCACCTTTGTTTCCCTAAATCCTCTTTTCGCCGAGCATTTTCGCTTAGTGATTTTCCCATGATAACAATCGAGTACTTTCTCAGTTCACCATGAACAACTAGTGCTTAGTTGTGTATGTGGTTCTGCTATTGTATCATGAGAAATAGACGTCCATCATAACCTTAAAACATATATAGCCGGAGAAGGATGAATCTATTTTAAGGAAACTGCTTGAAAGCAAGCCTCAACATCAGTACTCGAGAGTTTGCAGTCTTCTACAACTCAAACTCTACAATCTTCTACAACTCAGACTTTTCAGTTATGAGTCTGCACTTGAGAAATCAAGAGTATGTCACTCTGACTTTGCAGTCTTTTGTAACTCAGACTCTTCAGTTGGAAGTCTACACTCAAGACGTCGGGATCTGTAGTCGGGACTCTCAAGTCGAGAGTCTGTACTTGAGAGTCTGCACTCTAGTATACAAGGTAGCTCAGTTTTCCAGCCAACTCAATCATTCCAAGCAACTCTTCCTTTCCTACTTAATCATATGAGATTATCCGCTTAAGTTAACTCAACAGATAAGTCTGATTTAATTTATAATTTTAATTCGAATTACTCCTTTATCTCTGATAAGATTGCTAACAAAAGTTCAGGGTTGAACTCTTGACCTTATAAAATTAAGTTGGAATTTGCCTAAAGGTTAAAGAATTTCTGAAATTATTGATGCAAAAATTAAGAGGGAGGCCCTAAATTTAAAAGGAGATGTATGCTTTAAGAGGAGGTTCTTCTTAAAGATAGTTGAATTACTAGTTGGGTAAAATGTTTCCATACGAGAGGGAAGTCCCTAGATTAAAAAAAAAAGTTGAGAAGAAGATTCGAACCAAGGGGAGGCACCCACCTTGGTTGAATGAAAGACAACATGATTTGAAAAAGGGAGAAAAGTGAAGTCACCACCTTAGGAATATCACAAGGTTGAAGTTGATACCTATCTTCTACGGGGAGGTATCTAGCTTGAGAAGTGCTTTGCATAAGAGTGTCAGTTTGGAAGGGTAGGATCGAGTTCGCATCGAATTGAAAAAATATATATAAAACATCTTAACCTAAATCTAATTTGAATCCGAATATAACTTGAAGTCTCTGAACCTAAATCTGAATCCGACTCATCCAAATTCGATTCAAATAATCTGATTAAAAATGATTAATGGGATAAAGTCCAAATAGATCCGAATATAACTTGAAGTCTCTGGAAGAATATGTTTATATTGAGTATCTATAGGTCAAAATTAATGGGATAAAGTCCAAATAGATCTGCCAACTAAACATTTGACATAAAAAATATTAAGTAGGCCATTCTGACTGTACACTTGATAATTAAAGTTCTAACCAAGATTTGACATTTGAAAAGTCTAGCAGGTACTTATAAACTCGGACTTTGTAAGTCTCATTAACATCTATTGGCATTTAACTAGGGTATAAATGAATCAAATCACTTATTCGAAACTTCATTCGATAAATTTTCATTTGAGCTCATTTAATGAGACTCGTTAAGATAAACAAATCAAGCTCAAGTTTCATAATATTCAACTCGTTAGCTAGTGAACATATTCATTAAACTCACGAATTAATTTTTAAATAAAATAATAATAATTTCGATATTGAATTTATAGATTTTACACTCTACTTATGAAACATATAGACAAATATATTAAATTTTTTTATTAGAATAAAATTATAAATTTTAATAAGAATATTATAATTTTCTCTAAATATATAATTTTATTTTTAATGAATATTTAATTTATAATTTATATTTATTAAGTTTGATTAGGCTTGATAAAAGTTCAAATAAACTCGTGAAACATGAATATATTCGTTAAATAAAGCTTGAGCTCAGTTTGATTATAAACGAGTCAAACTTAAATATTCAATAGTTCGGCTCGGCTCGACTCGACTCGATTATGCCCCTACATTTAACCAATGCTAAATATTTAATCAGCCTCGATTCATTTGGATTTCTTTGCCAAATATACTACTTACCTATTATTTCTAATTGTCAAATATTTATTTAAGGTGGTGTTTGGTTAATAGAAATGATTATGGGTATAGATTTGATAGTAAGGTGCACTTAGTTATATGAGTTTGATTGATTTCCATAAATCTAAAAATAATTTTCAAATTATCATTCTCAAATCCACCATCCAAATACTATCTTTTACTATCATTCCATTATCTCATTCCCAAATTCATCAACTAAATACCCCTAAATATCAAAATTTCAGACTCTGGTCAACCTTAATTAACGGTGTGATTCATAACAAGCTATGGGATATTTTGGACTTTTCACTTTAATCAATTTATTTTAATAAATCACAAAAGTGTGACACGCAATTTAATTAATATCCCAGTAAAATATTTTCCCTTTTTTCCTTAACCTTTCACAGCGACGACATGCATCAGCACGCACAGCCCGGCTTATGGCCTATGCCTAGGCCCAATAAAATTGGGGGCATTATTATTATAAATTTTTTAAACTGTATTAGTATTCTCATTAAATTTTTAATAGTCAAGTATCATAATATTACATTGGACAGACAGCAATAGCAGTGCACCAATGTTACATCACGCCCCGTGCATTCGACACTTGGATCTTGCTCCAATGTTCGAATTCCGCTTCTCATTTACCAATTCCACTTATCAATTAATTTCATATTAATTATATTCTTCTAGAATTTTATCTACCGCTAGAATATAAGAATTAATTATATTCCATTTTGTTATCATCTCGTTCTCTAATCAGTGTTTTACGTTCTTTCTTCCTCATCGAATTCTCTCAAAGGGCGTTCTTTTCCTATCTCATTAGGCGATATTTATTTTTCATCTCAAAAAGTTGAAAAACTAAATTTCAAATAAAAATATATTTTAATTAATATTTTTTTTTTAATTAAATCCATAATTATCGGTGTGATTTGTGAAGGCCGAATGAAAAAAAGATAAGATTAAATTTTAAGTTTTAAAAAAAAATTATTGAAAGATTAAAATTATTTTTGTTTTCCTAAAACCCCTGGACGCTTGAGACGACCTGAGTACACTTGCACTTATTTCACTATAGTAAAAAATGGAATTTATCATTCCAACATCTTATACGATCAGCTTAATGATCATTCGTGAAAAGATAAATTGAAAATATGTAGTTGGCCACTACATGAAGAGATTATTCATTCTGACTTTCTTGAGAATCAATCCTTACTCATTGTAGCATTACAGCAAGTTCTATCCTACAATGGTCTAGCTCAATTTTGCCTTGATAACTGCTTACACTTGTGTCACAGAATCTAGTCAACTATTAAGAAATTAAAAAATTCTATTGAAAAAGGAAATTTATTAGAGGTAAGAGGGGGACCCTCTCAAAGCATCTCCAATGTAAAATTTTTCAAAGGTTTATAAAATAAAAAAAAAATAAAAAAAAAGATTAAATTAAATTTATAATGTAATCTAGCTAATGTAATTAAATGTGTAATATAATTTTGATTACATTACTACGTTTGATAATGTAATATATGTAATCTTTGATTACAAGGGTGATTATATTCTTTTATTTGGTGTACATTATTTTTTATAAAGAATGTAATTCGTATTATTATAAAATGACAAAAATATCCTGCGACCTTTACTAGCGGTCGCTGCACCTCTACCGGAGCCAGCGGCCACCACCGGCAAACAATGGTTGTCGTCGGCAACTAGCGGTCGCCATCGACAATCGCCGGCCACCGCTGCTAATTGCCGACGCTGGCCACCGTCATCGGCAATTGGCGGCCCGCCGACAGTCTGAGTCCGCCGATGGCCAGCGATGGGCAACGCCCGACGGTTGGCGATCGGCGATGGGCGACGAGCGACAACGGTCGACGGCGACCTGCGACGACGACTGGCGACCAACGGCCAACGCCGACCTACAACCTAATTTTTACTTTTTGTGGGCTCCATCATTTTGTGTGTCTATTCATGAGTATTTCCTTGAGATTCTTTTCCTGAGCATATCATTTTTCGTTGAATATTGGTCGCAACTAAGACTCGATACCAAAATAGAAGCCTCCCAATTGCGAAATCCCGACGAGATTTAGGTTGCAACTTACTAGGCTAGAGGCTGTTAAATCAATGTAGTCAATCGTGACTTGACCATAATTTTGTGGCCTCATGGCCCAACCACTTGCAATTTGGACCTAATCATGATTTGTTGTAGCTAGGAGGCCATGATTTGTCACGGCTAGGGGTGATCACAGATCGGGTTGGTTCGGTTATTGAGGTAAAAAACTATCCGACCCTACAAGATCAGATAATGCAATATCAGGACCTACATCCGACCCTATATCCGACGGTTCTTATGTATCAAATATCCGACGGGTTGTCAGTTATTTGGATATCCAACTCTATATCCAATGAAATATAAAATATAAATATAAGTACAACAAAAAAAAATATTTTAAAATGATAATACACATTACTCATATATGTTGTAGCAGCTAATCGAAAATAGCTACTATAACATGTAGCAGCTTATCAACAGTACCTGCTACAATGTATAGCAGTTTGTCAACAATAGTTGCTACAAGTAGGGGTGATCGCAAATCAGGTTGGTTCGGTTATTGGGATAAAAAACTATCCGGTCCTATTAGATCAGATAATGCAATATCAGGACCCTACATCCGGCCCTATATCCGACGGATTATTTTTTTTTTCAGTTCGGTTCGGGTCGGTATAAGCGGGTTGATCGGTTTAGCGGGTTGACTGCTCACCCCTAGTCACGGTAAGAAGTTTGTTGCGATTAGAGATTGTAATTCATGGTTAGGGTTGTAAATGAACCAAGCGTTCTTGAACAAGCTTGATGTTCGGCTTGATAAGAGCTTTTTTTATGTTTGTTCAATATACATAAGATTAATTAAACAAACAACCTTGAACAATTTGTTAAGCTAAACAAACAAACAAAAAATGTGGAACCGCCACATCAGCGGCCCCTCTAGAGCCGGTCCCAAGGATATGGAGGGAGGTAAATGCAGGTACACAGCTGAAAGCGCGTTCAACTAAATAAACAAGCTTGGATACATATGTGTTCAGCTCGTTAACGTTCGTGGACAACATTTGTGAACAATGTTCGTGAACAACGTTCATGAACAATGTTCACGAACCGTATTCATTAATAACACTCCTTTCAATATGTTAAATAAATAATAAAATAAAATAAATAAATTTAAATTATCAAACTCAATAATCAATCAAATAACTAAAAGTTGCAAACAATCAAACAAGCTTGAATTGAGAGCTTGATGCGTAATGGCCAGGGGTCGATTCTCAGGAACTGACGACCTAGGGTTTACCCCGCCATGCGCCTATGACCTGTGTACCTGCATGAACCTCCCTCCATATCTGTGGGATCGACACTAGGGGGCCGCTAAGGTAGCGAATCTACCTTTTTTTTTTGAATTGAGAGCTTGATAACATCTAAACGAACAAAACTCGAACCAAGCGCAACTTAAACTTAAATTGAGAGCTTGATAACATTTAAATGAACAGAGCTCAAGCCAAGTTTCAAACAATTTCAAGCTCATAAAAAATAAACCAAGGTAAGCTTGAACACTCATTTCAAAAGCTTAGTTCATTTTAAACTCAGCTCGGTTCGGCTTGGTTATCTTATCAAACAAGTTTGAACACCCTAAAGCTCTGCTTGACTCGGCTCAGTTTGTTTATAGTCCTATTCATGGTAGTTTGGACTTTGTGGTGGTCACTCATCGCAATTTAACGGCCGGTGCCCATAATTTTGTGGTCAACTAATTCCGAAAGTAAATAATATTTGTTTTTGGTTCACCTACTAGATAAATGCAGAGTTAAACTTATACATATCCAGAGTAACGATGGTAATGGGGCGGGGCGGGTTTGCTATCTCCATTCTCGCCCCATTCTCATTTTTTCGGATTTGGAGAATCCTCAAATCCGAACCCACGGGGATCAAATCTACATCCCCGCCCCACCCCCAAATTTAATTAATATTATTATTATTATTATTAATGATAATATTAATATTAATATTAATAATAATATTAATATCAATATTAATAATAATATTATTATTAATATTTTCAAAAAATTTAATATTAATACTAACACTATTATTAATATTTTTAAAAAATTTATTATTATTTATTAATATTAATAATAATAATATTCGGGGGATTCGGGGATGGAATAGTATTCCCATGCCCGCATTGTAGTAATTTTAGAAAGTTGAGTGAGCAAGTTGCCTCAAAGTGATAAAAGAACCTAAGTGGCTTGAGAAATCAAGAACGGAAGCAGACACACCGCTTTTTTTTTTTGTATGCTTTCTTACCCATCTCACTTTCCTCAAAGGGACGAGAGAATAATTTTAAGCGTTGAAAGCATCGATCGTTTCCACCAATGGCGGCCTCGTAGATTTGACAACTTAACCTTTCTCGCATCATCTTTATCAAACCAACGCATGCAAGATGTGCATGCTCCAATCAGGAATCCCCAGTAGGTCCAGCTTCATTTGGCACCGTGCGAGGCTCGCAATATCTTAAGCTGTCGAGCATGAACAATGGAACCCAGCTCCCTTTTACCTCCCTGTGCTTCTCCCACCTCTCTGCCCACCTTCCCTTCCTCTCTCTCTCTCTCAAAGATCATGGCACAGGTATGTGCTGCATCCTCAGCAGAATCGATCTTCTTTTGTTTCTGAAGTTCCTCTTAAAATTCTCACGTTTCTTGAATTTTGTTGGCTCGAGCAGCAAAAAGTAGTCCTCAAAGTCCTGGCCATGGTCGATAACAAAACGAAGCAGAAAGCCATTGAAGCTGTTGCAGAGATCTATGGTGCGTCTCCTTCTCTCCTCTCCTCTACTTTTCAGTTGTTTGATCTAGCAAAAATAATCGATTTGTTGATAGAATTAGGATATATCCAAAGGTAATTGTAGACATGATCCCATGAGCAGGGCAGGGCATGAAGAGCTTAATTTATTAATTGTTTTAATTGGGGGTGCCTGTTTGTATCAGGAATTGACTTCATAGAAGCTGATCTCAAGGAGCAGAAGATGACCATCATAGGCGAGATGGACACGATCGCGATTGCGAAGAAGTTGAAGAAGATGGGGAGGATTGACATAGTATCAGTGGGACCTGCTAAGGAAGAAAAGAAGGAAGAAAAGAAAGAAGAGAAAAAGGAAGAGAAGAAAGAAGAGAAGAAGGAAGAGAAGAAGGAGAACAAGGAGGAGAAGAAAGAAGAGCCAAAAGGAGAGAAAAAATAACTTTACCAATCGCTCCTCCTCTTATACTTATTTCTCAGACAAGAAACTCACAGATCCTGAGAGTTCTAGATTTCGCTATATATGTATTCGTTTTATGAAGAGTTCTTATATGCTCGTACTTATAGAGCAATTTTACTGATCAATCCCATCACCAAACAATGCCAAACTGTGTGGCTTTACATTATGTTTTGCACATTAATTTGTATTTATGTTCTCGTTGAAGTTTAACTTGGTCTTACATCGGTCGTCTTCTGTTACGTTGGTCTCTCTTTCTCTTTACTAGATCTTTGCCTAGATAAGTTGCTTGAAATCCAACTTTCTACTCATATTGCTCTCATTCTGAGTTTTATGTTTTTGTTTTTAGCTAAAGGTCTTTATTTTGAAGCTCCATATTTTGATACAAAACTTTTCTTGTGTCAAGTGTTTTCATCATATTGTAAAGAATTTTGTAAGAGGGCGGAATAGTGAGTTTTAAAGGGCGACTCACCTTATCAGTCTGTAGGTAGAGTACTAGAGAGTTCCGAACCCAATTACAATGATATGTAAATTATCATCTAAATATTCATGGTTCAATCCATAACTATTATGTATTTATAGAAATTTTTCCTTCAAATAAGACATGTAATCACGAGATGTTAGACTTCTAGGCCGTTACCGTGAACACTTTTTAATTTATGCTTATGACTAATAAATTTTTTTATGAAACTAGATCGATCATCTCAGAATGAGTATTACTTGTTTAACATTTAATACTGATATTATATTTGGTAGCAAAGCTCAACTATTCTCCAAGGACTAATCACCAATCGATCTAATTTAATCATATATGTGACAATCCGATAGGACTTCAACACCATACAACCACCTTACTTTGATGAGTCAAACTTTTCTTATCGTAAACAACATTTTATGCGATAGGACTTCAACACAACTTTCTTATTGGAAATAACATTTTACTGAACTACGCTTCCAACTTTCAGCATTATCCAAATCACGCACCATAATTTTGTATTTACAAAATCACATACCATAATTTCATATTTACAAAATCACGTCCCCATGCATGTAATGCCCATTTAACTAAAGGATGACAATTACTATAATATTACAAGGGATCAATTTTTGATTGACATATATCTTCAAGGAAAAATTTTTTTCATACCCCTAGCTAACTTGACGATTAGTTATACTGACCTTATGATTTACCTCTTTTCACATAATCTTAAAACGCACTATAAGGGACGTCTAATGAGTGTAATTACTTTTTACTATAATATTTACAAAATCACACACCATGTTACTGTTGGACACAAACAATATGTAGCCGGAGATTTTACGGGGTATTAGCTTATACCAAATTTAAATTCACTTATCTGTTAAAATGACCTGAGCTGATAATCTCAGGCTGCCAGCAGGAGCTGATTTTCTGACCACGGAGTGGCTGAGTGAGTAGAGTGTCAAAGCAGCAAAGTCCGAGCGGACTGAAGGTCGACCGGGCCGGGTAACAAGACAGGACGATCGGGCGAGTAGTGAGACCGACCGGGCGTACAGAGGGAGGACGACCGAGCGAGCGAAGATGTTGACTGGGCGAACGAAGGGGTCGGCCGAGCAGCGAGGTCGGGTAGGAGGGCGAAGAGGCTGACCGAGGCTTGCGAATGACGCAGTTTCCTTAAAACAGATTCGCCCACCTCCGGCTGTGCTTCGAGGCTTACTCGGGTCGTTTGTTTTCTAGGATACAACGGCGAAACCACAATCTCCACCTAGCACTGATGGTTGCGGCGAACTGAGAAATATCCGAATGCTATCACTAGGATTCTGTCGAGTGGAAGAAAGAAACGACAGAGACGAAGAAGAGGGAAAAGAAGATGGATGGAAAGATTATTTAATCTTTCTTTTTCTTATGTCTTTTCCTCTCATGTTCAAGGCCTTTTATAGAATGACAAAATGTTGGTTAATTTATTTGGGCGTGCATAGGTTGTGCTCGCACACTAGCAAACTTGGTTCAGTGCAATCCGGGCCCTGGATTTGCATCATCCCTAGCAGCCACACACAAGAGCAAGCTTCTACTCATTTATTTGTTCACAACACACATTCTTGTGAAACAATATAAACCAACCATCAAGCCTTGAAACTTCTAATGTGGGACTAAAATCTTCTTCACAATGGCGCTTCTTTCTTCTTCCCTCTCTTCTCCATTCACTCATTTTCAACAATCCCCCACATGAATGGAGATAGAGTAAGTGATAACATCCAGCAGTTGAGTCAAGTATAGGATAGGTAGGTTTTACCCTTTGAACCCTCCCTTGTGAAGATTTGGTTGCTTACTGGCTGATAGTAGACACAATGTCCTTGAACTATACTGTCGTTTGTGTAAGCAGTGACAAATCTCACCCAAGACTCTCCCTGATATAACTCAGTTCTCATGAGTGTGTTCGTTCTTGGCCATGAACACGCCTCGTTCTGTGAGAATCTCTAAGAATTGTGCCTCCAATTCTCTTCGAAGCGGCCTCACTTCTTTCTCACATAGGTAATCCCTCAAGAGTTGTCATATACTCTTCTTGATCATTAAAATCCCATCAGCTTACCCTGGTCTAGTCACTGTTTCATTGGGCTACCCCCCCTACAGTGTATGTATAGTCAGTGCAGATTAGTTATCCCTTTGAACCTAGTTCTTGGGATCTCCAATCAGCATAAGTTGGGTGTCTTCTGCACTGATCGCTGACAACGACATCAAACCCATTCCTCGTGATGAGCTTGCAACTAACTCTCGATTTAACCCTTTGGTTAGTGGATCTGCTAGGTTATCCTTTGACTTCACATAGTCAATAGTGATAACTCTCGTTATGAGTAGTTGTCTAATGGTGTTATGTCTACGACGTATATGCCTAGACTTACCATTGTACAGATGACTCTGTGCCCGACCAATTGCTGATTGACTATCGCAATGTATGCAAATTGCCGGCACATGTTTCAACCATCTCAGAATGTCTTCTAAGAATTATCGTAGTCATTCAGCTTCTTCACCACATTTGTCAAGAGCTACAAACTCATATTCCATCATGGATCTGGTTATTACGGTTTGCTTAGAAGATTTCCAGGAAATGGCTGCACCTGCTAGAGTGAAGACATATCCACTCGTAGACTTAGAGTCTTTTATATCAGATATCCAACTTGCATCGCTGTATCCTTCGATCACAGCGGGATATCTCGAATAGTGCAGTCCATATTTACGAGTATACCTCAAGTACCTCAATACACTTGTTATCCCTTTCCAGTGCTCAACACTGGGATTACTCGTGTATCTACTCAGTTTGCTTACTGCATAGGCTAAGTCTGGTCGTGTACAACTCATTAAGTACATCAAACTTCCAATCACTCGAGAGTATTCTAGCTGAGAGATACTTTCATCTCGATTTTTCGATAGATGTTGGCTCGTATCTATCGGCGTTCGTGCCAACGCAGTATCACCTTTGGTGAATTTTTCAAGAATTTTGTCCACGTAATGGGACTGAGTAAGAACAAGTCCTTCTGTTGTTCTAAGAATTTTGATCCCTAGAATCACATCAGCTAGGCCCATGTCTTTCATATCGAATCTTGAGTTCAACATCCCTTTTGTGGATTTGATTATCTTATCATTACTCCCAATGATAAGTATGTCATCTACATAGAGGCACAAAATGACATAGTCACTCTCTGTGACTTTCATCCACATTCCTTCATGACATTATCAAATTTCTCATGCCACTACTTTGGTGCTTGTTTCAAGCCATATAATGACTTCACCAATTTACAAACCTTGTTTTCCTGTCTTGGCATAGAAAACTCCTCAGGTTGGTTTATGTAGATTTTCTCTTCTAAATCCCCATTTAGAAAGGTAGTCTTTACATCCATTTGATGTATTTCGAGATTCCATAGAGCGGCGATAACTAACAATACTCTAATGGAAGTTATTCTCGACACCGGAGAATACGTATCAAAGTAATCAAGGTCTTCTCGTTGTCGGTATCCTTTGATTACCAATCTGGCCTTGTACTTATCGATTATGCCATCTGATTTCATTTTCTCCTTGAAGATCCACTTGTAGCCTAGTGGTTTACTTCCCGGAGGAAGATCCACAAGTTTCCAAGTGTGATTTTGCAAGATAGATTCTATCTCAGATGCAATTGCCTCTCTCTAGTGAGGTCCATCAGACGAGCTTACTGCTTCTGAGTAACTCTGAGGCTCACTTTCCAGCATGAAAGTGATAAAATCTGATCCGTAGGATTTTTCTACCCGAGCTCTTTTACTCCGTCTAAGCTCAACCTCAACTGGTTCATTATCTTCTTCGCCTTGTGTTTCATATGTTAGTTAGAGCCCTATAGCCAATCATTTGATGATTGTTGTATCATATTCTTATATATATAAAGGCATTTGTTTATGGTTATTATGCTTACTTGTATTGGTGCCAAATAATTAAGTATAATAGCATCCTTGAGTAGAAGGTTCTTACCTATACCAATCGGTTAGTTGAATCGATAGTGAGATGATATAGGGAACACTACTCTTAATCATTCCTAGTCAAGTATTAGCATTCAGGGACAATGTTAATACGACGAGACTAGCATATAGGTCATCTCGATGACTTGATCTCACAAGTCATGGATATAGAGATATCAAGTTGACACATGGGTATGCATTGGAGAATGTATACTGAATGACCTGCCATGAGAAAGTATCATGGATCGTTATATGAGTGTCATATACTTTCTCATGTGGCTATTAGTATGACTATTAGTCCTTGGACCTGAAGTCATCATGGTTCCCTACATAAGGAGTTACATACTTTGGTTTCGTCAAACGTCACCTGTAACTGGGTGGACTATAAAGGCGATTACTGGGTATGTAACAAATTATGCGGAGGGATGTGAGTGATGTAGATGGGATCTATCCCTCCTATAACGGGAGAGACATCGATATTCTTGATAGAGTGAGACCACTAAGTGCATGGTCATGCCCAAATGAGTCAATATGAGATGTTGAGCTCATTTGATTAAGTGAGTCTACTTGGGATTCAAGATTTAGATTAATTAGAGGATGACACGGTCAATGCCTTACATTGATCAATCTAGATGTCAAGGATAAAAGGACACTTGTCATATATTGTGAAGAGTCACAATTAGTAGTCACAAGGTGATGTTGGATCTCAACATTCTTATAACTTGGGTAGTAATGATGTGTTGCTAGATACCGCTCATTACTTATGCTTCTAAATGGGTTTAGGAGCATTGCCAATGTTATAAGAACCTATAGGGTCACACACAAAGGGAAATTAAATGGAGATTAGGTTCATTTGATGAACCTAAAGGATTAAGTCCATGTGATGAACCAAATTGGATTAAGAGTAATCCAAATTAGGCTAATTGAGTTGGACTCAATTTGGTTCATGTGTTAGATGAGTCTAATTTGGACTTAGACTCATTGAGTCAATTTAATTCAATGAATATAAATTCATTAAATTAAAATTGACTTGAACCAATGATTAGATTTGATCAACCATGGGAGAGAAGTGGTCAAGTTTGACTTGACTTGAGAGGAAGATGAAGAGTCAAGTTTGACTTGACCATTTGCCACCTCATTGGTGAGTTGGCAAAGAGTGGACCAATGATGATGCTCCACATCATCATGGTTGCTTAAGTGGGATGCCACCTCATGGGAATTATCAAGAGTTGTGACTCTTGGTATTCCATGGAGGTTATTAACCTCTTAATGTGGCCGACCACTATTATTCAAGAGAGAAGTTTTTCATTTTGTGGGTAACTCTCATCTTCTTCCTCAAGCTCTCTTCTCTCCCTCTCTTCCTCCATTGCCGATAGCCACAAGGGTGCTAGCACACTCTAGTGTCTTTTCTCCATCTCCTTGTTCGTGTGGATACACATAGAGGAGTGTCTACTTTGACATTCTAGAGATTCGACAACATTTGGATGAGGGGGATTAAGCGAAGGACATCGCTTCAAA
This sequence comes from Zingiber officinale, assembly GCF_018446385.1. Taxonomy (NCBI): domain Eukaryota; kingdom Viridiplantae; phylum Streptophyta; class Magnoliopsida; order Zingiberales; family Zingiberaceae; genus Zingiber; species Zingiber officinale. Next base: position 40,052,120 of record NC_056000.1, read on the forward strand.
GGTATACCTTCTGATCTTGTAGATTTAATGTAGATCTAGGAGTAGAGAAACTTGTACACGAATTTTAAACTTTGCACGGATCCGGTGGCATGGGATTCAGGGTTTCTGCAACGCAAAAAGACGGTTTTTGCGACCCGAAAATCTCTACAGTGGTATCAGAGCCACGTGCGAAGCGCGTACGTGTTTATTTTGTGTTTTTATGAAAAACTTTCAGTTCTATAACTTTCTGTGAATTTCCTAATTTTATGTGTTTTATGGGTAATTTTCTCATAAAAGCGAAGCAACAAATGTTTCGACACTTGTAGGCTTCGACTACTGAGAAAACCTTTCCGAAACGGCAATGTTTCGCCCAATTCATTTTAGGACAACGGACTAAGGTGCTGTAGGATTGCTTAGGAACACTCGCGATGATTATATCGTGGGTAGGGGTGCTACTCCTAACCCCGCAAGGGGCTTCGTTCCGCGATTGCGCCCGAAAATCGCTAAACGGGACCGCCGGGAATTTTTACTCATAAAATTGTAAAAATTGTGAGAAAATTTACAGAAATTTATAAAAATTACATAATTTAGAATTATGTATCATTTTGTGATGATCATGGCCCAAAGACCCCAGTTTGATTGAAAAAAATTGTGTTGTAATTTATATTATGGTCTGCGTGCCATTTTCTATGATGTGCGTGTTGTATATGATACGCGACCTGCGCGTCGTGCTTTTCCTATTTTATTTCCTATTGTAAAATAGTTTAGACTCGAATGTAACTCGAGTTTCACCTTTGTAATGTACAAAATGAAGCGGTGGAAGGTCCACTCGATACAGAGTTACGAGGAGGATGCGAGCAACACAAGGTGGTCACCGGAAGGAGCTTGAGAAGCTGTTGACCTTAGGTTGACCATCCGATCTTCTCATTGGCTTGAGAAGATCGTAGTAGGGCCATGACTAATCAAAAAAAGTTTAATTAATTGCTTGTGTGTGTATATATGATGTATGCTAGATTAGTAATTAATTAGTGCCTTAACGATTAGATTAGATCTAAGTCGCGCACATGATGCACCTCCACGATTAGATTATATCTAAATCGAGTATATAATACACATCGTCGATTATATTAGATCTCAATCGCGTCAACTCGAAATGCCTACCATGCCGTGATACCCATCACTACCTCGATCACATGTTGTTGTTGAATTTGCCAAAGTAGAGCAGCACATATTATCTTGGTAGGGTGCGGAGGGACAATCTTGGTCCCGCCTATCAACGCATGGGTGAGTACAACTCAATTAGATTGAGTAACTAGTTAACTCAATTGGATCGAGTTTAACTATAGGCATTTTCCAATGGTTGGTAGATAAGTCAAAATCACATTTATATTAATTCTGGGGTGATTTAGCCAAAGCTAACTCAAGTTTTAATATACATGCGAATCTTGATCCTATAAACAAGAGTTGCATAGAGATGTAATTGGTAATTAGTTACCTACCGATCATACTAAGTCTTGGGCGATTTAGCCAAAGCTAACTCAAGGCGTAGTATGATGTGGATCTTGTCCCACTTGAATTATAGAATTCAGTGGGAGCATCATTTAATTAAAGGCCTAATTAGATGATTAATTGGAATATGATATTTATTTTTCTGCATTTTTCTATTGTAGATTACCACGTCGTCAAACACGAACTCCTTCTCCATGCGTTCTGTCCTCGATAAGGACAAGCTCAATGGAGCTAACTTCCTGGACTGGTACAGGAACCTGAGAATAGTTCTCACACAGGAACAAAAACTGTATGTCCTGGAGCAGCCCATTCCTGAGGCACCTCCTGCCACTGCCACGCGAGCTGATCGTGATGCTTACAAGAAGCATCAAGATGACGCATTAGATGTGTCCTGTCTCATGCTCGCGACCATGAACTCTGAGCTTCAGAAGTAACACGAGTTGATGGGCGCTTATGATATGGTTGAGCATCTTCGTCAACTATATTAAGGACAAGCGAGGCACGAGAGATTTGAGATCTCTAAGGCACTGTTTCAGTGCAAGATGCAAGATGGGACTCCCGTAGGCCCATATGTACTCAAAATGATTGGGTACATAGAAAACCTACAGAGGTTGGGATTCCCGCTTGGCCAAGAGCTGGCCACTGACCTGATCTTGCAATCCTTGCCAGATAGCTATAGTCAATTCGTTCTAAATTATAACATGAACGAAATTGACAAGCCACTGCCCGAGCTACTTAGCGTGTTGAGAACTGCTGAGCTCAACCTTAAGAAGGTTAAGCCCAACTCTATTATGATGGTTCAGAAACACAAGGGTAAGGGCAAGCCCAAAGGTAAGGGAAAGTCCCAAGCCAATGGTAAAGGCAAGACACTGAAACCCAAAGGAGGGGTTGCCAAGGATGTTACCTGCTTCCACTGCGGTCAGACCGAGCACTGGAAGAGGAACTGCAAAGTGTACCTGGAAGATCTTAAGAAGGAGAGAAGTGAGACTTCCACTTCAGGTATATATGTTATAGAAGTCAATCTATCTATTTCTTCATCATGGGTATTAGATACCGGATGTGCTTCTCACATTTGTACTAATGTGCAGGCGCTGAGAAATAGCATGACATTGACGAAGGGCGAGGTGGGCCTACGCATAGGCAATGGAGCACGGGTTGCTGCTGTTACTGTAGGAACTTATTATCTATCTCTGGCATCTGAGCTTGTACTAGAATTGGATGATTGTTGTTATGTGTCTGCTTTGACTAAGAGCATTATATCAGTTTCTTGTTTAGACAAGAAAGGCTTTTCATTTATAATAAAGAACAAATGTTGTTCAGTTTATTTAAATGATATGTTCTATTGTAGTGCACCTCTGATGAACGAACTCTATATTCTAGACCTTGAAAATCCTATCTATAACATAAGTACCAAGAGGTTCAAGTCAAATGACATGAACCAAACCTATATCTGGCACTGTCTCTTAGGTCATATAAATGATAAACACTTATCCCAGCTCCATAAAGATGATTTGCTGGACTCATTTAATTATGAATCTTATGAGACATGCGAGTCATGCCTACTGGGCAAAATGACCAAGACTCCCTTTAGCGGACACAGCGAGAGAGCGACTGACTTGTTAGGACTTATACATAGTGATGTATGTGGACCTTTCAATGTCGCTGCTAGGGGTGGTTATAGGTACTTCATTACATTTATTGATGATTTCAGTAGATATGGTTATGTGTATATGATGACACATAAGTCAGAATCCTTTGAAAAGTTCAAGGAATTCAAGAATGAAGTACAAAACCAGCTTGACAAGAGTATTAAGATGTTAGTTAGAGCCCTAGAGCCAATCATTTGATGATTGTATGGACTCATGTATATCATATTCTTGTATATTAATAAAGGCATTGGTTTTTGGTTATTATGCTTATTTGTATTAGTGTCAGATAAAATAAGTATAGTAACGTCCTTGAGTAGAACGTTCATACCTATATCAATCGATTAGTTGAATCGATAGTGAGATGATATAGGGAACACTACTCCAAAACATTCCTAGTCGAGTATTAGCATTCAGGGACAATGTTAATACAATAAGACTAGCATGTAGGTCATCTCGATGACTTGATCTCACAAGTCATGGATATAGAGATATCAAGCTGACACATGGGTATGCATTAGAGAATGTATACTGAATGACCCGCCATGAGAAAGTATCATGGATCGTTATATGAGTCATATACTTTCTCATGTGGCTATTAGTATGACTATTAGTCCTTTGACCTGAAGTCACCATGGATCCCTACATAAGGAGTTATGTACTTTAGTTTCGTCAAACGTCACCCGTAACAGGGTGGACTATAAAGGCGATTACTGGGTATGTAACAAATTATGCAGAGGGATGTGAGTGATGTAGATGGGATCTATCTCTCCCATATGACGGGAGCGACATCAATATTCTTGATAGAGTTAGACCACGAAGTGCATGGCCATGCCCAAATGAGTCAACATGAGATGTTGAGCTTATTTGATCGAGTGAGTCTACTTGGAGTTCAAGATTTAGATTGATTAGAGGATGACACGGTCTATGCCTCATATTGATCAATCTAGATGTCTAGGATAGAAGGACACTTGTCATTATTTTGTGAGGAGTCACAATTGGTAGTCACAAGGTGATGTCGGATCTCGACATTCTTGTAACTTGGGTAGTAATGATGTGTTGCTAGATACCGCTCATTACTTATGCTCCTAAATGGGTTTAGGGCATTGCCAACGTTACAAGAACCTATAGGGTCACACACTTAGGACAATTAGGTGGAGATTAGGTTCATATGATGAACCAAGAGGATTAGATTCATTTGATGAATCAAATTGGATTAAGAGTAATCCTAATTGGGCTAACTTGAGTTCGACTCAAGTTTATTCATGTGTTAAATGAGTCTAATTTAGATTTTGACTCATTGAATCAATTTAATTTAATGAATTAGATTCATTATATTAAGTTGGATCGAATCAAATGGTTGGATTAGATCCACCATGGTAGAGATGGAGTCAAGTTTGACTTGACTTGAGAAGGAAGACCAAAGGTCAATTTTGACTTGACCTTTTTGCCACCTCATTGGTGAGTTGACATTAGGTGGACCAATAATGATGTTCCACATCATCATGGGTGCCACCTCATGGAAGTAACAAAGCCACTCTCTTAATGGTTTCATATTAATTGCAATTAATGCAATTAATGTGATTTTATGGTTTCATATTAATTGCAATTAATGCAATTAATGTGAATTTTGAAAGTGGCCGTCCACTTGTTTTGTGAATGAGAAATTTGATTTTTCATTCATGTGTTGCATCTTCTTCCTCCTTCCTCTCAAGCTCTCCCTCTCCCTCTCCTCCTTACTTGGCCGAACCTTACCAAGGTGCTAGCACACCTTTGTGTGAGGTTTTCTCCACCTAAGTTGTCCGTGTGGATACTTCTAGAGGACCGGCGCTTGACGGTCTTGAGATCCGGCAACACCTTGGAAGAGCGGGATTCGCGTAGGGTGCGCATCAAGGGTAAACACTTTTTCCTCATAGATCTAAGTAGTAGATCAGTTTTTTGAACTCGTACAAGAAATAGTTTTTCAAATTTTTTATACGAATCTTTGCACGGATCTACGGCTTTGGGTCCTTCGGGGTTTCTGCGACGCGAAAAAGTGGTTTTCGCGGCTCGAAGAACCCAACATAAGATACTTCGATCAGATCGAGGTGGAGAATACCTTAGCCATGAGTTTCGTGACTATCTAGCTGAGTGTGGGATCCTATCCCAACTCACTCCTCCTAGAACACCACAGTGGAATGGTGTATCCAAAAGGAGGAATCGTACCTTATTAGATATGGTACGGTCTATGATGAGTCACACAGATCTTCCTATGTAGCTTTGGAGCTATGCTCTAGACACAGTAGCCTTTATTCTCAACCGAGCTCCATCTAAGGCTGTAATAAAGACATCATATAGGATATGGACTGGGAGAGATGCCCAGATGTCTTTTATGAGGATTTGGGGTTGTGAGGCTTACGTTCGACGTCAAGTCTCTGACAAATTGGGACTCAAATCCGATAAGTGTTATTTTATTGGATATCCCAAGGAAACAAAGGGATATTACTTCTACATTCCCAGTCAACACAAGATAGTTGTGGCTAAGACTGGGGTATTTCTAGAAAGGGATTTTGTTTCTAGAAAGACTAGTGAGAGTACGTTCGATCTTGAAGAAGTTCAAGATGCGAACAATAGCATTGAAGCCTCAATGGAAGTTGAACTGGAACCACAAAGTGTTGTGGATGATGTTGTTCCACAAGGAATTGAGGAACCACAACCAATTCAAGTAGACCTACCTCTTCGCAGATCTGATAGGGTACGTCGTCAGCCTGAGAGATACTCATTTCTTTTGTCTGACCATGATGACGTTGTACTCATAGAGGATGAGCCCACCTCCTATCAGGAAGTTGTGATGAGACCAGATTCTGAGAAATGGCTAGAAGTCATGAGATCCGAGATGGAATCCATGTACACTAACCAAGTATGGACTTTGGTTGATCCACCTGAAGGGGTCAAACCCATTGGGTGTAAGTGGGTCTTTAAGAGAAAGACTGACATGGATGGACTTATTTATAAGGGTCGCTTGGTAGCTAAAGGTTTCAAGCAAATTCATGGTATTGACTATTGATCCCGTCCGGAGGCTGAGTCGGACGGAGGCTGGTCGAGGTGTCCCGATGGTTGACGGAAGGTCGTAGAAGATGATTCGGCTCCCACGGGTGGCTGACGCTGCTGCAGGACCCTGCACACACTCAGACAATCTCCCCCTTCACGTTAGAGACCGAAACCCAAGGAAAAAGTCCCCGGATCAGACCCTCCGACGCTCAAGTCAGGTCCTTTTTCCCCAGAAAGAACAGAGAGAAGAAGAAGGAAAATAGTTGTGCTAAAAAAAAGTGACCAGAGAGTGTGTGCGCGTACCTGCATACGAGGGATTTCTCGCCTTTTATGCCTCCCCTTTTTGGAACCTGCCATCCTGTCAGAAAACGTTAGACGCTGGGCTTTGTCGCCTCGTTCCGGACACCTGTCGTGCTGCTATTTGTCGTGCAAGCATCTTTCTGTTTAGGAACCTCCGCCTTCGCACATGGGTTTTGTCTTGTAGTGGGAGACAGTTGGCAGGCTACTACTGGTTAGGAGGGCATCTTTTCGTTTTAGGAACCTCCGCTTTTGCCCGCATTGTTGATATGTAATGACTCTCCTCGACGGACCGTTGAGATTCTCCGCACCCGTGCTACTTAGCTCTTCTGATCCATTGTGTCCTGCACCGGCCTGCACCCATGGTTCGCATTTCCGGGCCTCCAACTCGCAGACCTGCAGCCCTAGCTGTCTAGACACAGCTACGCTGATCTTCAACCTGCATCCTGCGCTTTGTATTTCCTGGCCCTCCACCGCGGGTCTGTAGTTCGAGTTGCCTCTGCTTAGCTATGCCGATCCCGACTGCATCCTGCGCTTTGTACTTCCCGGCCCTCAACCGCAGGTCTGTAGCTCGGGCTGCTTCTGATCAGCTCTGCCGCTTCCGACCCATGGGCCTATACTTCCAGTTCTTTGCCTCTGCTTAGCTCTGCCGATCCCGACTTGCATCCTGCGCTTTGTACTTCCCGGCCCTCAACCGCAGGTCTGTAGCTCGGGCTGCTTCTGATCAGCTCTGCCGCTTTCGACCCATTGGCCTATACTTCCAGTTCTTTGAATCACAGGCCTGTAGCTCGGACTCCCTCTGGACAACCCTGCCGATGCCAACCCGTGACGTGTGCCTCCAGTCCTCTGAATCTCAGGCCTGTAGCTCGGACTTCCTTTGGACAACCCTGCCGATGCCGACCCGTGACTTGTGTTCCGCCTGACATCTTCCCTCGTCTTCCGACTGCTTTGCCCCCTTGATCGACCAGCTTGCCTGACCTCTGATTATCACACCTGCTTGCCTTTAACCGCCCCGTCAGCCTGTCCATTGACTGCCGCATCATCTTGACTATTGACCACCACGTCCTCTTGACTTTTGACCGCCATATGGCCTTGACTCTTCTAACCCTTTCCTCATGGGCCCCTCCATTACCAACCGTATCACAAGCCTCCCTCACAAGTCTAGTCGAAGGAGGACGACAGTCTGACTGACTAGACTTTCGCACCTCTCTACGACCTCAGCATATCTCTGAGACCTCAGCATATCTCCGTGCTTCTGCCTCAACACATCTCTGTGGCCTCAGCATATCTCTGCGCGCTCTGCTTCCTGCGTCACGCACCAACTTTTGTGTCGCGTCGCCTGGGCTTTCACATCAACCTTTGTGTCGTGTCGCCTGGGATACCATGCCTCCTTAATTGCATCGGCAGTCGCCTGGGGCGCCGTCCCCACGCACTTGGTTTGACTCGGGCACCCACCTTCTTTATAAAGAGCCTCACGATCACTCTTTTACCCTATCCATCTCCATTCTGGCTCTCCTACTTGCTTTCTTTCTCCCCTTAATATGAATTCTCCTTCCTCTGACGAAGTTGATCAACCGCCCTCCCAAATGCAGCTAAATCAGCTCACCTCGCTACTTGTCACGAGAGAACGCGATTTGGAGCGCGTGTCCCAGGATCGGGATCGCCAGAAGGCTGCCCTGCGTTCCATGGAAGATCAGTACCGTCTGGCGAAGCACTGCGTGCATGCGGAAATGGCGAGGAAAGAGGAATGCCAGGCTAGACTGCAGCGCCAACTTAGCCTCCAAGAACGCTTGACTCAAGAGCATGAGGCGGAGTTATCCCTTCTTCGCACGTGCCTTGACGTCAAGCAAGACACGATCGCCCAGCAACAGGCGGTCATCGACTCCTTACGTGCAGAGCTGACACGGGCTCAGAACGCCCCTGAGTCTCCCGACGGGTCTTCACGTGGAAGTGCTCATTCTCCATGGCCAATCCCTTCCATGAGTTAAAGCTGGTCTGGGGGATAGTTGTCTCAGTGGCTCCTTTGCCATACGGCGTTCCTGCTTGTGGCCTTGGCTGTATCGCCTTCTTATTGGACTGTGCTGCAGTGCTTGTACATCTGTCTCCTTTCGACATGGTCTTTCCTGCTCAATTTTCATCTAGCAAGTATTTTTTAGAAACAGGCCCGTATGTCGGAGCCAAGAATCGCTTCATGATTCCTTTTCATGTATGAACTTTGGATAATAAAACCGAAATGGTGCTTGAGACTTAAAACTGTAATGAACGCGCAAAACCTGATTTCGTAGTTAATACTGACGCTCTAGGAGTAGGGTAGATGACTTTCCGCATCCTTTGCCCTGCGTATTTGCTGCATATTTGAAATTTACGTAAAGTAAAGCCAGATGTAGCTGACCTGATTATGGAAAACGCTCCGCTCAAAGTGAGGCACATCCCTCAGAAAGGTAGTCAGGCATAGGCACCGAGCTCGCTTATGATTTTCGTAGAGGAGTTGATTTTTGATCCCCGCGTGGGGGCCGACCTGAAAGGTCGTTGGGCGTGAGGACAGAGCTCACTTTCGATTCTCGCATGGGAGCCGACCTGAAAGGTCGTTGGGCGTGAGAGCAGAGCTCACTTTTAACTCGCACTGAGGCGAGAGTCTGGGGCTACCGACCTGAAAGGTCGTTGGGCGTGAGCACAGGGCTCACTTATAATTCTCGCATGGGAGCCGACCTGAAAGGTCGTTGGGCGTGAGTGCAGAGCTCACTTATAGCTCGCACTGATGCAAGAGTCTGGGGCTACTCCGGTCGGAGACCAGTGGCGATGGCGCTGGTCCGAGACCAGTAAGAACTCCAAACAACACAGGCCTAGATGTACTCCCTTCATCCATCCTGCCTGCGCCGCTCCTCTTGCTTTAGTTAATCTGGTAGCTATTGCTAGCTTTGGCCTTACTCATTTGCGTCGCGTCTCTTCCTGCAATTGCATCACGCATGGTATAGAATTAAGAATAAGAGAGGGAACGTAAAAACCTTGCTCCACCCTTGGGCCACAACGCCCTTGCATCTTATGATGACTCCGCAGTTCTCGTGACGCGCCTGGTCAGCTGCTCGGATCAGGGCTACCTATGCAGAGCTGCTTGCTCGATCGAGGAACATCCCCACAGACCTACTTGCTACTTTTCTGGTCTGGCAATCGCTTCCACTGCCCCGTCTTACCTGCGACCCTTTTGAATTGCTTGGCTTCTGCAGCTTCATGAGACTTCCCGCCTAGCCTCGAGCTTTTCACGAAGAATGCTTCTTTTTTGAGGCCACACCCCTTCATGATTACCTTGCCTTGTCGATCTTTAATACGTTTCTTCTCGCGATGACACCTGTCCGGCGCCTTTTCTGCGCACGCCTCCTGACGCCAGCATCTGACCCCCTCTTGCACCCTTCGGCGCTTGTTTCTCATCCGACGGCTTTGAGGCACGTTACCCCAAAAAAATATTCGGCTCAACTCTCGATGTTTCCTAGGAATGAATGAGCTTTATAAACCCTAAAGGCAGTCCGCTTTCCTTACCCCGATGCTTCGCCTTCCTCCTCCCTTCGTTTGCGGCCGTTTCTAGCAGTGCAGCTCCTCGTCTTCCTGCTTGCGCCTGACCTGTGACCCTTCTTATCTTCATCCCCCTCGCCTGCTTGCTCTCCACAGCCATGGATGGTAAGGACCCCCTCTGGTATTCACATTACATCTCTGATTTAGACCATCACGACCTGTCTTCACTGCAATCCAACTTGGGGCTAGACGCCACATATTAGCTTCACCTTCCCACGACAGACGAACATCCTTCTTCTCCCCCCGAAGGGTTTATCACAGTCTTTAAGGATCAGGTCATAGGCGGTCTTCGCTTCCCGTTACACCCTTTTCTCTCTGAGTTGAGTCAGTATTGCAGGATTGGTATCTCTCAATTTGCCCCCAATGTGTCCCGAGCCGTTTGCGGAACCATCATCTTGTGCCGCATTTACCAAATCCCCTTGACCGCAAGACTATTCCATCACTTTTATTCCTTCCGGCGAGCCGAAGCGGGGGTATTCAATGTTCAGGCTAAGCTGGGCCATAGGTTTTTTGATGACCTACCTTCTTCCAATAAAGGCTGGAGGTCTCGCTTTTTCTTCCTCAAGCCCCCCGTCACCTTAGCCGGGCCTTCCCAATGACGCCCCCTCCTCGCTTCGGACTTCCCTTCGCATGTCCATAAACCTGCCTGCTCCGCTGCTATGGATAAGCTGAAAGGTGTCGTTGTTCGCCTGTCTGTGCTGATGCTGGAAGGCATCCTGCATGTTTTTGGCCTTAGTCCTGTCCCTACCGAAATTGGAGCTCCTTTCGATAAGTCATTATCTTTTCGTATACTGCTCTTCGCTAACTGAGGTGCTTTTTCTTCTTATTTTTGCAGCGGCTGCAATCCTCCGTTCCTTCGCCAGTCAAGAGACACCCGCGGTGGCCGTTCTACAAGCTCTAAATGAGGAGCTAACACAGGGTCTACCTTCTGCTCCCGCCGTCGCCGCCGGTCCGCAACTTTCGGAACCCCGACCTTCTGATGCGGAGGAGGCTCCGATGCTTGTTGAGCCACCTGCACTTAATCCAGTGGACTCGGCCCTGCCTTGCACCTCTGACCAACCTACGGCCGAGCCATTGCCTGCAGAACAAGTGTCTTCTCTTCCTCCGACTATGAAGCTGTGCTTGACACGCAAGGGCAAACGGACGGCCCCAGTCACTTCAACTTCTCCTCCACCTCCTCGCCGTCAACGCGTATTGAGCATATCTTCTCCCCCCAGGTCCTCGGACATGAGCTTGCCCCAGGAGACAAGCTTGGCCCGGGAGAAGGCCTCCGATCCGGAGGTGACAGACCAGCCCTCGGACCTGCCCGCTCCACTGCCCATTCAGAGTACATTGCCTGCTCCGCCCTTGTCCCCTGACTATCAGCCCCTGGGCTTACCGATGCCCTTCGTGTCTCCTCTCATCGCGCCTCCGAGCTCAGCCATGCCGCTTCCGAACCTGCCCTCTACAGACCCAGCCTTTGAAGCGTCATGGCGGCTCCCTTCGGAGACCGATCCGGCCTACACGCCCGCTGCCGATTCGTCGTCCATCTTCGGCAGGGTTGATTTCTATGGGGACCTGGCCATCTCCTGGCAATCAGCCAGTGACCAGTTCTGGGAGAGCCGTTCCCTCATGGGGGAGTTTGATCAAATTGCTTGTTCTCTGGTGGCGGTAAGCTTTTTCTCTTCTTTTTCCTGGCTTCCGTGTATCTTTGTGACCCCTTTTCTCTTCTTGCGGCTATTTACAGACCTGCTCCGCGAGTCTGAGCGCCGTGCAACGTGCGGCCGAGCTTCAGCGAGAGAACGCGGTACTCAAGGCACGTCTGCGCGCCGACAGGGAGTCGACGGCCTCTGCTCTGGCTATTTCCCATGCTGCCTTCGATAAACTTCAACAGTTGGAGGCGGCTTTGAAGGCGAGTGAGTCTTCCTGGGCTTCTGAAGCGGCTCGACATCAAGCGACAGTTTCCGAACTGAAAGCCAAAGAGGCAGAGCTACTCTCCCAATCGGAGGAGCTGACGCTGCTACGGCAAGGTCAAGAGCTCTTGCAGATGGGTTTGGCCGATGCCCAGGCCCTGTCTAGTGCTGCCGCTGGCCGGGAAACAACCATGCGGACTCAATGGGAAGCGTGCCAAGCCACCCTCCAATCCCTACAAGCAGAGTTATCGAAGGCCCAGGAAGTGGTGTCTCAGGGCCAGAGCGATTTGTCCTTGGCCCGCGTCGAAGCTAAGGAGAATCGGAACAGTTTGGAGGTGTACCGGGCTGGCGAATCAGAGCGGCTAAAGGCGTACAGACTAGCCTACGTTCGCTCTTCCTTCTTTCTCCATAAGCTGGGACGCTGGATGGTCTTGTTGCTCTGTCATGGGGCCGCTGGTGGGGTCAGACAGGCCTTTGAGCAAGGTTTCCTACGCTCGGCACCTCCTGCCACCTTCTTGGACACGGCTTGCCTAACCAGGGAATTACCGCAGGAAACCTTCCCGTCCTTCGAAGCAGATGAAGGATTTTTCCTCTTGGAGGCTCCTCCCCCTACGGCCGCTCCAGCTCTCGGGGATATTCCTGCCCAGGCCCCTCCTGCTGCTGCATCTGATGCGTCCGCTGATCTTGCGTCTTCCGATATAGCGCCAGCCGACCCCGGGCTCCTTCCTTCGGCTTCCGTTGATTCTGCGCATTCTCCCCCGGATGTTGTATGACGAGCGATGTGTTGTAATGTTCACCTTTTGGGTGTTGATGCTGAACCTTCCATGATTGTACTTGATCGTATGGTCGTATTGAATTTCGGATAATTGTCTCGCTTCCCCTTCATGCATCCTTAACTTGTTTCTTTCCTTAGTAGGTCGTCCGTGGTTTTAGTAGATCTATGCTAACCTGCTCGCCCTTGCTCATTTTGCTCGCTTTGTTCGGCCACATAGCTCTTCCTCCGATAGCTGCCTTTGTACCTAGCCCGGCCCGGGCCAACTCTTGCCTCGCATGTCCCTGAAGCCTGCTGACCTGCACTACCTGTCTCCCTGCTGGCTCTTCCGTATACTTTTGTCTTGGTTGGAGCGACTCCTTTAGGGGACGCTTCGTGCTTCGAGCCCTCGCCTTTCCCATAATGCCCTCTGGTTATATTTCCGAGGCTCATCACAGAGCGCTCCCTGCCTGCCTCCGCCCCTGCGTCCACCGTCCGTTGTTGACTTACGAAAATATCTTTCCTCCACCATACCTATAAGTATCTTCTTCCTCTCTCCCTTTTATTATGGTTCGCCATCGCCACCAAGTACTCAAACGTCGCCGCCGCGACTGATCGTTTCTGAGACTGCGCCGCGCTTCTTCTTTTTTCTCTAAGCTTCCTCCTTTCGTCTCCTTCTTGGATTTCCTTGCTGGCGGAACACTTCCCAGGCGCTTCAACTTTCGCTGAGTTGGATTGGGATGACCTACGGTACACTTACGAAATCCCTACCAACTTTCGCCCCATCATTCCTACTGGTGTGAACTTGTACTTCGACCCTCCGCCCGGTTCATGTACTTTCTTTACGGAACAATTTGTATCTGGCCTTCGTTTGCCCCTCATCCTTTTTTGTCTGGGGTGTGTCGCTATTTTAGGATTCCCTTAGGTCAGCTAAGTCCCAATTCCATAAAGATTCTATGTGGCTTTGTGATACTCTGCGAAGTTTGTGAGGTTTCCTGGTCAGCTCCCCTTTTTCATTGCTTCTTCGCTCTCGCTCGGCGCGCCGATGGTCTTTTTGATTTCCAAGCCCGCAGCCAAACCGCTTTCTTTTCTCCTCTTCCAGACTGGCCCATGCATTGGCAACCTGAGCTGCCTCTGACTCCGACGCTGGACGAATTCCACATGGATCTCTCCTATGCTACGGCTGCTACTCGAATGGAGGATTGGCGTTTGAATCTGACGAGATTACTGTCTGAAGACCTACTTTCTTTTTTCAGGCTGAGCCACTCTACCTCCGACACACCGCGCTCCTTAGGTAAGTTCGTGTTGAGTGCCTTCTTTCTGATTACTTTCCTATAAGAATGACTTCTCGTGGCGGCGCCTTCAGCTGAGGTCTTGCGGCGTGCGTCAGAGGTTCTACCTCTGCCTCTTGACGACGTGGAAATACTGCGGCGCGGTCGGGCAATTTTGGCTAGGAGGCTACTCCCCCATCACGGATCCGCTTCACTCGGGGCAGCGGCTCAGCCTGCTCCCAGCCCTGCCTCACACGCCACTTCTCCTCCGCCTGCCGCCTCGAGCCGAGGTCGGGGTTGTGATCCAACCGGCCGTCCGGCTAGGCGCGTCTTCCGAGGAGCCCGCCAGGCCTCCGAACGTGGTCGTGCAGCTCTTCATCGCGCAGGTCTAAATTCCTCCGACCGGGGCGCCACAGACAGGGCTGCGGCAGCCTCTTCACAGGGCCGGCCTCACTCTGATGATTCTGACTCTGATAACCAGCCCCTGCTTTACAGACGGCGCCGAAGAGCAGGTCCGACTTCATCAACGTTTGATTCTGTTCCTTATACTACCACATTGCCCCTTGCTGCCGTCGTGACTGGTTATGACATCACTTCCCTCTTCATTCTTGCTTCCTTCATCTGGCAGCCTCTCCCAACCCCTACAGGGGACGCCCTGCTGCGTTCCTTCAACCTTCCTCCTCCGCCCGCCATCGTTACAGGACCACCATCCCCTCTGAAGCTGCTCTAGCTCGGCGGCCTGACGCCCCCACGAGTCTTTTGATGATGAAAGGCTGCCTCGGCAGTTTGTGGGCGGAGAGTATGGATCAAATGGGTGACTCGCCTCCATTAGCCCAGATGGACAGGTTTTCGAAGTCCTGGGCTAAAGTAAGTACTCTTCACCTTATACTGGATATTGGCTTGTCTTAGCTGAGGGTTATGTCTTCCATCCAAACTCATGCAGAATCTTTGGTGTTGAACCAATCCTTCCACACCCTCCATCATGAGAGCAAAGAACTCCGGGAGAGAGTCTCCGAATTAGAGCTGCAGCTGAACGACCCTGCCCAAGCCAGCTATGCTTTGCAAGCAGAAATCCAAGCCTTAACTAATCAGACCGACCGGCAGAGGCGATCCCTGACGCAGGTCAAAAATGAGCTCCGAGCTGTGAGAGAGGAGAGAGCTGCATCTGAGGCGGGGCATCAGCAACAACTAGCCTATCAGGCTCAGGAACTACAGTCCAAGGATACTCTTCTGCAGGAGAGGGGCGAGAGATTGGAGGTGCAGGCAGCCCAACTGGAGACTCAGGCAGCTGAACTGAGGGCTCTGAAGGCAGAACTATCCCAGTCCCACCGCCTTGACCGTCTATCAAGAAGGAGAGGAGGACCGTTGCCTACGAAATCGAATGTCCTACCTGACCTCCCCCGAATTTTTGTCCCAGGCTGGGGCACACTTCTCTGCGACCATACCATACACGGCGGCCGGGGTCATCCATCAGTTGCACGCGCAGGGCTTCTTGAGCTCCATCCCCCCCGCAGACTTTTTGGATCGCCATCAAATCATTCAAGGCTTTCCAGATGATATTTTTGCTCCTTTCAAATGATCTGTATCAACTTCTTAATCCGATGAAATTTTTACATGTACATACGTATCTTCGAGTTTTGGCTTGACTACCATGCTATCTCTAGCCCCCTCGGCTGCCATGGCTTACAACAACGGGGTCGATATCCCTCACACCCAATAGGGCCGTAGGTAGTTAGCACTCCAAGGTCGCTCTAGATTCCTTCCCTGAGCGTCTTGCAAATAATAGGCCCCTGATGCCAGCTTCTTGATGACTTTGTATGGTCCGTCCCATTGTGGCGCTAGCTTCGTCACTTCCCCCAAGGGCTTCACCTGCTTCCAGACTAGGTCTCATTCTCCGAAGAAATGAGGGATCACCCTTCTATTATAGTTTTGCCTCATTCTCTGTCTATAGGCCTCCAACCTGGCAGCTGTTTGTTCACGGATTTCACTGACGAAATCTAGCTCAGCCAGCCGTCGCTCTGCGTTCCCTTCGTCATACATCATTCTTCTCACAGACGGTATCCCGACCTCCAGAGGTACCACTGCTTCATTGCCATATACTAAATGGAAAGGTGTCAGACCTGTACTTTCTCGGGGTGTCGTACGATAGGCCCACAAAATGCTCGGCAGCTCGTCCACCCAACTGCCTCTCGTGTGATCCAGCTTGACTTTGAGCCCCCGCACTATTTCTCGATTGACTACCTCCGTCTGACCATTGCTTTGCGGATGAGCCACAGAAGTGAAGGCCTGAGTTATTCCGAACCCCTTGCACCACTTTTGTATTTTGCGCCCTTGAAATTGTCTGCCATTGTCTGACACCAATTTGTGAGGCAAGCCGAACCTGCAAAAGATATTTTTCCATAAGAACTGGATCACCGCATCTTCGGTGATTCTGGCCAGAGCTTCCGCTTCCACCCACTTAGAGAAGTAATCTACTGCTACCAGCAAGAAATGTCTTTGCCCCGTAGCCATCGGGAAAGGTCCCACGATATCCATACCTCACTGGTCAAAAGGGCAAGACACTATGGAAGTTCTCAGCAGCTCTGTAGGTCGGTGCGTCAGGTTCTGGTACCTTTGGCATGACAAACAAGTATTCACCAGCTTCTGTTTGTAAGGTAGGCCAGAAATACCCGGCCAATAGTACTTTCCGAGCCAGCGTTCTCCCACCTGCGTGATTGCCGCAGCACCCCAAATGTATCTCCCGTAAGGCCTGATCTGCTTCTTCCATATTCAAGCACTTGAGCAGAGGTCTGGAGAAAGACCTTTTGTACAATCTAATATAAGATGAGACGAATCCGTGCTCTTGCGAAGCGTTCATTCGGCAGGATCCTCGCTGGAGGAAATTTATTATGGGTGCCCTCCAATCAATTACTCCTCCATATTATTTTGAGATCAATCTGAGCTATAAGGAAGGTCTATGCTATAGATCTATCCAATACCCAAGTAGTCGGGGGCGGCCATTTTAGCTAGCTCATCCGCTCGCTTTTTCCACAGGAATTTTGGTGACTGTGACCTCTTTAAAATCTTTTCTCATCTTCTCATAGGCTTCCTTGTAAACTTGCATCTTTTCATTGTTTGCTCACCTATTGAGTTACTAGCTGTGAATCTGAGTATATTACGACTTTGCTTGCCCCGCAGACCCGCCAATAGGGCTTCATACTCTACCTCATTGTTAGTAGCTCTAAATTTAGCCAGTGCATAATATCTCCTATGGAGATATCGGCGCCACACCACTTCCGGTGGGTAGACCCATCTACATAAATCTTCCGGACCTCCTCCAGTCCGCTTGATAAACGTCAAGAAATCCGCGAGCTCATGCTTTGATCGCGGTTGGGGCATCATATATCATATTCCCCTAGCTCTCGCCCATTTGATAAGCCGCCTACCTCCACCTTGGTGAGCTCGGCCCATAATCTTGTTTGTCGGGACGGTGATGGGATGCGGAAAATCTGATCGGGCGCCGAGCCATTAGAACAAGTCCGTAAACCAACTTTTCTAGGGTCGTATACCGAGACTCAGCCCCCTTCAATAGATGACTGAAAAAATACACTGGTCGTTGTACATTGTCCTGCTCCTTAACCAGCACAGCCCCCATGGCCTCAGGGGTAGCTGACAAGTAGACCCAAAGAGGCTCTCCCACAACAGGCTTAAACAGCGACGGTAAGGATTCCAGGTATTGCTTTAGCTCCTCCAAGGCCTGTGTGCACTCCTCCGTCCACTGAAACTTGGCTGCCTTCCTGAGCACTTTGAAGAAGGGCGCCGCTCGATCTGCAGATCTGGAGATAAATCGGGATAGTGCTGTTATCCGGCCGACCAGCTTCTGTGTTTCCTTCAGATTCTGAGGGATCTGCATGTCACGAAGTGCTTGAACCTTCTCAGGATTGGCTTCTATCCCTCGTTCAGTCACCAAGTAGCCTAGAAACTTCCCTCCTTTGGCCCCGAACAAATATTTCAGGGGATTCAGCTTTACCCCATATTGCCTCAGAGTCCCACAGGTTTCTTCTACATCTTTTATCAGACTGGATGCCAGGGGGGACTTGATCAGGATGTCATCAACATAGACCTCTACGTTCCGCTCGATCTGACTTCGAAAAACTTTGTCCATCATCCTTTGGTAAGTAGCTCCCGCGTTCCTGAGCCCAAACGGCATGACAGTATAGCAGAAAGTACCATCAGCTGTTATGTAACTAACCTTCTCCTGATCCTCCTTAGCAAGGGGTATCTGATGGTATCCCTGATAAGCGTCCATCATGCATATCCTTTCACAGCCAACAGTTGAATCCACCACCTGATCGATCCGCGGGAGTGGGTAACAATCTTTGGGGGTGGCTTTGTTGAGGTCGCGAAAGTCTATGCACACCCTCCACTTGTTGTTGGGCTTCTTCACCAATACGACGTTGGAAAGCCAGGACGGGAATTGCACCTCTCGAACATGTCCTGCCTTCCTGAGCTGATCCACTTCAGCCTGGATAATCTTATTTTGGTCGGCGGAGAAGTTTCTCTTCTTCTATTTGACTGGCTTGGCCTCGGGTATAGTATGCAGCTTGTGCTCAGCTACTTCTGGTTTGACCCCGGGCAGTTCTTCCGGGGACCAAGCAAAGACGTCTCTGTTGCGGATCAGGCATTGTATCAGCTCCGACTTCAGCTCCGGCGACATGTCACTAGCAATGCGAGTGATGCTCTCAGCTCTGTCAGGATACAACTGAATATCTTCGCAGGAGACAGGCTCCTCAGCAATAGGCAGAGGCTCCTCCTGGATGGCATGTACACCGCCATCCTGAGTCCGCCGGCTCTTGCATGCCTCCACCCGGACCATATCGATGTAGCAGCTTCGAGACACCCTCTGCTCTCCCCTTACTTCTCCGACCTGCTCGCCAATCGGGAATTTGATCTTTTGATGATAGGTGGAGACAGCAGCTCGGAACTCATGCAGGGCTGGCCTTCCCAGGATGACGTTATAGGAGGAAGGGGAATCCACCACGATGAAGGTGCTCCTCCGGGTGCGCACCAATGGCTCAGTGCCCATGGAGATGGCCAGCTTGATCTGACCCATGGGTTTAACTTCGTTACCTGTGAACCCATACAAGGAAGTGGTTACAGGTTGGAGCTCAGCGGCGTCGATCTGCATCTCCTCGAACGCCGCTTTGAATAAAATGTTGACCGAGCTCCCGGTATCCACAAAGACCCGAGCCACTCGGCTATTAGCAATAACGGCCTTGATTATGAGGGCATCGTCTTGGGGCAGTTCCAGACCCTCTAGGTCTTGAGGCCCAAAGCTAATAACAGGGCCGGAGGCCTGCTCGTGTCTGCATCCCACGGCTCCCACATACAACCGCCGAACGTGTGACTTACGGGCTCGGCCTGAGTCTCCGTCAGTGGGTCCTCCTGAGATCATACCGATCTCTCGCACGGCAGCGTTGCCCCGGTTCTCCAGTTCTCTGGCATCTCCTCGATCTTCCCCGAGGCCAGCTTGGTTAGATGGGCCGGCTAGGTCGGGCCGGGTCTGCCGAGCGCACCCAGCTGCAGCCCGTTCTTCGTCCATCCTCTGTATTTGGGGCACCAACGCCGGGGGAGGCAAGCCCTGCTCTGCAGCTCGCCTGGAGTCACGAGCGAATTGGAAGCAGTTACTGAGATCGTGCATCCTGGACCGATGATATGTGCAATACGGCGCTCCCCTTGGTCCAGGCCTGGGTGCGTGTATGGCGGCAACTCGCGGCGCTGGTCTAATTCCCTGGGCAGGCTGAGGGGTAGGCCTGGGTTGACCTCGCTGGAAGGGCTGAGCTGGCTGCGGTGTTCTCCTTTCAGGTCGGTTGCCTGGGGCCACCGTCTTTTCGGCTTTCCTCCTAGCGGCCTGCGCTTCTTCCACCTTGATGTAGCAAGAAGCTTTTTCCACCATGTCATCAAAACTCCGAGCGGGGTTTTTGATGAGGTCTTTGAAGAATTCCCCTTCTCGCAATCCGTGGGAGAAGACACTCATCAATATTTTTGAGGTGGCGGAGGGGACGTCATTGGCCACCTGACTGAACCGATTGATGTAGCTCCGCAAGGGCTCGGTCGAATCCTGCTTGAGAGCAAAAAGGCAGTGGTCGATTTTTTGATACTTACGACTACTGGTGAAACGGCGTAGGAAGGCCGTTTTGAAATCCATGAAGCAATTGATGGACTCCGGGGGCAATCCGTCGAACCACTTCTGCGCCGACCCGGACAGGGTGTGTAGGAATACTCGGCATTTGACAGCATCGCTGTATTGGTACAAGATGGCCGCGTTTTTGAACTTCCTCAGGTGCTCTTCCGGGTCCTTGCTCCCATCATATTCTCCAATGTTCGGGGCTCGATATCCCTTGGGCAGGCTTTCCCTCAGGATCTGAGCCGAGAAGGGTACCTTGTCATCCGGATCTTCAGGCAGATCTCTGGTAGGGATTATAGCTTTTCCCTTTCCTGAATCCCGAGGTGGATGTAGAGAGCTCTCCGCCACCGACGCCGGCGGCTCCTCTTTCTTTGGACTGTGCTCACGAGGTTCGGCTCAATGATAGTTGCGGCGAGGCTCCCGAAATGAAGTACGAGGGAGTTCTTCCTGCTGCTTCCTCTTTGAGCCCCTGTCGAAGGCAGGAGCTGGCTCTCTGGATACTTTGGGCGCCAAGCGAGGTCGTGAAACCGTTCCTTATTTTTCAGAGGCGGCCTGCTTCCTGACCTCCTTGAAGAGCTCGTACTCCCCCGCGGTCATGGTGACGTTAATCCTCATGCTGGAACTTCGACCAGAGTCCTCCATCTTCACGCTCCGGATCAGGCTGTTGTGCTTCCCACAGACGGTGCCAAATTTGATCCCGTCCGGAGGCTGAGTCAGACGGACCGTCGGGTGAGGTGGCGAGAATGTTGACTGAGTCGCGACGTCCCGGAGGGGGGTGTGCTGACATGGCTCCCGTGTTGACCAAGTCTTCAAAAGTCCTCTGGTCAATGCTACCTGCGGCCAGTGACCGGGTTGACCCGACCCCCGGTACCCCGATGCTCGAGGCAGATCCAACGAATATATGAGTATAAGACTAAACCCTGAAATAATAAAAATGCATATGAAATATGAACGAGGAACGTACCCTGGCCCAGGGGCGCCCTCGGATGGGACGCGGTGCGAATTGTCGGGACCCGGAAGAGTGGACGACGCACGATTGGGATGGAGAGCTGGATCTGACGACGAGAAGCTGAACGAGGTGTAGACCCGGAAGACGAGCTGCAGGTCAGGATATAATGCCGGCACGCAGACCGGGACAGGGCACCGACACGCAGACCGGGATAAAGCACCGGCACGCAGACCGAGCTACTAGGTCGGCACGCAGACCGAGCTACTAGGTCGGCACGTAGACCAGGACTTGAGGTCGGCACGCAGGCCGGAGAACTAGGTCGGCACGCAGGCCGGGACAAGAGACCGGCACACAGACTGGGATAAGACACTGGCATGCAGGCCGGGAAATAATATCAGCACGCAGGCCGGGACTCGAGATCGGCACGCAGGCCAGGAAACGATACACAGACGAGATCAACACATACACTGCAACATAGTGCACAAGCTAGATAGGCGCGAAGACCGAACACAGTAACGGCACGAAGGCCGGAGACAATCTAAATGAAAGGAACCACACGGTATGCTGGATCGTAATCAAACATGTATGACCGGATGGATCGGAGGGACATACACTGATGAGGACAGTCCGGAGGACATCGTCAACCATAGGAGACGGTGCCACCTGGCTGTGGATAGCATCGACCAGCAACATAGGGGCTGAGAGATGTACGAGTCTACGGCGGCAACGCTGTGCCGACGATGGCCAACAACAGAGGGGGTTGCGACCGGCACCGTGAGGAGGACAAGGGGACCAGTGGCCGGCCTGTCCGGCGGCAACGGCGAAAGGAGGATGGCGGCGTACCGCTGTGGCTGGGTCGGCACTCATCGCTTACTTGTCGCTCTGCTCGACATACTTGCCCCGCTCGTTGCTCTGCCCGACGCTCGTCATTCGTATTTCGCTCATCGCTGTTGCTTGGCCGTTTACTTGACCACTCACCGGTACCACTCGTCCACTCGCTTTACGCTGATTGACCTACCGCTTAAAGACTTTCTCGGTTGTGCACTCTACATCGCACGCCCATCGTCTTTCGACCTGCTCGGCAGTCACCTTATCGCCTAGTCTATATTTTTTCGCTAGGTCGTGACTTATTGCCGCTCGGTCTGCACTCGCTCAGTCGCGTTCACGACTTTGCGCATTCATCATTCTCTTTATTGCCCGGTCGCGGTTCACTATCGCTCGGTAGACACTCGCTCGGTCACGCTCTTTATTGCCAGGTACCCGTCGTCCACAGCTACTCGTTCCACGATTATATGACAGACCCGCTATATAACTTTGCATTCAGTAGCGATTCTGTTTATCGTTGGCTGGGTCTAGTCAGTCGGACTTGCGCCACCTTCGACTAGACTTGAGGGGGAGGCTTGTGATGTGGCTAGGTATAAAGGGCAGAGGAGAGATTAATGGAGAGGGGGAGGGCATTTTCATCAATGTACTGTAGCACCTTTATTTAGGGCACAGTAGCATGCGAGAAAGAGGAGGGACCTGCTCGTTCGTGCGGAGGGGGGCGCCGCCACAGGATTTCTTCCTCCCTCTCGCGCTGTTCGCCGGCGCCGGCTGCCCACCTCGCTTCCTCTCCCTCTTCTCCCAGAGCCGCAACCGGCTTTCTTCCTCCTCTCTTCTCCCGCTGCAAGCGTAGCTAACAGGACCATCTTCTTGTTGGGTCCTCGCGCTCCTCGCCAACGACGCTGCCCGGTGGCGATTCCCCTCCTCTTCATCCGGCGGTCATTGCCTCCTCCTCTCCCTGCTTACACACGCTGCCCCTCCCTCACTCTCTCTCGCCTTCGTCGCCACCCTCGTTCAGCGCCGCCTCGCCGGAGAAGCCCGCAGCCACCTCGCCCTCTTTCTTCCCCTCGCCGGTAACGACCGCCCTTCTTCTTCTTTCTTCTCCTCGCGACGCTGCCACTGAGCAGCAGCACAGCGCCGCCATCCTCCTTTCGCCGTTGCCGCCGGACAGGCCGGCCACTGGTCACCTTGTCCTCCTCACGGCGCCGGCCGCAGCCCCCTCTGCTGTTGGCCATCGTCGGCACAGCGTTGCCGCCGTAGACTCGTACATCTCTCAGCCCCTATGTTGCTGGTCGATGCCATCCACAGCCAGGTGGCACCATCTCCTACGGTTGACGATGTCCTCCGAACCGTCCTCATCAGTGTGTGTCCCTCCGATCCATCCGGTCATACATGTTTGATTACGATCCAGCATACCGCGTGGTTCCTTTCATTTAGATTGTCTCCGGCCTTCGTGCCGTTACTGTGTTCGGTCTTCGCGCCTATCTAGCTTGTGCACTATGTTGCAGTGTATGTGTTGATCTCGTCTGTGTATCCTTTCCTGGCCTGCGTGCCGATCTCGAGTTCCGGCCTGCGTGCTGATATTATTTCCCGGCCTGCGTGCCAGTGTCTTATCCCGGTCTGTGTGTCGGTCTCTTGTCCCGGCCTGCGTGCCGACCTAGTTCTCCGGCCTGCGTGCCGACCTCAAGTCCTGGCCTACGTGCCGACCTAGTAGCTCGGTCTGCATGCCGGTACTTTATCCCGGTCTGCGTGCCGGCATTATATCCCGACCTGCAGCTCGTCTTCCGGGTCTACACCTCGTTCAGCTTCTCGTCGTCAGATCCATCTCTCCATCCCAATCGTGCGTCGTCCACTCTTCCGGGTCCCGACAATTCGCACCGCGTCCCATCCGAGGGCGCCCCCCTGGGCCAGGGTACGTTCCTCGTTCATATTTCATATGCATTTTCATTATTTCAGGGTTTAGTCTTGTACTCATATATTCGTTGGATCTGCCTCGAGCATCGGGGTACCGGGGCCGGGTCAACCCGGTCACTGGCCGCAGGTAGCATTGACCAAAGGACTTTTGAAGACTTGGTCAACACGGGAGCCATCTCAGCACACCCCCCTCCGGGACGTCGCGACTCAGTCAACATTCTCGCCACCTCACCCGACGGTTCGTCTGACTCAGCTTCCGGACGGGATCAACTATGATGAAACATTTTCTCCAGTAGCGATGTTTAAGTCCATTCGGATCATGCTTGCTATTGCAACGTACCACGATTATGAGATTTGGTAGATGGATGTCAAAACTGTGTTTCTGATTGGAAACCTGCCCGAGGACGTGTACATGACACAACCTGAGGGTTTTGTAGATCCACAGCATACTGGCAGAGTATGCAAGCTGCATAGGTCCATTTATAGACTAAAGCAAGCTTCTCGGAGCTGGAATCTTCGATTCGATGATGCAATCAAATAGTTTGATTTCATCAAGAATGAAGATGAAGCTTGTGTCTACAAGAAGGTTGTAGGGAACACAGTTGTCTTCCTTATATTGTATGTAGATGACATACTACTCATTGTGAAAGACATCCCTTTGCTGCAGTCTGTCAAGACTTGGCTAGGGACTTGTTTCTCAATGAAGGACTTAGGTGAAACATCCTGCATTCTAGGCATACAGATCTATAGAGATAGATCTAACAGATTGCTTGGCCTAAGTCAGAGTACATACATTGACAAGGTACTACTACGGTTTGCCATGCAGAACTCCAAGAAGGGATTTATGTCGATGTCACATGGTGTGAGTCTTTCGAAGACTCAAGGTCCCTCTTCTAGAGAGGAGAGAGACCGCATAGATCAGATCCCTTATGCTTCAGCCATAGGATCTATCATATACGCCATGCTATGTACTCGTCCTGATGTCTCATATGCTTTGAGCATGACGAGCAGATACCAGTCAGATCCAAGTGAAAGTCACTGGATAGCGGTCAAGAATATTCTTAAGTACTTGAGAAGGACTAAAGAATATTTTTGATATATGGAGGCGATGACGAGCTAGCTGTAAAGGGTTACAGTGATGCTAGCTTCCAAACTGACTAGGATGATTATCGATCGCAGTCTGGGTTCGTGTTTTGTATAAATGGTGGTGCTGTGAGCTGGAAGAGTTCAATGCAGGACACAGTCGCTGATTCTACAACAGAAGCTGAGTATATTGCTGCATCAGAAGCAGCAAAGGAGGCAGTTTGGTTCCGCAAGTTTATTACTGAGCTTGGGGTGGTTCCTAGCATAGCTGATCCCATAGAGCTCTATTGTGACAACAATAGAGCAATAGCATAGGCTAAGGAACCTCGCTCACACCAGCGGACCAAACACATACTATAGCGCTTCCATCTCATTCGAGAGATCATCGATAGAGGAGATGTGAAGATTTGTAGAGTACCCACTGAGGCTAACATCACAGATCCCTTGACCAAGACTTTGGCACAGAGAAAGCATGATGGTCACACTAGGTCTTTGGGCCTTAGAGCCTATACTGATTGACACTAGTGCTAGTGGGAGATTGTTAGTTAGAGCCTTAGAGCCAATCATTTGATGATTGTTGTATGGACTCGTTGTATCATATTCTTATATATATATAAGTATTTGTTTATGGTTATTATGCTTACTTGTATTGGTGCCAAATAACTAAGTATAATAGCGTCCTTGAGTAGAAGGTTCTTACCTATACCAATCGGTTAGTTGAATCGATAGTGAGATGATATAGGGAACACTACTCTTAATCATTCCTAGTCAAGTATTAGCATTCAGGGATAATGTTAATGCGACGAGACTAGCATGTAGGTCAACTCGATGACTTGATCTCACAAGTCATGGATATAGAGATATCAAGTTGACACATGGGTATGCATTGGAGAATGTATACTGAATGACCCGCGATGAGAAAATATCATGGATCGTTATATGAGTGTCATATACTTTCTCATGTGGCTATTAGTATAACTATTAGTACTTGGACCTGAAGTCACCATGTTTCCCTACATAAGGAGTTACATACTTTGGCTTCGTCAAACGTCACCCGTAACTGGGTGAACTATAAAGGCGATTACTGGGTATGTAACAAATTATGCGGAGGGATGTGAGTGATGTAGATGGGATTTATCCCTCCTATATGACGGGAGAGACATCGATATTCTTGATAGAGTGAGACCACTAAGTGCATGGTCATGCCCAAATGAGTCAATATGAGATGTTGAGCTCATTTGATTAAGTGAGTCTACTTGGGATTCAAGATTTAGATTGATTAGAGGATGACACGATCTATGCCTCACATTGATCAATCTAGATGTCAAGGATAGAAGAACACTTGTCATATATTGTGAAGAGTCACAATAAGTAGTCACAAGGTGATGTTGCATCTCAACATTCTTATAACTTGGCTAGTAATGATGTGTTGCTAGATACCGCTCATTACTTATGCTTCTAAATGGGTTTAGGAGCATTGCCAATGTTATAAGAACCTATAGGGTCACACACAAAGGACAATTAGATGGAGATTAGGTTCATTTGATGAACCTAAAGGATTAGGTCCATGTGATGAACCAAATTGGATTAAGAGTAATCCAAATTAAGCTAATTGAGTTGGACTCAATTTGATTCATGTGTTAGATGAGTCTAATTTGGACTTAGACTCATTGAGTCAATTTAATTCAATGAATAGAGATTCATTAAATTAAAATTAACTTGAACCAATGGTTAGATTTGATCAACCATGGGAGAGAAGTGGTCAAGTTTGATTTGACTTGAGAGGAAGATGAAGAGTCAAGTTTGACTTGACCATTTGCCACCTCATTGGTGAGTTGGCAAAGAGTGGACCAATGATGATGCTCCACATCATCATGGTTGCTTAAGTGGGATGCCACCTCATGGGAATTACCAAGAGTTGTGACTCTTGGTATTCCATAGAGGTTATTAACCTCTTAATGTGGCCAGCCACTATTATTCAAGAGAGGAGTTTTTCATTTTGTGAGTAACTCTCATCTTCTTCCTCAAGCTCTCTTCTCTCCCTCTCTTCCTCTATTGCCGAGAGCCACAAAGGGTGCTAGCACACTCTAGTGTCTTTTCTCCATCTCCTTGTTCGTGTGGATACACATAGAGGAGTGTCTACTTTGACATTCTCGAGATCCGACATCATTTGGACGAGCGGGATTAAGTGAAGGGCATCGCTTCAAAGGTATACCTTCTGATTTTGTAGATCTAATGTAGATCTAGGAGTAGAGAAACTCGTACACAAATTTTAAACTTCGCACGGATCCGGTGGCATGAGATTCGGGGTTTCCGCAACGCAAAAAGGCGATTTTTGTAGCTCGAAAATCCCTACATCATATGCTCGGTTTAAGGAGCTAGCATCCTCTCGGGTTTTATATGGAAACACATGCTCGAAGAACGAGACATTTCTCGATTCGATTATCGAGTTCTTGTGTACCTCCGATATGTGTGACTCATACACACAAAATTGATACGCATTACTGTTATGTGCATATCCAATAAATATGCAATTAATAGTTTTTGGTCCTATCTTAATTCTTTTCGGATCATGTACCAAAACTTTGGCAAGACAACCCCACATTCGTAAATATTTGTAGGATTGTTGTCTTCCATTCCATAACTTATAAGGGCTCTTATCTATTTTCTTTCGAGACACCTTTATTTAAAAGGTAATTAGCTGTTAACACAGCTTCCCCCCACATGAACTCTGGCAATCCAGAGTTCAATAGAAGAGCATTCATCATCTCTTTTAGAGTTCGATTTTTCCGCTCAGCAACTCCATTTTGCTGAGGAGTAGAAGGAGCGGTTGTTTCATGTCTGATCTCATGTTCAGCACACAACTCAGCGAACAGTGAGATATATTCACTGCCTCGGTCACTTCAAACCACCTTAATCTTTCTATTAAGCTGGTTTTTAACCTCATTCTTATAGAGAGCAAATTTCTCTATAGTTTCATCCTTACTTTTGAGGAGATACACATAACAATATTTTATGTTATCATCTATAAAAGTGATAAAGTATTTATTACCACCACGTGTTGGCGTACCTTTTAGGTCACACACATCAGTGTGGATTAGGTCAAGTGGTTCGTTACTTCTTTCAACATGTTGAAAGGATGACCTTGTCATTTTCGCTTCAACACAAATCTCACACTTGTGTTTCAGGTCAAGGTGGAATATAGGTATGCTTTGCATGTTTATTAATCTACGCAACACATCGTAGTTAATATGCCCTAGTCTACCATGCCACAAACATATAAGTGGAAGAGCTTTCATTTTTATTTATCTTAGGCTTAATTGCCATTACATTGAGCTTAAACAACCCATCAGATACTTAGCCTCTTCCTACAAACACTCCATTTTTGGACAATACAACTTTGCCAGACTCAAAAATAATGCGAAAGTCGTGCTTGCTTAACAGTGATCCGGACACTAGATTCTTCCGAATCTCTGGTGTTGGTGCGGGTAGCACTAACGGTCTAACCCAGGTTTTGATGAATGACAAATAGGTTAAGTTAGTTGTGTTGTTGTCTGACACTTTGATCAAGTGTGCAGGAAAAGTCCAGCTAGGTCGACGGGCTGACCGGATAGCTGGCGAGAAGTCCAAGCGGGTCGACGGGCTGACCGGACGCTTGGCGAGAAGTCCAGCTAGGTCGACGGGTTGACCGGATAGCTGGCGAGAAGTCCAAGCGGGTCGACGGGCAGACCGGACGCTTGGCAGAAGTCGAGGTAAGGCCCGGACGTTTGGCAGGTAAGTGAGGTAAGTCACTGGAGGGGAGTGACTGTGAGGACGCGTTCCCGGGAAGGGGACATTAGGCGTCGATCCGGCTTAGATCCATTTCGGATATCTAAGTCGAGATCGTGACTAGATTCCGGTCTCGGAAAGACGGAATCTAAGTCATACTCTTGTTGTTAATTTTTATTACTCAGCGTATCTATAAAAATGTGCTTACAATCTGGCAGGGTTTTATTTTGCCTCGGACTAACCTTTGTTTGCGGTAGAGCGTGAGGGTCCGGGTGCGGATAGTTCCAGGCGCCGAAGTCCGGGCGCGGAAGGATCAAGCGCCGGAGGCAAATTTTATCGACGTTGACACTTGAGCATCTGGTTGGGAGTGTTCGTCACACTCTAGGCGCCGGAAGGATCCAGCGCCGGGCGGCATATAAAAGAAGCCCAGGAGCTTCAACATATCGGTCTTGAGAACTCGAGTCCAATCACTCTTGCTGCGCTCCAACAACGTTCACAAAGCTCACGACTCACTCCGGCTCTCTTTTTAATTCATTGTTTGTCGGTTAGCTTTGTTTTCTTTCTTTCATTAGCAATATTTGTACGTAAATTGTAATTATCCGAATTGCTAGTGAATTGCCCAAAAGAACTCAAGGAGTACGGGCCTTCGAGTAGGAGTCGTCACGGGCTCCGAACGAAAATCAACGATGTTCATCTCTTTACTTCTTTACTTCTCTTGCGTCTTAACTCGAGATTTTCGAATCGATATTCACCCCCTCTATCGAATCTAACGGTCTTACAAGTGGTATCGGAGCAGTACGCCTCGATTTGGTGCAACCACCAAACAGATAGGGGGTGAAATTTTTTAAAAAAAACTGATATTATTATTATCTTCTTGGAAGATTTTTTTTACATTTAAAATCTAAATTGGTGCAACACCAACTTAGAGTTTCTGTTTCTCCCGCACTGCTAATCCAAGACGAAGTCTTGGGATATTTTTCCAGTTAATTTCGTGTGTGTAGGTAATGATGTCTCAACAAGAAGGCTTCAGCACAGTACGTCCTCCTCTATTCAACGGGGATGATTTTTTGTACTGGAAGAGGAGAATGGAGGTCTACATGAAGACAGACTACGACCAATGGATGAGTGTCACAAGGGCTTACAAAATTCCAGCAGACAACTCCGGGAACATACTAGACCCTGAAGACTGGACAAATGATGTGAAGAAAAAGGCATCAATTGAAAACAAAGCCATCAATACTCTACACTGCGGACTAACACGAGAAGAACTGAACCGGGTCGGACCGCATCAAAACGCTAAGGAACTTTGGGATAAACTTATCGAGCTGCACGAAGGAACAAGCGACGCAAAGGTAACAAAGAGAGATTTGCTGTTAAATAGAATTTTTAATATAAAAATGCAGGAAGGAGAAACGGCAAGTCAGCTCCACGCGAGGGTCAAAGATATCCTCAATGGTCTCCACGCGATAGGCCACCAAATGGAGAACCGAGACTTAATCAGGTACGCGTTAAATGCTTTTCCGCGAAACAATTTGTGGGCATCAATCGTAGATGCCTACAAAATTTCAAAAAATTTATCTAAATTAAAATTGGACGAACTCTTTTGTGAATTAGAACTTCATGAGCAAACTAACGCCGGGGTCGAGAAAGGTGTAGCTTTATTTGCAGGTTCCTCTAAAGAAAAGAAGAACAAGCCCGAATCTGAAGAAGATTCCGATCAAGACTCTGAAGACGAAGAACACCTGGTGAACCTGGTAAGGAAAATGTTCACCAGGAAAAAGAGAAGCTTCAGCAAACAGGATCTTCAGAAGATCAGTTCGCCAACCGACTCAAGAAATGTCACATGTTTCGGATGTAACAAAAAGGGGTACTACAAGAACGAATGCCCAAGATTGAAACTTGACAAACCAAAGTCAACAAAGAAGAAAGCCCTCAAAGCAACATGGGACGATTCCTCCTCAGATGAAACGGAAGGAGAAAAAGCACCAAAGTCACCTCGCGCTGATGGCTCGCGAAGCTGAAACGATCGGAGGAATCGGAAGACGGGTCCGAACCCGAATCGAGCCACGAGTCCGTACTCGTTTCCGAAGGTTCCAAAGAGGTATACCTAAACTTAAATCGTAAATTCTTTAGAATTATCTCGTGTTTGAATAAAAAATTAGTTAAATTGGAAAATAAAAATAAATCGCTTCTTGAGGAAAATCAAAACCTCAAGGAACAATTAAAAAATTCGAATCCAACTCAAGATCGAACACTTGAGGAGGAGAATTTATCATTAAAAAATGAACTTAATAAGTTAAAGGAAATGTTGGAAAAATTCACAACAAGATCTAAAAATTTAGATTTAATTCTAAATAACCAAAAGGCATGCTATAATAAAACCGGACTTGGATATAAGTCAAACTCAAACAAAACCTTTAAATCATTATTAACCCAACACAAAGCAACTAAACAAGCTTGGGTCCCGAAAGCGTGCTTAACCACGCAAGTAGGACTTAATCAATTCTATATAACTAAAGATAAAATACATTATATAAACTTGAATAAATCAGATCAAAAACTAAAATATAAATCTAAATTAAAATCAAAATTCAAAACTCAACAAAATTTAGATTATCACCAAGTTGATTATAACTATAAAAAGAATCGATACAAACCTAAAACCAAAATCTAAATTAATGGCCAATAATTCAGGAGGAGGCTCCAGAATAGCTGGCACCTCCAAAACTAACATACCCGACAGGGTAACCCAAAACAAACTAACCCGACAGGGTAACCCAAAACAAACTAACCCGGCAGGGTAATTAGGATTAGTTAAAAAGAGACCAAGTTTAACTTGAAACATGGTACTGGTGAAATTTTTGGATGATAGTACGTTAGGGAAACTTGGGCATCGCATGTCTAGAAAGATATGGTTTCGATCTGGTGCATTTGGCCAAGTGGAACTGACCGAAGCTACCCTTAAACGAATCCTAACCAGTTAGACCAAGATTTAGTACTAAGATCCGTGGATAGGACTATTCGGAAAACCTCGAAAGGTTGGTTACTTCTAATGATGTCCTTGTGACTCACCAAGCTTAGAAGTTTATCTGAAGAATGCCTATTTGTGGAAACCAAAGCTAAGTCTGAATCTAACACAAGTTAAAACAAAACTCTGTAATCAAACTAATTTCATCTCACAAAATCATAGGATTCCTTGATTGATAATATAGATCGGGTGAGATGAATAAAACTTAAATTAATTTCAAAATTTCAATTTTAAAACTTAAATTAATTTCAAAATTTCAATTTTAAAACTTAAATTAATTTCAAAATTTCAATTTTAAAACTTAAATTAATTTCAAAATTTCAATTTTGAAACTTAAATTAATTTCAAAATTTCAATTTTAAAACTTAAATTAATTTCAAAATTTCAATTTTAAAACTTAAATTAATTTCAAAATTTCAATTTTAAAACTTAAATTAATTTCAAAATTTCAATTTTAAAACTTAAATTAATTTCAAAATTTCAATTTTAAAACTTAAATTAATTTCAAAATTTTAATTTTAAAACATAAATTAATTTCAAAATTTTAATTTTAAAATTTAAATTAATTTCAAAATTTTAATTTTAAAACTTAAATTTCAAATTTTCAATTTTAAAACTTAAATTAATTTCAAAATTATAATTTTAAAATTTAAATTAATTTCAAAATTTTAATTTTAAAACTTAAATTAATTTCAAATTTTTAATTTTAAAACTTAAATTAATTTCAAATTTTCAATTTTAAAACTTAAATTAATTTCAAAATTTCAATTTTAAAACTTAAATTAATTTCAAAATTTCAATTTTAAAACTTAAATTAATTTCAAAATTTCAATTTTAAAACTTAAATTAATTTCAAAATTTCAATTTTAAAACTTAAATTAATTTCAAAATTTTAATTTTAAAACTTAAATTAATTTCAAATTTTCAATTTTAAACTTAAATTAATTTCAAAATTTTAATTTTAAAACTTAAATTAATTTCAAAATTTTAATTTTAAAACTTAAATTGATTTCAAAATTTAATTTTAAATTTAAAAAATTAACTTCAAAATTTTAATTTTAAAACTTAAATTAATTTCAAAATTTAATTTTAAACTTAAAAAATTAACTTCAAAATTTTAAACCTAAATTAATTTCAAAATTTTAAACTCAAATTATTTTCAAAATTCAAAAATTAACTTCAAAATTTTAAAACTTAAATTAATTTCAAAATTTTAAAATTAAGATTTTTTTACTTAAATAATGATTGATTAAAAATTGATAAACTAAGACTAACATAAAAATCCTACTTGTTGTAGGAAACCAAGTGGATTTTGGACAGTGGTTGCTCCAAACATATGACTGGAGATCACACCAAGTTCACTCAATTAACCTACAAAAGCCTAGGAACAGTTGCCTTTGGAAACAACGGTAAACTCAAGGTAATTGGTATAGGTAATATTGAATTAAAAATAGATTTCATAATTACAAATGTTCTACTTGTTGAAAATTTTAAATACAATCTTCTGAGCATAAGTCAATTATGTGACACTAGGTATAAGGTAAAATTTCTATCCACAGAATGTTTGATCAAACATCTAGATAATCCAACTATAAGCCTAAAAGGCTTTAGAAAAGACAATATCTATGCCATTAACTTAACCACTTCTTCATCAAGTGTTATTTAACACAAAAAGAAGAAACCTGGCTATGGCATAGAAGAATGTCACACACACATTTCAGAAACATAAGTAAATTAAATGGTCTAGTTAGAGGCTTACCAAAATTACCTAACTTAGATTTAACAATATGTAATGCTTGTCAACAAGGCAAACAAACAAAATCTACCCACAAACCAATTAATGAATCCCAAACCAACTCAGTCCTAGAACTTTTACACTTAGACCTATTTGACTCCCATGGAGTTAAATCAATAAATGGAAGTCTATACTGTTTAGTTATAATAGATGACTATTCTAGGTTCACTTGGGTCAAATTCTTAAAAAATAAAGATGAAACCTTTGAAATTTTTACAAATTTCTGCAAACAAATTGAAAATGAAAAAGGCATAAAAATTAAAAGAATCAGAAGTGATAATGGAGGAGAATTTAAAAATCATAATTTTGATAAATTTTGCCTTGAAAATGGCTACCATCATGAATTTTCTTGCCCTGAAACTCCCCAACAAAATGGAATTGTAGAAAGGAAAAATAGAACTTTACTTGAAGCATCTAGAACTATGCTAAACGAATACAACTTACCTAAATATTTTTGGGCAGAAGCTGTTAGTATAGCCTGCTATGTACAAAACCGAACAACACTAAACAAAAAACACAATAAAATATTTTTTGAAATATTTTACAACAAACAACCTAATATAAAACACTTTAAGGTATTTGGTTGCCCAGCCTTTATCCTAAATACTAGAGAACACTTAGGCAAATTCACTTCCAAAATAGAAAATGGAATTTTTCTAGGGTACTCTCTGAATAGCAGAGGCTACAGAATTTATAATAAAGTTACCTTAAGAATTGAGGAAACCACCAATGTAAAATTCAAAGAATCCAATCAAAACCTAGAACAAGCCCAACCTCAACCAGTTGACCATGTTCACGAACATATCAATTCTGAAGGAACAAACCAAACCCAAAATCATGAAGAAGAAGAACAACTACAAGAAAGTCAACCTTCTAGAACCATAAGAGTCAACCCAAACCATCCTACTGATCAAATAATTGGTGACCCAGACCTTAGGGTCCAAACCAGGTCATCTTTCAGAAACCTAAGTCAAATCTCGTTAATCTCAAATATTGAACCCAAAACTGTAGCTGAATCCCTACTTGACCCAGACTGGGTCATAGCTATGTAAGAAGAATTAGCTCAATTTGAGCGCAATGAAGTTTGGGACCTAGTACCTCCACCTAACGATAAGAAAATAATAGAAACCAAATGGGTATTTAGAAACAAGTTAAGTGAAACTGGAGAAATTACTAGAAACAAGGCCAGGTTAGTTGCCAAAGGGTTCAGTCAAGTTGAAGGACTTGACTATGATGAAACTTATGCCCCGGTAGCTAGACTAGAGTCCATTAGAATGTTACTAAGCTATGCAGCCCATAAAGGATTCAAACTATACCAAATGGATGTCAAGTCTGCCTTTCTTAATGGATTGATAAAAGAAGAAGTTTATGTAGGTCAGCCACCAGGTTTTGAAAGCCTAGAACACCCTGATTATGTCTACAAATTAAAAAAGGCATTATATGGACTTAAACAGGCACCTAGGGCATGGTATGAAAGACTAACCTCTTACTTAACCTCTAAAGAGTTCAACCAAGGTCAAATTGACCCAACACTATTTGTGAAATCAATAAAAGAAGATATTTTTATAGCTCAAATTTATGTAGATGATATCATCTTTGGTTCAACAAAC
Source organism: Zingiber officinale (assembly GCF_018446385.1). Lineage (NCBI taxonomy): Eukaryota > Viridiplantae > Streptophyta > Magnoliopsida > Zingiberales > Zingiberaceae > Zingiber > Zingiber officinale. Next base: position 40,087,197 of record NC_056000.1, read on the forward strand.
TCAGAGTTTTTAAACGAATTTACAAACCTAATGGAACACGAATTCGAAATGAGTCTGGTAGGAAAATTAACTTATTTTCTAGGGTTACAAGTCAAACACTGACTGATCATAATCTGACTAACCAAGTGAAAGCTACTATCCTCTGATAGTTAGTTAGTACCTAATTGGTTAGACAGCTCGTAAGAGTTAAGTATCAAATTCAGGGGGAGGAATTAATTAAAAATTTTCCTTTATATAAAATATTTTAAATTTTGTTTGAAAAATATTCTCCTAAAAATTTCTTAAACCTACTTTTGAAAACTAACTCTTATAAAACTAAGTTGTTTTTAAGAATTGGGTTTTACTTTTTATTGAAAATTGATTTTGAAAATTAGATTTAACTTAGTTTTGAAAATTGTGGAAATTAGATTTTTCAAAACTTAAGTTTACAAACTAAGCTTCTCAAAATCATTTTTCTTAATTTTTAAAATCAAAGTTTAAAAATCAATTTTCAAAATCAACGTGCTTAAAATTGTGAAAATTTTTCAACTCAAAATTGTTAAATCAATTTTAGTTCTACCAAACTCCTTTGAAAACTAAAAGTAAAGTTCAAAATCAATATTTACAAACTGAAATTTGATTTGCAAAAACTCAAGTGTTAAAAATTATGAAAGTTAGATTTTTTCAAACTTAAATCACTGTCAAAACTTAAGTTTTAAATTAAATCGTTTACAAACTTAGTGTTGAAAAATAAATTTTTCAAACTTAGTTTTGGAATTCTGGTTTTTGAAAACTTGTGTTTTGAAAATGAAAACTTAGCTAGCCTTCTAAAAGCTAAAAGCTAATGCTTTAAACAAATTTTCAAAAGCTTAAACTCCCCCAAGTCAACTTGACTATTTTTTAACTTGCTGTTAAAAAATTGTACTTTTATCAATATCTTTGAATTTTTTGAACTAAACTTTTTATGCTTGTTTACCCCTGCTTACTTTTTGATGAATGCCAAAGGGGGAGAAGGGTTAGGTGGTTAAGTTAGCTAAATCAATTTGAAAACACAAACTGACTTTAAAACCACACAAATGCATGTTGTTTCGTACATATGCTTTCACTAACTTAACCAGGTTGTCATTCCATCAAAGGGAGATTGTTGGTGCGGGTAGCACTAACGGTCTAACCAGTTTTGATGAATGACAAATAGGTTAAGTTAGTTGTGTTGTTGTCGACACTTTGATCAAGTGTGCGGGAAAAGTCCACTAGGTCGGGCTGACCGGATAGGTGGCGAGAAGTCCAAGGTCGACGGGCTGGCCGGACGCTTGGCGAGAAGTCCAGCTAGGTCGACGTGACCGGATAGTTGCGAGAAGTCCAAGCGGTCGACGGCTGGCCGGACGCTTGGCGAGAAGTCGAGACGGGTCGACGGGCCGGACGTTTGGCGGGTAAGTGAGGTAAGTCACTGGAGAGTGACTGTGAGGACGCGTTCGGGAAGGGACATTAGGCGTCGATCCGGCTTAGATCCATTTCGGATATCTAAGTCGAGATCGTGACTAGATTCCGGTCTCGGAAAGACGGAATCTAAGTCATACTCTTGTTGTTAATTTTTATTACTCAGCGTATCTATAAAAATGTGCTTACAATCTGTGCTGCAGGGTTTTATTTTGCCTCGGACTAACACTGTTTTGCAGGTAGGGAACAGTGAGGGTCTGGGCGCCCGGGATGGTTCTGGGCGCCCGGAAGTCCGGGTGCCCGGAAGGGATCCAGGCGCCCGGAGGCAAATTTTATCCCCAGGACGACGTTGACACTTGGAGCATGCTGGTTGGGAGTGTTACGTCACACTCCAGGCGCCCGGAGCAGCATATAAAAGAAGCCCTAGGCAGGAGCTTCAACATATCAGTCTTCTGAGAACTCTGAGTCCAATCACTCTGCTGCTCTGCGCTCCAACAACGTTCACAAAGCTCCGACGACTCACTCCGGCTCTCTTTTTAATTCATTGTTTGTCGGTTAGCTTTGTTTTCTTTCTTTTCATTAGCAATATTTGTACGTAAATTGTAATTATCCGAATTGCTAGTGAATTGCCCAACGAAAGTACTCAAGGAGTACGGGCCTTCGAGTAGGAGTCGTCACAGGCTCCGAACGAAGTAAAAATCAACAGTGTTCATCTCTTTACTTCTTTACTTTTCCGCTGCGTCTTAACTCGAGATTTTCGAATCGATATTCACCCCCCCCTCTATCGAATCTAACGGTCTTACATCTGGAACATACAACACATTGTTCAGAGTGAGGTCCTTGCCCGAGGTCATCTTCAGCACCACCTTTCCTTGGCCCATGATGCCTGAGGTTGCTGAGCTCCCCATGAACTGCTTGTCTCCAGTGACTTCTTCAAAGTCGTGGAGCAGCTCCTTATTGCAGCAAACATGTCTGGTGGCTCCAGTATCGATCCACCATTCTCAAGGGTTTAAACCGATCAAGTTTAGCTCTGAGACCACAGCGCAGAGGTCATCCATTTCTGGTCCCTCGTTCAGGTTGGCCTCCTGCTTCTTCGTTGGCTTCCTGCACTCCAAAGATTTATGACCTACTTTATCACAGTTGAAGCACTTCCCAGAGAACTTCTTCTTGCTGATGCCTCCTCTGGGTCCTAGCTTGGAAGACTTGGGATACTTTCGTTTTGAGCTTTGTCCGTGCTCGACCACGTTGGCTTTCACAGTAGCCTGAGAGAACAACTTCCTCTCTGAACTCTTGTTGTCTTCTTCGATGCGAAGTCTGACTATGAGTTCCTCCACATTCATCTCCTTCCGCTTATGCTTCAGGTAGTTCTTGAACTCCTTCCAGCCGGGAGGCAGCTTCTCAATGATAGCTGCCACCTGGAAGGTTTCACTTAGAACAATCCCTTCCGAGTGGATCTCGTGCAAGATCACCTGAAACTCCTGGACTTGGCTGATCACCGTCTTGGAGTCAACCATCTTGTAGTCCAGGAATCGGCCCACGATGAACTTCTTAGCCCCTGCATCCTCCGTCTTGTATTTCTTGTCTAGGGACTCCCACAGCTCCTTAGTCGTTCTCTTCATGCTATACACAGCGTACAACCAGTCGGCAAGGCAGTTGAGGATGTAGTTTCGACAAAGGAACTCAGAATGAGTCCATGCCTCCACTGCACTGATGGTCTGAGCATCAGCATCCTCAGCATGCTTGGGAGGGTCCTCAGTCAAGAACCGAGCCAGATTGAGCGTGGTCAGGTAGAAGATCATCTTCTGCTGCCACCTCTTGAAGTTCAATCCACTGAACTTACCTGGGTTTTCCTATGATTGATTGGTACAGTTCCAATCGGGACGGAGGGGGCATTTATTTGTTGAGTCTGTTGCACCTCAACATTCTGTTCTGTGGTCATCTCAACAGAAACGAGTATGTTTCAAGATTGTTGGACACAAACAATCTGTAGCCGGAGATTTTACGGGGTATTAGCTGAATTTAAATATACCGAATTTAAATTCACTTATCTGTTAAAATGACCTGAGCTGATAATCTCAGGCTGCCAGCAGGGGTTGGTTTTCTGACCACGGAGTGGCTGAGTGAGCAGAGTGTCAAAGCAGTAAAGTCCGAGCGGACTGAAGGTCGACCGGGCCGGGTAACAAGACAGGCTGATCGGGCGAGTAGTGAGACCGACCGGGCGTACAGAGGGAGGAAGACCGAGCGAGCGAAGATGCTGATTGGGCGAACGAAGGGGTCGGCCGAGCAGCGAGGTCAGGTAGGAGGGCGAAGAGGCTGACCGAGGCCTGCGAATGACGCAGTTTCCTTGAAACAGATTCACCCACCTCCGGCTGTGCTTCGAGGCTTACTCGGGTCGTTTGTTTCCCAGGATACAACGGCGAAATCGCAATCTCCACCTAGCACTGGTGATTGCGGCGAATTGAGAAATATCAGAATGCTATCATCAGGATTCTGTCGAGTGGAAGAAAGAAACGACAGAGACGAAGAAGAGGGAAAAGAAGATGGATGATAAAATTATTTAATCTTTCTTTTTCTTATGTCTTTTCCTCTCATGCTCAAGGCCTTTTATAGGATGCCTACGTGAGGTTACTTTTCCATTTGCTAAAGAAACGTCATATGCATTATATTAATATGCATTTCTTATTTAAGCGTTAATGAAAAAGAATAATCCAAGTGGCAAAATGTTGGTTAATTTATTTGGGCGTGCATAGGTTGTGCTCGCACACTAGCAAACCCTCCCTACGCAGCCACACACAAGAGCAAGCTTCTACTCATTTATTTGTTCACAACACAAATTCTTGTGAAATAATATTTGAAACTTCCAATGTGGGACTAAAATCTTCTTCAGAATGGCGCTTCTTTCTTCTTCCCTCTCTTCTCCATTCACTCATTTTCAACAATTACCACAATACACTTGGCCTAACTTGACCTAAGACCACAACAAGCATCCGAACCACTTTTGAAATATCAAAATATCAAAAGCATTTTATATGGAGACATCTACATTTTTCTCACTTGATTATTAGAGATTTTTCGGAGCCAAGATATGCGAGAGGATCCGAAGATTTTACTTATTATTTTTTATTAATTTTTATTTTTTTGTATTTTAATTTTTTTATTAATTTTTATCTTTTATATTTTTTATATTTTAAGTCTATTTAGAAATTTTAATATTATGAATCTGTTGATAATTTTTTCCTTTCATTTCTTTACGGAATTGAGTCTATATGTTAGGATTTTTTTTTCTTTATTTGGATCTTAGGGTTGGGATCTATATAAATATGTTTAGTTGTTTAAGTAATTATCCTCGAATATTAAATAATTTTTTTTGGAAAAAAAATCTAGAGGACGGTGAATTTCTCTTCTTGTCTTCTCCTCAAACCCCCTTCTCGTCGGCCTACATGATAATCATTATCCTGCCCGACATCAACTGATATCAGAGCTGAGAGGCTGTGATTGAGGAAGTCGAATGTTAAATGGAATGGAAGATCATTGTGGTTGTGATCGTGATCATACTAGGTAGGTTTCTGCTAAGGAAACCTCGCACCATGGTCGTAGCACCCAAGACGAGATTGAAGATTTACAAAGGTAAGTCACAGATTTAACATAACGTCTAGCAACATGAAATCTTGAAGATCATGAGATTATCTCAGATCGTGGATCTGAATCTACCTTAGAGAATCCTTGTCACCAATGGATTATATATTAGGAACACTGTGGTAGGATAGAGCATTATGGAAGTCTGGGTTTTCAAGTTAATCTGCCTGTATTTTTTGGTACGTTACCAGCAGAGGGCATTGTTGATTAAATCAACGAAATGGAGAGGATTTTTTATTATGAGAAAATCTCGATCAAGTGAAAGTAAAATTGGTTGTCTTCAAACTCAGAGATGTAGTATTGACATGGTGGTAGCACTTGTGATGCTCACTAGACTGACAAGGCAAGGCTAAGATCAGAGATTGGAAGAAGATAAAAAAAAAGGAAAGATCATTTTCTTCTCTTTAGTTATACTCAACACTGCAAAAAAATCATGATTTGTGATAAATTTTGTGACGAATTTTACAAAAAAAAAAATCGTCGCAAAAATTGTTAGCGATGAAAATATTTTCGTCACTAAAATTTGTGATGAAAAATAGGGATTCATCGTAATTTTGCAACAAATAATAAATTCGTCATAAAATTTGTCACAAATCAACGGCAAAACCATTTTAGTGAGAAATTAGTAACAAACGATTTCGTTGCTAATCAGCGATGAAAACTATATTCATCGTTGATTAGCGACGCATTTTGGTAGATTTTGCAACAAAATTGTTTAGCACAAAATCCTAATTTTTCCACTGTTTTCTTCGTAGATAACGAATAATCATGGATTCATCGTTGAATCAGTGATGATAATCGATTTATCGTTGAATTTATTTTATTAGACTTGTCCAACATTTATTTGTCCAACGAAATCATAATTTGTCAAAAATTTGTCGCCAATTAGCAACGAAACTTAGATTCATCACCAATTAGTGACGAATCTTGGATTTGTCGTTAAATCAAATATTTCGATCCGCAATCTATTTTAAATTAGTGACGTATTATAAATTTGTCATCGATTTAGCGACGGTATCTGACTTCGTTGCACATTTAGCGACGAATAATAAGTCGTCACTAAATTTCCATAATTTGTCGTAAAATTCATCGCTAATTTGCGATGAATATATTTATCGCAAATTCTTCGACGAAGATTTTTTTGTTGCTAATTTCATTGTTGTTTTACTACGAAAGAGTTTTTCATCGCTATTTTTGTTGCTAATTTATGATGAAATTAATTCGTCACTAAAATTCAACGCAAATCAGCTGTTTTTTTTATAGTGAAACTTTGTTCTAGAGACGATTAGGTTTTTCCATAGAGGACGATAGCTTCGACGCCTGAGATGGCCTAACTGAATTTGAAAATGATTTCGAGGGAAAATTTGACCCAGAAGAAATTGATGAACCTGGCACGCTGCAAGTTTATGAATCGATTAATGGAAGAGAAATCTCAATCTCAAATTGGAAAACTAGACTGAATCGATTAATGAGCCAGTTGATGATGATGATGATGATGATGATGATGATGATGATGATGATGATGATGAAAAAGTAGAAGAATTTGTTAATGATCATTGATTTGCCATCAGAAGATGTCACCGAAGACCAAATAGTTCAGTTGCCGGTAGAAGATCTCTCCAATGCTTCTGGAAATAGAGAAATTAAGGAAGTGACAAAACCTATAGTCTATATGTTATTGTGGATGATGCTAAAGATTCTCAGCCATGGTTGGTTAATTTAAATGTTGAAATTACACAAGTTGTTGCCACTCCAGAAGTTGTCAAAGATTCTTAGGAGGAGGCAAAGGATTCAAAACGATGATATGATTCAATCGTGAAACTCATGAAAGAAAAATTCTCCGAATCAACTCCTGCACATGCCCCCTCAAGTTTCTGACATGCCTGAATCCACTTATAGTGTTGATGATAGCAGTGTAAGAATTGTAATAGAATTAATTATGCTAAAACAGTAATATTTAATTGCACTAATAAACGACGAGCATGCAATAAACTTTAATAACAGTAAAGGGTTTAAGAAATGTGTATCTCTGGTCGAAGCGTCGGACGTGCCGACTGTCTTTAGAGAATTGATTGTCGCCCACGGTGCAAAGGCTTTCTGGCAAAATCCTCCCAAGATTCGACAACCGCTCGCGTCGCTCGTAGGTGAACTCCAAAACGAGCACCGCACTCGGACTCAACCTCAAATCGCAAACCAAGCCTCAGAACTCGGAACAAGGGGAGAGAAGAAGAAGCAGAAGGCAGAAGAAATGCTTTGCTTCGGTGTGTTTTCAGAAGGAACGGAGGAAGTGTATTGCTTCGGTGTGTTTTCAGAAGGAACGGAGGACTTCGAAACAGTGCAGAGGAAGGGACGCACTTCCTCTTCTCACGCGCGGATGCATTGTATCGACGCGGAGCGCTGCTTCGTTTCCTCACGCGGACCAGAAACGAGACCAAACCAGAAACCAAACTGGTTTGGTTCAGACTGAACCAAACCAGCAAAAACAGACCGGGCCGCCCGTGAGCGCAAGGCCCACGGGTTGGGGATTTGCACCCCCCCTGCGCGCGTTAATCGCGCACGTGACGCCCGGTTTATGGATTTCCGGCTCGAACCCCCCAAATCCACTCGATTTGGGCTTGGCCCGCGCATGCGTGTAGGTCTTCTTATTATTGCTAAGCAAGGATGGAAGAGCTTCATATATAAGCCCTTCCAAGCTTCTCCACTTAGCAATGTGGGACTAAAAACCACTACAAAAATTGCTTTGAATTTAAAACAAAACTCAACAATCCCCCACAAATTCAAAGCAAATTTTTTTTTTTAGTCAAAAACAAAGATATGTTCTGAGGCTTGGTTGCAATGAGCTTTCAGTGAAAATACCTTCCAGGTTTGAATTTTCACCTAAGTACACCAATCTTATTCACATAGGTTTGAAGAGAACAGAGTCTTGATCTTAAACCTTTTATATGTGAAGATCAATTGGTAACAACTCATCACTGGCGAGGGTTGAATCCTTCTGGGTTGGTGCATTACGGCCATGCCACCGAATCTTGTTTCATAAGTGCTAAGGAGAGTTGCCTAGACCCCCCACACTGCGGCCTCACAGTTACACTTACATAGGTGAGTTCTCCAAGGATGTACTGCAAGCATCCTGTCATTAAGACCTTGAACTCATTAAGAGCTCTTAAGCTCATCCTTACTAGCAGTCAAGCATCTATCCAGGGAAGAGACTATGAGATTATATCTCAATTAATTTTATGCTTACGTTTCACCCTTATAGCTTGTTTGTACCACATTGAACCTACTTTTTGGGATCTCCAATCAGATAGGTTGGGTTGCCGCTATAGATGAAACCAGGACAGGCCTCAGTCCCATTCCCTTACTGGATCTCTTGATTTTCTCATAATCAAGTCCTTTAGTGAGTGGATTAGCAATATTGTCTTTTGAACTTACAAAGTCCAATGACACCACTCCAAGAGACACTAATTCACGAATAGACTTTAATCTTATTCGTACATGTCTCTTCTGTTTCTGGTTATACTTGGAGCTTCTAATTTGAGCTATTGTTGTTTGATTATCACAGTGTACTGAAATAGAAGGTATTGGCTTCATCATCAAGGGAATTTTAGAAAGAAGACCCTTAAGCCAATCAGCTTCAGTTACTGTGGTATCCAAAGCACACAATTCTGCCTCAGATGTAGAACGAGTTATAATCGTCTGCTGCACCGCCTCCAAGTGTAAAGACATAACCAGTAACTCCTTTACACTCAGCAGTGTCAGCTATCCAACTAGCATCACTATATCCCTTCAGGACTGCAGGGAATCTCCCATACCACAAGCCCAAGGATATAGTGCCTTTTAGGTATCGAGTACTCTGTCTAATGCATCCCAATGTGTTCTGTCCGGACAGCTGGTAAACCTGCTCAATTTCGATATAGCAAAAGAAATATCAGGTCTAGAACAATTAGCTAAATACATTAAACTACCTATTATTTGTGAGTATCTTAATTGAGACACTGCCACACCACTATTATTCTTGTGGAGAGTTTTTGAAGGGTCATATGGTGTGACAACAGATTTAACTTGGCTATAGCCATATTTCTCTAATACTCTCTCAACATAGAGTGATTGAGAAATTGCTATTCCTTCAGTTGATCGAGTCAACTTCAGCCCTAAAATCATATCAGCACAACCCATATCCTTCATATCAAACTTACCACTTAAGAGGGTCTTAGTCTCTTTTATAATAGAAAGGTTAGTTCCAAACAGTAGAATATCATCTACATATAAGCATAGGATAATACAATTATCACCTTTCATTTTAGCATATACACATTTATCAGAGTCATTCACTTCAAAGCCAAATGATAGCATAGCTCTATCAAATTTTTCGTGCCACTGCTTTGGGGCTTGCTTCAAACCATAAAGAGATTTGACTAACCTACAAACTTTGTTCTCATTTCCAGAAACTACATGTCCCTCAGGTTGATCCATATATATCTCTTCTTCAAGATCTCCATTAAGGAATGCCGTTTTAACATCCATTTGATGGATCTCAAGATGATATATGGACGCCAATGCTATTAATACTCGGATTGTAGTAATTCTTGTAACAGGAGAATAAGTGTCAAAATAATCAATCCCTTCTTTTTGTTTGAATCCCTTAGCAACTAGGCGGGCTTTGAATTTATCTACTGACCCATCAGGTTTTAGTTTTCTTTTAAACACCCATTTACATCCTATAGTGTTACACCCAGGAGGTAAATCTACTAACTCCCAAGTAGCATTAGAGATAATAGAGTCCATTTCATTTTTAATGGCCTCTTTCCAGTACTTAACTTCAGGAGAAGCCATAGCATCTCTATATGTCACAGGGTCACCTTCTATATTATAGGTGATAAAGTCCTGACCTAAATCCGTAGACACACGTTGCCTCTTGCTCCTTCTCGGTTCTATACACTCACTAGATTCATCTAGTCTAGAGTGACTTGAGGAAGGTGTACCCACTACGGAAAATGGGACCTCTACAGAAGAATGCTCATTTTTAGTAGGAATACTAGATTGAGGTGTTCTCGTCTTCATAGGAAATATATCCTCAAAAAATGTAGCATCGCGAAGTTCTACAATAGTATTTGCATCTATTCCAGGAATTTCTGATTTAATAATCAGGAACCTATATGCAATACTATTTTGAGCATAACCCAAGAAGATACCATCTACGGTTTTTGGACCAAGTTTTTTCTTTCTGTGTTCAGGTACTAGTACCTTTGCAAGGCACCCCCACACTTTAAGGTATTTCAAACTTGTCCTTCGGCCTTTCCAAAGCTCATATGGGGTTTTATCCCTTAACTTCATTGGGACTCTATTTAGCACATGACATGCAGTGTATAGAGCCTCCCCCCACATAAAGTTGGGTAACCCAGCCTAACATGGAATTAATCATATCTTCAAGGGTTCGATTTTTTCGTTCTGCTATACCGTTGGATTGAGGACTATATGGAGCAGTTACCTCATGGATTATACCTGTATCTTGACAAAATTTTTGAAACAGGTTCGAGGTAAATTCTCCACCCCTATCAGACCTTAACCTCTTAATAGTTTTATCGGTTTGATTCTCAGCTTCAGATTTAAAAATCATAAATTTATCTAAAGCTTCATCCTTGGTTTTTAGCAAATAAACATAACAATAACGAGAGTGGTCATCAATGAAGGTAATGAAATACCTTTTATGATCTCTCGTTATTACACCGTTAAACTCACAACAGTCAGTATGAATCAATTCTAAAATATCAGAATTTCTATCAACTGATTTGAAGGGTTTACGGGTTTGTTTATATTGCACACAAATTTCACATTTTTTCTTATCATTTATAGCATGCTTAGGGATCATGTCAAGATTCATCATCCTTTTTACGGTATTAAAATTGACATGTCCTAATCTGTCATGCCACAGATCATAAGACTCAATGTTATATGAACAACCAATATCAGAAGTTTTATTTAAAGTAGCATTTTCTACATTGAGTTTAAATAAACCTTCATTAAGGTAACCTTTTCCAATAAAGGTTCCTAAATGTAATATTACAACTTTATTACATTTAAAGTTCAACTCATAACCAACACGGACTAACTTTGATCCGCTAATCAAATTCCGACGGACCGCTGGAACGTGATGCACCTCATGTAGTGACAGGACTTTTCCAGAGGTGAACCTCAGGTCAATTTGTCCTATCCCAAACACCCTGGCTGCAGAATGGTTCCCCATGGTCACGGAAGTGCCTTCAATTACCTATAAGGGCAGGCGTCGTCAACAGTGTACATTAGCACCTGTATCAACTAACCATTCATTGGGTTGATAGATCAAGTTTAGTTCGGGTTTGAGGGTAACAAACCTATCGCTGGTGTCGTCACTAGCAGTCACGACATTTACTTGTGCCTTAGTATTGCTTTGATTTTTCTCCTTGTCCTTTCGCTTAGGGCAGAATTTGGCATAATGTCCAACCTGTCCACATGCCCAGCAAGGTTTGGTTCCAGTTTTCTTTTGAACCTTTGGGTTGGGTTTCATCTTGTTTTTCATTTTCTGGTTTTTGAATTTCCTCTTGTCAGATGAGACTACTACATTTGCCTTTGGAATAAAATCCATAGGCATTCTTGTTTCATCACTTTTATGTTGCTTCCGATGTTCTTCTTCGATATTTAAGGCAATCATCAAATCTTCGAGAGAGATTTTACCTCTCCGATGTTTAAGAGTCATGCCAAAATCTTCCCAACTCGAAGGTAATTTTTCGATGATAGACAAGACCTGAAATTTTTCAGGTAATGGCATATCTCCTTCAGCAAGACCATGAATTTGAACTTGGAATTCATGTGTCTGCTCAACCACAGATTTACCTTCAACCATTTTGAAGTTCAGGAATTTTGCCACAGTATACTTTTCTAAACCAGAATATTCGGAATTGTATTTTTTATCCAAAGATTTCCACAGCTCTTTAGCTGAAGAGGTTGAGCAGTATACATCAAATAGTGCGTCTGAGAGGGCAGACAGGATTCTCCCATGGCAGAGATAATCCCTTTGCTTAAACCTCTCTAAGGTAGCACTATGGGCAGGTTCCTCTTCATTAGGTGAAGGAGGGTCTGTTTCTATAACGGAGAATAGCCCTAGCGTAGTAAGCCAAAATTTCATTCGTTGTTGCCAACGTCTGAAGTTTTGCCCGTAAAATTTTTCGGGTCGGGCACTAGCCTCATCAGACCCCGTTACCCTATCGTTCATCATGTTTATTGATGCTACAATCATTTCTCTAAAATTGTAAGAACTGTAATAGAACTAATTATGCTAAAACAGTAATATTTAATTGCACTAATAAACGACGAGCATGCAATAAACTTTAATAACAGTAAAGGGTTTAAGAAATGTGTATCTCTGGTCGAAGCGTCGGACGTGCCGACTGTCTTTAGAGAATTGATTGCCGCGCGCGTCGCTCGTACACTCGGACTCAACCTCAAATCGCAAACCAAGCCTCAGAACTCGGAACAAGGGGAGAGAAGAAGAAGCAGAAGGCAGAAGAAATGCTTTGCTTTGGTGTGTTTTCAGAAGGAACGGAGGAAGTGTATTGCTTCGGTGTGTTTTCAGAAGGAACGGAGGAAGTGTATTTATACACTTCGAAACAGTGCAGAGGAAGGGACGCACTTCCTCTTCTCACGCGCGGATGCGTTGGGCCCACGGGCTGGGGATTTGCACCCCCCCTGCGCGCGTTAATCGCGCACGTGACGCCCGGTTTATGGATTTCCGGCTCGAACCCCCCAAATCCACTCGATTTGGGCTTGGCCCGCGCATGCGTGTAGGTCTTCTTATTATTGCTAAGCAAGGATGAAAGGACTTCATATATAAGCCCTTCCAAGCTTCTCCACTTAGCAATGTGGAACTAAAAACCACTACAAAAATTGTTTTGAATTTAAAACAAAACTCAACAAGCAGGAAAAACCAAGAAATCGCATAAGATGGGCATTCGATATATGTGAAAAATCTTCCTTTGGATGCAACTCAAAGACACGATCAAGAAATTTGTTCGTCTTAAGCCAGATGGTATCCAAGTTAGAAGCAATAAGTTACAAAGTTTTTGTTTTGGGTTTGTACAGTTTGAGGTGGCCACTGCTGTTAGCAGTACGATTGAGGCATCACCTGTATCTGGTTGGTGGTCATCAAGTCTATGTTAAAGAAAAGTGAGTTGGTATTCCAGTGTGGAGGCCTTATGAATTTAAGCATCAATCAAGGGATTCTGAAAACCGTGCTTCTCAATGGACCTCAATCACAATATCGTCATGTGATAATCTTGAAATTGTCAGCAACAAATGGCTTGGGATATGGGTAAGACATATGCCTGAATCTTCTTGGCTCGCCTCTGATGATGTAACCTTGAATCGCAAGATGGATTGTAGTTGTATAGATGTTGGTTCAATCAGATGCGCGAGGCAGCATGTTCCAGGAGCAAGAGAAATGATCAGCCCAGATGTTGGCCCTGAAAGATTTGGAGAATTGGGTTTTGGCAATATAGGTGAGATCGTGGCCCAAAGATGGACTGAAGGGGAGGAACAACTTTTCAGAGAAATTGCATCTTCGAATCCTGTCTCACTGGGCAAGAACTTCCGGAATGACATGTTTGTGTTTTTTCCCGACAAAAGTAGTAAAGAGCTAGTGAGCTACTACTTGCATGTATTCATGCTCAGAAGGTTGTCAGTCCATAACAGGTTGGACCCGCTGCACATTGACAGTGATAATGAGGAATTGCAAGAAAGTGAAGATGATGAATTTGTATAAGAAGAAGAAGATTCCTCTAATGGAGGCGTCGTTGGAGGAAGAGTTGAAGGGAAAGAGTTTCCATGTTTAAGTTATGTTCAAAATGATGAGAAAGAGGACATTTTGGATGGTAGATTATCTGTAGATGTAATGCGTGTTGTGGAGGAGAAGTTTTTTAAAGATGAGGAAGAATTTAAACATGTCCAACAATTGCTAGTGGATTTTGCCGATTTAGTACCCAATGATCTTCTTCCTAGGTTACCATCTAACATTGCTCTAAACTCGAGAACGAGTTCTTTCAACCTAAGACGACTGATGCAGAAGAATCCGAAGATTATTATTATTATTATTAATAATATTATTATTATTATTATTAATTTTTTATATATAATTTCATTGTTTGGGGGGTATTTTAGGTATTTTTAGTAATTTTTATTATATATATATATATATATATATATATGGTATTTTGAGTCCATTTAAGAATTCAAGGATTATAAGTATGTTAATAATTTTTTCCTTTCTTTATTTATAAGATAGAAATTGAAGTTTATATATTAGGATTTCTTTACTTTCTTTGGATCTTAAGGTTGGAGTCTATATGGTGGAAAAGATAATTCACTCACCCTCAGCACCATATCTCATGGTGGCAACACCACAATGCACTAGCCAACGCATTGGAGTTTATATAAACATGTGTTTAGTTATTTGAGGAATTATCCTCAAATATTAAATAAAATTTCCTTTTTTAAAAAAAATATAGAGGACAAAGATTATCTCTTTTTGCCTTTTTCTCAAATCTCTCTTCTGGTCAGCTTGCAGGATAATCATTATCTTTCTAAGCATCACAAGACCTGAATTCATGAAAAACTAAAACCCTAATTGATTGTCAACCATGACCATTGGCCATCAAGTATGTTTTAACTTAAATTCACTGATGGTTGTATCGTATCCAGAATATAGAATTATGGACATGGTCAAAGTTAGGAGGCTGCAAGGAATGCACTGGTCTTAGTTTAAGCCCATTCTGAGATTGTTAAGGTCACTAGTGAGTTTTGATCAAAATTTATTGATGGTTGTATAATGTTCAGAATCTGAAATATTGGGCATGATTAAACATTGGAGTTTGCAAGGAAGTCATTGGTAGTGCCGTAGAGTGGATGTGATGAACATAGGCCTCTTAGTGAGTTTGTGTCAGAAGTACTTAAGGTTGTGCATATTTTAAAAACTTACAAGATGTAATTCACGCTTTGGAATTTAAGTTTTAAGTCATGGTGACACTAAGATGGATCTTAGGAGTGCACTGGTCTTGAATCGAGCCCATTCTAAGGATGCCAAGGTCATTAGTGAGTTTTAGCCAATACTCACTTATAGTCGTACAATATTGAGAATCTAAAATTTTAGGCATGGTCAGACTTATAATATTGCAAAGAACACATTGGTCTTAATCTTGATTAAATTTGATCAGTCAAATGCCATTAGCAAATTTTAGTCAAAAACTCACTTATGATCGAATAGTGTCCAAAATTTGGAATCTTGGATATATATAGTTAGAATTAGGAAGTTGCAAGGAATGTACTGATCCTGGTTTGAGTCCATTCTGAGATTTTCAAAGTTAGTAGTGAGTTTTGACCAAAACAATCATATAGTATCTAGAAACTAGAATCTTGGGCATGGTCAGACTTTGAAGGCTACAACAAAGCCATTGGTGGTATCATTCAGTGGATATGATGAGTCTAGGTTCCTCGGTGAGTTTGTGCACTGAGTACTCAAGATTGTGTAGATTTCAAAACCAATAAGATGCAATCCATGCTTTGGAATTTAAGTTTTAGGGCAAAGTGACACTCGGGAATCTTAACAATGCACATGTCCTAGTTTGTCCATTTTGAAGTTGCGAAGGTCATCAGTGATGGTCGTACAATGTTAAAAATCTAGAATCTTGAGCATGGTCAGACTCAGTAGGCTGCAAGGAACCCATTGGTGATGTTGCGGAGTCGATATGATGAGCATAGGTCTCTCAGTGAATTGTGTCAAAAGTACTCGAGGTTATGCAGATTTCAAAAGCCCATATGATGCAATCCATAGGCTTTGGAATTTAAATTTGAAGGCTTGGTAATACTCAGAAGGATCCTAGAACTAGAAGTATGCTGGTCCTAGTTGGAGTTCATTTTGGGGTTGCTAAAGTTAATAGTGAGTTTTGGATAAAATTCACTGATTATCATATAGTGCCCAGAATCTAAAATCTCGAGCATGGATGGTTGGACTCAAGAGGCTAAGAAGAAGCCAATGGTGGTGTTGCAGAGTGGATGTGATAAACCGAAGTCCCTCTATGAGTTTGTGCCAAAAGTATATCCAAGAAACCCACATGATACAATCTAGGCTTTAAAATTTAGATTTAAGGGCATGGTGACACTTAAAAGAATTCTAATAATGGACTGAGCTTAGTTTGAGAATCCTAATAAAAACTGCACAGTTAAAAACATGGACAGCAATAATCTTAAAATAAAAGTATGACACAAATATAAATTTGTAGAAGACTAAGAAAATACACGTTATTAGTGCTAGAGGACTATTGTGTCGTATATTGCAGAATTGCTAAGAGCGGGCTAGAATAAGAATTTTGATGTCGTCAGTGCTATATGAATGCCACTTGTGGTATAGTAAGGGGCCTTCGAATATTTTAGCCTTTGGAATAGGATTTAGGGCGACAAATATTTTAGGGATACACAAAATATTCGATCATCTTGATCTATTGAAACCTCTTTAAGTGTCTAAGTGTATAGTTAACCTTAAGTCACTTGGACTTCATCTACTAATTACAAATTACAAACTGAAAGCCAAAATTTAAGCTAAAGCTAAGTTGTAAATGAAGGGTTATATACATGGCCAAATGGAGCAATGAAGAAACTACTAAAACATACTTACATCTCAAGCTCATTTTCTTGTGCTTTTAATTCTATATTCAATTGTATTCTCTTCTCGTGCTTAATTTCTATCTTGCAGAAGAATATTTAAGAGGGTTTTTTTTTTCACATTCTGAAGGCATATGATATGAGAAGAAGAAAATATTGAGGAATTCTGAGAGTGACTCATTTACAAGTCATAAGTTATAAAATAAGGATGGAAGATCTCAAATCATGTAAAGGCTTATGTTAGCATTGTTCATGGTGTTTATTTTGGTAGTATCTTTATTTTTATTGCATGTGTAGAATAAAATCCACGAATAAACTGATCTGATATTCCACCCCTTAATTAACCACACTTCCGATCCAATAAGTAGTTGGGTAAAAAGTAATTCGTTTGCTCCTAATTTTCTTGTCAATCTATCCCCAGGTCAACACTCAATAAGTAGTTCCTCGTGATGGTAAAAGATGAATACGCTCGTCCCCAGCGCCCGCGCCAATCCGTCTCAGGACCAACACGGAGAAGGTAAATCACTCAATAAGTAGTTCCTCGTGATCATTCTCTAAGTTGCGATCCTCGGGTTTTATTTCATTTTTTGCTTTGGTGATTTCTTTGCAAAGTATTTACATTTATTTTCTCCCAACTTACTTGCACAGTTTATATACATTCATTTTTTTTTGCTTTGTTGATTTCTTATATATTTTAGTTAGCAATATGATGCTATGCTATGCTTGTTTAAAACTATTAAAAAAATATTTTTTTATTAAAAAAAAATTGTGATTTAAAAAGAAATCAATAGATTTTATGATAAAAGTAAATTTTGATTATAAGAAATTAAAGTTTTTGACAATTGATATCTATTGGTAGAAATGACGACGACGACGACCGATGAAGGCATCAGCTCTTCAATCCCTTCCTGCAATTGCAACAGCGAGTCGTCTCGAGAGCTCCTTCCTGTGATAAAGAAGGAAGATCTGTCAGACGTATGGCAAATTAATTAATGCACTGGATCAAGATGAGAAAGATCTTATAAAATAATAGTTAAATATATTATATTGTATGAAATTAAAGATTAAATAATAAATAGGAAAAAAAATGAAACCATCGCGATTCAGCCATCGGGCCGTCCACTATTGTTGAAAAAGAGGTAAAATGAAAACGTCTAAGTGGTAAATGTCTGGATGGAGATTTACATAGGCGATGAAATTTTCTATTAAATTTTTTAACCTCCTGCCTACTATAATCTTATTCTAAATATTTACCACTAAATCATGGCCTCCAGGGATAAATAATAAATAGAAGATAGAACAGAATTTTATAAATATATAAATATGGATAAGGTAAGAAATGAACACGTTGGAAAGAACATTAGAGTTACCACTCAAGGGCAAAAGTAAAAGAGGATGTTCTTTTTTTTTTTTTCTAAATACTTAATGATATAATTGTCATCCAATATTATTTTCTCCCATCTAAATCATGAACTAATCGGGTATATTATTATAGATATGAAATCGTAATTACTAAATAGTTTTAGTAGATACAGTTTTATAGCCACTACTATATAGAATTTATTTTGAGATTAAAATTGCTCGAGCCTCTAAAAAGAATTTAAGCGACTTTTTTGAGTTTGAAACTTGGTTATTGCGGGTTTCATTCCATAATTGATTATAGATCTCTAAATGAATTTTGATTTAATATATTATATATCCCGTGACTCAATTCGAGTCAAAATTTATGATATCTTAAAATTTAGAATTTAATATTACATTATAGCAACTACAGATAAAATTATAACTGCTACAACTACATGGTAACTCAGTTGTAGGAACTACGAAATCATACCAACTATAATTGCATGACAGCTCAATTGTAGCAACTACAAAATTGTAACTGCTACACAGTTATAGCACCTTAGTTGCTAGAACATGAATGTTAAATCTAAACTTTGAGAAACCATAACTTTTAACTCAGGTTTTGCACTTATAATAGATCAAATTAAATCTTGTTCAGAGATCTACAATAATTATAAGGTGGAACCTATAATGGCCTAGTTTCAAGCCAAAAAAATCATTTAAAACATTTCGGAGACTCCGAACAATTTTAGTCTTAATTTTTTTCTATGTTGTAGTAGCTATAGTTTCATAATTATTATAAAGCGCCCAACCAGCTCAGGATTTAGGCAAGAGATGAACAGTACTGGAGGATAGTTGTGTCATTTTATAAGGGATGAGATATCCTTTTCATAAAAATTTAAAGTAGGGTGCCACTTTGATGATTTGGAAAAAAAAAAGATATCCTTTTGATTTTTGCCCTAAACTTAATATATTTAAGATGTTATTGTAAATGATAAGTAAAATTTAAAAGGGCCTTCTTTTTTACTGGAATCGTCAAATCGTCAAGGAGATATTTCTTTTTTATTTATTATCAAAAGGGCTTTCCATCTTGTGTCAATATATATTTATTTTAAAAACTACCCTTATTTTTGACATTGTTATAACAACTACGGAATCATAATTGCAACACTTTAATTCTGATAAAATAATAAATTATATTAAAGCAATTATAATAATTCATAGTTGTTACTATTGGGGTTGTAAGGTTGCAAACATACTCCTATATTGAAAAACATATGGGAAAAATAATGAGTTTATAAAAAAAAAGATATCTGCATTAATACGAGGCCTTTTGAGTAGAGCCTAAAATTAAAACCATGAGAGTTTAGTCTCAAAGTAGACAATATCATACCATTATAGAGATATCTTAATTCTTTTGGTTCCAATAATTGATATCAGAGCACAGACTACCAGAAAGTCTAATCGCCGACTGTACATAAGAGTTATGGTCTAATCAGACCATGTGAACAAAATATTGACATCGAACAAAAGAAGTGGAGGCTCCCATATCCGGATTAAGAGGATCAAACATCAACCAAGAAGTTCTAGTAGGTCGGTTGAATCGAGAGGCAGGAAGACCCGGTGGGTCGAGAATCTAACGTCAAACGGATAGTCTTTCCACTTAAGGGGAGGATCCTGTGGTCATTTAAGGGGGACTGTTTAGGCACAAAGTGGACAATATCATACTATTATAAAGATATCTAAATTTTTTTTGTCCTAATCGTTACAATATATATATATATACTTCAATTATGATCAACACTTATAAATTATATTATAGTAGTTATAGTTCATGGTTGATATTATATAGAAATTTCATTTATGGGCAACACTAGTCAACTCGGATCAATACTAATAATTATGTGTTGTAACAATTATAGTTCATATCTCTTATAATATAGATATTTCATCTCTAATCAACACTAATGAATATTAGTTAACACATGTCAACATTATATTATAATAGCTACAGGTACATAGTTACTATAATTATATAATTATAGTAGTTACGAAATCATAGTTGCTACAATTATATACGCTAATAATTATGCGTTGTAGGCAACAAAGGTGAAATCGTTACCTTGGCGGCTGTTCCAGGGTGACCCCCCACTATTTGGAAGGGAGGTAAATCACAGAGGATTTCACCCAACAATAATAGCACATGCAAAAAGGGGTTGAGGCAATTACTAACGAGAAATAATTATGTGTTATAGCATCTATAGTTCATAGCTCTTGTAATATAGACTATTCATCTCTAATCAACATTGGTGAATATTATTTAACACATGTCAATATTATATTATAGCAGTTACAGGTTCATAGCTGCTATAATTATATAATTGCAGTAGTTGTGAAATCATATCTTCTACAATTATATACATTAATAATTGTATTGTAACAACTATAACTAGGTGATCCTGTCCGAATGCTGAGTCGATGGATGCTGGGCACGTGACGCTCTCCCAGGTGATGATGTGGATCTCCGACCGGTCGTAGGGAGCTCCGGCGAACCTACAAGGAAGTCGGGCCGGGAAAGTGTTCCCGGCGACGATCCTCTGACGCTCAAGTCAGACAAGAGGAAAATGATGTAGCTCCAAAGATGAGAGATCTCGTGGATTCCATACCTCCGGTGAAGTATGAGGGTTCTTATATAGAGCTCTGGGGAGACTTGTGCACACCTACCGAGGCGTACACGTCTCCTGTACCATACCTTAGTATGGGCTTGCCAGAGGAACATGCCTGACACCATACCGCTACAGTCCGAGCACCTCTCTGATGGGATGGTAGAACCTTCTGTCGTGAGATTCTACGTATGGCTTGGTCGTTGAACATGCTTGTTGTCAGAAGATGTCTCCCAGTGTCCCCTTGTCCTTGTCTCCTTTTTCCCCGAGCCGAGCGTCCCTCTACTCGGCAATAATCGATCCGACCGGACGTAGGTATCGGTCCGATCGGGTGCTCGGTTGAGACTGTTCCTTCACAGCCTTGCTGCTTTATGCCTCGGCCGAGCGGGCTGGCCGCTCGGCCCGACGACCCTGTTCACCCTGAGCGTCGGAAACCCGACTCCCCGTCGAGTTGTCTTTGATTCCGCTTGGACCCGTTCGGCCGGTTGATCCTACTCTTCTCCGATCGGCCGTTTGACTTTTGACCTCCACGTGGCGTTGACTCCCCTCAAAGGGGGTCCCCCGACCTTACTGCCGGATCACTTGCCTCCCCTTCAAGTCTAGTCGAAGGAGGCGATTAGTCCGACTGACTGGACCGTTAGTTGCACCGAGCGGCGTCTCCGTGAAACTATCTTCCGCTCGGCACCCACGGGGGTAGCTATAACGTCAGTCAACGCCAACATTCCTTGGATCTCTTCGAAGTCTGCGCTAATCTTCGACGTTAAGGTCGGGCACGCGCTCATTAAATGCACCCAGTGGCTGGCTGCCACATGTCACTGCTGTCGTCATCGTACGACGGCGGCGTCGCGGGCGACGAGACCGAGGCAGTTTAAAATGGACGGCTCGATGCGTGCTCCGGTTCCCGTGACCTGCATCCGACGGTGGAGGTCGTTCGGGCTCAGCCCTATAAAGCCTTCGCCTTCTCGCCGCATTTGTGTCTTCGCGTGTGCCGTAGCCTCCTTTGGCGTTTCAGTGCTCCGGTGATCTCATTGCTACTTCTTCCGGCGACTCCGTGTTCCTCGTCGATCTCTATTCTTCTCTGTAAGGTTCTTCTTCTTTTCTATCTTTGGTTTTCTTTGCGTTTCTTTCCCGAGTTTTGGTCCTCTGGGCGCTGTCTCGTTTGTCGTCCTCTTCTTTCTATTATCTGCCTCTTGTGGTTTCGTCCGTTCGGACAATGGCCAGTTCTTCTCAACCTCAAGACCCAGCCCTTGGCCCATGGTATACCACCATGGAGTCGCGCTTCGATCGGCGCGACGTCGATATTCTGATGGACACTTTTGAAATCCCTTCTGATTTTGAACTTATCTTACCCTCCCCCTCCGCTTGGCCACACAAACCGTCGCGCGGAGCTTTCTGTGTTTTCCGTGACCAATTCATAGTCGGTCTGCGATTTCCAATTCATCCCTTCATCGTTGAAGTTTGTAATTTTTTTGGCATTCCGCTCGGAAGCATAATCCCTAACACTTTCCGCCTTCTGTGCGGCGTCGTCGTCTTGTTCAAAATCCACAACATTCCCCTCCGACTGGAGGTCTTCTACTATTTCTACTACCCTAAACAGTCCGAGTTGGGCACTTACATGTTCCAGGCTCGGCCCGGTTTAGTTTTCTTTAACAAACTGCCCTATTCCAATAAGCATTGGAAAGAATATTATTTCTACCTCCGTCTTCCTGAGCGGGCCTCCTTCCAAACCCAATGGCAGGTCGGACCACCAATCTCCCCTGAGCTAAAGAGGTTCAAGACCCGACCGGACTATCTTCACGCTGCCAACATGCTAGCCGGTCTGAAATTTGACATCAATAAGTTCTTGCCTGAAGGGGTGATGTACATATTCGGCTTGAGTCCGATCAGGACCCCCCTTCCGAGCGGCTTCGGTAAGAATTTTACTCGTACATTTGCCTTGATTGCTAACTGATTTTCTCCTTTTTTTTCCTTTGCAGCGGACATCGTCATGGAGTCCATGATGGCCGGCATCTTGAAAAGGAAAGCGGCGGCGCTCGAGGCCGCGACTGCCAAAGAGATGGAGGCGCTTGGTATTGAGCCGGTCGGCTCACATGAAGGGGAGAGCGGGACTCACGAGGAGTCGGTCGCTCAGGCCTCTCCCCAGGATGTGGCAAGAGGAGCCACCCCCAGCGGAGGACCAACAGTCCAAGAGGAAGGCTCCGCTCAGGAGGAAGAGCGCTCTCTTCGACAAAAGAGACGCCGAACGGAGACACCACTCAGCTCGGCCACATCCGCGGTCCAGCCGACCGAACGAACCACCGCCGATTCTCGCGGCAAAGCTCCAGCGATCGAGGCGATCTCGTCCGATCGGACCCCATCCCAGCTGGATGCGTCGGCGGACCCTCTCGAGGCCATTCCAGTCAGCGCCCTTCCGCCCGCTCCCCGCCGAGTCGAACGTTCGGCCATTTTGTCCCAATTTTCTGCGCCGACCTCCGATCCTTCCTCGGCCTCCGCCCAGACGACTCCCGGTCGGCACCGTACCATCCGAGTCTCCTTGCATCTCCCCACTGAAGAGTTGATGCCTGAATCCGATCGGCCCACCGCGCCCGAGCACATGATCACAATGAAGGGTCCCCTAGCCGAGATGTGGGCCGACGCTCGGGTGCGCGTCGCGATGATTCCGCTCAGCAATCTGGCCAACAGCCATATGCAACAGGCCACTGGGGTAAGTATGTTTTCTCAAGTCCTTTACGCATTCTTTCCGGTCGGCTATTAACAATCTTGCTTATGTCAGAGATGGGTGGAGGAGATCGCCGTCTGCAACCGTCTGGCCATGGTGGACGAGGAGCTAAAGCGGCTAAGGAGTTCGGGCGGCGCGCCTTCCCAGGGTCCATCATATGCCGAGCTGCAGAAAGAGCTCAAGAAGGCCCAAGACTTGTTGGCAGCCGAGCAGAAGAAGACGGCCGACCAGGCTCACACTCTGGCCGAACTTGATCGCCGGAACAAATCACTGGATCGCAAAATAAGCCTGGCCACCCAGCAGAAGAAGACGGCCATCGCCGACCTGGATAAGAAGAATGTCGAGGCTCGGGGCCTAGAGCAAAGGGTTAAGGAGCTGATGGATCAGCTGGCCGGCGATAACGCGACCCGATCGGACGTGGTGATGAAGCTTGAGGCTGCCTTGCAAGAACACCAGGCGGCCGCCGACGCCTCCCGAGCGGCCCTCAAAGAATACCAGGAGGCTGAGCCAGGCCGGGTCGCCGCCTTGAGGCAAAATTACATCCGTTCGGTCGAATTCTCCGAAAAAGTATGCGAGTGGATGTATACTGCTTTTGAGCTTGCTATGACGACCACCACAACTTATTTGAAGTCCAAGGGTCATCTTCCCAACTCCGTCCTCATCCCGGCCCAAGACCAAGCGACGCTCCTCGGCACCATCCCAAAGGACATTTATGACTTCTTTGAGTAGAAGTTTTTATGTAATGCGGCCGCTCGGCCAAAAACTATCCTTTTTTGTAATTCGGCCGCTCGGCCTTAATTCCCCTGTTTTCAATGAAAAATTTATCTACGTTGTGCGCCTTCTTTTTTACTTTACTTTGTATGCTTGTGGGTGATTGGTCGGAGCCTATGACACACAACTTGGCCAACTAGGCCTTCCGAGCGGGCGTAGGTGACATTCGACTTGTCACTACTTTCCCTCGCCGCTTATCTTCAAACGTCTTTCGTTCCGGCCGGAGGGTTTATAGTCGCCGGCGTGACTCTCGATATTTAACGTCGAAGCTCGACGGCCTTCCGGCCGGAGGATTTATAGTCGCCGATGCGACTCTCGATATTTAAAGTCGGAGCTCGACGGTCTTCCGGCAGGATGGTTTATAGTCGTCGGCGCGACTCTCAATATTTAACGTCGGAGCTCGACGGTCTTCCGGCCGGAGGGTTTATAGTCGCCGGTTCGACTCTCGATATTTAACGTCGAAGCTCGACAGTCTTCTGCTTGGATGGTTTATAGTCGTCGGCGCGACTCTCGATATTTAACGTCGGAGCTCGACGGTCTTCCGACCGGAGGGTTTATAGTCGCCGGTGCGACTCTCGATATATAACGTCGAGCTGATCTTCCGACCGGAGGGTTTATAGTCGCCGGTGCGACTCTCGATATTTAAGGTCGGAGCTCGACGATCTTCCGCTCGGAGGGTTTATAGTCGCGAGCTCGACTCTCGATATTTAACGTCGGAGCTCGACGGTTCTTCCGCTCGGAGGGTTTATAGTCGCCGGCTCGACTCTCAATTTTTAACGTCGGAGCTCGACGGTCTTCCAGCCGGAGGGTTTAAAGTCGCCGGCGCGACTCTCGATATTTAACGTCGGAGCTCGACGGTCTTCCGCTCGGAGGGTTTATAGTCGCCGGCTCGACTCTCGATTTTTAACGTCGGAGCTCGATGGTCTTCCGCTCGGAGGGTTTATAGTCGCCGGCGCGACTCTCGATATTTAACGTCGGAGCTCGACGGTTCTTCCGCTCGGAGGGTTTATAGTCGCCGGCTCGACTCTCGATATTTAGAGCTCGACGGTCTTCCGCTCGGAGGGTTTATAGTCGCCGGCTCGACTCTCGATTTTTAATGTCGAAGCTCGACGGTCTTCCGCTCAGAGGGTTTATAGTCACCGGCTCGACTCTCGATTTTTAACGTCGGAGCTCGACGGTCTTCCGCTCGGAGGGTTTATAGTCGCCGGCTCGACTCTTGAATTTTAACGTCGGAGCTCGACGGTCTTCCGGCCGGAGGGTTTATAGTCGCCGGCGCGACTCTCGATTTTTAACGTCGAAGCTCGATGGTCTTCCGCTCGGAGGGTTTATAGTCGCCGGCTCGACTCTCGATTTTTAACGTCGAAGCTCGACGGTTCTTCCGACCGGAGGGTTTATAGTCGCCGGCTCGACTCTCGATATTTAACGTCGGAGCTCGACGGCCTTCCGGTCGGAGGGTTTATAGTCGCCGGCACGACTCTTGATATTTAACGTCGGAGCTCGACGGTCTTCCACTCGGAGGGTTTATAGTCGCCGGCTCGACTCTCGATTTTTAACGTCGGAGCTTGACGGTCTTCCGGCCGGAGGGTTTATAGTCGCCGGCTCGACTCTCGATATTTAACGTCGGAGCTCGACGGTCTTCCGCTCGGAGGGTTTATAGTCGCCGGCTCGACTCTCGATATTTAACGTCGGAGCTCGACGGTCTTCCGACTGGAGGGTTTATAGTCGCCAGCCCGACTCTCGATATTTAATGTCGGAGCTCGACGGTCTTCCGCTCGGAGGGTTTATAGTCGCCGGCTCGACTCTTGATATTTAACGTCGGAGCTCGACGGTCTTCCGCTCGGAGGGTTTATAGTCGCCGGCTCGACTCTCGATTTTTAACCTCGGAGCTCGACGATCTTCCGCGCGGAGGGTTTATAGTCGCCGGCTCGACTCTCGATATTTAACGTCGGAGCTCGACGGTCTTCCGCCCGGAGGGTTTATAGTCGCCGGCTCGACTCTCGATATTTAACGTCGGAGCTCGACGGTCTTCCGCTCGGAGGGTTTATAGTCGCCGGCTCGACTCTCGATTTTTAACGTCGGAGCTCGACGGTCTTCCGCTCGGAGGGTTTATAGTCGCCGGCTCGACTCTCGATTTTTAACGTCGGAGCTCGACGGTCTTCCGCTCGGAGGGTTTATAGTCGTCGGCTCGACTCTCGATTTTTAACGTCGGAGCTCGACGGTCTTCCGCTCGGAGGGTTTATAGTCGTCGGCTCGACTCTCAATTTTTAACGTCGGAGCTCAACGACCTTCAAGGCTAATTTCAACACGGATGATATATGCCCTGCCGATCGGCACGGGGTCTTTGTGTAGTCATCCGTTCGACGAATAATGCCAAATGCGTTTTATCACTTTGCTTCCTGCATTAAAAAGACACAGGCGACCATACATAAAACGAATTACATCGGCACACCTCTCACCCAGCTCGGTATGGCTGGGGATGATTTGCGCTCCACGGTCGATCCAGCTGTCGTCTGTCTTCATCCACCAAATAATAGGCACCCGAGCGGAGCTTTTCGATGACTTTGAAGGGTCCTGGAATGTTCTCGGGATCACACGGCTAGTGGTGCTTCCCCTTGAATGCCGACCGGATCTTTATCTCGGCCCCATGCTGAAATGTTCTCCGCTCGGCCTGCTGATGCTGACGTCGCCTGTTGCTCTAAGCGCTCGGCTTGCGCCTTTTGTTTCTGCCGCACCATGAGCTTAGCTGCTCTTGCCTTGATTAGAGCGTCAAGCTCCTCCTGGGAGAGCATCACGGTGTGCAGTCGTCCAGTTTCGTCCATCTCTTCCGCTCGGATGCAGGTGCGTTCCCACAGACGGCGCCAATTTGATCCTGTCCGAACGCTGAGTCGATGGACGCTGGGCACGTGGTGTTAGCTAGAGCCCTAGAGCCAATCATTAGATGATTGTATTTTGGACTTATTGTATCATATTCTATATAAATAAAGGTATTTGGATTTTGGTTATTATACTTACTTGTATTTGTGCCAAATAAACTAAGTATAATAATGTCCTTGAGTAGATGATTTTCACCTATATCAATCGGTTAGTTGAACCGATAGTGAGATGATATAGGGAACACTACTCTTAATCATTCCTAGTCGAGTATTAACATTCAGGGACAATGTTAATGCAATAAGACTAGCATGTAGGTCAACTCGATGACTTGATCTCACAAGTCATGGATATAGAGATATCAAGTTGACACATGGGTATACATTAGAGAATGTATACTGAATGACCCGCCATGAGAAAGTATCATGGATCGTTATATGAGTGTCATATACTTTCTCATGTGGCTATTAGTATAACTACTAGTCCTTAGACCTGAAGTCACCATAGATCCCTACATAAATTTGGTTTCGTCAAAAGTCACCCGTAACTGGGTGGACTATAAAGGCGATTACTGGGTATGTAACGAATTATGCAGAGGAATGTGAGTGATGTAGATGAGATCTATCCCTCCTATATGACGGGAGAGACATCAATATTCTTGATAGAGTGAGACCACGAAGTACATGACCATGCCTAAATGAGTCAATATAGGATATTGAGCTTATTTGATTTAGTGAGTCTACTTGGAGTTCAAGATTTAGATTGGTTAGAGGATGACACGGTCTATGCCTCACATTGACCAATCTAGATGTCTAGGATAGAAGGACACTTGTCATATATTGTGAGGAGTCACAATTAGTAGTCACAAGGTGATGTTGGATCTCGACATTCTTGTAACTTGGGTAGTAATGATGTGTTGCTAGATACCGCTCATTACTTATGCTCCTAAATGGGTTTAGGGCATTGTCAACGTTACAAGAACCTATAGGGTCACACACTTAGGATAATTAGATGGAGATTAGGTTCATATGATGAACCAAGAGGTCTTGATTCATTTGATGGATCCAATTGGATTAAGAGTAATCCAAATTGGGCTAATTGAGTTAGACTCAAGTTGATTCATGTATTCAATGAGTCTAATTTAGATTATGACTCATTAAATCAATTTAATTTAATGAATTAGATTCATTATATTAAGTTGGCTTGAATCAAATGGTTAGATTAGATCAACCATGGAAGAGATTTGGTCAAGTTTGACTTGACTTGATAGGAAGATTAAAAGTCAAGTTTGACTTGACTTTATGCCACCTCATTGGTGAGTTGGCATTGATGTGGACCAATGATGATGCACCACATCATCATGGTTGCCACCTCATGGGAGTTACTAGTGAGTGTCACCTCATGGAGGTTACATTCCCTCTTTGATGACAACTTAATGCATTAATGAGGAGGTTACATTTGGGAAATGTGGCCGACCACAATTTGAATGAAAATGGATTCATTTTCATTCAAGTGATTATTATTGCATCTTCTTCCTCTCAAGCTCTTCTTCTCCTCCTCATCTTGGTCGAACCACAAATAGGTGCTAGCACACCTCTTTGTGTGTTTTTCTCCACCTACGTGTTCGTGTGGATACTTCTAGAGGGGTATCTATCTTGATACTCTCGAGATCCGGCGTTTTGGACGAGCGGGATACGCGAAAGGCACGCTTCGAAGGTATAATTCTTCTTCATGTAGATCTAGGAGTAGATCTAAGTTGTAAACTCATACTCGTATCATTTTGAAAAGTTTTCTTCGTACGAGATCCGTTGGCTAGGGTGATTCAGGGTTTCCGCGACGCGAAAAAGCGGTTTTCGCGGCCCGAAAATCCCAACAGTGGTATCAGAGCCACGTGCGAAGCTTGTACGAGTTCAGTTTTTATTTTTATGAAAAATAAACATTCTGTGAATTTCTATAAATTTATGATTTTATGGTTTTTATGGGTATTTTTCTCGTAGAAGCGAAGCACAAGTGTCTCGGCACTTGTAGGCTTCGGCTACCGGGAAGAATTTTCAAAAACGGCTTTGTTTCGACCCAAAACTTTTTGGGACAGCGGACTAAGGCGCTCTTGGATCGCTTAGGAGCAACTCGCGATGGTTAGATCGCGGGTAGGGGTACTACCCCTAACCCCGCAAGGGGATTTGCTCCGCGATTGCGCCCGAAATCGCTAATCGGGACTGCCGGGAAAAATTTACTCATAAAATCTGTAAAATTATGAAAAAATTACAGAAAATTAGAGAAATATATAATTTTGAATTATATATTAATTTTGTGATAGTCATGGCCCAAAAACCCAATTTGATTGGATAAAATATGTTGTAATTCATAATACGGCCTGCGCGCCGTGATGTGATGTGCATGTTGTACTTTTATTTTATTTTTTTTTCTCGCGACCTGCGCGTCGTGCCTTTCTTTTATTCTGGTTGTAAATTAGATTTAGACTCGAATGTAAATTGAGTTTCAAAAATTGTAATGTACAAAATTGGAGCTGTGGAAGGTCCACTCGAGACGGAGTTACGAGGAAGGCGCGAGCAACACAAGGTGGTCAAAAGGAAGGCGCTTGAGAAGTTGACCTTAGGTTGACCATCCGATCTTCTCATTGGCTTGAGAAGATCGTAGTAGGGCCATGACATAATCACAAAATAATTTAATTAATTGCTTATATGTATGTGATGCATGTTTAATTAAGTAGTTAATTAGTGCCTAGCGATTAGATTAGATCTAAGTCGTGCACATGATGCACCCTTCGATTAGATTAGATCTATCGAGTATATGATATGCATCATCTTTTAGATTAGATCTAAATCACGTCAACTCATAATGTCTACCGTGCCGTGATACCTACCACTACCTCGATCACATGCTGTTGTTGAATCTGCCAAAGCAGAGCAACACATACTATCTTGGTAGGGTACGGAGGGACAATCTTGGTCCCGCCTATCAACGCATGGGCGAATACAAACTCAATTAGATTGAGTATTACTAGTTTACTCGGTTGGATCGAGTACAACTATAGGCATTCTTCCAATGGTTGGAAAGATAGGTCAAAATCACATATATATTAACTCTCGGGCGTATTAGCCAAAGCTAACTCGAGTTTTTAATATAAATGCAGATTTTATCCTATAAACAAAAGTTGCATAGAGATGTAATTGGTAATCGTTACCTACCGATCATACTAAGTCTTGGGCATATTAGCCAAAGCTAACTCAAGGGTTAGTATGATGTGGATCTTGTCCCACATGAATTATAGAATTCAGTGGGAGCATCATTTAGTTAAAGGCCTAATTAAATGATTAAGAATATGATATTTATTTCTACTTTTATTCTGTTGTAGATAACCATGACGTCAAATACGAACACCTTCTCCCTGCGATCTGTCCTTGAGAAGGACAAGCTCAACGGAGCAAACTTCCTGGACTGGTACAGGAACCTGAGAATAGTTCTCACTCAGGAACGTAAACTGTACGTTCTGGAGCAGCCCATTCCGGAGGCTCCTCCTGCCACTGCCCCGCGAGCTGACCGAGATGCTTTCAAGAAGCATCAAGATGACGCATTAGATGTGTCCTGTCTAATGCTCGCGACCATGAACTCTGAGCTTCAGAAGCAACACGAGTTAATGGGCGCTTATGATATGGTTGAACATCTTCGTCAACTATATCAAGGACAAGCGAGGCATGAGAGATTTGAGATCTCAAGGGCACTGTTTCAGTGCAAGATGTCAGACGGGGCTCCTGTAGGCCCATATGTACTCAAAATGATTGGGTACATAGAGAACCTACAAAGGTTGGGGTTCCCACTTGGCCAAGAGCTGGCCACCGACCTGTTCTTGCAATCCTTACTGGATAGCTATAGTCAATTCGATCTAAACTACAAGCCATTGCCCGAGCTGTTTAGCATGTTAAGAACTGCTGAGCTAAACCTTAAGAAGGCTAAGCCCAACACTGTTATGATGGTTCGAAACATAAGGGCAAGGGCAAGCCCAAAGGCAAGGGAAAGTCCCAAGCCAAGGGCAAAGGCAAGGCACTGAAGCCTAAAGGAGGGGTCGCCAAGGATGCTACCTGCTTCCACTGCAGTCAGACCGGGCACTGGAAGAGGAACTGCAAGGTATACTTGGAGGATCTTAAGAAGCGAAGTGAGACTTCCACTTGGTATATATGTTATAAGTCAATCTATCTATTTCTACATCATGGGTATTAGATCTGGATGTGCTTCTCACATTTGTCTTGATGTCGTTGAGAAATAGCGGGGCATTGACAAAGGCGAGGTGGACCTACGAGTAGGCAATGGAGCACGGGTTCTTGTAGGGACTTACTTTCTATCTCTGCCCTCTGGGCTTGTACTAGAGCTAGTCGATTGTTGTTATGTGCCTGCATTAACTAAGAACATTATATCAGTTTTTTGTTTGGATAAGAAAGGTTTCTCGTTTACTATAAAGAACAAATGTTGTTCCGTCTATTTAAACGATATGTTCTATTGTAGTGCACCTCTGATAAACGGACTCTATATTCTAGACCTTGAGAGCCCTATCTATAACATAAATACCAAGAGGTTCAAGTCAAATGACATGAACCAAACCTACCTCTGGCACTGTCGCTTAGGTCATATAAATGACAAGCGCTTATCCCAGCTTCATAAGGATGGTTTGCTGGACTCATTTGATTTAGAATCATATGAGATATGCGAGTCATGCCTACGAGGCAAGATGACCAAGACTCCCTTTAGTGGGCATAGCGAGAGAGCAACTGATTTGTTAGGACTCATACATAGTGATGTATGTGGCCCTTTCAATGTTGCTGCTAGAGGCGGTTATAGATACTTCATCACATTTACTGATGACTTCAGTAGATATGGTTATGTGTACTTGATGACACATAAGTCTGAATCCTTTGAAAAGTTCAAAGAATTCAAGAATGAAGTACAGAACCAGCTTGGCAAGAGTATTAAGATACTTCGATCCGATCGAGGTGGAGAATACCTTAGCCATGAGTTTCGTGACTACCTAGCTGAGTGTGGGATTCTATCCCAACTCACTCCTCCTGGGACACCACAGTGGAATGGTGTATCCGAAAGGAGGAATCGTACCCTATTAGATATGGTACGATCTATGATGAGTCACACTGATCTTCCGACATACCTTTGGGGCTATGCTCTAGACACGGCAGCTTTTATACTCAACCGAATTCCATCCAAGGCCGTGATTAAGACACCATATAGGATATGGACTGGGAAAGATGCCCAGGTGTCTTTCATAAGGATTTGGGGTTATGAGGCTTACGTTCGACGTCAAGTCTCAGACAAGTTAGGACCCAAATCCGACAAGTGCTACTTTATTGGATATCCCAAGGAAACTAAGGGATATTATTTCTACATTCCCAGTCAGCACAAGGTAGTTGTGGCAAAGACTGGGGTCTTTCTAGAAAGGAACTTTGCTTCTAGAAAGACTAGTGGGAGCGCGTTCGATCTTAAAGAAGTTCAAGATGCGAACAATAGCACTGATGCCTCGATGAAAATTGAACTGGAACCACAAAGTGTTGTGGATGATGTTGTTCCATAAGGAGTTGAGGAACAACAACCAGTTCAAGTAGACATACCTCTTCGCAGGTCTGATAGGGTACGTCGTCAGCCTGAGAGATACTCATTTCTCTTGTCTGACCATGATGACGTTATGCTCATAAAAGATGAGCCTACCACCTATCAGGAAGCTGTGATGAGACCAGATTCCGAGAAATGGCTAGAGGCCATGAGATCCGAAATGGAATCCATGTACACCAACCAAGTATGGACTTTGGTTGATCCACCTGAAGGGGTAAAACCCATTGGGTGCAAGTGAGTCTTTAAGAGAAAGACTGACATGGATGGACTTATCTATAAGGGTCGCTTGGTAGCTAAAGGTTTCAAGCAGATTCACGGTATTGACTATGATGAAACCTTTTCTCCAGTAGCGATGTTTAAGTCCATTCGGATCATGCTTGCTATTGCAGCCTACCATGACTATGAGATATGGCAGATGGATGTCAAAACCGCGTTTCTGAATGGAAACCTACTCGAGGATGTGTACATGACACAACCCGAGGGTTTGTAGATCCACAAATACTAAATGTATGATGCATAGGTCCATTTATGGACTAAAACAAGCTTCTCGGAGCTGGAATCTTCGATTCGATGATGCAATCAAACAGTTTGGTTTCATCAAGAACGAAGATGAACCTTGTGTCTACAAGAAGGTTGTAGGGGATATAGTTGTCTTCCTCATATTGTATGTGGATGACATACTACTCATTGGGAAGTGCATCCCTATGCTTCAGTCTGTCAAGACTTGGCTAGGGAGTTGCTTCTCAATGAAGGACTTAGGTGAAGCATCCCGCATTCTAGGGATACAGATCTATAGAGATAGATCTAAGAGATTGCTTGGCCTAAGTCAGAATACATACATTGACAAGGTACTCCTTCGGTTTGCCATACAGAACTCCAAGAAGAGATTTCTGTCGATGTCACATGGCGTGAGTCTTTCGAACACTCAAGGTCCCTCTTCTAGAGAGGAGAGAGACCGCATGGATCAGATCCCTTATGCCTCAGCCATAGAATCGATCATGTACGCCATGCTATGTACTCGACCTGATGTCTCGTATGCTTTGAGCATGATGAGCAGATACCAGTCAGATCCAGGTGAAAGTCACTGGATAGCGGTCAAGAATATTCTTAAGTACTTAAGAAGGACTAAAGAATATTTCTTGATATATGGAGGCAATGATGAGCTAGGGACATAGTTGTCTTAGGCAGTGATGACTATGTAAGGATCAGATCGGGGTTCGTATTTTGCATTAATGGTGGTCTGTGAGTGGAAGAGTTCGAAGCCACAATAGCTGATTCTACGATAGAAGCCGAGTACATTGCTGGCAGCAAAGGAGGCGGCTTGGATCCGCAAGTTCATCATCGAACTTGGGGTGTTTCCATCTTGACCCCATTGAGCTCTATTGTGACAACAATGGAGCTATAAGCGAAGGAACCTCGCTCACACCAGCGGACCAAACACATACTACGGCGCTTCCATCTCATTCGAGAGATCATCGAGAGAGGAGATGTGAAGATTTGCAGAGTACCTACAGAGGCTAACATCGCAGATCCCTTGACCAAGGCTTTGGCACAGAAGAAGCATGATGGTCACACTAGGTCATTTGGGCTTAGAGCCTACACTGATTGGCACTAGTGCTAGTGGGAGATTGTTAGCTAGAGCTCTAGAGTCAATCATTAGATGATTGTATTTTGGACTTATTGTATCATATTCTATATAAATAAAGGCATTTGGATTTTGGTTATTATACTTACTTGTATTTGTGCCAAATAAACTAAGTATAATAATGTCCTTGAGTAGATGGTTCTCACCTATATCAATCGGTTAGTTGAACCGATAGTGAGATGATATAGGGAACACTACTCTTAATCATTCCTAGTCGAGTATTAACATTCAGGGACAATGTTAATGCAATAAGACTAGCATGTAGGTCAACTCGATGACTTGATCTCACAAGTTATGGATATAGAGATATCAAGTTGACACATGGGTATACATTAGAGAATGTATACTGAATGACCCGCTATGAGAAAGTATCATGGATCGTTATATGAGTGTCATATACTTTCTCATGTGGCTATTAGTATGACTATTAGTCCTTAGACCTGAAGTCAACATAGATCCCTACATAAGGAGTTATGTACTTTGGTTTCGTCAAAAGTCACCCGTAACTGGGTTGACTATAAAGGCGATTACTGGGTATGCAACGAATTATGCAGAGGGATGTGAGTGATGTAGATGAGATCTATCCCTCCTATATGACGGGAGAGACATCAATATTCTTGATAGAGTGAGACCACGAAGTACATGGCCATGCCCAAATGAGTCAATATAGGATATTGAGCTCATTTGATTTAGTGAGTCTACTTGGAGTTCAAGATTTAGATTGGTCAGAGGATGACACAGTCTATGCCTCACATTGACCAATCTAGATGTCTAGGATAGAAGGACACTTGTCATATATTGTGAGAAGTCACAATTAGTAGTCACAAGGTGATGTTGGATCTCGACATTCTTGTAACTTGGGTAGTAATGATGTGTTGCTAGATACCGCTCATTACTTATGCTCCTAAATGGGTTTAGGGCATTGCCAACGTTACAAGAACCTATAGGGTCACACACTTAGGACAATTAGATAGAGATTAGGTTCATATGATGAACCAAGAGGACTTGATTCATTTGATGGATCCAATTGGATTAAGAGTAATCCAAATTGGGCTAATTGAGTTAGACTCAAGTTGATTCATGTATTCAATGAGTCTAATTTAGATTATGACTCATTAAATCAACTTAATTTAATGAATTATATTTATTATATTAAGTTGGCTTGAATCAAATGGTTAGATTAGATCAACCATGGAAGAGATTTGGTCAAGTTTGACTTGACTTGAGAGGAAGATTAAAAGTCAAGTTTGACTTGACTTTATGCCACCTCATTGGTGAGTTGGCATTGATGTGGACCAATGATGATGCACCACATCATCATGGTTGCCACCTCATGGGAGTTACTAGTGAGTGCCACCTCATGAAGGTTACATTCCCTCTTTGATGACAACTTAATGCATTAATGAGGGGGTTACATTTGGGAAATGTGGCCGGCCACAATTTGAATGAAAATGGATTCATTTTCATTCAAGTGATTATTATTGCATCTTCTTCCTCTCAAGCTCTCCTTCTCCTCCTCATCTTGGCCGAACCACAAATAGGTGCTAGCACACCTCTTTGTGTGTTTTTCTCCACCTACGTGTTCGTGTGGATACTTCTAGAGGGGTATCTATCTTGATACTCTCGAGATCTGGCGTTTTGGACGAGCGGGATACGCGAAAGGCACGCTTCGAAGGTATAATTCTTCTTCATGTAGATCTAGGAGTAGATCTAAGTTGTAAACTCGTACTCGTATCATTTTGAAAAGTTTTCTTCGCACGAGATCCGTTGGCTAGGGTGATTCGGGGTTTCCGTGACGCGAAAAAGCGATTTTCGCGGCCCGAAAAACCCAACACGTGGCGCTCTCCCAGGTGATGATGTGGATCTCCGACCGGCGGTAGGGAGCTCCGGCGAACCTGCAAGGAAGTCGGGCTGGGAAGGGGTTCCCGGTGACGACCCTCCGAAGCTCAAGTCAGGGAAGAGGAAAATGATGTAGCTCCAAAGATGAGAGATCTCGTGGATTCCATACCTCCGGTGAAGTATGAGGGCTCTTATATAGAGCTCTGGGGAGGTTTGTGCACACCTACCGAGGCGTACACGTGTCCTGTACCATACCTTAGTATGGGCTTGCCAGAGGAACATGTCTGACACCATACCGCTACAGTCCGAGCACCTCTCTGATGGGACGGTAGAACCTTCTGTCGTGAGATTCTGCGTATGACTTGGTCGTTGAACATGCTTGTTGTCAGAAGATGTCTCCCAGTGTCCCCTTGTCCTTGTCTCCTTTTTCCCCGAGCCGAGCGTGCCTCCGCTCGGCAAGCATCGATCCGACCAGGTGCTCGGCTGAGACTGTTCCTTCACAGCCTTGCTGCTTTACGCCTTGGCCGAGCGGGCTGGCCGCTCGGCCCGACGACCCTGTTCACCCTGAGCGTCGGAAACCCGACTCCCCGTCGGGTTGTCTTTGATTCCGCTTGGACCCGTTCGGCCGGTTGACCCTACTCTTCTCCGATCGGTCGTTTGACTTTTGACCTCCACGTGGCGTTGACTCCCCTCAAAGGGGGTCCCCCGACCTTACTGCCGGATCACTAGGGTTGTAAATGAACCAAATATTCATAAACAAGTTTGATGTTCAGCTTGATAAGAAATTATTTATATTTGTTCAATGCACACAAGATCAATTAAATAAACAAGCTTGAACTACTTATTAAACTAAACAAAGAAGCTTGAATATATATATTTAGCTCAAAAGTTTTTATGAACAATGTTCATTAATAAAACTCTTATCAACATGCTAAATAAATTTAAAAAAAAACTTTTAAAATGAACAAATAAGTTTGAATTATTAAATTCAACAATCAATCAAACAAATTTAAATTGGGAGCTCGATAACATCTAAACAAACCAAGTTTAAATCAAGTTTAAACCAAATTTAAGCTTATAAAAAATAAACCAAGTCAAGTTTAAATAATTATTTCAGAGGCTTAGCTCATTTTAAGTTTGACACGACTTAACTCGATTACCTTATCAAACAAGTATGAATACCTCAAAACTTGGCTCGGCTTGAGTTATTTATAGCTTTATTCATAACTCTTGTAATATAAATACTTCATCTTTAATAGTTAATATATGTCAATATCATATTATAACAACTATAAGATTATAGTTATTACAATTATATAGTTATAATAACTATAAAATTATAATTATTATCATTGTATACACTAATAATTATATAATTATTATCATTGTATACACTAATAATTATGTGTTGTAGTAATTATAGTTCTGAACTTTTGTAATATAGATGCTTTACTTTACTAACATGGATAAATATTAGTTAACACATGTTATGACTGTTATAATTATATATTATAATAACATAAAAGATAAGGATAATTTTAAAAAAAATAACATATATAGACATGGGCGGAGGTCTTTTTTATATAATAAATAAAAATTAAAAGCCCCTTTGACAATTGTAAGAAAAAGTTAGTGACTTTAATTTTTATTTATAAATAAGAATATTAAAATGAAATAAAATAAAATTAAATATAGATGAAGAGGACTGACCGCATGAGCTGTCTGTCCGCTGCGGAGGCTGACAGGAGCCCTCTGTTTTCCTCCGCTCGCCTGAGAAGATACGGGATCACTTGCTCCACCGGACCGAATGGCAAGTACTTGCTCACTTGAAACCCAGCGTTCCGAAGTCCATACGACAGCCCATTTGCCATCCCCATCAGCTGCGCGAACTTCACCCTCTCATCTTCCTTCCCGATTCCTAGCTCCTGAGCCTTCAACGCCGCTGCTTGCGCTGCACAGTACGATCGATAGATCATCTTTCTCGGCGCACGTACGTGTGTTTATTCTGAATCAGACGAAGGGAAGAGATTTGATTTGAGGAATACCGGATTGAAGGTTGTGGGTGGCGACGACGACCGCAGCAGCTCCTCTGCTGACTCGCTCAATCATGAAAGAAGCACAGTCGTTGAAGCACCGGTGCGTTTCTTGGATGCTCCCGTGCAGTGGAGACGGCGCGGCCATGGCCGCTGCCAGCCGGGTCTCTCTGCTCAGGTAAGCGCCTCGGACGAGCTTGACCCCCAGACTGACCCCTGCTGCTGCTGCACCTTCCGCAGCGTTCATCATCCTCTCTCTCGAGTCCCTCAAATAAGTCTGAATTGTCCCGTAAACAGTAGGCCGATCGCCGTGATTGAACTTTAACGCTGCCCAGTAGGTGAGGTAATCGATGGCGGGTTGAACGGAGGAGTATTCGGCGTCGATTAGTAGGGGGATGTCGGCCTGTGCGCACCTCTGGCAGATGGCGGAGAGCCGGCGTGCGGCCAGTTGAAGGTCGTTCTCTTCGGTCTCCGTCAGGGGATGCGGCTCGGTTGGGGTGAGGTGCAGAGGACTGGACGCGCAGAGAACGGGGAAGGAATGAGATCTCCATGCGACTGGCCGAAATGAAGGATTTTGCTGCTCCCATCGTAGCGCATCGCTCGCTCTTTCTAGCAGTGAGATGGGAGCGAGAGCAGTCATCTTCACGCAGACGCTGGTCTGAGATGGGAGGTGGGTGAGCAGTGGCATGGTTCTGTTTGATCGGGAAAGGGGGAGATTTGTGGTTAGGTGGGACTTACGGAGGTGGGCGGGAGGGACGAGGCCATGTCGACGGCGCGGAGGAAGCCGGCGAGGTTGCGGTCGCAGGCAGCGGCGTCGTCGGCGTCCTCCATCCCGTAATCGAGGATGGAGCGCAGCCCGGCATCCGTCCACATCGCGCGCACCGTGCGGGCGGCATCCTCGACCTGCTCGCCGGCGCAGAAGTGGCGGTGCACCGTGGCTCGGGCTGCAGTGAGGACGGCGGCTCGGAGGAGTCGACGTTCCTTCGGAACGGACGAGCGGAGAGCCGCCGCGGCGAGGTCGACGAGGGGGCCGGAGGCCATAGCGGAGAGGGTGGCGAGGGAGCGGAGGAGGGCGGAGGTGGGGACGGAGGCAAAGAGGCGCCTGGTGTCGGAGAGGTCGATATAGAAAGGTGGCTGAGGAGGTGGAGGGAAGCCGGCGGCAGGGAGCTTGGCGGCGACGGAGGAGAGGGAGCGGGCGGTGATTTTGGTTGCGCTTCTCATCGTCGGCGTTTGATTCTATGGAATTCAACGGCGAGTCCTGTTGGTATTCATATGACTGATCCGGTCTGAGGGGAGTTTCTGACCGATCATTCGATTCCGACGGATGTTCAACATATTCGAATGGGCAAATTACCTCACTGTCCCTACACCTTTTCAGTCATCCATGTTTTTTCCCCTTTAATTTTTTTTTCCTAAATAAATCAGTCATGCAACCTTTTAAATAGATCGTTTGTAACTTCTCCATTAATTTTTTCTAAAAACATTCACGGAAATTATTCCTGAAGACATCTACCCCTACCATAGCTACCTCCTCTTTGGCACCCGGTGATGATGACAATCTCCCTGATAGTAAATTGATCGCATCCGCTCCTTATGATGGTAGTCAAACCCGGTCCAGTGGAAGTACAGCGAAGAAATACAGCTGCGACTCCTTGAAATTTTAATCAAATATTATTCGGATGATAGGAAACTTTTTATTCTTAAAAAGATTCAAAAGGTAAATAGGAGATTTTATAGTTTCAGTCAATCTTTTTGAAAAAAAAAAAAATTGACTAATGACCTATAAATATCTTTTTAAATGGCTGATTTATTGAAGGAAAACAATGGAGAGCTATAAATAGATAATTGAAAAAGTTTATTGCCACGGGTTTTAATATTGCGGGTATGTCAATTGTATCAGCCACACAAGGACAAAAAACAAATATGACCTGGGTAACAGAGATAGCTATAGTAGGTTGCCTTTATGTACTTGTACCTATTGCAATAGTGTTAAACTATTTGG
Source organism: Zingiber officinale (assembly GCF_018446385.1). NCBI lineage: Eukaryota > Viridiplantae > Streptophyta > Magnoliopsida > Zingiberales > Zingiberaceae > Zingiber > Zingiber officinale. Next base: position 40,127,452 of record NC_056000.1, read on the forward strand.
ATGATATTGAGATAATTTTAATTAAATTTAAATAATTTTAACTAAATTAATAAAAAAAATAAAATATAAAATATTTTATTTTAATTTATGTAGGAGTAGATATGATTTCAATTATTTATAAAGCGGTCTTTTATTGTTATTTTTTTAAATGGGATACTTTCTGACAATAATTTAGTGATTATTAGTTGGTAAGGTCGACTACAATTATATTAGTTATGGTCATAATTTTTTTTTTATATCAAATATTAAGATCTTAAAACTTATTTAATTGTAATAGATGGTCGAACCTCATATTTTATCCCTTAAGCAAATTCAGGACACAGTGTGATTTTTAATTTTGAGATAGAATGTCAGACCTTATATTTTATCCAGCAAATAAATTTTGAGATTGCATCTGGTCTCTCACCACTACACGTTCTGGGAGTAATTATTGCAATTATCATCATAATTATTGTATAATGAAGCAGTTGCAATAAAAATTACTGCAATATAATAGTTTCAAAAAATTTTTTTTTTACTAAGTTGGTATGATTTTAATTTAAACTGAGTAATTTTAATCAAATGGATAAAGTGTATTGAAATATAAAGTGTCTTATATGTGTAGTAATTTTAACCTTTTATTTTTCATGGTAATAAATATGATTACTACGTACTACTTCAAAAATATTATAGTAAAAGTATTTTTAAGATGAAAAATATAATGGAATGCCCTTATTTAAATTTTTACCTTATTTTTGTATTCAAGAAAAGATTATTTCTAGTTTACAACTCAAAATAATATACAATAAAAATTAGAATGGAATACTTTTGAAAAATTATTCGATATCTAAAGACCATTTTAATTTTTAGCTTTTGAGAACTATCAACTGTAACTTTATGTTTTATATAAATGTTAAGGTGTAACCTAATGTTAAATAGCGACTCAAAATATTTCAATCTTCAAAGAAGTTCAAAAAAGAAAAAGTAAGGCCTACATGAGGGCGGATTGAGTTTATTGAATAAATTTGATTGGAAAAACTATGGGTAAAAATCAAAAGGACACTCCAAATTATGTAAATCATGAAAAGGATGTTTTTTCCAAAAAACTATCAAAAGAGGGTCTCACTAGATGTTTTAAAAAATATTTTGATATAATATTGTTCAAAATTTAGGATTTAGGAATAAGATTTTAAAAATATTTAAACTTCATCAAAATTACTTTAAAATAATCAAAATCACTTTAAAATAATTATAAAGAATACTAAGTAACTACTATATTACTATAACAACATTGTATTAGGTATTATATTGCAATAACTATAGAGTAATTTTTATAAATTGTAATAGTTAGTCATAGTTTCTATAATAATGCTAAAAGGAATAACATTGTAGTAGCTATCAGTAACTATTATAACAATACTGAAATAAGAGATATTCTCAAAATAAAATATTTGATGGGGTGTCCTTTTAATTTATATTTGTGTGTGTGGAAAAAAGAGATGTTCCTTTGATGATTTGTATTATTTGGAATTTTTTTAAAAAAATTTTTACCAAAACAAACCTAATGATATATAATATATGTTTTTTAAAAAAAAAACACTTATGTTTTTTCTCAATTAAATATATTGGCCGTATAGGACAATTAATATAATACCACACATTTATAATTCATTAATTATGAAGGTCATGTTCCCTATTATATTTGTATTGTCAAGGATTCCATAAAAATGAACAGCTTAACAAATCATATTTTCGTGGGTCAGTCCACATCAATATCAAAATAATGGAGCTACTTAAATTATTGGATAGAAACCATCCAAAATTAAACATAATTTATTCAAAATAATTCTAGCCATAATTTATATATATATATATATATATATATATATATTCTAACTCTTGTTGGATGGCTAAGATAATGGGACAATATTCATTAAGTCGGAAAAATAATTTCTCTATTTTAATTAGATTAAGTTAATATGAGGTCAAGTAGCCTAAATCAGAGGACTCAGAGCTTAGGAAAGTAGCCCGAATCGAGATAGATTGAGATTAAGGGCTTGTAGCCTTGAATGAGAAGGTTGAATTCAAGGGCAAATAACCCGGATCTAGAAGGTGCTCAAAAGACTAGAGAGGAGGATGTTAGGTCTAAGATGAGAAAATTGGATTACAAAAATTAATTTTATATAATTTGATCATTACAGGATCTCGATTATTGACGTATTAATATTAATTAATATAATGGAACATGCAAAAGAATCCAGATTTATAACTAAAAAATATTCATATATGTCTATAATACTATGATATTATCTATTTTAAACCTAATTCCTCGTGGCTTTCCTCTTGACTCTATCTAAAATATCTCATATCAATAAAGATATCATATACCCTTTTAAATTTATAATCTTTTTTATATTTTTCTAATATGAGACTTTGATTGAATCCCTAACATTCTCCCCTTAAACGAAGGACCGTCATTACTCTCAAGATCTAAGCTTTTCCGCGAGCATCCGGTCACCTTGACCATCTTGACCTACTCCGAACCTTCTCCAAAAGTATCTGGTCATCCTGATCTGCTCTGGGTCTCCCCGCAAGCATCATGATCATTCTGACATGCTCAAGGCCTCCCCGTAAGCATCCGATCACCTAGACCTACTCCGGACATCCCCGCGAGTATTCGGTCACCTTGACCTACTCCGGGCATCCCGCAAGCATCCTGCCCACACTGACCTACTCCAGGCCTTTCACGCGAGCATCTGGTCATCTTAACCTACTTCGGGCCTCTCGCAAGCATTATAGTTATCCTGATCTACTCTGGGCCTCCTGGTCACCCTGACCAACACTAGGCCTCCTCACTAGCATCCTGGTCATCCTGACCTACTTCAGGCTTCTCTGCGAGTATCTGGTCACCCTAACCTATTTCGAGTCTCCCCCGTGAGTATCCAGTCACCCTAACTTGTTTCAAGCCTCCTCATGAGTTTTCGGTCATCCTGACCTGTCTCGGGCCTCCCCGCGAGCATCCCGGTCACCCCAACCTGCTTTGAGCCTCTCCACGAGTATCAGGTCACCTTGACCAGCTCCGAGCCTCTCTACAAGCATTTGGTCACCCTGATCTACTCAGGTCTCATCATAAGTATCCGATCATTTTTTGTTCGAGTATATACTAAAAGCTTAACTTTTTGTAAACATTTATTTTGAAATAAAGAATCACATTGGTCAAATGTCTACATTTATATGCTAAGTATAGTTGTTCAATTAATTTATATTGTAGATAACATGGTATGTGATGTCACACGCAGAAGATCATGTTATCAGTTCCTTATAAGTTATAAAAAGGTAGCTCACGACTAAGATGAAAATGAACAAACCATTGGAATAGTCGTAGTGTAATTTGATATTAGTTTATCTTGACTATAAAATTACACTAGTACACTCTGAGTGTATTGAGTAGGACCATTTGAGGTAGTTTGTTTTTATACTGACTATATAAAAGAATAATACCTCTATTATTATGGAAGTGTGTACTCTTAATCATGATATAATAACAAATACATATACTTAATACTTATTTCTTTAATTTATCAAAGGGTGTGATTTAGCTCGTTAAATCAATAGGCCCGATAAGTTGGGAAATGATATTATTTATTGGTATGTTGTTGATTATAGAATAAAACTGTGTCATAGTAATATAGGTTGATGATGTCCCCTTGAGGAGCTCATAAGGATTGTTATGTAAACCCTGCATGTGGACTTAGTCTGACATGACGATAAGGTTGAGTGGTACTACTCTTGGAGCTAGATATTAATTAAGTGAGTTATCAGTAACTCATTTAATTAGTGGACATTCAATATCTTAAACACAGGGAGATCAACACACTCATGATAAAAAAGAGCCCATATAGTAATATGGGATTGGTGCGGTAATGCAATAATAACTTTTTAGTGGAATGAGATATTATTGATGAACTCGAGTTGGGTGTTCGGGGCGAACACGGGAAGCTCAAGTTCATCGGGAGACCAAAACTAATTCCTCCTCTCGGTCCCTGTTGTAGCCTCTTATTTATAAAGTTTTATATCTACCCTAAACTCACCTTTTTACCCATCCATAGATGGTCGCCCAAGCCAAGCTTGGAGCCAAAGCAAGGGTTGGCCAAGATAAGCATTGGATGGATCAAGTGGTGGCCGACCCTAGCTTGGAGCCCAAGCTTAGGTGGCCGACCACAATAAAAATAAAAAGGATTTTATTTTAAAATCTTTCTTAATGTCGAAGACATGATTTTTAAAGAGAGTTTTAAAATTAAATTTTACTTTTTTATAGTTTCTATAAAGGATTAAGAGAAAGGTTTGATATCTTTCCTTATTTGTAGATTAAAAGGAAGATTTTAATTTTCGAGAAAACTTTCCTTATTGCAATCATCCACATGTTTTAATAGAGAGGTTTTAATTTATAAAAGTTTTCTTTTATAACCAACCATGAAGGGAATTTTTTAAAAGAGAAATTTTTATTTAAAAAAATTTCCGGAAACAAATTAGAAAGTTTTAATTTTGTGTTTAAAACTTTCCTAGTTTGGAGGACTTGTAGGGCCAACATTAAAAGAATAAAAGGAAATTTTAGTTAAATTTTCCTTTTGTTCATTGGCAAGGAAAAATAAGGAAGTTTTAATTATGTTTTAAAACTTTCCTTATTTGTCAAGACCAAGGAATATAAAAGAGAGGGTAGAGGTATCTCACCTTACAACAACACATATATTTCTCTCTTCTCCTTTCCTTGGTGGTGGTCGGCCCTCTCCTCTCTTCTTTCTCTCTTCTCCTTTTGTTGAGGTCGGCGGCACTTGGAGTTCTTATTTCATCTTGGTGGCCAGTTGCTTGAGGAGAAGAAGAAGAGAAAGAAAGCATCCCTTGGAGCTTGGTTGGTGGGCGAAGTTCTTCATCTCTAGGAGATTGTTGGTGGCCGAAACTTACAAGGAGAAGAAGGAGGCTTGGGTGGATTTTCATCTCGGTAGATCGTCGCCCACACGACGTCTGAGATAAGAAGAAGAATACGATAGAAGATCGTGAGGTTTATAAGCTACAAAGAGAGGTATAACTAGTTGTCTTGTTCCGCATCATACTAGTTTTCTCTAATAGCCCGACCTGTCTGCTTCGACCGATCTGTCTGTTTGACCCGACCGGCCTCTCTGACAGCCCGACCTGTCTGCCGCTCAGACTGTCTGCTCGACCCGATTGGCCTCTCTTGCTCGGCCTGTCTGCCTCGTTCGACCGACCTCTCTTGTTAGGTCTATCTGCCTCGTTCGACTGATCTCTTTGCTCGAACGCTCTACTCACTCAGTCACTCTAAGGTTGACACTTGGATAAAAACCAGCCTCTGCTGGTAGCCTGAGATCATCTGCTCAGGTCAACTCAACTGTAAATTGAAGTTAAATTCTATATAATTTTTAAATTCAACTAAGTCCCATAAAAATTTCCGACAATAAATTATTTGTATTCTAACAGATTTGACATCAAAGATTGGTCACACTCACATGACATGAAGCAATTATCAAAACTATCTAATCCAGAATTGGTGAGAGGATTGCCAAAGGCCAAGTCTAATTAAAAAGAAATTATGATGCTTTCTAAGGTAAACATGATAAGTGCTCTCATAAAGGTAGGTGTATGATAAACAATTAAAACTTTCTTGAATTACTTCATTTATACCAAGTAAATTATCATGTAATTGCATCTGTGGGTTGTGGCAAATGTATCTTAGTTATTGTAGATGATTATAACTTATAAGTGGATATGCATGGACACTATTTATTAGTCATGAGCATGAATCTATTGAAGTGTTAGTTGAGTTTTGCAAGAGTTAAAAATGAAAAGGTTGTTAAAATGATCTTTGGCATTCAAAAACTTAAAATATGGGAGTTTTGTAAAGCTAATAAATACTTGCACACATTTTTTGCTCCAAGAACACCTCAACGAAATGGTGTCGTGGAGAAAATGAATTATATACTATAAGAGGTGGCCTAGTTTATATTAAAGGAGGGGTGAATAGGAATCAATTCTTATACTTTCTTTTATATTTATAAGATTAATACATAGTTAAAAATATAAAATATTGAATATGGAATAAAATGAACAACGCATAGAAATGGCAATCATTTACGGGTTCAAATCTCTCAATTTCTACTGTAGAACCTCTCACGTTAATACATCGTTATCTTTTTTAGCTTTTTTAGATGGCAAAAGATGATTTACTTGTCTGGTCAATCTATTCCTAGATTAATATAGTGAAGATAAATCATCTATGACAACTAGCCATTAGTACAATGACCAAGGTATAAGAAAAAATATACTCGGGTACATTAAATTTTGACCTCATGACTTAATATAATAATACCTCATACCTTAATCAGTATCCCACACCATCTCAAAGGGACCTATCTTTTTAGCTTTTCAAGTACCCTCTAAGGATAGAAAAATCTCTTATAGTTCTATCTTTGTGTGACAAATAAAAAATATAAGTAAAATAATAATGTTAGACACAAACAATCTAATACCGGAGATTTATGGATATTAATTGAATTTAATCTACACTGAATTAAATTCAATTTACAGTCGAAATGACCTGAGCGGATAATCTCAGGCTGCCAGCAGGGGTTGGTTTCTGTAAAGTGCAGAGCGAAAGACCAGGTCTGCAGAGCTGAAGATCAGCAGAGCGGAAGACCAGGTCAGCAGAGAGGAAGACCAGGTCAGCAGAGCGGAAGACCAGGGCAGGTCTGCAGAGCGACAGACCAGAACGGCAGAGCAGGTCTGCAAAGGGGCAGGGCAGGTTTGCAGAGTGGCAGACCAGAGCAATAGACCAGAGCTGCAGTGCGGAAGACCAGAAGAGCAGGGCAGGTCTGCAGAGCGGCAGAGCAGAGCAGCAGACCAGAGTTGCAGTGCGGAAGACCAGAGCAGCAGGGCCGGTCTGCAGAGTGACAGACCAGAGCAGCAGATCAGAGAGGCAGCACGGGTCTGCAGAACGGAAGACCAGAGCTGCAGGACAGGTCTACAGAGCGGCAGACCAGAGCATCAGTACAAGTCTGCAGAGCGGAAGACCAGAGAGGTAGAGAAGGTATGCAGAGCGCCAGACCAGATCTGCAGAACGGAAGACCAGGCTTGCAGAACGGAATGACAGGGCTAGTCTGCAGAGCGGAAGACAAGGTCTGCACTTGATCTGGCAAAAGATAGATCGGGCGAGGAGATTGGCCGACTGGGAAAACTGACCGAGGCCTGCGAGAGTCGCAGTTTCGTTGAAATAGATTCGCCCACATCCGGCTGTGCTTCGAGGCTTACAAGGGTCATCTGTTTCCCAGGATACAACGGTAGACCGTGAATCCGACCAAGCACTGGTGGTCATGGTGAACTGAGTGGCACTCGATTGCTATCACGGGCACTCCACCGAGCAAGAGCAGCAAGACAGAGGAGGAGGAAGAAAATGGAGAGTCTTTGCTATGTTGTGTGCATAATCGATTAATGATCATTACTCACCAAGCTACGAAACGTCCTACATTAATCTTCCTTTAATGCATCCGCTACACAAACAGCAAAAAAGTTTACGTTGCAAAATGTTGGTTGTTCCACTTGGGCGAATTTTGCCCCGATCGGTCCGGCATTCGTGTGCGCAGGTCGCGCTCGCACACGAGTCAACTTGGTTCAGTGCAAGTCCAGAGTTGCAGTTCGGAAGACCAGAGCAGCAGGGCAGGTCTGCAGAGCGGCAGACCACAGCAGCAGACTAGAGCTGCAGTGCGGAAGACCAGAGCAGCAGGGTAGGTCTGTAGAGCGGCAGACCAGAGCAGCAGATCAGAGAGGCAGCGCGGGTCTGCAGAACGGAAGACCAGAGCTGCAGGACAGGTCTACAGAGCGGCAAACCAGAGCATTAGTACAAGTCTACAGAGCGGAAGACCAGAGAGGTAGAGCAGGTCTGCAGAGCGCCAGACCAGATCTGCAGAGCGAAAGACCAAATCTGCAGAACGGAACGACGGGGCTGGTCTGTAGAGCGGAAGGCCAGGTCTGCACTTGATCTGGCAAAAGACAGATCGGGTGAGGAGACTGGCCGACCGAGAAAACTGACCGAGGCCTACGAGAGTCGTAATTTCGTTGAAACAAATTCACCCACCTCCGGCTGTGCTTCGAGGCTTACAAGGGTCGTCTGTTTCCCAGGATACAACGGTAGACCGTGAATCCGACCAAGCATTGGTGGTCACGGCGAACTGAGTGACACTCGATTGCTATCACGGGCACTCCGCCGAGCAGGAGCTGCACGACAGAGGAGGAGGAAGAAAATGGAGAGCCTTTGCTATGCTGTGTGCGTGATCGATTAATGATCATTACTCACCGAGCTACGAAACGTTCTACATTAATCTTCCTTTAATGCATCCACTACACAAGCAGCAAAAAGGTTTACATGACAAAATATTGACTGTTCCACTTGAGCGAATTTTGTCCCGACCAATCCGGCATTCATATGCGTAGGTTGGACTCGCACACAAGTGAACTTAGTTCAGTACAAATCTGAACCCTGGATTTACACCCATGGTTCCCATGGTTGAGTTGAATGTAGCGATCACCTTAAGCAATCTACAAGCACAGAGGTTTCTCACTTGCTCCAGTAGTCCTCTCGGCATCGTCAGGTTCGACGAACACGTATTCTTCTCCTACTGGATCAAACTCTGGTCCTTCATTTACCTCTTTTTTCGCTTGTTGTCTTTCATCTTTCGTTACGGTTCAATTTAAGCAGAGGCTTCATGTACAAGGGACGCGGTACAAGTTGTAATTACTGCCATGCTGCATCTTGGCCAGGTGGGAGCTCTTTGGATTGTTGGCGATCGAAGGAGTCGGTGAATAACAGAAGAGGCAATCAAACAACTAAGGTCGAGTCCGATCAAATTAAAGTGGTGGAGGATGAAACCTCACGAAGAGAGGTATAGGAAGACTCTTTTTGATCTAGTGTCGAACCCAAGGAGATATATAGAGGAAGCTTCGACTCCTCAAGATTAGCTCTTCAAACAAATTTCATCTCAACATTTTGCCCAATTTAATCTTTTCTAGCAAATTTCATCTCAACATTTTTGCTCAATTTAATATTTTCCCACTCATGACATCAAAATGATGCCATCAAAATCTACCATCGCACTAAATAATTGTCCCGACAGTACCCTTCCAATGCTTAAGTTAGCCAACAACTTCCAGTGCTTAAGTTAGCTAACAAAAGCTCCTTATTCACCTACCTCCTCAGTTATCGTGATTTATCTTCTCCGTATTAGTCCTTGGCTAGATTACTGGGAGATGCTGAGGCAATCACTTCACATTTTTCCATTTAAGTTAGCTAACAAAAGAGATCAGGGTTAGATGCTCAGTTATTAAGCTCTAAGCATTTATAGAGCATCCACATCTAACCCTTAAACCCTAAGACTCCGTTTGATTTGTGGGATAGGATTAATGGTGTTAGGGATTATTAGTGTGACACAGAGTGTTTGGTAGGTAAGATATGATTAATAGTATAGGGATTAATAATGTGGTAAATAATCATTGGCTCTTTCAAGGGATTATTTATCACACCATTAATCCCTATCCCACCTACACCATTAATCCTATCCCACAAACCAAACGGAACCTAAGACTATATAGATCCTAAGAATTATGGATTGCAAATCGTGCAGAGGCTGTCACATGATGGCTCACTAACTAACTAGGAGAATGAAAAATCCAAGAGATCGAACTTGACATAAAGAACTCAAAGTGCTTGAAGGGGAGAACTTGAAAAGTTCGAATCGAAAAGCCAAGGAGTTCTAAGTGCTCGAATTAGAGCTCAAGAAAATGAGTATGATAAGAAACTCGAAAAGTTAAGTTGCACATAAGTCCAACCTAACCTAAAACAAAAACACATAGGCATGTCCGATTAACTTTAAAAAAAAATTGATAATCTCAATTGACCTCATTAATTATGTTTGGGATAATCAATTTGATCCTACGAAAATTTTCCATCGACCATCAGGATAAATCGAAAAGTACACACGACGATCAACCCAGAAACCCAGTATTCTTTGATTGCACTCCCCTTTTGAAGAAAACATTTCTACAAATATGTCATAACTAGAATTCGAATTACGGATACTTGGATGACAACCTGAATGTCCTACCGTAGCACCAATCCCGAGAACAAAAAATAATAATCCCAGTTAATCTCGTTAACTATCTCTGGGGATGATCGGCCCGACCCCACGAAAATTTCCCACCGATTGCTAGGATAAATCGAGAAGTGCACATGACGATTAGCCCATAAGCTCAATATTCTTTGATTACACACCCCATTTGGAGGAAAAATTCCTCCAAATACGTAATAGCTGAAATTCGAACCGCAGATACCTGAATGACAACTTGAATATCCTACTGTGACATCATAACCCCGAAGACGCATGCCATGCGTCCCCGCTAACCTAGAGGAGAATAAACATTATTAGTGAAATAGATAAGTAATCCTCAAGCAGTCATACTTTCAATTCTAGACTTTCATTGAGACGTAATATAACAAAATGTGTAGCCTTCATAATTTGTTTCAAGGAGATACCACTAATCACCAAATAAATTACAAAAAAAACCAAATGCTTTCCGATGAGATTAGAATCACTCATCATATTTATCGTGTCAAAATCAAATGCTAGCTTATGGACCCTAGGGTGCCCAATCCTACTTGAACAACTTAGTCCTACAAGTTCATATCATATTATCGAAAGTCAATATAAGAACTATATTTAATAGTACAAAATTAATTAGATTATTTCAAGAAAAGAAAAAGAACTCTGAAATAAATAAAATTGATTAAACTCCCTAAAACTAAATTTGCATATTCACGAAATCATAGATAACTTAATACGGCATCAATTTCCACATGCGGGCTGATACAACAAGGGTGAGCGGCAGAATCGGTAACCAAGCATTGTGATTATCCTTGAATCAACCTTAATTCTGTTATACACATCTCGATAACCATAGGAGTGACGATGATTAAGTTAAATAAAGAACAATCAAAGCCATCATTTTTTTATTCGATCTGCATGACAAGAAAAAAGGTTCTAACTTACATGGACAAAACAATCTTTACTGAAATTCCAAAACTTCAAATATGAGGACAATCCGTAGTCAGCACTTCTCATAATGACTAATGGCACATTTGTCGAGTCAACAAGTTTAACAATCAAAACTGACTCCATCAATGGGCAATAACAAAATCCACTGAATAGGACCAGTCTGGCACCAAACGCAATCAATATCATCAACCAACAAGGAGAGCTGGTGTTTGAGACAATCCGAGCAGTGGTGAATAAGAAAATATTATGCATCCATACAAAGTGTGACAATATTTCAAGCAGGAAGTGTAGAACCAACATGATTCAAAATGTAGCCACATAAAGAGGAAAACGGTAAACCTGTGGAAGTGCTCATAATTGTTCACTCCTGATGCTTGAATCAAAAGCATAACACGCCATCAAGGAGACAAGACAAAAGAGTAGATAAGTATGCTCTATTTGCTTATCCATTTTCTTCAAAATGTTTATGCTAAGACAATATACTGGATCAAAGGAAACATTAATTTATAATATTTCATGCACAAAGTACAAGCATGATATCATACACACCTGAGCCAGTTTGCTTCTAGTGGATAGAAATGATGCAAAGCTAGTAAACCTTTGTAAACTCTGCATCTGTCCAAGCACTGTAAGGGATAACAAGGCATCACAACCAACATAGTCCCATTCTTGATCATGAAACGTTTCTAAAAACTTCACGTCATCTCAAACCATTGCACTATGTATCTGAACCCTATTAAACAAAGAGGCCGAGAAATCCCATGAAGGCAAGAAAAACCCTATTTTCATAGGTTTCTCAAGTCCCCCCAACATATGATACAAAGCTTTGAAATTTTGCCATTTAAAATTTTTTATAACGAAGTCTCTAGGTTTAACCATGCATTTAATAAGTCAGGAAAGGTTCTTGAAGAAATTGATTGAAATAAAATGAAGAACATGACAAAAGATTAAGAATTTTAAGGACATTAGTATTCAATGACGGCAGTTAAATCAACAAATACTAGATTGCTTCTAATAATCAAACTTGTAAATAGAATGCAAATATCATGAAAGGTCATACGACAAGAAGGAGCAACTTACAAATCAAGCATAATAACCTCGCTTCAAATTAGATCAATTGGTGATTATAGTTGTTCCACTTTATCATGCTCAGTGATATCCATGTTGTCGCAAGACCTCTGTGCGATACAGCCGGCGTGCACAATAAGCTGGCCAGCAGTGTCAGCAACTTTACTTGCATCATCTTGCATGTAGGGTTGATCCAAGTATGTAGTCCCTTTGTACATCCATTCATCACGTACTTCAGAGTAAAAATCTTCAAATGGTTCTCCACATAATGCACATATACTTTGGCTCTCATCTGCAGGAACCATTGAACCACAATCCTCTTCGCATGGATCCATTTCATCCAGTAATGCTGTTGCAGCAGATGGTAGAACTGCAGTATGACTGGAGTTCATATCCAAAAACCATTTTCTAGACTTTTGTCTTAAATCACTAATTTCAGACTCCTTTGAGACATGCCAATCTAGATGGCCTTTAAGTTGCTCTTGAAATCTGAATCTTGTCCCACAGATGCAGCATTGATGCTTTAGATCGACAAAAAGGCTTCTGATAACTGAAGGATAAGGTTGGCGTAAGATTTCTTGTTTGAACTCGATGCCTAAAATTTCATTCTCATTAATCGCATTGGATTGTGATACAATGCTGGGAACAACTGAGGTACTAGAATTTATTTGCTCAGTACAATTGTTAGCAGAGCCAACACACTGATGACCAACCTTGTTAGCAAGCTCAGCAGCAGAGGCAGAAGGTAGCTCAGTTGATCTTGAAGATATTAAACCTTTTGCAACTAATGAACTCAAAAGACTTGAAAGAGGGTTTAAACTGTGCCCAGATGTCTCAGGGTTCTCTGAGTTCATTCCAGCCAAGGATGATGAAGGTGGAGGTCCAGGTGGCAAAGGAGGCATTGTTTCTCCAAAATGGGATGAGTTTAGATTTGATAGATTATCACTAAGAGAGGATGATGAGGAAGTGCTCAAAGGAGCTAATGTTGAAATTTGGATAGGAGGAGGACCAATTGGCAAAGGAGGCTCTACATTTAACTTAGGAAAGGTGGTAAGTGAATTATTGGAAAGAAGGCCACTGTTCATAATAGCAGCCAATAGACTGCTGGCACTAGGCTGTCCTAGGGCTTCTGCAGTGGAAGTATTGGAATGATTTAAACTAGTCTCTGTTCCAGTATGAGTTGCTTCATGACCTAATGAAAGGGGTGGCAGTTTCTCCATCTGATGAGAAGGTTGATATTGTGCTTTACTCAGAGGCTGAGCTTCTGGCTGCTGTTTAGATAGATTATGCTTTGATTGCTCTAGGAAACGAAGATGATCATGTGGCTGATTAAAGGATGCAGAAGTAGCAGAATCAAGTGAACCTTCCAGCTGCTGAGAAGTCTCTGACAGAGATCGTGCTGAATTTGATAAACTAACAAATGGTTGAGCATGATTTTTAGCTGACGAGGCATCTAAAGACCCCGGTACATGTATTTTATTCATTTTTCCTTCCATATGTAAAGACTTTTCACTCATTTGAGTGAATGGAAGAGCCCGTAGATGATTTTGATCAACTGCATTAAGTGGCTTCAGTTGTTGAATGGGTTCTGAAGATGGAGGTAAATAAAAATATGGTGATGGATGTTCAGAAGGTTGATGCCTTTGTTTGCTAATAGATCCAACAGGCACCGGAAGATTGGCACGAGTGTTTAAACTTGAAGATAACGCCGAAGGCCGAACCCCATGGAGGGGCAATGCCGAATTAATGCTTGTAGGCAAGCCCCCACCAGAAGTGCCTAAGTGTCCCTCCACTTGATCACCTTTTGATCTTTTGTAATTTAATCCAGCATCTGCTGGTGTAAGCTCATTGCGCAGCCATAAGGATGAGGAATGTTGTGGCGAAGTTCGTTGATTTAATAATAAATCTGAAGTGTCCATATTTAATCCTGAATCAATTTCATGCTCAGCACCTGGTGGACGAACATGCTTCACAGATTCCTGCATAATATGAAAATCATTAACCTTCATATCTCCTTAACATTAGAATGTGTTTGAAGACTCTTGAAGTTGTATGAATTTGGCATGTGCAAATAACTTGAGGTCAACATACCACCATGACAGATAATAATATATTAAGAAAGTTCCAATGAAGTTGTCCAACCAATACATGCATATAAAAATCTACAAATTTAAATAATAAATATCTTAGTTTGTCCTATTCTTTTGCCCTAGACTTTTTTGCCAACTAATTCTGCAAATCTAGCAATCTTGCATAAATCTGAATCACTAATCATAATTTTAATTAGATTTCCAATGAAAACACAACACTAACCAACAAAGGTAGACATGCATGACCATTAGATACCAGCACTACATCTGACGGGGGAAAATACATGGCATTGTTAAAATGATATTAGACTGCAAATTCAACAGGGCTACTCAAAATTTTCAGTCTAGGGCCAGATTATAAAACATGATTAACATCAGAGTAAGAAGCCAAAAAAAAATATCATTTTAAACAACTTTTTAAACTTCTCAGCTAGTTTCTGCCAAATTTAATCGAGGTGTCTGCCACCAAAACATTATCCTACCATTCTCCTAGAATCATGACAGTACTAAATATCCATTTATTTAAAACAAGAAAATCCAGGAAAAAAAAATCATATGAATTGGGTACAGACTTATAATGTAGCTCAAGCTGAAAAAAAAGACTTGGCAAACATGAACCACGGAGGCATTGAACAAGATACCTCATAAGATGGCAGCCGATTGCCTCCTTTAGAAGTGTTATATTGAGAAGCATTTACTTTGTTCGAGTTTGATTCTACGTGGTCTGTTTCCAGAGAAGGCCACTTCCCCCTTTGCAAGTTTGTCAACTTCTTAGTTTCACCAGTACTCCGCCCACCCTTTACTGAACTGTTAGTACCTCCAAGATCCATTCTAGTTTTTATATCATCCCATACGAACTCTTCTTCCTCAGCATTCTTCCAGCACCCAGTTGCTTCCAACTTCTTTCTTTCCATGCCACCTGAGTCAAGTGAACTTAACCGGATACTAGCTTGTTTAGATCCTAACACATGACTAACTCCATAAGACTGTTTAACATCAAATTCATTCCTCCTAGTATGTTGTGCTTCTGTAGCAGCTACACCAGCACCATAAAACAATCTGTCATGCCCATCATGATCTTTAAGTCTGCCGGTCAATCTTCCAATTCCAAGGTCAGGTTCTTGAGGAAAATCAGAGGAATATTCATAATCTCTAGCTAGTTTAATTACTTTGGTCCCATGAGCAGCACTGTTGACCCTTTCCTGCTGTGGACGTTCCATATTCTGCAAATAAAACATAAATAATCAGGATATACAAACCGTCCAACTGAAATAAAGAAATATACAAGTGAAAAGTGAAATATTTTGCATGAATCTTAATAAAGGGAGAAGGAACATGCATGCACCTTACTAGGAAGACTTGTCCATTGCCTTGAATTATCCAGTACCGGGTTTCTGTCAGATTTATGTGTGTCACCAAAAGTACTAGGCACACCACTGAGTTCATCATTGTTTACGTCCTTTGCCTTTTTCAAAAGAAAGATAGTAATCAATAATCAACAATCAATATAACATGTCTGAATGAAGGTACTAAAAACCAAAAGTGAAATTTGAAGATATTTTAAAAAGTAGGGGGTATATAGAATACCAATATCTATAGGAGTGTGCATATTTATTAATGATAAATCTGCAAAGAAGAGGGAACTCAGTAATCATGAATGAATTACCCTCGATGATTGTTGAAGTCTCTGCCTAGCTTCTAAATATTTTGGATTCACATGAATGCTGTGTGCTGGACGTTGAAATTGGGAATCGGGTTTTGATGACGCAGATCCAGATGAACCATTAATGACTGGTGAGAAGCCCAGTTCTTTTTCAATGACCTGAAGCGTAGCAAGGGGGAAAACTCCTTTCCATGTCCCAAACAGATGTCTCATACTGGGATGAATAGAAGATTCAACCTGCTTATAGACCTTGCAAAATACCTATGTACAATAGGCATAGTTAGTGAAGCACAAATTAAAGAAGATTTATTTAAAAGAATAAGACTGATTACTAACAACTGTTAGATGCAACATGCCAATCAACAATAATGAGAAATGGAAGTGGCAAATAGAAAATACAACAAATGCCAAATAGGCAAAATACTAAATTAACCAAGCTTTAGATTCATGGTCTAACAACAGGGACAACCTCAGGAAGTCTCGCAGCAAAATATTTAATATAATCTCTTCCAATATTCTTCACAATACTGTCTAAAAGATACAGGGATGGCAACTTTTGTTCACAGGGTACCTGCAAGTTACAATTAGAACCACACATTATTTTTATAATTTTAAAAAATTAGAAAAAAGCATCATGTCTATAAAAGATATCATAACACAAACATCAGGGAATTGAAAATTTCCAGGAGCCAGTCATAAAAAATAACAAAATTAAAATTTCACAAGCAATTTAAGTTTATAAAATCCATTATCTACTATTAACAATTATAAATAAATACTACAGAATACAGAGACTGAACACATTATAAGCAATAACGTAGAAAAATTCAAGGAATGGAATGCAAATTAATAGAGTTCGTTATCAAGTATCAGTTAAATTGCACATAGCATGAGGTCCTAGTAAATTGCAGTTACTGTCAGTATTCTGATTCGAAATTCATTTAATCAAAAGATATGGACATTTCAATCATACACTTGGCGGCGTAATAGTTTCATAACTGATTAAATATATGTTTGACTAATATTAGCTGACTCCTATGATGCCCAAATCTGCAGTCATTCAATTTTATGCTCATAAACACGAAAACTCTTGATGATGTACTTTTCACAAATTATTATAAGCAGAACCATGTTATACTAGAAGAGATATGCAATACATATATGCACCAATGATTCATCATGTATTGCATGAAGTAAATAACCATCCCAGACTTGAAACATTGGGAAAAGATGTTCTAAGCATGATAGCAAAATAGAACAGTAGGCTTTGGCTGTTGATGTTGCTCGATATCACAATAGAAAATTAGTGCTTTTACTTTTAATGACACCAAGCTCCATAACTTAAATTTTCCAAACTATAAGTTTGACATTTTCTTTTTTATGTAAAATGTTTTTAATCAAAAGAAAATAAGAAACCATTACGGAGTTTTCAGAAATCATACTTGTTTCCAATTGATTATAATGATTAAGAGTGACATTCAATCATTCCAACAGATTTCACCAGACATCACTAACACTAAAAAATACAAAGGAAAAAAAATTGTCACTAAAGGTCAAACATTCATTGCATCAATCATGTTAATGGATAGAAAGGATGTTGCAAGAAAAATTCAGAAAAGTTCACTTGACACTAATATCCATGGCACTCAATCCATGTGCAAAAAATTTAACAAATTGCAACTACCACAACTACAGATATATATGTCAAAGAAGACTGCTTGAGAATGAAATGAATATATTCTGATTTTTCTTAATCAGGTCAGCCAAACCTATTCTATTGCATCCCTAAACCCAAAGTTATATCTATAAATTTGCAGCCATACGATCATGCATCTGTATGAGAAATGCATATACCATAAATGAAAGGAAAAGAATAATAATAATAAACCTAGAACATGGCTGAGAACCATGCAGAAACCTGTAGTTAGTAAGATTAAGTACTATACACTGATTTTAAAAAACCCAACAACAGCAAGCATGATGAACCACATAACAATTTAATGAACATTTTTTTATCCTCAACTCATTCAAACCCATTAGCCAAACCAGCCTACTAAACAAATTGGTAACTAGGAGCAGCATATATCATAACAGAACACAAACTAATAGTATTACCTACTTGATTGACAATAAACTATGATCATAACCTCGATTCCATTAATCAGAAGCATCAACAACAACAATTCTAAAGGATGAGAAGCAGTCAACCATGTAAACTCAAAGTTTCATAGAAATTATGCATCATGCAGTGGAATTAATTATCGAGACATAATAATATCTTGTCCAGTCTATTTTAACTAAATAAAATTAACTTACAGTGACTCTGCTTCACTAGAAAAAGAACAAACCCTAATAATGTAATTGACAGAACAAAAACTACTTTTCTCATCAATCTCACAGAAAATATCAAAAGATTTGCAATCTATACAGGTTCAAGCACGTCAGGTCACCTCGAGGACATTGGTACAGATGACAGCTGCAATTTCCTTTGCAGCATGGAGACTCTCTCCCGCGATAATAGTAAGATTAGTGATAATAGGTTTGGAATTAAATATAAGCTCAGCAAGAGCTGTCTTGTACTGCGCTACAAGCTCTCGATGCGATCCGGCTCTCGGGGCGTCGTCCCTGTCTTCCCGTTCGCCGGGACGAGGTGGCCTCGGGTCCCAAGGCTGGCCGTTGGCTCTGGAAGGGGGGAGCGACCTGTCACGGTTGAGGGAGATTCGATCGCGATCCCCTGCATCATCCACCGCCAATCGTGCGCGCTTCATGCCCAGTTCACGGGAGCGGTCCATGACGGATCTGCGGGAACTTTCCATGCCCCTCGAAGAGATAGCGGAAGCGCTAAGACAAACCCCAATCGCCTGGAGGTAGTGGGACTGGAGAACGCCGGCTGCGGAATTCTGATTTCCAAGATCGGAGAGAGAGAGAGCGACGAGCAGCAACTTTGGGGGGCAACCAAAGAAAGAAAGAAACAAACAAACAAACCCTAGGTGGAGAAACGACGAGGCTTAGGAGAGAGGAAAGGGTGTGACTGCAGGCACGGTTCGCATCATCAAGATCAGCGTGTGATTTCACCCAAACCGGGACGGCTGTTGGATCACTTACGAAAAGATTATTATGTGTTTGCAATTTCGACAATTTTACTAAACGACCCACTTTATTTTTATAAATATTTAAATCAGGCTTTAGTTTTATAGCTACTAGTCTTTTTTTTAATAATAAGTAGGCGGTCTTCCCTGATTTATCTATCGAGTCATAATTTATGCCAACATCTAGAATATTTATTCTTATCAGAATTTGAATATTAATTCTCTTAATTATTTCTTTTATCATTGCATCACACCCATAAGAGTTTATAGTTCTGTCATTTCTTAAAGTTGTGTCTTCTATTTTTCTTTTTCATTGTGTAGTAGATCTGGAAATATCGACGGTCAAGATGAATTTTTATATGTAATTTTTTAGTTTATCCAAATAATCAATAAAAATTTTTATCGGATCAGATAGATTATCTGACTTGATTATTTTTTTTTTTAAAAAAAAATTGCATCTGGTATCCTTGAAAATACAAATTAATTGACTTTGTTCTTGCTTTTTAGCGGCAACTTCATCTCCTGACCAAATCTAGTGTTTGTTTCCTTCAATTGGTTTAATTCTCTTTATCTCGTTCAACTATTACTTCAAGTCTTCAAGCTAAGTAGCGACTTCAATCTCTTGTGTGTTACTATGTTACACAATATCTCATAAGTTTCTGATTCAAGCTCATCCTCATCTGTAAAGGTAAGAATTTTAACAATAAATCGTAATGCTTTCATCCTTTCACTCCCTTCATTCTCCTGTCTAATGCACTAAGCCCTTCATTCTCGTGACTAGTGAAATTTTTGGCAAAAAAAAAAAAAGAGTATTTGTGTTGAGTCTTACTGGACACCTTTCATTCTTTTCAATCCCCTCATTCTTTCCAAACCCTAGTTCTCTATAGTTGTGACTCTTGATCGAAATTCATTTATGCACGCCCACAAATTAGTTGTAGACCCCTTCATCCTTTTAAGGAATTTAATATATGTAAGCATGCCCTTCAACCTAAACCCAATATTGTGCAGTTTTCACGCAGAGTCGTTGTTGACTTAGCTAGGTTCATTATATTCAATCGTAGCCATATATTTTTCAGACTCTTCTAACTTTGATCATGATCAAACTTTTTGAAGTTGCGCCATATACAATCATCGGTGAGTTTTATCAAAACTTATCCGTTGAGTTTTTATATTTTATTTATACCATCAAAAGTACAATTTTTAAAAAATTATCAAAATAGTGCCCTATCCATAATTTTCTACCTTAAATATTTGTTTGTGATGTACCTTGGATCTATTTTTTTAGTACACTAATCGGAAGTAAAAAAAAAAAAAAGGAAAAAATAAAAGAGAAAGGAAAAAATATATAAACTTAATCAAATATTTTTAAATTTTTTAAAATTTTCTAAGAATATAAAAATATAATTTTTTATTAAAGAATTCAAATTCAAAATTAATTAGAATGTAAAATGAAAAAAATAATTAGACTAGATGATATTTAAATAGAGCTATAGAAGTGTCTTAACAATAATAATGAATGTCGAATTGATATAGAAAATGAAAAATATATTTAATAAGTAGAAAATAGATACTTTAGTCCTCTATATTAAAGTAAAGAAGATATATAAAATTGTGTGAATTATAGTATTATGAAATTTGAAAAAAAAATTAAGATGATGCCTCAAGTTAATGAAATATTCAAAAAGAGCGACTTCTTTAAAAAAAAAATAAAAAGGCATCCGACATATATATTTTGCATACAAAAAGTATTTTTATTTCAATGTTGTTGTAGTAGCTAGGAGTGACTACTACTACCTATAGTAGTTATACCGTAATTGCTATAATGTATTAAAGTATATCATTTTTTTTAGTTTAACTTGGTTAAAAATATTTTTTTAAAAAAATACTTTTTAATCAAAAAAACCTCTTTATCAAATTGGTAAACAAAATTTAAACGTGATCAAAATTAATTTGATAATATTGAATCATCATAAACTTACTGTAGCAGCCACTAATTAGTTGCTATGATTGTAAAAGTAAACTAATTAATTATTACAACTATGTAGTAGCTAATCAATGGCTGTCATAACATTGCAATAGTTATTTAACAGCTATTAGTAGTTACTATAATAATTTTTTAATATTTGAAACTTTTTTAAACTGATTTTGATCAAGGTTAGATCATTTTAATTAAGTTGGTAATTTTTTGATATAAAAATATTATATGTATAATATTTTTGATCAAGTTGAACCAAGTTATTTTAACATGTTATAGTTGCAACTCCTAGCTACTATAACAATGCTAGAATAAGGATATTTTTGGTATAACAAATACGTTAGGGTGCCCTTTTGACTTTTTAAAAACAAAGGCTAACCTTTTGATGATTATGTTAATTTGGGGCACCATGTTGAACTTTGTCCATGAAACTTAAAAATAAAAATTATATAAAAAAAATAAAAAAAGGAGACCAATTGAGAATAATTTTAGATTTACAACTTCTCAAATAACTATTGAAAAGTATCAAGAAAAAAATAAGATTAAATATGATATTCATGAACTTAGAAAAAAAAACTTATGACAAATCTCAAGAGAAATTATGTATAAAATTAAAGAAAAGAAAAGTATTGGTATAGTATATATTAAAATAATTAAAGATATATATAAGGATATAATAATATACAAGAGTGAATAATTTAGGTATATTAATCTAAATGTTTCTTATAAAGATAAAGTTACATCAAGAATGGATGTCACATCCAAAATATGTTATCATAATGTATGTAATTTGCAAACGTTATTATTTTGATAGATAAGATATATGAAAAGTAATGTTAAATTCAAATTTTAGAGGTAAACACTGGAAGTAAAAAAAATTTAAACTTAATAGAGTAAAGATAAAAATATATAAAATTTAAGTTTAACAATATTAAATGTAATAAGATAATTATTAAGATGTTGGGTTATATGTAATTGAGAATTTTATATTGGGCGTTACAGGAGACGAAAGGGTTCGTCCCTTTCGCTGCTGCAAATGGTTGTTTGCTGCAAACGCCAGGGAGACGAAGGGGCGTCCTTTCCCCTTCGTCTTCCGCAGCCTTCCTATAAGAGGAGTGTCCAAGAACAAATCCAAAAAGGTGAGGAGAAGGTTTTTGCGAAGGTGATCAGAGAGCTCTGCCAAGCTGTGAGGTGATCGTATGCGAGCAAAGGGAGAGCATCCAAAGGCTAGGATTTAGCTCGTGAACCTTGAAGCGCTTTCTGGCAGCTCCGTGATCGTGCTTCCGACAGCGACAACCCCTTCATCGACCGACGGTTCTTCAGCGACGTCTCCGGCGATTCACTGTGAGTGGTTACCGTTTTGCTTCGTTTTAGTTTTCATGCTTTCTGGACCAACACTAGTATCAGAGCGATGTTTTTTTTTAAGCATGAAAATCAACGCGAAAAGGCTCGCGTTTTTCTTCTTTTGTCGCGAAGAAAAAGATGAACAATAACATTGTTCATCAATTGAATCGATTGAAATTTTGTTTCAATCGATCCAATATCGCGAACAATGCCGCTTTTGACAAAGCACAGTGTTGAATTGATTCAACACTGTGCATGAATCGATTAAAGTTTGAAAGGCACAGTGCCTGTGCTTAATCGATTCTTGAATCGATTGAGAAGAAAAAAAAAAGACGAAATGCATAGTAGTTTTTTTTTCTCGAAACATAGTGAAGAATAATAAAAAAAACGTGTAAAATGCATGCATGTTTTATTTTTCTTCTCCACGCACACAAACAGTGCAATGTGTAAAATTTTAATTAAATATATTTATTAATTAATTAAATATATAAGAAAATGTATTATTTATTAATTAATTAATAAATATTTAATTAATTTATAGTTCAATTAACTGAAAATTGAACTAGACCAACTTGTCTGATCAAACCCAGGTCTAGTTTAAATTATTAGTTGATTTAAGCAGATCAATTTGATTCAATGATACCTAAAGTTGGTTCAAATTATTTGTTAGTTTAACCAGCTCGGTTTATTATTGAATTAATTAGGGTGATCTTGATTACAGAAGTTGGGTTAATCAAATATGACCGAATTAGTTCTGTTGCTTCAGATTTGATCAAAAAGATTAGATTTGTTCTAATGGGTTAGACTTAGTCCAATGGACAATTGGATGAATCAAACAGACCTAAGTTTGATCAATAAGTCTGAGATTGACTCAAATGGACCTAAACAATAATAGAACACAGGTCAGAAATCCTTGTCCAATTAGATTAGTTCTAATGAGAACAATAAACTAAGCTTTAGATCCGGACTCCTGATAGATCGATTCAATGTGTCAGTCACATGAGACTCCCCAAAATAAGAAAATTTATTTTTCTTAATTGCTTGTGCATTCTGTATATTTTGTTTTATATGTGGGAATTGAATTAGGCCAGTTTTTGTTACTAGTCTATCGGTTTTGTACTGACATCATGATTTTCAATTCCAGATACAAAGAATGATATATACGATGACTGGTCACTATGACTGACAACATAAGCTATGGGAGGAGATCAAGAAGCTGGAATATGATCCGGATCACGGAGTCGGAAGGCTTATTAGTCGGCTTGATTGGTTATTCTAGAATCTCGAGCAAGAAGGGTATCCAGTCCAAGAAACAGAAAGAAGATGGTCTCTGGTTTATTCATTATCGGAACATCTAAGGCAGATAACATTCCAACTTTGGGATGATTCTGATGGGCACATCTCATACTCAGAGATGTGTAGGGAGTTACTTCATTTGGAATGGGGTCCTGATGAATCTGAAGAGAATCCAGATCCGGAAGATATGGATCTCAAAGAATCTGACGAGGATCCAGAAGTGAATTCAGAAGATTTAGAGGAGGATCCAAATCTCACAGAATCTGAAGATGATCCGGAAATGAACCTCGAAGAATTTGAAGAGGATCCAGAAATGGATCCTGAAGATTTTGAGGAGGATCCAGAGATGGATCCCGAGGACGATCTAGAGATGGATCTCGAAGAATCAAAGGGGGATCCTCAAGAGTGTGTAGAAGATCCAGAAATGGATCTGATGGATACATCTGAGGCTGAACCACCCATCATAGAATCCCAGATAAATAGGATGCAAGTACCCACTACTCTAGCATTTATCCTAGTGGGAGTAGTGCTAGCTTATCTAGTTTATTAGTGTTCTGTTTACTGTCATTATGTACGAACAGTGTTAGATCATCTAGTTTTTGAGTCATGTAATAATTTCTGTCGTTATGTACGAACAGAATTATATAATGAAAAGTTATGTTATATGTTAACAAACTTGGAAATGATTAGTTTATTTCATGACACGATTAGTTCATGAGAATATGATTCGTTCATATATCCATATGATTAGTTCATATGAAAAAAATGATTAGTTTATTTTAATAATGATTCGTTCATTAGATGGATATGTGTAATATGATTGATCAATGTTGATTAGATTAGAACATATAAATGATGAGTGGAAACAATGTTATCACTTGATTTTGTAAACTAACTCTAATTTACACTGAGTTAATAAATAATTGCACATATATGAATTACACTGAAATAATAAATAATGTGTTTATTTATGTAGATCATGACAACTAAAAACATCACACCTGAACTCAATAAGGGTGAGAAATTATATGGGGATAACTACAAAATCTGGCACCTCAAGATACAATACGTTCTTGAGGAACAAGAAGTTCTAGAGGCTGTAAATCAAATCATGGAGGAACCGATTGATGGTTCTACAGCACAGTACAGACGTGATCTTGATGCCTATAAGGCATGGAAAAGGAAGGACTCCATTGCTAAGGGTATATTGATTAGTTCAATGGTGGATGACTTGGTATTTGAGTATGAGCCATTGCCATCTGCTCATGCTATCTGGGTAGCCCTTAGAGAGAAGTACAGTGGAGTCAGTCTGAGTAAGCTCCGTCAACTAACTATCAAGTTTGATAGCTGTAAAAAGCGCTCGAATGTTACCATTATTGGAGTGTATACTAAAAGCCTAGTTTTTGTAAACATTTATTTTTGAAATAAAAGAATCACATTAATCAATATCTACATTTATTTGTTAAATGTAATTGTTCAATTAATTTATATAGTAGACAACATGGTGTGTGGTGTCACACACAGAAGATCATGTTGTCAGTTCTTTATAAATTATAAATAGTTACTCACGACTAAGATGGAAAGGAACAAACCATTGGAATAGTTATAGTGCAATTAAGTATTAGTTTATCTTGATTAATAAATTACACTGGTACACTCTAAGTGTATTGAGTAGGACCATTTTAGTTAAGTTATTTTTGTACTGACTTAATTAAAAGAACTAGACCTTAGTTATTATGGAAGTGTGTGCTCTTAATCCTAATATAATAACAAGCACATATATTTAATATTTATTTCTTTGATTTATCAAAGGGTGAGGTTTAGCTCGATAAATCAATTTGTCCGATAAGTTGGGAAATGATATTACTTATAGTGTGTGTTGTTGATTATATAAGGAATCTGTGTCCTAGTTATCTAGGTTGAGAATGTCCCCAAGAGGAGCTCATAAGGATTGTCATGTTAAACTCTGCAGGTGGACTTAGTCCGACATGACAATGAAGTTGAGTGATACTACTCTTGGAGCTAGATATTAATTAAGTGAATTGTCAGTAACTTACTTAATTAGTGGGCATTCGTAATCTTAAACACAGGGAGACTAACACACTCATGATAAAAAGGAACCCATAATATAATTTGGGATTGGTGCGGTACTGCGATAATAACTCTCTAGTGGAATGAGTTATTATCGATGAACTTGAGTTGTGTGTTCAGGGCGAACACGGGATACTCAAGCTCATCGGAAGGCCAAAACCAATTTCTCCTCTAAGTCCCTGTCGTAGCCTCATTATAGCCTCAAGTCCATCCAACTGTAAGGCTCTTCTTGGTGTCCAAGAAGTGGGCCGGTCCAATGCTTGGTGACCAAGCAAGGGCCGACCACATCCTCTTCTATAGGGGCTGGCCCTTTGCTTGGTGACCAAGCATGAAGGGGCCGGCCACAATAATTCAAAAATGAAGGGTTGTTTTGAATTTTTAAAATCTTCTCTTTGTAGAAAACTATAAGTTTTAAAAGAGAGATTTTAATTTTTAAAACTTTCCTTATTTGAATTAGGCCACATGTTTTAATAGAGAGTTTTAAAGGTTTTAAAACTTTCCTTTTTTAACTATCCTCATGGTTTAAGAAAAGTTTTAAAATTTAAATTTTCTATCACCATGTTAAAAAAGGAAATTTTATAAGAGAAGTTTTAAATTTTAAAACATGGTTTTAATTTTTACACAACAAAAAAAATAGCATTTAGCGACGGAATTAGAGACGGAATTATAGTTCCGTCTCTAATTAGAGACGGAAGTATAATTCCGTCTCTAATTAGAGACGGAAGTATAATTTCGTCTCTAATTAGAGAATTTTGGCCGTTTTAAATTTGAAAAAAAATGAATTTGTAAATATTAGCGACGGAAATAAATTATCCGTCTCTAAATAGAGACAGATATTTTGATTCCGTCTCTAATCAGGGATGAAATTATATTAGACAGCGAAGAATTAGCGACGGAACTTATAGTTCCGTCGCTAACTAGCGACGGAAAATAAAGTTCCGTCGCTAATGTCGCGATCTAGGGCACAGAACATAACCCTCGCGCTCCTCTCTGCGCGCATTGTGTTCTCGTCGGCGATCCCTCGCGTTTCTCCTTCTCTCCGCTGCTTTCATCTCCTCTCCGCAGCGACTCGTCTCCTTCTCAATTCCCTCTAGGTTAGTTCGCAGCAAGCTACGCCCTCGCCTCCTTCTCCTCTCCTCTGCGCTTCTTCTCTTCTCATCGGTGCCACCTTGGTTTCTCTTCTCACTCGTCTCCTTCTCCTCTCCACAGAACGCAGCGGTGCTTTCATCTCCTCTCCGCAGCAGCTCGTCTCCTTCCCAAGTCCTTGCCAGAAGTGTGATCGGTAATCTCCTCATTTGATTTTGCTAGGTTTAGTTTTAAGCCAGTTTCTTTAAGCTAGTTTACTCCTCTGGTAATTTTTATATCTCATTTAATTTGAATGTCTCTCTTTAAGCATGTTTAGAGAATTTTGATTTGGAGAATTGCTTTCTTTGTATGTTGATTGCCAAATGGAGATTTGGATAACTTTTATGCCTCTTACTAGGTTCTTACTTGTAGTTTTAGGTTAGAATAATTGATTTCTTGTGAAACATACCTACTCTTAGCATGGACTTTAAGAATTTTGATTTCTTGCTTGTGAAACGGTGGCATGGTTCTTACTTGTGAAACATGCCTCTTACTAGGTTCTTAAAGCCAGTTTCTTTAAGAATTTTGATTTCTTGCCAAATGGACTCTTAGCATGGACTTAGTAGTTAAGGACAACTTCTTAATTATATACTTAATATTTTGTATTCATGGTATGATTTTGGTTGGTCCTCTATTCTATTAATTGCATACTTAGTACCTCTATTCTATTAATTGCATACTTACTAAGTTATTAATCTAGTACCACAATTCCTTCTTTTACTTTTTTTTGTTGTGCCACCTCTTATGATCTCACACCTACATATTACAAGTCAGTAAAAACAATGTCCACCTTTAAAGATACTAACAATGTTTTAGTCTCAGTATAAATTTGAAGTAGTTACTAATTCATATTCTTCACACATTCATTGTTTTTTTTCACCATGGTTGTTTTAAAATGTATTGGAACACTTACAAATGCATATCACAAAAGCATTACGGCCAGCACTCATCAATATGAAAATATTTGTTTACTGATAAGAGTAAACACTCTAAGTTGACTAAGCTATGAAGATACTAACGATTATCTCCTTACATGCTTGCCTTTGAGTATTCTTAATGTGCCATTGTGCCAATGGGAAATTTATTCTTCAAGCTTTTTTGGAATTCATCACATGCCAGTTTTGCTCAATGGTTATGTTCAACAGCTGTACTCATTTCTACCATATTTCTTGCTTTTGGTTAAATTTTCTTTTATGACTTCATATTTGATGCTTATTGAAATCATGTATATGTAGAATCATATAAACAAGAATGCAACTGAGAGTTTAAATAGTTACTTGAGTTATAGGAATCCACTCATTTGTATTGCTCCACAAAATGTGATTTCACCATCTCCTTGCGAAAAGTGCATATCACCTGTACTTGTATTTGCTCCTTCCACTAATACTGGAAGATACACTTTTGAGCCTGTACTTAGATTTTTGATGTCACAATTCCCTCCATTTTCCCTTCCAGGAATTGTCCTTGCAGCCTCGTTTGCAATCTTTTCCCATTCGGGTCAGTAACTTATGATGTTGCAAGTAAAACTAATTTTAGATTGCATGCTGCATTATTATGGACGATCAGTGATTTTCCAGTATACTCAATGTTGTCAGGATGGAGCACGTCTGGTAAATTAGCATGCCCACATTGCATGACAGAGTCTGATGCATTTTCATTATCCTGCAGTGGGAAGGTATCTTGGTTTGATAATCATCGTAAATTTTTACCAGTTGACCACCCTTTCAGGCGAAATAAGAAAAATTTCATTAGGAATGTTGTAGTTAGAAAACTTCCTCCAACAATCAAGTCAGGTGAAGAAATCCTTGACCAAATAGACAGTTATGGTTTTCTACCAGTAGCTGAGACTAATTCTGATGAGATAAATAAATACATCGTTAGGCAGTGCAAGTGTGGTTGGAAGAAAAGAAGTATTTTTTGGGAACTACCATATTGGAAGTATCTACTTATTCGACATAATTTAGATGTAATGCACATTGAGAAAAATTTCTTTGATAATATTTTTAACACTGTGATGAATGTGCATGGAAAAACTAAAGACACTGCAAAATCACGCGAGGAATTAAAAGAACTAGTTAGCAGACCAGAGTTGCATCAGGATGAAACAACCAATAAATTCCCAAAGGCTTGTTATACATTGGACAAAGACAGTAAACAAGTTTTATGTAATTGGTTGAAAGAAATCAAATTCCTAGATGGGTATGCCTCGAATATGGCTCGATGCGTGGATATGAACAGGTTAAAGATGTTTGGAATGAAGAGTCATGACTGTCATGTATTCATGCAAAGACTTATTCCAGTAGCTTTTCATGACTTACTTCCTCAAAATGTTTGGCAAGCACTCACAGAATTGAGTCTATATTTTAGAGATTTAACTGCGAGGTGTATTATGATGGATGATATTCTTCGACTAGAAACAGACATTCCTCTCATACTATGTAAGCTTGAACGTATTTTTCCACCCAATTTTTTTGATTCAATGGAACATCTACCAGTACATTTAGCATACGAGGCACGAATAGCTGGTCCT
This sequence comes from Zingiber officinale, assembly GCF_018446385.1. Taxonomy (NCBI): domain Eukaryota; kingdom Viridiplantae; phylum Streptophyta; class Magnoliopsida; order Zingiberales; family Zingiberaceae; genus Zingiber; species Zingiber officinale. Next base: position 40,156,816 of record NC_056000.1, read on the forward strand.
GTCCAGTATAGATGGATGTATCCATTTGAATGATTTTTAAGGAAATTAAAGAATAATGTTCGTAACAAAGCTAGAGTTGAGGGGTCAATTTGTAATGCTTATCTGGTTGAAGAAGCATCCTCATTCTGCTCTTATTATTTTGCTGATAATGTAAAAACCAGACATCGCAAGTGTCCTAGAAATTCAGATGATGCACAACCTATAGATCCATCTATGCTTTCTATTTTCAAGTTTCCTGGCAAGCCAATGGGAGCATCTATTTCTAGATGGTTAACTCCACAAGAATATCATGCTGCGAGGACATACATACTCTTAAACTATGATGAAGTCAAACCCTATATAAAGTAAGTTGACTTCTGGAATCAAACATTTATCCAAAAAAAAAGTTGTTTCCCGATACTGTCATTTTCTAAAAATTAGCTTATTTTCCAGCTTGTATGAACAACAACTACAAGTACAAAATCCATCAATTTGTGCAAGTGAGATAGCTGAAAAGTTAGAGACGGAATTTGCATTATGGTTTCAAATCTATGTAAGTTAGAGGATAGTTTTAATTTCTTACATCCATATTAAATTATCAGAGGCTTATTTTATATTCTACTATTGTTATAGGTGTCTGATCGAAGAATATCAAATGTGCAAGATTCCAGGATAATCAATCTTGCATTAGGACCTCTCTGTAAGATAGTAGTCTACTCTAGCTACTATGTTAATGGTTTTAAATTTCACGTAACACAACGGGATTCACGCAGACTAACTTTCAATTCGGGTGTTTGTGTGAAAGGATCTATCAACAACAATAATTCTGAGTTTGATTATTATGGGAGACTTGAAGAAATCATAGAAGTTGAATATCCTGCTTTACCCATCAAAAGATGTGTGTTATTTAAATGTTCTTGGTATGATCCGACTCCAAGAACAGGTACCAGAATACATCCAAACTACAATTTAGTTGAGGTAAATGCAAACAAAAGCTTCAACAAGTATGAACCTTTCATTTTTGCGATACAAGCGGGGCAGGTTTTCTATCTTGAATATCCCACAAAGAGGAGAAGAGCTAGTGAATGGTTAGCAGTTTGCCGAACAAAGCCACGCTCTACCATAGAAATGCCCAACTCTATCGTGTACCAAAACCACGATGCATTTCAAAATGATACAGTAGAGATATATTCAGTAGATTCTCAGATTCAATCAACATCTCAATTACTTGTAGATGTTAATGTACCTTATGAGGAGATAGATGATGGAGAAATATCCAGCAGTGAGGAGCTTATTGAACATACAGAGTCTAGTGAGGAGGATCTCCAAAATGTTAATGATTAAAATTGTTATATATCCAGATTAAGCATTGTTCAGTTAAATTTTAGATCTAAATATTCATAGTTATATCACTTGTCTTACTCTATTAGTCATTATTATATGTTTGATTAAACCTAGTGTGCATGCGTATGTGTTATAATGTAATTCTGCAGATATAGACATGTCTGATGCTGGTGGCCAGATTGTTCTACGGATTATCGGGGGTTGGTAAGTATTGGTGTTATTAGTCTTATTCGCTGCATCTATTTTTTTTAACATATTTGGTTTATTTTATTTGTTAAATGCAGTTTTACCCCAAATGGTCATAGAGTAGCTGCATACATCACCTCGAAATTTAAAGAGTGATTTAGTCCCGCTGGTACTACATGGAAGCGGGTAGACCCAGATATGAAGCAATTTTATTACGATGAGTTTTTGGTAAGCCAATTTAATTATCATGATTTTGTTATATTTTTTATAATAATTTGTGAATGTATTATTGCAGAAAAGATATACTTGGGAGACAGAGCACGAGGCAGAATTTTATGCTACCTGGAACGCAGCTTGTGCCAAACTATACAAAGACATGCTATATAAAGCAAGACAAAAGGGAATAAAACCATCCTATGTAGCTGAGAACATTTGGGATGCATGGCGAGCCATTTGGGCTGCAGACAGATGGCAGGAAAATGCAATGAAAGCTCGAGCCAATAGAAAGAGTGAGCTGGCTGGCCCTAGTACCGGAGCAACAAAACATACCGCTGGATCCCGATCGATCGTCGAGCATGCCTTAGACTTGGTTAGTTTCCAATTTTAAAATTCTATAAGAGTTTTGTACCTAGACTATATCAATGGAATTATATACATTCTTTAATATTCAGGAACATGATCTACAGCGACCTCCTACTTGTTGGGAGATATTTACCAAGACACACAAGTCAAAAGATGACAACTTTATAGATCGTCGATCATCGGCATTAGACGTAAGATTCTACACTTGAATATATATAACTATTAACAATGATTATCTATCATTTTAGTAAATATCTGACAATACTTTTTTTTAATGTAAATAGGAAGAAATTGCTATTAGGGTTGCACAGGCATCTCAGCCTAGTTTAGAGGGAGGTGAGGAGCAGACTCTATCCACTGACCAGATAAATGAAATTTATTATGATGTGGTTGGTAGAAGGAAAAAGACCTCCACCCTATATGGTCTTGGGGCTCAGGCGAGAGTTGTATATGATCAAGCGATGACTCCTAGGGCCAGGGGTCGTCCTAGCACATCATCGAGTGCATCCGAATCATCTGCTAGAGTAGACGTCTTAGAACAGGAAAACGCAGATTTGAAGACTCGACTCTCGACCTTGGAGGCTGAATTTCGAGTAGAGCGGCAATCCCGATTGGATCTTGAGAAAATTGGGCGGGATATGCAGGCCTTCTTGGATCAAATGAGTGCAACGCCGCATCGTTTTGCCTCTCAGGAGACTCAAGACCCTAATAATCCTCCTGATCCATAGATTGTGATAGGTATCTTAATGTTTAACTTTTTAAGTTTTTTTTTTCACTAATGAAACTATGTCTAACATTGTATTATATCTTTTCAGGAACGTTGATGCCTATACAACACCATCATCATATAACCAAATTAGCTTTCAGGTATGTAAAATAAATTCATAATATTAAATTTAATATGTTACTCATAATTGTGAATTAGTTTATTCTTTGTTTTATTAGTAATCTATCATATTAACATTTTTGCAGGATTGATTACTACTTGCTAGCTTAGGATTGGATTTTCTTTACTAGATGGTGTTGTATTGTGATTTTAAATTTCAGATGTTGTAGTACTATACAATCAAGTGTTTATGGTTGGAGATGTTTGGATATTTATCTATGTTTTTTGATTGGATGTTTAGTTTAAGTTTTGTGCTTGGATTATTGTTTTGTGCTTGGATAAAGTTTTTTGTATGAATGTATTGTTATTTGGTGAGTTTTGTGTTGTTTGTATGTGATGGTTTAGATTATTATAAAATGTAAACAAGGATGACTGCTGGAACAGAAATGTGCTGCTGAAATCTCCAGGTATTAGAGACGGAATTTTAAAATTCCGTCTCTAATTTCACCATGGAAAATACTGTTATAACGATATCTAGCGACGGAACTTTAATATTCCGTCGCTGATTGCCCTGAAATTGTTTGAAATGTCGATGCCTTGCGACGGAATATTTAAGTTCCGTCTCTAATTAGAGACGGAATATTTACGTTCCGTCTCTAATTAGAGACGGAACGTAAATGTTTCGTCTCTAATTAGAGACGTAATTTTAATCAAATCAGAGAGAGGATTTTATTGTTAGTGACTGATGATTAAATTCCCGTCTCTAATTTTTAGAGACGGAATATATATTCCGTCGCTAAAGTTAGAGACGGAATATATATTCCGTCTCTAATTAGCGACGGAATTTATATTCCGTCTCTAAATACAGCCAGCGACACAATTTGTATCGACGCAATGATTCCGTCGCTAATCAGTCGCTAAACTAGTTTAGCGACGGAATAGCGACGGAATTTTCCGTCTCTAATGCTGAATTTTTTTGTAGTGTTAGAACTTTCCTTTTTTTAACTCCTACTTTAGGAAAGAGAGCTTGTAAATTTTATAAGAGGATTTCTTCTTGTAAAATTTTAAAAAATATATTTCCTTATTCTTGATGTGGTGGCCGGCCACCTTGCTTGGAGCCTAAGCAAAGGGCTGACCAATTATTAAAAAAAAATCATCATCTAATTGATTTGGTGATTGATTCAATCAAGAGGGAAAAAAAAGGAAAAATAAAAAGGAAAAGGAAAAGCTAGAGGAAGATTTTAATTTTTATAAAAATTCTTCCCTTATTTGCCTTGAGCAATTAATATAAAAGAAGAGGTGGAGAGGCTTCATGAGACACAACAATTCTTATTCTTTTGCTTGGAGAACCTCAAGTGGTCGACCCTCTCTCTCCCTTCTCTTTTCCCTTTTGCTCTCTTCTCCTTGGTGGTGGTGGTGGCCGGATTTTAGAAGAAGAAGAAGAAGCTTTTGGGTGGTGTTCATCTTAGAGGATCGTCGCCCACACGACGTCCAAGGCGAGGCGAGGAATACAGCAGAAGATCTTGAGGTCATTAGCTTACAGAGAGAAGATATAACTAGTAGTTTTCTTCCGCATCATACTAGTTATTTTCTTTGTAAGAATTCTAAATACAAGAGGCAATTAGATCTAGTTTATCGAATTTATTTTTCGAGTTTGTGTTTTCTTCTTTTTCGAATTTGTGATTCGATTGTTCTTTTTGGTTAACCTAGAGTTATTTAAGGAAATTAAATATTAGCTTTCCTTAAAAGGCTTTGTCTAGGCGGTGGCGGTTGCTCCTATATCCAAGAAGGTCATGTGTCTCGTCATGCAGTCCTGGAAGCCAATTTTGAAAATTAATATTTAATGGAATTAATAACATAGGTGGATTTGAATCAATAGTGTTAAGTTCCGCTTGCGATTCAAATCTAAACCATTAAGAACATATAAGTTAAATTTGGAATCAATGATGTTAAGTTCCGTCTATGATTCCTAATTCAACTTCTAAAGAACACAATAGGTTATTTAAGGAAAGGTTCGACACTTGTACAAAATTTTTTGTACAGTTGAACCGGTACATTTTCCTAGGATTAACCAACAATTGGTATTAGAGCTACGGTTTACCTCTGTGTGTTTAGAATTCAAATAGGTTATGCACATGTCATACATAATTTAGGCATGATACTAGTAGGATGTGCTAACTCTTTGGTTGCAGGTTCCAACTATTATGACATTTAGATATTGTGTGTGTTTGGACCCTTGGATATGTCAAGAGCATTATTTTGTGTGCATTATTGTATGTATCAAATATAGCAAGAGTTGTATTATTTTTAGAATTTTATTTTTTGTTCGATCTAGAATACATGTACATTCCTTTATGGAATATAGGATCGATATTTGTAAAATTCTATATTTGTCGCGGATCGTATCTTTGCGAGGCGTGGTGCTATTGGAGGACCAGAGGCACAGCGGAATAAGAAGCAAGATAGATGCGACAACTCGACCCGATGGCGGTGGCTAAAGATGGTAACAGCTAGGGTTGGAGTATACTGAAGACAGTGAAGGAAAAGGTCATAATAGTTGGAAAATTAATTTTCAAATTTATTGCTTTTATTTACTGTGATATTTATGTGCATGTGATGTATGCTAGCATAAGTTAAAATCCTCATTTTTAAATAACTAAGTGGGAGAGGGATTTTAATAAATCCCATGGTCTCCATTACTGGTTTGTAAGTGATGCAACAAGGTTGCGTGTTGGCTCTGAATGTCTCCCTCCACAACGGATGGGTTTGTTGCGGATCACTAGATCAAATTTCCTTAATGGATGGTTATAGGAAATTATTTAGGAGCGTGTGATCTTCTCCAACTTAAGGGGCACAATCATATTTAATGGACTTAGTATCAAATAATGATATACACTTAGACGCATTCAATAGTATCCTCCCCAACGGAGTCACTGCTATTGTATTGTGTGACCAAAGTGAAACCAACTATTAATTTTATTTGTCATAAAGTTAGGATGACAAGATAATAAAATTCACCCTCCTCTTACAAATGTTGAATTTGTATACGTCCACACTAACGTGACATGCAATATTCACGGTGATTTGAGGTGTTGGTTAATTTAAAATAGTATTGTTTGAGGAATCAATATTATTCTAAATTTAGAGTCTTGACCAAAGTTTATTTTTGTGATTCTTAGGATGACTTTCAACCCACTGGCCATTATACTGAAAGAGAACAAACTTACTGGTCCCAACTATATTGATTGGAAAAGAAACCTGGACATTATTCTTACTGCTGAAAGCTATAAGTTTGTACTAACTGAGGCTTGCCCTGATGCACTTGATGGTGACTCTACCCCAGAGGAGATTGAGTATCATAAGAAATGGGTAAAAGCTGATGAGATGGCACGGTGTTACATTTTGGCATCAATGTCAAATGTATTACAACATCAGCATCAAGATTTACCAACAGCTTATGATATAATGAATAATCTCAAAGAACTCTTTGGGCACCAGAGTCGGACTGCTAGGCAAGAGGCAATGAGAAAGCTAATGACAGTCACCATGTCTGAGGGGACATCCGTAAGGGATCATATCCTCAAAATGATGGCCTATCTAAACAAAATACAAGTTCTTGGAGGAGAAATCGATGGGGAAACTCAGGTCGATATAATTCTCCAAACGCTACCCAGAAATTTTGAGCAGTTCCGCTTGAACTATAACATGAACAAAAGAGAGTATATGTTGGCCGAACTTCTGACAGAACTACAGGCAGCAGAAGGTATTTTTCGTCAAAGATCTCAGATTCACTATGCTGAAAATGGTTCTACTTCTAAGTCGAAAGGCAAGAAGAAGAAGAAACAGGTCTTTTCAGCAAAGAAGGTAAATAAACCTCAGGGTACTGGACAAAAAGTTGGAATGAAGAAGCCGAAGGTTAAGTGCTTCATTTGCAAGCAGTCAGGACATTGGAAGGTGGACTGTCCTCGTAGGAATCAGAACAATAAAGGTATATCTCATGCTCTAGTAGTTGAAACATGTTTAGCGGTGTTATCTACCAGCACCTGGTGTGTAGATACGGGAACCACTGATCATGTCTATAATTCTTTGCAGGGGTTCCAAGAAACCCGACGATTATTTGAAGGAGAGATAACCGTCTACATGGGCAATGCTACTAAGGTGGCGACTATTGCAGTGGGAGGCGTCTACTTATCTTTTGAAAGGAATAGAAATTTGGTTTTAAAAAATTATCTTTATGTACCCAGTTTTAGAAAGAATTTAATTTCAGTTTCTAAACTGTATTTGGATGGATATTCAGTTTCATTTAGTAACAATATGGTTATAAAGAGAAATAAGGTGATTATCTGTTTTGATGCATTGGTTGGCAATTTATATACTTTAAATCCAATTTCTCCCACAAAGCAAAATATAGAAATTAATAACATATCTTCTAACTCTAATAAGAGAAAAGAACCTTCGGAAATGAATCAAACGTATCTTTGGCATCTAAGACTTGGTCATATTAACTTAAGTAGGATTCAAAGGCTTGTAGCCGATAGACTCTTGGGTTCATTAGAGTTGGAAAACTTTCCAACATGTGAATCCTGCTTGGAAGGAAAAATGACCAAGAGACCTTTTAAGGCCAAGGGGTATAGAGCCAAAGATACGTTAGAACTGGTTCATTCTGATTTGTGTGGTCCTATGTCTATCCAGGCAAGAGGTGGTTATGAATACTTCGTCTCCTTTATAGACGATTATTCAAGATACGGATACATTTACCTGATGCGCCGCAAGTCTGAATGCTTTGACAAGTTCAAAGAATATAGGGCTGATGTGGAGAAACGTCTTGGTAAAAGTATCAAGACACTACAGTCTAACCGTGGTGGCGAATACCTCTTTGGAGAGTTTAGGAATTACTTATCAGAAGTCGGGATTCAATCCCAATTGTCTGCACCTGGTACACCCTAGCAGAATGGTGTGGCAGAATGAAGAAATAGGACGCTTATGGAAATGGTTAGATCGATGATGAGTTATTCAGAATTACCAAATTCGTTCTGGGGATATGCTTTAGAAACAGCAGTGTACATTCTGAATATGGTACCTTCTAAAACAGTTCCTTCTACTCCCATGGAATTATGGAATAGGCGTAAGCCTAGTCTGAATTATATCTGGATATGGGGTAGTCCAGCACATATGCTGAAGGGAGATACTGATAAGTTGGAATCACGTACAGAAGTTTGTCTGTTTGTGGGATATTCTAAGGGAACGAAATGTGGTTTATTTTATAATCCTAAAATTCAGAAGATCATTGTTAGCACTAATGCTCGATTTTTAGAAGAAGATTATATAATGAACCATAAGCCCATGAGTGAAATAGTTCTAGAAGAAATAAGAGAGGACATGTCTACTTTAATACCAACAGTACAAGATGAAGTACCACAAGAAACTGCAACACGTGTCACACATGATACACAACCAGAGACAGCGCCTTGTCGTAGTGGGAGGGTTGTAAGGCAACCTGAGAGATTCATGTTTTTGGGAGAGTCTTCGGACTTGATCCCGGGTAAACATGAACCTGATCCCCGGACATATGACGAAGCACTCCAAGATATAGATGCAGTATCTTGGCAAAAGACAATGAATTCTGAAATAAAGTCTATGTATTCTAATAAGGTCTGGGAGCTTGTAGAACCACCTGATGGTGTAAAAGCCGTTGGATGCAAGTGGATCTATAAAAGGAAAAGAGGGACAGACGGGAAGGTAGAAACCTTTAAAGCAAAGCTTGTTGCAAAAGGGTATACTCAGAAAGAGGGAATCATTTATGAAGAGACTTTTTCACCGGTAGCCATGCTTAAATCTATCCGGATACTCTTATCCATTGCCGCTCATATGGATTATGAGATTTGGCAAATAGATGTCAAGACAGTATTCCTTAACGGAAGTCTTGAAGAAAACATCCATATGAAGCAACCAGAGGGATTCATTGAAAAAGACAAAGAGCATCTAGTGTGCAAGCTCAATCGGTCCATTTATGGACTGAAGCAAGTTTCAAGATCTTGGAACATCCGGTTTAATGAAGTAATCCAATCATATGGATTTATTCAGTGTCCGGATGAGTCTTGTGTATACAAGAAGTGTAACGGAAATGTGGTGGTATTTCTTGTACTATACGTAGATAATATTTTGTTAATTGGCAACAATGTCAAGGTATTATCGGATGTAAGGGTATGGTTGTCCAAACAATTTGATATGAAGGACTTAGGAGAATGTGCACACATTCTTGAGATCAAAGTTATAAGGGATCGCAAGAAAAGAATGTTGTGCATATCCCAAGCTTTATATATAGATACAATCCTTGCTCGTTTTAGCATGCAAAACTCCTAGAAATGTTTCTTACCTTTTAGGCATGGAGTAGCCTTATCTAAAGAGATGTCTCCGAAGACATCAAAGGAGATAGAGGACATGAAGGCAGTTCCTTATGCTTCGGCTGTACGAAGTCTTATGTATGCAATGCTGTGTACGAGACCTGATATTTGTTTTACCGTAGGCATGGTTAGCAGATATCAGAGTAACCCTGGACAAGAACATTGGACTGCTGTGAAGCATATATTAAAGTACCTGAAAAGGACTAGAGATTATATGCTAGTCTACCAAGCAGATGATTTGCTCCCTGTGGGTTACACGGATTCAGATTTCCAATCAGATAGGGACAATAGTAAGTCTACGTCAGGCTATGTGTTTACTCTAGGAGGTGGAGCCATTGCATGGAGGAGTGTTAAGCAGAAATGAGTCTCGGACTCAACCATGGAAGCTGAGTATGTGGCAGCCTCTGAGGCAGCCAAAGAAGTTGTATGGCTCAGGAACTTTCTAATGGACTTAGATGTGATTCCTGGTTTGCCCAAGATCATCACAATTTATTGTGATAATAGCGGTGCAGTTGCAAACTCGAAGGAACCGCGAGCCCATAAGGCAAGTAAACATATAGAGCGCAAGTACCACCTGATACGAGACATCGTCAAGCGAGGAGAAGTTGTCGTCGCCGAGATTGCATCAGCAGATAACCTGGCAGATCCTTTCACTAAGGCCCTTCCGGCAAAAGCTTTTGATCGGCATGTGGAGGGGATGAGAATCAGATGTATGACAACAGATATGGCAGCTTAGTCTTTTAGTATAAGTGGGAGATTGTTGGAGTGTATACTAAAAGCCTAACTTTTGTAAACATTTATTTTTGAAATAAAAGAATCACATTGGTCAATATCTACATTTATTTGTTAAATGTAATTGTTCAATTAATTTATATAGTAGACAACATGGTGTGTGGTGTCACACACAGAAGATCATGTTGTCGGTTCTTTATAAATTATAAATAGTTGCTCACGACTAAGATGGAAAGGAACAAACCATCGGAATAATCGTAGTGTAATTAAGTATTAGTTTATCTTGATTAATAAATTACACTAGTACACTCTAAGTGTATTGAGCAGGACCATTTTAGGTAAGTTCTTTTTGTACTAACTTAATTAAAAGAACTAGACCTTAGTTATTATGGAAGTGTGTGCTCTTAATCCTAATATAATAACAAGCACATATATTTAATATTTATTTCTTTGATTTATCAAAGGGTGAGGTTTAGCTCGATAAATCAATATACTCGATAAGTTGGGAAATGATATTACTTATAGTGTGTGTTGTTGATTATAGAAGGAATCTGTGTCCTAGTTATTTAGGTTGAGAATGTCCCCAAGAGGAGCTCATAAGGATTGCCATGTTAAACCCGGCAGGTGGACTTAGTCTGACATGACAATGAAGTTGAGTGATACTACTCTTGGAGCTAGATATTAACTAAGTGAGTTGTCAGTAACTTACTTAATTAGTGGGCATTCATAATCTTAACCACAGGGAGACTAACACACTCATGATAAGAAAGAACCCATAATGTAATTTGGGATTGGTGCGGTAGTGCGATAATAACTCTCTAGTGGAATGAGTTATTATCGATGAACTTGAGTTGTGTGTTCGGGGCGAACATGGGATACTCAAGCTCATCGGAAGGCCAAAACTAATTTCTCCTCTAGGTCCCTGTCGTAGCCTCATTATAGCCTCAAGTCCATCCAAATGTAAGGCTCTTCTTGGTGTCCAAGAAGTGGGCCGGTCCAATGCTTGGTGACCAAGCAAGGGTCGACCACATCCTCTTCTATAGGGGCCGGCCCTTTGCTTGGTGACCAAGCATGAAGGGGCCGACCACAATAATTCAAAAAGGAAGGGTTGTTTTGAATTTTTAAAATCTTCTCTTTGTAGAAAACTATAAGTTTTAAAAGAGAGATTTTAATTTTTAAAACTTTCATTATTTGAATTAGGCCACATGTTTTAATAGAGAGTTTTAAAGGTTTTAAAACTTTTCTTTTTTAACCATCCTCATGGTTTAAGAAAAAAGGAGGATAAGTTTTAAAATTTAAATTTTCTATTACCATGTTAAAAAAGGAAATTTTATAAGAGAAGTTTTAAATTTTAAAACATGGTTTTAATTTTTAGAACTTTCCTTTTTTTAACTCATACTTTAGGAAAGAGAGCTTGTAAATTTTATAAGAGGATTTCTTCTTGTAAAATTTTAAAAAATATATTTCCTTATTCTTGATGTGGTGGGCAGCCACCTTGCTTGGAGCCCAAGCAAAGGGTCGACCAATTATTAAAAAAAATCATCATCTAATTGATTTGGTGATTGATTCAATCAAGAGGGAAAAAAAGGAAAAATAAAAAGGAAAAGGAAAAGCTAGAGGAAGATTTTAATTTTTATAAAAATTCTTCCCTTATTTGCCTTGGGCAATTAATATAAAAGAAGAGGTGGAGAGGTTTCATGAGACACAACAATTCTTATTCTCTTTCTTGGAGAACCTCAAGTGGCCGACCCTCTCTCTCCCTTCTCTTTTTCCTTTTGCTCTCTTCTCCTTGGTGGTGGTGGTGGCCGGATTTTAGAAGAAGAGGAAGAAGCTTTTGGGTGGTGTTCATCTTGGAGGATTGTCGCCCACACGACGTCCAAGGCGAGGCGAGGAATACGGCAGAAGATCTTGAGGTCATTAGCTTACAAAGAGAAGGTATAACTTGTAGTTTTCTTCCGCATCATACTAGTTATTTGCTTAGTAAGAATTCTAAATACAAGAGGCAATTAGATCTAGTTTATCGAATTTATTTTTCAAGTTTGTGTTTTCTTCTTTTTTGAATTTGTGATTCAATTATTCTTTTTGGTTAACCTAGAGTTATTTAAGGAAATTAAATATTAGCTTTCCTTAAAAGGCTTTGTCTAGGCGGTGGTGGTTGCTCCCATATCCAAGAAGGCCATGTGCCTTGCCATGCAGTCCTGGAAGCCAATTTTGGAAATTAATATTTAACTAAATTAATAACATAGATGAATTCGAATAAATAGTGTTAAGTTCCACTTGCGATTCAAATCTAAACCATTAAGAACAAATAAGTTAAATTTGGAATCAATGATGTTAAGTTCCGTCTGCGATTCCTAATTTAACTTTAAAGAACACAATAGGTTATTTAAGGAAAGATTCGATACTTGTACAAAAATTTTTATACAGTGGAACCGGTACGTTTTCCTAGGACTAACCAACAACCATGGCCCAACATCTCAGGGAGATAGGTAACATGATTCGAGAGCTTAAGACTGCTGGTTATGCGTTGACCGATGAACAACTGGTTCAGGTAGTTATCCGTTCTCTTCCTGATTCTTGAGAAACGATGAAATAGAATCTGACCCATAGTGAGAATATCAAGACTTTCACCGATGTCTCACGCCATGTTGAATGTAACAACCCAAATTTCCTCGTTGCAAGTCCTAATAGTAATTAAAAATATTTAGAGATGCTTTAGAAATATTCTAGAGATTTTTAGAAATTTTTAGAGTATTTTTATGTAATTTTTGGAGTTCGTTTGGTATTTTTACCAAAAGAAACAAGTTGCAAAAATAAAGAGGTTGAGCTGAGGTTCGAACCGGAGATCTCCGGTTAAGCAAAGCCTTAAGTTGTCTCGGATGACCAGGAACCCAGCAGGGCCGTGCTGATTAAATATATAGCGAAATAAACTTAAGCAGTAATAGAAAATAGAAAATATTAAGTCTAAAAGAGTTTCGGCCGAGATTCGAACTTGCGACCTCCGACCCGGTCCAAGACTTAAGCGAAGCGCAATGGCCAAGCGCCCAAGCGGGTCGTGCTGAGCAAATATCGGGAGAAATTAATTTAAGCAGTGGTACGTAACAGAAAACCCTAGGTATTAAAAAGGGATAAGTTAAGAGGAGAAGGAGATTATTTGCCCGTGACCTAAATTCTTTTCCCTTCTTCCTCTCGTGCGCGCGGCGGCTCCTCTCGGGCGGAAACGAAGATGAGGTTAGAGTCTTGTCTCCGGCGGGCGGCCAAGGACCCAAATCCGAGAGTCTTCCACGCCATCACGATCCTCTCGTCGAGGAGGACCCGTGAGCACGAAGAAGAGGCCAAGATCTCAAGCCTTCCGAAACCCTAGAAGTCCTTCTTCTTCGGTTGTAAGTCCAAGAACGATGTAAGTGCTTTCTCACCTGCGGTAGGAGTAGTTTCGAATTCATGTTAGTTCCTTGTATTTCTGAAGCTTGTTGTAAGGAGCAGTGGTTTAATTGAAGTTTCTGCCGTGAGTTTTGAAAGAAAGAACATGAAAAGTTAAGTATGTGGAGTATTTCGTTTCTTTTGGTTTCCTGTCGTGCCACTGAACAGGAGGAATAGTTTCTTTTGGCTTTCGGATTTTGGTTGTAGAGAATTGTGATTTTTAGGGATTATTAGAATAGATCCGAGATTTTACTTTCTTCCTTGCAATTCTGTTGAAGCATGTTTAAAGATTTCGGATTTCAATTCTGAGCCATTGGTTGGGTAGCCTTGCAAATCTCGGTTTGTGGTTTGAAATAGCATGGATATCTGGAAGTGTTCGGATTGCAGTTTTGATCCGTTGGTTGTGTAGTGTAGTTTCAATTTCAGAATTTCTTTTGTTAAATTTGAGCATGAGGTTTAGATGTGCTTTCTTGCTACCATTCATTCTAGGATACAGATTTGAGTTTCCTTATTCTAGCATGAGTTTAGATATGCTTCCTTGTTACATTCATTCTAGGATACAGATTTGAGTTTCTTATTCTAGCATGAGGTTTAGATATGCTTCCTTGCTACTATCCAAATAAGCATACAGAATTAAGTTCCTTGTTATCTCAATATGCATGAACGATTTTATTTATAAACATGCAGTGTTTGATATCTCAGTTGTAGGCTTCAGTTTGATATCTCTTGTATTTAGAGTCAATTGTTATAAGAATAGTTTCTTATCTTGCTCCGAATTTTTGGTATATAAACATTTATGAGTAATTGTAAGCAAAGAAAGGCCAAGGTCTTAATTTCTGGTCCCAAATTCCAACAATTGAGGATCAGCAGCACACCTAGTGCTTGAAGAGATGCCAAGGCATTATTTATATTATAAGTAAGAAAAGATAAAAGGTATTTTATTTGAAAAGGGTAGTACCCGACTTCCGAGGTTGTCGTTAAATAAATCCAGGTAACCGTTTCCGATGTCTCGGCCCTGGTAAGACCAAGGTCTTTACCCTTGTAGGACTGGTGGCTAGCTACCTCAGTTTTACTAGGGAGCGCACAATGGTACTATGCCTGGGCCCAAGAAAGAATTGATTATTATTTTGAAGTATAAAAGTATAAGATTTTAAACAAGTGAAATAAGCTTCACATAAGTTTAAAGTTCAACAAGTTTAGTTTTTGATATGCTAGCATGTTGTTTAGATTTTCATACTGTTGTTAGATGAGCATGAGCAGCTTTACATGTTTAGCATTTCAGTATGTTTGATTCCTCTATTATCAGATGAGCATGTTTAGTATTTCCTTTAAAGCATTCAGTTTAGATTTATTATTATTCACATGCATATTCGAGTTTTGTGAGTTAGATAGCGCTTACTAAGTAATTTTGCTTATAGTTGTATTTTCCTCTTACTGCAGATAAAGGAAAGGAAAAGCTATAGCAAAGGAAGATGACAAGGAGGTGCGGATGGATGTGTGATGTTTGGACTATGGAAGCCTTGGGAATTAGTTTAAAGTTCATTAAGATTTTGTATTGAATATTTTATGTTTTAGAACTCTTCCTTTTAATTGCTATGAACATTAGTTCCGTTAATAGAGTTGTATTATTGTTGCATGCATGATCAGATTAATATATGTTTTGTTTCTTTTGCTATTAGATAAGCCTGAGCAGTATGTATAGATGAGTTATTTATGTTTTCCGCTGTTACATACTTATATTTTCATGTGAGCAACATTAGTTAAGATAAGTTAGTAGTCCAGTAGCGCTCCGCCCTCACAGACTAGTAGTGAGGAGGGTGGGGTGTTACAGTGAACTTGAGGCGGAGAGGATTGAATTCGCAAGGATTTTTGGTCAAACTTTTGTAGCCGAAGGTTCTGGTTTCAAGAATAAGAAAAGATGGTTTAAGAAAGGAAAGGGAAAAGGAAAGGAGGCTAGTGTTGTTGATATTAAAAACCAAATCAAGAAGAAAGAAAAGAGATATGGACAAAGACCTATGAGCAAGTTGACTTGCTTCAACTATGGCAAGAAGGGCCATTTTGCTCGGGAGTGTGCTGAGCCTATAAAGGTAGATCCAACTTTGTCTTCTTTCCACGAGCAATTTGTTGCAAGTACAGTATTGTTAGTTGATTCATATCCTTTGTGGATTGTAGATTCAGGAACAACGAACCACGTAGCACGTGATCGAGCTACATATGTGGAGTACTATCGGTTACCAACTGGCAACAAATGGATATATGTAGGAAACAATGTAAGAATTAAAGTCAAAGGAATTGACACTTGCAAGCTCAACCTACGTGGTGGAGGCATCTTGTTTCTACATGATGTCCTGTATGCTCCTGAGATTCGACGGAATCTGATTTTCGTTATTTGTCTTCTTGATTTAGGTTACAATGTAAATTTTTATAGCCGTTGTGTGGAACTTCGAATTAACTCTGTGTTAATTGGGTATGATTTTGTAACAAATGGTTTTATAGTTCTTGATGTAGAACCAAATAATAATGATGGTTGTTTTTCAAACATTACTCTTACTAATAATGCTGATGTTAATGATGAAATTTGGCATGCTAGATTGGGACATATAAGACAAGAACGAATGAATAGATTAGCTAAGGAGGGCCTCTTAGGCACTCATGCTAAGATTAACTTGTCTATATGTGAGCATTGTCTTGTTGGAAAGATGACTAGGAAACCATTTGGTAAGACTATTAGGGTTGAATCACCATTGCAATTAATTCATTCGAATATTTGTGGTCCGATGAATATGAAGGCTAGAAATGAGAGTTCTTATTTCATTACATTTATTGATGACTTCACATGTTTTGGTCATGCATATTTGATTTCTCACAAATCTGAAGCATTGGATTGCTTTATTCGTTACTTGAACGAAGTTGAGAATCAATTGGAACGTAAGGTTAAAACCTTGCGCACTGACCGTAGAGGTGAATATTTGTCTGATCAGTTCAAGACAATGTGTAATGAGAAAGAGATTATTAGACAGCTAACTATCCCTAGAACTCCACAGCAAAATGAGGTTGCTGAAAAAAGAAATATGACTCTTCTTGAAATGGTTAGGTCTATGATGGTGCAGACTAATTTGCCAATCTCCTATTGGGGAGATGCATTATTAGTTGCAGCCTATATACTTAACAAAGTGCCTTCAAAGTCAGTTCCATCTATCCCACATAAACGTTGGACAGGCAGAAAGTCGGATTTGAGTAATTTGAGACCTTGGGGGTCAGGTACCTACGTTCATGATAAGACTCACGAACATGGAAAATTAGGACCAGAGGTAAGAAGTGTATCTTTATAAGGTACTCTGAGACTTCTAAGAGTTATGTTTTTATTGGTGAGCGACAAGATGGAACCATCTCTGAAATAGAGTCAAGAGATGCTACTTTTCTTGAAACTGAGTTCCCAACACGAGGTGAAGTTGATTAGACAATTCCTCTATATGAGATAGAGGAGAAGGATAATGTTCCATTATCAACAGATCAGGAGATGCTTGAATATAATCAACTGAGTGGGAGTAATTTACCACTGAATGAGTCAATTTCTCAACAATCTAACCTTCAAAGAAGTAGTCGTCAGATTATTCCTCGGAGAAGGTTTGATATTGAGAATGAGGCATTGATGGTTCTCCCAGTTGATGATGAGGAACCTCGAACAGTTGAAGAAGCTTTGAGAAGCTCAGTTAGAAAAGAATGGAAAATTACAATGGATGAAGAAATGGAATCAATGAGAAAGAATTAAGTTTCGGATTTAGTCGATCTTCCTCCGGGCCGAAGGGCTATTGGGAATAAGTGGATTCTCAAAGTAAAGAGGAAAGCAGATGGATCGATTAATCGATACAAAGCTCGATTAGTTGCAAAAGGATATACCCAAATGGAATGTATTGACTTTGAAGAGACATTCTCTCCAGTTGTGAAGTTTGTGTCAATATATGACATCCTAGCTAAAGTAGAACAATATGACATAGAATTACATCATATGGATGTAAAAACGGCTTTCCTTAATGGTAATCTTGACGAAGAAATCTATATGGTACAAGCAGAAGGGTATGTTGCTACAGCCAAGAGAAAATAGTATGTAGACTTCGGAAGTCTATATATGGGCTAAAGCAAGCGTCAAGATAATGGAACATAAGATTTAATGAAGTAATATTATATTATGGTTTTGAAATGATCAATGAGGATCATTGTGTTTACCTAAGAAAGGAAAAAAAGGAAAGTTTATCATTTTATCATTATATGTTGATAATATGCTAATAGCTGGAAGCGACATAAAGTGTGTGATAGAAGTCAAGAGTTGGATTTCATCATAATTTGACATAATAGATATGGGACAAGCAGAGTACATCTTAGGAGTAAAGATCGTTAGAGACCGATCAAAGGGGCTTTTGGGTTTGTCTCAAGAAGCTTATATCACTAAGATGCAGCAACACTTCAATATGTTAGATTGCAACATTGAACAGACGCATATAGTGAAAGGTACTGTCATGAGCAAAAGTATGTATCCCAAGACTCCTGAGGAAATAGCCGAGATGAAGAAAAAATCATATGCCAGTGCAATTGGTAGTTTGATGTACACTATGTTGTGTACTCATCTTGATATAAGCTATGTTGTTGGCTTAGTTAGTCGTTTCCAGTCAAACCCAGGATCGAGACACTGGAAAGCGGTGAAGAGGATATTCAGATATCTCAAAGGAACAGCGGATTATTGTCTTTGCTTTCAAGGATCGGATATGAGCCTAAGTGGCTACTCAAATGTAGATTGGGCAGGGGACCTTGATGACAGAAAATCCACATCTGGCTATGTCTTCTTGCTGAATGGTGGCGCCATCTCATGGAATAGCAAGAAACAGGCTTGTGTATCCTTGTCGACAATGAAAGCTGAGTATGTGGCTTGTGTAGCGGCTGTGCTAGAGGCTGTCTGGCTAAGAAGGTTCCTGAAGCATTTGAAGATTGCTGAGGATAGTGGGAGTCCTGTTACTGTGTACTGTGACAGTCAAGCTACGGTAGCTTTTTCCAAGGATCCCAAATATCACAGCAAAGGCAAGCATATAGAAATTAAGTATAATTTTGTAAGGGATATTGTTGACAAGAAAAAGGTGATTCTTGAGTACATCCCTACACGAAATATGCTTGCTGATCCTTTTACTAAGTCATTGACTAAAGAGTCATTTCATGGACATGTGAAGTCTTTGAGACTTCGAAAATGTAACTGTTGGAACCCCAGGGTATTTTGATGTGATCAAACAAGTTAAGTTAGATCCTGTTTTGTCTAACCCTTGTGTCTAAGTGTGCAGGAGTTTAGGAACACACAAAGTCGAGCGGAAGACGCGGCTAATGAGAAGGACGACACGAGGAGAGAGCCGACGAGGTCGGTGCGTTCGAGGGACGAGGTGACCGCGGAAGAGTACACCAGTGGACGAGAAACCGAGAAGGAAGGTTGCTCGAGGAGAAGGCCGAAACTTGGGTTCGGGTGAGCCCTATTCCGGAAGGCTGAGATCACCCAAGCTAGCGGAGCCGGAGTTGAAGACCTGAACCGAGACGAGCTGAACCGGAGTAGCGGTCCCAGACGAAGAAAGTCAACTTTTGTTGACCTTAGGGCTCCGGGCGCTCGGAACCATTCCAGGCGCCCGGAACAGCCCAGGGCGCCCGGAACCCTTCCGGGCGCCTGGACCGAAGTTTTTGACCGGATCGAGTCAAACTCGATCTGAACGTTGGGGGATAAATTTTTATCCCCCCCCAGGGTGCCCGGAAGCCTTCGGGGCACCCCGACCAGTGCTATAAATATAACACTGATCTGCACAGATTATTCAATCAACTTGTAATCCATTTTCTCTGTGCTTTACTATTCTTTTGTGTTGTCAACGCTGTAAGAGGCTACTCCGCCCAGAGGAGATTATCAAATAATGTGTCATCCTTTCTTTGGATTAGCAATCCTCTGATTGCAAATCAAGTAATCCTTCTATGTCTGAGTTTGTTTTTAATTAGTTTCTTTTATTTAAAGTTACAAGTTTTATTATTAAGTTGAAAAACTGAGAAAGGTGTAATTTATTTTTAAGGGCAATTCACCCCTCTCCTCTTACCGGCCTCTAAAGGGACCAACAAGTGGTATCAGAGCAAGGCGTTTCAGGAGGACTAACCGCCGATCGAAGCAACGAGATGGCCGGACCAAGCATTGTTCCACCAAAATTCGAGGGGGACTTCACACACGGGAAGTGTCGTATGGAGGTACTCCTGAAAACTAATTTCAAAATTTGGTTAATTATAAAGTATGGCTTTGTAGCTCTGACGAATCAGAATGGAAAAGAAAGAGAAGAGAGCCAGTGGACAAAGAAGGAGCAGAATGATTCCGTAGCGAACAACCGTGCGGAATATCATCTGATGAGCGTGTTGCCGCCTCAAGAAGTCAACCGCATCGGAAGCTACTCGTCGGCCAAAGAACTCTGGGAGAAGTTCCTGGAACTCCATGAAGGAACATCCGAAGCCAAGCTAGCAAGAAGAGACATCCTTCGGAACAGACTGACGAACATCCGTCTAGAAAAAGGTGAGAAGGTAGCCGATCTACACGCAAAGGTAAAGGAATTGATTACTAGTCTCAAGAACCTCGGTGAAACGGTAACAAACCGGGACACCTTACGCAATACACTCAATACATTTCCCAGAACTCCAGAATGGACATCAATCGTCGACACCTACTATATTTCAAAAGACCTAGAGGTAAGTACTTTAGAATAATTGTTTTCTACTCTTGAATTACATGAAACCTGGTGTGTACGGACAACAAAGGAATCAAGCCAGATGATCGCAGTAAACGTAACCAAGAAGGATGAACCCGAGTCAGATTCAGAAGAGGATCAGGAAGCATATATGGTAAGAAACTTTAAAAAGTTTTTTAGATCTAATAAATTTAAAGAAATGCAGAATAAAAAGAATCCAAGAAATAGAAGAAGGATGCGTTGCTACCAGTGTCAAAAGGAAGGACACTTAAAAGAAGACTGCCCAGAACTAAAGAAGGACAAAGTCAAGATACCCAAGAAGCACAAGAATCTAAAAGCAACTTGGGACGATATATAGTTCATCATCTGAGTTCGAGATTCAAGAATATGCCGGGATAGTACTGATGGCAAGCTATGAAGGGCAAAGTACAACAGAACACAACATCAATGAAAGGAGAGGGACATCAGATGAATGCAGTGAAGCAGGGGGAGAATCAGGCTTCAAGTCTAATATGGTAAGTGAGGTATGCCTCTGATCTCCTGATCAGCTTTACTTTGGTATTAAGGCTATGACAAAATCCATGTATAAATTAGAAAATAAAAATACCAAATTAAAAAATAAATTTTAGAAACAAAAAGAATTTTGGCAAAATCATGTCTAATAGAGGATTTTGATAAATTGAAACTTGAAAATGAGAAATTAAAAGAAGAAATAGAAAGATTGAGAAAGTCTAACGGTTCAAATATTTCTGCTTTTAAAAATTATAGAGGATTAAACTGATACTATAGGTTTCACCAAAATCAAATCAGAAAAATATCAAAAGCCTATATACCTAGAAAATATTTGATTAACCCTATAAGAAGGAACCTCTATTGGGTTCCAAAAACTTGTTTAACTTAAAAATTAAAATTAGACTTGGCATTTTCAGCAGAAAATTAAACATTTAATTTCTTTATGCGGCTTTGTCTAAGAAAGTGATTGTTGCTCCAATAACCAAGAAGGCCTAGTACCTCGCAATTAACTGTAAGCCAAGTATCCAAATAAGAATTTAATGGACTAACTGAAAAAGCATTAAAAAAATATTTTAAAGGGTTATTCAATTTGTTTTAGAAAATATTTTCAAAAATATTCATTTTTGAAAAAAAAAATTATTATTTTTGGAAATTAGAAAAAAAAATTTCTTCTTATGTTTTTAACTTAGAAATTTTAAAAGTTTTCCATTGCATAAAAATTATTTTTAAGTTTTTACTTAATTTTTTTTTAAATTTTTAACTTAATTTTTTTTTAAACTTAAAAATTATGGTTTCAAAAACTTTGAAAATTTTTTTCTATTGCAATTTGCCTTAGAATTTTTTTTACTTATGATTTTTTTTTTTTTGCAGATCCTTAACATTTTTTTGAAAACTTTGATTTATGTTAAGAAAGTATTTAAAATTTTATTACTTAGAAATTTTTTAACAAAGTTAAAATTTTCACCTTAGACTTGTTTAGGAATCCCAATTTTTTTATGTGATCAAAGAGGGAGAAGTATGTTAAGTCTAAGGGGAGGTATAATAATTTTTTAAAATTATTAGCAAATTAATTGTTTTTTTTTGCATTTGTTTACCCTAGCTTAACTTGAATTGCTCACATCAAAAAGGGGGAGATTGTTGGAACCCCAAGGTGTTTTGATGTGATCAAACAAGTTAAGTTAGGTCCTGTTTTGTCTAACCCTTGTGTCTAAGTGTGCAGGAGCTTAGGAATACAGGAAGTTGAGCGGAAGATGCGACTAACGAGAAGGACGGCACGGGGAGAGAGCCGACGGGCTCGGTGCGTCCGAGGGATGAGGTGACCGCGGAAGAGTACACCGGTGGACGAGAAGAACGTACGCGACGTTTGAGGGACGAGAAATCGGTTAGGAAGGCTGCTCGAGGAGAAGGCCGGAACTTAGGTTCAGGTGAGCTCTATTCCGGATGGCCGAGATCACCCAAGCTAGCGGAGCCGGAGTTGAAGACCTGGACCGAGACAAGCTGAACCGGAGCAGCGGTCCCAAACAAAGAAAGTTAACTTTTGTTGACCTTAGGGTTCCGGGCGGCCGAAACCATTCTGGACGCCCAGAACAGCCCGGGGCGCTCGGAACCCTTCCGGGCGCTTGGACCAAAGTTTTTGACCGGATCGAGTCAAACTCGATCTGAACGTTGGGGGATAAAATTTTATCCCCCCAGGGCGCCCGGAACCCTTCGGGGTGCCCCGACCAGTGCTATAAATATAGCACTGATCTGCATAGTTTATTCAATCAACTTGTAATCCATTTTCTCTGTGCTTTACTATTCTTTTGTATTGTTAACGTTGTAAGAGGCTACTCCGCCCAAAGGAGATCATCAGATAGTGTGTCATCCTTTCCTTGGATTATCAATCCTTTGATTGCAAACCAAGTAAACCCTCTGTGTGTGAGTTTGTTTTTAATTAGTCTCTTTTATTTAAAGTTACAAGTTTTATTATTAAGTTGAAAAATTGAGAAAGGTGTAATTTATTTTTCAAGGCAATTCACCCCTCCCCTCTTGCCGACCTCCAAAGGGACCAACAATAACTAATTGTAAAGATATTTTGATAAATGAAAAAATGTCATGATCTATTCAGTATATATGTATTTGTTACATTCGAATAAAAGTCTCGATAAGCATGTTGGCAGATTGAGATTGGTCCACTCACATGGACAATCATCTCTATTTGTTAAGTACGAATAGAGGTAAGACCGTTGCTTATGACATAGCTTATATAGCTATGAATAGAGACATACCCATAAGTTAAGGTCGCATTGATAATTGTGTCAAGATGAAATCATTTGCGTAATGATTGGAGTAAATGCACCCACCATTTACTCAATCTGCTTGAGGCCAGATTAGAATTCATATGTTGAATTCAGGGTTAGACATTGGGAATGTCTAGATCGAAATCTATACGATGTTAAATTTTAAGAAAAACATGCACTCTTTTTGGAAAAGAGAATAACATCGTAGCATGTGATTCATACCACATGTGCTATGGCGACAAGAAGGGTAGTAGGAGAATGGATCCCTGCTTCTCTACTATGTGAGACTCTTGAGATCATAAGTTAATCTTGATTTTACCCTAAGTGACTATTAACTATCTACTTGAAGTTCTGATCAGTGTCTGCTACTTTAGCATGTTTCCTATTGGCTATAGATGATTCGGTCTATGGAGCATAACTAGGAAAGCGACTTATTAGAATAAATAGATTCTAGCTAAAAAGGAAGATTAAGATTGATTTACATTTGTGACATTTATTCACTGGTACCGGTTACATTTTTAATTTAGTACATAAAATGTAATTGTGAATAATTTATTTGATTGAAGATGTTGAACATACTCTTGACATATGGTCAATATAAGGGATTAGAGATGTTCATAATGATGTAAATAATTTAATCTGGGGTAAAGGAAAGTCATTTATGTCCCTGATTCATTCTATGGACATATGTCTCTGATTCGTTCTTTAGAGCAGCTAAGTAAGGTGTGACAATCTTCTTAGCAATTGAATGCTCACTGTGCTTGTTGTCGCACGAACCATTTTCCCTAATGTATGGAATGGATGTTCTAATCTGGTCTTCATGACTTGATCCTCATAAAGTGTATGTGACTTATTTGATCTTTGTGACTAATTTGCTCTGGTCTTCGTGACTTGATCCTCATAAAGTCTATATGACTTATTTGGTCTTTGTGACTAATTTGCTTTGGTTTTCGTGACTTGATCCTCATAAAGTCTATGTGACTTATTTGGTCTATGTGACTAATTTGCTCTGGTCTTCGTGACATGATCACCTTGTAGTCATATGTGACTGACATGGTCTATGTGACCATATAACCTTATGGATTGACTTGGATGAGTGGGAGATGTTGGGGGTTACAGGAGACAAAAGGGTTCATCCCTTTCGCCGCTGCAAACGACTGTTTGCTACAAACACCAGGGAGACAAAGGGGCGTCCTTTCCCCTTCATCTTCCTCAGCCTTCCTATAAGAGGAGCGTCCAAGCACAGATCCAAAAAGGTGAGGAGAAGGTTTTTACAAAGGTGATCAGAGAGCTCTGCCAAGCTATGAGGTGATCATGTGCAAGCAAAGGGAGATCATCCAGAGGCTGGGATTTGGCTCGTGAACCTTGAAGCACTTTCCGGTAGCTCTGTGATCATGGTTCCGGCAGCGGCAACCCCTTCGTCGACCGGCGGTTCTTCAACGATGTCGCCGACGATTCACTGTGAGTGGTTACCGTTTTACTTCGTTTTAGTTTTCATGCTTTCCGGGCCAACATTTTAAATATTTAGAATTTATTTTACAAAAGGAGGGAGGGGTTGAGAAAGATATTTTACATATAATATTAAAAAATGATTGAAATGGAGGAGAATGTTAGTTATTCTTTATGAGCATAAAATATCTCTAAAACTTTTAAAATAAATTATAAGATGATGACTAGACTTGTTATATTATATAAGACTAAATGTTAGGCTATAACTTAAGCGCATAAACAAATAAACAATAGATGAGAGTCGTAGAGATTAGGATGTTAAGGTGGATGTGCGAATAGCGATAATAGATAAGATAAGAAATAAAAATATTTGAAAGAAAGTAGAGATTGTGACTAAACCCAACCACAGTTCAAAATCGACATATCAATCGTTTGAAATTGACGGTTTGACAATTCTAGAAATGTTGCCTCTTAACTATAATTATCTAAAACAATTATGATTCACGATTAGGAACCACTAGTTATGGTTCGGTTTATAGTATATATATATATATCAAAGTCCACGTAATTCGCTTGCCTTTTACCCCTTATTATCTTACAAGGTGACATTATTACTCACTTTTATTTTTCCTGCTGTGTCAATTCCTTCAATATGAAAATCTTATACTTCATTATCTGAAAGTGCATTCCTTTTTTTTTTTTTTTTGCAACTCTCACCCAATCATCAAGTAATATTTATATTTTCAAAGAGTCAAGAAACAAAGAAGATCGTTATTCTTTCAATATATTATCTCATAAATAAACGTCGATTCTATATCAACGATTGATATTGAACAAACTAAAGTTTCTTTTGCTACGTGGAGAGGATGCGATAACTTTAAGTCTTTTGTTATCATCACTATAGAATATCAAAATATATCTCACTATCTTTTTATTAAAATATAAAAAATATAAAATAATTTTTAAGTTCCTTCTTAGAACTTGAGAATACCTATGGATGTTTAATCCATTCTCATAATAAATTTGTCTTTTGTAAATTTTAAATTACTACAGATATTAATATTTTGTGTTTTAGATATATTAGTTTCTAATCTATATTTTAAATTATAATATTTATAAAAAATATTAAATTATTTTTAGTATTTTGTATAATATTATCCAGATAAAATTTTAAAAGAAATTAAAGCATTATAATACATAATTGATATTTCATGTAAAATATTTAATTTAATTGTAGGGTCTAAAAAATGGAACTAAATAAATATCGAGAATATGATAAAAAAATATTTTTTTTTCCCATTTTGCTTTCATTGCTAATAAGTAGAGAGAGGACAACCCGGTACATGAAACTCCAGTTATGTGGGATCTTAGAGAAGGATCCATTGCTAATAAGAGAATAAAAATGTATTCATAATATATTTAATTAAAATAACTATACTAAAAAATTAACTAAATGAGAAGTAAGATAATATATAGACATAAAAATGTTATTTGGTTGCATCATTAAATATTTTTTAAAGTTCATAAATATCAGTTCATATTTTTTATTAGTGTAAAAATAAATATATATTATTATTAATATTTTATATGAAAATAAATATAATAATATTTTTTATTAAAATGAATCTGGTAGTAATTGATATATTAAATTTCAATGTGTTGGTATATCATGTAAAAATTTTTTAAATCTCATTTTCATTAATTATACAAAATCTACCTTCATTAATATTTCATTATAGTAGGATACGATCATAAATAAGAAATAATATTTTTAATTGACTTATTTGATCTTAGACATATAAATTTAAAATGTGACGTGTGTAGCTAATATGCAAAAAAAAAAATAAATCATCAATAACATAGTGACATATAAATTTACTTTCATTAATACTTTCAATTTTAATATTTGTAATATTAGAACTAATATTATCTAATAATATTGAAAATATTTTAAAGTTAATCTATATTCTATTGGGGATATAATCAAAGTTCAATATTAGAAAGATATAGAAAAAATCATGAGTTTAAAAGATGTATGATATCTCCATTTGTATAAGACCTTCTGAGTAAAGTCTAAAAAATAAAATCATGAGGGTTTAGGTCCAAAGTGGATAATATTATGTCATTATGGAAATATGTGAATTTCTTTTGGACACAACAAATGATATCAGAGTCATAATCCAGACCAAATGTCATATAGGGTGGCCTTAAACGAAGTTGTAGGAGGCCCAGAATAGGTCAGAGTGATCTGATACTTGTGGAGAGGCCCAAAAGTGGTCAAGAGTGACCGGATGTGGATATTTACGGCGAGACTTAGAGCAAGTCAGGGTGACCGAATACTTACAGAAATACCCAAAGTAGATTAGGGTGACCAGATACTTACGGGGAGATCCGGAGTATGTCAAGATGACTGGATGCTCGTGGGGAAGTTCGAAGTAGGTTAGAGTGATTGGATGCTTACAGGGAAAGCCGGAGTAGGTCAAGAGTGACCAGATACTCGTGGGGGAGGCTCAAACTATGAGAGTAATGATGATATTTCGTTTGAGGGGAAGATTGTTAGGGATACAATTAACATTCTACATTGGAAAGATATGAAAAATATCATGAGTTCAAAAGGATGTAAGATATCTCTATTGGCATAAGACTTTTTGAGTAGAGCCTAAAAAATAAAGTCATGAGCGCTTAAACTCAAAGTGAACAATATCATGTTATTATGAATATATGTGAATTCTTTTTTAGCACAACATAATTTTTTTAAATTAAACGTAATAATTAAGAAATAATGTGAGCTTTCATCAAAAAACTCAATATGCTAATAAATATTTTTAAATTATCTAGGAGTTAACGACTAAATGACAAGTTATACATATAAAAAATATCATTTAATTTACTAAAATTTTCAATTAATTTTTTCCCTTATGTTACTATTTTTTTTATTATATGAGTAAGTATAGATCAAAGAATATGTTCAATAGATAAGTTAAGTGATTTTGGACAAAAATCTTTAAATATGCATTTAGATTAAAATAAAAATAAAAATGTTCTAAAGAATAAATTTAGATAATAATTCTCTTAATTTATTATAAGAATATTTAAATAAGCTTAAATAAATACCTCCACTAGTCCATGAAAACATGAACAACTGTGTTTAAGAATATTTGACTTCAAATTCCGTCAAGTACTTAGTTTCAACGCATAGCCCGCTTGATTGAAATTTGTAGGAGACTTTACAAACTTACATTTTAGATGCAATTCTTCAGATAAAAGAGAAATTTTCTCAAAATATTTATTAAAAATAAATAATTTTAAAGATGTAGTATCCTAAACCTTACAAGTTTTAGACTTCTTTGTGTCTCGAGTGTCAAAAGTTGAATTAGTTCATCATCAATAAATTGATTGTCATTGAGATCTACATTCAAATTGACTATTTCTTTTTTCCTTCTAAGACCTAGATTAAGATCCTTCCATTAGAATTGGAGAATTGAAGTTGAATACAATCTAGATTTTGAATTTAGAGGTGAGAGTAGAGAAGATAGTGTGAAAAAAATACTATAAGAAAAAAGTTGATAGACAACGCTTTAAAAGCATTGTCTATGTGTCTGAAAAAGTATTGTTAAAAGTACTGTTGTTAAAAGTCTGTTCAACGACAACACTTTAAAAACGTTGTCGTTTGTAACAAAGACAATGTTTTTAGCAACATTTTAAAAGCGTTGTTATTTTTTTTTTTAACAAAAACAACGTTATTGCAACACTTTAAAAGCATTGTTATTTTTTACAAAGAAAACATTTTTACAATGCTTTAAAAGTATTGTCTTTTTAAAATAAAAATAAATAAATAAATCTATTTACAAAATAATTATTTCTATATTTACAAAATTATTATTTTTCTTTTACCATGTTCAGATTCGAATTTGACATATAATGATAGTTAATCAGCTCAAATAATGATTTCGAACTCATACCAAAATAATAGAATTCAACCAAAACAATAGAATTCAGTTACAAAGTAAATATTGGAATTTACAGGAAAAAATAAAGCAAATATCAAAGACTAAATAGTTCTGTTTAAAAGTAGATAGTGACATTCAAATTTAAAATAAAAGAGCATAAAATAGCTGGTCGGCCTCAAAGCCAACGATCTGCTTACTTTTACTAGCTATACTAAAAAAGGATTGTTGACTTGAGACTGGGACAAAACACCTACCACTATGTATTTGCCATAGAAAACAATACCATCAGCATTATGCAGAAATTTTTACTCTTAAAGCTGAAAACAAGTGTCACAGTTCACACCATACAACAATTAGAAAATCTAGATTGAGGTACAGACGAGATAAATATGGAAGAAATCAGTAATTGCACAGTATCACAAGGATCAACAACAAACTAGGTAGCAATTAGCAGCCCTCAGATAGAAGCCAAATATAGTTACAATGTCCATGCCTAATCTATTGAAACTATAAGAGTGCAGGAAAAAACTAACAAGGGTAGATTGCATCTAATAAGATGTACTAAGCATTGGAAGGGAAAGACAAGTATAGCTAAACATGGATTCCAAAGAAGCAAGAAGTTGCTATTTGAAAGAGGAATTAAGAAATCATTGTTGGAACCTAGAAATACAAAATGATGGAAGAAATCAGTAAGTGCTGAAGAAAATAAATAGTTCATTAAAAATCTTGTTCACTTTAGGAATATTGATAGTAGAAGAAAATAAAACTAAAGACAAATACAACACTCAACGACAACAAATAGTTTATTAAAAAATCACTTAAGAAATCTTGTTCACTTTAGCTAAAACAAGATAATGAACTTACATAAACTTGAACGCACCTACTCATAAATAGGATCTTGTATACCAGACATGCAACAGTTAACAATCTACAATAGCTCATGGATTACTAATCAAAAAGCAATAAGCATTGAGAGACAAGAAACAAAGGCAATGCACCTACCCACAATAGATAAAAAGTATTACAAGCTGTTCTTCTGTGACCTAGAAAATAGGAAAAAAGTTAATGTAGCTAGATTATGAGATTTGAGAAAGACTAGACTCCCCTCATCTTCCAATAGATCAATTATTCTCTTTTGTGCATCAAACTCAAAATAGTTGTCACTACTATACTACAAGATAATACTCGCTTTCCAATTATTTTATCATTGCGCCTTCTTGTTTTAAAATTAGACTTTGTCTACTAAATTTTATTTCCCTGCCAATAAAAGAATACCATAAGCTATAATATAAATAAACAAGCAAAGTATACTTCAAATAAGGCTTAGAACATAACTGCTGGCAATTTCATGTAAATCCTCATGACATGTTCGCAGATAATTTC
This sequence comes from Zingiber officinale, assembly GCF_018446385.1. Lineage (NCBI taxonomy): Eukaryota > Viridiplantae > Streptophyta > Magnoliopsida > Zingiberales > Zingiberaceae > Zingiber > Zingiber officinale. Next base: position 40,186,609 of record NC_056000.1, read on the forward strand.
ATTACTACCAGAAGACAATTACTATTTACAAAGAGTGATCATACAAGTGATATAATATCAGGATTATTTTGTGGGAGAGAAAAGGTCAAGATTTTTCTGGTAAATAACTACCCATTAACTAGGTGAGCATGAAATAATACAAGATGTATCTGACACACTAAGTTTTGTATGATAAAATTGATGGACTTCATCATAGGCATCTACTGGAGCTCATAAAAATATAATAATTGACAAAGGTACATGGATATTTGAAGAATCATTAATATTTAACTCACTATTAGTTACTGCACTTTTCTCAATACATCTTAAATAGAGGTATGAAATGAATCATTGCATGAAGAGTTAAAGTCATGTAAGGTTATTTAAATTTTGAAATGTGATATGTATTTCAGCGAAATACACAGTGAAGTAAAAACAACAAAAGATGATGCTATTCATTTTTCTATTTTCTTGAAAATGCACTCCTTTAACATGACAACCAAGGGCTAGCAATTTCCAATGAGGTAGGATGTCGTCCATATCAAATACCAAAGTAACTTCCAACAAAACAATAAATGGTACCATACAACTCTCAACATGTTCAATTGTTTGAACTCAACAAGACCCAGGTAAAAAAAAACAACACTAACTAGTACATTGTGCTCCTCCCATATCATTCACCAGCGCAGTAGGAGACTTCTTTTCGACCCTTGAAGGTGGAAGAGAGGTTGTCAATAGCACTTAAATTTTCATACTCCCATATCATTTCCATTTAATCATTATGCATAATCATACTCCATTACCTATAGTTGCCTCTGCCACTTGTGTTTGCCACCTAGCACCAATCATTACACTTCCTCTACTCCAACTCCCAAATCATAACATAGTAAGAACAACTAACTTGAGTGATTGAAACAACATAATTACAAAAGAAAATAAGAAAAATATCACATTTTTTACTATTAAAAAATTGGCATTCAAGTGCTCATGAAGACACATGAGGTCGTTCTTTGTAAATGCCCATAATTAATGGGAAATTATTTAACTTGAAAAGGTTTAAATATCACTTATTTTATGCCAAAAAATAATTAGATAGATCAGGCAACTGCATACATAATTCATGGGGAAAAAACAAAAGTTTGGTGAACAAAAAATCTTTTTCAATCAACTAGATCTCCAACAAAAAATAATATTATATCCTTTAGCATCTCAAAATTCATCACTACAATAAAAAGGCAAAACTACCTAGAAAACCCCTTCTCTCTTTAAAGTTGGGAGAGGTTCCAGACCAGTGCTCAAGAATTTGTTGAATTCAGATGTTAAACATGGTTCAAGTTTATCTTGCTTTCATAAAAGATTAATAAATTTTGATGATTGCCTAAAGTATACTACTCAAACAATGTAACAACATTCTCAGCTCTCAATCAAAAGTATGGTTATAGATAACATAGATGCACACACACTTCTAGATTTTAGCATTCTTGGAATTTCCTAGATATAGTTTCAACATGCTACTATCCCACAATAAAAAATATCATAGTTTCAACAACCCTTATAAGGACAGGGGAAACATAAAAAGACAATACAATAATTTACAGCAACAGTTACGCTCAGCGGAATTAAACTCTAATAGCATACTCAGACGGTAGAAAAAGTTTCCGAGCAAGTAAAAAACTTAAAACAAACAATTATTTTTAGGTTGTGGAAAATCTCTGATACCTAATGATCAATTCTGGATGCATACATGGTCCTCCTGATCACTTCCTCTTGCTACACCAAACACGTCCAGCTATTCATTCGACGTTTCTCATAGTCATATCCATTCTTCTTCTTGGCATGAACCACCCAAATGTCTAAGTAAGGCAATCAAAGAAAGGGATCCAAACAAAAGATGGAACCCTTAACCTGTCTCACACTATTCCCAACAGAGACATCATTGGCCATCCCATCACTCACCACAATCCGATTCTCAAAAAACCCTCCCCCAGTAGCAACGGACCCGCTTGCCATCCCACCAAGGGACGGAGGTACGAATTCCTCTGCCATCGAGTTTAGCTTCGAGAGCAGCTCCACCAAATCCTGCATGTCCTGCTTAAACCCTTCACTCTCCACCCCCCGCAAGCACGGAATTGGAGAGCTCGTCTTTGGCATGTGGTTGGCCGAGCGACAGTGACTTTGCAAGGAAGGAGCCTGGGGAGGGGTGGTCATAGATGGGATGGAAGGTGGAGAAACCAGCGGAGGAGGAAGCCACCAGATCCTTGTGTTGAAAATAAGGAAGATAAAATAGATGGAAATCCACCATTATGAAAATCATTATTTGGTCAGCCACCTAGCCATTGTTTGGTTGTCAAATCAACTTCTTTTGACAAGTTTATCAACTATTAATTGGTGCCACATCCGCCATTAATTGCTTTCCATTTTTTTGGCTATAATACAATTAATATTTGGCTGGATGACAATGATTAAATAATCATTTCATCCCTCATAAAATGGGAGTTGCATCTCTCATTGGATGAATTAAGAAATTCTATTTTTCTATTTTCTATTTTCTACAAAAGGCTAAGCATCTCCTTCTCCATGTTTCTTATCCTCAAACAAGAGGGACAATCTTCCCTTCTTGTGAGAGAAGTTTTTATTCCTCTTTGTAATACTCTCCTTGTAACATATCTTATGAATACAAGAGTGAGTTTTTTTTAAGAGCGGTGCTTCATCTCATGCAATCTGAATCACTGTCAATTTTCAACATGGTATCAGAGTAAGTTGATTGATTCCGATAGGACGTTGCAAGCTTATTCTGGGCACTAGTTCGATCAACCTTGACTAACCTTTATACATTGTACAAATATGGGAGATTTGCAAACAAGTTCAACACAACCTTATATTTTTTCATCTATGATTCTCAATTCATCTAATTACTTCTCTTGGGCCACTCATATTAAGAGATCTTTAAACTCAAGAAAGCTTTTGAAGTATATTACAAATGATCCTCTTGCAGAGTAGGACCTTTCTTTCGAAGCTTGGAAAGAGAAGGATGATGAAGTATTTATTCTCCTATCAAATTCTATGGATAAAACTCATAGAACAATGGTCACTTGTGCCCCAACGTCGAAGGTCCTCTGGGAACAAATGAGTAATTTGTATGGACAAGAATCAAATCTGGGAAGGATCTTCGAAATTAAAAGAAAATTTGCAGATATCAAAAAGGAAGAAAAGATTCTTTCCCAACTATTTGGTGACTACGAAGATCTATGGAATGAATATAATACTTTGAGGCCGATTACAACCGACTTTAAAATTTTACAACAACAAAGAGAGGAAGATATGATATTTGGCCTTCTTATGTCGCTAGAAGAAACTTATGCTCCTCTACGTCAAGAGATTCTGAGGATAAAAAGTTTTCCTCCCTATCAAGAGGTTAGGGCTATGATTCAAAGAGTTGCAGCAAGCATGAGACTTGAAGCCTCACAATCAAAGGGTCATGGCTTCAATATAGACCTAGAAGAACAAAAGGCGAATAAAGTCCAAGAATCCAAAGTTGTGTGTGGATACTGCAAGAAGCCGAATCACACAAAGGAAAAATGTTGGCGACTTCATCCACACCTAAGGCTTGATCACTTAAAGAAAAAGGATCAATCATCCCACAACTCAGCCAAAATTGCAACTCTGGAAATCGCCATCAATGACATCTCAAAACTACTCGAGCAAGTAAAAGCATCTATAAATGATCAAGATAATTGCTCAAACTCTTCTAAATTTTTTAGTTCTCAAAGTTGGCTGATTGATTCAGGTTGTGATTATCATATGGTAAGGGATAAGAATAAACTTAGTAATCTCAAACCACTAGTCAACCATATGACGGTAAAAGTAGCTAACAGACATAATTTAAAAATTAAAGAACTAGGAGAGATAGAACTTTTTGGAAAAAATACTAATGCGTTATATGTTCCTCAATTTACTTATGATCTACTATCCATTAGCAAAATCACTAAAGATCATAACTGCAAGGTTGTTTTTGATTCTAACTTTGTTACTTTTCAGGATCTCAAAATGAACAAGGTGATTGGTAATGGATCCAGAAGAAATAATCTTTATTTTTTGGACCAACATAGTCATGCGCTCACAACATGTCAAACAGATAATTACTCCTTATGGCATGCTAGATTAGGTCACCCACATAAACAAGCCTTACAAAAATTGTTCCCATCTAAAATTTATGAAGAAAGATCATGTGAAGCTTGTATTTTTGGAAAGGAGACTCGAACGTACTATCCTATTTCTGAAACAATATATAAAAATGTCTTTGATCTTATTCACTCTGATATATGGACCTCTCCGATTGTGTCTAGAAGAGGTTTTAAATATTTTATATCTTTTATTGATCATGTAACTAGGTACACTTGGACATACATGCTTACATTTAAAGGACAAGCATTCGAGGCATTTAAGCATTTCTTTCGATACACTTCTAAGCACTATAATGCTAATATCAAAATACTTAGAACTGATAATGGAGGAGAATATATGAGTCATGAATTTAAAAATTATCTAGAAGAAAGGGGGATTATTCATCAAACATCTTGTCCGTATACTCTACAGCAAAATGGCGTAACAGAAAGAAAGAATCGACACCTATTAGAAATAGCTAGAACCATTCTATTTCATGCAAACATCTCAAAAAGTTATTGGAATGATGCAGTTAGTACATCTGCTCATCTTATCAATTATTTACCCTCCAGAGTACTCAAAGGTAAATCTCCTTTGGAACTACTCACTAACATTAAATCAAACATCTCACACTTGAAAGTATTTGGTTGTGTTTGTTATGTTCATGTACCTGAACAACTTAGGGACAAACTCGATAAAAAGGGTAGACGTTGTGTTTTTATTGGATATGGTTCATTTCAGAAAGGATATATATGTCATGATCCTGTTACTAATAAAGTATACACATTGAAGGATGTGATATTTGTAGAAAATGAGTTTTACTTTGCAGGTCAAGAAAAGGAGCAAGAACAAGAAAAAGAGGACTTTCAAATGTTCCTATATACTCTAGAAGAGCCAACTATTCTTCCTCCACAATCAAGCGAGGAGGAAAATATTACAAACTCTGAGGAAGGAAGACACAACACTCTTGAACAAAGAGAAAATGATGAACCAAACTCCTTAGAGATTGAAACAAGAAATGAGCAAGAGAGAGATCAATCTCAAAGTTTCTCAACACCATTAGAAAATGAAACTTCTGGTTCAACTCTACCTTCCCTCAGAAGATTCATGAGGCAAAGGTTCCCTTCATCTAAATGGGTAGATTATTACAATCTTAAAGCTATATCTCATCCAATTGCTAATTATTATACTACTAATAATACTTCCCTAACTCATCAAGTATTCTTGAGTGGCATTGATCAAGTACAGGAACCCAAGAATTATAATGAAGCCAATGAAAATCCAGAATGGAAAAAGGTAATGCAAGAAGAGTTAGATGCCCTTATAAAAAATAGAACATGGGAAATTACAACCTTACCCGAGGGCAAAAAGGTAGTAGGGTGTACATGGATCTACAAAGTCAAACATAAAAGCGACGGTTCAATAGATCGCTTTAAAGCCAGACTAGTGGCCAAAGGATACACTCAAACTTACGGTGTCGATTATATAGAAACATTTGCTCCCGTGGCTAAAATGAATACAGTAAGGGTTCTTTTATCATTGGCCACCAACAATAGATGGTCAATGTATCAAATGGGCGTCAAAAATTCCTTTCTCTAGGGGTAGTTAGAAGAAGAAGTATATATGCAATTACCTCAAGGGATTCATTCAAGAGAGGAAGGAAAGATTTGTCGACTAAGAAAGGCCATTTATGGGTCGAAACAATCTCCTCGAGCTTGGTATGCAAAATTAAGTTCTGCACTTATTTGTCTCAATTTCCGAAAATGTTATAGTGATTCTTCTCTTTTTATTAAAAATAATGATAGGGAAACCACTATAGTACTTATATACGTAGATGACATAATTATTACTGGAAGTAGTATGAACTGCATTAATCAAGCTAGAAATTTCTTAATGTCTAAATTTGAAATTAAAGATTTGGGAAAATTAAAGTATTTTCTAGGTATAGAATTAGCCTATTCCCCTAAAGGGCTAGTTCTATCCCAAAGAAAATATGCTCTTGACCTTTTACAAGAGACAAGTAAACTGGGAGCAAAGACAGCCAACAGTGCATTCTCTACGTATAATGAAGAGAAGGATAAGGATGAGCCTTTTGATGACATACAGAGGTACCAGAGGTTGGTTGACAAACGCATCTATCTGACTATTACCATACCAGATATTGCATATGCAGTTGGCCAAATCAGCCAGCATATGCACGCACCTAAGATGAGCCACTGGAAGGTCATTGAAAGGATCCTCAGATATCTCAAACAATCTCCAGGAAGAGGGATATGCATGAAGAACAACAAAAGCTCAGAGATTGTGGGCTACTGTGATGCAGACTGGGCTGAAGACACTCAAGACAGAAAATCAATTACAGGATACTGCATGTTTGTTGGAGGAAATCTAATATCTTAGAAAAGTAAAAAAGCAATCAGTTGTATCTAGATCAAGCGCAGAGGAAGAATATAGGGCAATGACAACTGCAACTAGTGAAATAGTCTGGTTGAAGGCTTTAGTCGAAGAGTTGGGATTTATGGTCACTACTCCTATTAAACTATATTGCGACAACCAATCAACCATCCATATTGCTTCAAATCCAGTCTTTCATGAGTGAACCAAACACATCGAAGTTGATTGTCATTTTGTGCGTCAAAAGATAGAAGACAAAACCATAAACACTCCTTATATACGAAGTCATGAGCAGCTTGCTGACATCTTCACTAAGGGGACTACAGTTAACCATATGCAGAACATCCTCATCAAGTTGGGCTCCATGGATATCTATTCGTCAAACTTGAGGGGGAGTGTTGAAAATAAGGAAGATAAAACAGATGGAAATCCACCATTATGCAAATCATTATTTGGCCAGCCACCTAGCCATTGTTTGGTTGTCAAATCAGCTTCTTTTGGCAAGTTTATCAACTATTAATTGGTGCCACATCAGCCATTAATTGCTTGCCATTATTTTGGCTATAATATAATTAATATTTGGCTGGATGACAATGGCTAAATAATCATTTCATCCCTTATAAAATGGGAGTTGCATCTCTCATTGGATGAATTAAGAAATTCTATTTTTCTATTTTCTATTTTCTACAAAAAGGCTAAGCTTCTCCTTCTCCACGTTTCTTATCCTCAAACAAGAGGGACAATCTTCCCTTCTTGTGAGAGAAGTTTTTATTCCTCTTTGTAATACTCTCCTTGTAACATATCTTATGAATACAAGAATGAGTTTTTTAAGAGTGGTGCTTCATCTCATGCAATCTGAATCACTGTCAATTTTCAACACCTTGGGCCTATAGAAATTCCGCGATCTACCTGCCATTGTCAGATTGACGTTGTTCGATCTATCAATGATGTCCACGATCTCGATTCATGAGGCCTAAGAAAGAAGCCTCCGTTTGCTCCCTTTGCTCAACTACGTCTTGCTTATGCTGCAGGTACGACCTGCCCTATATATAGAAAGTAGCTGATGACCTAAATGATAAGCTCATCGGAATATGGAGTGGCAATGCAGGGAAGGGGAAGTCGTTTTGGTTGGTGGTAGAGGAGGGGAAGCCTCCCGTTGCTCCCTTTGGTCAACTACTTCATCCCTTTCCATATATTACAAATTTAAAAAATTTCCTTTTGATCATAAAATCATGTTTTAGAAGTGAACATGATATATGATAAACAAAGAAAATAGTATTTTTTTAAAAAAAAAGGATACCAACTTGAGGAAGATGAATATCATAGAAAATGGGAAAGGAAATGTCGCTAGGCTTCGACAGAGTATCGTTCGGCAAAGAGGAGTTCGGAGGAAAAATTCACGAAGAGGGGTTCGTCAGAGAGGAGTTGGATGGAGAGGGTGTGAGATGATGCTCACATGAGAGGGATTCGGGAGGAGATCGAAGACGTGTGAGAGGGGTTCGATTGGGAGGTATTAGGGAGATCGGTGGGTGCCGAGTGAAACCTAGGATTTTTTTACTCCTTACTTGATTCAACGGTTCATATCATCCTAGATTTAGATAAGAATTTGACAATAAACAATGTTTTTTAAAAATCATTGTCGTAAATACTAAAAAAATGCTAATAGACAACGCTTTTCAAAAAGCGTTGTCTTTCACCTACAAAGATTAGTAATAGACAGCAGTTTTTAAAAAAGCGATGTATATTAGTAAGAAAATAAAGAAATAGATAACGCTTTTTACTAAAAGCATTGTAAAAAAAATAATACTTTAAAAAAAAAACGTTGTCTTTTAAGAATTGTAGAATCTCAATTTTCTTGTAAATGAGGTATCTATTTATATAGTTTAGAGAATAATAAATACTAAATCATATTTATTGATAAAAAAAGGTTAAATAGTTTCAATCATTTAAAAAAAATTTAAAAAAAACTTCCTATATTGAATTAAAAAATAATTGAGCTAGTGGTTTGAATCGTCTGTTCAAACCACCAATTCACAATTAATTTTAGATCAGAATCATAACAACCCAGGCCCAAATTAGCAACTTTCTATTTTGACTCATTTAACCAGATCAATGGGTAACCAGCCCATTGATCCAATTACGGATTGATGTGAGCCTATAAGTATATAGGTGTTGTTAAGTAATAAAAATATTAATCCCACAAAGACTCGATATAAGCACTAGAATCTAAGCATAGCGAACTAGCTAAACTATTGAAAGGTTGAAGATCGTAATCACAAATGTAAAGGGAAGTAAGAGAAAGAGAGAGAAAGAGAAAGAGTGTTGAGGAACTTGGTTTGAGAAAATGTTCTAGGGATTTAGTTTCATTGTGATGCTAATCAATATATCATGGATCACCTATTGCTCATCCTCTATTCCTATGCACTTGTAGAAAGTTAAATTCATTATCGGCTCTTCCCCACGGAGGTCAAGCCGGAATGCTAGCTTAATCCATATCCTATGCTACTAAATAAAAGTGATTGCTATGAAGTTTGGTAACGAAATACCCATGTCACTAGGGCCCCTCGGTCATACATCACAAAAACATAATAATCACTCAATAACATAGAGATAAAAATAATAATTATATCTAATTCCCTACATCCATATAAAGAATTGCTTCTCCATTCAAGGCAATGCCCTATATGTCAGGAAATGGGATACCCTTGTCACTAGGACCTCGATCATATGATCTAGAGCATTCTCCCTACGGGATTTATAATTCTACACAAACATTCAATCAAACATGAAAATTAAGCTTAAACACACTACACACACATAAGATCAAATAGATACAAGGCATAGCAATGTCATATATGTAGGAAATTGACAAATCTATGAGTTTTACATTAATTCATGACATCACAATTACTCCTTTAATCCTAGAATAAAAGATCTACTCTATAACTAGGAGGATTGAATAACAAGACATCAAGATCTAAGCCAAAAATACCAAAACTCAAGAAGAGAAGGGAAGAAAGCTTATACTATATGAAGAGTGGTCTTTGGATCTAATTCAAGCTTTCAGAGTGATGGAGACACTGAATTCTACTTCAGATCGTCCAAGAAAATGACAAAGAAGTCCAGATCTCGTCCAAGTTAGAACCCCCAAAGGGGAGAACCTTCCTCCCCTGAAAAAAGGGAAGAAACTCCCTTTATATAGAGCATGGCACAAGCGGGGCACAGCATATGCCACAGTTGTGTGAATCCACATAGCCGGAAGCTGCCTTGGCTCTAGTCTGGTGGCACGATCGTGTGGATTCCACACAGTCGCAGCCTGCTTCATCTCTATAAATTTCACACAGTCGTATGGATTCCACACGGCTGCTACCTACTTCTTCTATGGAAATTTCACACGGTCGTGTAGATTCCACACGGCCGCAGCCTACTTCTTCTCTGGTTCATTGACAAGGTCGTGGGCATGTGGCATGAGTGTGTGGATTCTAGACGGTCGAACCTTTTCTTCGTTTGTTCTCTGAATCATCTACTAGCGTCGTTTTTGCTCCAAAAGCATATCCTGTCAATAAGAAAACACACAAAGAGTATATCTTCGACAAAGAAAAGTAATTCTACTGAAAATATGATAAGAGGTGTAAAAGTGCATAGATCAAGCGTAAATATAGTACGTGAATGTACGTCAAAACATGAATAAAAGTGTATATAATCTACACACATCACAGATCTTAGACAGTCCGATTCTAAGCTAGCATATGGTCGGGTCTAATTGCACATGTTAAGGGAAAACTACGAGAAACACATTCAAGATAATATAAATATTTACTTAAATTACAATAAATATTTTAATTAGACGATGCGAAATGATAATAAATACACACATTAAATAAGAAAGAAAAAAATATAAAAAAAAGACTTAGTTAATAATGATATTTTTTTAAATATCGATAATAATATTATAGGGAATAGACCAATAGTATAAAAGGATATATATATATATATATATATATAATTTTTACACCAGTTATCATAACACTCTAGTGCTATATTCACTTTTATAGAAAAGAGTCTAGTTGAGCTCATTTTCATCAAATACTTTATCACTCATCAATGGGAGGAGTTTTGACATTGTATCATATTCATTTGTGAAGGCTTAGTCAATTGCTTGATTGAAAGAGAAAGTGGGTCAGTACATTTCTATTACATCTTCTTGTTAGCATTATTAGCATGTATATCAACTATTTCCACCACATTTTATCACTTTGATTGATCATTGACTGCACTTAAAATATACTCGAGTTTAAGTTTTTGCTATTGCAAGAATCGAAATAACAATTAGATACCATCTATATATTCACCCCATCCTCGTCATGTTCTAAACTTTGACAATTGATTCTAAATTATATTTACTTTCCATGAGTTGCATTGACAATAATAAACTTATCAGAGTAAATGTTGTCAAAATTTGCTTTCCTATAATAGAATGAATAATGTCATATTAATATATGCACTCTAACTACCTATAAAATTGAACATATTTGATCAAGTGACACCGGTAAGAGCACGGTTATTATACACATATTTGTAGCCACGGCTTTGGTTCGTTCGAGCAACATACAAGGGTTGGGGCACGAACAACCATCTAGTCATCCTATCATCTTTGCAATTTTTTTCGATGATGTGTCATGATCAAATATCGATTGCTAGTTCAAGTTTGTGTGATAGTCTGGTAGAAAATTGCTGACTCAGTCTACTGAGTCCATAGATAGAGGGCACCAATAATTCAGGAATCAACTAAGGCAGTCAATTAGATACATAATAATCGATTGATGAGTCAAGAATAATCTACAATATGTTCTTTCGGGACGGTGCAATGATTAAAACATAGCATGTTGCCGTATGAGGTCTTGAAATCGAAACTCGATCGGTGCATCCGAGCATGTCCTCCCTGATACCTTGGCCACTTGTACTAATGGTTATTAGCTCCCATGATTTATCTCATTTGTATTGACTAGGGATAGATTGACAGAGGCACTAGGGACGAGTAAATCATCTTTTGCCACAAGAATAGTCGACTACATATAAAGAAGTGATATAATAGAAGATGCTTTGATAAATATAAAACTTAGATACGTAATTTGAGTATTATAGAAAGTTAACTATATGATTTAGTAAATTACGGTAGAATCAATCAAACATAATAATAAAAGAAATCATGATTTTTTTATTGGTAATGTAAATATCCAGCTCTTTGAACTAATTATTTCGGGCAATGATTAGTCTAATGTATTGAAATTTTTTATTGATCATCAAAATAAATCAAATAGTACGAATGACTCACCGCTCCTCAACTCACGTTCCAAGATTGTTTTTGCACGGAAAGAAATTAATTTCACAATGCATTGTAGCTGAAAATTGATCCGTAATGGCTTATCATTGTATTGCACCGTAGTCCCGGGACAGACGAGTCATAATTATTGTTAACACAATGTCTAGAAAAGTAAAGTTTGCTGCACTTGGTTGAAGATTTATCAAGGAGACAATAAATTTAGTTAAACAACACAAGTAAAGTTTGATACAACTGATTCAAGATTTATCAGGGAGATTATCAATTTAGTTAAACAACGCAAGTCTAGTAATAAGCATATTTATCTCGTTGAGCATCAAATGAAAATAGTACACTTTATATTTTATAGTGTTGCTGATGACATAGGCGAAATGCTCGTTTATATCGCACCATATGAACGTACGTGAGCATGCATGAGTAGTCAGTGGCCGCCGCCGATTCCACCACCGATTCCGCCGCCACCTCCTCCCCCAAAGCCACCACCGAAACCTCCACCGCCGCCAAATCCGCCCCCTCCACCGCCTCCAAATCCACCACCCAGTCCGCCACCTTTGCCAAATCCTCCACCGGCGCCGCCGCCGAAACCACCACCTTTTCCTATCCCACCGCCGAGCCCGCCGCCCTTGCCAAATCCGCCACCCGCACCACCGCCCAAACCACCACCTTTTCCGATCCCACCACCAAGCCCGCCGCCCTTGCCAAATCCACCACCCGCGCCTCCGCCCAAACCACCACCTTTTCCGATCCCACCACCAAGCCCGCCGCCCTTCCCGTAGCCGCCTCCAAGTCCACCGCCACCGCCCTTTCCAATGCCACCACCGAGTCCACCACCACTACCACCACCGAGTCCGCCGCCGCCGCCAAGCCCACCTCCCTTTCCGATTCCACCACCAAGTCCACCACCCTTTCCATACCCACCGCCGAGCCCTCCGCCTCCGCCAAGTCCGCCACCAGCACCCCCTCCTAGCCCACCACCCTTTCCTATTCCACCACCCAGTCCACCTCCTTTTCCAAACCCACCGCCAAGCCCTCCGCCTCCGCCAAGTCCGCCACCACCGCCAAGTCCTCCACCACCACCCCCTCCTAGCCCACCGCCCTTTCCTATTCCACCACCAAGTCCACCTCCCTTTCCATAACCACCACCAAGCCCTCCTCCTCCTCCAAGTCCGCCACCGCCGCCAAATCCACCACCACCTCCATATCCACCACCAAGCCCACCCCCGCCGCCGAGTCCCTTACTGAAGCCCCCGCCCTTGGTGGGCCACAGCACCTCCTCGCGGCCGGCCAGCCGCCTCCCGAAGGCGGTCGCCGCCACAGCACTGAAGCAGAGCAACAGCGCAAGCACACTTGGACTCCCCATCCCCGTCTTGGAGCTCAAGACCAACAACGACTGAAAAGAGCACCTCACTCATTTATACTCCGATCAAGAGGACGAACAATCAATGCCTTCCCAACGGCGCCACAAGAACGCATTCATGGCGGGCAGTTGGAGAAGCATTAATTGATAATTAATAAATCCTCTTTTTTTTCAAATTAAATACATTTCCATTTTTTTTTAACTCGTGGTCTGTTCAATAAGTCAAGATTACAGTTGGTAGTTGATTACTCATGTTAATTAACTAAAACTCGCTCTTCCATTTAATGAGATTAATTATTCTCAGCTGGAAATTACTAATGAGATCAAGATCAGGCTGAAACTATTTTTCAGAAGAAAAAAAGTTTATTTATTATAAAACTAAATAACTGACCGCCAACGAGCAGTGAACTTAATAACAAAATATTCATCAATAAGAAAATGTCATTAATTAGCAACTTCACTGGTTAGTCTCCCATTTAGAATTTGTACTTAATTTCCAATCTTGAACTCGTTAAAGCTAAACTAAAGAACAAATATATTTAATATTGATCTTGTCTAATATATGAAGATAGTTGGCTGAGGATGTGGGCCCTCGATTGACCGTGTAAAGACTTCGCTTCGCTCTGTAATATAAAGAACGTCGGTGGTGGGCCAGGGAAGAGGTCCCCGCCGTTGACCCTCCGACGTTCAAGTCAATCACCGGAATAGTAGAATGAAGGCAAAAGAATGTAGCAACAACGAGAGCTCAAGCACAAATGACACATACCTCCGCCGGTGTATAAACCCCCTTTATATAGTGCTCCAGTAGCAGACGTGCACACTTCTCAAGACATGTGCACATTTTCTCAACTGTCTTATGAAAAGATATGTTAGAAAAATATCTATGACACCATTCTTTAACAGGGCGTGCAAATCCCTGACATGACAGTAGAAACTTCCGTCGTACGATTTGCCTGTAGATCATACCCCCTGCCAATGACACCGACTCCCAGAAGGATATGATGAGCTGCGCAAGGGGTCCCACTGTTTAGTCGAGCGGAGGATCCGCTCGGTCAGGATTCTGTTGGTGTGGTTAGCACTAACGGTCTAACTCAGATTTTGATGAATGACAAAAAAGGTTAAGTTAAGTTTGTTGTGATCTAACACTTTGATTGAGTGTGCAGGAGAAATCCAGCTAGGTCAACGGGCCGACCAGATAGCTGGTGTGAAGTCCAAATAGGTCGACGGGTTGATCGGATATCTGGCACGAAGCCCAGGTAGGTCGACGAGCTGACCGGATAGTTGACACAAAGCCCAGCTAGGTTGATGGGCTGACCGGATAACTGACACGAAGTCCAGACATGTCGACGGGCTGACCGGATGTCTGCAAGGTAAGTTAAGGTAAGTCACTGGAGGGGAGTGACTTGGTGAGGACGTGTTCCCCGTTTGAGGGAATAGTATACGTCGATCCAACTTAGAACTATTTTTTGAATCTAAGTTGAAATCATGACTAGATTCAGGTCTAGGTGAGACAGAATCTAATTACTACCCTTTTTACTATAATTGTGCTAACACTTTATTTTGCAAGGTAATATAATTTGTATTTGTCTCGGACTAACATTTTCTTACAGAAAATTGATGTGCTGGAAAATGGTAGTCCGGGCACCCGGAAGGGATCGGGGCTCCCGGAGTGCAAAAACTTATCTCGTCGTCACGTGGAGTGCGCTGATTATGTTGGATCGTAAGCGTTCGATAGAGGGGGGGTGAATATCGATTAAAAAATTATCGAGAATACGCAGCGGAAAATAATAAAGCGAATGAAAGAGCGACACAAGTAGTTTTACTTGGTTCGGAGTCTGTGTCGACTCCTACTCCAAGGCCCGCACGCAAGGGTGCTTTTGATGGGCAATTTACTAGCAATTCGGAATAGTTGTTTACAAATAAAGTACAAGAATGCTAATAAAAAGAAATAATAGTGACAAAAAGAATGAATTAAAGAAACAACACTTTGTCAGAATATCTTCGCAGCGTCGTAGGAGCACAAGAGAGCGAATCATGAGTTGTTGTTGGAGCTTCAGCCTTGACCCTCCTTATATAGGAGGTTCGGGGCACCTGGAACCTCCAGGGTGCCCTGAATATGGCGTAGCCGAGCCAACCAGGGCGCTTCGCGTGGCGAGATGACGTTGTGGATAAAAGTTCACCTCCGGGCGCCCAGAACCATCCCGGGCGCCCGACCCCTCATTTTCCAGCAGATTCCTTCCTATAAGAAAATGTTAGTCCGGAGGAAAATATAAGATATATCCTGCAACACAAAGTATTAGCACAATTTAAAATTAAGCAGAATATTAATTAGATTTCGTCTCTCCGAGACCGGAATCTTGACTCAGGATCTCGACTTAGATATCCGAAATGGATCTAAGTCGGATCGACGCCTAATGTTCCCTTCTCGGGAATGCGTCCTCATAGTCACTCTCCTCCAGTGACTTACCTTCACTTACCTGCCAGACGTCCGGTCAATCTTTCGACCCGTCTGGACTCCATGTCAGCTACCTGATCAGCCCGTCGACCTATCTGAGCTTCCCTGCAACACTGAGTTAGCACAGTATTAACAGAATTCAAGTATAACCTAGGGTTACCTCCTAGGGTTACCTAGCTTCACTCACTAGGACTTCCATTGCCTGGCTTACTCACCAGGACTTCCTCCACCTAGCTTCACTCACTAGGGTCTGGCTTCACTCACCAGGACTTCCTTCACCTAGCTTCACTCACTAGGGCACAACTTCACTTACCGGGACTTCCAACACCTAGCTTCACTCGCTAGGGCCCGGTTTCACTCACCGAGACTTCCACCGCCTAGCTTCACTCACTAGGGTCCGACTTCACTCACCGGGACTTCCACTTTACCTAACCTTTGGTTAGGACATATCTTTGCTAGTCATCTAGTCCTGACTAGACTTCTCTCTCCCAAACATCAAGTCCTGTTTGGGTCAATCCTTGGTCATATTGTCAAACATCGAAACCCTAGAGGTCAATTGTACCAACAGATTGGCTGGGCCAATGTTACGTTCAGGCGCTCGAAAGGGATCCGGGAGCTTAGAGTGTTAGTTAGAGCCCTAGAGCCAATCATTTGATGATTGTTGTATGGACTCATTGTATCATATTCTTGTATATTAGTAAAGGCATTTGTTTTGGTTATTATACTTACTTGTATTGGTGCCAAATAACTAAGTATAATAGCATCCTTGAGTAGAGGGTTCTTACCTATATCAATCGGTTAGTTGAACCGATAGTGAGATGATATAGGGAACACTACTCTTAATCATTCCTAGTCAAGTATTAACATTCAGGGACAATGTTAATGCGACGAGACTAGCATGTAGGTCAACTAGATGACTTGATCTCACAAGTCATGGATATAGAGATATCAAGTTGACACATGGGTATGCATTGGAGAATGTATACTGAATGACCCGCTATGAGAAAGTATCATGGATCGTTATATGAGTGTCATATACTTCCTCATGTGGCTATTAGTATGACTACTAGTCCTTGGACCTGAAGTCACCATGGTTCCCTACATAAGGAGTTACATACTTTGGCTGGGTCAAACGTCACTCGTAACTGGGTGAACTATAAAGGCGATTACTGGGTATGTAACAAATTATGCGGAGGGATGTGAGTGATGTAGATGGGATCTATCCCTCCTATATGACAGGAGAGACATCGATATTCTTGATAGAGTGAGACCACTAAGTGCATGGCCATGCCCAAATGAGTCAATATAAGATATTGAGCTCATTTGATCGAGTGAGTCTACTTGGAGTTCAAGATTTAGATTGATTAGAGGATGACACAGTCTATGCCTCACATTAATCAATCTAGATGTCAAGGATAGAAGGGCACTTGTCATATATTGTGAGGAGTCACAATTAGTAGTCACAAGGTGATGTTGGATCTCAACATTCTTATAACTTGGGTAGTAATGATGTGTTGCTAGATACCGCTCATTACTTATGCTTCTAAATGAGTTTAGGAGCATTGCCAATGTTATAAGAACCTATAGGGTCACACACAAAGGACAATTAGATGGAGATTAGGTTCATATGATAAACCAAGAGGATTAAATTCATGTGATGAATCAAATTGGATTAAGAGTAATTCTAATTGAACTAATTGAGTTGGATTCAAGTTGATTCATGTGTTCAATGAGTCTAATTTAGATTATGACTCATTGAATCAATTTAATTAAATGAATTAGATTTATTATATTAAATTGGCTTGAATCAAATGGTTGGATTTAATCAACCATGGGAGTAATGAAGTCAAGTTTGACTTGACTTGAGAGGAAGATGAATGGTCAAGTTTGACTTGACCATTTGCCACCTCATTGGTGAGTTGGCAAAGAGTGGGCCAATAATGATGTGCCACATCATCAAGGCTAGCATATGTGTATGCCACCTCATGAGGGAGACCAAGAGTTGTGACTCTTGATATCCCATGGAGGTTTAAAAGCTTTCTTTTCAATGTGGCCGACCACTTAATTCTTCTTGGGAGTTTTCATTTTTGGTGAGTAACTTCCTTCTTCTTCCTCTCTTCTTGCTCTCCCTCTCCTCCTCCTTGGCCGAACCATCTAAGGTGCTAGCACACCTTTGTTTGGTCTTCTCCACCTAGTTTGTTCGTGTGGATACTTCTAGAGGATCGTACACTTGACGATCTCGAGATCCGGCGAACCTTTGGACGAGCGGGATTGCGAAGGGCTTCGCATCAAGGGTAAAAGTCTTAACCATGTAGTTCTAGTGTAGATCTAGATGTAAGAAACTCGTACTCGTAAAAATTTTGTTTTATTTTACTTCGCACGGATCCGGTGGCATGGGAATCGGGGTTTCCGCAACGCGAAAAAGTGATTTTTGCGGCCAAAAATTCCCAACACCGAGCACTCCTATAAAAGGAGTCTTCCTCCAGAGCTACGGATAACAACTTCTTTTACGACTACTCTATTGCGCTATGCTCCTGCGACGCTACGAGACTCCTTCGACAACCTGCGATTCAACTTCTTTTTCTGTATTGTCGGTATTGTTTCAATTATTCTTGTATTTAAGTTTGTAATATCTTACGAATTATTAGTGATTGCCCAACGAAAGTACTCGACGAGTGCGGACCTTGGAGTAAGAGTCGACGAAGGCTCCGAACCAAGTAAAATTGGTTTGTGTTAGTGTCGTGCCTTTTATTTTTTCGCTACATACTCGATTTAATAACGATTTGTTTAACGATCGCTATTCACCCCCCCCCCCTCTCTAGCGAACTCTATGATCCAACAAGTGGTATCAGAGCAAGTACCGCTCTGATTTAGTGCAACCACCAATAAAACAAAGGGGTGAAACTTTTATTTTATTATTTTTCAGTTTCAATTTTTTTCGATATATTCCAAATTGGTATTATTATCTTTTTGGAAACATTTTCTTCGTAGCAAATTAAACTGAACTGGTTCAACACCAATTCAGTCATAATATTATTTTTCCTCCCACACTACTAATCCAAGACTAAGTCTTGGGATCCTCTCTCTCTTCTCTCTTTGTGTGCAGGATTCATGGCCCAGACTGAGGGTTACATCACCGTCCGACCTCCCCTATTCAGTGGCGATGACTTCCTATATTGGAAGAAACGAATAGAAGTCTACTTGAAAACCGACTTCGACTAGTGGTTCAGCATCACCAGAGGCTACAAGGCATCTGTCGACAACTCTGGAACCCAATGGACCCGGAACATTGGAATCTGGAAATGAAGAAGAAACCCCAGATCGACTTCAAGGCACTCAACACTCTACAATGCGGGCTAACAAAGGAGGAGTTGAACCGAGTGAGCCCACACGAAAATATGAAAGAACTGTGGGACAAGCTCATCGAACTGCACGAGGGAATGAGTGACGCTAAGTTAACCAAACGAGATCTCTTTCTAAATAAATTATTCAACATTAAGATACAGGAAGGTGAATCTGCGAGTCAACTCTACATGAGAATCAAAGACATCCTCAACGAGCTTCATACCATCGACCACCAAATGGAGAACTGCGATTTAAAGGTATGCCCTGAACACGTTTCCTCGAAATGCATTGTGGGCATCCATTGTGGATGCCTACAAGATTTTGAAGAGTCTCTCAAAATTAAAATTGGATGAATTATTTTGTGAACTTGAGCTACATGAACAAACTAACACTATAATCAAGAAAGGTGTTCCTCTTTTTACAAGTTCCTCCAAAGAAAAATTAAGAAACAAGACTGAATCAGAAGGTGAGTCTAACCAAGACTCAGAAGAGAATCAGAAGGTGAGTCTGACCAAGACTCAGAAGACGAAGAATACCTGGTGAACTTGGTAAGGAAAATGTTCACTAGGAAAAAGAAGAACTTCAGCAGAAAAGACCTACAGAAGATCAACTCAACCACCGAACCAAGAAATGTAACTTGCTTCGGATGCAACATGAAGGGTCATTACAAGAACGAGTGCCCAAAATTAAACAACAACAAGTTAAAGACAACCAAGAAGAAGGCACTCAAAGCAACGTTGGACGAATTGTCTTCAGAGGAATCGGAAGACGAAGAGCAGAGGCACCAAAGCCACCTCACGTTGATGGCCTGCAAATCAGAATCGGAAGACAAATCGGAAGATGGGTCCGAACCCGATTCGAGCCACGAGTTCATACCCGTTTCCGAAGGTTCCGAGAAGGTATACTTTAGTTTAAACAAAAAGTTTTTTAAAGTTATTGCATGCCTAGATAGAAAATTAACTGCAACTAAAAATCAAAATAAAATGCTCCTTGAGGAAAACCAACATCTCAAGAAACAAATTACAAAATCCAATCCAAATCAAGTTGCGAAACTTGAGAAGGAAAATTCAACACTAAAAGTTGAAATAAACAACCTTAAAGGATAATTAGAAAATTTTACAATAAGATCTAAAAACTTGGACTTAATTCTAAAAAGTCAAAAAGGTGTATACAACAAATCTGGTCTGGGATACAAGTCCAGTTTAACAAATAAATCATTTGTATCACTCGTAACCAAAAACAAAAATCAAATTAAAGCTTGGGTTCCAAAAGCGTGCTTAACCACACAAGTAAGAATCAATCAATACTATATACCTAAAAACAAAATATATTATGTAAAATCAAATAACCTAAATCAAAAGCCAAAATATAAACTTAAATCAAGTAAACTAAAACCAAACCATAGAAATAACCATAAAACCAACTTAAACCAAGATTATAATCAAGTATATTATAATTATAAAAGTAATCGACATAAACTCAAAACTAAAACCTAAATCAGATCATTAATTCAAGGGGAGACTCTAGAATAGCTAGCACCTCCAAAAATATCCTATCCGGTAGGATAATTATGATTAGCTTAAAAAGGGACAAAGTGTAACTTGATATATGGTACTGGTGAAGTTTTGGATGATAGTAGGTTAGGGAAGCTCTGTCTATGCATGTCTAGGAATATATGGCTTCGACCTGGTGCATTTGGCTGAGTGGAACTAACTGAAGCTACCCTTTACGGATCCTAACTAGTTAAACCAAGGTTTTGTACTAAGTTTAGTGGATAGGACTATTTGCAAAACCTCGAAGGCATGATTACTCTAATGATGTCCAGGTGACTCACCATAGCCCAGAAGTTTATCCAAAGAATTTCTGTTTGTTGAGCCCAAAGCTAAACCTGAATCTAACACAAAGTTAAACCAAACCCTAAAATTGAACTTAACTCATCTCATAAAAATTGTAGAATTCCCTGATTGAAAATATAGATCGGGTGAGATAACTAGGGATTTTAAATTAAAATTAAAATAATTAAATCAAATTAAATTTAGCTTAAAATTAAAAAAAACAATTTCAAATTAAATATATATATATATATATATATATTAACTTAAAAATTATTTAAAAAATTATTTTAAAATTATTTTAACTTAAAAATTATTTTTAAATTATTTTAAATTATTTTTTTAATTTTATTTTAGCTTAAAAAATATTCTAAATTTTATTTTAACTTAAAAATTATTTTAAAAATTATTTTAACTTAAACAATTATTTTAAAATTATTTTAAAAATTATTTCCAACTCACCATAGCCCAGAAGTTTATCCAAAGAATACCTGTTTGTTGAGCCCAAAGCTAAACCTAAATCAAACACAAAGTTAAACCAAATCCTAAAATTGAACTTAACTGATCTCATAAAAATTATAGGATTTTCTGATTGAAAACATAAATTGGGTGAGATAACTATAGATTTTAAATTAAAATAAAAATAAACTAAATCAAATTAAATTTAGCTTAAAATAAAAAAAAATCAATTTTAAATTAAAAAAAATATATTTTTTTTAACTTAAAAATTATTCCAAAAATTATTTTAAAATTATTTTAACTTAAAAATTTATATTAACTTAAAAATTATTTTAAAATTTTTATTTTAAAAATTATTTTAAATTTTTAGTTTAAAAATTATTTTAAATTTTTTATTTTAAAAAATATTTTATCTTAAAAAATTATTTTAACTTAAAAATTATTTTAAAAATTTTATTTTAAAAATTATTTTAACTTAAAAAATCATTTTAATAATTATTTTAACTTAAATTTTTTTTAAAAATTATTTTAACTTAAAATTTTTTTTTACTTAAACAATTATTTTAAAATTAATTTTAAAAATTATTATTTTAACGTAAAAAAATTATTTTAAAATTATTATAAAAATTATTTTAACTTAAAAATTATTTTAACTTAAAAAATTATTTTTAAATTATTTTAACTTAAAAATTATTTTAACTTATTTTTTTTTAAAAAATTATTTTAACTTGAAAAATTAAAAAATATTTTAAAATAATTTTAACTTAAAAATAATTTTAACTTAAAAATAATTTTAACTTAAAAATAATTTTAACTTAAAAATTATTTTAACTTAAAAAATTATTTTAAAACCCTTAGAAAGTATGCTTCTATAGGTCTAGAACTTGAGCATCTCACCAACACACTAGGACTACCTTGTTTGTATATTGCTAAACTTTGAAAGGGGTGAGATGCATAGGTAGATTGCCTAGACTTAAATATGCTTATTCAGTGCATCAACATAAGTCTGAGCATTAAAATATCAAATAAATAGTAATCAGATTAAGTATTTTAGCTTAGTCAAACACTAACTGAATACTATTAACTTAATATGATTAACCAAGTGAAAACTGTTATTTTCTAATAGTCAGTAAGTAACTAATGGTTAGACAGTTGAGGTTTTTTTTATTGTCAGGTTCAGGGGGAAGATTAATTCAAATTATTTTCTCTTCTCTAAAAATATTTTTGCAAAATTATTTTTGAAAAGTATTATTCATTTCCTTAAAAATATTTTAGCAAAATTATTTTAAATTTGCAAACTCATTTTTGAAAATTATTTTGAAACTTGCTTTAATTTTGTAAACTTATTTTTGAAAATTGTTTTGAAAATTGCTTTACTTTTACAAACTCGTTTTTGAAAATAGTTTTGAAACTTGCTTTAATTTTATAAACTTATTTTTGAAAATTGTTTTGAAAGTTACTTTAACTTACAAAAATAAGTTAACTTACAAAGTTAGTAGGTTTTTGCCTTAATATTTTGCAAAAATCACTTTTGAAAATATTTTTCAAGTTAACTTAAAAACTAAGCTATGTTGACAATTATGAAAATTTAGTAGGTTTTTGAATATGTGTTCAAAAGTTATCTTTCAAAACTTAGCTATTTTGAAAACGTTAGTAGATGTTGAAAATTATTTCTGATATAAAAGTTGAAAGCTTATAACTTTTTTAAGTTAAACTCCCCCAAGTAACTCTGGATTCTATTAGCAATCTCTACTGCAATTTTTTAGTCGCTTATTCCTATCTTTTATATGTTTTTTTTAATAAATTTCAAAGGGGGAGGGTTAAGTGGATTAAGTTAGTACCAAAAATACCAAGCATAAAACACCAACTTAACTTAACTAACTCTCAGCTTCCACCTACTTTGACAAATAATCTACTACCGTGAGTAGAAATCTTCGTTGCCTGGTCACCATAGGAAATAATCCAACGATGTCTATGCTCCACTGGTTGAACAGACAAGACACGATGAATGCTTTCAACTCTTTAGTAGGTAGGTGCGAGATGTTCTGGTACTTCTGGTAGGACAGGCAAGTGGCCAATGTCCGAGCGGCGTCGTCTTGCAATGTGGGCCAGAAGTATCTAGCCAGCAGGATCTTGCAAGCTAGTGATCTGCTGCCCGGATGACTATAGCAGGAGCCTTGGTCAACTTCTTGTAGAGTACTCAATGTCATCCGATTCGATACACTTGAGCAGCGGCCTTGAGAAGACTCTTTTATATAACTGATCTCCAATTAAGGTGAACCATCCTGCTCTCTTTTTAACAAACGAGGTTCCTCCCGGTCAACCGGTGTCTCCCCTGCTCGGAGGAATTCAAATAGCGGTGTCCTCCAATCACTCGGCAAGCTCATTCTAGCTGTCCCGTCGATATGTGCCACTAGTAGAACCTACTCGATCGATTTATCTATGACAACTGAAGATAAAGAACTTGCTAACTTGTCAGCATACTGGTTGTCTGACCGGAGGATCTTCTGTATAATTACTTTTTGGAAACTTATCTTTAATTTCTCGAAAGCTTTGGCATACAACTTGAACTGGGGGTTATTTATCTCAAACGTTTTCGATAGTTGCTGAGCTGTCAGCTGAGAATCAGAATGGATAAGGACTCTTGTGGCTCCCACATGCTGGGCTACTTGTAGACTAGCTATCAAAGCCTCATATTCTGTCTTATTATTTGTGGCCCAATAATCCAGTCACAAGGACAACTGCATCCTATCCTCGTGCGGCGATATTAATAGGATGTCTATTCCACTACCTTACCAAGTGGATGAACTATCGACATATATCTTTCAAGTCACATCTGGCTCGACGTTCTGTACCTCAGTGACAAAATCAGCCAAGGCTTGGACCTTGATTACCATTCGGGGCTAATACTATATGTCAAACTCACTTAGCTCAGTGGTCCACTTGATTAGCCATCCAAATGCCTCCGGGTTAAGGAGGGCTCTTCCTAATGCACTGTTAGTCAACACCACTATGGGATGTGAGAAAAAGTATGGACCGAGCCTCTGAGTGGTGAGTACTAGTTCGAATGCCAACTTTTCGAGACAGGTGTAGCGGGACTCTGTATCTTTCAATATATGACTTAAGAAATACACCAACTATTGTTCAGAGCCATTCTGTCGCACCAACACCAAGCCAACCGCATGCCCTATGGACAATAAATATCCAGAGTGGCTCGCCAGCGATAGGCTTTGTCAGTGTAGGAAGGGAAGTAAGGTATTTCTTAAGTTCTTCCAGTGTCTTGTCGCATTCTGAATCCCACTAGAATTTCATCATACAACGTAGTATCTTGAGGAATGGATGCCTTTGGTCAGACGATTTAGAGATGGATCTTGACAACACGGTGATCCTCGAGTCAGCCATTGGGCCTCCTTTAAGTTGCGGGACGGAGGCATGTCCTACAACGCCTTCACTTTGCTTGGATTTGCCTCGATTCCCTGCTCGGTCATGATATAACCGAGGAAGCGGCCACTCTTCACCCTGAACAGACACTTGTTCGGGTTCAGCTTAATCCCGTACATCCTCAGGGTTCAGCAGGTTTCTTTGATATCTACACAAATTAAAGGTTAGTGGTTCAGAGCGATTTTATTAATATGTCATCGACATATACCTCCATATTCTGGCTGATCTGCCGTTAGAAAATCTTGTAAATCAATCTTTGGTAAGTGGCGCCAGTGTTCTTCAGTCCGGATGACATGACGTTGAAGTAGTAAGACCCATCGGTCGTAATGAAGCTGCCCTTCTCTTGGTCTTCCTTAGCGAGCGGTACTTGATGGTAGCCCTGGTACATATCAAGCATGCAGATAAACTTGCAGCCCGCTGTGGAGTCCACCATTTGATCTATACGAGGCAAGGAATAGAAGTCCTTTGGGCAAGCTCTATTTAAGTTATGAAAGTCGATGCAGACTCGCCACTTGTTGCTTGACTTGGAAACTAGCACAACGTTGGCTAGTTAGCTCGGAAATTAAACGTCACAGATGTGACCGGCCTCCGACAATTTTTTTATTTCCTCTCGGATGATTTGATTATGCTCCGAGATGAAGTCCCTCTTCCTCTGCTTCACCGACCAAGCATCCGGTCAGATGTGAAGTTCGTACTGCGCAACGGTCGGCGAGATGCCCAGGAGCTCATGAGTTGACTAGGCAAATACATCGTGGTTCTGCCTAAGGCAGGCGACCAGCTCTGCCTTCTTCTTGTCTGTCAGGTCGGAAGCGACAAATATTGTGGCTTCCGACCGACTATGATGGATCTGAATCTCCTCTTTTTCATCATAGACCAGCACAGGCAGTTCCTCTATGATTAACCTCCAACCGCTAAGTCTTCTGAGCGGCCCTTGCTTCTGATTTGACCATCTTGACGTAGCACCGCTGAGCAGTCAATTGGTTTCCTTTGACTTTGCCTACCGCATTGTCTATCGAAAACTTAATGTTCTGACAGAAAGTGGACACTACGACTCAGAACTTGTTCAGGGCTGGTCGACTCAATATGACATTGTAGACAGACAACACATCCACTATGATGAAATTTGTGGTCGTGGTCCTCTTGAGAGGCTCCTCTTCGAGCGAGATAGCCAGCCAAACCTGGCCGATCGGTAATACTTCCTTGCCTGTGAATCTATACAGCAGAGTTGTCATGGACTCCAATTTGCTCCAATCGATTTACAGCCGGTCGAACGCCTTCTTGAAGTTGATATTTACTGAGTTGCCTGTATCCATAAAAGTTTGATAAATAGTGTAATAAGCTATTACCACTCGGATGATCAAGGCATCATCGTAAGGGATCTTCACTCCCTCCAGGTCACGAGAAAGCTGATCTCCGGTCCCTCGGCCTTCTCCTTGCTGCATCCCACAACATGCATCTTCAGCCGCCGAGCGTGCTACTTCCTAGCTCTATTGGAATAACCATCGGTCGACCCTCTGGCGGTCATTCCGATTTTGTCCTGAGCTGCATTACTTCAGTTTTCCTCCTCCCGAGCCGAAGGTTGATTTCCTCCTCCCGAGCCGAAGTTTGAGCTCGCTCAGCCGAAGCTCAGGCGAGACTTGCATTTCCTCTTTATTAAGGTTGGCGTTGCTCGGCCGCCAGTCTCTCTTCTTCCCTTCGCCCGTCGGATTGGCGTCGATGATGCTGATCGGGAGAGGGTGAATGACTGCAATATCCTGGAGGAACCGATCGGCTTAAAACTGGCCTTAAGTCGTAGCAGTCCAGGGTATTGTGCGTTGTCGAGTGATGGTAGGAGTAGAACAATGGTGTCCACAGTCTACCTTTCGCAGCCTTTAACCATTTTGCCTCCACATGCTGCACTGCATGGGCTCGGGGATCCTGGTGCGGTCGTGTTGCTCCCGATCGGGCGCCCTTTGGTGATTGATGGTTATTGGCTGGCCGTCATTCAAAGGGAGTTGTATGTTTAACAGGCACTTCCTTCCTTCGTGCCATTTGGATCTCCTCCACGTTGATATATTCGGTGGCATGCCTAATCAGGTGATCGAAGTTTTTTGTCGGCTTTCTGGATGAGTGAGCGAAAGAATTCACCTTCGATAAGCCCATGCGAGAAGGCGCTCACTAATATCTCTGGGGTGACTGATGGAATATTCATGGCCACTTGGTTGAACTTCTTGATGTAAGCTCTTAATGCCTCCTTGGGCCCTTGTTTCACAGCGAAGAAGTTAAAGTTCGTCTTCTGGTAACAACGACTGTTGGAAAAATGATGCAGAAATGCCGCCCAGAAGTCCTCGAAGTTATGGATTGATCTGATAGGCGTCTAAACCACCTCTGTGTTGATCCGGACAGGGTGGTGAGGAAGACTCGACACTTCACTCCATCAGTGTACTGATGGAGATGGAGCGTGGTCGTTTTATCAAACCTGATCAGATGGTCTTTTGGGTCGGTTGTCCTATTATATTCCCCGATTGTCAATGACATGTAATATCATAGTGGGTTGTCCAGGATCCCTTGAGAGAATTACCAGTTGATCCATTCGAGAGAATCATCAATCCTTTATGTCTTTCCCTTCCGTCCGTCCCGAATAGGCACATTGTTTGAGGAGGATTCTTGCTCTCTATCCACTCGACCTTGTTCCTCTGAAGGAGTGTGGAACAACGCTTGATTAAAGGGGATCGACGCATTTGGTGCATCTCCATATGTGCTGGTCGACTTCTTGCTTTACCCCCGAACGGATATATTTTCCGCTCAGTCTCTATAGTCGGCCTGTTGTCCCGCTGCTGACGCCGCGGGTTCATTTGCTTGGCACTTGGCCATCACTTGCTGCTGTTGCTCCACCATCTTGGCCGCCCGAGATTGTATCAGCATGTCCAACTCCTCCTTCGTAGTGTCACAATCGTGAGTCATCCATTGTCCTCCATCTCTACATCTCGGATACAGGTTGAGTTCCCACAAACGACGCCAATATGATCCTGTCTGAAAATAATGAAGATGGTTGGTTGGAGATGTCGCTCCTCGGTTGACCATGTGAAGACTTCGCTCTGCTCTGCAACACAAAGAACGTCAATGTCGGGCCAGGGAAGGGGTCTCCGGTGTTGACCCTCCGACACTCAAATTAGTCACTGGAATAGTAGAAAGACGACAAAAGAATGTAGCAGCAACGAGACCTCAAACACAAATAACACATACCTCCGCCGGTGCATGGACCCTCCTTTATATAGTGCTCTAGTAGCAAATGTGCACGCTTCTTAAGGGGCATGCACATTTTCCCAACTATTCTATGAAAAGATATGTCAGGAAAGTGTCTCTGACATCATTCCTTAACAGGGCGTGCAAATCTTTGATATGACAGTAGAAGCTTCTGTCTTACGATTTGCCTATAGATCATGCCCCCGCCAATGACATCGACTCCCAGAAGGATACGATGAGCTGCGCAAGGGGCCCCACTGTTTGGCGGAGGCAGGATTCCCCGCTCGGTACTCAAGACTATTCTTCTGTGTGGTCGCTTGGTTCAGTAGGTCATCCCTTGCCAATGTGGAACTAGCATTCACTTGTTCACAGTTGTGAGCATATGATGTCTTCTCTATGGTCATCCCAGCCGGATAAGTGATCTGCTCAGATAAGTCTTCTGGTCGATCGAAACCATCATGCTTGCTCGGCACATTGCCACCCGATCCACTGACTTTGGTGAGCCGACATTTCCTTCCTTTGACCGTCTTAACTTTGACCTCCACATCGGTCATATTTTCTATATTTGACTCGTCTTTGGTATGTCCCTTTTACCACCGCATCAAATACTTTTATCTCCTAGCATGTCTACATCAAATATGTATTGCCAACCTATATTATCAATAATAATAATAATAATAATAATAATAATAATAATAATAATAATAATAATAATAAATATTCGATTTATGTCTATAATTATATATATAATATAATAAAAGGGTCCAATTACATGAATTAGGAGGAAATGAACCTAAAATACACATATTGTGGACCAAGATGCCAACATCTTAGAGGGATTAACAAAGTGTTGATACAATTGTGCCCTCATTAATTAATCAGTCTCAACATGAGTTTTGATATTTATCTAAAGAGTTTAAGTTATGTCTTGCATATATATTTGATATATGCATTAAGAGTACAAGAAATCAGTAGGACACATATAGGTGCGGATGATATATAACTTGACATGATCAAAACAACACACACTTATTCACTTAGAGGTTCGATAAAGTTTAAAGAAGGTTATATAAGGCATTCAATTCGAGGGAGGGATCGCAAGATGAAAAATATTAAGGTTGTGTTGGAGTAGCTCATGGAGCTTAATTTAGTGCGACCAAGTTAGTTAACTCATATGGAGTTCATGCATTAAATTGTATAAGAAAATGGTAGGACACATATGAAGCTCGAAGAGATGCTGACTCAAAAAAATTACTAAGACAATTGTGTAAGTATTCTGGGTTAATTTTGATATGGTTAATCAAGTTAAGTGGGGTTCTGTTGTATTTGATCCTTATGTCTAAGTGTGCATCAGCTTAGGAACACAAGAACTTGAGCAGAAGACGTATCTAGTGAGAATATTGACACGAGAAGGGAGTCAACTGACTTGGTGCGTCTGAGAGACGAGATGCTATGAAAGAGTACGTTAGCAGATGAGAAGGAAGCACATGATATTTTTAAAGGACAAGAAACTGAAGCGGAAAACTACTCGAGAAGAAGATCGGAGTTGGGTTCGGGTGAGCTTAACTCCGGATGACCGAAGCATCACCCACATTCAGATCCTTCAAGAGCTTGGATCTGCCAAAGTGAAGGTGCCTCCAAGAGACTTGGAGGCGCCTCCGTACCTCAAGGAGGAGGTGCCTTGGATTAAGTTGGAAGCGCCCTCACGCCTCCATTAGAGGCACCCTCAAGGAATCTAAAGGCGCCCTAGAAAAGGTAGATCCGCTACCTTAGCGGCCCTCCTAGTGCCGACCCCACGGATATGGAGGGAGGTTCATGCAGGTACACATGCCATAGGCGCATGGCGGGATAAACCTCAGGTCGTCAGTTCCTGAGAATCAACCTCTGGCCATTACGCTAGAGATATCATGTGCCCATCGTCTGCGCTACGCCCTGAAAGCACTAAAGGCACCCTAGAGCCTTCATGAAAGGTGTCCTCAAGTTTGTTAAAATTACTTTCAATAGTCATGCATGAGGTTATCATTGGAAAAAGGTGAAACTTTATCTTTGTAGGATAAACAATTCACCTACTCTTTTCAACCTAGGTGGACTTACAAATTGTGCCACTATATCATTTGCATCCCTAACTAACCAATGCCTCTTTCTTAACTAGATATGAGCCACATATTCGAACAAATATTTATTACAATTAACATATATATAAATGTATCGTATCGAATAAATAAAGCAAATAAATTGCAAGGTGAATGATCCAGTTTGAATATTTTATGATTATGTCCGAAAATAGTAAAGATGATTAGTTGAGGATATGACTCTTCAATCGACTGTATGAAAATTTTGCTCTATAATATAAAGAACGTCAGTATCGAATTAGGGAAGGGGTCCCAATGTTAGACCTCCGATGTTCAAGTCAGACATCGGAATAGTAGAAAGAACTGTATCAACAATAGGAGCTTAAGCACAAAATAACGCATACCTCTGCTAGTGCATGGACCCCCCTTTATATAGTACTCCAGTCGTGCACGTTTCTTAAGGCGCGTACACATTTTCCCAGCTGCCCTATGAAAAGACATGTTAGAAAAGTATCTCTGACATCATTTCTTAATAGGACGTGTAAATCTCTGACATGATAGTAGAAGCTTTCGTTATACGATTTATCTGTTGATTATACCCCCCTGTCAGCGGTACTGACTCCAGAAGGAGATGATAAGATATGGAAGGAGTTCCACTGTTTGGCTGAGCGAGGGAGCCGCTCGGTTAGGATTCCCCGCCCAGTTGCTCAAAGCTATTTTTCTTCATGGTCGCTCGACTCAGTAGGTTATCCTTTGCCCGGCCGAACAGACAATTCAGTCACACTAGCCTTCGCTTGGTCACAGTTATACGAATATGATGCCCTCTCTATAGTCATCCCGGCTAGATGAGTGATTTGCTTAGATGAGCCTCTGGGCCTATAAGATCCTTCTTACCTACGTGCTTGGCATGCATGTTGCCACCCGTTCGACCGACTTTGATGAGCTACGATTTTCTTCCTTTGACCGTCTTAATTTTAACCTTCACATTAACTGCTATTCCTATCTTTGACTCACACTTGGTAGACTTTTTTTTATCACCACATCATCTTACTATGAGAATGCGACAGTCAAAATTTACTTCGACATCAGTCTAAAAATTTCACCACAATGATACGGCGGTAAAAAATTTAGTAATCGTAACAATTTTAAAGTATCTTAACCAATTGTTAAAGTGATTAAGTTTGAATATTTTTTTGAAAAAGCACTTTCTTTTATAGAAATGGTAAAGGGACACTTAGTTTTTTTATCCATTTGTTTATATATATATATATACACATCGGCGGTGGCATATCCGTGGGCGGGTAAACGTTAATTTTTTCAATTTATTTATTTATTTTTTAAACTCTTAATTATGTCAATAAATATTTATCAGTAAAATTTAAAATTTAGAAGTTAACTTATATTATTAAGTATAAAAAATATTTAAATTGAAAAAGAAAATTTAGATGCACAAGATATATAATTATTACTAGTAATTATTATATGTTGCATGATGAAAAATAAGATAGTAGATGGTCTAGTGACTATTATATAAAGTATTGTTATTATGAAATCTGAGATTCAAATTTTGACATAATTGAAATAATGTCTTTCTTATATATTAATTATTATTTTAAAATTTAGTAGTCATCCGTTATTTATTTTTAAAATTTAGTAGTCATCCGTTATTTATTTTTTTCGTGTTGACTTTGAAATAAATTGATAGAAACATTAGAGATAAATATAATCACATTTTCCTACCATGATGAAAAATACGAGGTTCATACAAATAGTCTAATTGATATTGAGGTCCTAAATTGTCACATACAAATAGAGATTAAATTCTATAAAATTTCTTCCAGAAAAAAACGTCCTTGTACTTCTATTTCAAATGCCTCGGCAGGATAGGAAACGTTCGATGTCTAAAAAGAACACGTAACTTTTCTAATAAAAAAGTGAGTACAGTCGGACATTTTTTTTTTTTACTTCGTCCTCAGACCACGTAAAAACAGATAACTTATGAAATTAATTTCTAGACACGTGACCGTCAAATTAATTACTCTTAGATGGATGATTTTTTTTTTCTAAGAATATATATTCGTTTGAAAATTAATTTCTTATTCTATTATCAGGCAACTCGCTGAACAACTCGTTTGAATATATATTCGTTTGAATCAGACACTGTCACTCGCTGAACAACTGCGGATCAGAATTCAGAAAGAACACATAACCTTTTGGCACGTGATGGAAGATATGAGCATGTGCAGCGTGAAGCAATTAACTTCATTAATGAGGTCGCTTGTGAGTTGGGTTCCTGCTGGTGCATGCTTCTGCAGGAGCTTGGCTGTGAGCTGGAGTGCATGCACAAGTGTCTGGCGGCTACTCCACCAGCTGTGCTGTCTGACGGGCAGTCAAAGAAGGTAGGTGCAAGAATCATCGTAATGGCGATGGCCAGGCCAACCCTACCACAAACTCTTACACTCTTTCTCTTGCTATCAGCATAATTAAGAACATACATATCATAATTAAATATTAGTATGAGCAGAATGATAATGCAGTAACATATATCAAGTTGAATGTAAATCTCGATTGCGACGTGACATTCCAGAAGCAAATAAATGCAGCATGTGGTACAGTGGCCGCTACAGCTTGAATCCGATCCTGGCGCATTCATGCAGTGCCTTCCCTTATCCAGCTCAAATGAAATAATTAAGTATCAATTCACATGAAATTAGCAAGGGGTGAAAAATAAATTAAGAAATCGACTTAATTTTTAAGATTTGGTTAGAGAAATAAATAAATTAATTAATTAGTGTAGAAATAAACAAATAATTAATTAATTAAGTTAATGGTGTTTTAAAAGATATATTTATGTCTTTTCACTCTTAAGAGTGACTTTCCACCTTCAAAGAGACTCTTTATTGCTATATAACTTTCAATTTTTTTTTTATTCCAACACATTTAATTCTGAATTCTCCTCTTTGTGTTTTTTTTTCTTTCTCTTCTCTAATAAGAATTAAGGCTTCAAAAGTTTGCAAACCCCAAAATTTGAAGTGCTCTATTTTCAAATAAGAAATCTGTATATCTGGGAAGACGTTTACCAATTAATAGTAAATATGTTGAGCGGGACAATATCGTTTTAAGAAAAGAAAATCTATCCTATATTTCAATCTTAAAAGTTATAACTCTTATTCAAAGGTATATCAATATCCGAAGAGTTAACCTATGAAATTAAATAAATAACAATAATATCAAAAAGAGTAGTCTCTAACCTAAAAAGATATCTCGATCACAACATAAAGGAAATAAGATTCATATCATATCATCATATCAAAGCTCCATCAATTTAAATAATCGACTTATCATCAAGTCACTGACCAGACCTTTAATTTCAATATGGACAATTTCCAACAATCGTATACAAGCAGCAAAGTGCTGGAGGAGGGTAACTCGGAAGCTGATTCAGAGCTTGACTAAAATCTGATTATTGTTGGAGGAGCATTGAAGGCGCGGTTAGGAGGGAGCAGCCGGACGGTGAAAGCATTGATTTGTGGGGGCAGTTTGTCCTCGTCACAGCTGAAGATGCCGTGTGCAATGCCCACCATAATTCATTCAAATACGGCTCCACACAGCTGATCTCGATTGTCTAAACAACAGTATCACACACAATAAGTAGCTCAAGAGTTCAATGATCCAGCTAAAGTTAAAGAGTGGAAGAGATATACAAACTTTTCCAACAGGAGTGAACAATTGCACACCTTTTGACGATGAAGGTGTGTCCACGATGGGCATATCTTTTCTTTTCTAGTGGTTTTGTCAGTCGTCAAAAGTCTTGGTCTAATTAAGTTTAACTAAATCTGCATTTCCTTATACATAGCAAGAGCATCCATATCATATACCCTATTCAAAAATTTTACCTTAAATTTTAAAGAGTAGTTAAAAAATCTTTGCATCAGTTACCCTATTCATTCTCTAAATTATACATTTATGAACAATAGTTCTCTAAATTTAGGGAATGGAAATAAGAAAGTTGATATATAGTATATTGAAAAGTGAATATTTAAATTTAATAAAATAATTTTTTTATCCTAAATTATGCATTTTGGATAGGGAAACTGGTATGGATGCTTTAGGGGTATCACTAATGGTTGGAACTCTAAATGAGATTTTTTTTTTGTAATTTCCAATATGTCATATCACAGACAAAAAAACCTAAAAACCTTATACTCTCTCCACAATAAAAAAATATATTCCAATAAACCTCAAACCTCATTATTAATTAATTACTAGCTTCACTCACCTTGTTAATTTCGAAAGAAAAAAATTAGATTTGAAATTTTACTATTGCTCTTAAACTAAAAATCTCAAACTTCATGTCCACAATGGTTAGAACTTTTTTGTTCAACTTTTCGATTTGCCAAAACTCTCCAAAAACCTTGCATTGGAGATGCTTTAAGTCCTAGCCATATTAACTCAAAGTGCACAATATGAAGATAATCCTTCCAACCAAAATATAAAATACAAACTTAATCCCCACGGGTGCGGTGCATGGTAAAAACATTTAGAGAAGGAATAAAAAAATTTGAATTCAAATCCTAAATGGGATGAATATTTTGAAAATTGACTTTTGAGTGGGCACAAGTTATGTTCTGGATTTACCTAGTACGCGAACTAAGGGAAAAGTCGTTTATCTCCAACATTAATTGAGCAAAGAATTATCAATATTTTTTTTTTCAACTTACAACCTATCTTCTAAAGCCTAAATTGCTCTCTTCAACTGTGAATCTCTAGATTGTTGGATCAAGAGAAGCTAGAGGTAGCGTGCAAATGAGTCGAGTTGAGCCTAGCTATGTTCAAACTTATTTATTCACTTATTGAGTTTGTTCAAGCATATTTATTAAAAATCTTATCGAGCTCAAATAA
Organism: Zingiber officinale; assembly: GCF_018446385.1. Classification (NCBI taxonomy): domain Eukaryota; kingdom Viridiplantae; phylum Streptophyta; class Magnoliopsida; order Zingiberales; family Zingiberaceae; genus Zingiber; species Zingiber officinale. The sequence continues at coordinate 40,221,575 of NC_056000.1, forward strand.
CAAGGTTGTTTTTATAAATCAGATTAAATGGTTAACTAAACTCCGTCCATGATGACCGGTCATGACCGGTCCCAAGCTCGGATAAAGGAGGAGGGCTGCGTTAGGTTACCAGCCAGCGTCAAACTATGACAAATATTCAATGAATGAATCCATTAAACTATTATGCTAATGCTAGGTTGTTCCCCGGAAGGAACGCGTTGCAGGGTTTGACTGTAACATCTCGGCAAGGACCACTACATCTCCAGAATTCGGGTGTAGTGATAAATATGCAAGAGTTCGCGTTACAGGGTCTGACTGTAACGTCTCAGCAAGGACCGCTACATCTTCATGAGAACTTGGGTGTAGTGTTAAATAGGCAAAAGTTCTCACACCATAGGTTAGATAAGAACAAATATGATAGGAAAACTAATAATCTAAAATTTGGAATATAGAATATAGGAACTCTCACTGGTAAATCAATGGGGGTAGTAGATATGATGATTAGGAGAAAAATTAGTATTTTATGTGTACAAGAGATAAAATGGATAGGCGAGAAGGCAAAGATGATAGAGAACTCGGGTTTTAAGTTATGGTACACTGGAAAGAGTAAAACAAGAAATGGAGTGGGTATCATTGTAGATAGTTTGTTAAAGGATGAAATTGTAGGAGTAGTTAGAAAAGGGGAAATAATTATAGCCCTTAAGAATAGTGATGAAAGAAACTATGAACATAATTAGCGTATATGCACCACAAGTAGGATTAGATGAAGCTACCAAATCAAGATTTTGGGAGGACTTAGATGAAATAGTATAAAATATTCCACCAAATGAAATAATTTTAATAAGAGGTGATCTAAATGGGCATGTCGGAGTGAAAAATTAGGAATCTGAGAGAGTACATGGGAGTTATAGGTTTGGAACGAGGAAGGGAAAACTATATTAGATTTTGCGATAGCATATGATCTTATATTAGCGAATCGTTTTTTAAGAAAAGAGAAGAACACTTAGTCACATTCAAAAGTGAGAATAATAAATCGCAAATTGTCTTTCTTATGGTTAGGAAGAAGGATAGAAAGATTTGTAAAGATTGCAAAGTCATCCCTGGAGAAAGCTTAACTACCCAACATAGGGTAGTAGTGTTGGATATACGCCTCAAACATAGTATCAATAGAAAGAAAATATATACAATTCCTACAATTAAGTGGTGAAAGTTAAAGGATGGGAAACAAAATATATTTAAGGAGAAGGTAGAAGTACAAGCATTAGGTGAAATATATGATGACTCTAATACAACATGGGATAAGATGGTATCAAAGTTGAAAATAGTAGCTACTCGGTGAGTCAAAGGAACATGCACCACTAAGTAAAGAATCTTGGTGGTGGAATGAGAAAGTAAAAGAAAAAGTGAAGGAAAAACGAATATCTTATAAGGAATTATATATTTGTAAGAACAAGGAAAACTTAAAAAAATATACAATAGCCAAGAAAGAAGCTAAGAAAGTAGTGAGTGAAGCAAAAAATGAAACTTTTGAACGCTTATATCAAAAATTGGATACAAAAGAAGGGGAAAGAGACATTTATAGAATAGCTAAAGTCAGAGAAAGGAAAACAAGAGATCTTAGCCAAATAAAATGTATTAAAGATGAATGTAATAGGGTATTAGTAAATGATAGAGAAATAAAAGAGCGGTGGAAGAGGTATTTTCATCAACTTTTTAATGAAGGTTTAGGTGATCAACTTAACTTAGGTAATTTAATTAGGTCAAATGAGCATAGAAATTTTAATTTTTATCGTAGAATTCAAACTTCAGAAGTAAAACAAACTTTAAATGAGATGCACAATGGAAAAGCCGTTGGACCAGATGATATTCCGATAGAGGTATGGAAGTGCTTAGGGAAACAAGGTATTGAATGACTTACAAAATTATTTAACATGATATTGAAAATGAAAAGAATGTCTGATCAATGGAAGATAAGTACTCTAGTTCTCTTATATAAGAACAAGGGACACATACAAAATTGTGCAAACTATAGGGGTATTAAACTAATGAGTCATACTATCAAACTTTGGGAAAAAGTAATAGAAAAAAAATTAAGGAATCAATTTGGGTTCATGCTTGGAAGGTCGATAATAGAAGCTATACATCTCCTTAGACAATTAATTGAAAAATATCGGGAGCAAAAACAAGATCCATGGTATTCATTAACTTAGAAAAAGCTTATGATAGAGTCCCAAGAGAAATTATATGGAGAATTTTAGAAAAGAGAGGTGTTAGCGTAACATATATTGAACTAATTAAGGATATGTATAAGGATGTAACGACCAGAGTAAAGACTTCAGGCGGAGTAACTGAAGCATTTCCAATAAAGATAGGGTTACATCAAGGATCAGCCCTAAGTCCCTATCTTTTTACACTAATTATGGACGAACTCACTGCGCACATTCAAGACACAGTACCGTGGTGCATGTTGTTTGCAGATGATATTATTTTGGTAAATGAGACACGTGAAGGAGTAAATGCTAAGCTAGAATCTTGGAGGGAAACACTAGAAGGGAAAGGTTTTAAGCTTAGTAGATTAAAGACAGAATATATGGAATTTAAATTTAGCAATATTAGAAGTAATGAAACAATTGTTAAGATAGGAGATGACGAGTTGTCCGGAACCGAGAGATTTAAATATTTAGGATCATTTTTACAAAATGATGGAGGGATTGAGAGAGATGTCTTACATAGAATACAAGCAGGATGGGTGAAATGGAGGGGAGCGTCGGGTGTTTTATGTGACCATAAAATACCTCTTAAACTTAAAGGTAAGTTCCATAAAACCGCAGTTAGACCTGCTATATTATATGGAGCTGAATGTTGGGCTATGACTCGAGCACATGAGCATAAGATGAGAGTTGCAGAGATGAGGATGTTAAGGTGGATGTGTGGACATACGAAGATGGACAAAATAAGGAATGAGAGCATTAGAGAGAAAGTCGGAGTTGCATCTATTGAGGACAAACTCCGAGAGACACGTTTAAGATGGTACGGACATGTACTTAGACGACCAATAAATGCTCCAGTTAGGCGATGTGAAACTATGATAAACATGCATATCAAACGAGGAAGAGGACGACAAAAAAAGACTTGGTTAGCAATAATAAAACAAGATAAAATTTATTTAAATATAGATGATGATATAATAGGAGATAAGGCTCAATGACGTAAAAGGATTCATACAGCCGACCCCACCTAGTGGGAAAATACTTGGTTGTTGTTGTTGTTGTATTAAATGGTTAACTAATACATGAAAATTATATTTATTTTTATTTTTAAAATATTACAAATAATTTAAAATTATAAGAATTTATAAATTACTATATTTTATGTATTTGAATAATTTTTTTTTAAAAAATTACAATTAATTTTAGACAAGTTAATAAATAAATTATTCAACTTTATTCATTAATATTAACGAACCAATTCTATTAGTATTCAAGCTTATTTATTTATATACTTTTTTTTACTATTGAATGAATGTAAAAGGGCTTTATCGAACTAAACATCAAATTTATTCATAAACATCTAATTCATTTATAGCCCTAGCTAGAGGAGAGGTAAATAACCTATCATTCATCTCAATTTTGTTTCTACAAAAAGTTGATGCAACGGAAAGCAATCAAAGCAAAAACAAGCCAGCACAAACTAACACAAATGGTTTAACGTGATTTGGCAACCTCTAGCTCCTACTCCTATGATTTGTCAGTTGATCACTTTTTGAAGTTTCACTAAACTTTATCCTTCTCAGTAAGAGTTCTACAAAGGCAGAGAAATTTTTTACAGAAAATAGGCACGAAAAACGCAAATCAAATACCATTTTTTAGAAAACGCGTGTTTTTCAAAAAATGAAAATGAAAAACGCACGTACCAAAAACACCCTTATTTTGCTCCTCGACATTGGCCTAGAATTGTCACTACAAACCACGGACTTCCCATTCTAAACCTCTGATTCAACATGAAGGCCCTATTTGCTAGGCTCAAAAGACTTCATCTCTTTAATTAGTGTGGCATTCTTTTGAGTCAGCTAAGAATTAGCTTTAATATTCCTTATTCAACATCTCTTTGGTCTTTCTTCACAACCTTCACCTACAGCCAAAGCTCCTACATAGTACTTGCCTCCATGAGCTGTTCGAGAGGCAAACTTTATTTTCATACTTTTAGCATAGAGCCTATCTATCTTGTTGTCATATATACGAACAAAGATCTTAAAATATTAAATAGCACTAGAGGGACGGAATAGACAGTCATGTATCTTCTTATAAATATAAAACCTAATCCAAATGCTAATAATATGTCCATACAAGTGATCCATATATGAGAGTGATAATAATATACAATAGGAACTAAAAAAAAAAAAGAAAAAAGAACACTAATATTAGAGTTTAATGTGATTAGAAATACCAATGATGCAAACTATAGAGGAGATGATGTCTTCCTTTTCATAGTATCTTCATGCGCGGAGGAATGTGATAATGTTGAAGATGACACAGCTGCATGGTATGATGAGGAGGCCAGTTGAGCAAGAGCCGGTAATGCCCCACCTGAAAACCATAATGAGTATTAGAACTGCCCAAATAGGTGGAATCATTGACATATACAACAAGCATGCTAAAGAGAAACGAATCCAAACACAAGAATTGTAAAAAAAATGAAAAAATAAAGAAAAGAGAACCATGCTTGAAACATATTTCATACGTAGTTCAGTATAATTTACATGAAATTTTCTCATTCCTAAGGTTTTATGTAATTGTGTAAGTTCCAAGTGTTAGCTAGTAAGAATTGACAATTAGGCCAATAGCACCACCATGGAGGATCTTCTTCCAACTAGCTAAGTTCTCATGTGTTAGCTAGTAAGAATTGACAATTAGACCAATAGCACCTCTTCTTCCAACTAGCGAAGTGGAATCACTAGGTTCCAAACTCCATCATGGATCAGATATAGGGCTTCCAATATTATTACAGTGCAAATAGAATTAGAGGGATCAGAACAATTGATGGACATGATTTTATTTTTTTTATAAATATCTAGTTTGTTTGGGTAAAAAGGCATGGTGTCCAGTCATGACTTAACAAGAAATTTATAGAATCTACACCGTAATAGATTTGTTATGACTTTAGAAAAACTATGGTAGATAATTCTAAAACTTTGTAATATATTTGTTAAAAGTTGTATACTTTATGATATTTTTAGTAATTAATCCTAATATTTACTCAAATCAAAATTGAACGCCATACAACAACTATCTATAATTAAAGTATAATCTATGTGCCTTGCTACCCTATTATGCTGCAGGTATCTATTCAGCATGATGTTTTCTATCTTATAAGATTCATCATGCATCTACATGCAATTATTATCCATCAAAATATTACCTCTACCTATATCCTTTAAGTTGAGAATCAACCTTCGCGGGAATGTGTAAAAGGAACCACCAGATTCATCAAAGTTACTTGCCACCAAAGTAGCAAGATGGACATCAGAATTTCTCACCATCTTCAACATTTGCATTATTCTCTTCATTATTCGTCAGCTTTGGACAATCTATCCAATGTCTCATATTATGACAACAGACACATTTATCCTTAACAGAACCTTTTCAGTTTGGAGACATATAATTCTTCTAAGAATGAGACTTGTCTCTTCTGCAGAAGTTTTACTGCTTTGTCCTTTTCTTTCAATAAAGGGTTCTACATTCAAGTCCTATGAGCCTGCTTGACTTTCTTCCGAAATTCAGCAACCAAAACCTAACAATCAATGCAAAACTTTGGTAGTGAGATTATAACACTTTTAGGGTAAAAATTCAACATGGCAATATCTCGTCTTCATGATCAACTTTGGATCTAAATTTTGCTGATCAATAAGACTCTTCTTATGAACATCATTCAAATATTTTATCACAAGATTAGTTGGACTTGAATGAAAAGCTGAAGTGTTTCTTTAACATAGTTGATTCATAATGCTCTTGATCATGAACTTGTACCCCCAATTTATTTAACTCCTCAATCAGTTTCCATCATACAAAATACTTGTGGTCCTTAGACAAAGCCCAATGATGCCATAAGCTTATCATTGATTTTCTCCTAGTCTTTACCAGACACCTCTTTTCATTTTTTTTTTTTACTTCAATGCAGCATCAAACTCTTGTTGTACACGGATATCCAAACACATTGCTACATGTCAAAGTAATGTATCTTGCCAAATTATTCTGCCTCAAACTTTGCATTTATCTCCAATGACCAAAAGCAACCAAATACCTAGGTCGAACTACACTTGGTATTAATTTGTTATATGAATGTACAAAGTGAAGCACGAAACCGATGACCATGAGATGAATGAAAGGAAGCCTTTAAATATCTATTATGGAAAGTGAGTTTTCTGTTTTCAATGTCAAAGTAAGCATTCATGTATATAAATGACATGGAATACAGAGTAACTCATAAATTCATGTGCACAATAAATTTCAAATAGCCTAGAAACTGCAGATGCATGTAATGAAGGAAAGCCTTTATATATCTATTGAAGAAAAGGAGTTTTCTGTTTTCAACTTCCAAGTGAACACCCTCTTATATGAATGGTAGGAAACACAAAGAGCCGTTTCTAAATTCGTGTACAGGAAAATTTTCAATGAACATAGAAACTACAAAACACATGTACCATGCACATAGCTCTAAATCCATGCATAGTTATCCAGTGGAGCCTAATTACAGAAGTTCTCAATACATAGAGAATTTGAAGCATCACACAAAAAAATGCATGTGTTGGATACAGTGGTCGCAAGGACTATGACCATCTATTTGGAAAGACTATACAGGACAAAAGTTCATCTATACAAAATTTATAGGCGCATATTTACCAATCTTTTGTGCTTACTATATGAATCCTAACTGCTTTGTACTATTAGAGTGGTTGTTGCACTTATAAACACAAGAATATAAGATTTGTACCACATAATCTAGCTAGCAAACAACCAGCATAACAGTACATCTGTATCTAGCATGATATATAGTGTCCATATACATGCAATGGTGCGCAAGAGAAACAATAACACAACTTGAAAGCGCGGAGAGTAAATGTTTCATAGAAACATAATCTGACCTGCCAATCCAGCACAAGCCGATGAGAAAACAATTACAGGTGGAGCCTGAAAGATAATTTACGTCAACACTCAATGAGACGTTAAATAAATGGATGATCACTTCAACAAAACTCATGACTTTGAGTTGTTTCAATGAACTTAACATCCAAAGTAGCTAAAATACTGGTATCAATAATTATAGTAGCCTTTACATCAATTCTATTGATAAATAGCAAATCCATAATATTCTGTAAACAAGATTGCAGCAAATCCACATAGTTTTCAAAACCAGGTTTTCCCAGATGGTTTGAAGTTCATTCAAAGACGCCCCACAGTGTCGAGTGAGGCTCTAAAAATTACGATGGAATTGAACTAACCATTCAACTAGACCCGAAGGAAATTTTTGTCAGGGTTTGATTAGGGCATTTTGGGGGATGTTAACGTAGCATTGCATTAGAAAGGACAGAAAGTGTAATTTTTGTCCTTTCTAATGTTAACGTACCACTAAATTGTCACGCCCCCAGAAGAGTCCCTGTCCGAGAAAATTTCGGCAGCATCTCCCCTGTACGGCGGACAATCAAAATTTTCTACAAGCACTAAATACTCAGCCACATGCGGCTGGAATAATAACAGTAATAAAAATCAATCACCACGCAGTTTATATATATATATTCAGCCTCTGGCTGACACAACCATACTCAACTACACTCGTAAAGCCCAAATCCGATTTTTCTTACCTCTTCTGCCGTCCAGGCAGGCATGTAGTAGAGTAAATCCAAATCAATACGAAAAGTCCATCCAACGGAAAGATTCCATACAATATCCATATGTAAGTCCAAAACAAAACTAAAATAAAGTCTGATAGCGAAAAGCTAAAATGAAACAACTCAAAAACCAGCAGCGGAGTAGCACTACGTGCAGTGGGGACTAGCGACTGGAACTCCCTCCTGACAGCATCAACCTGAAAATAACAACAATGGAGGCGGGGTGAGTCCAACACTCAGCAGGTATAGTTGATATGCAAAGTAAAGAAACAACACCTAGCACTAATCATGCGTACAGTCTCCTGATAAGAAAGATAAGAATGCATCTGAAATAAACAGGAGGATACTGTACTAACCAGGTCCTTTCGAGATCTTGGAGAGGATCGGAGCGGTAGCTTATCGGCTGGCACTACCACCGTCCCTGTCAGGCGTACACGATGTATTTCACGTATCGATGCTGAGGAGATACGTGCCTGATCCGACACATGTGCTGGCAGATATTCCAGTTCCAGTTCAGCCTGACATTACATATGAGGAGGTTCCGGTACGGATTCTCGACCGGAAGGAGCGTCAGTTGCGGAACAAGACTATCCGGCTGGTTAAAGTCGGATGACAGCATCATTCGGACGAGGAGGCTACTTGGGAGCTCGAGGATATGATCCGAGCTCGATATCCCCATCTTTTCACTTGAGGTATGTGATTTATTTACCGTTCAGCATTTATATTCTATATCTGTTGTTAGTACTTGCTGATGGTAGATAACGAAATTTGGGGACCAAATTTTTATAAGTGGGGGAGAATGTAAAATACCGGAAATAGGCGAATATGATTAAGGGAATTTTTCGAAATTTTTGAAAATTTTTCGGGAATTTTTCGGAGCTCGTACGGATAAGTTCAACGGGGATAAAATTTGGGTTCCGGAAAAGCCTGTTTGGGCTTCCCTATTTAAATGAGGAAATGCATGATTTTCTTTTAAATATTATTTTCTTTTTAGCTATTCTTTTTTCTCCGTTTCGAAACCACCGCGCGCCCGACTTCTTTCCTTGCCCTAACCGGCGCCGACGCCTCTCTTCTCCTATCCCTTCTTCTCTGCCGACGACGTCGCCGTGCCCTAGCACAAACCACCACCGTCCGGGCTGTGTACCTCATCCTCCCGAGACACTCCGGCCACAGGAGTAAGAGCCGGCCTCTCCACGCCGAGCTCTAAGTTTTTAGCGCCGACCACCGCCGGCTATCTCCTCACCTCTTCTCTGTCTCGGTGCCCTTTCTCTTCCTCTGTTTGACATGCCGAAGACAGGTTGTGCCCTAGTTTGCTTTTCACAGTGGTTATGCCTTCATTGTGATCTGCCGTAGCCGAATTGGGAAGGTAAGGGCCATACCTAGCTGTGGAATTAGGTTTGTGGCTAGATCTCAGTTCATGTTTTTCTTTGCTTCTAGTCTAGGTCACGGATTGGTGAGGTTTGGTGTATTGTGGGGTGTTTTTGATTTTTGGCAGCCTTCAAATCAGCATCATCAGTGGTTTTGGATCAAGAACAGAGGATTGGAGATTGAGGTATGTGTAGGGTGATTGATACCTGATGTGTAGTAAGTTTGATACCAATTGGTTAAGTTGAATTAGGCTTATGTGTAGGTATTTGATCTTGGTTGTGGATCATAGTATCATTTTGAATTCATGATCATATGTAGAATTGAATTAGATAATTAATCCTTTATGTAGATCATGATTGGATTTGATTATTTTAGATGGATGATCATGTGCAGGTTTGATTGAAGGTTTAATTAGATAAATTGTATTGTGGTGATTAGGGTTTGTCCTAATTCAGTTTTGGGAATTTTATTTAGCTATTTCGTTTGGATTTAGCTAAATAAATATATATACTGTTTTGACGCAGGACTCTGATTCGAGACGGGCGTCTCGACTTGGATTTGCTAGATTGGACCTTTCTATTTTTGGAGGCGGGTACTTTTGACTTATGTCATTTGATATGCTTAGTAATTAAATTAACATGTTGTATTAATTGTGTTTCTTATCTGTTTCGGTTAATCACTACCCAAATCTTACATGCTTGATTGATTGATTGGTTTTGCATCTCGGTATATTTTACCTGTTTATACGTGCTTATAGGGGTAGTGATACCGTGCTTGACCATGTTCGGGACCTAGGTTTTATACCTTACGTGTACCTTTGATTCGATATGATTCGTTGACCTAGGTGCACTTTTCTATATATATGGATTAGGTCGGGATGTTTATATGGTTATTGCCATGCATCATGATTGCATCTTGGCGATAATCGCCCATTATTGTTGAGCACATCGCCATTATGGATCTGCACACACCACCACTCGTGGGTTAGTGGTCGATTCAGGATGAGTTGCAGCAGGGACTGTTAGGCACCGTTGGTCCGCTCATGGGTAGTGTGACACAACGTGTTATCCGGCAGGATTCCTCCCGTCTTTGAGTACGGAGTTGAGAGCATTCGCTCCCCATCTATGATTTGGGGTAGGAGGATGGGCGTACTCCGATAGCCCACTCGGTCACTCATCGGGAGTAGTGACGACAGAGTGCACGGTTGTCTCCACTCGGCCTCACTTTGGTATGAGATGATCGACGGCGTCGGGGTGACCAGGACATCATTGGCATCATACGCATGATGCATTTATTGCTGTGTTTGGTTTCACGATTTATACGCCGTATTGTTGGATACCTATGTTTGGCATACGTGATTCCTTATCCCTGACCGTTTGACCTTATACTCGGGACCTGGTTAGTACAGTATCCTCCTGTTTATTTCGGATGCATTCTTATCTTTCTTCAGGAGACTGTACGCGTGATTAGTGCTAGGTGTTGTTTCTTTACTTGCATATCAACTATACCGCCGAGTGTGGACTCACCCCGCCCATTGTTGTTATTTTCGTGTTGATCGGAGGGAGTTCGATTAGTCCCCATCGCACGTAGTCTACCTCCATTCTTGGTTTTGAGTTGTTTCATTTTAGCTTTTCGCTATCAGACTTTATTTTAGTTTTTTTTTGGACTTACATATGGATATTGTATGGAATCTTTCCGTTGGATGGACTTTTCGTATTGATTTGGATTTACTCTACTACATGCCTGCCTGGACGGCAGAAGAGGTAAGAAAAATCGGATTTGGGCTTTACGAGTGTAGTTGAGTAGGGTGGATTTCGAGTCAGAGTATTATTACTGCGTGGTTGTGTCAGCCAGAGGCTGAATATATATATATAAACTGCGTGGTGATTGATTTTTATTACTGTTATTATTCCAGCCGCATGTGGCTGAGTATTTAGTGCTTGTAGAAAATTTTGATTGTCCGCCGTACAGGGGAGATGCTGCCGAAATTTTCTCGGACAGGGACTCTTCTGGGGGCGTGACACTAAAAATTACGATGGAATTGAACTAACCATTCAACTAGACCCGAAGGAAATTTTTGTCAGGGTTTGATTAGGGCATTTTGGGGGATGTTAACGTAGCATTGCATTAGAAAGGACAGAAAGTGTAATTTTTGTTTGAATGATGCTACAATAGAAAGGATAGCAGAGTGATTTTTATAATACAAAAATAAAAAGAAAAGGACAAAGAAAGAGAAAATGATGAAATTCATGTCAATGCTCTTTTGACATCGTGAAGCACTTGCAAAGCAAACAAATTGGGCAAAACCATAATTTAAATCCAATAGATAAGACTGATCAACAAATGAATAAAAAAGCATTGGAATTAGTCCATTTCACCTCTATGTAGTATTTTACTTTATTTTAGTTTCCATGAACTCGTTATTCACTCAAGTGATCATCATCATCAAAATGTGCTAGTCCCAACAAAGTTACTTAGGGGAGGTTGGATAGCCCATTATACACTATGAAAGATTATATCAACAAAATATTCAAGTCTCATTATTTCTATAGCTGAGTTTCTGATGCAGGAGAATCCAAACATCTTTTTACTACTTTTAGTAATTTTTATATTTTTAAGTATTTAGGGTATTTTTGATATTTAGGGTGTTTTTGGTAATTTTTGGTATTTTTGGTATTAAGATATTTTTTGTAATTTCTATCTTTTTCATTTTTGAATTTTGAATCCATTTAGAAATTTTAGGATTATGAGTCTTTTTCCTTTTTGTTAGGATTCCTTTCCTTTCTTTATAAGATGAGAATTGCTAATAATTTTTTCCTTTGTTTTAGAATTTGTTTCCTTTCTTTGTAAGTTTGGAATTGAGGTCTATATATTGAAATTTCTTTCCTTTCTTTAAATTTTAGATTTAATCCTTTGTTATTATATAAAATTTTCTTTTTTTTGGAGAAACTTGGAGGACGGTGGTTATCTCTGGCAATGTCCGATTGAGGAAATTGAGCGTTGGATCCAATAGAAGGTCATTGTGGTCGTGTTCGCGACAAGTTCTAGTTGAGAAAGCTAAGCACTGTGAAAGACGGTTGAGGATTGGGGATTTACAGAGGCAAGTCCTAGATTTAACCCAACGTGTAGCAGCGATGACATGAAATCTTGAAGATCGCGAGATACGTGGTCGAGAGGATCGACATGGGAATCTCGGATTTCGAGTTGATCTATCTGAATTTTCTAGTACGTCATAGGGAGAGAAATTTGTTGATTGGATCAAGAAGGTGGAGCGGCTCTTCAACTATAAGCAAGTTCCGAATCAGATGAAGGTAAAATTGGTTGCCTTCAAACTAAGGGGTCTAGCATCATCATGGTGAGAGTATTTGCGGCACTCACGAGACCAACAAAGCAAGGCCAAGATCAATGATTGAGAGAAGATGAAGAAAAATATGAAAGATCACTTTTTTCCTTTTGGGTACACTCAAGCCTCGTTCCAAGGGTGATTAGGTTTCTCCATGGAGGATGATAACTTCGATGCCCAAGAAGACCTTGACGGATTTGAAGATGATTTAGAAGAAGTTGACAAGGTACTTTATGGTGATGACCCTGAGACTTTAATCGTTCGTGAGAGTTTGTTGATTGAGGAAGATATAGGAGATGAGACCGAGGTGGTTAGCGAGCCGGTATATGACGATGATAGAGTGGATGAAGTGCCTAATGATGATCCTTTATTCGCCGGATTCATATTGTCCTACAAGGTAATTCTATATAGACAAAAAAATCCATTCTTACAACGAAGACTCAATAGCTATGGACATACCCAACAAAGTTGGTCTTTTGAGCTCTAGTACTGTTGATGTTCTTGCAGAAAATATCTTGTGCAACTTACCTGGCTCTACGGTTGTTGTTAAATTAGTTGAATTTTTTCAAACATTCCATTGTTAGATTCTGGATTCACACTGGAGGAGTTCAAAGTAGTGGACCAAGATGTTTCTCATGATGGTTTGGAAATTCAAACATATGAGTCTAACACAACTGAGCCTTTTCAAATTGAACGGGCAATGTGCTAACTGTGTGCAACTTAGTTAGCACTAAACTTCCTTCAAAAAAATCTAAAGTTGCTGTAGTTTCTTCTCCTGGAGTAGCTTGTTGCCATTCACGTCAATATGATGCATTTATTTCCTAGTCCAACAATGTGGATGTAGTACTTAGAGAGTTGTCTTTGGAAGTTCCGCATAGTGTTCCATTTTCTGATACATTAACATGCACATGGATACTGATGCTCCTGCTTCTGAGTTACCTATCATGGACATAGTGACTAATGTAGTTGACGATATGCCTACCAATCGTGGAACAACAATGGCTGACAAGCTGGGCTTTGAAGAAAATACTGAAAGACCATATTTGAGGACATGCCCATTGCAGGGTATCAATCAAGGCACACATATGGACAAAGGCGATGGAGCAAGCTTGGAAACTTCCTCTACAGAGAACCAGGAACCTTGTATAAATGAGCATGAAAGGACTGAAAATTCAATAGTTTTGGACGACCAAGGCATTGAATCTTCGCAAGAAATTCCCACATCAAATTCATTTAATTTAGCTCTTGTTAGGAAGGAGATCCAAGATGAAATTGATAGAGAGACCGATCTTCCTGGGTTCACAAGATCAAAGATTGATCTTATGGACAAGGGCATTGATGCCGTCGAGATATTGGAAGGAAAAGCATTTAGACTACAGTACTCTTGGATTTTGTTAAACATTCCCAAGCTGATATTAACAAGAATGTGGACATGATTGCACCACAATACAAGCATCTTCAGAGTACTTAGGGAAGACCATGTCTTGCAAAATTGCTACAGTCTTGGCTTGTCCTACTCGAAAGATCTAGACATTATTTGATCCGCAACACTAGTCGTATTTTCATGAGTGAAAAGTCTTTGCTATCTAGCGTTGAGGTGAAAGTCCAGCAGTTGTTAGTAGATTTTGCTGATTTGATGTCAAATGATCTTCCTCCCGGGTTATCACCTAACACTACTCTGAACTCGAGGACGAGTTCTCTTCAACTCCGGACGGCTGATCCATGCATGAGGATCCAGACATCATTTTACTACTTTTAATATTTTTTTAGTATTTAAGGTAGTTTTGGTATTAAGGGTGTTTTTTTGATAATTTTCGGTATTAAGGTATTTTTGATAATTTCTATCTTTTGTATTTTTAGATTTTGAATCCGTTTAGAGATTTTAAGATTATGAATCTTTTTTCTTTTTACTAGGATTCCATTCCTTTCTTTACAAGATGAGAATTGTTAATATTTTTTTCTTTATTTTAGAATTTATTTTCTTTCTTTACAAAACTAGAATCGAGGTCTATATATTGAGATTTCTTTCTTTTTTTAAAATCTTAGGTTTTGAGTCTATTAGTTGTTTAAAATTAATCCTTTGTTATCATATAAAATTCTTCTTTTTTTTGAGAAAATTGAAGGATAGTGGTTATCTCTTCTTGCCTTCTTCTCAATTTCCCTCTTCTCGTCAACCCGCATTATTATTCTTGATAATTCCTAGTTATACAAAAGTTAGTGCATCAAAAATAAAAAATATAAACAATTGCACATACCACAATCCCTAACAAGACATATAACATAGTTTGGGACCCTCGTTCCAACTCCCTGGCTTATAACTCATTAGTCACTTCTAGAATGATCACTATTTTTCTCCTTTGTGGATACCCTCTAGAGGCGGAGAAACCTATTACAACATGAACAACAATTGAGCTTAGAGGAAAAACTTAAATAGAATACAAGAGAAGGCTAAATAAGTTTTATTCAATCTCTATTTTGGCAACCTTTAAACGTCCACATTGATCCCCTTTATATAGTCTTCAACACCTTCAAACTTTACTTATTGTTTTGCCGATCTATCACCACCAATAAATCAACTGGATCCACCATTAGTTGATTGGTTTCCCAATCATTTTAGCATATGTTTGCTGATAACTACTTGAATTAACTAGATCCCACCTTTAGTCGGCTACTGCACTGTAGCCCTTAGATCATTCAACTGTTGCAGCACAACTTTATTATATCAGTGAGTTTTTCTTGTTGTGTTATAAGTCGACTAGAATTCTTTATCAGTAGAGTACAACACATTTCAGTTGACTCTCCAATCGACTCAACCCTTAACAAAAACATTCTGTTTGCTAGTTGACCAGCTTGAGTCGACTCCTTAATCAACTCAGCTCACCACTTAACAGGATTAACTCCCAATCGACTAGAAGTTGTCCGAATATGATCATCCTAATGATTAGGTCTCGACTAAGTTAAGGTCTACCCTCTCCCCTCCCCTAAGGATACACACACATCTCTCACACAGTTGACATATAAGAGCTTATCTACGACAACTTGACTTCACCGCCGAGGTCATCTCCCATTAGGTTCCTCGTCTCTCAAATGCATTGAACTCTCGACTTGTTCCATCTGCCATTCTTTATGCTTCACCTATATATTTCACCTTGTTCCATGGAGAGCTCAATAGGTGTTGGTTGATGAAGTCTCAGTACGTTAAGGTAAACCAAATACCAAGCAGATGAAGGAAGACCGAGAGGCGAGACCTCTTTGTCGACGAGAAGTCCTGGTAGGTCAAGGACGATAAGCCACCAACATAAAAAAGTCCAGGAGGATGCTTGGTAAGTGAGATGTGAAAGAGCGACATGTACTTTGGGCGAGGGAAGCTTTCTTTCTTAGGAGATGGCTTGACATGCATAAAAAATATATAATTTCCCTATTATTGGTCTCATGCATCTAACATGAATACTGAAGTTCTCTCGATCACCCACATGTTCTCAGTCAACTATATCTATGATCCAACTATACTCAAAATCATTTAATTATCAACCTAGACATGTTGGCTAAAAACATGACTAGTCGAAAGGTAAGTGACTGAGTCACCTTAATATAAATATTCTATTAGCTAGCTTATTTGCCGAAGCCGACTCCTTAGTTAACTAAGCTCACCTGTCGACTAGATTCACTCCTAGTTGATTGGAAGCCCGATGATCATCCTAATAATCGATTGAGTCTGGCCTAAATTGAAATCTACCCTCTCCCAAAGAAAGATTCTCTCAACTCTTACAACTTATGTACCATAGCTTACATTCCACAGCTTAACTTTGCCACTAATGTTGTCTCCCGGATACACCGAGACCTCGGCTCACTCTATATATTATCCTTCATGCTTCACTTGCATAGTTCTCCTTTCTAGTTATTCTCATTGTTGTGCCTTGATGTCTCATGCCATCCTTCTCTGAACTAAAATGGACCTTTAAGTTACTGAGCGTATTGCCTTGACTGCACCAAGTTCTAATCAACACTTGACATCGTCGAGCACGAGCTCTCTAAGATCCATGTGTGTTTTGCACAACTCAAATACATATATTAAACACGAATGCAAGGTCTAACTTAAAGCCTTTGCACAAATGCCAAAACCCAAGTTAAAACCGATCACTTAGAGCATGATTGCACTAACACCTTGTAACTTAAGTTTCAACTTGTATATATAGCTTATAAAATCTATAATTGCTATCAACATGTCAAAACCACCTTACCATTTTGTTTTCTTTTGTTTTATTGGAGCTACACTATTCCTCTAGAATATGCTATTTATTTATTCTATCTTTCTAGTCAACCTATGCAACCATTTTAGTATTTTTATCACTGATATATTAACTTTTTTAACATACAGCTAACTATCCAAAGACTAAAATCCATAAAGCATGGCATGTTGTATGGTAGTCTCATGAATTTATTCTTTTAACCTAAGGGCCACATGACAACCATACGAGATTGTGAAGATCCTCTGCAAGAGCATATCACAACCTTCCACTGCCCTCTAGTATATTCAACAGGACATCTTCATATCAGGGCCTCAAGCTTTCCTCTAGAAAATCTGATCTTGCTCTGCCTACATATCTGTTCTAACTTGTACCTTTATGTTCTTGTATTTTAAGTGCTTGTGTAGACATGGTATTAGTGTTATATTCTTTTGATTCTCAATCTTTGAGGTTGTATGTGTAAGTACCTCGGGATAGTTTTGATGTGGTCAACCGAGTTAAGTTAGGTCCTGTTGTATCTGATCCTTGTGTCTAAGTGTGCAGGAATTTAGGAATATAAGAAGTCGAGTGGAAGATGCAGCTACCGAAAAGGATGACACGAGAAGCGAGTTGATGGGCTCGGTGCATCCGAGAGATGAGATGCTGCGGAAGAATACATCAGCGGACGAGAAGGACGCACGTGACACTTTCGGGGGATGAGAAGTCGGAGCAGAAAATTGCTCGAGGAGAAGGCCGAAGTTATGTTCGGGTGAGCTGGGATGGTCGGAGAATCACCCAAGCGATCGGAGCAGTAGCCAAACAAGTCAATACGAAGTTGACTTGTTTAGGCACCTAGACCAAGTCCAAGTGCCCGAACCACCTTGGGTCAGCACAGGCGCCCTTTCAGAGATGTTGCGGCGAGGATAGAGTTTGGGTCAACGTCAGCAACACTCCAAACGCCCGGACTGGTCTAGGGGCCCGACGAGGATAAAGTATTATCATCAAACCGTTGAAAAGTCATTGCGAAGCAAATAAAGTGCATCACTAGGCACCCGGACCTGCTCCAAACGCCCGGAGCTGCCACGTTAGCTAATGGATAAATTCGACTAGTAGAACTATAAATAGAGCCCTGGTCCTAGGAATTGAACACAACACTTGTACTTCCATCTATGAATTCTATTTTTGTGTTCGTGTTTCAAGTTTCTGTAAGAGGCTTCTCCGCCTACATCGAATGAGAATTCTAGTGAGCTTCCACTACCTTAGATTAGCAACCTCCCCGGTTGCAAACCAAGTAAACCTTGAATCGCTTACTTTCTTTTTATGCTATTATTTTTGACTAACTAACGTGTGTTGTCTTTGCTAAAGAAGAAAGCAAAAGATTGGTTTTAATTCTAACTTGCAGGCTATTCACCCTCCCCTTCTAGCCTGTATACACAAGACCAACAATTAGTATCAAAGCAAGAGTGCTTCAGAAGGACTAATTGCCATCTAAAACACAAATGGCCAGAGCAAGCATTCATTCACCAAAGTCTGAGGGGGCCTTCGTCTTAAAGAAAAAAAATAGAGGTATTCTTCAAGACTAACTTCAATATATTATTAATTATAAAATTGATTTTGTAACACTCATAGACCAGCACAGAGCTAAAAAAGAGCATTACCGGACCAAGTTTTATCTGCTGAACGTACTATTGCCACAAGAAGCCACCCGGTTCGGCACTTATGAATCAGCCAAAGAACTCTAGGAGAAGTTATTGGAGTTACACGAAGGAACCTGGGAGGCTAAACTCGCAAGAAGAGATCTGCTCCGGAACCAACTCAGAAATCACCGACTTGAAGAAGGGGAAAAATTTGCTTAGCTACACGCCAAACTTAGAGAACTGATCACCGGAATCACCAACCTCAGAGAGACGATAACAAATCGGGATTCTCTCCGATACACTTTTAATAGGGGTGTCAATTCGAGTGGGTCGAGTCGGGTTGGGTCGGGTTGAGTTTTTTTTTTTTTTTAACCCAACCCGAACCCGACCCGAACCCGAGTTCAACCCAAAACACCTCAACCCGAACCCGAACCCGACCAACCCGATCAACCCGAACCCGACCCATATAACCCGAAAATCTGATTCAAAACGACTTTTTCGGACTATTTTCCCTATAATTCTTCACTTTTATCTCAATACTCCATCATTATCATACAAACATGATATTAATATACATAAAAACATCTAAATTTTTAAAATAAAATTTGATTTAATCCCAAAAAAACCCACAAAACCCTATATTTAAGTCAACCTGGGTCAACCCGAACCCGACCCGAAAAATTTTTACTCTCCAACCCGAACCCGACCCGAACTCGAAAATGCCCAACCCGAACCTGATTTTTTTCGGGTCGCCTCGGGTTGGGTCGTCGGGTCAGGTTCATTTTTGACAACCCTAACTTTCAATACCTTCCCAAGAACCCCGACATCCATAGTAGATTCTTTCTATATCTCTAAGGATCTTTGAGGTAAGTATCTTAGAAAGTCTATTTTCAACTTTAGAATTACATGAAACTTAATGTGCAGGTCTAAGAAATAAAAAGGATCCAACTAAAAACCTAGTTTTCAAAGCTAAAAAGAACGAGCAAGAATCAGACTCCTCACTCGACTCGGATCAAGAAGCGTATATGGTAAGGAAGTTCAAAAAGTTTTTAAGATCTAACAAGTTTAATGAGTTGCATCCCAGAAAAATCCAAGCGGTAAAAGAAAGATCAGATGCTATAATTGTGATGAAGAAGGGCACATCAAGGATAACTGTCCGAAGCTGAAAAGGAAGGAGAAAAACAAAAGGCCAAGCAAATCGAAGCAAAAGAATCTGAAGGCAACATGGGACGAATCATCATCAGAATTCGAACTGGAGGAGTATGTGGACTAACACTAATGGCGAGTCACGAAGAGGAGAGCATCAATGAAAGGAAAGCTACATCTGAAAAAAGCAACAATGAAGGGGGAGTCAAACTTCGAGACTGACATGGTAAGTGAGGTATGACTTCTTCCTTCTAACCAACTTTACGAAGGTATAAAATTAATGTCTAGATCAATGTGCAAACTCAAGTCTAAGAATAATAAATTGAAAAAGGAAAATGTAAATTTGGAAACCATCTTAGCCAAAACATGTCCACTAGAAGAATTTGATAAAGTTAAAAATGGAAATGCAAAATTAAAAGAACAAATAGAATATCTTAAAAATTCTGCACGTTCAAAGCTTAACTAGTATTTACAAAACCATAGGGGTCAAATTGTAAAAGTAAATAGAAAATTT
Organism: Zingiber officinale; assembly: GCF_018446385.1. NCBI lineage: Eukaryota > Viridiplantae > Streptophyta > Magnoliopsida > Zingiberales > Zingiberaceae > Zingiber > Zingiber officinale. Next base: position 40,241,673 of record NC_056000.1, read on the forward strand.
ATTCCTAGAAAGCATTTGATAAATCCAGGAGGAAGGAACTTATTTTGGGTTCCTGAATCATGTTTAGTCTTAAATTAAATTAATTTTTATGCATGCCCCAAATATAAATTTAGCTTAATTTTAATACTGCTTACCAAATTTAATTGTTTCGTATACTTACTGTTCATCATTTAGGTTGAATTTTTTTATACAAAATAAAAACATTATCTACTCACAGAAATATTTTTGAAATTTTCTATTCATTATATTTAGTTTTAAAAATTCTTCATTTGAAAAATGAGTTTTGATGATTAAAAATGTTTAGAAAATTGATTTTTCAAAAACAAAATTTTTCTGTTATCAAAAGTTATGTTTTCTGTTAGAGTAAAAATTTTCAGAATTTTTCGACAATTATCTATTTTTTATGAATTTTTTATCGAAAAATGTAATTTAAGATTTAAAATTTCTTCGGAGATTAATTTTAAAAAATCTGATTTTTCGTGAAATTACCATTGTATTTTGCATGTCTAGAAAAATCAACCAGATTTTTAGAACTCGAAAACAATTTTTAAATATTTATTTTTGAAAATAACTTTATCTATTTAATTTTTTTTATGGTTAAAATAAAAATATTTTATACTTGAAATTTTTATCATGGTTTCAAATTATTATGATTATCATTGCCAAAAAATTTCAAGATTTTTCAACACATTTCAAAAACTTCTGATTAATTGATTAAAGATTATTTCTTTTTGAATTTAAATTTCATAAAAAATCATATAACTGATAATTCTATCTTATACCCCTAGAAATATTTCCAATATTTTTCTAAACTATTTTTCGTATTTTCCCCATTTGTCTTTTTTATTACAAAATTCATGCTTAACTTGTTATTTTATTTCACAAAATAAAATATCATATCTTTATTTACCCTAACTTTAACTCGGATTGATGCACATAAAAAAGGGGGAGATTATAAGTACCCTGGGATAATTGTGATGTGGTCAACCGAGTTAAGTTAAATTTTGTTGTGTCTAATCCTTGTGTCTAAGTGTACAAAAACTTAGGAACACAAGAAGTTGAGCGAAGATGCAGCTAGCGAGAAGGATGACACAGAAAGCGAGTCGACGGACTCGGTGCATCCAAGGAACGAGGTGCTGTGAAAGAGTACATCAACGGATGAGAAGGACACACACGACGATTCCAAGGGATGAGAAGCTGAAGCAGAAGACTGCTCGAAGAGAAGACTGGAGTTGGGTTCGGGTGAGCTCAACTCTGGATGACCGAAAAATCACCCAAGCGACCGGAGCAGCAGCCGGGCAAGTCAACACAAAGTTGACTTGTCTAGGTGCCTCGACCAAGTCCATGCGCTAGACTTCAGGCGCTCGAGCCAGTCCAAATGCCCAGACCACCTTGGGCCAGCACAGACACCCTTTCAGAGATGTTGCAGCGGGAATAGAGTTTGAATTCACGTCAGCAACACTCCAGGCGCTCAAATCGGGCCAGGTGCCCGGATGAGGATAAAGTATTATCATCAAGCCATTGAAGAGCCGTTGCGAAGTAGATAAAGTGCACCACTGGGGCGCTCGGAGCTGCCACATCAGCCAACGATAAATTCGGCCAGTAGGCTATAAATAGAGCCTTGGTCCTAGGAATTGAACACGACACTTGTACTTTCATCTACGAATTCTATTTTTCTATTCGTGCTTCAAGTTTCTGTAAGAGGCTTCTCCGCCTATATCAAAGGAGAATTCTAGTGAGCTTCCATTAGCTTGAATTAACAACCTCCCCGGTTACAAAACAAGTAAACCTTGATTCTCTTACTTTCTTTTTATGTTATTATTTTTGACTAACTATCGTGTGTTGTCTTTGCTAAAGGGAAAGCAAAAGATTGGTTTTAATTCTAACTTGCAGGCTATTCAACCCCCTCCCTCCCCTAGCCGGTCTACACGGGACCAATGGTATGAATTGTCATATTTGCTTTCTATGCACGCACAATCATGTAATTCATTCAGGCCCAAGGTGTTGACTTTCATGATGAAGATTCAATTGTTGGTTAAAAACATACAAGGAAAGACAGCCACATTGTTGCAAATAGCTGATTGACTAGATTAACGATTCTGACAAAGGAAGACAATGCCAATGAAGAAAACTCTATAGTGTGGGCATCATCTCAATGATGATTCAGAAAGAAGCAAATATATGGAGGAAAAGATACAGACAAGTTATCATAGTATTCCTAGAAAATTATTTCTCTACGAAACCCAGCAATGATCCCACAAAATTGATTTTCATGCAAAATTAGAGTGGAAGAGTTGTCGCAAAGATATCTAAGAACAAAGAGTATAAGTTCCAGCTCTACTATTACCAAATTGATTAGAAAAAAATCAAGGTCATAATTCACACAAAAGTATCCACTAATCAATCATTGTTAAATCAAAAAGGAAGAAGTAAAGAGAACATGCATCAAAGAATGACACATAGAGGTACTTACACCAATAAAAAAGTGTAACCACATAGGCCCAGTGACCAACCCCCTAACAATAGGCATAGCTGAAAAGATAAAGAAAAAGAAAAAGGCAATGTCAAATAACTCTGGAGAAAAAAATAATATTTGCAGATCAAAAGAATTTAAAGTTAATATTAGGAAAAACATAGTATTGTATGATATGGTATTCTAAAATATGGTTGAAGGACCAACATGCATGCTTAGGATGGTATCCTCTGCAAGTCAATTTAATTTAAATATAACACATTATTTATGGCAAACATTATGATTGCTTATCAATATTTAGAAAATTTCTGATTTTAAATGAAACATTTTGTCCAGGTATCAGGCAGTGGTAGAGATGAATGTTTGGCACATATTAGTTGTCAATATCATTCTGATGAAATGTATAAATGATTGTTTCCCTCGCTACTGACTCATGCAAATTTGTGATGGTGGTATGCTGGCTGTAAATTCACCTTCATTCTAGAGCCATGTAATAGACCACAACATTTAGAAAATAGGTCTTGCCCAAATAGCATGGCTGTGTATGCTATCAGGAACAAGCATGAATAGACCTAGTGCAAAATCTTAAAGTCCATATTACATAAACAATAAACCTAGATTTTTTTTTAATAAAAGGCAGAATGACTATATAGATATGTTTAATTCTCAATAGGCGACATAGAGGTTAAATCCATGAAACAGAGCTACGAAAACAGGAAAAAAAGCTGACCAAAGAAAAAAAAAGAAACGAACTTGAGAAGCTTGCAATTATACCATAGTTAAATCCATAAAATGCACTTGCAGTTCCACAAGCAGCAGTACCAATCTAACCATAACACACACACACACACACACACAAATGATTAACATTCATTGTAATTAACAAAAATGCATCAAATTATAGAACGAGCAACAGTTTTGAGGAACCACCATCGAGAAGCTATCACGTATCAACGGGGCCACAGTCCAACGGCTCGTTTCCTTCCATCAAACGCAACCCATAATCAACATAGCGAGTAATTTATGTAAAAAGAAAGAAACCCAGTTAATTAAGACTCGCACAAAATGAACCCAAAGATCTAAAAGAATGAATTATCACTAACCATCTCCTTTGAGAGATGCCCCGAGCAAAGCCGGCATCGCCGATTCGAAGGATCGGGATCTGCCATCGCCAAATCGATCGCCAAAACCTTTCTCTTCCTCTCTGGAAAAGCTCTCGAAGCCGCACGGACAATTTCACGATTCTCAATAATCTGACGAGATTTTAAAATGTAAATAATACGATTCTTTCAGGTAATAAAAATTTTAGAAATAAAGTTCCATTTAAATTTTTTAAACATGAATAATAAAAACCAAGCTCTCGAGAGAAAACAAAATAATTTTAGAAACTTATTTATTATTTATTTTTTAATCACCTTGTTTTTAAAATATTGATTATGCACACGCTTTGTTGCATTGGGCTCTTCCATCAACTGATGTAAAGATCAGTTATTCTACCATATTTTATCTTTAGAGGAAGATAATGAGATGACTCCATGTGCTATGATTCATTATTTGTATTCTGATCTAGGAGCAATACCAAAGTGTTTCAAGGAAGTATTACGTTGACTTAGGTCTGCCTTCGACCTAGATTAACCTAAGTTAAATAGAATCTCTATCGCCTCGCTGGAACAGTCGAATATGAGACTTCATACACCTTCAAGTTCATAGAGCGAAAAGAGGTTTTTTTTGAGTCCCTTATACTCATTATGCCTAATAAATTGTCACGCCCCAGGTAGTTCCTGTCCGAAGAAATTTCGGCAGCATCTCCCCTGTACGGCGGACAATATGAATCTCAGTATACATATATCCATACCTCGGCCACACTCGGCCGGAACAATACACACAAATAGTAAACAATCCACGCAGTTATATTTAACGAAAAGATGATATAGAAATCAACGAAGATATACGTACACATCCTACTCCACTACAACGAAGAAATGAAATCCACGAAGTAATAAAATATTCGCAGTGGAAAACAAAGTAGCAAACCCGAATGTTCGATATAAAGTCCACAATACAACCCACATCACAAGTATACGAATAAAAGCGAATACAGAAAACGATATCTAGAAATCTTCGCGACACAGGGGCCTAGCGACTGGAATCTCTCCTGACGGCCTCAACCTGAAAAAAAATAGTAACAACGGGGTGAGTTCAAAGAACTCAGCAGGTAGACCAATAGACATGTACAACAATATATATCCACCAGTAATAGCCTAAGGTACAGTCTCCTAAACCATGGGATCAAGAGTACAGTTCTCTAACCATACAACCTACGGTATAGTCTCCTAACAGAATAACAGATATGCATAGCCGAAATAAACTGTAGTAACCAGCAATAGGCATAAGGTACAGTCTATAGCAAGAATAATAAGAAAATGCATAACTGAAATAAACTGTACTCACCTGCGAGGCTTGTGCAACTGACTGTAAACATACACAGATAAAGATAGTCAGAGCAAAAGCATATAACCTGTATGCATGTCAATCATATGCAATCACCAAAATGCATCAATCATAATTAATGCAATCTGTGCATATGATGCAAATGACATGGTCACCCCTGACGCCAGTCAGAATCTCACACACAATGGTGAGACCGCGTGGGTAGGGCTGTGACACCGTGCACTCTGCCGTCACTACCCCTGAAGAGTAACCGAGTGGACGGGATGCACCGGAGTACACCTATCCTCCAACCTCACTATAGGAGGGAGCGTCATGCTCTCATCTCCCGGTACACAATGACGGGGAGGGACCCCGGTGTGCTACCACGCTGCCTATCACACTACCCATGAGTGGAGCCTCCAGCGGAGCACCACCGAGCAACCTACACACCCTATGTGTTGTGTCACTACCCATGCAGTGGTCACGTGGTGCGCAGGTCAATGTAGCCGGCCGACGAGCTCAACAATAATGGAGTCGTCAATCGCCCAATATGCAATCATGCGATATGGTGCATGCGGCTACAATATATCATACCTGAACATATCCTCCATAGATGGGTAATATATAAATTATTTCGATTTATTTAGATAAGATTTGAATCCCAGCAATAAGCCCCAGGGCAGCGCAGACGGTGGGCGCATGGTATCTCTGGCGTAATGGTCAGGGGTCGATTCTCAGGAACTGACGACTTGGGGTTTACCCCGCCATGCGCCTATGGCCTGTGTACCTGCATGAACCTCCCTCCATATCCGTGGGGCCGGCACTAGGGGAGCCACTAAGGTAGTGGATCTACCTTTAGAGAATCCCAACAACAAACTATTGTAACGGGCTTCCCTATGTAAAAAATTATTTTAATTTAATATTATACTTTTCTTAGTAAAAAAAATTAAGAAAAGTATATTTTTTAACATCGTCGGCCTAAAATATTTATAGAATCTTCTTTGATATAGTGTTGTCAATTATAAGATATGGGACTAAAGAGAACTATATTTTGTTTATATAAAACAACCAGAGAAAATTAATAATGAGAAAAATTCATAATAATACGTTGTAGCTGAGTCACCCTAGATTACTGATTGTTTCGCTTGTGGAATTACTAATAAACCTTGGAATTATTTTTAGTCTAAATAGAAAAAAAGGACATTAACGTAAATGCATTTTAGACTTCACCAAAATTAGTTAGTAAAGGCGAGAGATTTTTAATAAAATAGTAAGATAAATTAAAATTAAAATTTAAACATGTCAAACATATTTATGATAAAAAAAAATGACACAAAATTTTATTAAAATTTAATTAAACATTAAAAGAAAATTAGCAAGATAAATTCGCTAAAACTCATCTAAAATATTTCTTCAAATATAAATTTTTATAATATGTTTTAACGTTAAATTATAAATTAAACTATAGTTTTGTATTACTTTTCTCATATTAATTTATGATGCTTAAGGTATAATTAATATTTTTAGTGTGTATTATGGTTGTTTGTGGTCTTACGTTGAGATTTATACATCAATATTTCTATTTAGTCATTTAATTAAGTTGTAATTATATCCGTGAGTAAAACATATCATATATTTTTTAAAAATAACATTAAAAATTCTAAATAATCAAATTTTAAATTTGTATAAACCAGGGAGGAATTAGGGTATTTAAGGAGTAAGAATCTTACTGAATAATTTATTTTTTAAAAAAAATTAGGGACAAAAGTTTAAAATAAGGATTTTGTAGAATTTTTTTTCTAAAAAACTTAAAGCAAAAAATGAAATTTATTTTCTATCATAGATATAAAAAATAATTATAACATTAAAAATAATAAATATTATATATATATATAAAATATTTATTATTTTTAATGTTATAATTATTTTTTATATCTATCAAATTGGTAACATATTTATTTAACATGATTTACAAGTCCCCAACTCCTATTACCAATGATCTGTCAATTAATCACTGAAGCCACTATATTTCCTCCTCCTTGGTCGATGATCCGAGGGAAAAACCTCTTACAATCTCAATATCTCAATATTATAAAAATTAAAGAGAGAAAAGCTTAGAGAGAATTCAAGACTTCTAATAGGTTTAACTAGCACTATCTCACCTACCTTATAAGTCACTCTGAAATTCTCCTTTTATAGCCTTTGAAATCTAATTGAAAGTCTATTTGTTGTCCAATAGTTGACAACTCAGACTTCTTCAATCGGCTGTCTTTGCAATTAGGATTATGTGGGTCTCATCCTGTTATCGTGTGGAGGTCAAAGATAAGATGATCAATAGATAGACGACCAGGTGGTTGATCGGGTGAATTATACGCCGATCGAGGGGTTGAGCACCGACCCATCATCTCAAGCATGGAATAATCAGACCAATGCTCAAGAGACGTGTAGAAGCCGAGCCGAGCGGTCATCCCGCTCGGCCCGACGACGGACGACACGGACATAGGACTTTCAGCCAAGCGACTCTCCCTCTCGACGCTACAGTCGACTTTCAGCCAAGCGGTAGTCCCGCTCGGCATGGCAGCAAATAACGCAGGGATATCATAATTCTGGCCGAGTGATCATTCTGCTTTGCGAAGCAATAGACACAATGGGGTATCCTTCGATATCCTTTTGGGAGCTAGTGTCATTGACAGACGACATGATCAGACAGAGGATCGTACGGCAGAAGCTTCCACTGTTACGTCAGAGATATGCTCGGCCCGTTAAAGTATTATGTTAGGGATACTTTACTAACATGTCTTTTCAGGAAAAGCTTGGGAAAACGTGCCCGTTTTAATAAACGTGCACACACGTTACAGGAGCCCTATATAAAGGGGGATCCAGGCATTAACAGAGGTATGCTTTACGCGATTTTTACTATTACGCTACAGTTCTCGCTTCTTGTTTCTTCTTGCTTAACCGGAGACTGACTTGAGCGTCAGAGAATCATTGTCGGGGACCCTTTCCCTGGCTCGGCACTGACGTTGCTTGTGTTCCAAGCAGGAGCAAAGTCCAACGGAGATCAGCAAGAGTGCCACGTCCCCAACATTAGTCTCTTCTGTTGGAACCCCAAGATTATTTTGGTGTGATCAACAAGTTATGTTAGGTCCTGTCGATTTTTAATCTGGTGTCTAAATGTGTAGGAGCTTAGGAGCACAGGTAGTCGAGCGAAAGACGCAGTTGGCGAGAAAGACAGCATGCGGTAGTTCGAGGGATGAGCAGCTACGGAAGAGTACACCAGCGGACGAAAAGAAAGCATACAGTGGTTCCAAGAGACGAGAAGCCGGAGCGGAAGACTGCTCGGGGAGCAAGAGACGCAGCTAGCAAGAAGGTCGGCACGCGGTGCGACCGAGGGACGAAGACTGCGGATGAGTCCGCTGGCGGACGAGAAGGAAGCACGCAACGATTCCGAGGGACGAGAAGCCGGAATAGAAGCCTGCTCGAGAAGACCGGAAGTTGGGTTCGGGTGAGCCCTATTCCGGATGGCAGAGATCACCCAAGCGAGCAGAAGACTCGGACTGAGGCGAACGAAGCTAGAGCAGAAGACCCGGGCTGAAAAAGTCAACAAGGTTGACTTTCCCATCCGGGGCCCCCGGAACCCTTTCGGGCGCCTGGACCGAAAGTATATTCAGATCTAGGTCAAATCGAGATCTGTGCGTTAGGGATAAAATTTTATCCCCTCCCAGGGTGCCCGAAACACTTCGGGACGCCCCGACCAAGGCTATAAATACAGCCTTGGTCCAGAAGCTTCAAATCAACTCGAGTAATTCATTTCCAATACTTGTACGCTTCATTTCTAGATTAACTTCTTTGTTTTTGCGCTTCACTGCTGTAAGAGGCTTCTCCGCCTGAAGGAGTATTTAGTGCTACACTTTCCGTGAATTAACAACCTCCCCAGTTGTAACTAAGTAAAAATCCTCTTGCCTCTTCTTTCTGTTCTGCTTAGTTAATTTAATCTTTATGCAAGTATTATTCTGTTGAAAGTTTGAGAAGGGTTGCTTTCATTTTTTCAGGCTATTCAACCCCCTTCTAGTCGGCCGCCGCGATCCAGCAAGTGGTATTAGAGCCAAGGCGCTTCAGGAGAACTAATCGCCGAACGAAGCAATGAAATAATGGTCGGACCAAGCATCTACCCGCCGAACTTTGAAGGGGAATTCGTTAACTGGAAAAAGCGAATGCAGGTATTTTTTTAAAACTGATTTTGACTTAATGTTAATTATGGAATTCGATTTTACAGCACCGGGAGGTAAAGAGAAATATCAGTGGTCGAAAAAGGAGCAGGCCGACTACGTGGCCAACGGCAAAACAAAGTACCATCTGCTGAGCGTTCTCATGCCACAAGAAGTCAACTGGATCGGCAACTACGACTCAGCAAAGGAACTGTGGGAAATGTTACTTGAGCTGCACGAAGGGATGTTCGAAGCCAAGCTCGCTAGATGGGATCTACTTCACAATCAGCTCACCAGCCTACGATATGGGAAATATGAGACAGTTGCGCATCTGCACTTGAGAATTAAAGAAATGATCACCAGAACTTTGAATCTCGGAGAAAAGGTAAGTAACCGAGATTCGCTCAGATACGCACTAAACTCTTTTCCTAGAAATACTAAATGGGCATCACTAGTAGATGTCTTTTATATTCCTAAACATTTAGAAAAAAATTACTTTGGAAGAATTATTCTTGACATTTGAAGTGCACGAATCAAGATGTACAGGTACGAAGGAGCCCAAGAACAACGTCACCCTCAAAGCATCGAGAGATGAACCTGAGTCGGAGTCTTCTCTCGACGACGAGGAAATGGTAATTGTAATGACCCGACCCTCTTGGCCCATTTGGCGACCTCTCATGTCGTCGACCATCGGCCCTTATGTCGTCGGCCTATTTGGCGACCTCTAATGTCGTCGACCGATGACCCTTGGCCGTGCCGTTACTCACTAGGACTTTCCACCCCCGGTCAATGGATTTTTGCCTCCCCCAGAATTCGAACTCTAAACCTCCAGGCTTAAGTATTAGAGTTTATTGTTACCAGCTCACTTGGTTACCAGGATTCATAAACTCTAATACTTAAGCCTGGAGGTTTAGAGTTCGAATCCTGGGGGAGGTAAAAATCCACTGACTAACGGTCGACGACATGAGAGGTCGCCAAATGGGCCAAGAGGACCGGGTCGTTACAATAAAAAGGCGCCTTTTTATTGTAACGACCCGACTCATTTGGCGGCCCATTTGGCGACCCTCGGGTCGTCGACCGTCGGTCGTGCCATTACTCACTAGGAGATCTCACTTGGTTATCAGGATTCATAAACTCTAGTACTTAAGCCTGGAGGTCTATAGTTCGAATCCTGGGGGAGGCAAAAATCCATTGGCCAGGGGTGGAAAGTCCTAGTGAGTAACGGCACGGCCGATGGTCGACGGTCAACGACCCGAGGGTCGCCAAATGGGCCGCTAAATAGGTCGGGTCGTTATAGTAATGATGGTAAGATGATTCAAGAATCTTGGTAAGTTTAGAAAAACTAACCATCCGCAGGATAGAGAGAAAAGAACCATCCGCTGCTACCACTACGACGAAGAAAGGCACGTCAAGGACAACTACCCCAAGCTAAAGAACAAGGACAAGGATAAAGGTAAGAAACTTGTTCAAAAACGTAAGGCATTAAAAGTGATGTGGGACGACACGTCGTCCGAATCGGAAGTCGAAGCCTTCTCCGGACTTGCACTAATGGTAAGTCATCAAGACGACGACTGCGAGTCAAGCTCTTCCGAAATGAGCATCGAGAGTATCGATGAAGGGGGAGCGACATCGGAACATAGCAGCAGTTCAGGGGGAGAAACGAATAACGAGATCGACAAGGTAAGACATGTATGATCTCTTCCTCCCGATAAACTATTTAAGTTTATTAAATTGTTAACTAAGGATTGCTGTAAATTAGAAAAAGAAATTAAGAATTTAAAAATAATATTAGCTAAATCTTTCCCAATAGAAGAATTCAACAGAATTAAACTAGACAATGAAAAATTAAAAGTAGAAAATGATAATTTAAAAGTACAAGTAAATAACTTGAAAAATCATGCATGCTCATCTAATGCCAATGTTAGAAAATTTAACAATTTAAATTGGTATTTTAGATATTATAAGGGACAAATTAGAAATATTTCAAAGAAATATGTTCCTAAGAAATTCTTAGTTAATTCAGTTGGCTGGAACATATATTGGGTTCCTAAGTCTTGCTTAATCTAAATTTTAATCGGATTTAGCACTTTCAGCGAGAAAATTAAACAGTGAGTTTCTTTATGAGATTTTGTCTAAGGAAGTAGTTGTTGCTCCAATAACCAAGAAGGCCTAGTGCCTCGCCATGACTTGGAAGCCAAAATATTTAAATAAAATGTTTAATTAACTTTCTGATAAAGTATTAAGGTTGAAATTTAATAATGCTTTAAAAGTCTTTTAAACATTTTTTTACATAGATTTTTTTTTGCATAAAACTTTTACTTAGAAAAATAAGTTAAAAGTTCTTCTGAAATTAGAAATTTCTACTTAAATTTTTACTTAGAAAAATTTTCAAAAATATTGTTGCAAAATTTCCTAAGTCAGAATTTTTTTTTGAAAATTCTCTTACTTAAATTTTTACTTAGAAAATTCTCTTACTTAAAGTTTTATTTAGAAATCTTTTAACTTAGAACATTTTTTTCATTGAAAATTATTGCAAAATTTTTCAAAGTTACAATTTTTTTTTCCCTTAGAGTTTTTTTTTTAACCCCATTTTTTATGTGATTAAAGGGGGAGAAGGAAAAATATAAGTCTAAGGGGAGGTAGACCAAAATTAAAATTCTATTTTTTTTAATCTTTTTGCACTTTATTGTAAAATTAGTTAGTTTACTTTTTATGTCTATTTATCCTAGCTTAACTTGGGTTGCTTACATCAAAAAGGGGGAGATTGTTGGAACCCCAAGGTTGTTTTGGTGTGATCAACAAGTTAAGTTAGGTCCTGTCGATTTTTAACCTTGTGTCTAAGTGTGCATGAGCTTAGGAGAACATATAGTCGAGCGAAAGACGCAGCTGGCAAGAAGGACGGCACACGGTGCATTCGAGGGATGAGCAGCTGCGGAAGGGTACATCGACGGACGAGAAGGAAGCATGCGGTCGTTCCGAGGGATGAGAAGCCGTAGCGTAAGACTGCTCGGGGAGAAAGAGACGCAGCTAGCAAGAAGGTCGGCACGAGGGTGCGACCGAGGGATGAAGACTGCGGATGAGTACGCTGGTGGACGAGAAGGAAGCACGCGACGATTCCGAGGGACGAGAAGCCGGAGCGGAAGCATGCTCGAGAAGACCGGAAGTTGGGTTCGGGTGAGCCCTATTCCGGATGGTAGAGATCACCCAAACAAGTGGAAGACTCGAACTGAGGCGAACGGAGCCAGAGCAGAAGACCCGGGCTGCAAAAGTCAATGAGGTTGACTTTCCCATCCGGGACGCTCGAAACTGTTTGGGGCGCCCGGAATAGTCTAGGGCACCCGAAACCCTTCCGGGCGCTCGAACCGAAAGTATATCCAAATCTCGGTCAAATCGAGATCTATGTGTTGGGGATAAAGTTTTATCCCCCCAGGGTGCCCGGAACACTTCGGGGCTCCCCGACCAAGGCTATAAATACAGTCTTAGTCCAGAAGCTTCAAATCAACTCAAGTAATTCATTTCCAACACTTGTACGCTTCATTTCTAGATTAGCTTCTTTGTTTTTGCGCTTCACTATTGTAAGAGGCTTCTTCGCCTGAAGGAGTATTTAGTGCTACACTTTCCTTAGATTAACAACCTTCCCGGTTGTAACCAAGTAAAAATCCTCTTGCCTCTTCTTTCTGTTCTGCTTAGTTAATTTAATTTTTATGCAAGTGTTATTCTGTTGAAAGTCCGAGAAGGGTTGCTTTTATTTTTCAGGCTATTCAACCCCCCTTCTAGTTGGCCGCCGCGATCCAACATCTTCGACTTTCAGACAGGATCATATTTGGAGCTGTCTATAGGAACGCCACCTGAATCCGAGCCGAGAAGATGGAAGACGTTGGATGACTAACCACCGTGACACTCACTCAAGAGGAGCTGGAGATGCTCATGCATGCACCAACAACAAAAATGATGGAGCAACAACAACAGCAGGCGCTAGTCGATCGGCCAACACCGCAACCTGCAACATCGACTGCCGATAGGCGGGCGGGACAAGAAGACCGAGCAGAGAAACTCTCCGTGTGGGGGCAAAACTGAAGGCCGACCGACACCAAGGGGAAGCGCCACCCACGCCAATCCCCTTCCATCGAGCTCTGTTCCAAACCCCCTCGGAGATAGCCCAAGTGCATCAAGAGAGGGGATCATCTTTCGATGATGCGCTCGTTCGAGATGTGCGAAAAGGAAAGGCGCCCCGAGGCACCGCGTCCCCCGAACGGATCAACGGGAAGTTCTCAGAGGAGATCTTGCAAGACCCTCTATCTCGACACTACACCCCGTTGGTAATTGGGACGTACAACTGGTTGACCGACCTAGATGATCATCTAGATCAGTTCGACAATGAGACTATACTGCACTAGTACATGAACGGAGTAAAGTGCAGAGTCTTTCTCACGACTCTCTCCGGATCAGCGCAGCGCTGGTTCAGAAGACTGTTAGATGGCTCGATACGAAACTTCAAAGACTTCCGAGCTGCCTTCCAGCACCACTTCGCCAGCAGTCGACCCTACCAGAAGACGAGCGTCAACCTCTTCTCCCTGAAATAAGGGCCCAAGGAAGTGCTCCGAGCGTACATCCAGCGCTTCAATCAAGTGGTCATGGATATCCCCTCGGTCTCATTCGAGACCATGATGAATGCCTTCACCCAGGGGCTCGCCAAAGGAGACTTCTTTCGATCACTCATCAGGAAGCCGCCCCAGGACTTCGACCACATGCTGAAGAAGGCCAATAAACTCCTTATATAGGGAACCATAGTGACTTCAGGTCTAAGGACTATTCATATCAATAGTCACATGAGAATGTTTATGACACTCATATAACGACATGAAATATTCTCATGGCGGGTCATTCAGTATATATTTTCTAATATATACCCATGTGTCAACCTGATATCTCATATCCATGACTTGTGAGATTAAGTCATCCATTGACCTACATGCTAGTCTCAACACATTAATATTGTCCTTGTATATTAATACTTGACTAGAAATAGTTAAGAGTAGTGTTCTATATATATCTACAATATCTCACTATCAATTCAATTAATTGATATGCTGTAGATATGAACCTACTATCCAAGGATATTATTATACTTATTCAATGGACACTGATCTGAAATAAATATAATAACCAACTTTATATTTTTCTATTAATAATGAAATATGATACAAAAATGAGCCATTTACAATCATCTCATAATTAGTACTAGGACTAATACTAACATGATTCACCTAACTCCTAGCTAGGACTTTGTCTGCCAAGCCTTCAGCTTCCAACTGAGTTTACTTGGACCAAATTCACCTAGCCTCTAGCTAGGACTTTGTCTACAAAGCCTTCAGTTCTCAGCTGACTCTACTTGGACTTGATTCACCTAGCACCTAGTTAGGATTTTGTCTGCCAAGCCATTAGCTCTCAGTTGACTACACTTGAACTTGATTCATCTGACACCTAGCTAAGACTTTGTCTACCAAGCTAAATGCTCTTAGCTTACTCCACTTAGATTTGATTCACCTAACACCCAGCTAGGACTTTCTTGCTTGGTTCAAACCAAGACTTAGCTACTATCTAACACCCAATCAAGTATTTAGTTGCTTAGATTCACTGGGACTTAGTCACTACTTAGCTTACAACCAGGACTTTATCATAGTCAAGTAACCTGCACTTGCACACTTGACACAAATTGTTAGATCATAACTAATTTAACTTTAACCTTAGTCATACATCAAAACTCTAGGTTACATGTTGTGCTCCTAGCACTAACATCTTGATAATGATGAACCAAAAGTTACAACTGTCTGATTAATGTTTGACCAAGATTGCATCTATTCTTGATCTAGAGAGCATGAATCCCTTGATCTCTTGATTTCACCAAGTAAAAACTTTGGATGCCTCATCAGAATGATGACTAAGATTGCACTTGTTCTCGAAAAGTGTCTAATCTAGAAAATATACATCCATTGGGCTTCCAATTTCATTGAGCCAAAGTCGCTATTGTGTGATTGGATTGCCAACCTGGATTATATTTGTATTCTTCGAGAGACATTCGACTTAAGAAATATACATCCTTTGATCTTCCAATTTCATAAAGCCATAACTGTGGCTATCTTATTAAAGTATTGACTTGGATTGTATTTACTCTTCAAGAGATATTCGACTCAAGAAGTATACATCTCTTGGTCTTCCAATCTCGTTGAGCCAAAGTTGTGATCATATGATTGGAGTACTGACCAAATTTGCATTTACTTTTCAAGAGAGACTCGACTTAATTTCTTGGTCAATTACAACACATGTGATGCAATCCTTCGGACTTGTCTATTTTGACCTCCACTTAAGTCTCATTGAGTTAGATTCTGTCAATTGTGCTTGAGCTTCTATCTGAAGACTTTTTTTAGCCCTCTTTTAGGATAATTTAAATTTACTATCCTCAACTTTATAATTTTAGTCAAATGCCCCCCATAAAGTCTTGACTATCAATGTGACACTATACCTATAATATAGTTTTTGTCATCCGGTCTTTTAATGCATGATTCTTGCATAGGAAAATTATATGCTTTCTAGTGAATAACTCTCCCATCACTTAGGGTTCACTTTTAGATATGCTAGAAGCATCTTTGACAGAAACCTTAGAAGGTATTTTTTTTTTCAAATAATACATTATCTTTACTATCATCATTTGAAGACAGTCATAGAGAATTACTTTGATTTCTCTTCAATAAGAGTAAGACCCATGTTCTCCATAACTGCAAATATTATCTTAAGATTATTGGAATTTATATAAATAGATTGGCGATGTTGATCCAATAGCTGGGTTTGATCAGTTAGCTCAACAATAAGTCAACTACTCGATCCGATGGAGTTCAATATGGAGATGTGGACCTTGTCCTATTTATACTCTCTACACACTCTACATACTCTTTTTGAACTCTCTATTTCGTATGTTATTTCTTGAAAACTAATTGAAGTTTCTAGTTATCTTGAATTTTTTTAGCCAAACCACATGCATTCATTAAGGAGAGAACAACATGTCTTTAGATACAACTTGGCATAACCAACTAGGATAAGAACCTTCCAGCCATTCGAATGTCGAAGAAGAAAGGAAAACTTTCTAGGTCAATAACTGAGCAACAGTATTAGTTGATCTTCTCATATAAGCAAGGAATATAAAATTTGGAGTAGTCAATAAATATTTAATTTCCATAACTAGAGCACCATCGGGACCTAGATCCCCTACAGGTTGTGTTACTACTTGAACCACCTGTAGGGAGTCTGAATAGATACCAACATTTTGAATACCCAAGTAACCACATAAGTCCATTCCATAGAGAATAGCTGTCAAATCTACACCTCACTGACCTTGGGTCTCGAATAGCTTCCATTTTAGCACCCAAGACTTGTCCATGAGAATCTCGAACAATTGCTCCAACACTAAAAACGACTCTTGATCTCATCATAACCTGCATCCACATCCAGCCAAACCTAGTTAGGATATGAAGGTTTCCAAACTTGTTTTGAGTTTACCTCCATCGAAGGGTATAGTACCTCTCATGTCAAGTTAGACTCTTGAAATACCTCTAGCATCATAAGAACCCAATCTACCCTGATCTCCATCAATATGTTATCCAAATTATGATTTCGTTTACATATCTCTCCCCAAACTGCCCAACACATCATTACAAACAATTCAAACTCATCCTTTGAAACCATCATGGCTAGGTAGAGGATACAATAAAGGCGCTGGAATTCCGTTATGTTTCAATTTCCTTGTACAAAAAAAATTGTACAAGAACAGAACTTTTCCTAGCAACCCGCATGTTCGATCAAACATGTGTTTGATCAATCAAGCAAGCTTTTGAATGATCAAAGCACACCTTGATCGAAGTACAAGATCGTTGGCCTCTTGTGTTGATATTCCAAAAAATGATACAAAGAAAACTAACTAATTACGCAGCAGAATTAAAGAACTAGTTGTACTTTCTTCATAGCTAAAGACCTCTTGATCTTCTGCCGTATTCCTCTCCTCTTCTTGGACGTCGTGTGGGCAACGATCTACCAAGAGAAAACCACCCTCCTTCTCTTCTCAGTTTCCAAACCACCGGCTACAAAAGAAGGCTCTAGAATGGGGCACCTTCTAATCTTCTTCCTTCTCTTCTTCTTCCTCTTCTTCCTCCTCTTCTTCTTCTTCTCCAATCTGCCACCCACTAAGGAAAAGAGGGGCGCTGACCCTTGTTATGGAGGAGGAGGGGCGCCGACCCTTGTTAGAAAGGAGGAGGCGCCCACCCTCGTTATGGAGGAGGAGGGGCGTCGGCCATAAGGAAGAAGTGTGGCCTACCCTAGGTGGAGATGTGGCCGACCCTAGCAAGGGAGAGATGGGGCACCAGCCACAAGGAAGGGAGAAGAGAGAAAATTAGAAAGAAAGTTTTTAGGGGCCAACACCTAGGGGTCACCCTACTCCTTTTTATAGGTTTGCCGTCGATTACAAAGAAAGAAAAATAACAGAATTCTGTTAAGAAAAAATCTCCCTTTCTATAACCAAGTTAAACTAAGTCAAGTTAAACCAAACCAAGTTAAACTAATCCAAGTTAAACCAAGCCAGGTTAAACCAAACCAAGTTATGGATGGGTGGATGCGAGACTTTATATAGAGACTATAACAGGGACCTAGAGGAGGAATTGGTTTAGGCCTCCTGATGGGTTTGGGCTTCCTGTGTTCGGCCCAAATACCCAACCCAAAGTCCATCAATAATGACTCATACCACTAAAGGGTTATTATTGAACTACCGCACCAATCCCATATTATAATATGGGCTCCTTCTTATCATGAGTGTTTTAAACTCCCTGTGTTTAAGATATCGTATGCCCGTTAATTAAATGAGTTACTAACAACCCAATTAATTAACATCTGATTCCAAGAGTAGTACCACTCAACTTTATTATTATGTCAGACTAAGTCCACCTGCAGGATTTACATGATAATCCTTATGAGCTCCTCAAGGGACATCATCAACCTAAATAATTAGGACACAGATTCCTTCTATAATCAACAACATATCATATAAATAATATTATCTCCCAACTCATCGGGTCTATTGATTTAACGAATAAATCTCACACATTGATAAGTTAAAGAAATAAATACTAAGTATATGTGCTTGTTATTATATAGGAATTAAGAGGACGTATATCCATAATAACAAAGATTCTGTTCTTTTATGTAGTCAGTATAAATCGAACAACCTCAAATGGTCCTGCTCAATACACACATAGTGTACTAGTGTAATTTTAAAATCAAGATAGACTAATAACAAATTACACTATAACCGTTCTAATGGTTTATCTCAATCCATCTTGGTAATAAGTCACTATTTATAATTTATAAGAAACCGATAACATAATCTTCTGTGTGGCACCACACATCATGTTATCTACAATATAAATTAAATGGACAACTGCATTGACATATATAGAAATATAAAATGTAAACATTTGACCAAAGTGATTCTCATTTCAAAATATTTCAAAACAGATGTTCATACAAAAGCTAGACTTATAGTATACATCCCAACATGCAATCCATGAAAGAAGTCATACTGCCCTTGCTAAGATAGCTCCAGACCTGGATGCGTTTTCATACACTTCGAACCACTAGACAAAATAAAATGTAATGACTAGTGGACCCATCATGAGACTTACATAAAGGGCAAAAATCCGTCAATCAGAATGGTTTGCTTTAAGATTTCCTACTATAAGAATAATATCTTTGGATGCCTGCCACAAAAATATTCGAACCTTAGGGGGAATTTGATGTCGCCAAATAAATTTCCACCATGATTAATCGGCTTGAGAAGATTGGAAAGGAGGGGGATTCAAGGTGTTCACCTTCAAGAGATACACAAATTTGATTGTATATTGACGATTGGGGCTTCCCTGCCAAAATCGAATGTCCTCACCTCCCTTGTGGTTCAACGGTATATTAAGGATTGCTTGAGCTGCATGTGTGGCAAAATTTGTATGCACTGCTTGCTCATCCCACATCTATGTGTCTGTGATAGAGTTAGCTACTCTAATCAATGGGTACGATAGAGAGTTGAAATAGCTTTTAAAATTGAAAGGCTTGGAATCCATGGATCTGAATTTTTTAGGATGCTTTATCCATTCCCTATTCTCTAGCACAAACCTTTTTGAATAAGATCTCAATCCCACATCAAAGATCTCCAGACATAAGATAAATTTGACCCAATATTTGTCACTATAATATTAGTGTGTCTAAAATACCTACCCTTCCATACATGTGCCACCAGCAAATAAATAGATTGAATGATCCACCCAACATATTTAGCTAAAAGAGCTTTGTTGAAGGATAAAAGATTGTGAAAATTCATACCTCCATGACTCTTTAATTTGCATAAGGAAGCCCAAGATGACCAATGAACTCCTTTTTTGTCATTTTTATCATTCCACCAATAACGTAAGCTTGCTCTATTCCTTGGCAAGTAGAAATTGGGAGCCTAAAGCACAGTATAGCATAAGAAGGTATTGTCGATGCATGTAATTCTTATAGAGTTTTTATTAGCATTTGGCATGCATTATCTCACATCATCAGTATTCATGGAGCTACAGTAACCCAAAATTGCTTAAGGAAATAAAACATTAGGCTTACCATTTACTCCTATAACTATTGAGTTTTGTTATTGCATTAGTTATAATAAAAACTAGCAAGAATAATACAGAAGGAAATAGCAATAAAAACTAGCAAGTTTTGTTTTCTTCCCCAGAGTAAAATGAAGCTGAAAGATACATTCAGAGAGTTTCTCAAGGGATCGTGCCATATTTGACACGATCGTGTTGAGCCTCAATGATCTTCTTGGCTAGGTTGTACCAACGAGCACAACCATGGTGCGACAACTCTAAACCCGATTGAGGGTTGATTCCAGATTGAAGGGTTTGGGGGCATACATATATAAGGGAAAGAGATATCCAAGAAAGGGGATCTTAATTTGGTGTCGTTCAATGACCCTAAAAACCTCAATAGAACCAATTTTGACAATCAATGCCCGGATTGAAGCTTGGATTACAATCAAAGATGACCCTACCCACCAAGACTAAGCATTGTTTCTCTACTTTTATAAATCTTGGTTGTAATTGCCCTTTGAACAATGTTTTCTAATTATAATTCCATTTTTATTGAGTAGATTCTCATATTCTAGGATAAGAGAGTAGCCCCTTGATAAGCAGACACTTATTTATTGAATATATTTGTTTGCATGTTCCTATTTGATTATATGATTATTTGTGGTCTAGATCTACTATGCATACATGATCTTGATGCCAAAAGTACAATTTTATATCCCACGGGGAGAGGGGAGGACCGAGAGGTGAACTCAATCCTCTAACTCGTAGAACCCTGAGACATGAAGAGTCGGCTATGAGAGTAGATCAATATGCCACAAGGATCAATAGGCTATCATAGAACTTAATGAATTTGTTCCAATTCATTATCACATAGTAAGAGAAGGCAACTCGAGGATTGTGAGATATCATGACAGTAGTCTCCTTGAGAAAATAATCTCTCAGCTTTGTCGCTCTGAAAGTAGACAACAAATTAGAGTGAATACGCCAGTGTACTCCTAAAAGTTCACATCAAATAGAATATGATAGTTTGCCTACATTAAACAACCATTGAGAATAGGAAATAAAACATAAGTTAGGTATTTATAATCAATGAGGCAAAATCGAAGTCCTAGAATCTCCTTGTTCCCATCAGACTTTCTCTAAAATCATCTCCCCATGCTTCTCTTCTTAACTCCCTGAACTCTCTTTTCCTTATTTCTCTTTCCTTTCAAACAATTCATAACCCAAATGTTTAGTCTAGACAGTTGATTGGATAAGTAGACTAGTACTCACTTACCAATCCCTATGGGATCGATATCTTGTATTACTTATGACAATCGTGCATTTGTGATTTCCACTCATCAATTGCTTGCAACACAGATTTGATCAGCACTTCATGTCCCCCCATCGAAAAGAATCTCGAAGTTTATCCCTATAATTTTTTTTTAAATTCTCTCATGTAAATAAGCGAACTAGAGTCTTTTGTGTCACAATGAGAAAGTCGGAAAACCTAAATATATATTGACCCTTCACTACTATCATTGAGAGTACCACTTTGATTTTTGTAATTACAGCATCTGAAGTACTCAAACTGAATGTAAGAGCAGATGTTTTATAGTTGATCAACAGTTTGGAGGCTCTTTCATAAATATATAAGCATTTTTGTACTTGAACACAATCCTCCCTTTTTTTGCTCTAAAAAAAACCAAATTGCTATTTGTAAAAAAAATAAATATGATATTATTGAGCTAGATGTTGTAACCTTCACTCCCTTAAATGGACGACGATCCACTACCTTAGACAAAATAGTAGACAATCCTTGAGCACAAAGGAAAAACAAGCAAGGAGAAAGAGGATCATCCTGGCACAAACCCCTCTAAGGATTAAAACTCTGAAAATATAATTATTAAGTCTAAAAGAGTATGAAATCGATTTGACACATCTCATGATTAAGTTTACCCATTTTTAGCAGAACCCATTTTTAGCAACAATGTCTATAAAAAAACTCCACTCTCGATCATAAGCCTTACTTATATCAAGTTTGAGAGTAACATAATCTATTTTGGCCTTTCTATTATTTCTTATGTAGTGCATACATTCGAACCCAACAATTACATTATCAAAAATTAATCTCTCAGGAATAAAAACACTCTGGAAAGAATCCGCAACTTTATTCATAATAGGCCTGAATCTATTGATAATGGTACGAGACATAATTTTGTAACGAGTGTTGCACAAATTGATCAATCAAAAATCCTTTACAAATGTCGGCTCTCAAACTTTAGGAATAAATGTGATCATAGTAGAATTCTAATCCAATATCTAAACTGATGGTTGGCCATAATTTCTAATAAAATAAGGTTGTAAATCTATCATGACTCAAATCCTTTAATGGATGCATATCGAAAACCGCTCTACATATCTCCTCAACTATAAAAGAGATGCATAATATATTATTTATATTTTCCTCAACCACTAGTTCAATAAAGTCAATCGCTAAACCAATATCCTATTGAGATGGATTAGAGGAAACAAATAATGAGACAAAGTAATTTATAATGATTTCTATCATAGCTAGGGGACTAGTACATCATTCACCCCTCAAATATAGAAGTCCTCTAATGAAATTGGTGTGGTGACGAGATGAAGCTAAAGAGTGAAAGAATTTAGTGTTCCGATCCCCATTTTTCAACCAGTTAACTCTAGATATCTAATTCTAGTAGATTTCTTCCTGAGCTAATAATTTTCCCAATTCCTTATCATCTTGATATTTGAAATATCATGTATGCTATTTCTTTCAATTAAATATTGGACCAGTTCATTTGAGTTTTTTCACTATAAGAATGATTAATTCTAGAAGTATAAAATTAATTATAGGTTCTGATTCTACTTGAGCTATATTATTGCTATTAATATTAAAGGATCAATTATTCTTAATTGGCCATGGTGCCTCTTCCCCACATATTCGGATCGATAAAGCCTCAGCTTTCTTCTACCTTAATGACTTCTATGTTTTCACGTCAACATGCATCAGCGGAAGGCGGAAGCATGATCGCTCCTACGATCCAATCAGCACTAGGATAAGAAAAATGAAAACAGAAAACACGAATGAGAGCTCACGTGCTTGTAGAAAAAGCTTACCTTCAACTATGTTCACCTGCACTATTATACTGTCGAGCCTCATTGTCCACGTGGACTGTCATGTCCATCTACAAACTACTAGGCAATAAGATCGTATGGGATCGTGTTAGGCGTCAAAGGTATGGCACCAGCGTCGTACATCTAATACCATCGAATGGTAACCGCAAGTCACATACATCTATCACTACTAGTTTTGTCAATGATAGTTACTGGCAACTGTGTCAGAGCCATAATTATTAGAATAGTTAGACATTCAAATCAAAGGGATTTAACTTAGTAGAGATATTCCTGATTGGGAATGTTATCATAACTCGAATGCACTTCCTTGAGAACGTTCCTGGTCAAGGATGCTTCTCTAGTATAACATAACCTATCCTAGGATGTTCCCAGAAGGGGCATGTTCTCAAAGTGAGCATATGGTTGGAGTTTTGTGTAATTTATTTTGGGATGTTCTTAAAGTGAATTCACCACTGTAATCTTGTGTAACCTATTTTAGATATATACTTGATCGGGGATGTTCCCAAAGTAAGTGAACGATGGAAATCTTGTGTAACCTATTAACATACCATCTTCTCAAGGCATTGACCTGGTTGAACTATGTGTAGAACTGATGCACATGAGGGGGGGGGGATCACTTGATTTTAAAGACGCTTAATCTTTTTTGAAACTTAAAAAAAAGTACGCAGCGGAAAATTAAACTAAGAAAGAAGAAGCTACGAGAAAGCGAACACAAGTATTTTACTTGATTCAAAGTCTTTGACGACTTATATTCTAAGACCCAGGTCACTTAGACCTATCGATGGACAATCCACTAAATTCCTCTACTGCTAGAGTAGTCTGTTGAGTGCTTCTTGGAATACCGTTCTATTTTCCCTGTAAAAAAAATTTGTACAAGCACAGAACTTTTCCTAGCAACCCATGTGCTCTTCAGAAGTTAAACTTGGATTGGAAATGAAACTTAACATTTTTACTCCAAGTTCATTCTTCAAAGTTAAACCTGGATTGGAAACGAAACTTAATATTTTTACTCCAAGTTTAACTCTTGTGTTCTTCTGAAGTTAAATCATATTACAAAAGTTGATTAAAAATTTATTTCAAGGATCGACTTCCAGGTCGTAGGCGAGGCACTAGACCTTCTTGGTTATGGGATCATCCACCACTTCCTAGACAAAGCCTTTCAAAGAAATTGAATATTTAAACTTCTCACGGTAACCTTAGGTTTAACTATAGAGACCTCAATCAAAGCATAAGATCGAAACACAAATCGAAGCACAAAAACGAAAACACGAAATCGCTAGCCTCTTGTGTTGATATTTCAGGATCCATAAAAAGAAAACAAAACTAGTTGTGCTGCGGAATAAATAACTAGTTGTACCTTTCTTTGTAGACAAAGACCTCTTGATCTTCTGCCGTATTCCTCTCCTCTTCTTGGACGTCGTGTGGGCAACGATCTACCAAGACAAAAACAAACACCTGAACCCTTTTTGTTTCCAAGCCGCCTACAACTAAAAGACGCAAAGAAAAGAACACCTCCTTCTTCTTCTCCTCCAAACCACCGGCCACCAAGGTGCTTCGTCTCTTCGTTTTCTTTTCCTCCAAGCTCCCGCCGCCAAGAGAAGATGGGGCGTCGACCCTAGAGGGAAGAAAAGGAAAGAAGAAAAGAAGTGGGGCGCCGGTCCTAGAGGAAAGAAAAGAAAGAATGAGGGGCCGGCCTTAAGGGAAAAGAGAGGGTTTTTAGTTATGGAGAGAAACTTATCAATTATTAATTGAATTGTTGATTGTTGTGGCACAACCTCCTCTCCGTTTATAACCCTTTGCCCCAGATAAAAAAGGAGAAAAAAGTAATAGATTTTTGTTTAAAAAAATCTCTAAAAAGAATTAACATAATTCTTTTTAGAAAAATTTCTTAAGAAAGAATTAGTATAATTCTTTTTAGAAAATTTCTAAGAAAGAATCAACATAATTCTTTTTAGAAAAATCTCTAGGAAAGAATTAATGTAATTCTTTTTAGAAAAATTTCTTAAGAAAGAATTAGTATAATTCTTTTTAGAAAATTTCTAAGAAAGAATCAACATAATTCTTTTTAGAAAAATCTCTAGGAAAGAATTAACATAATTCTTTTTAGAAAAAATTCTTAGGAAAGAATTAATATAATCATTTTTAGAAAATTTTTAAGAAAGAATCAATGTAATTCTTTTTAGAAAAATCTCTAATTTTGTTGAGAAAAAATCTCTTTTTTTTTTTTCTTTTTCTTTTTTTTTTCTTTTCCTTTTGGGTTGGCCGACCCCTTGCTTGGGCACCAAGTAAGGCTTGGCCGACCCCTTTCTTGGGTAGGAAGCAAGGCTTGACCGACCCCTTGCTTGGGCACCAAGTAAGGATGTGGTCGGCCCCTTTCTTGGGTAGGAAGCAAAACCAAAACTGGTGAATGCGAGGCTTTATAGAGGCTACAATAGGGACCGAGAGGAGGAATTGGTTTTGACCTCCTGATGGACTTGAGCTTCCTGTGTTGGACCCGAACACTCAACTCAAGTTTATCAATAATAATTCATACCATTAAAGAATTATTATTGAACTACCGCACCAATCCCATATTACAATATGAGCTCCTTCTTATCATGAGTGCGTTAGTCTCCCTATGTTTAAGATATCGTATGTCCGTTAATTAAATGAATTACTGACAACTCACTTAACTAACATCTAGCTCCAAGAGTAGTACCACTCAACCTTATTATCATGTCAGATTAAGTTCACCTGCAAGGTTTACATGATAATCCTTATGAGCTCCTCAAGGGGATATCATCAACCTAGATTACTAGGACATAGTTTCCTTTTATAATCAACAACACACCATATAAATAATATTATTTCTCAACTTATCGGGCCTATTGATTTAATTAAATAAATCTCACCCTTTGATAAATTAAAGAAATAAATACTAAGTATATGTGTTTGTTATTATATCGGGATTAAGAGTACACACATCCATAATAATAGAGGTTTTATTCTTTTATGCAGTCAGTATAAAAAGAAACAACCAGAAATGGTCCTACTCAATACACACATAGTGTACTAGTGTAATTTTATAGTCAAGATAAACCAATACCAAATTATACTACAACTATTCCAATGATTTGTCTCAATCCATCTTGGTTGTGAGCTATTATTTATAATTTATAAGGAACTGATAACATTATCTTCTGTGTGACACCACACCATGTTATCTACAATATAAATTAAATGGACAACTGTATTTAACTAAATGCAGACATTTGACCAATGTGATTCTCATTTCAAAATAAATGTTCATACAAAAAGCTAGGATTTTAGTATACATCCTAACATAGTCGACTGCACAGAATAATATGAGAAAAGTGTAGCACTCTACACTTTCCTTAACAATAAAACAAATAATTGTAACTTAAATTTTTACCAACACAAAGATATAAATTTTGAAGCGCTCGTGTGTTGGTATCGGAAGCAGCCTTTTAGTGTTTTAGGAATCTTCTCGGAGTAACGTGCGAATATGAAAGTCAGAGCAAAAGATATTCTGAGGCTGCTGTTTGAAACTTCTTTTATAGCTAACTCCAGGTGTCTAGACCACCCCCGAGCGTCTAAACCGTTGACATGGTCGTACTTCAGTGAAGCTCTATCCATGAGAAATCTATCCAACTCCAGGCACCTGGACCGGTCCTAGTGCTTGAACTGATCCAAGCACCTGGATCGGTCTGGGCGTCTGGACCCTGACGTGTGATGGCCAATTGGAGTATGCCACCTCAGCTAGTTGCTTGCATGGTTCGGCCCCTTCTCGGGCGCTTGAATCAACTCCGGGCACCTAGACCTCTAGGCACCTGGACTGTGTTCGGGCACCTGGACCCCTTTTTCAAGAGATCTGATTTTGTATATCACAATGTTAGTACAACCAAGTATAACCTATAAAACATAGTTAGCACAATATAAAATAGAATGATTATTAATTAGATCATGTCTTCCCAAGACCAGGATTTAGTCATAGCCTCAGTTTAGACTTCCAAAATTGATCTAAACTAGACCAGCGCCTACAATCCCACTGGGAGTCGTCCTCACTATATCACTCTCCTTCAGTAACTTACCTTACTTATCATTTTCAGTCTCTTGACTTGCCTCTTGACTCACTTGGTTTTCCTACTTGAATTCCGCATCCAGACTTCAGATAATAGTCTAGAATCGAACATCTTGACTGGACTTCAGTCAATTGTTAGGTCTTGCAGACCTACTTGGACTTCCTGCAAGAATCACGCATCTGGAGTTTATCCTGGTATTAGGTCCTTTAGACTCGTTAATTTTTGTATACTCGGTAAAGCAGTTAGGCGGTTAGACAAATATTGGATCAAAAGTGCTAGAGGGGGGGGGGGGGGTTGAATAGCGCTCATGGCTTTTCACGTTTTCCATAAATCGATCGAGAGAAAACGTAGCAGAAAGTAAAGTAAAGTAAAAAAAATTACTAACACTTTTCTTTTACTTGGTTAGAAGTCAATAATGACTCCTACTCCAAGGCCCACACTCATTGAGTACTTTCGATGGGCAATCTACTAATAGTTCAAATGAGGTTACACAATTTAAGTACAAGAACTACAATAATTTAAATGTTGTAAATGAAATTATACCGACAACTTAAAGAATTGAAGTTGTGAGCTTTCGATCGTCAGAGAACCGTTTCATTCCAAAGCAGTGTGCAAGAGAGAAAGTTGCTGGAATTGATGTTCTAAAGCTGTTGCTTGAAGACCTTTATATAGGACCTCTCCGAGCACCTGGAACCACCCCTGAGCGCCTAGAGTGTGATGATGTGGCTGCACCTTATTAAAAGTTTATCCCGCAAACTTTATCCACCTCCGAGCGCTCGAGCCGCTATCATAGGCTGGCCAACCAGTGAATGCCACCTCAGACCATCATCCAGGTGCCTATCCACTTGTTCGGGCTCCTGGAGCACCTCTGGGCGCTCGGACCTCCGGGCACCTGGACAAGCTCTAGGCACTCGTAGCCCTTTTTCCAACCTTTATTTTTTTTTGTAATATAAAGTTAGTCTAACAAGCAATAATATGTAAAGTAGAGTAATATTTAACAGTCTCTAGATTGTCAGATCCTAACTTTGAGTTTTGCTAAAACTCTAGGTCAAATCGATACCTACTGTTCCCTCTATGGGAAACACATCCTCACATACTCCTCTCAAGATATTTTACTTTTTGCCAAACAGTCCTCTAGACCGTTTATAATTTTTCTCAGCATTCGAGACCTTAGGACTTCCTGCTAGACATCCGAACCCTAACTCATCCAATCTTTTGCTTGGTGTCCGTGACCCCCAGAACTTTTACCTAGTGTCCTGTCTGCTCAACGTCCTCGACCTGTTAAGACTTCGCCCAGTCCCCTAGACCAGGACTTCCTTGCCTAGCCGCAACTAGGACTTTCCACCTACCTAGTGTCCACTAGGACTTCTTTACCTAGCCTCAATTAGAATTTTCACCTTGCCTAAGACCACTTAGGACTTTCTTGCACACTTAGTCAAACTTATCAGTACAATAGTAGGACTTAATTTTGAACCCTTTTCTAATATCAAAACTTAGGTTCAATCATCTAGTGCTTCTTGCACCAACACATAATATCTAACTTTAATACATTATTATTCATCAAAATCTAAATTTGACCATTAATACTAACTGCGCCAACACCATGCTCCCAAGTAGATATTCTCAAGTAGTGTGTACTTCCCACGTGATTGATGTCTTAGACGGATATATTGGGGTATATCACAAGTCCCCCCATCTTGTCGAACCATGGAAAGATTGATAACGCTCAATGATGGATGCAACATCTTCCTTAAATGTGTACTTGAGGTGATTGTTGGACAACTACACCGCATTCCTCTCAATCATTTAAACTTCCTGGCTCATTCCACATGTGCATCACATATGGTTATTGTGCCTGAGGCATCAACGAGTGGTTGTTGCGTATAAGACTGACATCATCCTATTTTAATTGGTTGCTCCTATAGTCATCATATTGAACTTTTTTACCACATGTGCAATTTCAGTCATTCCTTGAGAACAATGTCAAATATAAAATTTGGGAAAAAATTAAATAGGCATCCATCATTTACATTTTTGTTACTTAGATGCTCCATTTCTGATTAAAGTCAAATGAGAGCCCCATTTAAAGTGACCTGTCCAAAATACCCTTATATTATCTGATCATTCGACTGTATAGAAGCTAATTTCTACAATTATAGAAGCTAACATCTGGCTTCTACAATTATAGAAGCTAACATCTAGCTTCTACAATACATTTTCTCGTCATTCGACCATGTAGAAGCTAGTTGCTAGCTTCTATAATTGTAAATGCTAGATTCTACAATGTGTAGAAGCTAGACGCTAGTTTTTATATGTTGTAGAAGCTAGTTACTAGCTTCTACAACAGTGATTTTATATTATTTTGATCTTGATTGTTTGAATAATAATCTAGTTAAAATATATAACATTTCAATGAGCAAAATAAATAATTTAAATTTTGACACTTATTATATTTCAAATGAACATTATTGGTTATGATCAACCATATAGAAGCTAGCATGTAGCTTCTATAACGTACATAAGCTAGTTGTTAACTTTTACAATAATGACTTTATATTATTTTAATTTTATTTTTCTAAGTGATAATTTAATTAAAATAATATTTCAACGAGTAAATCAAACGATCAGGATTTCATGATAATCATTACATTTAAAATGAACATGATTATTTATAATGATTGAGTACGTAGAAGCTAACATGTATCTTTTATAACGTATAATAGCTACATACTAACTTTTACAAACAAAGCTGAATTCAGGGTATTTTCAAGAAAAATTATAAAGGATACTCATTTAACTTTTTTTCTAAAAGAACAAATCACACTAATTTAATATTTCTATTAATTTGGGAGTCATTTTAATTTTTGTCCATAAAATGTTAATAAGATAAAATAGAGGACTCCCTGATGCGTTTTCACATTAGTAATATTAAATTATTTCCCCCGTTTTATTTGATATATTAGTTTAATTTAACATCATAAGAAAAATATGTACAAAGTAAAAAATACTGAAAATTTTTATTGTCCAATGAATTCTCTTAATTGTCACATTCCGAGAAGGATTTATTGACGAGTTGTAGAAGTGAGGAAAAGATAATTTTTAGGAGAGGTAGATGCGGCTTTGGTAAGCTTTGTCTAGGACAAATTATTCATGACTTTTACTATTATAAGAGATAAAATCCACATCGAAAAAATTAGTCATTTATTCAAATTAGCTAAATGAAAATCATTAATTGAATGCATTAAAATGAATTAATTCCAATCCACCCTCATCAAATTTATACTCGGTCCCTGCCTCCAATAAACACACATTAATGCCAATTCAATTAATTTCTATTAATTATATCTTTTTGTATTATATATATGATTTTTCTCTGATTTATCTTTTGAGTAAATTCGAAACGTTTATAAAAGTCAACTTTTAAAATATTTGTGATTCAAATTTTGATTCTCTAAATTATTTCTTTGAGCGTTTTACCACCCCACCACATTCATGGGGCAATCGTGTTATATACATCAACTTCAAAAGGTTAGAGGCGAATTAATAATAATAATAATAATAACATTTCATACTTAAAAATTATATTATTATTATTCTTATATTAATCATCAAAACAACATTTCATACTCGAAAAGGAACCAACGATCATCAAATTTAACATTATACATTAAGCATTAGCTTGTTAGCTTTTTGCCCAACTATCGAGCATGCCCGAACTTGTGATCCTCCATGCTCCGGCCATGATCAACAGATATTGGATTCATCAACCGGTACTGGTTTCCGGCTGCCGGGCAAGATCCTGACGACTCTACTCTCCCCATGCAACCATGGCCAAGTCCCAAGTGAAGCCTTTCCCTCTCCAGCTCCTGCTTCGCATTCCTCCTGAGACAATGTTTCCTACAAGCTGAAGCAGTGCTCACCGTCTGTCTACTAGTTCTGCCGTTACAACCTCCGACCGGCACTGGCAGAGCATCCAGCCCCATCAGTTTGGCGACAACTCCAGGCTTGCACCAAACAACACTCTCCCCAGCCACAGTCGGAGGCAGACACAAATTCCTCTCCAGGTCCAGCTGATAACTAGGCCTGCAAGATGCACCCAGGAACTTGCCATAGCAGGGCCCTATTCGTCGGCCTCCCTCAAAGTCGCTGGGCCTCGCTCTCAAGTTTCGGAATGATGACCGGCACATTGCATCTCTCCCGTCAAGCGAGAAGCGTGGATATTGGCTCAAAGCACTCTGTGCTGATCGGAGAATGTCGGAGTTGTTAACGCATGACATCCTCCGGGGGAGCTCGCCGAATTCATCCACCCCATCCCTTCTTGTGGCCTTTTCCTCCATGTCCAGTTCTAGGATCATCTGCTCCAGTGTCATAGGGCTGCCTGCTGCATGGCTCTCCTCCATGTATGAACCGACGACTGACGAAGCAGCGGCACAGGACATATCGGCTTCAGCTTTCTGCTTCAGGGTGGATGTGGAGTTGACACCATGACAGAAGTTTCTGAATCCTCTCTTCATCTTGGATCCAAAGTCGTTTTTGAGAAGAAAAAGCGAAAGGTCCTTCATGAACATGACAGCTGAAGATGAGGGGAAGAAGATAATGGTGGCCATTTAAAAGGAGGTGCCCCACCTACCTACAACCGTGAAGGAAATGAATTTGAGAGGTTTGGGCTGGTAAAGCTTGTAAAAGCCATCACATGACAACAGATGCAGCAGCTTTCACAAGAACTCACAGGGGTATTATGACTGTTCTATGACATTAAATTGATATATGCTATGCTGGGCTTCTCATAATCCAACTAACCGACCATTAGCGTTAAAGTCAGAATATCAACTAGCACAAGTCCTTTAATGCACAAACAAAACCAATCCCGATACACCAGAGAGCAAACAGAGCTGATGTGTTGGATGTAGAAGTTCACGAAATGTTCCATAGCCAAGTCGGCACAGTGAAAGGTGACATGATCTGTTTTGGAATGTGTAATTATTATCTTAAGTTTTCAGACACTAAAAGGGCCAACACTGATGATATACAAGGCCAACTATTACAAACCCATTGTAGAAATGGGACACTGACCGGGCACTCAATGATTTTGTCAATTGCTGGCCCAGAACATTTTGGCCCCCAAGAGATCCTTTCCTATCTTGCCTTTGAAAGATAAACGCTTTTTGATGTGTTTCTTAGTCGACGAACTACTGTGGTGTGGCTCTGCCAGTGAACTGTTTCTCCTCATGTCATCCTCCATCTGATGAGGGTTCAAGCTTCTACTAGTGTCTGATCCACTGGTCACTGTTGCACCTTGACCCTTGCTGCTAGCAGACTTGAAAGCCACATGGGCATGCTCTGAAAATGATGTCTGTTTTTCTTGTCTGAGAGATTTTGGACACACGGGGCATGGAGGTTCATTAATTTGACTCTTCGGAGTGGTCTCTTCCAAACAATCAGCATGGAAAACATGGTGACAAGGGAGAATGCCAGTAACTGGCATATCAGTGCTTCTGACTATTCGGTTAGAACTCCATGGAGACTTTTGACGCAATAACCTCTTGCAAATCTCGCATCTCTGGTATCTTGTTGTGTTACTAGGGCATCTCTGGTTCTCAATATCAATGGCTTCTGTGATATCAACAGAATCTCCATCAAACCTGAAATCATAGCTGCTTGAGTAACTCCATCTGAGTCCTTCCCTCCTTGAACTCATGCTGAGATCTGGAGAAGCCTCCATCTTCCGAAGTTCAGTTAGAGCTCTACAGAACTTGAGTTCAGGACTCAATGTTCTCTTGGCCCACATAGGTGAAGCCCCACTATTCTCATGATGCATTCTCACACCACTAGTACTTGCTTCAGCCATTCTAGGGATATCAGAATCTGAGACAGGATTCTGGAACATAAGTGGATAAATAGGCTTTGACATGAATGATCGTCTGTTTGAAAGATGGCGGGGCTGCTTGCTAGTGGATGCCCATCTACTAGATTCTAATGGAGAAAATGGAGAACCAATACCATTTGCTACAGCAACGCATCCCTGCAACCCAAATGAAGAAAGGGGTTGCTTATTTAAAAAAATATAGTTAAAACCAGCAACGAGCACAGTGATAGTAGTAATTTCAAAGAAATTAACACATTGAAAACATTAAGAATATTACCTCACTTCCCCTAGAGAAAAAGGAAGCTTCAGGCCTTGCACCTGACATCATAAAATGAATTGTTAACAATTAATCATCAGTAGGTCTAGTATTAAAACCTTCTTGAACAATCACAGAAACTATAAATATTTAGAAATTGAAACAAACCCTTAATCTTAATACACTGATATTTTCTTGATTGTATATTCATCAATGAACTACCAAGTCTTAAAGAACTGCATGTGAAAGGTGAAAGGTGAAAGGTGAAAAATACTTGGCAATCAACTTTGGGTTCAGGACTAAAGCATACCGACTGTTCAAAAACAAGATTGGTAGTTCCCTTGGTAATAGTTCATTTATGTTTATTCGGCATGAATAAATCAGTAAATAGACAAGCTCTAACAATTTGTGCAAATAAAAGAAAAAGCTTGATCACATACATGTTGTGAATAAAGATTTTGAATGGTATATGATCATTGTTTATAAACAAAGCTCAAGAACTGCTCATAAATATGCTCATTTATGGCTCATTGAGAAAGTATTTACTCAATAGTAGTTTGTAGAGATATTAAAGTACAGTTGTACGTGAACTAAATATTCATGAACAAGATTGATACTCAAAACAATAGGAGCTTATCTATGTCCATTCAATATGAAAAAGTAAATTTAAAAAAAAACTTGAAATGTGTAAAGGTTGACAAGATATAGGAATAAACTTGAAAACTTGTGAGCTCAACTACTTTCACCTTCATGAGCCAATCTAATTTTACAAGCCTACAAGTCTTTTTTATAATCGCTATTTCTTTAGCTTGTTTGTTTAAATATACGAAGAATACCATGAAGAAAATATATTATGTATTATATTTTATGAAACAATTTTTTTATCTACTTGTAGCTAATTTATAGGGACAAATCTGTATCTATTGGATCTTATAAAAGCATGAACTCGGTTCATCAATACTCCTTTTAATAGACAATCTTGAACACAAATTTGAGCTCATTTAATATTGGGCTGAGCTAAAGCTTGATTTTTTTTTTTTCGTATATGAACAAGGTCAAGCTTTTGGATTGGTCTGGGGAATTTACATGGTCTGCACTCTCAAAATCAATAATTGTCTATATAGGTGTCCATGATGGTTCAAATTTTAAATATATAGAAAGTAGAATTATTGCTAAATTTTTGCTAGTGCAAGATCACCTATAATCCCTTCCCTTCTTGACTCTACCATGGCCATCCTTGTGTGTGCAATCCACATATCAACCTGTAACTTTGTTCAGTAATGATTTAATGTATTATTTTATTAAAAGAAAAAAAAGGTTCTGTTAGTTCTTATCAAGGGTGATGACCTACAAGAAGTATTTCCTGACAATTACAGTTTTGTCCCTTCATAATTGGGAGTCATGGAACATTGCATTATTTTTTTGTCAAAGACAACGATTACATGAGCAACGCAACTAAAATCCCCAATGTGAAACTAAACCCATAATACATAATTAGCAACCCAAATAGTCCAATAACTCTTTAACACTCTTCCTCAAGTTGGAATAGAAGTATCATCTTGTTACATAAATTAGAAAAGGTTCTCAAAAATAAAGTGAATTTGACAAAGACACTTGATGACAATGAGATGAAGATACGATATCAGTGCCATAAAGAAGTAGTTTGATGATACAAGCTGGATTACTCCTCAAGGGTTTGTGGTTGGACTATGGTTCATGACGAACTGCAAGAGAGAAATATAAGGATAAGTTAGTAACATACTTCATGTTATTTACTTCTTCCTTTACTCCCCATCAAACTGAGATCGTTAATGATTCTGAAATTTGTGAGGATGGATGCTAATTTGGGAGAGGTTGCAGAAAGAATTATGGTGCATCGTCTACTTTTCACACGAATTGTTATCAAGCGAAGGACCAGTAAAGATTGATATTTACTCCAAGAGATGAGGATATTAGAGAAGACTAAAATTTGGCATCTGCTCGACCAAAAGAGGATACTTGAAGACTATAAGGATTAATCTAGTGTTACCAAAAGAGGATATTCAACTTGATTCGCTCACTAAATGGTTTGATCCAGTGGTTTGAATCAGAAAAGGTTTAGAATCCATCTGATTCAATACACTGCTAATTCTCATATCAGTATGATGTTTGGATCATACTGTTGATTGCAAAGATCACTTTTGGTATCCTCACCAATATGATGTTTGGATCAAGCAGGATCAACTTAACAAACTTCTTGCTATTAGGTTACTCCATATCGTGTGTCCAAACTTTAACTAATCATGACTCAAATACTTGGGGGCACTTCCATACTCTCATTATCAGTATGATCTAAAAATAAAATCAGGGGTTTTAAAACCCTGCCAACAAAACCTAAAGAGGGTGAGCACAGTGCACCACTACTGGAATTCGTATACCCTTTCTTCTGTCTTTACTTCTGAAAAAACATGTTAAAACTTATTCTTACGATGCAAAAATAAACATATTAGTTCAATGTTAAAATTGCATTAACCAATATAGACATAAAATGTAAACTTCTCCAACACCAGTATTGCATTTCTAAATAGGATTTTTCCCAATTGGTACAGCATTCTCGAAGGAAGATTTTACTAGATTTAAAATTTTAAATTATCTAAACATAAAATTCTAGAAAAGATCCAAAACAAGTACAGAAAAAACTATCCTGCTACTGGTGATGTGAAAGCAATTTGTAATCCTGTTCATATGCATACTATATATTACTTCCTGGATGAGTACTTTCAAATAGTAGATACCCTATATGATCAAGATAACTTAAAACTAGTTTACCAAGAAAAGTACTTGCAAGATATGATCTAACAGTTGCAGTTCTTGCAACAAAAAGTAATTCCAGATCCTAGCACTTGTACATACATTCAGATCTAATAAAAATCAATTGTACATATATTCACCAATTTCTGTCAACACCTGTTGATAAATGAACTCCACTCGCTCTGAATCCACAATAATTCCAGGACCCATTAGGATCTTAAGCTACAATGAAGTTTCCAGAAGTCTGTAATAATCTTTCCCAGCTTCTACATGATAATTTGATAACTAATCTCAGTTTAAAGAACATTAGCGTCCTTAAATTCCTTGCCACCTAATCTAGGTACCCTTTCCAATGCAACATGAGTTACAAAACAAAATAGAGACATCTAAAATGAAAATGATAAAATTCTACCGAAGAGAGAATGAAATTTTAGAGGCAGGTGGAGAGACTTAAGAAACAAACTAACTTGCATTCATAATCGGGTCAGTAAGAGAAACTAATCAGATACCTCCTGAAGGTGTAGAAAATTCCCCAAGATCATATCTATGCACACACGGTATCCAGCGTCGTGCTTGAAGATAGTCAGATGGGCTCCCTGAATAAGATAGTGCCCCATCAGACACAGAATGGTGATGAATTAGGTCATTATTCCTAGTTTGTCTGCCACTTTTACTATGCAGAGACACTGAAGACCCAGTCAGAGGAGCTTCATGAACTCTATTTGATAGTTCATCTGACTGAGAACTGCAGTCCCATCTCCTTGATAAATAAGGTGAGTAGCTTGAATTGGTTCGCCAATGAGGTTCACTTGGATCCATGGAGCAATCTCTTCCAGAAGTATTAGATTTTGGTCCATGTGGCCCAGCGGCCACACAACAGAGAGCACCCGTCTTAGCTATTTTATATGGTACCAGTAAGTCAGAGCAAAACAACAAGACCAGCAGCTACTCTTATAACAAAAAACATTTACAAATCATGAATCCAAATCACAGCCAACAACTTCAGCATTTGGATTGATGATTGAGAAGAAAACCTGCAACATAATCAACAATATTAACGTAAATAAGATTGGAGAATTATCCAGATGAAGTACAGCGAAACGTGATCATACCTTGATATTCTTCCTCAGATCTTGACGCTATACATTTTATCTGGCTATTTTACATCCGATTCAGGCTCAAAACATTTAGACAAAATTGTTGTGTGATGCCATTCAACTCAGGTACCCACTACATGAATTGCATGCAATATAAAAATCATACACTTTTATGAATAACTATCCTAAAAACTCCATCCAGGTTCACACCCCATAATAGTGCAAAATACCAATCTACAAAAAGATAAATAATACATGAACATTGTTTATGATAAGTAAAAGTTGAATCAATGTTGGTGTTAGAATCAACAATAGCATAATGATAAATGTCTCATGGTTGTCAATATTGGAATATTATTGATATTGGTTGTTCCAAGGTGGTCCATATTGGATTGGTAGGATCCATGGATCAAAGTGGGTAAGAAATACTACAACAATTACAACAATCAAGTCTTATCCAACTAGATGGGGTCGGCTATATGGATTCTTGTATGTCATTAAGCTCTATCCCCGACTATATCATCATTTATATTTAAATAAATTTTATCTTGTTTTATTATTGCTAACGAAGTCTTTTTTTGATCTTCTTCTTCCTTATTTGATATGCATATTTCTCATAGTTTCACATCACCTAACTGGAGTATTTATTGATGTCTAAGTACATGTCTGTACCACCATCTAAAACATGTCTCTCAGAGTTTTACTTGGATAAATACAACTTGACTTTCTCTCTCATTTTTTATCTATTTATCCTCATATGTCCACACATCCACCTTAATATCCTCATCTCTGCAACTCTCATCTTCTGCTCATGTACTTGAGTTATAGTCCAACATTCAACTTCATATAACATAGCAGGTCTAATCGTCATTTTGTAGAACTTCCCTTTATGTTTTAGGGGTACTATACGATGATAGAGACCATCTGACACTCTCTTCCATGTCAACCATCTTACATGAATTCTAAGACAAATTTCTCAATCCCTTCATCTTTTTGCAAAAATGAACCCAAATAATTAAAGCTCTCAGTTCTAGATAATTCGTTATCTTCTATCTTAATAATTATCTCATTACTTCTAACATTGCTAAATTTAAATTTTATATATTCTGTCTTTATCCTACTAAGCCTAAAATCTTTCACTTCCCGTGTTTCCGACCACGTTTCAATTTTAACATTTACTCCTTCACTTGTCATATCTAACAAAATAATCTGCAAACATGTACCACGATATTATGTCTTGGATGTGTCCAGTGAGTTCATCCATAATTAATGTAAAAGATAGAAACTTAGAGTTGATCCTTGATGTAACCCTATCTTAACGTAAAAATACATATCCAAAAAAGATTTAAAAAATAAATATATGAGATAATAAAAGATTTTAATATCTAAGAATGATACACCTTATATATCATTAAATATAAATTATTATTGAGATAAATAACACTAGTTATTAACATAATCAATCAAATAATTTATTAGCTATTACATATTATCAATTTTATTACCTTTTATAATTTATTAGCTAATACTAATATGGCATTATATCATATGGCATTAAATCTGTAACCCTAATTGTTGACTAAAAATGGTATTAACCCTATCACTTATTGTATTTGATATTACCAAATACTATTATTGATTAAATGTTATATGAAATTGAAAGTTTTAAGTATCTAGAATCATTTTTCCAAAAGGATAAAGGGGGTTGATAGAGATATTTTACATATGATATAAGCATGACAATTGAACTAAAGAAGGGTGTCAAATATTCTTTGTGATCATAAGATACCTTTAAAACTTAAAAGGGAGTTTTACAAAATAGTAGTTATACTTGTTATGCTATATGGAGTTAAATGTTAGGTTATGAAGCGAAGCAAGTAGACGAACAGAAATGAGAATGTTAAGGTGAATGTGCAGGCATACAACGATAGACATGATAAAAACTAACATTAAAAAAAATCAGGGTTACATCTATTAAAGGAAAACTTCATGAGACGTTTAAAGGTGATGTGAGACACAAATATGCATATTAATTGAGAAAGAGGACCCAAAAGAAACTTGATTAGTAATGATAAAACATGATAAAATTCATTTAAATATAGATAAGAATATAGTATGGAATCGAGCCTATGGCATAGGAGGATCCATATAACCGACCTCACTAAGTGGGATGAAAGCTTGCTTGTTGTTATTTACTTAGCAAATTAATATTTTTTTAATCAGAATATTGTGTTAAAGAGTAAATAAATTCATAATATAAAATTTTCTGAAAAAGTTCATTCATTATGCCATTGGTTTGCATAAGAAGAAAGGAGATTTGCTTCTTATTTGTACAAGAGGAAGGAGTCCAATTTGGGCTTCAATTTTGTGTGAACTTGAGGATAGTAGCATGGTCACATGAGAAGGTGCTTTATGAGCAATATGGAAAATAACAAAATAAAATTTTGCTCATAAAGCACCTTCTCATGTGACCATGCTACTATCCTCAAGATCACACAAAATGAAGCCCAAATTGGACTCCTTCCTCTTGTACAAATAAGAAGCAAATCTCCTTTCTTCTTATGCAAACCAATGGCATCGCTAGTTGGCAGCTACTCTTGCAGTTAGAACTACCCCCAAGAAATCCAATGATCCCCACAAGTCACAAATAGAATAATCTTGTAACTGACAGTGACATTGAGACCCAGAAAGACTCATTTCTCCTAATCCCAAGTTCTACAACTCCCAATTCCTCTTAATTCCTCCTGATCTAGATGGTCCTAATGATCTAACCAATCCTTGGACCCATATCTGACATATGGAGTCAAGCCAGATTGAGAAGAACCAATCCCAATTCAATTCAACCAAACAGTATCAAGACCACTTGAGATTGACAACCATAGTTTTAAATGCATGTTGAGCCGATTTAGTATCACATCTTTATATTTAGTTATACGATGTTATGATTGTGTCCCCATATATATGATTTACAAATAATTATAACATTGTTAGCAAGGATAAGGTTTGATAATCAAATAAGTTAAATTTTACAGTCATATGTTTACCTAGACGGGAAATAATAGGCCTCTCTCTCTCTCTCTCTCTCTCTCTCTACCACCTCCACAAGAGGAACTACAATCAGAGGTCGTGATTGCATTCCACACTATACATTACCACCTAAGGCCTACAAGTTGTTCTCTTCTAATAAACCCTTACTGACCGATTGATTATCACTTGACACCCATGAGTTGTTCTCTTTTGATGAATCCTTTTTGACCTATGATCGGTTATCGCTTCATGCTACCCCTCACAGTTGTGTTGCTTCCTCTATGCTTTGTCAGGACACTACCATCATTTGATCTCCTCTCTCGCTTCAACACGGTAGTCATGTTGCATTCTCTCCTACTCCGACTAAGGCATTGCCATCACCTATGCTCGCTTCGTCTTCATGCAATTCTGTTGCCATAAACCCTAGCTTTCTATGGTGCCAGTTACACATGGTTGGCTCATCCACGAGACCCCTGAACTACAACCACCCACACATTGTCGTTGATCAAAACTGGTAACAAGAACATGTCATTGCAATCCTTGCCTCCACTTCACAATTGAGATGGAGTGAACTCGCCACCTAATCATTCTCCAAGTAAATCATGTAATTTAAATACAAAAATGTTAAAAAGCATTTGAAAGAAAATGATGACTTTTGCAGTTTTCTACCTTTTTTTTTGTTATTTTAGCATTTAAAATGATGTCCACCTCTACCATCGATCCTAAATCAAATAATTCTATTGGAATTAATATTAGATTTAACAACACCAATTATCTTTTATACGCTTGAGCATTTAAAGCTCTCGTTGGCTCTTATAGGGAGGATAGTGATCTATCATTACCACCTCCATATGAGAAAGATGCAACCTTTTCGATTTGGCAACGTACACATCACTTTAACTGTTTTTACATGGCACCTCAATAGTATAGAATGAACAATATCATTATCTGTAATATATCTCTCTGCATGCAAAAAAATTACGAGCTCTGCGACAAATGGTCTCTCACAAACAAAATGTCAACTAGATATACTGGGTATATCAAGATATTTTAAACTTGAAATAAGAGTCATTTCATGCATAAATAGTTTGCTCTCCAAGTAGCAAATGGAATGAATTAGCCATACATCATCCATTTCAATGGATCGTAAAATTTTAAAGCGTTAACATAAAGAATTTAAAGTGGCAAAATTCTTGTCCAGATAGATAATCCCTATAAATACAATCCGCTTGCAATTTCTTATCAATGTAAGTGTACCATCTTTATTAAATGCCTTAGCACAAACCTTCAAGCAACATCAAGTACCACCACCTCTTCACCCAACCCATAACTCATTTAGTTCATTGAGCTAGATGAGGACATAGAGGTAGAGGACAATGACGTGGATGTGAACGCTCTTTATGTACATTATGGTCACATTAATCATCCATCAGAATGTTGTTGGAATAAGTATGGATGACCACCCACTTGAAGCCACCACAATATCGTCGCCTTCAAAATACTCTAGCAGCCACAACAATATCTATTAATTTTGTTGGAAATGAGCCATTCTAGAATCTACTACAACAACCTTAACAGTTAAGTTTTACTTTCCTGGTAAAATTATATGATTCTGGTGCATCTTCACATATAACAAGTAATTGTAAATTTCTTCCCCTTCATCTATCTCATTTACCACATTCTATTGTGGATGGCTCTCATATACCAGTTAAATGACAAGTTCCTCTAGATACCTCATCTTTAGTATTAGACAAAATCTTTCATATTCTGAAAATTTCCTATAAATTTGTTACTCATTAGTATGCTCACGAAACCTTTAAATACTATGTAACTTTGTATCATACTTATAATATTTTCTAGGATTTGCAACAAAGAAGATTGGTGGAGCTTATGAATATGGTGGAGTCTACTAATTAGAGGATCTGCAGCCTCACCTAGTCACAGAGGCCGGCCTAGCCATGGCCTCACCATGAGAGGTCATTGCCACCACACTCCTCCCTTTTTCTTTTTCCCTTTATTTCCATCTTTTTCTCTATTTTAATTTTTTCCACAATTAATTTCTTTCCCTCCATTAATATTTTTCTCTCTCCTTAATTGTAAATTTTTTTTGTCATTTACATCTTAATTTTTTTCCCTCTTTCATCCATCAAGAAGGTAAATAGAGACCAAAAAGTATTTAATTTATTTCCCTCCTTCATTTGTTCATAAGGTTTAAAAAAAACCTCTTTAAGGATGAGGGAGACATATTATTATAAACGATAGAACAATAAATATGACATAATTTCTAACCTTATAAAATATACTACTAATGAATTAAATTATTCTATATATAAATTTGGTTTAATTTTAAACAGATCAAAATAAATCCAAATTAAATACAGTTTAAACCTATTTGATCCCGTCATCTTTAATTGGTGAACTTTAGCTAACTAAAAATCAACTTTGACTCAATAAGCATTAAACATTTTATGAGATAATGTCAAAACTTGAACTCAACATTCATCATCTCAAATATAAAATCAATAATAAATATTTATAGTAATCAAATATTAATTAAAAACATATTTTTTAATTAATATATTTTATATTTTAAAAAAGTATCGAAGTTGTATTGGCACAACAAAATACAGTCCCAAAACTTTATCATTCTAGTCATAAATTGAAACTCTAGCATGACTCAATTTTAAATCTTGCTACTAGCATTGTTGACCCAATCTTCTATGTCAAAAGTTAAAGACTTCATCAATAGTGTACCCTCCTTAACTACGTTACAACCTGAAACATGTGACTTGAGTGATGATTGTACTTTTGATGTGCTCATGAGCTCTAAACTCAAGTGCTTGCAATTGTCGGGAAATGAACAATGTAGGCATGTAATCCTCACCTCTTTTCCACAGCAAGCAACACTCCCAATAGCAAGGGTTGGCCACAAGCAACATCATGCAGTGAGTGAGCTACTTGGTTTAGCTGTGCCTGTGTTAAGAGGGAGCAAATAAAACGAGTTTAAATGGTCTTTTAACAATTATAATGTTGTATTTCCCTAAGAAAACAACTCCAAAAATTTTCTTTCTTTTATTTTCTATTTTCTCACGAGATACATCTCCCTAACTTTCTATCTTCCCCAATACATAGGCCTAATAATCATCTCCTCTTTCCCACAACCATAGTCAGGTCCTTACTCCTCTAGCCATACATTACTAACCATGTCCGCTTCTCACTATATCTTATACCCACTAGTGTGAACATCACCATCCAGTTGGTTTGTTCATTGGGAAAATCTCCACACTCGTCATCATTATCACCGGTGTTTCCTCCATAATGCTTTGCGATCAATGCCTGCTCCTTTCATCCTCCTTAGTCTTTACTCCAAGACATCAACATCCACATGCACTTACACCTCCAACACATCACCAACTACTTCTCAAATTTTTATCGTGATTCTTCAATCAGGTCTCTCAATAGTTTAGTAAATCTGCAATAGATCTTGACCAATTCTCCATACTGCGCCCACCAACCAGTGGATGCTCATCTGCCACATCTCATCATGGTTCCCTCACAAGAAATATTTCTCACGTGCTTCCCTTCAAGAGCAAAGCCTACTTATTCTCGTAAGGAGATGCAATCTCCTTTCCAAGATTTATCTTTGAGATCTTCTACCTATCTCATCGCTACTCCCCAAACCTCATGCTTGAGGACCTCCATATGTCATTTTAAAGCACCAAAAGACTTAATCTCTTTCCCGAACCTTATCTCTGAGATCTACCAATAACTGCTTCTTTCTTTAGCATCATTGTGGTCAATGCAAGCCAAGACTCTTGATGGTGATTCTCTGCCCATTGAGTTTCTAACATCCTTTAAGGTGGAGTGCAAGTTATATTGCTTCATTTATGCTTCCTCCCTCTCCGAGCATAATAATGACGATGAAAGAGATTGTGACTACTACAACTACTTCATCATGGTTCCATCATTACTTTCTACTTTGGGCAATAAATCAATTGATTTTAACTCGCTTGACGTCCATTTTGTTGCCACTCAACTATCACCCAATTAGCTGAAGAAATCAATCAATCTTAAGGCATCCAAAGTACCTCCATCTAGTGCCTAACCATCATCTAATCAAGTGGAGAACTTGATCAATCTCAAGATGTTTAAAGTGTTTTCACTAACGCCTACACATCCCCTAATTTCAAGAGAAATCAATTAATCTTAAATAGTCTAAAATGCTTCAAATCATGGTGGGCAGAAGCAGCCTACTGACTGAGATGGATTGGGATCAAGTAATGCCCATTCAACTTTGGGCGAGAAATGGA
This sequence comes from Zingiber officinale, assembly GCF_018446385.1. Classification (NCBI taxonomy): domain Eukaryota; kingdom Viridiplantae; phylum Streptophyta; class Magnoliopsida; order Zingiberales; family Zingiberaceae; genus Zingiber; species Zingiber officinale. The sequence continues at coordinate 40,286,014 of NC_056000.1, forward strand.
TACCCACCCGAGTTTGTGAAATATTGATTAATGAAGGTTAAATTAGAGCAAAATTTTAATTAATTGGTCGTAATTAGTTGGCATATTAGAGATATCGACTTGAATTGAAATTAGTTAGATCAAGTAATGCTTTGATTTCTCCGGTTCCAACTTGAGAATCTTTACCAAAGTACAGGAGTGGGGATGCCCGAATGTGTAAATTTAGACATGAAATGAAGTCTTATGATTTTGAGAGGGAGAGGACTTAAGGTGAGGGATTCACTATTGTGCAGAGGTGGATAAGCCAGAAGCAGATATGCCAACATTGACACCTATTCTTGGGCATTATCAAAGAGCATCTTCTTTAAGAGTTTCCTTATATCCTTTGGGCATTCTCAAGGAGAAGACAATCAATGTTTTATCACTTCTACGAAAGTAGGAATCTGACAATCTCCTATACTCTCAACCTAGGTAGCGTAATTAAAATAATTAATTGCATTTAAGTAATAACTTAAAAAATTATCTAAGAATTACTTATTGTTATTTTTATTAATAATTAATTATTTTAATTTAATTAATATATTTTATTTAATTAATAGTTTAAAATAATATTTAATTAAATAATTAAAAATAATTAGATTAATCAATTTGAATTTAATTAGTCCATCATATGACTAAGAAGGCCCATGAACCTAGGTGGGTTGGAAAAATCTATAAATACTCAAGTCCTAGATAAGATCAAGAAAGGAGTAAAACTGTATTGATTTATTACTAATATAAGTATTTCTCATGCAAAACAAGATCAGTTGTTTATAATTTATAGTGTTCGTACATGCACATCAAATTAGCCAACCCCATCTAATGGGATAAGGTTTAGTTGTTGTTATTGTCCATGCACTTCAAATATAGACTCATAATTTTTTTTTTATTTATATATCTTTCATTGCCTATTCAATAAATATTGTTATTTGATCAATCCATATCTTTTCAATGACTTGTATTATTCTCCTTACTCTTTTTCTCAGCACACAATACTAGTCATACAATGATTCCATCCCATTTAAGAAAGGTGTTAGAATAAAAATTAGCATATTAATTACATGTTGAATAAGTTTAGTTCAATATCCAGTAATAGTTATAAATAATTCTGTCCTATATGCATAATGTGAATGTTAAAAAAAGCTTATCCATGAATGTGCCTTGTAACAGTTGGAAAAAATTAATAATTGGACAAACTTTAAAGACTATTAATGGGCCTTCCAAAATCTAGAAAACTAGATTTGTGCACATAAAAATCTAGTGGGATATGCATAGCAATAGAATGAATGAAACGCCTAGGTACTAGAACATGAACTAGTAGGAAGTTGAGTCAGCATACCAACGAGGAATTTGTAACTCGAACATCAGCAAGATAGAACAAGCAATTTGACCGCATACTAACAAGATTTTTTTATCAAACAAATTGTCCAACTGATATAATGACTGCTCATCAAAATTATGGAGTTCAAAGGGGAAAAAAATAATCCCTTAAAATGGTTGTGACGCGTCCAACTAGTCTGTTAGCATCGTCTACAGCATCCTCCTCTTCATGAAAACGCCTAAAAAAATGTCACTTGCGTCAAATAACACAATAATCAACGGGACAAGATCAAGTGTTGGAGACTGTCTAGGAACCTAAATTTCAGATAGCAAGGAAAAGCCAAACAGACATCATCTTATGTAACATCAATAAACGAAACGTAAAAACGGAACCACAACGCACTGAAAAAAACAACAAATGTCTAAAACACTACGATTAGCTAGGATATCCGAGATTAAGAGGTAAGAAAAATGAATCTACAAACTACCTGACCGAGAAAAAAAAAGGAGAAAGGGACAGAGATCTCGAAAACAACCTTTACCTTTAGAAATCCAGCATGAGAAGCAAACAAGGGGGAGAAAAAAAACAAGAGTGACAAGGGGCACAAAACCGCATTCTGAAAAGACAAGTGAGAGATCGAACGAACGAGAATCAACCGCTGTGCAATTAGGCGAGTGCTCAAGAAATTTCCCAAATCGACAATCGACAAAGAGGGATTAAAAAGGGTAGATTGCGAGTGGATGATAAAACGAGGGAAATCCAATCACCTGAGACGAAATTAGGGTTCCAAAGGGGCAGTGTGCGGCCGCGAGAGTGATTCGGAAAGGATCCGAAAAGGACCGAGGTTTTTTATCAGAGATGAGGGCGATCGAGGGTCGTCTTCTCCGCTCTGGAGAAACGGTGGAAGGGAACAAAAGGAGCAGCAGTAGAAAAATGAATAATAATAAAAACAGGCGTCCAAATGTTTTGATTACACATTAATCACTTCCATTATCATTGAAGACAAGGTGTGGGACCCACGGTTGCCACTAATCACAAAGCTGGTTACGGAACAGACGGAATCCTCCGGTTTTAATTTACAGACCAAGAGAATCCACTCGTCATGATTGACCCATAAATTATGGACCAAAGCGTCTGTGCTTGTTACTGAACAGCCTCAAAACGATCGCGCAGGCAAAGTCTAGATGCTTCCTGGCGCCCTGAATCAGGGCAGAGTTGGGACGAATCTTGAACCGTCCATCCTACTCCTTGGAGATTTTCAACCGCTGATTTTTATCCCAGTTTAACGTCAACCATTTGTTCCTCGAAGCCGTTTCATAAAACAAGATAAAATTAAAAAAATTAAAAATAAATTAGCCCACACGGTATAGCAAAATTGGTTATCAAATGATTGATTTGCAGAATTGATTTCCTTATTTTAAAAAGAATTATTAAATCCCTTTACTACATGCAACAATCAAGCGTTTCCTTAAATAATTAGGCATTTATTTTCCTAATTTCGACGTACTACTTACAAGGATAACAATTCTATAACGTTAGGTGCGGACTGATGAATTGTTCGCACTTCCCAATTTATTAATAAAATAACTTTTTTTATTAATGGAAGGTGTTCAAGTTTTACCTTATTAATTTTGAAAATAAATAGTTTTTTAATTAAAAAAATTCACCTTCGAATATTTGTCAAAAATTTGAATTCTCTTATTTTCTTTATACTTATTGATATGTATTTTTTTGATTTATTTTGATGATCGATAAAAAATTTTATGAAATCAAATTAATCATCTAAGAGATAATCAATGAAACTCATTAAAATTATCATTTTTTTTTATTATGTAATATATATTCTCCCTAATATTTATGTCACTCGGGCAGCAGTTAAGAGAATTGAGAAAGCATTAGTGTGTGTCAGATTTTCTGTCATGGCTATCTATAAACGTAGGTAAGAAATCATGCATATAACATAACCGCAAGGCATCACGACATTATGTGAAAATGAAAGTATGTTATCCGTCTAATGACCCTTCACGGTTATTCTATACCATTAACAGGTAATAAATTAGAAAAATCGAAATTAATCATTATATGGAAGAATAATTTCTCAATCTTTATTAGAATTTAATTTCAATTATAACAAAAGATTATGAAAAAAAATAATTAATCAGACTGGATAACGTCGAGCTTAAGATGATCAATTCGGTCCTACGAAAATTTTCCACCGACTATCAGGATAAATCAAAAAACACTCATTTTGAGTAACCCAAAAGATCATGACAAATTAAAGAACTGTAAGATGCATGGTGGTGAGGGAGCTAAGCATATGGAATGACTTCCACAATAATCCATATTGTCAAATCTTTATCTATGGTAGTAGAGCAATACTAATGGTCAGGTCATTTGGGATGACAGATTCAAATTGATGAGGCACTTGGTATATGTTCGATATTTGGAATGGTAATGAGTTTTGATTAAGGAGTTAATAGTAATGGAAATGAATATTTGGTATAGATACTAAAATTGATATTATTCTTGCTTTGTTTGGCTTAAATTATGAAATGAAAATTAGTCAAAATTCTCATTTTATTCTTATAAGTAAAATATAAAAATAATTACACAGATTAGAACATTTTTTTAAAAAACATAATATGATAAGTAACTTTCTAATGTACAAAAGACATAATAGAACACAATAATTATCTTCAAAATAAATCATCGTCATATTAAACAATTCTGTCAATAGTTTTGCATAATCAAAATATCTACCCAAATAATCAAAATAATGAAAGTCATTCCATATCAAATATTTTATTTTCCCAATTGTTAAACATTTGGAGCACTAATTATTCCTAAATGTAGTCTACTGATTAGCTAGGGCAATTATTCGTATATAGTCTGTTTCAATCTCACATTCACTGCCATCATTTTCATTTTGTTCATCTTCATCTAGGATATCCTCCTAAGGATCATGGCTCATGAATTTACGGATCAAGTTATGAAACAAATAGCAAGCAATTATAATACGAACTTAGGTTTGCATTAGAAAAAAATAAAGAGGAAACTAATAGGGCGTTTGGTTTGCGTTTTCCACCCTGTTTTCTGTTTTCATTTTTTGAGAAAATGGAAAACGCGTTTGGTTTGCGTTTTCCACGTTCATTTTTAAGAAAATGAGAGAGTGTTTTCTAATAAAACGAAAAACGCGGAAAAGTCATTTTTTGAAAAACTAAAAACGTGCGTTTTTCAAAAAATGAAAATGAAAATGGGACAAACCAAACGCACCCTAAGATTTTATAACGACCCTTCAACAATCTAAAACACCTCTCAATAATATTTGTAACTGTAGAGTACTTCATGTTAAAATATTCTTCGGTTGTCTCGGGATGATGATCTTCTCATTCATTAAGGTGATATCTATGTTCGTGATAAGGTGTCAGAAATCCATCTGAATTGTAATATCCAACATCGACAAAAAAAAAATAACAGCATAAACCAAGGATAATAATTAAATTAATAAACTAAAGATAATAGTTAAATTAATAAATGTAATTATTCTAAAAATTTAAAACTCCATCATAATTCCAACTTCAAAGTAAAAAAATATTTATTATTTACCTTGAGGAACTTTAAGACCAGATGGTCTACTTATAGCATTACAAAGTACCCGATCATCATGGGCAAAACCTTCCCACATAAGTAACACATATATGAATTGCATTTGTGGGCAACATACTCCCAATACATTTGTTGCAATCCCTCCCTTTCTTATGTGATGATGTTATTTTTCTTCTTTAGGAGGAGTCACTTGGATGAAAGTATTGTTTAACGTACATAAACAACTCTATAATAATTTTTATGATGTTAAAAAATGTAATTAAACTAAAGAAGTATAGGTGATGTTAAAATTCTTATCTCAAACGGTTTCCATCTATCTTCTTCGTAGTCATTGCGTATGAATTTGGATTTTTGAGCAATATGTTGTGCAGTTGTAAAATTGCTCGAAGACATAGATTGAAATGATAACTCACTGTCTCACGATTTTTGTTTAAAAAGGAGACTCATTGTTTGAATTTTTTTTATGATGTGCTAACACGTAGACAAATAAGATCACAATTTCATCAATTGTGATATTTTTTTGTGGCTTTTGAACCCCAACGTCTTGTATCATATCACATAATATTCTGAATGTTCTCCTATCCATTCAAAGTTCACCAATACTTATTTCATTGCTCTTTTTTGTAAGGCTGAACATCCATTCCATACGCATAAATTATTTATCATCCCTACTTTTTATTTGACGAATCATATTTCGATGATATGCAAGTATTGCAATTTAATAAAGTATGACAACTAAACAAACCATGAGCATTCCATATATATTCCACAAAGTACACATTAATCTACGTCTTCTATGGTTAAACGATGATCATGCCATGTTTATTTACATCACATAACAACCGATGACAAATTAAACATAATTTTGAAGTCATAAGTTGTTCATTTAGGAAAAATTATAATTCCAAAAAATTATTTGGATAAAAAGATTTACTTACATATTATAGTTTTTTTCGATGGCAGCAACTTGGTTGGGAGAAGGAAGCTTCGATAGGGAGGAGGAAGAGAAGGGGAAAAGGGGAGAAGAAAGGGAGGAGGAGGAGGATTGGGGAGAAGCAACTTCGATGGCAATAGCTTCAGTTGGAAGGAGGAAGTTTCGATGGTAGCAACTTTAGTTGGGAGGAGGAAGCTTGGATTGAGAGGAGGAAGAAAAGGGGAAGGGGGGAGAAGAAAGGGAGGAGGAGGAAGGGGGAGAAGAAGCTTCTATGGTAGTAGCTCGGACGATCGAGCAAGGAGGAGGAGAAATAGGCGTTGAGAATAAGGGAAGAGAAAAAAGGAAGCGCGATCAAGAGGAAAAGAAGAAGGAGGAGAAGAAGAAGGAGGAGGAGGAGGAGGAGGAGAAGAATGGAGGAAGCTCAGGTGGGTGGGGAAGAGAAGGGCAAAGAAGACGCTCATGCGGAGAAGAAGCTTGGGTGAAGAAGAGACTCGGCTTGGGGCTGGGCTGTCAAGAAAAAGAGAAGAAGGAATTGGGAGAAATGAGTTTAGTGATAACCTGTTGGGAGGGATTTATGAAATCAGGGATATCAAACTCTTATTTTGATTTCGATTCTCGTCTACCAAGTACTAGGAATATGAATGAAACATATTTCATTCCCATTTCAGCCTTCTAAACTCGCCTACCAAGCACCCCCGATATAAGTTTTCCATGCAAAAAAATTTATTGTTATTTAATTGATAAAGATGAATGAATTATTTGTCATTTCCATCATTCATTATTATGGCAAATAGGCGAATACGTTTGCCCCCAACGCCCCCGTCAACCCGTCTCAAGGCCAACACAGAGGAGGTAAATCACTGGCGACTACTAGTATTTGGAATAGTGACTAGCACATAAGGAAAATATTTACCTCGGCTTTGCCAAGATTCGAACCCCAGACCTCATTATGACAACACCTCATGTGCTAGCCACTAGACCCATCCGAGGAGACATTTTCGTCATTTATAATGAAATATAAGATGGATAAATTTATGAATTCAATAGTTGATTAATATGTTAATAATTTTTTATTCACTTAAAATAAACAACTTTCCTTCCCTTCCTGTCATATCTCTCGTGGCATCCCTTCCTCAATCATTAGAGCCGTTAATATAAAAATTATTAACCAAATAATTTTTTTTATTTTCTCAAAAAATAAAAAATAAAAAATACAAACCAAATATTACCTTATCTTCTTCTTTTTCTCTTCACTTTCCTTTCCCACGATATTTTCACTTAGTTGTTTTTTTCTTCCCATTGTCCAAGTAAACAGAACATACAAGAATAATTTTATATGATTTGACATCTGTTCATGTCAATAGAGAGAATCTAGGTCTATTTTATTGGAGCAAAAATATAATTAAAATTGATGGATTTTGATGGAGTGAGGTCCACCGTTTGTGGATAATAGAAACTTTGATCGTTGGTTGTTACAACTTCAAATATAATCAGGAGACACATTGGCTTGAGTTGTTCTGTCCTACCTTTATGTATATGTTAATGGTTGTTGAAATGTCATGCAAATGGCAAGGTTAGTTCCATTTGAAAATTAATTTTGAACACGTAAGTGTGAATGAAAAATTACTTGATATGGCAGATCGGTGGCATGTCTTAATTTGGATCATCGGATTAAGATGGAGGTTCATCCAAATACGAGAGCACAGGTGCCTATTTGGATGATCCAATCTCAACTATTGAATTGAAAATGGAAGAATGTATCCAAATAAAGAGCCAAAATACTCTTTCAAATGGGACCATGATCTGAGGTGTTAATTTCAAAATGGATGACTCTGAGCCCAAGTGAAGGGAAATTGTGTTATTTGAGAAGGGCTGCGATCTGCATCATCTAATTCAAATTAGATGGATAAAATCTGATTAAACTAAGAAATTCTTTCAATCCAAAATTTGATATGTTACACACCCATCCGTGAGTACTTAATATTATATCCTAAATCTTAAATCATAAATCCTAAGTTCTAAAAAAATTAACACTAGATGCTCACGGATGAGTATGCAGCATATTAAATCCATTTCTAACCATTCACATAGTATAAATAAGTCTCTTACCTTATTATTTCATTCATTTAATTCAAAGCAAAAATAAGCATTGTATTACATACTTACGTTTGAAGAATTTAAGAAGTTTCTTTAGTTCGAAAGTCTTATGATTTATAGTGCTGTTATTATAAGATAAAGCCGTTATATTTTAGGAGACGATTGTCGTATTTCGTGAGCACCGTGTGAGGAGCAAATTCGACTTAAAAAGATAGACTCTAATGCTAACCTCGACTTCACTTCGTAAAAAAAAGGTTGGTGTTTTTTGTTTGAGTCTACTTAGAGTCACAAAATTTCTTATATTTCTTTTTTCCTATCGATTGCCAAATAAATATCTATCTATTTATCTATCAACTATTCTATATATATTTATTTGAACATCTCTTTGGGTTATATGCTCGCTTATAATATGATGAAATAGTTTGGGAGTTTAGAATTCATTCGGCCAAAAGTCACTCTGGATTTATCTGAGCCACGAGAGCATGCTTGCTTATAATCTGACCGAATGGTTCGGGAGTATGGAATTCATTCAGTCATTAAGTTGTTCTAGATTTATCTGAGCCACGAGAGCATGCTCGCTTATAACTTGATCAAATGGTTCAAGAGTTCATGATTGATTCTATCTAAAGGCTAGGGAGATAGCGCGCTGGCTCTGGTGGATGATTGGTTGACTGGTGGATGACTTCTTCAACTTGGAAAGGAACTTTCCTCCGATCCTGTGCATATAGTTAGACGATTTAACAAGACGTTAATGACCAAAGACTAAGGAAAGGATCCCTGGCAAGACCCTCCGACGCTCAAGTCAGTATATCACTAGATGGAGGAATGAAGAATAGTAGAGAAAGTGGTAGCACAAGAATAAAGCTCATATGATGCTAATTATATACCTTACTAATGGAGAGGATCCCCCTTTATATACCACCTCTCACAATCTCCATGATCGTGAGGTGGTCCATTACGTCAGAGTTTGTTAAGTGATCGAAAAAGTACAGTCTGGATGCTCCACAATGATAGTCCGATGAATCTTCCACTACAAGAAAAACCCTCATAGACATCGGTGGAACAATAACGGGTTTAAGCAAAAACCGATGTCTTTGAGTATTTTACACCAGTTTTTCCAAAAACCGATGTCTATAAGCGTAGATTTTCGCTCATAGACATCGGTTTTTTAAGCTGATGTCTATGAGCGCCTTTTTTTCGTTAATAGACATCGATTTTAACAGCGATTTTTAAAACCCGGTGTTTATGATAAAATAAAATAATTTAATTTTCACACCAATACTTAGCCGACACCCTTCTTCGCATTTCGAGAAAGGAGAGGTGACGAGTTTGTTTTGTTTTCTAGGGTTTTAGAGTAGTAGCGGCGGAGGGAGGCAAGATGAAGACGACTAGGAGGAAAGGTGATACTAAGTTCCACCGATCCGATGAAGACGACTTTAAATAGTCATCAAAGAAAATGGAGAAGAACCTCGACTACAACGGAGCTTCCCCATGGACGGATCGACGTTCGCGCAGATCGACCCGCTCCACTGGATCCTTGACATGAATTCCCTTGTCAGCGATGCCTACCGCGACGTTAGAAAACTCTGTGTGTTTCTCCTCCCGGTTGCGGCTTCCTCCTTCCCACTCGGCAAGGCCCTCACCATCTACTTCCAACCCCTTGGTCATCCCTTCCTCTTTTGCGGCGCCGTCCACCCTGCACGCCCATCCGCTCTCCTCTCCCTCCCTTGGCCTGACCCTTCCGAAGAACCCCCCATTCCTGACCCTAACCCTAATCCCCTCCAACTCGCGCTCACCTCCGCCAAGATCGGCATCTCGGTCAAGGACCTCGCCTCCTTGCCACCTGTCGCTTACGCCGTTGCGGAGAAGAAGGTCAAGCGACTCGCTCTTAGGGTTGGCGAGAACCTCTTCAATTCCATGCAGTCCTTCTGCGGGATTGACGGAAGCCGGCTCGTCATGCCCATGGATATCCTTGACCGGTGGTTCAAGAAGTTCCAGGAGCGAGCCCGGAAGGATCCCAGTTACCTCAAAGATTTCGCCTTGTGACAGACAGGTGAATGCCCAATCCCAAAGGTGATGCTTTTTGCAAGGATCTCTTTCCTTGATGGTATCGCGTTTCATATTATATTTTGGTTGCATCTGATTTGCTTGAATTGTATGATACTTCTTCTTTTCATGCCTCTTCATTTTTATGTCTCTCTCAATTAATCCAGGCGGATGATCTTTGATGTCCACTTTAACCGCCCACAATGTGTTTGTTGATTGTCCCCAACCAACTATAAAGCGATTTTGACATTGTTTGAAGTGAAGTTCCCAAAAAGTGATAGGATCTCAAGATATTATATATGGCAGGAGAAATAAGCTAAATTTTTCAGTAATTATTCCATTTTGGATTTATTCATCTCATTGAAGTAGTCAACTAGAAAACGTTAACTACAACATGCATCAAGAAACACTAAAAGATATCATAGCTTTGTTGAACTCCATTTTGCTTCATCATGCTTTAGTTATTCAGATGGTACAGCTAATTTACTCCTTCAGCACACAGTTTTATGGAAGGTGGCTGGAAAACTAATCATGCCAAAACCAAAGGGCTCAACATCTGAGATTAAAAAAGCTTCGTCGTCTGGACTTAAGTGGTCCTTTTCTCCTGGGACTAACCTGCTATCAGGTGGTGCTGCAAAACTTGAAAAAGAATTTAGGAAAAAACTAAATGAGTTTTCCAAGGAACTTAGAACATTCAGAAGTGTTGACTTGTCAGGTTAGCACACTGAACTGAACTTGTTAGAATGTATCTACAGCAAGTGATTACAGTTGTTCACTCTATAACTGATTATTTCTAAATCTAATATATGGTAATGAATATGCTGAGATAACTTTTCAGGGGATTAAACTTACATTTACTTTACCAAGGTAATGGAATACTTGTAGATATTTAACAAATTCATGATTCTGTTAGGTCGTAACTTTGGTGATGATGGTCTATTTTTTCTTGCTGAAAGCCTTGGTTACAATCAGGTTAGTTCTTTTCCTTCCTTTTCCATAACCTTACTTTTTTTTCTTGTTCCTACTTGTAACTATTGCTGAACCAGACTCTTAAAGGTATGACATTACTAAAGCAAGACATTTAAGCATAACTTTTTTTAGTGTCGTTTAGCATCTCATTAGTTTTTTTCCAAGTCTCAGGCAGCAGAGGAAGTTGATTTTTCTGGCAATGGGATTACAACAGTTGGCCTAAAGGCACTTGATGGTGTTCTTCATACGAATACCATGCTTAAAACTCTGAACCTATCAGGAAATAATATTGGCGATGAAGGAGCTAAGGTAAGTCCATTTTTTATTTTTTATTTTACTAATTTTTATGTTTACGCCTATTCATCTAGAAATAAGCAATTTGATTCTGCTAGAAGTACAATAGTGTATTGGAATACAAGAAAAATTAAAGTTCATTATCATCATTAATTGATAATTTGATATTAGATGATTTCTTTGACGGTAAATGACAAAATCCTTTAATGATATTAGATAAATTTACAGTGGTTGATATAGTAGGAATTCACACAAAGTAATTAGCATACTCCTAATTGTAGTTGCTAAATGCAAATACCCTACTATGTTTAGCTAGTTCATTTGACTGTATTTATCTTAGTTTGTTTAGGTCGGTTTTCTGCACTATGTTTAGCTAGTTCTTCTCTGCTTCCAAGAAAAGAGTAGAGAAGAAAGAACTAGTGGTTCCTAAGTGGATCAATTTAGTCCCGTTAAGCTACGACACTTGTTAGATGTAAGTTAGGAACTTGTATGCCCATCTTTTAACTTCCTTTTACTAAACTAAATGCCCACATGAACAATCTTAAAACTTTTACAATGTCCTCAGATATACTCTTGTGGAGTGTTTGTTTCCATGGTAGGTTAAAATGTTGAACTTAAAATTTTCTACTTTATGATATGTTAGTTTTCCATTAGTAGTTCCGATTAGAGATGCAAATTGGGTAGTGTCAAAGGGTTACGCCATACTAGAAGCTTGCAGGGCAAATCTAATTCTCGAGCCGTACTACAACCATGCCAAACTGAGCATAGTGCGGAAAGTGACTTGGATGGATCTCTATCATGCCTAACCCAGACACATTCCATTGATTCCTCTCTTCTGGTTTAGATAAAGATTGTTTGGAATTGTATGAGATTGTATTTACCTGTCTCTAGATGATCATAGCGTTCCTGCCAAGAACTCACACGCTGCTCCTTCCACTTCAATCATGCTTGCTCCTGAGGATTGTTTGATGTCCAAATCACACATCAGTTTCCTCACTTTCAATGCATCCTCTGTTTTACCAGTAATCGCATACAACTTTTGCAGAGCTACATATACACTTTCCTCCGGTGGCTCAAGCTCAATGAGATGCCTCGCCACCACTACGCCCAACTCGTAATCACCATGAGCAAAGCATCCACCTAAAAGTGCACGCCAAGTAGAGGCATTTGTTTCGAAAAGCATGCTCTCAAGCATTGATCTCGCCTTATCGAGATACCCCCCACGAGAAAGAGCATCGACCAAGCATCCAACATGTTCTGCCTTTGGCTCAACTCCATAAACCGTCTTCATGCAATTGAAGCCGATGATAGTAGTGTCAATCATGCCTACATGGCTGCAAGCCATCAAAATTCCGATGAAGGTAATCCTATCTAGTCGCAATCTGAACTTGATCATCCGTGCAAACAGGGAAAGAGTAGCCATTCCACATCCATTTACAGCCAATCCACACAGACTTAAGACTTACACACAATTGTATTCTATATGACCTTATTCTTGGACAATCTTTCATGTTTTTTATGAAATTCCTAGATCTTTTACACTTTGTTTCTGGTGTCCTTACTCCTTACACCTTATTTCCATGTGAAATTTTATAGGGTTTTGCAAGTCTTGCTGGAGCACTAGTTGAGAATAAGGCAATTCGATCTATACATCTCAAGCTAATAAGACTTACACACACTTAGATTTTCTATCCATGCAGTTCTTTCTTGCAGATTTAATTTCTTCATCAGATCTGTTGACTTTCCGGTATTTATTGATTGTACTACTTCTCAGCAATTATGTAAAACTATATTTCTTCTGGTTTAGGAAAAATAGCACTTCTAGATATTGGCAACAATGAGATTGGCCCCAAAGGCGCCTTTAGCGTCACTGAGTATGTTAAGAAAACTAAGTCCTTGCTATGGCTGAATCTTTACATGAATGACATTGGCGATGAGGTGTGGTTATTGACTATTGTTGCTTTATGCTCTGTTGCTTCACTTCTGAAACATAAATTATCATCTAAGGTGCATGATCCGGCGGTAAGAATGGAGGACCCACAGATGGGGTCCCGTCCGAGCGGAACCATAGATTACCCAGCCAAAAGTTTGGGTTTCCGACGCCAAAGCAGAAGAACCGGAGCCGAATGGCCGAGCGGAGGTGTCCGTTCGGCCGGAATCGAATGGCCGAGCGGAGGTGTCCGCTCGGCCGGAATCGTGGCGAGGGAACAGTGGTTAGCCGAACGGCCTATTCGATCGGCTCGGGATATGATATGTCAGCAAAGGCATGATGATTAGACTGTACGCAAGATGACACTATTAAAGGCCCCACCATCACGTCACAGATAGGTTGATACAGTAGCAGTATGGTCTTATGGATGCCCTTCTGACAGGTCCACACCTAGGCATGGTCGAAAGCAGGTGATCGCTTCGATTGGTGTGCCCAGGCTCCTTCGAGAGGTCTATATAAGGCCTCCATTTCTTCAACCGGAGGTACACACAAGTCTCCATTTTCTAAGCCACTTTCTCATTCCTTCGCCTAACTTGAGCGTCGGAGGGCCGTCGCCGGGACACCCCCCCCCCCGGCTCGGTTTTGTTGCAGGTTCGCCGGAGCACTTGAGGATACAGCAGGGAGCGCCATATCCCCAGCGTCCATTGATACTGGTTCGGACAGGATCAATTTGGCGCCGTCTGTGGGAACGCACCTGCATCCGAGCAGAGGCAATGGACGAGGCTGGAAGACTACATACCGTGGCACTCTCACAAGAAGAGTTTGACGCTATAGTCGAGGCGAGGGCAGCCAAGGCAGTGGCGCAGCAAAAGGAGAAAGCACAGGCTGAACGAGCGCAACAGCAAACAACCTCGGCTTCAGCAGGCCGGGCGGCGCAACAGGAGGGTTCCCTCAGGCACTCTTCCGTACTCCCCCAGAAATCGCGCCCGCTCACGGGGAGCAAGGATCTTCATCCGATGAGCCTCCCGTTCGGGATCATAGGAAGGGCAAAGCTCCCCAAGCGAACGCACCACCCGAGCAGGTTCACCGACAGTTCTCTGAAGCCATACATCGGGATCCGTTACCAAAATACTATACACCACCGCCGATCGGAGCTTACAATGGGACGACTGACCCCGACGATCACTTGGGGAAGTTCGACAGCATCGCCACCTTGCATCAGTACTCCGATGGCGTAAAGTGCCTGGTATTTCTCACCACTCTATCGGAATCTACACATAGGTGGTTTCGGAGGCTACCGGACGGCTCTATCACTAGTTTCCCGGAGTTCCGAAAGGCATTTCTTCATCACTTTGCGAGCAGCCGACGTTATCAAAGGACAAGCGTCAGCCTGTTCACCATCAAACAAGAACCAAGAGAATCTCTCCGGGCGTATATACAGCGATTTAATCAGGTAGCGATGGACATCCCCACAGCCACCTCGGAGACAATGGTAAACGCCTTCACGCAAGGCCTCGCGGAAGGGGACTTCTTCCGCGCGCTCATTCGCAAACCGCCCAGAGACTACGACCACATGCTACACCGGGCGAATGAGTATATAAATGTGGAAGAGGCGGAGGCTGCCCGACGGAAGGAAACTCATGCCGAACGTCCGGCCCATGCCGAACGGAAGCACTCAGCCACCAAGAGGACCAAGAGTTGAGGCATCCCGGGCACATGCGAAGTCCCCGGTGGTCCAAGAGGTAGCGGCCGAGCGGCCAAAGATGAAGAAAAAGAGGGTATGGACCCCAATGTTTTGCTCTTTCCATAATATCGACTCCCACAACACCCGCGACTGTCGGGGCCTGCCTTCAATCACCCATCCCGTACGACGGGTGGCTCACCCGACCGCCGGCAGCGGCATCAAGAGTCGGTCGGCGAACATATAGAAGATCTCCCGAACAGTGTTTCCCTCCAAGGCATGAAAATCGCTCTCGAAGGTCCAATGAGCGACCTAGGCAGTCCGCTCAGGAAGAGGAGAACAAAAACAACACCTCCCGGGGAGAAATCAATATTATTGCGGGTGGGCCGACCGGAGGAGATTCACACAGGCGAGGAAGGCCAGCGCCCGGCAGCTCAGAATCCATGAGGTGGGTTGCAGCCGAGAAAAGGCGAGCGGACCCGAGATCAGTTTCGGGCCCAAGGATCTTGAGGGAGTTGAAGTGCCGCATGATGATGCCCTTATCATCAAAGCGGTGATAGCCAACTACACCATCCACCGTATCTTCATTGACACTGGCAGCTCGGTCAACATCATCTTCAGAAAAGCCTTTGATCATCTACAAATCGATCAAGCCGAGCTGTTGCCCATGACAACCCCCCTTTACGGGTTTATGGGCAATGAGGTTCTTCCGGTCGGACAGGTAAGATTGGCTATCCCTTTAGGGGAAGAACCGCTCCGGAGAACGAGGACAACAAACTTTCTGGGGCGACCGGCGTTAAGTGAATTCCGAGCTGTTGTGTCGACGTTCTATCGAAGATCAAATTCGGTCGAGGACAAAATCGGTGAAGTGCGAGGAGATCAGTTAGCTGCTCGGAAATGCTATGTGGAAATGGTTCGAGCCGAATCCAGGGCTCCACGCCGAGGTACACGCCATAACCGAGAAACCTCCTGCTTTAATTTATGATGAAAAGGAGGAGGTTCAGATCCATCCGAGCCGATCGGAGGCTACAACCTTTATTGCCGCCGACCTGGAGGAAGAACAGAAAGAAGAAGTGGTTAAATGCCTCCAGATGAATCATGACGTCTTCGCTTGGTCGACGCATGAGCTGCCCGGTGTCTCCCCTAGCATAGCCCAACATAAGCTTCACGTTCGGCCGGACGCTCGGCCAGTAAAACAAAGGAGAAGAGATTTCAGCGCCGAGCAGAATATTATCATTCGAGCAGAGGTAGAAAGGCTCTTAGAGGCCGGCCACATACGGGAGGTTCAATTCCCAAGCTGGTTAGCAAATGTGGTGCTCGTCTCCAAGCCGGGCAACAAATGGAGGGTGTGCATCGACTTCAGAGATCTGAACAAAGCTTGCCCGAAGGATTTCTACCCTCTACCCCGAATCGACCAGCTCGTAGATTCTACAGTCGGATGCGAGCTTATATGTATGCTGGACGCCTACCAAGGCTATTATCAAGTGCCGCTCGCCCCGGAGGATCAGGAAAAAGTTAGCTTCGTTACACCGGACGGGACGTATTGCTATACGGTGATGCCGTTCGGACTGAAGAATGCCGGAGCAACATATCAAAGATTGATGAATAGGGTCTTCCGCGAGCAAATCGGACACAACCTGGAGGTCTATGTAGATGACATCCTCATCAAGTCCTTCCGAGCGGCCACTTTATGCGAAGATATGGAAGAAACCTTCCGTACACTCAGAAAATATGGGGTCAAGCTAAATCCTCATAAGTGTTTGTTTGGCGCCAAATGAGGACGTTTCTTGGGCTATATTGTGACCGAACGGGGTATTGAAGCTAATCCTAGCAAGGTGAAGGCTCTTCAGGACATGCCACCACCCAGAAACATGAGGGAAGTACAGAGGCTGACCGGTCGGATTACAGCGCTATCACGCTTCATCTCCAAGACTGCCGACCGGAGCCTTCCGTTCTTCAAAGTCCTTCGCAAAGCTACAAAGTTCCAATGGAATGAAGACTGCGATAGGACCTTTGAAGAACTAAAGACGTACTTAAATTCCCTACCTGTGCTGGCCAAGCCAGCTATCGGCGAACCGTTGCACATTTATTTATCCTCAACCGAGCAGGCTGTGGGATCAGCGTTAGTCCGGTCGGGAGGTGAGGAGCAACCTGTATATTTCCTTAGTCATATCTTGAAAGATGTTGAAACCCGCTACACCGGACTCGAGAAGTTGGCCTTTGCTCTGATCCTGGCCGCTCGGAGACTTCGTCCTTATTTCCTGGCGCACATGATTATCGTCAAGACCAATAGCCCGTTGGGACGAGTGCTTTTAAATCCAGAAGCTTCCGGACGGCTCATCAAATGGACAACTGAGCTA
The DNA here is from genome assembly GCF_018446385.1 of Zingiber officinale. Classification (NCBI taxonomy): domain Eukaryota; kingdom Viridiplantae; phylum Streptophyta; class Magnoliopsida; order Zingiberales; family Zingiberaceae; genus Zingiber; species Zingiber officinale. The sequence continues at coordinate 40,303,270 of NC_056000.1, forward strand.
AGCGAATTTGATATCCAATATCAACCCCGCTCGGCTATCAAGGCACAAGCCTTAGCCGATTTTGTGACGGAGGTGCAGGACCCGGAACCCGAAGCTGTGTGGAAAGTGTTCGTGGATGGATCGTCCACTAGACACGGGAGCGGTATTGGCATAGTTTTGCTGTCCCCACAAGGAGAGCAGATGCAGCTCTCCGTCCGGCTAGATTACGAGCGACCAACAACGAAGCCCTTATTGCTGGATTGCAGGCCGCTCGGCACGTTGGAGCCGTCCGGGTCATCCTCTATTCAGATTCCCAGTTGGCTGCTCAGCAAATCTCGGGGATTTTCAAGATAAATAGTACAAGGCTCAAGCTCTACGTGGCAGCTATTGAAAAACTTAAGCTCAACTTTAGGGAGGTGATTATTCAGAAGATCCCCCGGGCGGAGAATCAAGTGGCGGATGAATTGGCCAAGCTGGCAAGCGCGTTATCCCCGGTCGGCTCTCAGAAGTCTATCGAGCAAGTATCTTTAGTAGCACATGTCGATCGGATGGAGGGCATCACATACCCGAGCGACTGGAGGACAACTATTGTGGAGTTTTTGCGCTCGGGAGCTACCCCCTCCGACCGGGAAGAAGCTCATTTACTGAAGAGAAGGGCTAGTCGGTTCACCCTCGTAGGAGATCAACTCTACAAGAAGGCCTTCTCCCGTCCGCTCCTAAAATGCGTCAGCTGGGAAGATGCCGAGTACATCCTTCGAGAAGTGCACCAAGGTTCGTGCGGTGGACATCCAGGCGGACGGTCGTTAACCAGGAAGATTTTGCTAGCCGGGTATTTTTGGCCAACACTTCAAAAGGATGCTGCCCGGACCGTTGCAAATTGTCTATCCTGTCAGAAGTATCACAACATGTCCCACCGACCGGCAGATGAGATGAAAGCATCAACTGTGGCCTGCCCGTTCGACCAATGGGGGATGGACATCGTGGGACCCTTCCCCATGGCTACCGGGCAGCGGAAGTTCTTATTGGTGGCGGTCGACTACTTCTCAAAATGGGTAGAAGCCGAGCCACTTGCAAAAATATCCGAGCAGATGGTTAAAAAGTTCATATGGCAAAATATCATCTGCCGCTTTGGCATCCCGAGACGACTCGTCTCCGACAACGGACGTCAATTCACTGGGAAGCTGCTCGGGAAGTGGTGCGAAAGTTATGGCATCGAGCAGCACTTCACATCGGTGGCATACCCCCAGAGTAACGGTCAGGCCGAGGTAACCAACCGAGAGATTCTCAGAATTTTACGGGCTCGGCTCGACCATGAAGGAGGCAGCTGGGTAGACGAGCTGCCGGGCGTCCTATGGGCTCTCCGCACGACACCAAAGGAGGGAACGAGCGTCACTCCATTTCACTTGGTATATGGAAGCGAAGCAGTCATCCCGATTGAAATTGGGGTGGAGTCCGTTCGGGTACAAAATTATGATGAAGATAACGCCGAACGGAGGAGCATGGAGCTAGACTTGGTCGAAGAGGAAAGAGCTAAAGCGTCCGTCCGGCTGATGGCGTACCGGCAACGTATGAAACAGAACTACAACCGGCGCGTGATCCCCAGAGCCTTTCAAGTAGGCGACCTAGTCTGGAAGAAAGTCAAGTCGGTCGGAGATGTCGGCAAGTTGGAAGCTCCCTGGGCAGGATCCTTTGAAGTGGTCGAGAAGCTCCGTTCGGGCGCTTATTACCTCAAGGATGCGGAAGGTCGGATACTGGATCGGCCATGGAGTGCAAATCACCTTCAGCCATATAGAGCTGGGTGATAGGTGCGCTTTTGCTCTATTTTGTGTAAATTCAAAATAGCTGTACTCCTTTTATCGCAGGAAACAAATTATTCCCAAGGCATTCTGTGTTCATAACCGAACGGTTGGTTATCCGAAGGCCCCGTGCCGTTCGGCCGGTGGTAAATTATCCGAGCCAAAGGCTCGAGTATCGAAGGCCCCGTACCATTCGGACGGAGGTATATTAGCCGAGCCAAAGGCTCAATTCCAAAGGCCCCGTGCCGCTCGGCCGGAGGTAAATTATCGGAGCCAAGCGCTCGACGACGAAGGCCCCGAGCTGCTCAGCCGGAGGTATATTGTACGAGCCAAAGGCTCATTTCCGAAGACCCTGTGCCGTTCGGCCAGGTAAACGTTGTCCAAATTAGGCTTATAAGCCCGACGAGCTCCGTCGTTAAAGATCGAGAGCCGCGCCGACCGGCTATAAACATCCGCGCCGACGAGCTCCGTCGTTAAAGATCGAGAGCCGCGCCGACCGGCTATAAATATCCGCGCCGACGAGCTCCGTCGTTAAAGATCGAGAGCCGCGCCGACCGGCTATAAATATCCGCGCCGACAAGCTCCGTCGTTAAGTCGCGCCGACCGGTTATAAATATCCGCGACGAGCTCCATCGTTAAAGATCGAGAGCTACGCCGATCGGCTATCCGAGCGGAAGACCGACGAGTTCCGTCGTTAAAGATTGAGAGCCGCTATATATATCCGCGCCGACGAGCTCCATCGTTAAAGATCGAGAGCCGCCGACCGGCTATAAATATCCGCCGACGAGCTCCGGCGTTAAAGATCGAGAGCCGCCGACCGACTATAAATATCCATGCCGACGAGCTCCGTCGTTAAAGATCGAGAGCCGCGCCGACCGGCTATAAATATCCGCGCCGACGAGCTCCGTCGTTAAAGATCGAGAGCCGCGCCGACCGGCTATAAATATCCGAGCGGAAGACCGACGAGCTCCGTCGTTAAAGATCGAGAGCCGCGCCGACCGGCTATAAATATCCGCGCCGACGAGCTCCGTCGTTAAAGATCGAGAGCCGCGCCGACCGGCTATAAATATCCGAGCGGAAGACTGACGAGCTCCGTCGTTAAAGATCGAGAGCCGCACCGACGAGCTCCGTCGTTAAAGATCGAGAGCCGCGCCGACCGACTATAAATATCCGCGCCGACGAGCTCCGTCGTTAAAGATCGAGAGTCGCGCCGACTGGCTATAAAAACCGAGCGGAAAACCGACGAGCACCATCGTTAAAAATCGAGAGTCGGTCCGGCGACTATAAATACCCCGGGCGGACGAACGAATATCAGAGAATAAGAAATCACGGAAACCACAAGTATTAAAACATTTAGGCCCGCTCGGGCGTTGGCCCTTCGATACTTGGCGTTTGTCGACTTCGCACTGGCTAGATACGTGCAGAGCGAGTAGGCCATCCCGCTCGGACTTTGTTTTATGGGTTAGGCTGATCGGCCACGTGACGGAGAACACTTAGAGCATGATTGATTCTAAGCATAAACGTTAAGCAAACAGAAGAATATTATGGATAATGATCAGGAAGACGCAAGCAAAGACATAATTGCATTAAAGGGAAAGCATGCCGGACGACAAGTACAAAAAGTTGCGCTGGGCGTAAGAAGCGCAAAAACAAGATAGAGACGAGGAACACTCTTCACTCGGGGTCTTCGAAGTTGAAGAAACCGTCCGGAATGTCGTCTATCATGGCCGCCAGATCGGAGGCGGGAATGTGCATTCCCGCAGGAAGGTGACCACCCTTCTTCAAGTAGGCCATAGTGACCTTAACGGCCTCGGCAAAGGTTGAAGAGACGTTGCCGCCAAATTTCATGCCGAACCTCTCCGAGCGGAGGTAATCTTGACGTGCAGCAGCCAGACAACTCGGCTCCCCTTCCTTGTACTTTCTGAGCGCCACCCGGGAGGCAATTAGTGAATCTTGAAGAACTTTCTGGTCCACCTCTACTTTAGTGCGTTCAGCTGAGCGCCCATCCCGTTCGGTAGTTAGTTGGGCTTCCAGCTCCTTAGATCGCTGATCTAGGGCTCGGACTTCAACTTTCATCTTGTCCAGATCAGCGATCGCCCGCTTCTTCCGGCTACTGGCGCGCTTCACGCCTTCGTCGTGTTTCTTCACCAAGCCTTCAAGTCGAGCCACCTCTGTAGCCAGGTCGGCGGCCTTCTTCTGTTCGGCCTCGCGGGCTTGTTTCTCCCGCTTGGCCGATGGACCCCCCGAGACTTGGAGCTTTTCCATAAGATCCTCCAGCTCGGCCAGCCGATGGCTAGTGGCGATTTGCTCAGCTCAATCAGAAACCAAACAATAGCAGCTGACCTACCTACCGAGTGGCTGCGCGGGATGCAGGGGTCGAACGCGGTGTTGCTGGGCCTGATCCTGGGCGGCATGATGGCGTTCGACATGGGCGGACCCATCAAGGTTATTTCATGAACGGGGCTTGATGGCCGATCGGCAGACAATAAATATTCCTCCGATGGGAATCGAAGGGTAGTCTTGATGGTCGGGTGGTCGGCCGGCGGTCACCTGTCCCGAGGACTCCCTATGGTTGAAGTTTCGCCCAACCGTAAGCGACGACGAGTCCGTGGAGGAGAGCCGGAGGGCTTGCGGTGGGCGAGGCCACGGGGTCCTGATCTGCGAGGCGTGCATATGGAGAAGCGATCTCGATCGGCGCTGTGGTTCACCCTCTGGGGGGAAGGCTGGACTCTCTTCGACGCTTCCGCCGAACTTCCAGTGGTGAATCTCCGGCCTGGGGACTCCCAGCTCGGCAGAGGAAACAGGATCCGCCTCAACCTTCGTTGAAGCGGGTTGGGTGACTTCTCGGACTGCGTCCCCCCTCTCCTGCATCTGCCGGGATAAGACCCCGCTCGGCGAGTTCTTTTTGGTAGCCGCCTCAATTTCCACGGCCCTCAATTTCAGATGATCGGTAGCCTTGGGGCGCCACATGACTTCAGCTGCGGTGGAAGAAATTAAAATCGGTTAGACAAAAAGCGAAGGAGTAAAGAGTCCTTACCCATGCGGTAGGGGAGATTGGCCCGAACGGAGATAATCCAAAATGTACAACACCCCTTGAGAAGCAACTGGTCGATATCGCTGACCGGACAAGCAATTTGCCGCATGAAGGTAGGCCGGAATTTGCCGAGCTCCTACTGGGTCAAGACAATGTCCGCCATTTGGTTCGAACGCTCGGGAAGTCGTATATAGAAGAAGAACTCCCTCCAGTGCTTGTTGGAGGTCGGCATGTTCTCAAAAAATTTGAAGCCTATTCTACTTTGGAAAATAAAAGTACCCAACTCGGATTGTTTGGGGTAGAAGAAGTAGTGGAATATTTTGGGGTCAAGTGGGATACTGTGCAGCCTAAAGAGGACGACAATCCCGCCTAAAGGAATTCGGCACGAGTTGGCCGAGCGGGATGCGGAAATAATTACAAACTTCCAAAATAAATGGATGAGTAGGAAATCTAAGGCCGCCCTGGAATTGGTCCAGAAAAAAACAAATAGTACCGATCGGCGGGTTATGGGGCCGGTCGGTCGGGCCGGCTACAACTATTTCATGGTCGTGCGGGATCCCGTAGGTTCTAACAACGCGCCGGGCGTGCTCCTCATCTAACCTACTCTCCATACTCATATACCACGGACCGTGAACCTCGGTGGCGGGTGCAGAAGTGCTCGCCATGACTAAAGAAGGGAAGGAACCCTAGCAATACTCGGAAACAAGGGGACGAGAGAAGAGAAGAAGCTTACTGAGGGAAGATCAAAGGAAAGAAGCCCAGGAACTCGAAAACCACCGGAAAGCAAGCACGGGGAGTCGCAGGAGTAAGCTAGCGGCAGGCAGCTTCGACGGAGGACGTGCGATGAAACAGAGAATGCGGCGTGAAGGCCAAAACGAGGGCTTTATACAAACGAGACCGCTTAGCCTCGTCCGTCGGATGAAGGGCACAAGAGACGAGGTTATCATCTAGCCGTTTATTTCAAAACAAAGGGCGTCCCATCGTATGAAGCGTCACCACCACTAGAGACAAGCCACGTGGCGCTCTGTCACCAAGCGCAATTAATGCGCCCATACCGCGCATGCTTCGGCTTAATGAAAAAGACTTGCGTGATTTTCGAGAGGATTTAGACAAGCAAACATCCACGTTGGGCGCCAAGGCATACAAAGCGAAGAGCCGAGCGGCTAAATTTGGCATGAGGGCCGAACGACTCAAGGGATATCAGCAGCAGCGATAAGGCGACGACCGCCCGCTCGGACACACAGTCCAGTCAGTCGGACTCACTGCCTCCTTCGACTAGACTTGAAAGGGAGGCAAGTGATCCGGCGGTAAGAATGGGGGACCCACAGATGGGGTCCCGTCCGAGCTGAACCAGAGATTACCCAGCCAAAGGTTTGGGTTTCCGACGCCAAAGCAGAAGAACCGGAGCCGAATGGCCGAGCGGAGGTGTCCGTTCGGCCGGAATCGAATGGCCGAGCGGAGGTGTCCGCTCGGCCGGAATCGTGGCGAGGGAACAGTGGTTAGCCGAACGGCCTATTCGATCGGCTTGGGATATGATATGTCAGCAAAGGCATGATGATTAGACTGTACGCAAGATGGCACTATTAAAGGCCCCACCATCACGTCACGGACAGGTTGATACAGTAGCAGTATGGTCTTATGGATGCCCTTCTGACAGGTCCACACCTAGGCATGGTCGAAAGCAGGTGATCGCTTCGATTGGTGTGCCCAGGCTCCTTCGAGAGGTCTATATAAGGCCTCCATTTCTTCAACCGGAGGTACACACAAGTCTCCATTTTCTAAGCCACTTTCTCATTCCTTCACCTAACTTGAGCGTCGGAGGGCCGTCGCCGGGACACCCCCCCGGCTCGGTTTTGTTGCAGGTTCGCCGGAGTACTCGAGGATACAGCAGGGAGCGCCATATCCCCAGCGTCCATTGATACTGGTTCGGACAGGATCAGTGCATATATATCTCATTGGAAATCATATAAATGAATTGATGTTACTCATCTTTATTGCTGCTGAGGAATTTATTTACTTTCCATGTACTCTTAGTGATAAAAGTGAATTTATTATTTGCAAACTAAAAGTGAATTTATTTACTTTCCATGAACTCTTAGTGGTAAACAGTTATATCATTTGGGTCGACTACTAATGAATTGAATTTGAAAGATTAAATTGCTGTTTATGTAGTTAGATTAAAATTTTTAGTTTGGATTATATTAAGTTCCCAGGAATGATAGATCTATCACTATATGATGTGGTTGAGATAATTGATGAATGTTTTTCTTTTTAAGCATTCCAATTAGTCATCTTGTTACATGGTGCTCTTACTACTTTTTCAATTATGATTTTTGGTCTTGATTTACTAATATATTATTTATGTGTTTTTACAGTTTACAAATCTCAAGTACTCCAAAGTTGAAATTGATGAAGTGCGGTTCGAGTGGGCTGAATGCATGCTAGATTACATTTGAGTAGGAAATGTATTTGATTTTTGAAAACTTTGGATGATGTATGCATTTGCATGGAATGTAAATTGCGGATATTATCTTGATGTGTACAATATTTATTACCTTTTGATGTTGTGAAAAGAATTTGTGCATTTTATGGATACTGTTGTAAGAAGAATATTTATGTAATTTATGAATATTTGTGTATTTTATGGATACTAATGGAAGAAGAATATATGTAATTTGTGAATATTTGTGTATTTTATGGATACTGTTGTAAGAATAATATTGGTGTATTTTATCATTTTTTCACTGTTTCAGAAATTGAATTTATGATGTTAAAAAATAATGAAATTACATCGGTTTTCCACCGCTGCAAAATCGGTGTTATTGTTGTATATCGCTGCCAAAACTAGTGTTATTAACATATAATATTACATCGGTTTTACACCGTTGATGAAACAGTGTCGTTAAGTGATACTACACCGGTTAATAACCGATTTGAACACCGGTGTCGTTAAGTGATACTACACCGGTTTTAACCCGATGTCTAAAATGGCAGACCTTTTACATCGACTTCATAGACATCAGTCGAAAATGTAATAGACACCGGTGGAAAACCGATGTCTATGAGGGTTTTTGTTGTAGTGAATTCTTTCTACCCACAGATATACTTCTTTTGTCGTGTATGCTCCTGCACTATTATTGAGGCGATTAAAGGAATATGCTATTGTGATTAGCTGACTTATGAGAGACATAATAACATTGAAGAAGACTTTCAAAAGAATATTCCCTTATAAGTTTTGGTAAGTTGTTATAATATTGTTAGAAGTTGTCTGCTGAGTATATCTCAGTCGGTCCATAAGGCCGACCATATTTATACCTACCTTTGTATTAATCTGCTTCATTGTGCGCCAAATACTATAAAAGTCCATTCAAAGATGATATGGTGCTCACAATATACCAATAATCTAGTTAAGGAGTCATATGATCAATTGTATATTAAAGCAACATTTAATAGACAATATGATATCAGGTCATCTTAAATTTGGCCAACCTTTACCTAATTGGGCGTTCGTATGAAGCCTCCAAAGGATAGGTGCCTTTTAAGCTTGGCTGACCTTTCCCCACCTGAGCATATATTGCAAGCTTTATAAGTCTGAGTGTCTTTAAGCTCGGTCGGTCTTTTACCGGTCGGGCAGACACAGAGACCCTATGCTCGACATCCTTCATCCGACTGATTGTGTATTAAGAACTTTTACTAGGCTAAGGGCGCTAAGCCTAGCTGGCCTTTTGCCCGGCCAGGCATACACAGAAAGCCTTATATTCGAGCAGCTTTTATCCAACTGATTGTGTATTAAGAACTTTTACAAGGCTAAGGGTGCTAAGCCTGGCCGACCTTTTGCTTGGCCGGGCATACACAGAAAGCCTTATGTTCGACCATCCTTCATCTGACTGATCATATATTAAGAACTTTTACTAGGCTAAGGGTGCTAAAATCGACCGACCTTTTGCCTGGCCGAGCATACATAGAAAGCCTTATATTCGATAGACCTTCATCCTGCCATGCGAGCATAAAGAGTTTTAGAAGGCTTAAGTGCCTAGAGCCCGGTCGACCTTTCTTCTGGTCGGGCACTTTTGAACCCATCTAGCCATTCGTCACTCGAGTGTATTATTTCTCTAGTTCTAGAGTAAACTAGGTTTGTAGCTAGTCCGCCTTATCTGAGAATCCTGCTTTAAGGCCATGCGGGCAAAACTTGAGGACTTTAGGGTTGGGTGATCAACAGAACTAAGTGCAAAATGCTCCTCTATCCTGAATTTGACCGCCACATCACCTTGCCTTTGACTACCACGTCATCTTCTGGATCCACTCGCTATAACCGATATCACTAGTCTCCCCTCTAAGCCTAGTCGAAGGAGGCATAGTCGAATGACTGGACTCGAGTTCTAGTCCCGCTTGCCTGCCCTTTTATACTTGGCGATTTCCAAGACTTATATTTTGGACCATGCCATAGGTACTGGATGATGTTTTTTTTTTTTTTCAAAAATGATCTGCTTTCTACTAGGGCTAGTACTGAGGACATGCGAAAAGGTATTTTTTACAACAAAAGATTTTGCTTATCACATCCCTCATAAATGTCTATTTATGGGAGAAGGCCACGTGACTCTATACTCATTCTCTGCAACGTTTACTGACATCTACTACTTCATATAACGCATTGGCATGTTCAATTTTGCAAATCAGCGATCCTCCTTATGCAGACCATTTCAATCTAACGGTGATAATTAACTTCTTCTTTATAAAACCCTACACATTAATTATGTGGCCTCCACACTTTGCCTTGCATCTTTCTCAATCTTTTTCTCCGGCGACCTTCCTCCTTCCACATTATTTCCTTCTTAAGTCCCAAATAACCTAGTAAATTACTCGTCCTCCGTCTAAGTTTTGTTCTATTATAGCCCAAGAGTCCTTTATCCCTTGGTATTCCTCTACTTCTTCAAGTTTCGACGCCTTTGACCGGACTTACCTCTACTCAAGATATTAAATCTCTCATAAGTATCGTATCCGTCTTCCTTCCCTAGATGATCGTCCTCACCTTCCTCCCGATAACCATGTCACTTTCTTTGTCAATCAATTAATGGTCGGTCTACGTTTTCCTATCCATCCATTTTTATTAGAGGTAAGTCTGTATTTCCATATCCCCTTACAACAATTTGTTCCAAACGCTTTTCGGTATATGTGTGAGATATTTATGTTGTTCCGTCTATTCAACATTCCTTCTACCCCTCGCAATATATACCTATTTACCTACCCCAATAAATCAGAATTTGGGGCTTTTCTTTTTTAGTCTCGCCCAAAAGCGGTCTTCTTCGAGGACATGTCATCCTTAAACAACAGTTGGAAATCTCATTTCTTCTTCATAGAAATGCCTGACTCCCCCACTTGGTCCACTGCTTGGCAATATTCTTTTCCTCCTCTTCCAGATCCTACAAAGCTTAAACAAGATCCTATCCTTGTTTCTTATCTTCCTAAGCTGAATAGCCAATAGTTTAAGATTCACCAGTGGTTGCAAGAAGGATTTTTGTATCTATTTAGTTTAAGCCCTATCCAAAAAAAAACTATCCTGCTCGTTTGGTAAGTTTTAATAATTTAATCTTTATGTTATCACTAATTAAGATATTTTTATTTTGTGTAGTGGATGCTATTTTGAAAGTTCTGATTTCTAAAGAGATTATCCTAGCTAAGGGAGAGCTTCTCACTTCGGAGAAGGAGCTTTTGACCAAGCTAGGTCTACCCTCAATCGTCCCTACTAGTGGGGCCTCCCTAAGCCACGCAACTGAGGCCACTATTCCTGGAGAGTTGCCACATGTTCCACCTTCAATACCTAACACTGTTCCTTCGGAGCAAGAGGTTGCCTTAAAGAAGAAGCGCAAGGGGAGGAAACTCACCCTTTCCCTACTCCCAAGAGACCAGCACTCTCTGCTCCGAAATATATTGCCCAGGAAGATGAATGAGAGCCCTCTCCCGAACAGACCTTATCCTCTCTCTATCTTGCCCTCTCAATACCTGCTCCCGTTCAAACTCAAGAAGATTTTTCCTTACCGAGCAGTTCACTAACTCCAGGCTTATTGACATCCTCTCGGGGAAAATCCAGTGCAATTGTACAAGAAAAGTTTGGCTCATCACCCACCCTTTTTTCTTTACCTTCTGCCCAAGCTTCAATTTCTCTAACATTTCTCCTTCCCTTTACTCTCCCCATCTTATTAGTAAATAATCTAATAAATGCTTGGTCAGATGCCAAAAATTGGCTTAGTGAACTCTCCCCTAAAGAGTTAGCAGACGAGTTTTCATATGAGCAGACTAAGGTATTGTAGTTTTAATTAATTATCTTTTATCTATGTCAGTTGCTCCTAACCATGCTTATTTTTCAGCGTTGGGCAATTAGTATGAGCGTCACTCACCAATTGCATGACTTAACTCAAGAAAATGAGCTACTAAAGCAGCAAACTTATGATGCAATTTATATAAGGGTCTTTGAGCAAATAAAAGAATTTTCTGTTCAACTCTAAGAGGCTCAAGAGTTAGCCAAAGCTGAGCTTGAGAAAGCGACCCAGTGCAAGGTCACCTTGGATTATATTGAAGTTCAACTTCGATCAGAGACAAGTCTATGAGGATACACAAACAAAGTTGGATGAACGAACTGCCAAGAACGTGTAACTATCTGCTCAATTATAAACACAAGAGGTCGCTCATACTACCGAGCTAACTACTAAAGAATCCGAGCTGGTGACACAAAAGGCCAAGCATGATTCCTTACTATCGGATCTGATGATTGCCCAAATTGAGATGACAACAATCCAGGTAGAGTTAAAAACCTATCAAGCGGGGGAGGATGAGCGATTTAAAGCAAAGAAAAATGAGCTTTTCCAAACGCCAGAGTTTAATGCACCGATTGTCTATTCCGTCATCAGAGCACTTATAATTTGAGCAAAAGGTGCAATGGAACAACTACAAGAAGGCGGATACTTAACTTCTGATCCTCCCACCAGTTCCTTAGATTACAACTAGATAACCTAAAATGCTCCCCCAACCTGTATCCTAATCTTTCATGATTTGCCTTGTTTTCTATTAACTTATGAACTTAATGACTCGAATATCGACATTCACTATATGCTAGTTTTTAAGTTTTTATTAATTTTAGAAAGCACTTTTATTCTAAAATTGTACCATTTAGTAACTAATGTTCCTCCTTTAGCTTGTGCCATAAAGCTTGTCCAGGCAATAAACTAGACGAGATAAAGTAAAGATTATTATAGAAAGATAAACCTTCCTAGTTTTTATTTAGCATCAAATGCGTTCGATCCTTAAGGCCGAGTGGACTATGGCATCTGACCCTCAAGGCCAAGCAAACTTTTGCTCAGGTTTACGCCATCTTAGACTATAATCCTTAGAGTAGGACAAGCTACTGCTTATTCAAAAGATATTTATGACCGGCCATAATTGAATTTGTTTGGAGTGAAAAATTAATCCCCACAAATTCGACCAAGTTTTAATTTACTGTCTTTCTGCTTGAGTTATAAAAACTCATTCGAGTCTATTGCTAAAGAGTTACACAGAAAACCAAGCTCACCTCGGTAAAAGTACCGACACCTCAAGATAAATGGACATTAAATCAGTTACCGTTGCATGCTTTTTATTGGTGACACGTGTGTATATGCCATTATTGTTAGAGCAATCTAGGTGCCCTAGATTTTGATATTTTGGCAAAGGTTTAAGTTAGCTTGCCTAGCAGTCCGACTCTGGTGCCCAAAGAGTTCTTTGAGATTGTTCATTATATCATAAGCAGTTGGTAAATCTAGATGCTGATGTTGCAATACATTTGACATTGAAGCCAAAATGTAACATCACGCCATCTCATCTGCTTTTACCCATTTCTTATGATACTCAATCTCCTCTGGGGTAAAATCATCATTAGGTGTATCTAGGCATACCTCTGATAGTACAAACTTATAGCTTTCAGCAGTTAAGATAATATCCAGGTTTCTTTTTCAGTCTATATAGTTGGGACCAGTAAGTCTGTTCTCTTTCAGTAAAATGGCTAATGGGTTGAAAGACATCCTAAGAATCACAAAATAAACTTTGGTCAGGTCTCTAAATTTAGAATAATACTCAACCCTAGTTGCTGCCATCTTTAGCCACTGCCATCGGGTTCAGTCATCGCATCTATCTTGCTTCTTATTCCGCTGCGCCTCTGGTCCTCCAATAGCACCACTCCTTGCAAGATTACGATCTGCGACAAATATAGAATTTTACATATATCGATCCTATATTCCATAAAGGAATGTACATGTAATCTAGATCGAAAAATAAAATTCTAAAAACCTAGGGCTAATATAGCTCCTGCTATATTAGTTAAATACAATCATGCACACACAAAATAATACCTTTGACATATCCAAGGGTCCAATCACACACAATATCTATATGCCATAATAGTTGGAGCCTGCAACCACAAAGTTAGCACATCCTACTATTATCCTGCCTAAATTATGTATGACATGTGCATAATTAATTTGAAAATCAAAACACACAGAGGCAAACCCTAGCTCTGATACCAATTGTTGGTTAATCCTAGGAAGATCGTATTGGTTCCACTGTACAAAAATTTTGTACAAGTGTTGAACCTTTCCTAAGTAACCTATTGTATTCTTTAGAAGTTAAATTAGGAATCGCAAACGGAACTTAACATTATTGATTCTAAATTTAACTTATCTGTTCTTAATGGTTTAGACTTGGATCGCAAGCGGAACTTAACACTATTGATCCAAATCCACCTATGTTATAAATTCAATTAAATATTAATTTCCAAAATTGGCTTCCAGGTTAAACATAGCGAGGCACTAGGTCTTCTTGGATATGGGAGCAACCACCACTTCCTAGACAAAGCCTTTTAAGGAAAGCTAATATTTAATTTCATTATATAACTCTAGGTTTAACCAAAAGGAACAATCGAATCACAAATTAAAAAAATAAAAAAAAACATAAACTCGAATAACAAATTCGAAAAACTAGAATCTAATGTCTCTTGTATTTGGAATTCATACAAAGAAAAATAACTAGCATGATACGGAAGAAAATATACTAGTTATACATTCTCTTTGTATGCTAATGACCTCAAGATCTTCTGTCGTATTTCTCGCCTCATCTTGGACGTCGTGTGGGCGACGAACCTCCAAGATGAACACCACCCAAAAAGCTTCTCCTTCTTCTCTATGTTTCGGCCACCTTCACCACCAAAGAGCAAAAGAAAGCAAAGGGAAAAGAGAGGGAGAGAGGGCCGGCCACTAGAGGATCACCAATAAGAGAATAGAGAATAAGAATTGTTATCTCATGAGGCCTCCTCTCCCCTTCTTTTATATTACTTGCCCAAGGCAAATAAGGAAAGACTTTTTACAAAAATTAAAATCTTCCTCTTGTTTTTCCTTTTCCCCTTTTATTTTTCCTTTTCTTTCCTCTTAATTGATTCAATCACCAATCATTGATTGGTTTAATTGATTGAATCTTTTAAAGGATGATTGGTCGGCCCCTTGCTTGGGCACCAAGCAAGGGTGGCCGACCACAATTAAAAGGAAAGAAATAATCCTTGTAAAAATTTTATAAGCAAAGGAAAAAAAACTCTTATAAAATTTTACAAGCTCTCTTTTAATTTCCTAAAGTGAATGTTAAAAAAAGGGAAAGTTTTAAAAATTAAAACCATGTTTTAAAATTTAAAACTTCTCTTCTAAAAATTTCCTTTTTTAACATGTTTACAAAAATTTTAATTTTAATTTTAAAACTTTTCTTCCTTTTTTCTAAAACCATGAGGATGGTTAAAAAAGGAAAGTTTTAAAAATTTTAAAACTCTCTATTAAACCATGTGACCTAATTCAAATAAGGAAAGTTTTTCATTTTAAAATTTCTTTTTTAAAACTTATAGTTTTCTACAAAGAGAAGATTTTAAAAATTCAAAACACCCCTTCACTTTTGAATTAATATGGCCGAGCCCTTCTTGCTTGGACACCAAGCAAGGGGTCGGCCCCTTAAGAGAAGATGGTGGCCGGCCCTTGGCTTGGTCACCAAGCCTTGGCTCGGCCCTCTCTTGGACACCAAGAAGGGCTTTTATTTGGATGGACTTGAGGCTTTAATGAGGCTATGACAGGGACCTAGAGGAGAAATTAGTTTTGGCCTTCCGATGAGCTTGAGTATCCCGTGTTCGCCCCGAACACACAACTCAAGTTCATCAATAATAGCTCATTCCACTAGAGAGTTATTATTGCACTACCGCACCAATTTCAAATTACATTATGGGCTCCTTCTTACCATGAGTGTGTTAGTCTCCCTGTGTTTAAGATAACGAATGTCTACTAATTAAGTAAGTTACTGACAACTCACTTAATTAATATCTAGCTCCAAGAGTAGTACCACTCAACTTCATTGTCATGTCGGACTAAGTCCACCTGCAGGGTTTAACATGACAATCCTTATGAGCTCCTCTTGGGGACATTCTCAACCTAGATTACTAGGACACAGTTTCCTTCTATAATCAACAACACACACTATAAGTAATATCATTTCTCAACTTATCAGACCTATTGATTTATCAAGCTAAATCTCACCCTTTGATAAGTTAAAGAAATAAATACTAAATATATATGCTTGTTATTATATTAGGATTAAGAGCGCACACTTCCATAATAACTAAGGTCTAGTTCTTTTATTAAGTCAGTATAAAAAGAACTTACATAAAATGGTCATACTCAATACACTTATAGTGTACTAATGTAATTTATTAGTCAAGATAAACTAACACCTAATTACACTACGACTATTCCAATGGTTTGTTCCTTTCCATCTTAGTCGTGAGCAACTGTTTATAATTTATAAATAACTGATAACATGATCTTCTGTGTGTGACATCACACACCATGTTATCTACAATATAAATTAATTGAACAACTACACTTAACAAATAAATGTAGACATTTGACCAATGTGATTCTTTTATTTCAAAAATAATTATTTACAAAAGCTAGGATTTTAGTATACACTCTAACATATTTATTTTTGTTTCTGTATTTTACAAATTAGGACTTCTATCATTAATAAATATTCAATTCTCTTTGATCTATTTAGACTTCATCATTTTCCAATATCATGTTGGACTTCTCTAATATCAATTTCTCGTTGGACATTTCCAATGTAGACACCTATTAAACTTTCCATCTGCCAACTCCCTGTTGGACTTCTCTATTGCCAACACTTATTAAATTTCAATATTTTCAAATATCTAGTCAATCTCAATCTATTTGGACTTCATCTACTATTAATTATCTGGTTAATATTAACCTACTTGATGATATATCTAAAAAATAAACATATTTTTTAAATTTAAAATACAAAGTTTGGTCTTTCGAGACTAAATTGGGCTTAATTTTACCAACACAACCTAAGGTTTACTAGTTTGCATATATAAAACAAGTAGATTTTACAATGATGATCTAAGTTTAAAATGTTTGATGGGATGCATCTGGATGAGCTATGTATCATTAATTTATAGGAATCATAGTTTGATTAATCATGAGAAAAGTTTATGTACCAGTTATGTGTTAGTATCAGTCCTAAGAGCTAATTATGAGATGATTGATAAGGGACATATTGTATCATATTTTATTAGTAAAATATAATGTTTATAGTTATTATATTTACTTTAAATCTGTGTCAGTTGAATAAGTATAATAATGTCCTAGGATAGTAGGTTCTAGTCTATATCATGTCAATTTGTTATATTAATAGTGGGAAACTGTAGATATATATAGAACACTACTCTTAATTATTCCTAATCAAACATTAATATACAAGGACGATATTAATGAGTTGAGACTAGTATGTAGGTCAACTGATGACCTAATTTCATAAGTCATAGATACAAGATATCAAGTTGACACATGGATATATATTAAAGAATATGTACTGAATTGTCTTGCTATAAGAATATTTTCTACATAATACCAAGGTGGAGCTTTTCTCCTATATACATGATGTCACCATATTCTCTCCTATATGTAATGTACTATTGACTTTTACAAAGTAACACCAAGGTGGAGCTGGTCTTTAAAGACCAGCTCCAACGTGTTGGTATTTAAAAACTAACACCAATACGTTGATGTTGGTCTTTAAAGACTAGTACTAGCATGTTGGAGCAGGTTTGTACAAATCAACACTAGCACTATTGCCGATTTGTACAAACCAACACTAGCGTGGTGTTAATTTGTACAACACCAACATTGTACTAATTTGTACAAACCAACAGTGGTGTTGGTTTGTACACATCAGCACCAGCATGGTGCTGGTTTGTACAAATCAACACCAATGTAGTGCTAGTTTGTACAAATCAGTATCGCATTAGATCATCCACGTTGAATGTCGTCCATCACCGCTCAGAGTATATATATATATATATATATATAAAGAGAGAGAGAGAGAGAGAAATAATAACATGAGCGACATCCCACATGAGCGATCTCACGTGGCCAAAACTCAATTTTTTTTTTAGTTTTTTTTTACCTGCATATAACAATTTTTCTCTCTTTCCTATTACATTAAAATAAAATTATTTTCTCTCTTTCCTCTTACATTAAAATAAAATTATTTTATCTCATGATTGCATGCAATAATTATTGGGATGCTGATTTTTAAAAGTGGTATAGCTGCTACAACATGTGTAGTTGTTATAATGTGTAGCAGCTACTGCACCGTTGTAGTAACTATTACACAATATCTATATATTGTAGTAGCTATTGTATCGTCGTAGTATAGGGGTATAAACGAATCTAACCGACTAACGAGCTTTTCGAGCCGGCTCGAAAAATATTTGATTCGTATTCAAATTTATTGAATTCGAGCTGAACTCGAACATGCTTGAATTTTTTTTTGAGTTGAATTCGAGTCCAAATTATATTGTTTGATAGTTCATAAATGGCTTGCGAACTTTAATATTTTATTAATATAAATTAAATATATATTAAATAAATAAATGAACCTTTCAAGTACTTATTTTCGAATAATAATTCAAATAATTCTTGAATATATTCAAATCTTTCAAATCAAACTCGAACCTAAGTCCTAATTCAAATCAAACTCAAATAAAAAATTTTAAATTTGTTGAGCTTCAAATAGAACTCAAACTCGAATAGACTAACCGAATTCGAATCTTATATTTTTTATACCTATTCAATTCAATTCGGTTTATTTATATCTTTGTTGTAGTATCTATTCGATCGTTATAGTAGCGGGAGCCGTAATTCGTAAAAGTAAAACGCAGGCGGGCAGGCGTTTGTCATATTTGGAATTCTGTTATTTAGGCCACGCCCAAAACGACCCACCGACGCTCACTCATACGCTGTCACGCTGCTCGCTCCCTCTCTTCTTCTCTGCTTTCCCCCTTTCCTTTTCTTACGACACGCTACAGTACTACACCACTAGGCACTAGCAGCCGAGCGACTAAACCGCATTTCGAGGGGTGCTTGGAAAGGACACGACCGATGAAGGGCTTCGTCACCATCTCCACCTCATCGCCGGCCAAGCGGAGGTGGCGCCCGCCCGCCGCCGTGGTGCTCGTCCTCGTCTTCTTCTCTCTCCTCGTTCCCCTCGACTTCCTCTTCGGCCTCCACCGACGCTTCCCCGCCGGTGAGTCTGCCTTTCGCTCTGCCTCTGTTCCTTTCCTAGTCTCCTTGGATCTGCTTTCCGATCGTACACTCTGGTCTTCTGTACTTGCTGACCCAATCGGTCCGGAGAGTTTGGAACTTCGCATCCAGATCGTGCGGAGAGATCTACAATGTTGGGTTCGTAAATTGGGGAATTAATTAAGTTAGCCGCTTTAGTTTCTGTGCCACAGTTATTGTTTTCTTCCCCTCCTTAAACTCTGCCCTTACTGTTCTCGGGATATAGATATATTTTTTTAAATTACCACGGTGTCTTTTGATTTATGCTTGTTTTTTGTTAGGTTACTCGAGTGATGATCGCCCACCTTCGGTAAGCTTCTCTGTGCGAGATTTTAATACTGTCCGCGTGCTACTCTTTTGGTGAAACGTAATGCTTGTGACTGTTATGATGGCGCAGGAAATCGCCTTTCGGCACTTGGGTCATCTGGATGGGTTCAATACTTTCCCGCAGGTTTTTGTTTTGACAGAATACTCTCTCTCTTGATGCTAAAGGTACTAGGGTTTCTTGACAGTTGGCCTTACTTTCAACTTCTTGTGGTATGTCTCAGGGCGAAACTTCAAAGATCAAGAAACTCGTTAGAAGATTTGGATCCTCTCTATCAAAGGTTCACTGGTTTTCTCACAGTGTTACTATCATAAACTCGACATCTGATTCTAATAATAAAAGTCTTTTGTTCTTTTTTCTGTTTCAGAATGCTAGCGGGAATCCTAGGTCCAAACAAGGTGAAATCTTCAATAATAAGCCTATCAATAATTCCAATCAGCAGCTGGCTGTCGTAGGGAAAGGTATTGTTTCTAAATCTCAAGGCATTGATGCCCAATCACTGTACATTCTGGAAGCTATAGATTCTTTGTTAAATGTTATTGTAGTATTCGTCATCACCATCAACAAAACATGTTTGTCCTAGCTATTTGGGGTTAGCTACATGGTTTTGTTTTCCTCCATTGTGCTCTTTCAACAAAAAGACAAGCATTGTAAAAATTATTCTCTTTTTCTTAGAAGTCCATATCTTCAATATGAAACAAGAAGGATAATATTAAAAATTGGAACTTGATCCTCACAAACTAGAAAATGTTTTTTCTTACAAGTCCATAGCTTCAATATAAACCAAAGGCTAAATATTGAAAATTGGAATTTAATCCTCACAAATTGGTAAGTATATTTGTTGCCTTAATGATGTGATATTTCTGCAATCGCACATAATGTCGTCAAATAATAAAAAGAAAGATATCGATCCCACGAGAACTGTGAATCGAGTACTAGTCGGAGTGACAAAATAGGTTATCTAAAGAATCACAGGTGATTGTGTTCACAAGGAAACTTGAGAGAATTGAGAGAGAGAGAGAGTGAGAGAGCTGAGTACGAGAGAATTGAGGGAGAGGCAGAGAAGAGAGCTGAGTCAGGGAAGTGAGTGAAGGAGAAAGTAATTCTAGGACTTTCGTTTCATCCAAATAATTATAAACACCTAATTTATATTTGATTTCCTATCCTTAATGGGTATTTGTGTAGATAAACTATTCTATGATATTCGATGTGAACTTTTGGAACTACACCGGCGTATCAATTTTAATTCGTCGTCTACTTTCAAAGCGGTTGAAATTAGGGATCGCTTTCCTAAGGAGTTCCTGTCACTAGATCCCACAAACCCCAAATAACCCTTCTACTTTTGTGACTCCGAATTAGGATTGATCCATTAAGATCTATGACAACGCTCCTCGTGGCATACCGATCTACTTTCGTAGCCAACTCTCCATGTCTCGGGTTTCTACAAGTCGGAGGATTGAGTTCTTCTTTCGGTTCATCCTTGAATCCTCGTGGGATATGAATCTCGTGCTTTTGGCATCGAGATCGTGTATACATAGTAGGCCTAGACCATAAACACACATTTCATCGAACAATAACATGCAAACTCAATAAATTAAACAAAATAGTGTTTACTAATCAAAGGGGCTAATCCCTACTCTTAGAATCAAAAGAGCTACTACATTGCAAGGGAATTACAAACCAAAGACACTGAGATAAGCATTCATATAGTCCAATACAGAGAATAGAGATAAAGAAATGCTTAGGGAGAAGATTCACGATGTCTTCAGAATGGTTCCTTGCTCTGGAGGTGGACAGATCGTTGCGATGGATGAAGATGATAGATTTAGGGTTTTCCCTAGAGGGGAAAGCCCTCTCCCAAGGAGGGGGACGGAGTCCCTCCCATCCAAGATGATCTAAGCAAGGGTTTGCTTGACCCTTTTTTTGGGAAACTGTCTAGATCTGCAGATTTACATGGCTCCATCAAAACGGATTTCTCGACCCTTAAACTCAGTTTTCTCGGGTTGGATCTTGAATCAAAGTTGTAGATATTGAAATTATCTACATTTCCATAGGTGGTACGACTTGTGGCTCAAACTGAGCCTTATGGTCGTTTGAAGTGGTGTGTAGTGCAGTCCAAGGTTGACACAACCCTGTGCCGGTTGGCACGGGCGCCCGTGTTTAGCTCTAGAAGATGGCCATTTTGGATATAGGTCGTGCCCGCCAGCATGACCCCCCATGGTGGACTCCGTTGGATAGTGGTTTAGTGTCGTTTTACATGCGATTTCTTCCATACGAACACGTTCGTGTCATGGGACATTGCCGGAGTGTGTTCCTTGATTAAAACTTCATTGTGATTGTCTTTTGAATCCTTTTTCTTCGGGGACGCTTCGTGTATTCAGCTCGATAATGAAGCTCGATGATGAGGCATGATTAGCTCGTGTTGAACCTTTTTTCCGCTCCATTCTTTATCTTTCTTGATCGTAGGAGCATGCCTGTGTCATGGGACACGACCAAAGCGTCCTCTTTGTTCCAGCTCCACGTTTGATGCTCCATTTTAGCTCCAAATTCACATCCTATCAATGAATACAAGCAAAGAGCAGTTCTATGAATTAAAAGAGTAAAAGTAATGAAATCCAAAGAAATAGGATGTGCTAATGCAAATTACGCTCATGAAATGCAACAAGATATATAATAAATGATGCTTAAAAATATATATAATCTACACTCATCACTTAACATTTCCAGATAGTGTATGCTCCTTGGCTTTTTCATAGGTTTATGTGTTAAATTCGAGGGTAAGTGCTCTCAGTCATGGTGTAAATAATACCAACTTAGTTTGTGTTGTCACTCAATTGTGTCAGTAGCACAGAATATTGGAGATTACTCTAGGGCTAAGAATGCACTATACTTTGCTGTAAGCTCGCTTTTTTGCTTATTCATTTGTAAGCTTAAGTGTAGTTCTGAGCCTGTTATAATGGAAATAATTTTTGATAATTATCGAAGGGTCCATAAAAATTGGTTTTGACCAGCTTGATTCTAGAAGATTTCCAATCTTTTGTTTGGTCCTCTATGTATGATTCTCAAAGGCTATTGATAGTGCCTTTTCTTGTCTACAGTTCTTCCTGTGCCATCAGATTCACTTCCAATCTCAATTATGGAGGTATGATTTTCTTTTCATTATCCAAAATTTGTGTCTGAACTTTATATATATGCATGAGTGATTTTTCTATGAAATTCAAATGTTTCTGATAATTCACTGATATACAAATATTCAAATCTTATAGCTATTGGATAATTTAGTTGCAATTTTAAGGGTCTGTTGATGTCGTTGTGTTATTTGCATCCATCTCTGGATAGTTAAAAGTAGAGATCATGCATTTCCTTTCAGCTGGGTGGAACAGATGGCAAGAAAAGCAATACCAAAGATCAAAAAGTTGAGGAAGTCAGAAATTTTTGCCAGCTTGAATTAGGAAGCTATTGTCTTTGGTCCATTGAAAATAAAAAAGTAATGAAGGATTCAATGGTGAGGAAACTCAAAGACCAGCTTTTTGTTGCCAGAGCTTACTATCCAAGTCTAGTAAAACTCCATGGGCAGCAGAACTTGTCTTATGACCTGAAGCAGAACATACAGGAACATGAACACATGCTTAGTGATACCATTATAGATGCCGATCTTCCACGTTCGTAAGTTTTTAAGTGTTGTACTTCTGTGGTGCTTTCAGCCTTTTTATCAGAAGCTATATTCTTTTAGGTTCTTATGAATTGCATTGCATATGCTTGATTTTATTCTTTTTTGTCATTCAGAATAGAGAGTTTGTCTATAGAAAGTATGCCCTCCTGTTGTGCTATGCTAGGTGTGAATATGTCTTCCCTTGGCTTTGATGTTTCATCTGCAATGTTCACATAATTTTACTTTATCTTTGCTGTTTGTGATGGAGTATCCTGAATACTATTTGTGTTATAAATTTATCTCATATATGTTGTCTATGCTGGCCGTTGAGATTAATTCTTATATCTTGTTTGAATGACACAATGGTGGTTTATTAAATTGGACCTAAAATGCCTTAAGCCACATGTCTGCATACTAAATTCCATCAGTAAGCATTAAATACTAGGAATATATTAAGCAACACCCTGTTAAGTTCTAAATTTGGAATCTGGCAACACTGTTTTCTTATAGGCAAAGTCTTAGTGATTCATTAGTAGATGATATTCTGAAGGCATATTTTACAGGCTGTAGCTTTCTACTTTTTTGCATGAGGAACCTAATGTATATATATTCATTGATCTCAGTGTGAAAAAGAATATACACAAGATGAAGCTGACAATTGCAAAGGTCAAAGCATGTGCTGTTGACTGCAACAATGTTCACAAAAAACTTAGCCAAATAGTTGATCTTACTGAAGATGAAGCTAATTTTCATATGAAGCAAAGTGCATTTCTCTACCACCTTGGTGTTCAAACCATGCCAAAAAGTTTTCATTGCTTGTCTATGAGATTGACAGTGGAGTCTTTTAAACTTTCAACAGGTTTCAAGAATTCTCATTCTAATAAACTTGAAGTCCCCAAAGTTATGCACTATGTAATTTTCTCAAAGAATATGATTGCTGCAGCAGTTACTATAAATTCAACAGTGATGAACTCTGAGGTACCAATCTTTAACCAAGGAACTACTATAATTTACAAACACTATGTTTTATTGATAGGATTTGATGAAGTTTCTGTTTTTGATGCAATAGGTCAACCAAAATATGGTTTTTCATGTTGTCACAGATGCACAGAATTATTATGCAATGAAGCTTTGGTTCGCAAGAAATTCTTATAGAGATGCAGAAATCATTGTCATCAATCTAGAGCAACTGAATCTTGGAGACCATAATAGTGGCCTCTCAAAGCTGTCATTCTCAGAGGAATTCCGTGTTTCCTTGTATAAAACTAGTCAACTAGAAATGAATACTGAATACATTACAACTTTTGGTCATTCTCACTTTCTTCTTCCAGAAATTTTCAAGAATCTGAAGAAGGTGATTGTTTTGGATGATGATGTAGTTGTTCAACGTGATTTATCATCATTGTGGAATCTTAATTTGGAAGGAAAAGTAAATGCTGCGGTTGAGTCCTGTAGGCTGAGACTAGGTCAGCTGAAAATGCATCTGGGAAAAAACAGCTATGATCCCAACTCTTGTATTTGGATGTCAGGACTCAATGTTATTGATTTGGAGAAATGGAGGGAGCATAATGTTACAGATGCATACTTCCAGCACCTAACAAGTGTAAGTGACATACCTTTCAAAAATGGATTTTTATCAGCAGTTGAAATCTGATAAGTTTCATAATAGTTGAACATCATCAACGCCATAGTGTTAGTCCAAATTACTTAGAATGGCTACATGGATATTGACCTATGAATTCTCTGGAAGGCTATACTAATAATATTAAGATTTTTTATATTGATAACTTTCAGTTAGGTCGACCATAATTTTATTTTGTCAAACATGTTCTTACTATCCTGATCTATTTCTCATATATTTAATTGCTCCTAGATGGATGTACTTTTGATTGCCCTTTTTTAGTTACTCCATATTTTCATCTTATCATTCTCACTGTTTCTATGAATATTTGTCCCCATGAACGTCCAATATTCTGATCCACAAAATATGCCAAGTCATATTTTAGTTTTCATTTTTTTATTCTAAGGGACACATGATGACCATGACTTCAAAAGCTCCTCCAAGTTCCAGCCACCTACCATGTTGTTTATTTAATTACATTGTATTTAGTTTTTATTTCTAATATGCTTAACTCATACATTTTCTCTACGAAGTTGGTAATTATGTTCTTTCCTTTTGCAAGGAGTAGCAATAAGATAAGTGCACCTAACTTATAATCATTTATCACTTATTAGCTTCCATCATCTGACTTTCTTTAATTACTAATTCTAAAATACAAAATGCTAGTTTCAACCAGCAAGTACATTTCAATCCGTTTTAGCCTTACTGAGAAATGATCTAACTCTGCCTACTTGGTTTTTTTTTCTTAGATATCTTATTTCATCTCTTCATCCTTTTTTTCTAACCAAATCAGTATTTAAATTTATGTTCTTTATGATAGATAATCCAACATTCTGTCTATATTTCACACTGAATTACATCATGAAATGTGTATGCTATTCCTAAGAACAATTTTGCTTAGTTCTTTAGTGTTTTCTATGTTACTTTTTTATTTCATATACCAACATCTATTAGACTAACATCTATTTGATTGTTTTGCCTCATGGTAGATTGAAACAAAGAACGAAGCAACTTTGAGAGCTGCAGTTCTTCCTATAAGCTTCCTTGTGTTTCAGAATCTTGTATACCCACTTGATGAAAAGTGGTCATTTCCGGGGCTTGGTCACAACTATGACATCAATGCGGATGCTATGAATAATGCTATATCATTGCATTACAATGGCTATATGAAACCATGGCTTGATCTTGGTATACCAAAGTACAAAGAGTACTGGAAGAAATTTCTGACAAATGATGAAAGGTTCATGGATGAATGCAATGTGAACCTGTAACTGATATAGCATGACTTATTGGAAGTTTTTGAATGTTCAAAAAGAGAAGGCCATCCATGGCAAGATGTCTAATTTAACTTACTGTTTGCTATCTGATATTGTAATCCTCTATATTTGATAAATCTTTGCATAGCAATCACTTGGGTTAGATGAAGACCACTGAATTTTTGAAATTCAAGGCAATCAGAAGTTAGCTTCATTGAGCAGTTAATCAATAGTTGGAATTAAGGTTGCAGTTGCTATGTTGGATGATTTGGAAGGAGCAACTGTTAGAAGACAAAAGATGCGCACATGGTTCTTTGTAAACATTTATCCTTTTGGAAGTTAATTTTTCATCCTCTTTTTCTTTCCATTATTTGTTGTTCCCTTCTTGAATTTGATTTATTCCAATGACTTTTATTGCAGTGCAGAATCTTTTTTGCTTCACTATTCTCAGTCATGATTGTTATTTTGAGTAAAAATTGTACAATTACAATTTTCTTCCTGTTCCTATTCATTGTTGGGAGTTTGTACCGAGCAAACAAAACTCTAGTGGTTTTGATCATCTTTAACTTTTTACTTACTCTCTTTTCAGCATATTGAGCAATGACATTAGCATGCTACATTTACAATAGGATTATGTAGTCTGTTGGGTAGTTGCTTTAATGTTTTCCATTTGTCATACTTTAACTGTATTAATTTCTATTGGATGAAGGTACGATGGTTGTATGGAGTGGCTGATTTATTTGGGAGTTTATCTATATTTTACTTGTGTTTTTCAAGTGGTTAAGATTTACGTGGAAATTTGTTAATGTTTTTAATGTAAATAAATCATGTTTTCAACTAATTTTTTTTTTCTATATGGTGTTATTGAGGTTCCTTGATCAAGTAATTGAGATCGTTGCAGTTGCAGGTAATCTTCTTCTAGGGGTAGGACACTCTGGGGAGTTATCAGAGGTATCATTTTAAGATTAATCCTTTTAGATATATGTCACAGGGAGAAGGAAAAATGAAACGTTTAAGTTAGAAATTATCGTTTTTTAGCTAATATTAGGTATTTCTTTGAATCGGTTAATTCTGGGGATGATAGGTTTAGTTTTATGAAAGTTTTTTCGTCCATTCAGATAAATCCAGAAGTGTTTGTAGTAGGTGGTTCAATTGCCCAACAACTTAAGCTTGTCATTCCACAGGAGAATGTCTTGTAGTGTCATAGTTGAAATTGAACTGATGCTTAGAAAATTGCATGAGTGTTCTGTTTCTGCACCGTAGCTTGGGGGCAAGTCAGAAACTATCATGAATTATGTAAAAAAGAGGGAGATGAGATGATTAGGAAACCATCATTGATATTAACACTATCAACATTACAAGCATATCGCCTTGTGATTGCTTCTATAAAGACAATGTTTAAATTAGGCAACATTGTTGATCGCATATACAAGTCAATTATGTACAGATGCAGGTAAGCTTGACATGGGTTGTATTTGTAATAATCGAAGTTCAAGGAAGTGCTTGGTATGAAGGAAGTCTAAGTAGGTACTTGACAGACACGTAAAAATCTAAGTCAGCAAATGACATGAAAAAGTCCAAGTAGGTTGAAAAAAAAACTTAACAAGGATTAGATGTTACGTATGATGAAATTCCAATAGGTCAATGAGATAAGATGGTAGGTAAGACGAAGAAGTTCAAGAGGCAAGGAGTTTTATGGCAAGGTGAAGTCTTGGAGGTTTAGAAACATTTTGGCACTAGGGTAAAACTCTACGAGGAGAGTTTGTGTGAGCATGTAACATGGGGAGTGAAGTGAATTAGAATCGGTCATGAACTCAGTCTTAGAAGTAGCTCGAGTTAATGTGTTAATTGACTAATACTTGTATTAAGTTGACTAGAGAGTTGGTCTATTGCTAAGTTAACTAATTCAAAGATAGAATGTTGGCTCTTGGTCAGATAGTTGACTAGTTAATTGATGGTTCAAATAAATTAATTGGACATAGTAACCTAAAAAAGTATTCTTAGAGTAAGACCGATGTGATTGTGGCTATCAAAATCAAGCCAATAGTCGATTGATTGACAAGGATTAGTTGATTGATCACTAGAGAAGGCTGATTATGAGGGAAGACTTTCTGATTTGAGGATTTGTTTATAAATAGGTGCTCAAAGTAGCCCGGAAAGAAATAGGAGAAAGGCATAAGTTGAATTTCTTATTCTCTTAAGTGTTCAAAGTGTTCCACGTCATTTTTTTTTTATTAGAGTGCTTCTTGTAAAGATCTCTTATGCTTCATCTTTCGCCCCTGAGTTATGGTACATGATACGGATTATGATGAGTGGATCCGAAAGGTGACGTAGTAGTGAGGGTCAAGGTGATGGGATAATTAAAGTCAAGATGATGTGGTAGTTATACCCGAAAGAGAGTAATATTCCTCCTTTTTTTGGCTTTGATTAATTACCCAGCGATAAGGTTCTTAGATTTAACCAGATCGGGTTATAATCCAATCGAAGAGAGATAGTAAGTCTCAAGCCGTGTGAACCAGGGAGTTTGGTGTCTCAGGGTCGGCCAAATTTTAAGGCGACCATGATTGAGGCCGACCGGTCTTAAGAGTCGGCCGGAACGATTAGTTCTCTCCACAACAGATCAACCGCTGGAGGACAGCAGGTAGAACAAAGCAGGCCTTCTCCAGATAACTTATCATACGCTCGGTCAAGTAAAGGGACGACCTGACCTACTACACTCATAATCATATTACAACCCGAACGGAATTCCAGCAAAGCATACATTATCAAAGGGATTTCTAAGAAGTATGATGCACTCTACCATTCCCCAAGCGAATATCTCAATACTGCGCAGAATGTAATTGAGTAGCTTAATATGATACATAATAATGGAATATGCAGAACGTAACTGACTACTCAATAAAAGCGGTCGACTTAAGGATCGACCAAATTATGCTCAACCAACAGTATTATCCTAACAGGCTAGCTGACTTAAGAACCGACCGAATTATGCTCAACCAACAACATCGTCCTAATAGGGCAGACGACTTAAGAACTGGCCGGATTGTATTTAGTTGACAACATCATCTCAATAGGGCGACAAGCTTAAGGACTGTTCAGATTATGCTCAGCAGACAATATATCGACAACTTGTCTGTTGGTTGCTACTCGGAAAACCTATAGGTTCCACTGTACAAAAATTTTGTACAAAGGTCTGAACCTTTTCCTAGCTACCATGTGTTCTTTTAAATTAAATTTTGGATCGCCTGCGGAACTTAACACGTTTGATCCAAAACTTAATCTATTTGTTCTTTTAGGTTTTGACTTGGATCTCCTGCGGAACTTAACACGTTCGACCCAAGTCTCCTTAAGTTATTAATTCCATTAAATATTAATTTCCATAAAAGGTTCCCAGTACTGACGTGGCGAGGCACATGGCCTTCTTGGATATGGGAGCAACCACCACCGACTAGACAAAACCTTTAATAGAAAGCTAATATTTAATTTCCTAAAATAACTTTAGGTTAACCAAAGAGAACAATCAAATCACAATGAAAAGAAAGAAACAAAGAACACAACTTCGAAAAACATATTCGAAATACTAGAACGTAAGCCTCTTGTATTTGGTATTATTTCCATAAATAACTAGCATGATGCGGAAATAGAAATGACTAGTTATACCTTGTAGAAAAACCTCTTGATCTTCTACCGTATTCCTCTTCTAACCTCGGACGTTGTGTGGGCAGCTATCTTCCAAGATGAGAAACCACCAACCACCTTCTTCTCCTCCAAGCAAGGTTCGGCCACAAAGAAAAGCTTTACCAAGGAGAAAACCAAAATACTAACCAAGCTCCAAGAGATGCTAGCTTTCTCTCCTTCTTCTTCTTCTTCTCCGAGTAGTATCCGCCACCACAAGAACTCCAAGGGAGAGGGAGGTTCGGCCACCACAAGAGGAAGAGAAGGAGATGATGGCCGGCCACACCAAGGAACAAAAGAGGGAGAGGAATAATAGATGTTGTTTTTTGTGAAGGCACCCTCACCCCTTCTTTTATATTCCTTGGCCTAGGTAAATTAGGAAATTTAATTACAATAAATTTTCCTTAATTTCCTTGACATGATTTAATTGAGAAAAATAAAATAATATTTCCCCAATTAAACAATGATGGCCGGCCAAATCAATAGGAAGCAAATTGGACAAGTTTCAATCAACAATTAAAACTTTCCTTATTTGTTTCCGGAAATTTTAAAAAATAAAATTTCTCTTTAAAATCTCTTCATGGTTAATAAAAGGAAATATCTATAATTTTAATTTTATTAACATGTGAATAATTTTAAAGAGAAAATAAAACATCTCTTCAATCTACAAATAAGGAAAGAGATCTAATCTCTTTCTTTAATCTTTTGTAAATCTTTTACAAGAGAGATATTTTAATTTTAATTGTCTTTTAAATTAAATCTTCCACATAATAATAAAAATTAAAATTAAATTTTCTTTTTAATTAATTATGGCCGGCCCTACTAGCTTGGGTTCAAGCTAGGGCCGGCCACAATGCTTAGGCCGGCCCTAGCTTGGTTCCCAAGCTAGCTTGGCCGGCCCCCTTTAGGTGGGTATAGAAGGTGGGTATATGTGGGTATAGTACTCTATAAATAAGAGGCTACGATAGGGACCGAGAGGAGGAATTGGTTTTGGTCTCCCGATAAAATTAAGCATCCCATGTTCGCCCCGAACACACAACTTAATTTTATCAATGATAATTCATTCCACTAGAGAACTATCATTGAACTACCGCACCAATCCCAAATTACATTTTTGGGCTCCTTCTTATTATGAGTGTGTTAGTCTCCGTGTTTAAGATATCGAATGTCCACTAATTAAGTGAGTTCGACAACTCATTTAATTAATATCTAAGTCCAAGAGTAGTACCACTCAACCTTATTATCATGTCGGACTAAGTCCACCTGCAGGGTTTAACATGACAATCTTTATGAGCTCCTCTTGAGGACATTATCAACTTAGTATCACTAGGACACAGTTTCCTTCTATAATCAACAACACACACTATGAGTGATACCATTTCCCAATTTATCGGGTTTATTGATTCATCGAACTAAATCTCACCCATTGATAAATTAAAGAAATAAATATCAAACATATGTGCTTGTTATTATATTAGGATTAAGAGCACACACTTCCATAATAACTGAGGTCTTTGTTCCTTTATAAAGTCAGTATAAAAGGAACGACCTCAAATGGTCCTACCTAATACACTCTGAGTGTACTAGTGTAATTATATAGTCAAGATAAACTAATACCTAATTACACTACGACCTTCTAATGGTTTGTTCCTTTCCATTCTGGTCGTGAGCTACTGTTTATAATTTATAAGGTACTGATAATATCATCTTCTGTATGTGACACCACATACTATGTTATCTACAATATAAATTAAATGAACAACTACAAACAAATGTAGATAATTAGACTAAATGTGATTCTTTATTCATAATGAATGTTTACAAAGCTTAGGCTTTCAGTATACACTCCAACATTGTCATAATAACAACTTTGTGTCAGAGAATATTCTTCTGAAAATTTCTTCAAGAACCATCATGTCTCCCATTAGTAGACCAATAATAACAACATATTCCTTTGGCAACCTCGGTAATAACAGAAGTTATAAACAACAAAAGGGGTATACATGTGGGTAAAATAAAGATTCTTGGATAATTATGGTGAACTGCTTAACAAATTCTGACACATTTTGCCAACTCATGATTGCAGAGGTCATGTGAGGTGGTATATAAAAGGGGAGTTCTCTCCGTGATGAAGGTACGCTCACAGACATTTGGAACTCTACTCTCGCGCACACGTTCTCACTATTCTTGATCCATTCATTCGTTCGGATGGTGACTGACTTGAACATTGGAGGGCTTTCACCAGAGACCCCCCTGGTTTCTAGGCACTGCCGTTTTGTTGACTATTCTCATTGTGCGCAGGATCGAAGAAAAAGCCACTCCGAGAAAAGAAAGGTCTTCTTCTAGTCAACTACCGATCCACCGTACCCATTGTGTCATCTTCGTAGGTCTCAAATAGGATCAGTGCATATAAAGGACGTCAAGTTGTCACTTAGATATCCATGGTTCAATTTTCAGCTATAACGTATTTGTAGAGATTTTTTCTCTAAGGGGCATGCAATCACGGGATACTGAACTTATGGACTGTTCATCGTAAGTATTTTCCGATTTACCCTGACAGTTGGTGAAAATTTTTTATGGGGTTCGACTGGTCGTCCTAAGTTCGACGTTACCTGATTCAATATTTTTTTTCTTATACTTTATCTCTCAGTCTCAGGATGTTGATCACCATATGATAGAATTATCAAATCAAATAAGAGTCGAATTCCAACCAAGCAAAGAGAAATATACTCATGTGGTGACTTGTTAAGTTAACTAATTTAGTTCTCTATAGATGATTATGAAGCCTGTTAGGGTCGAAATGTAGCTAGAGGGGGGTGAATAGCTCATCGCGCTCATCGTAGATTGCTTCTTGATGATGATATGCAGCGGAATGTACAAGAAACAAAAATACAACGCTAACATAAGGATTTACTTGGAATCTACCTCAAGAAGAGGTAACTAATCTAATGATCCACACACACGAGCACTATCCACTATGAAACCCCTCCTTTAAGGTAACTACCAAAGGCGGAGAAGCCTTACAATACTCTCAGTACAAGAAGAAAGAAAGGGAAGCAAATACAATTGAAATCTTACAAGATTTACATTGGAAACTCTAACCCTAGCTTCTTCTTCTTATTATAGATCGCCTCTTTGTTAGGACCAAAAGTAGCTAGAGGGGGGGGGGGGGGGGGGAATAGCTCGTCGCATTCGCTCGTTGCTCGGCGTTGCTTGTTCCTTCAAAGATGTGCAGCGGAAAATACAGAAACAAACACACAACGCTAACACGGTTGGTTTTACTTGGTATCCACCTCACAAGAGGTGACTAATCCAAGGATCCACACCAACACACACACCCTCCACTAAATAAAACTCTCCTTTATGGTAACTACCAAGGGCGGAGAAGCCCTACAAGACTCTCGGCACAAGAAGAAGGAAAGGGAAACAAAATACAAGCGCAAAGCTTACAATGAATGCAGAAAACCCTAACCCTAGTTTCTCTTCTTGTCTTTGATCCGCCTCTTGACTCGGAGAGCTTCCAAGAACCTTCAAGAACTGGCGATCACGAGCTTTGAGAGTGCTGTGGAGGAGCTGGCGAAGATCTGGAGTGAATCGGAGAAGAGATACCGAAGGAAATGAACGCCTACGGCCTTTATCGACGCCAACGGTCGGATCCCGATCGATTCGAATGTTCCCAATCGATCGGGGAGGCTTTGGATCGATCCACGGATCGATCCAGAGCGCCTCTGTGCTCTGGGAAAACGCCTGGATCGATCCACGGATCGATCCAGCGCTTATCGCGCGAAGCAGCCGCGTCCCAATCGATCCACTGATCGATTGGGACCTCTGGATCGATCCAGAGGCTCTCTGTTCGCTGGGACAGGTCTGGATCGATCCACTGATCGATCCAGCACTTGATTTTTGTCCAAAACCAAGTCCCAAACCTCCCAAACCAACATCCGGTCAACCTTGACCTGTTGGTATGTCATGCCTAGCATCTAGTCACTCCCTTGACCTGCTAGAACTCCCTTACCAAGTGTCCGGTCAATCCCTTTGACCCACTTGGACTTTTCTCTGTGCCAAGTATCCGGTCAATCCCTTTGACCTACTTGGACTTTTCTTTCATGCCAAGTATCCAGTCAATCCTTTGACCTACTTGGACTTCCCAGCACCAGATGTCCGATCATCCTTGATCCATCTGGATTTTCCCTTGCCTGGCTTCACTCACCAGGACTTTCACCTAGCTTCACTCACTAGGGTTTTCCATCTGCCTAGCTTCACTCACTAGGACTTTCACCTGACTTCACTCACCAGGATTTCCATCTGCCTAGCTTCACTCACTAGGACTTTCACCTGGCTTCACTCACCAGGATTTCCATCTGCCTAGCTTCACTCACTAGGTCTTTCATTTTGCCTAACATCCCAGTTAGGACTTCCCAGTCAAGTATCCGGTCAACCTTGACCTACTTGACTCTTCTTCAATCAATATCTTATTGTCAAACATCTAAACCCAAACCAAGACTCAGCTTGGTTACCCAGGTCAACCTTGACCTGAGGGATATTGCACCAACAATCTCCCCCTTTTTGATGTTTGACAATACCACAATAACACTTACAATCCCATATGTAAGTTAGGCTAATCCCATAGCCTCCTTCTTCATGCCACTAGGTAATGAAAGCATAAATTAAGCTCTTCATTCTCCCCCTAAGAGGGCAAACTCCCTCTAGGTAATGAAAGCCTAACTTACTCCCTTTCATGAGTCCTTTCATTCTCCCCCTATGACCTTCCCATAGGTAATGAAGGCCTAAGCTTAACCATACATTCTCCCCCTATTGACACACATCAACCCATCGTTGGACACACATCAACCTATGCTCCAATTCTGGGCACACTTCAACAAATCCATTTGTTGAAGACTCTCCCCCTGAAGGGTTGCTCATCGTGATCACAACTTCACTCATTGTGATCACCCGATAATGAGATCCCATACTCGTCATTATCACCTTAACTTCTCCCTCAATGTTGACAAATACCCAACCTTGAGCATTTTCAACCACTTGAGTGTCCACTTGAAATAATGAGGATATCCACTCCCCATTTCTCCCAATTTCAAGTTTAAATGCTCAACCTTGAGCAAGTCCACAACAGAAGGTTAACCACCTTCCAAGGTTCATGAAAAATAATTTTCATGTCTTTAAAGAGTCCCTCCCCCTAAAGACATGGTGGTAACTTCTGTCATTGCACCAACAATGACTTGGAATCCCTAAAACATTAGGAAACCTAAATTTAGAAGTTTTGAGGTTCAAATATTCAAAATTTGAAACACACCTCAACCTAAACTTCAACTTAGCCTTCCTTAACCAACCCATCCTTGTTTTCATATGAAAACACCCTTTTTATGGATACAAATGTATTTTAGGGGTTTGGAATGGTTACCTAGACTAAAATAGGTTCAAAGATGCTGAAATCAGGCCTTCCCAGCCAAAACCAGCAACTTGGATCGATTGAAGTTGGGTTCCAATCGATTGAACCTTGCTGAATCGATCCACTGATCGATTCAGACTCCCTGGATCGATCGGCTGATCGATCCAGCGAGCTTCTGCTCGCGGGAATTGCCGTTTGAATCAATCCATGGATCGATTCAGAAACTCCAATCGATCCATGGATCGATCGGAGCTCTGATAGTTGCTGAAATTCCATTTCAGTCAACTTCAGAAACCCCTAGAAAATTCTACAAAAATCCAAAAATTATGAAATTTCGTGTAGACATTATTTAGGGCGTTTACTATCACAGAAAAATAGTTTTCTATGAAAATACTTCATATTTTCAAAGATTGACACAAACTTGAAAACTTGCAAAAATTTTAGTGTTTCTCTTCAAGTTTGTGTCTAACTATTCAATGGTGATTACTATCAAAAGATAGCCTTCACCAAGGTTTTCCAAAAACATTTTAAAATTATTTTTAAAACCAATATCCCATCACATTCCTTGGGCTTAATGCACATGACTTGTACATTAGCTTTCCCAATGATGGGAAAACACATAACTATGTGTTTTGATGAACCTAAAACTCAAAAGAATGCACTAAATCAACATCTTGAGTTTTGTTCATCTTCCTAACATCTCACTTGTATCTATTGTGGACAAAACACATACAAGTCATCTTAGAGGTCTTTGTGAGATGTAAAATTTGGTTTTGCCCTATTCTAGGGATCATGCATATCTATCTAGGCATTTTAGAGATATTAGACATCCACCCAGGATGTCACTTGTCAATAAGTGTCGTTAAATGCCATTCATCCTTAATTACAAGGAATTAAACTTAATGCATGATTATGTTATGGCATACATCAAAAGAAAATAATTTTCAAAAGAAAATATCCTATTACTACATGATGTATGAATGTCATGACATGGTATTTTTGGATTTTCATAATAAAACATGAATGCAAAACTAGACATGATGTCATGGCATATTATGGGCAAACAATCATGGCAAGATTTAGCATAAATAAAATATACCTAGATTAACTATCTAAGTATCCTTAAAGTCTTAGCTAAACTTACAACTTAAACCTAGATTGCCCTAAAGTGCTACAAGAGAATGCCAAAGCCTAAATTTGGCATTTCTAATTTCCTTGATTTAATGTATGCCAATTGAAAATAAACATGTCCTCAAATGTTGGCATATTCCATTTTTCCTCAAGAGTAGCACTTTTAAATTTAAGACCCGGATTGCCTTAAATTGCCTAAGAACATACCAAAATCCCAACTTGATAGTTCTTATGAATTTCCCAATATGTGTCATTTAAGATTAAAATCAATTCTTCCACCATTAGGCACATTTTACTCTTTCAAGGAGTAATCAATAGGTCCATTTCATTTTCAAAGGTTAACTAAAACCTTGAAAATGCTCCTTGAGTGTCAATTTCCTCAAAGTTGGGTTAACTACCCTTCTAATCGGAGTTGACACTCTCTAACCCATCTATGGGGTAGAGAAGATGCTCCTAGGAACCCAACACCTATTGGTGCTCCTTGGATGCTCTAGGTACTCACTAGGGATAACTTCCCTAGATACCTTCCTAGTGACCTTGTTGGGCTTCTTAGAAGCCTTGGTCACATTTTCTAGGTCAACTCTAGGGATAACCTCCCTTGTGACCTTGTTTGTGACTTTCTTAGACTTCTTAGAAGTCTTAGTCACATTTATTGCAAAAATACTCTTAGGGATGACTTCCCTAGTATTTTTGGCTTGACCACTAGACTTAGGGTTTGTTCCATAACTATATGGAACTCTATGGTAAGAGGGCACATCCTTCTTAGCCTTTGGTTTGTATCCCAAACCTCTATGGCCATTGGATGGCTTTTGTACCCCTAAACCTAGGTTATGCTCATTTTGCCCTAATAGGATATTTTCCATCCTTTTTAGGGTCTTTTCCATTTTATCAAGTCTTGACCTCAAGACTTGATTTTCTATCACTAAGTCCTTAGTTTTAGATTTTTCATTTGATTCATGAGCATATTTGTTCTTGGGCTTGTATCTAAAATCTTTAGAGTTATTGCCCAAGTGTCTATCTACCTTCCTAACCTTAGGTTGGGTAGTTTTGGCATGTAGGGCCACATGTTTTTCCTTAAAGCCCTCATGCTTTCTATTCTTATGGTAAATTGCATTAAAATGATAAAAGTTAGAACTATCATGCTTTTTACCATAATGTAAAGGGGTAGGCTCAATAAATGTTATCTTCTTCTTTACCTTGGAGGCTTCCCCTTGCCTAGTGCCTCCTTGAGCCTTGACCACCTTCTTCCCCTTGGGGCATTGACTTCGGTAATGCCCCTTTTGATTGCAAGAGAAGCATATAATATGCTCCTTGCTCTTCTTTGTGTTGGGGATGATCTCCTTGGGCTTCGCCTTGCCCTTTTGTGCCACTTGGCCCTTCTTCTTGGCCAATTTAGGGCACTTGCTCTTGTAGTGCCCATGTTCCCTACACTCAAAGCATATAATATGATTTTTATTTTTAATTGAAATATTTATACCTTTGCTTGTAGGGGTGGCATCTTTCCCTTTGGATCCGGAGGTAGAAGCTTCCTCTTGATCCGATCTTGATTCTCCTCCATTTGATTTTTCTTGACTCGTGGAGGTAGAAGCTTCTTCCATCTCTTCATCTCTTGACCCGGATGTAGAAGCTTCTCCTTCTTCTTGATCCGGTGTCACCAAGGATTGCTCCCCCTCAATCCTAGAGGTGGATGCTTCATCATCTTGAATATGAAACAAGGAGTATGCTCCCTCCTTGTTCCCTTCGTTGCATTCCCTTGAAGATGAAGCTTCTTCTTGAACTTCTTCTTCGGAGGTTGAGCATCTCTCAACCTCGGAGTCCTCCTCTTGGTCTTGATCCAATGAGTCGCCCTCTTTGGATTCTCCTTGATCTGGTACAGTGGAGGGGATCTCATGAATTCTTGCCAATTTGCTCCAAAGCTCCTTGGCATCTTCAAACTCTCCAATTTGTTCCAAGATGTTTCTTGGCAATAAATTGACCAAAAGCTTGGTCACTTTGTCATTGGCCTCACATCTTTGGATTTGGTCTTTGCTCCACTTGCTCCTTTTGAGTACTTTGCCCTTGGAATTTGTGGGAGCTTCAAAACCTTCCATGAGAGCAAACCATTGCTCTATCTCCATCATAAGAAAATTTTTGATTCTTGATTTCCAAGAATCGAAACTCGTAGAAGTGTATGGTGGAGCCACCCTTGTGTCAAATCCAAGCCCATCTTGGAATTGCATCTTGAAGTTGAGCTTGATAAAATCTTGAACTTGAAGAATTTGCTCCAACTTCTTCACCCTCTAGCTTTTCTTGTTATACTTGACCCTTCCGGCGATGATTCCGGTGAAGAGCGGCCTTGCTCTGATACCACTTGTTAGGACCAAAAGTAGCTAGAGGGGGGGGGGGGTGAATAGCTCGTCGCATTCGCTCGTTGCTCGGCGTTGCTTGTTCCTTCAAAGATGTGCAGCGGAAAATACAGAAACAAACACACAACGCTAACACGGTTGGTTTTACTTGGTATCCACCTCACAAGAGGTGACTAATCCAAGGATCCACACCAACACACACACCCTCCACTAAATAAAACTCTCCTTTATGGTAACTACCAAGGGCGGAGAAGCCCTACAAGACTCTCGGCACAAGAAGAAGGAAAGGGAAACAAAATACAAGCGCAAAGCTTACAATGAATGCAGAAAACCCTAACCCTAGCTTCTCTTCTTGTCTTTGATCCGCCTCTTGACTCGGAGAGCTTCCAAGAACCTTCAAGAACTGGCGATCACGAGCTTTGAGAGTGCTGTGGAGGAGCTGGCGAAGATCTGGAGTGAATCGGAGAAGAGATGCCGAAGGAAATGAACGCCTGCGGCCTTTATCGACGCCAACGGTCGGATCCCGATCGATTCGAATGTTCCCAATCGATCGGGGAGGCTTTGGATCGATCCACGGATCGATCCAGAGCGCCTCTGTGCTCTGGGAAAACGCCTGGATCGATCCACGGATCGATCCAGCGCTTATCGCGCGAAGCAGCCGCGTCCCAATCGATCCACTGATCGATTGGGACCTCTGGATCGATCCACGGATCGATCCAGAGGCTCTCTGTTCGCTGGGACAGGTCTGGATCGATCCACT
Source organism: Zingiber officinale (assembly GCF_018446385.1). Taxonomy (NCBI): domain Eukaryota; kingdom Viridiplantae; phylum Streptophyta; class Magnoliopsida; order Zingiberales; family Zingiberaceae; genus Zingiber; species Zingiber officinale. The sequence continues at coordinate 40,341,945 of NC_056000.1, forward strand.
GATCGATCCAGAGCCTGGATCGATCCACTGATCGATCCAGCACTTGATTTTTGTCCAAACCAAGTCCCAAACCTCCCAAACCAACATCCGGTCAACCTTGACCTGTTGGTATGTCATGCCTAGCATCTAGTCACTCCCTTGACCTGCTAGGACTCCCTTACCAAGTGTCCGGTCAATCCCTTTGACCCACTTGGACTTTTCTCTGTGCCAAGTATCCGGTCAATCCCTTTGACCTACTTGGACTTTTCTTTCATGCCAAGTATCCAGTCAATCCTTTGACCTACTTGGACTTCCCAGCACCAGATGTCCGATCATCCTTGATCCATCTGGATTTTCCTTTGCCTGGCTTCACTCACCAGGACTTTCACCTAGCTTCACTCACTAGGGTTTTCCATCTGCCTAGCTTCACTCACTAGGACTTTCACCTGACTTCACTCACCAGGATTTCCATCTGCCTAGCTTCACTCACTAGGACTTTCACCTGGCTTCACTCACTAGGATTTCCATCTGCCTAGCTTCACTCACTAGGTCTTTCATTTTGCCTAACATCCCAGTTAGGACTTCCCAGTCAAGTATCCGGTCAACCTTGACCTACTTGACTCTTCTTCAATCAATATCTTATTGTCAAACATCTAAACCCAAACCAAGACTCAGCTTGGTTACCCAGGTCAACCTTGACCTGAGGGATATTGCACCAACACTCTTGACTTGGACGTGCACTAGCACTTACCTCCAAGAACCTTCAAGAACTGACCGTGAGAGCTTGGAGAAGTTGCTGTGAAGTGTTGAGAAGAATCGGGCCGAAGAGATGCTGAAGAAGACGCTCGCAACGACTTTATTCAACGCCAACGGTCGGATCCCAATTGATTAAATTGCTCTCAATCGATTGGGGAGGCTTTGGATCGATCGGTTGATCGATCTAGAGCGCCTCTGTGCTCTCAAAAATCATTTGAATTGATTGCCCAATCGATTCAACATGTCTCGCACGATTTCCAGGGCTATCACGCGATTTCCATCGCTTCAATCGATCGCCCGATCGATTGGAGGTTCCCAATTGATCAGGTGATCGATTGATTTACTGTTGACTTGTCAAATCAAGTCTAAAGACCCTTAAAACCCAACATCCGATCAACCATGACTTGTTGGGATATCATGCCTAGCATCTGGTTACCCTTGACCTGCTAGGACTTCCTCACCAAGTGGCCGGTCAATCCCTTTGACCCACTTGGACTTTTCTCCTCATGCCAAGTATCCGGTCAACCCTTTGACCTACTTGGACTTCTCAATACCAGGTGTCCGGTCAACCTTGACCCACCTGGATTTTCACGTGTTTGGCTTCACTCACCAGATCTTTCCATTTGCTTGGCTTCACTCACCAGAACCTTCACCTAGCTTCACTCACTAGGATTTTCATACTGCCTAGCTTCACTCAAAAGGTCTTTCATCTGGCTTCACTCACCAGGATTTTCCTTCTGCCTGGCTTCACTCATCAGGACTTCTCCTCTGCTTAGCTTCACTCACTAGGTCTTTCACCTGACTTCACTCACCAGGATTTTCCTTCTGCCTAGCTTCACTCACTAGCTCTTTCACTTGACTTCACTCACCAGGATTTCCCAACTGCCTGGCTTCACTCACCAAGACTTCCCATCTGCCTGGCTTCACTCATCAAGACTTCCCAGTCAAGTATCTGGTCAACCTTGACCTACTTGACTCTTCTTCACACCTAACTGGTCAGCCTTGACCAGAGGAGAATTGTACCAACAATCTCTCCAAATGAATGATTGCACCTGCAATCTCCATGTATTGTCAGTCTCCATGTATTGTCAAACATCGAAACCCAAACATCAAGACTCAAGCTTGAGTCATCTCAAGCTTAGTCAACCAGGTCAACCTTGACCTAGGGAATATTGCACTAACAATCTCTCCCTTTTTGATGTTTGATAATACTTTTAAGTTAGGCTAATCCCATAGCCTCAACTTCGTTTCATGCCAAGGCATGAATGAGAGTTTTCTTCATTCTCCCCCTTTCCTAGAGGGCAAACTCCTCTTTAGGTAATAAAGGCCTAACTTAAACCCTACATTCTCCCCCTATTGGCACACATAAAAAAGAACTCTCCCCTTGAAGAGTTACTCATCATTGTTCACAACTTCACTCGTTGTTCACAATATCATAATGAAGGTCTCATACCCTTCATTATCTTCAACGCTCACCCTTGAGCGTCAACTAATCCAACAATGAAGGTCTCATACCCTTCACTGTATTAAATGCTCACCCTGGAGCATTTATTCCACGTTATGATGCTCATCCTAAAGCATCTATAACCTCACAATGAAGATATCCATTCTCCATTATTTTTCAATGCTCAACCTTGAGCATTGTTTTTCTAAATGAAGGTTTAACCACCTTCAATGGTTTTGAAAAATAAATTTTCATGTCCTTAAGAGTAACTCCCCTTAAAGACATACACATAACATCTGTCATTGCACCAACAATGATTTGGAATCCCTAAATCTTTAGGAACCCCAAAATTAGAAGTCTTGAGGTTAAAAAATTCAATAATGAAACCAAACCTCAACCTAAACTTCTACTTAGTCTTCCTTAACCAATCAAATCTTGTTTTTATCATGAAAACTCCCCCTAAATGTATACAAATATGTTTTGAGGGATTAGGAATGGTTACCTAGACTAAAATTGGTTTAAAATGCTGAAACTAAGCCTTCCCAACCAAAATCAGTATTTCAATCGATTAATGCATCAATTCAATAGGTGTAGATCGATCGGTGGATCTATCCAGCGAGCTTCTGCTTGCGATACCAGCCTTCTCAATTGTTCGCCCAATCGATTGAGGCACTCCAATCGATCGGGTGATTGATTGGAGCACTGAAATTCTGAAATTTCATTTCAGTGAATTTCAGAAACTCCTCAAATATTCTACAAAATCTAAAAAATCATAAAAATTTATGTAGACATTACTTAGGGTATATTCTATCAAGGAAAAAAATAGTTTTTTATGAAAATACTTCCTATTTTCAAAGATTGACACAAACTTGAAAATTTGTAAAAACTTTAGTGTTTTCATCTAGTTTGTGTCTAACTCTTCAATGATGATTACTATCAAAAGATATTCTTCACCAAGGTTTTCCAAAAGTATTTTAAAATTATTTTCAAAATCAATATCCAACCATGTTCTTTGGGCTCAATGCACATGACTTATACATTAGCTTTCCCAATGATTGGAATACACATAACTATGTGCTTTGATGAAACCAAAACTGAACTAGATGCACTAAATCAACATCTTGAGTTTTGTTCATCATCCTAACATCTCACTTGTATCTATTGTGCACTAAAACACATACAAGTCACCTTATAGGTCTTTGTGAGATGTAAAGTTTAGTTTTGCCCTAAACTAGGGATCATGTATATCTATCTAGGTATTTTTGGATTATGAAAATCCACCTAGGATGTTACTTGTTAGTAAATGTCATTTGTTCTTAATTTGCAAGGAATTAAAAATAATGCATGATGAGTTATGACATACAGCAAAATAAATAATTTTTAAAAAGAAAATTTGCTATAACTACATGATGTATGTATGACATGACATAGTATTTTTGTTGGTTTTTCATAATAATGCATGAATGCAAAAATGATGTCATGGCATGTGATGGGCAAACAAAGCATGACAATTATCTTAAATAAAATACCTAGATTTTCTATCTAAGTGTCCTTAAATTTTTAGCTAAACCTAAAAGTAATTCTAGATTGCCCATATTTTCTTAAGAAAATACCAAAATCCCAACTTGGTATTTCTTGTACTCTTAATTTGTTGTGCCAATTAAAATTACACATAATTCCTCAAAGTTTGGCACAAGTTACTCTTTCAAAAAGTAAACAAATAATCCATTTCATTTTCAAAGGTTAATAAAAACCTTGAAAATGCTCTCAGAGTGTCAACTTCATCAAGGTTGAATTAACTATCCTTCCAATTTGAGTTGACACTTTCTAACCCATTTAAGGGGTATAGAACATACTCCTAGGAACCCAAAACCTATTGGTTCTCCTTGGATACTCTAAGTACTCACTATGGATAACTTCCCTAGTTACCTTCCTAATGACCTTGTTAGGCTTCTTAGAAGCCTTGGTCACCTTCTCTAGGTCAGTTCTAGGGATTGCTTCCCTTGTGACCTTCTTAGTGATTTTGTTAGACTTCTTAGAAGTCTTAGTCACTTTTGTCGTTGCAAAGATACTCCTAGGGATAACTTCCCTTGTATCCTTCACTTGACCGCTAGACCTAGGATTGGTTCCATAGCTATATGTAACCCTATGATAAGAAGGCACACCCTTTTTGGTTTTAGGTTTATATCCCAAACCTCTATGACCATTGGATGACCCTTGTTGTTTTCTTATACCTAGGTTTTGATTCTTGGACCCTTCTATTTCATTTGTGATTCTTCTAAGGGTCCTCTCCAATTTATCAAGTCTTGACCTCAAGACTTGATTTTCTCTCCATAACACCTCAACCTTAGATTTTTCACTAACACCTTGATTTTTCTTTTTCTTAGGAAAATACCTAGAATCCTTAGAGTTCTTGCCTAAATTTGTATCTACCTTCCTAACCTTAGATGTGGTAGTTTTAGCATGAAGAGCTACATGTTTTTCCTTAATGCTATCATGCTTTCTATTTTTATGGTAAATATCATTAAAATGAGATAAATTAGAGCAGCATGCTTTTTACCATTATTTAAAGGGGTAGGCTCAATAAATGATACCTTGGGTTTTACCTTGGAAGCTCCCCCTTGACTTGTGCTTTCTCCCTTAGCTTTGACTGCTTTCTTCCCCTTTGGACATTGACTCTGATAATATCCTTTTGATGACACAAGAAGCACACAATGTGCTCCTTGCTCTTCTTTGTTGTGGGGGAGGTCTCCTTGGGCTTCTCCTTGCCCTTGGGTGCCACTTGACCCTTCTTCTTAGCCAATTTAGGGCACTTACTCTTGTAGTGCCCATGTTCCCTACACTCTAAACATATAATATGATTTTTATTTTTAATTGAAACATTTATACCTTCATATGTAGGGATGACACATGATCCTCCATTTGACGTCTCTTGATTTTTGGAGGATGCATCATCTTCTTCTTCATTTGACCCGGATGTAGAAGCTTCTCCATCTTCTTGATCCGGTGTCAACAAAGGTCGCTCCTCCTCAATCCTAGAGATGGAGGCTTCTTCATCTTCATCTTGTATATGGGACAAGAAGTATGACCTCTCCTTGCCCTTTTCATTGCATTCCTTTGAAGATGAGGCTTCTTGGACTTCTTCTTTGGAAGTTGAGCATCTCTCAACTTCGGAGTCCTCTTGCTCTTGATCTTGATCCACTGAGTCACCCTCTTTAGATTCTTCTTGATTTGGTACAGTGAAGGTGATCTCATGAATCTTTGCCAATTTACTCCAAAGCTCCTTAGCATCCTTGAATTCTCCAACTTGAGCCAAAATATTGCTTGACAACAAATTGACCAATAACTTGGTCACTTTGTCATTTGCCTCGCTCCTTTGAATTTGCTCTTGGCTCCACTTGCTCATCTTGAGAGTTTTTCCCTTTGAATTTTTTGGAGTTTCAAAACCTTCCATTAGATCAAACCATTGCTCTATCTCCATCATAAGAAAATTTTTGATCCTTGATCTCCAAAGATCGAAGCTTGTGGATACAAATGGTGGAGACACTCTCGGTCGAATCCGAATCCATCTCCGAATTCCATTTGAAGTTGAGCTTGATGAAATCTTTGACTTGAAGAATTTTTGCTCCAACTTCTTCACCCTCTAGCCTTGTTGCCCCTTCTGACGATGATTCTGGTGAAGAGCGACCTGACTCTGATACCACTTGTTAGGGTCGAAATGTAGCTAGAGGGGGGGGGGGGGGGGGGGGGGGGGGGGGGGGGGAATAGCTCGTCGCGCTTGTCGTAGCTTTCTTCTTGATGATGATATGCAGCGGAATGTACAAGAAACAAAAATATAACGCTACCACAAGGATTTACTTGGTATCCACCTCAAGAAGAGGTGACTAATCCAAGGATCCACGCACACAAGCACTCTCTGTTGGATCGAGAAGCGCTAGAGGGGGGGGGTGAATAGCGCTTGCGGCTATTTCGTTCGTTTCGAAATCATAAAAGCAGTCGAGTAAATAAATGCAATAGAATAAAAACAAACACACAGACACAGGGGATTTACTTCGTTCGGAGCCTGTAGCGACTCCTACTCGAAGGCCCACGATCCTTGATCGCTTTCTGTGGGCAACAACTATAAGCACGAAATTATTACAAGCTAAATACAATTTAAAACAGTAATTAAAAATACCAACGACACTTTAGGAAATATCAGATTTGGAGCACCGGGTCGTCGGGAAGTAGTCGTAGCACTTCTGGGTCGTTTCATTGACAGCACGTTGAAGAAAGGTTGCTTGGAATTCATTTTTTGAAGGTGCTGCTCGAAACCCCCTTTTAAACAGTGCTCAAGGCGCCCTAAAGCCCATCCAAGGCGCCTTAAACTAGCCGAGTCACCCGCGTGGATCAAGCCTGAACTGGTCATGACTTATCCCTTCAAGGCGCCTTCTGTGCTCTCCAAGGCACCTTCATCCACCAGTCCAAGGCGCCTTGAGCTTCCTTCAAGGCGCCTCCAAGCTTGCTTCGTGGACAGCTCAGCTTTGCATCCGAGGCTAAGTTGTGCTCCTTTGGTCTTGCAAAAATTGTTATTCCCAAACACATAATATGCAAAATAAAGTTAGCACAAAATAACAATATAGATATGACAATAGAATATGATGACAGTCTCCAAACTGTCCGGGTCTGACTTCAGATTTCTGACCGGAAACTCTAGGTCGACCTGACGCCTACTGTTCCCTTTACGGGGAACGCGTCCTCACCTACTCCACTCAGGAGATTTACCTGATGCCAGTCCGGTCCTCCAGACCGACTGGACTTTCCGCTTAGGATTACCACCCCCTAGGACCTATGGTTACCGCCCCCTAGGGTTTTTCTCCACCTAGGGTTACCACCCCCTAGGACCTAAGGTTACCCCCCCTTAGGATTTTCCTCCACCTAGGGTTACCACCCCCTAGGACCTAAGGTTGCCGCCCCTTAGGGTTTTCCTCCACCTAGGGCTACCTCCCCCTAGGACCTAGGGTTACCACCCCCTAGGGTTTTCCTCCACCTAGGGTTACCTCCCCCTAGGACCTAAGGTTGCTGCCCCTTAGGGTTTTCCTCCACCTAGGGTTACCTCCCCCTAGGACCTAGGGTTACCACCCCCTAGGGTTTTCACCTATCTAGCCGCAGCTAGGACTTTTGCCTAAGTATCACTTAGGACTTAACTGCAAGCTCCATGAATCTTGTTAGATAACACCACAGCTTAACTTTGAGCCCTTTGCCATAATCAAAACTCAGGTTTGATCATCTGGTGCTCACTGCACCAACACTCTCCACTATGAAAACCCTCCTTTACGGTAACTACCGAAGGTAAAGAAGTCTTACAACACTCTCAGTATAAGAAGAAAGAAAGGGAAATAAATATAATTAAAATCTTACAAGATTTACACTGGAAAGTGGAAACCCTAACCCCAGTTTCTTCTTCTTGTTGTAGATCGCCTCTTGACTTGAACGTGCACCTCCAAGAACCTTTAAGAACTGGCAGTGAGATATCAGAGAAGTTGCTGTGAAGTGTCGAGAAGAATCAGGCTGAAGAGATGTTATAGAAGACGCTCACAACGGCTTTATTCAGCGCTAACGGTCGGATCCCAATCGATTGAATGGGGAGGCTTTGGATCGATCGGTTGATCGATTTAGAGCGCCTCTGTGCTTACAAAAATCATTTGAATCAATTACCCAATCGATTCAACATATCTTACATGATTTCTAGGGCTATCGCGCGATTTCCATCGCTCCAATCGATCGCCTGATCGATTGGAGGTTCCCAATCGATCGGGTGATCAATTAGGAGGGTCTTTGTGCTCGCGGCGATATCTCCCAATCAATCACTCGATCGATTGGGCTAAGATTTCTTCGTGGCACCCATCTAATCGATCAACCGATCGATTGAACTGTGATTCAATCGATCGGTTGATCGATTGATTCATTGTTGACTTACCAAATCAAGTCTAAAGACCCTAAAAACCCAACATCCGATCAACCATGACCTGTTGGGACATTATGCCTAGCATCTGGTCACCCTTGACCTGCTAGGACTTCCTCACCAAGTGTCCGGTCAATCCCTTTGACTCACTTGAACTTTTCTCCTCGTGCCAAGTATCCGGTCAACCCTTTAACCTACTTGGACTTCTCAATACCAGGTGTCTGATCAACCTTGACCCACTTGGATTTCCATGTACCTGGCTTCACTCACCAGGTCTTTCCATCTATCTGGCTTCACTCACCAGGACCTTCACCTAGCTTCACTCACTAGGATTTTCATACTGCCTACCTTCATTCACTAGGTCTTTCACCTGGCTTCACTCACCAAGATTTTCCTTCTGCCTGACTTCACTCACCAAGATTTCTCCTCTGCCTAGCTTCACTCACTAGGTCTTTCACCTGACTTCACTCACTAGGATTTTCCTTCTACTTAGCTTCACTCACTAGGTCTTTCACTTGGCTTCACTCACCAGGATTTCCCAACTGCCTGGCTTCACTCACCAGGACTTCCCATCTGTCTGGCTTCACTTACTAGGGTTTCCTATCTACCTAACTTCACTCACCAGGACTTCCCAGTCAAGTATCCGATCAACCTTGACCTACTTGACTCTTCTTCACACCTAACTGGTCAACCTTGACTAGAGGAGAATTGTACCAACAATCTCCCCAAATGAACGATGGCACCTGCAATCTCCATGTATTGTCTGTCTCCATGTATTATCAAACATCGAAACCCAAACATCAAGACTCAAGCTTGAGCCATCTCAAGCTTAGTCAACCAGGTCAACCTTGACCTAGGGAATATTGCACCAACAAAGCCCACTATGTGGAACGTCCAGAATTTACATATAGATTTTTGTCAAATCTTATGCTTCATCTATCATCTTATAAAATAGATATAATTTTATGAGAGTTTTTCACTTTTAATTTGGTTGTTGATTGAGGAGGAAATTAAAGGTTCTTTTAATAAGTGATATTCATAGTTTTAGGGTAGGGGTTTTTGGGAGAGGTCAAACCACCTTAAACCATCAAGCATCAACAGTTTGTTTTCTTGCTTATAATGTTTTTTATTTTATTTGTTTTTTCATTGTGTAACTCATTTTGTAGGGACATGATTTATGAATGAGCCTATTGACTTTTCTCCCTCCCCTTAGCATGTCGGTTGCTTCTTCATTGAGACTTTTTAATGCTTTTTATGAGCATATATTTATTTCACACACTCTCTAGACATGTGCGCTCTCTCTCTATAGATATATAATTTAGGCATTCAACTCTCTGAATTGGTTAATTTTGAAGGTGACCTACTCAATCCAGCTCTATGAAAATTTCTCATTGGCTACTAGGAAAAATTTGGAAGGTGTAGATGGGTCTTAACGAAAGGCCTAGCACCACAAGTGGTTTGAACACTGCAGGCGTATAAGGTGTCTCGCGTGAGTTTCAAACCCTCATTGCATGAGAGTTCATCCTACCTCTTACAATCGCACTGTGCCTTGGAGGGCAACTCTATATACTCCTATGATGCAAAATGTGATTACACTCATCTCAGACGCCCTTCTACTGCTCGTCCCAAAGTCTTGTGGAAGGGAGGTAAATCATGGTACCGAGCCACCTCCTAAATAGAAGGAACTAATTCCTTAAGGGAATGAGCCCCAAAGGATTGGAACCTTGCTCCTGTGACGTAATTCTACCACTTGAGTATAGGGATGATAATTTTCTCCGAATATAATGGAGGATCTTATATCCGACCATATATCTATATATATATATATATATATATATATATAGAGAGAGAGAGAGAGAGAGAGAGAGAGAGGTGAATGGCTAGTTTCATGGTGAACTCAAAAGGAAAAGTGTATTGAATGAGCTCATTGCTTAATGCGTGCAAAAGGAGGGGAGACTAAAGATTGAGATATCTGAGAGTGCTCACTTAGTATCTGGTTTTCAATGTGCGAGCAAGAAGCGAAAGATAATCAATAACAAAGGAAAAGGAAAATAAACTACAAATTCTGGAGGCAATGATCATAAGGAGCACAAGATATAGGATAAGAAATTTACTTGTTTCTTTTATAAGAAGAAAGGTCATATAAAGAAAGACTGTCTCAAGTACGCCAACTGACGTGTAAAGAAAGATAAACTTCTTAACTTTGTTAGTTCGAAAGTTAATTTAGGTGTATAGGATCGAAAAGAATTTAGATATCTACATAATGGTATGATATTGCCCACTTTGGGCCTAAGCCCTCATGGTTTTTCTCTTGGGCTCTCCCCAAAAGAACTCATGCCAATGGAGACATCTTTCTCTTTATAAACTCATGATCTTTCCCATATGTTTTCAATGTGGGACTATGTTTGCAACCTTGCAACCCCAACAATCCCCCCCTCAAACAAAGGACCACAGGCTTCCCATGTCCGATCCTCGACCCACCAGGTCTTCTTGCCCCTCGGTCCACCCGACCTATTAGGACTTCCTTGCCTAGCCGCAACTAGGACTTCCTGCCTGGTGTCTGGTCCTCTTGATCTGAACATAGAAGCTCCCATTTTCTTTGTTCGAGGTCAATATTATACCCACATGGCTCAATCAGACCATAACTCTTGTGCACAGTCGGCAGTTAAACCTTCTGGCAGTTCGGGCTCTGATACCGATTGTTAGATCGAGAAGCGCTAGGGGGGTGAATAGCGCTCGTGGCTTTCACTCGTTTCAGATTCGTAAAATACTCGAGAAGTAGCAGCGTAAATAGATAAAATAACAAACACACAGAAGACTCTAAGATTTACTTGGTTCGGAGCCTAGGGCAACTCCTACTCCAAGGCCCGTGATCGTTGATCGCTTTCGGTGGGCAAAAACTATAATATCGTAAATCTTTTACAAGCAAATAAGTACAAGTATTGAACTTTAAAAGATTTTACCGACAAATACAAAGATGAACGAAGTGGTTGTCGATTGTCGGAGTAGCAGAGTCTAGTTGAAGCTTTCGGAGCAGCGTACAAGATCACAAGTTCTTCTGTTCGAGTTTATTTCGAAGTTGCACCCCAAGGCTTCTTTTTATAGCCTCTGCAAGACTGATCCAGATCCTCAAACCTCGGGATCAGATTTGACCCGAAGCGGATCGATCGACCGATCCCCGATTCGGTCGACCGATCAGATGACCTCCACCTCATCTGATCCGCTCGCTCCGCTTTGATCTGGCCAACTTCTATCTCATGTTCGATCGACCGATAAACAGGTTCGGTCGACCGATAAGTTGCTCTGACTCAGTCCAACCGGCCTGATCTAGTTGACACCCAACCTTGGTTCGGTCGACCGATCCCCTTGTCGAGCTCGTCCAATCTCTGGAAAACTTATCTGCTAGCTTAGGGGTTCGGTCGACCGATCCTCGGTTCGGTCGATCGATCACAGATGATTCCAACCCTACACAAATATGTTAGTTTCCAGCAAAACAGAGTTAGAATACAACAGAAACTATATAAGATAAGTCTGACAGTCTTCGGACTGTCTGGTTCTGACTTCAGATTTCTGACCGGAAACCCTAGGTCGAGCCGACGCCTAATGTTTCCTCTGCAGGGAACGCGTCCTCACCTACTCCTCTCAGGAGAGTTACTTGTTGCCAGTGCGATCCTCCAAATCGACTGGACTTTTGCTCGGCGCTCGATGCTTCCGGACTTTCTGCTGGACGCCCGCTCCCCGACCCGTCCAGTCTTCCACCTGATTCGTGACACCAGGACTTTCCACCTAGGGTTACCATCCCCTAGGACTTTTGCCTGAAGCCCTCGACCCGCCAAGACTTTCCGCATAGGGTTACCACCCCCTATGACCTAGGGTTACCACTCCCTAGGGTTTTCCTTCACCTAGAGTTACCACCCCCTAGGACCTAGGGTTACCACACCCTAGGGTTTTCACCTTGCCTAGCCGCAGCTAGGACTTTTTCCTAAGTATCACTTAGGACTTTCCTGCAAGCTCCATGAACCTTGTTAGATAACACCACAACTTAACTTTGAACCCTTTGCCATAATCAAAACTCAGGTTCGATCATCTGACGCTCACTACACCAACAAGATGTTGTACCCACTGACACTTGGTGGATAGATACCGGTGTTACTACTCACATAAGTGTCACTATACACGGTTGTCTCAAGAGCCAACTTCCGCTTGATAGTGAAAAATACATCTATATAGGAAATCGAAAGAAGGGTAAAGTCCAGTCGATTAGTATTTTTAGGTTTTATTTAGGAACCAATATCCTTCTGGATTTAGAAAGTATATTTATTGTATCGTCTTTTCGATGGAATTTAATTTTAATTTCTTGTTTGGACAAATCAGGTTATTCTTATCATTTAGAAATAAAATTTTTAGTATTTTCTTTAGTTTAGTGTTGGTTGACAATAGTTCCTTGGTTGATAGGCTTTATAAATTGAACACTTTTACTCCTATGGTTGACAACACAATAATGCATAGTATAGGTACAAAATATAAATTGACTGACGATAATTCTTCCATATTGTGGCATAGGCATTTAAGACATATATCCAAACAATGCCTAGAAATGTTAATGTCATATGAAATTCTCAATTCTTTTGACATGTCAAACTTTGATGTTTGCAGAGAGTGTATTAGGGGGAAAACTACTAACAAAAGGAATAAGGGGGTTAGCCATTGTAGTGACATTTTAGAGCTAATACATACGAATATTTGTGAATTATTCCCTAAAATATCTTGGAATGGACACACATATTTTATTAGCTTTATGGATGACTATTCTAGATTTAGCTATTTATACCTTATCAATGAGAAGTCACAATCTTTAAACATGTTCAAAATTTTCAAATTCAAAGTTGAACTTCAACTAGGTAAAAAAAATTAAAGTCATCCAATCCGATTGTGGAGGTGAATATTACGGTCAATATAATGGATCAAGTGAACAACATCCAGGACATTTTACGAATTATCTTACTGAGTGTGGGATTGTACCTCAGTATACCATGTCTGGTACTCCCAGTCAGAATGATGTAGTTGAACGTTGCAAGCGTACCCTAAAAGACATGGTAAGAAGTATGATAACTTTCATTTCTCTACCAAATTCTTTGTGGGATGAAGCACTCAAGACTGTAATTTACCTACTCAATAGAGTATTTAGTAAGCCTATTATTAGGTATTTACATGTTTGGGGTTGTCCAGTAAAAGCTAGGCCTTATAGGCTTAATGAAAGAAAACTGAACTCAATAATAGTTAGCTGTAATTTTGTAGGTTACTCTAAGAAATCAAGAGGATATAAATTTTATGATCCTTCTAAGAGATTCTTCTTCAAAATGGGAAATGCCAAGTTCATTGAGAATAATGGAAGTGATAAGGTCTGGGAATATCTTTTAAGGAATGCATTGACAATCATCTTATGGTCACTACTAGTACGATCAGTAGCGGTGTGATTATCATACCGCACATTATGCGTATCACACATCTAATGAGCATAGTGAACGAAAATATTTCTATGATATCTCCAATGCAATTGGAGGAGCCTACCACTGAAATTGAGGTATTGTCTCATATTGATGAGCAAGTATATCAAACATCTCAAACACAAGTGTCTTTAAGATGATCTATAAGAGAATGGAGAACCATGAATTCTCGTGATTATGTTTATCTCCAAGAGCATGATTTTGACATAGAGTTGGAAAGCGATCCTACATCTTTCTAAGAAGTCAAACAATGCTCTAACCTTGAAAGGTAGATTAACGCCATACAAGAAAAGTTGAAGTCTATGGTAGACAATGACGTTTGAAAACTTGTTGAATTGCCTGAAGGTAAGAAGTCCGTTGGTTGTAAATGAATATTTAAAACCAAGCAGGATTGAAAGGGTAATATCGAAAAATATAAAGGTTGGCTTATTGTCAAGGGATTCACTATCAAAGAAGATATTGATTACAAGGAGACTTTTTCACCTGTGTCGATGAAAGACTCTCTTAGAATAATCATGACACTTATAAGTCATTATGATTTGGAGCTACATCAAATGGAAGTAAAGACTACATTCCTTAATGGAGATATAGAGAAGTCTATATATATAGTACAACTAAAGAACTTTGCATCTAAGAACTCAAAGCACCTAGATGTAGATTAAAAAAGTCCATTTATGGTTTAAAACAGGAGTCTCATCAGTGGTACCTGAAATTTGATCAAGTGGTTACCTCATTTGGATTTAAAGAGAACCCTATTGATCGGTGCATATATGTCAAGTTTAGTAGGAACAAGTTTGTTATACTTATTCTGTACACGAACGATATATTACTTGTGAGCAATAATAAGGTCTGCTGCATGAAGTCAAGTCATTTATATCTAGTAATTTTGAAATGAAAATTCTTGATAAAGCATCCTTTGTTTTATGCATATAGATCTAACATGATCGTTCAAGAGGGATTCTTGGACTTTCACAACATGTCTATATTGAAAAGATATGCAGAATTGTACACATGGTGATACATCTATGTCAAGAGGTGACAAGTTCAGTATGCAGGAGTGTCCACGGCTTGAACTTGAAATAAAGGAAATAGAACAATTCTCATATGTGTTAACAGTGGGAAGTATCATGTATGCATAAGTTTGTACTCGACTAGAAATAACATTTATAGTAGGGATGTAAGGCAGATATGTTAGTAACCCAAGATCACCGCACTGAAGAGCTGTAAAGAGAGTGATGCGGTATTTGTAGAGAACTATAGGATATATACTCACGTATTGGAGGTCAGATCATCTGGAGATGATTGATATTCAGACTCTAATTTTGCTAAATACTTGGATAGCAGGAGGTTCACTTCAGGCTATGTTTTCATGCTGGCTAGAGGAGCTATATCTTGGAAAAACATCAAACATATGCTAATAATTACTTCTACTATAGAGGCAGAGTTGATAGCATGTTATGAAGCATACAATCATGAGATTTGACTGTGGAACTTCATTATAACATTGCAAATCGTTGATGACATTGACAGGTCACTGATGATCTATTGCAATAATAAATTCGTAGAACTTTATGCCAAGAACAACCACAGTTCGTCAAAATCCAAACACGTCGACATCAAGTTTCTAGTGGTTAAAGAAAGGGTTCATAGTTGTTAGATCATTGTAGGGCACATAAGCACAGATCCCATGTTGGCCGATCCACTCACCAAAGGCTTGGTGCCTAAGGTGTTTCATGCACATGTTGTGAATATGAGAGTCTTTCTTATAGAAGAAGAACTCATCTAGTGGGAGTCTGTATTTACTTTATTATCTATATTTGATAATAAAGATAAATATTTTATTTTGATTATTGTACATACTTAAAGTTTAAAATATTCATGAGATTTTATTTGTTTGTTAGACACTCTAAAATACAATATCATGATTTACGACTATTGTTTAGCATTTGGTGTTTGTAAATATGATATATATTCCATTTAGGAATCATAAGATTTAGATCATTATTTCCTATTGCAGTTTAACATACATTATTTTCAAATATGATCAGACCTTTTTGGGCCACTTAGGACCAGTTAGAAATTGACATGTGTTGATCATATTTCATGTAATTTCCACTCTACACATACACATCTTGATTTATGTCATTAATGACATTGGTATTGTGATTATTGTTGAGGCTTGTTGTGATCATATATAAAGTAGCTATGACCTCTTTAGTCCTATACCAATAAAATTAATGGACCAGGTTGTTTATAGGGATATCTTTTACTCATAAAGTATGATATCAACTAAAGTTATAATCGTGTGTTGTCTATAATCACATATAGGCAAAGTGGGAGATTGTTGAATTTTGTACCTATTAAGGTGGACTCACATGTGATCTAAGAGACTTGCGATACCGAAATCCGTTAAGTGATCTAACTTAAATTTATTAGATTTTGGGTTATCAGATGTGAGTTCAATGTGTAGAACTTTTTAACCCAATCCATTATTATCTATAGGCTGATAACAGATTAGATTTTTATATTATGGGGCGGTCTCCAAAGGTTTGGGGAAGATCTTGATCTAGTTTCTTGTTCCCTATTGATAAGAAATTTTTCGACACTATCATCCCCTAAGTTCCTTGGAAGACCTTCATTTCCACTGCATCTTCTTCTATAAGGATCAAACCGATGACACTAAAGACAAGAACATGACTATTTAATCAGATTTCTTATCTATTATGTTGTTTTACGTAATGCTATGTTTATGGCATAACTAGATCTAGTTTTTGTGTTTCGAGATCTTATTTCATTCCTAAAATTTATAAGGTGAGGAGAAAACTCAGATTATGTCATATTGGGCGCAGGGCTCAGATGATGATAACTGTGTCGTCCTTAGGAGAAATTGGTACACTTGCAAACCCATTATATGCTTTCAACGCATGTTGCTTTTCTTAAACATTCAATGTGAGATTTATTATCCTGTATTTTACTTCAAATTCACTGTAATATGAACCCTCATGTCGTTTGAAACACACTCGTAAAACACAATTTTTTTGAGAAATACGGATGCTAACGACATGCGAACCGAAACCAGAGAAGTCATTCCCAATAGTCACGTTGTCAGATTTGTTGGTATAAATCATTCTCAGTCTGGTCAATTTAACTAAACTTAAATTGGCTTGAGCTTGAATTTCAATATTTGATAATATATTTAAGTTAGACTAATCTTTATTAACCCAATTTTCTTCTTTATGTCATGCCAAAGATAAATAAGAGTTTTCTAATTTAAACCTTACATTTTTCCCTTTTTGATATACATCAAAAATCTTCTCCCTAAGATTCATCCTTTAGTCATTCAAACTTCACAATGAAGGTTATATACCATTCCATTGTCTCCAATACTCAATCTTGAGCATCCGTTCAATATCCAAAAAAAATTCTCCTTCCATATACAAATCATGTCTTTAAGGTGGTCCTCCTCGAAACTTGTTCTAACTTTTATCATTGCACCAACAATGATTTGAAGCTTCTAACCTTTAAGAAATCCCTATATTGAGTTATAAGGTTAAAAGTTCAATCTTGAATCTAAACATTCTCTTTAACTCTAAATTAGTCCCCTTTAACTATTTTTTTTCTCATTTTCATCAAGAAAAATTATTCTTAAATGCTTACCTAAGCACTTCAGAGGATTAGGAATAGTTAAATTAACTAAATATAGTTTAATGGACTAAAATCAGACAATTTCAATCAAAATATAACACTATCAATCGATTGGTTTTAGCTACCAATCGATTCCGGCCAATATTAATCAATTGGCGTTGGGCGCCAATTGATTGACGTTTGAAGCACAGTTGTTCACGCCAATAATTGATGATTCTGGAGCGAGTACTACTATATTTCCCAGTCAACAAGAGGTATTTTCAAGCAACAAGAGATAAAAAGTAATGTGTTCATTGTATTTGTATTTATTTTCTTGTTCTTCTTACATTCTCGTGTTCACTTTTTGTATTCTCGTGCTTGAATTTGTATGAGACTTCTCTATCTCCAAAAAGGAGATTCCATAGTGCATCTGTGAGAGTGAGGAGCGGAGGTGGATATCAAATAAAATGAAGGTGTTAACATTGCTTCAAATGTTTCGCTGCAAATTAAGTTCAAGAAACGATCGAAGCTATTCAACTCCCCTCTGACTCTTTACTTATCCTAACATGACCAAAATATATGTATAGAGCATCCTCTTAAAAAAAATGTGGAACCGTCACATCAGCGGTCCCCCCTAGAGTCGGTCCCATGGATATGGAGGGAGGTAAATATAGATACACAGGTGAAAAGTATATGATAGAGACGTTAACCTATATTAGAGGGATGAATAACCTACAAAATTTAAGAGTTGATCGATAAAGAACTTTTAAATCATAACATATAGTATACAATGGAAATTCAACTAACTTGATTAAACAAAATCAAAACTAATTAAATCCTAAGCGAGATAAATAATATTTTGTTGAATACTTGAACAGGCCAGCATGCAAGAAAAAAAAAATAATTAGCACAATTAGCATGCAAGGTCCAATAGAAGTTTAGGCGGGCTTAATGTGCGAGATCTAAGTAAAAAAAAAACATAATAGCAACATAAGATTCTTATTTAAAAAAGTCTATGGAGGTGGAGGTGAAAAAAAACCTTTTAACAAGAATTGGGAATTAAGCACAAAATAGAAAAATATATGGCAACTTGAAATAAAAATTTCCAAGATCTAGTTGTCGTTGATCTTTAAGCACACGTGTAACAAATCAGCGCAAGGAACCAGACAACAAGTAGAATGTCTAGAGCTAAATTTTTTGATTAATGATTAAAAGACTAGTTCAGATCCTTTGTCCCTATTTTTTTCTGTCCCCGTATTTTACTGTTGATCGGACAGACCAGATTACATCTTAATATATTATGGCATTTTTAAGATCTGTGCAGTATCCTTGTGATGTGTAAGACATTCTTGAGATGTAATTTGACCCGTCTGATCGATAGTAAAATACAAAGATAGAAAAAAATGGGGACAGAGAATCCAAACTGATTAAAAGACACTGCTTCTGGCCTCCTTCAACTTCAACGTGAAGTTGGTGCCCACTCGTTGACGTTGACTTGGTACCATTCCGGTTGACTGAAATATTTTTTGATTTTCAGGATATGATGTGGCTATAAATTGTATCTTCGTCCATAACATTTTGATGGACTCTGATCGCTTAGACTTTCTCTTGGCACCTGAAGCATTGTTAAACTCCAATCTTGATCGTCTTCTTCGAATCATTAGATTACATCGTCTCAAGTCACTTGAAAGCCTTCTCTAGTCGCTCAGAAGCCGAGGTCATTTGATCGCCTTAAATCGTCAAGTAGTTTCCTACACAATAAAGATTAATAAATACGAATGGTATTATTATTAAAAGTGGTTCACGTACCTTTGCTAGTTGTTTAGCTGCCAATTTAGTCATTTAGATTTAGTTGCTAAGACCTCAACTCCGAGTTGACTTTTTCCGACTTTCAACAGCTAGTTCTCAACTAAATTTATCTTGCTTGGTTTTCAATCAAGTCTTTCTTGTCTAGTCCCACTAGAACTTTTCGTTGCCAGGTTCCCAATTAGGTTGTTCCATTATCTAGTCCCACTAAGATTTTCTACTAGTTCCCAACTAGAAGTTCATCATTGCAGATAACACACATCAAAGGCTCATCGGGAGTTGCCCCGACGAAGTTCCTCCAATACCTAAGTCATTATGCGATTGAGAAAAGTAAAAGAATGTAGAAGATGAAGAAAATTTAGGATTTGTGTGGGCATACCTCTCTTTACTATTAGTTGTGCTATTTATATAGCCTTGCGCCCTCAAACTCTAACAGGTTTCATTGTGCAAAAAGGCGGGTCCCGCCGCCCAGCGGCCCCCTAGGCCTGGCCCCACAGGGATCCTAGGAGGAGGTAAATCAGCGGTGAATGCTGGCCCGAGTAAAGTGTGGTGTCTCCGGAATTTAACACAGCCGGCCCAAATTATTCATCCAGTGTGCGTCCGTGGACCTTCGACCCTACAACTCATTGTGCAAGGATGCCACGCCTTAACCGGTTGATCCAGCCCGCGGGGGCAACTCTAACAGGTTTCATGTTGCAATTTGTGGGTGCTGGAGAGGCGATATTATTGGGGATCTTTATATCATGATAGATGCCTCTACGACCTTGAACTAATTTTTATCCTACTTAATCTCGTCCAAGTATTTGTTCAATAGGGGGAGATGGATGATACAAATTTAGATATCATCTTTGAAATTTCAGCGTGTCTTTCCCATGTTTTTGTAAGAAGAATAGGGAGAGAGCAAGAAATAATATTAGAACAATAAAATTTATTGTTCATTGATATTTGTCCTAAGGACAATATAATATATAATGTTTAAAAATACTTGGTCAATTAACTAATTAATAAATAACAGAATTATTCTAAGAATAATTCTGAGAATAATTATAACAGAATTATTAGAATAATCCAAATACTAATATGATTTGATTTGGTAATTTGATTCAGTCAATTTTGATAATTCTGGTTTATCTCTTTTACCCCCTGACAAACTCAACGGGAGATCTCTGACGTTGAGTTTGCTTGCTAACTTGTTGAAACGTTGTCTGGATAGTGGCTTAGTAAAGATGTCAGCGATTTGATCTTCAGCAGAAATATAAGAGACGGATAACTGCTGAGTTGTCACACATTCATGAACAAAATGAAAATCAATTTCCACATGTTTTGTACGAGCATGAAAGATTGGATTTGTTGTAAGATATGTTGCTCCAATATTGTCGCACCAAATTTTTGGTGCAATATTTGATGCAAGATGAAGTTCAGAGAGAAGTGATTGAAGCCAAATAATTTCTGACGTTGTATTTGCTATAGCTTTATATTCTGCCTCAGTACTTGAACGAGATACCGTAGGTTGCTTTTTCGAATTCCATGAGATAAGATTTCGTCCAAGAAATATTGCATATCCACTAGTAAAGCGTCTATCTTCAGGAGAACTTGCCCAATCCGCATCACTATATGCATGTAAATCTCGAGATGATTGGCGATATAAAAGAAGACAATATAGAATAGTACCTTTAAGATAGCGAAGTATTCTTTTTACATTATCCCAATTTTGTTCAGTTGGAGCATGCATGAATTGACAAGCACGATTTACTGCAAAAGTAATATCAGGGCGTGTAATAGTGACATATTATAAGTCCCCAACAATACTTCGATAAATCTGTGGATCAGATAAGCAGGAGAGGATAAAGTTGGAGAGTTGTTTATAACAATTGGTGTAGAAACCAGACGCGCTCCATCAATTTTGGCTCTTTGAAGAAGTCCAGTAATGTATTTGCTCTGAGAGAGAAGATAGTCATCCTCATGTAGAATAAGCTCAATACCAAGAAAAAAACGAGCAATACCCAAATCTCGAGTAGGAAATTCTTGATTGAGAAGACTTAATAAAGTTGTGATACCCTGGTGATCATTGCCGGTTATCAGAATGTCATCCACATAAATAAGAAAAAAAATATCATACTTCCATCATTATATTTGTGAAATAGAGACGAGTCAGTCTTTGATCCACAAAATCCTTGAGCTTGTAACCAATTAGATAGTTGTTGAAACCATGCACGAGAAGCTTGTCGAAGACCATATAAGGATTTCTTGAGTTGGCAAACATGAGATGGAAATTGTGGATGAATGAACCCAGGTGGCTGCTCCATAAATATAGTTTCCTCAAGATGACCATCGAGAAATGCATTTGAAATATCCAATTGTCGTACAAGCCAATTAGAACTAACAGCTATTGATAATAATAATCTGACTGATGTAATTTTGATGACTGGGCTAAAAGTGTCATTAAAGTCAATACCTGGTTGTTGACTAAATCCTTTAGCTACAAGTTGAGCTTTGTATCTTTCAAGAGAACCATCAGCTCGATGCTTAAGACGGAATACCCATTTAGAGCCCACAACATTCATTGAGGGAGTGTGCGGAACTAGAGTCCATGTTCCATTGCGAAGAAGTACATCAAATTCTGTAGCCATTGCACTACACCAGTTTGGATCCTTGTTTGCTTGTGTAAAACAGGTTGATTCAATAGATTTTGAAGAGACCACTAGAGCTCATGGAAGGAGATATCGAGTTGCATTTGGTGGGCAACGCTCATAAATATCACTAATGGGAAGCATGCGACGAGGAATATTATCATCTGAATCACTTGTTGATGACGACGAGGAAGTAGGCTGACATGGTGATGTAGATGACAGACTTGCATTATTTGAGGAACCAGAGAGCATATTATCTTCGATCGACGAGGCTTATAAGATTGGAGCAGCAACCTGAGGTGATTTTGATGGTATAGGAGAGTTATTAGAGAGCTCCGAAGCAGGACCTAGGATGTCATCACTTCTGATAATATTAGGTGACATTAAGAAGGTGTCACTTGTATCTGGAAGAGAGATTGAAGAAGCTACCAAAAAAGGGAATAGAGACTCATCAAAAGTAACATGTCGTGAAATATAAATTCGTCTTGTTGGTATATGCAAGAAACGATAACCATGGTGCAAATTGCTATAACCAAGAAAAACACATTATAGTGAACGAGAGTCAAGTTTGTATTTAGAATAGGGGTGTAACCATGGATAACATGCGCAACCAAAAATTTGAAGGAAAGTGTAATCAGGGGTTTGATTATAAAGTTTATCAAAAGGACATTTATGATTGAGCAATGGAGTAGGAAGTCGATTTATGAGATATACTGTAGTGCTAACAGCTTCATCCCAAAATTTACATGAAACCGATGCATGATGAAGAAGAGCTAAGGCAGTTTCAACTATATGTCTATGTTTTCTCTCAGCAGAGCCATTTTGTTCTGGAGTGTGAGGATAAGAAACTTGATGAACAATTCCACAAGAGACAAGATGACGATGGAGAACTTGATATTCGCCTCCCCAATCACAATGAAAGAGAGTATTTTATGATTAAAAGATCGTTCAACTTGAATTTGAAAATTACAGAATATATCAAATAAATCAGATTTCCTTCTCATAGGATAGAGCCAAGTATATTTACTAAAATGATCAATGAATGTAACATAATATTGAAAACCTTGATTAGACAAAATAGGTGCAGGGCCCCAAACATCAGAATGGATTATTTCAAGTGGAAAGTTAGAAACATGATTAGATGAAGAGAAAGGTAGATTATGACTTTTAGATTCTATGCAGGCCCTACATGAATGAGATGGAGAGGAGGTAATAGAAGTAGGTAAACCATACCTATTGATGATTGACTGAACAATACGAAGGGAAGGACGACCAAGTTGAGTATGCCAAGCTGGTTTATTTGTGTGTTCACCAACAAAAGCTTTGATTGAAGAACTCTGAAGACAATAGAGGCCATTTTTGATTCTCCGATAAAACACAATAGCATTTGTTCCTCTATCCTTTATAAGATAATGATTATGATGAAACTAAAAAATGACATTGTTATCAAGATAAAACTGACGTGTAGAAAGTAAATTTTTAGTGATAGATGGAACATAAAAGACATTGCGCATGTGAAAAGTTCGATTAGATAAATGAACATATGTGTTTCCAAGATTATCAATTTATAAACCTGAACCATCGCCTACTTGCACCGTATCTGAGCCATAATATAACATTACGTGTGTAAGGATATTATAATCTGATGTAACATGATGAGTTGCTCCAGTGTCAATATACCAATCAGTAGATGAAAACACTGAGATTTTACCATAAGTTGGCATAGACGAAAGAACTTTAGGATATACTTGTGCATTAGATGATTGTCTTGAGATTGTAGGACCACCAATGAAATTTGAATCAAATGGACTAGGACATTGAATATTAAATTGTCCAATTCCAAGACAAATTTGACATTTTACCCTAGACCAATCAAGTCTTTTAGGGATATATTTCCAATATGACCAATGATGTGACAAATCTGACATCGGTCTGAACTTTGCTTTTGACCTCTTTGATGTCGTCGAATATTCGACATTTAAAGTAAAAAATAACTTGTCCGGTGGTAGTGGAGAAAAAACCACATAGACGAAAAAAAAAGAGATTAAGGAAGAGGAAAGAGAAGCAAAGTGGTTGGCAGCGGAAGAAAATAAGTATTTTTCGTTTGTTCTGAAAAATAGAGACGAATAAGAAAATTAAACACGTAGGAGAAAAGAAGAGGCTTGAGGGAAAAAAAATTAAAATTCGCCGTTTATACGATCTCCGCCTCAAGAAATTGAGGGAAGATAAAAAAGAGATGACTCTGATACCATGTAAGAAGAAGAATAGGGAGAGAGCAAGAAATAATATGAGAACAATAAAATCTATTGTTCATTGATATTTGTCCTAAGGACAATACAATATATAATGTTCAAAAATACTTGGTCAATTAACTAATTAATAAATAACAGAATTATTCTAAGAATAATTATGAGAATAATTATAACAGAATTATTAGAATAATCCAAATACTAATATGATTTGATTTAGTAATTTGATCCGGTCAATTTTGATAATTCTGGTTTATCTCTTTTAGTTTTGTCACATGTACTATGGTTAGTAGTCATCCATGATTTATCTTTTCTGTGTTAATCTAGAGATCAATTGGTGGAGGGTGTCAGGTGAGCGAATCACTTTTTTACCACACTTGAATAGAATTTAAATAAAATTTATAAAGTAAAGAATAACTATCTCAAATATAATCTCGTTTTCCGATAATTATATCCATAGTGCCCAATTGGATAAATCCTTAAGAGCCTCTAAATATAATTATTTTTACTCTTGGCCACAAGCTAAACTAATAGGTCCATATATATAGATAGACACAACACTAAACCTTCAATATTAAAAAAAATAAAATTATGTATAATAATAGATAAATATAATCAGGCATTTAATTTATTATAATCACCATTAGAAAAGGCTGAAGGCTTCAACAGTCTCAAAGAGAATAGGACAAGATCATAGAAGGAGCCAATGAGTTTGCATGAAGCAGTGTTCACGAAATAGGGTTAGTTCTACTTGTTCAAGCTATTAAATCAGGAATTAAAGGGAAAAAATTAAGGAAGTGCTATATTTGTGTAGCTAATAGTAGGATAGTGTTCATTAGAATGATTAGTTTCACCCTTTTAAAAGCCTAAAAACAGTATTATTATGAAATTTATATGGTACTTCCAAACTATTATATTGTATTAATATTGTTCTTGCTAGCTAGGAGGAAAAAAATCATTCTTTTACAACAAAAAATTATTGTTGTTGTACCCCATTTATCTTCTCTTTTTGCTGCATGTGTCAAAATGGCTAGCATATGTGATAGATTTGCAAGGCCATAATTAATCCATAAACTAAAGTTTTTTATTCTAATAGCGAAAGCTTTCCAAGCCGTAATGGCTCTTTCAGTAGCTATTGGTATGGCAAAACTACTATTCAAAGTCTTGGAAATCCTTTTCCAAAGCAAAGCCAAAGGCAAAAGCCAAGGCATTGAATAAAAGAAGCTTAAAACAACAAGATACAAAAGATATAAATTAAAGTAGTCTAATCTAATCAAATCAAATAAAGAAAGAAGCTCTAACTTTGGCCGGAGAGCGACCTCTTCCTGTGGCGATTCCATTGTTACCCAAGCCACCGCCACCACCATGCATGGGCATGGGTGGATGTCTTTGTTTTTGATGGCATATTCAAGCGAGGGAGTGACGATGCAACTTGCCCAGGCCAACCAAGTAATGTCTCACTAGTTTATTCAACTTTATTTTGATATTCATACTTTACATAATTCACACTGTAATGGTCCCATGCATATAAACATGGACGGTATCCAATACACTAACTAGCTAAATAATATCTACTTTCCTTCTCGATATGCCTAGAAGAATGGTATATCAATTAAAGTTGTAAATTTGAGTTGATATTTAGTAATTTAGATGGATTGGCTTAAAATTTCATCAACTTATTTAAAAGTGAGCTAAGAGGGGCCAACTTGCACGACTTGGAGGTTCACATATTGAGATTTTTTTTCCCAAAATTTAAAATTAAAATAAAAAACTTAATAAGCTCGTGGGGGTTGGCTCGCCTAATCAACAACTAAGCTTAAAAATTTCAACCTTCTTTCTCTATATATTTTTAAATTTTTTAACAGACTCACGGGTTGATTCCTCGAATATATAACCCAAACTTAAAAATGTCAACCCTCTCTCTATATATATTTTTTAATTTTTTGGTAGGCTTGTGGATTGATCAAACTAACCCACAATCTGCCTTGGGTTGGAAAATTTTCAACTCACTAGGATAGTTATGTTGGTTGCTACTCGGAAAACCCAATGACTCTACTGTACAAAAATTTTGTACGTGATTTGAACCTTTCCTAATTACCATGTGTTCTTTTAAGTTAAACTTGTATCTCCTGCGGAACTTAACACGTTTGATTCCAAGTTTAACTTATATGTTCTTTTAGGTTTATATTTGGATCTCCTGCGAAACTTAACACGTTTGATCCAAATCACCTAGGTTATAAATTCAATTAAATATTAGTTTCCAAAATTAGCTTCCAGTACTGCATGACGAGGCACTTGGTCTTCTTGGATATGAGAGCAACCACCGCCGACTAAACAAAATCTTTTAAGGAAAGTTAATATTTAATTTCCTTATATAACTCTAGGTTAACCAAAAGGAACAATCAAATCACAGGGAAAAAAAAGAAAAAGAACACAACATCGAAATTAAATTCGAAAAACAAGAATCGAATGCCTCTTGTATTTGGTATTTATACAAAGAAAAATTAACTAGTATGATGCGGAAATTAAATACTAGTTATACCTCTTCCTTGTATGCTAAAAACCTCGAGATCTTCTGATGTATCCCTCGCCTCCTCCTTGACGTCGTGTGGGCGACGATCCTCCAAGACGAACACCACCCGGAAAGCTTCTCCTCCTTCTCTAGAATTCGGCCACCACCACCACAAAGGAGCAAAAGAGAGCAAAGGGAAGAGAGGGAGAGGGGTCGGCCACTTGATGATCTCCAACAACACAATATCAATTGTTATGTTTTTCAAGGCCTCCCCTTCCTCCCTTTTTATATTAGTTTCCCAACGAAAAATTATGGAAAGAGTTTTAAAAAAAATTAGACTCATTCCTATTTCCTTTTAATTTTTTCTTTTTCTTTCCTTTTAATTAATCAATCCTAAATTGATTTATTAATTAAACAACTATTCGTTGATGTTTAATTATTTGACTGGCCTCTTGCTTGGGCACCAAGCAAGGTGGTCGGCCACTTATTAAAAGGGAAAAAAAGAAATTTTTTTTTTATAAAATTTAAAAGAAGAAAACTTCTAATAAAATTTTACAAACTCTATTTTTTTTCTAATGTGGATATTAAAAGGAAAGTTTTAAAATTTAAAACATCTCTAATAATATTTCTTTTTAAAAGAAAGTTTTATAAATTTTACAACTCTCTTTTAAAACCTTGTGGCCTAATTTAAATTAGGAAAATTTTATAAATTTTTAAAATCTCTCTTTTTACAAATTGTAAATATCTGAGAAAATTTAAAAATTCAAAAACAACCTTCCTAATTTAAATATTGTGGCCGACCCCCTTGCCCAAGGCAAGGGCCAGCCACTTCTAGAGAATATGTGGTCGGCCATTGCTTGGTCACCAAGCAATGAACCGGCCCCTTCTTGGATACCAAGATAGACTTTTCTTTGGATGGACTTGAGACTTTATTGAGGCTACAACAGGGACCTAGAGGAGAAATTGGTTTTGGCCTTCCGATGAGCTTGAGTATCCCGTGCTCGCCCCGAACACACAACTCAAGTTCATCGATAATAACTCATTCCACTAGAGAGTTATTACCGCACTACCGCACCAATTCCAAATTACATTATGGGCTCCTTCTTATCATGAGTGTGTTAGTCTCCCTGTGTTTAAGATTACGAATGTCCACTAATTAAGTGAGTTACTGACAACTAATTTAATTAATATCTAGCTACAAGAGTAGTACCACTCAACTTCATCGTCATGTTGGACTAAGTCCACCTACAGGGTTTAACATGACAATCCTTATGAGCTCCTCTTGGGGACATTCTCAACCTAAATCACTAGGACACAGTTTCCTTCTATAATCAACAACACACACTATAAGTAATATCATTTCCCAACTTATTGGGCTTATTGATTTATCGAACTAAATATCACCCATTCATAAATTAAAGAAATAAATATCAAATATATGCGCTTGTTATTATATTAGGATTAAGAGCACACACTTCCATAATAACTGAGGTCTTTGTTCCTTCATAAAGTCAGTATAAAAGGAACGACCTCTAATGGTCCTACTCAATACACTCTAAGTGTACTAGTGTAATTATATAGTTAAGATAAACAAATACCTAATTACACTACGACCTTCCAATGGTTTGTTCCTTTCCATCTTGGTCGTAAGCTACTGTTTATAATTTATAAGGAACCGATAACATGATCTTCTGTGTGTGACACCACACACCATGTTATTTACAATATAAATTAACTGAACAACTACATTTATCATAAATGTAGACATTTGACCAATGTGATTCTTATTTCTAGATAAATGTTTATACCAAAAGCTAAGCTTTTAGTATACATCCTAACAATCTCCCACTTATACTAAAAGACTAAGCTGTCATATCTGCTGCCATACATCTGATTCCCAACCCTTCAACATGCACATCAAAAGCTCTTGCCTTAAGGACCTTAGTGAAAGGATCTATAGGTCATCACCTGATGCAATCTAGGCGGCAACAACTTCTCCTCGTTTTCTCCTCGTTTATACGATTTCTCGTATTGGGTGGTACTTGCGCTCTATTATGTTTACTTGCCTTATAGACTTATGGTTTCTTCGAGTTTGCTACTGCACCACTATTATTATAATAATTTTGGGCAAACTAGAAATCATGTCTAAGTCTATCTTGAAGTATCTGAGCCATACATCTTCTATGACTACCTCAGAGGCTGCCATATACTCAGCTTCTATGGTGGAGTCCGAAAAGAACCTATACTTATCACTCTTCCATAGTTATGACTTTACCTCCTAAAATAAATACAAAACCCCGAGGTTGACTTACTATTGTCCCTATCCGATTGGAAGTCAAAATCTGTGCAACCCACAGAGACCAAATTAACTGCCTTGTAAGCTAGCATATAATCTCTAGTGCCTCTAAGGTACTTCAATATATGTTTTACTGCAGTCCAATGTCCTTGTCTAGGGTTACTTTGATATCTGCTGACTATGCCCTTGACAAAACAGATTTCTGATCTCTTGCATAGCATACTTTAGGCTTCCGACAGCCGAAGCATATAGAACTGCCTTCATTTCCTCTATCTCCTTTGATGTCTACGGAGACATTTCTTTAGATAAAGTTACTCCATGCTAAAAAGGTAAGAAACCTTTCTTGGAGTTTTGCATGCTTAAAACGAGCAAGGATTTTTTTCGATATATGAAGCTTGGGATAAGTACAATATTCTTTTCTTGTGATCTCTTATTACTTTGATCCCAAGAATATATTCATTCTCCCAAGTCCTTCACATCGAATTGTTTGGACAACCATACCCTTACTTCTGACAACATTCTGATATTGTTTCCAACTACCAAAAATGTTATCTACGTATAGTACAATAAATACCACCAC
Source organism: Zingiber officinale (assembly GCF_018446385.1). NCBI lineage: Eukaryota > Viridiplantae > Streptophyta > Magnoliopsida > Zingiberales > Zingiberaceae > Zingiber > Zingiber officinale. Next base: position 40,371,272 of record NC_056000.1, read on the forward strand.
GCTTCCATCACACTTTTTGTATATACAAGACTTATCTGGTTACTAAATAAATCCATAGGTCTGGATTACTTTGATAAACCGGATGTTCCAAGACCTTGAAGCTTTGCCTCAGTCCATAGACTGATTGAACTTGCACACAAGATGCTCTTTGCCCTTTGTAATGAACCCTTCTGGTTGCTTTATATGGATGCTTTCTTCAAGACTTCCATTAAGGAAAGCTGTTTTGACATCCACTTGCCAAAAAGAAACTGGATAGACTTTAGAATGACTACTGATAAAAGGTTTCCCTTTTTTAACAAGTCTTGCTTTGAAAGTATACACTTTCCCGTCTGTCCTTTCTTTTCTATTGTAGACTTGTTTAACACCCAATGGCTTTTACACCATCTGGTGGTTCTACAAGCTTCCAGATTTTATTAGAATACATATATTCTAATTCTATTATTCATTACTCTTTGCCAAGATGCTGCATCTTTATCTTGGAGTGCTTCATCATATGTCCGGGATCAAGCTCATATTCATTTTGGGATCAAGTCCAAAGACTCTCCCAAAACATGAATCTCTTAGGTTGCTTGACAACCCTCCCACTACGATGAGACACTGTCTGTAATTGTGTATCATTTATGATACGTGTTGCAGTTTCTTATGATATTTCATCTTGTACAGTTGGTACTAGATTAGACATGTCCTTTATTATTTCCTTAAGAACAAACTTACTTATGGGCACGTGGTTTATTACATAGTCCTTTTCTAAAAATCGGTCATTGATGCTAACAATGACCTTCTGATTTTTAAGACTATAAACCTTCTTTCATTTCTCTAGGATAACCTACAAACAAGTGAATTCCTGTCTAACTTATCATTGTCTCTCTTCAGCATATGTGCTGGACTACCCGAATCCGAATATGCTTCAAAATAGGCTTATGCCTATTCAACAATTCTATATGAGTAGAGAGTTCTGACTTTTGAAGGTACTATGTTCACTTCCGTTTCCAGAGTATATCCTTAAAATGAATTTGGTAATTTTCCAAATAACTCATCATCAATCTACTTATTTCCATAAGAGTCCTATACCTTCCTTTTTCTACACCATTCTGTAGGGGTGTATCATGTGCAGTTAGATGGGATTGAATCCCTACTTTTGATAAGTGACTCCTAAATTCTCCCAAGAGGTACTTGCCACTACGATCTCACCGTAGTGTCTTGATACTTTTACTTTGACGTTTCTCCACATCAGCCTCGTACTCTTTGAACTAATCAAAGCACTTAGACTTGCGGCACATCAAGTAAATGTATCTGTATCTCAAATAGTTATCTATAAAATAGACGAAATATTTCAAACAACCTCTTGCCTGGATAGTCAAAAGTCTTCACAAATCAGAATGAACCTATTCCTATATATCTTTGGCTCCAAACCCCTTAGACTTAAAAGCTTCTTGGTTATTTTTCCTTCTGAGTAAGACTCGCAGGTTGGAAAATTTTCCTCTACCAATGAACCCAAGAGTTCATCGATTATTATCCTTTGAATTCTACTCAAGTTAATATAACCTAGTCTTAGATGCCAAAGATATGTTTGGTTCATTTTGAAGGTTCTTTCTCTTATAGTTAGAAGATGTGTTACTAATTTCTATTTGTTGCATCGTGGGAGTTATTGGATTTATAAATTGCCAACTAACATTCTAGAACAGATAACTTCCCTCTTTTCTTGATAATAACTTTGTTATTAAAAGAGGTAGAATATCAAGTTTTTTAAATAGTTTAGAAACTGAAAACTAGTTCTTTCTAAACTTGGTACGTAAAGACAATTACTCAAAAATCCATGTTTTATTCTTATTAAAAGATAAACATCTCCCACTGCAACAGCTACCACTTTTACAGCAGTGCCCATGTGGACGGTGTTTTTATTTTCATTTAGTTGTCGGGTTTCCTGGAACCCTGCAATGAATTACGGACATGATTAATGACATCTGTATCTACACTCCAGGTTCTGGTAGATAACACCGCTAAACATGTTTGAACTAATGAATTAAATACACCTATATTGTTCTTAGTTCTAAGAAGACAGTCTACCTTAATATCCAAGTCCTATTTCCAATTATTACAATTGGGACTACTAAGTCTTTTCTATAGTATAACAACTAGGGGGTTGACAAACATTTTAAATCCTAAGAATCACAAAAATATTTGATCAAGATCAACTCCTTAAACTCCCCATGAATTTTGTATGCCACGATAGTGTGAACGTATACAAAATCAAAGAGGAGATTTTATCCATTAATTTTATTATCTCGTCAACCTTACTTTATGACGAATAAAATTAATAGTTGATATGTCTTTAATCAAATATTTGGTCAAAACTTTTGAATTTAAAATAACATTGATTCCTCAAACAATATTATTTAAATTCACCAACACCTCAAACACTGTGAATTTTGCATGCCACGATAGTGTGGTCGTATACAAAATTAAACATTTGTAAGAGGAGGGGTTTACCCATTAATTATCTTGTCAATAAATCTTTATGACAAATAAAATTACCTCAAACACCATGAATTTTGTATGCCACGATAGTGTGGACGTATACAAAATCAAACATTTGTAAGAGGGTTTTTAATTTTATTATCTTGTCAACCTATTTATTTGACAAATTAATAGTTGATTTTCTTCGGTCACACAAATAATAGCAGTGACTCTGATGGGGAGGATACTATTAGACGTGCCTAAGTGTATACCATTACTTGACACTAAGTCCATTAATAAAATTGTGCCCCTTCCGATGGGGAAGATCACACGCTCTTAATTAACTTCCTATAGTCATCCAAAATGGAAGTTTAATCTAGTGATCCGCAAACAAGCTCATCCGATATGGAGGAAGACACTCAGAGCCAACGCGCAAGCTTGTTGCATCACTTATAAACCAGTAATGGAGACCGTTGAATTTATTTAAAATAAATCCCTCTCCCACTTAGTTATTTAAAGTGAGGAATTTTGACTATGCTAACCTACTTAACATGCATACTTACAAGCACACACAGCACAGCATAAAAAGCAATAAATAGAAAAACTAATTTTCAACTATTATGACTTTTATCTATTGCTATCCTCCGTGTGTCGCCAACCCTAGCTGCTGCCATCTTTGGCCACTGCCACCGGGTCTAGTTGTCGCATCCATCTTGCTCCTTGTTCCGCTGCGCCTCTGATCCTCAAAAGGTTCCATGCCTTGCAAGATTCGATTCGCGACATAAATAGAATTTTACATTTTTCGATCCTATATTCCTCGAAGGAATGTGCATGTATCTAGATCAAAAAATAAAATCCTAATAAAACTAAATACAGCTCCTGCTGTATTTTATAATACAATCATGCACACACAATAAAATGCCCTTGACATGTCCAAGGGTCCAATCACACACACAATATCTATAAGCCATAATAGTTGGATTCTGCATCACAAAGTTAGCACATTCTACTATTATCCTGCCTAAATTATGTATGACATGTGCATAATTAAACTAATACCAAATACACAGAGGCAAAACCCTAGCTCTGATACCAATTGTTGGATCGAAAAGAATTTAGATATCTCCACAATTGCATGATATTGTCCACTTTGGGCCTAAGCCCTCATGGTTTTGCTCTTGGGCTCTCCCCAAAAGGCCTCACGCCAATGGAGATATCTTTTCTCTTATAAACCCATGATCTTTCCCATGTGTTTCTAATATGGGACTATGTTTACAACCTTTCAACCCCAACAAGTTAGATGATAGATTTTCGACGGACCAGCCCACCGGGTCGTCTGTTGACCGCTCAAATATGAATAAAAGGACTTATTCTCATCTAGAGTCTTTGCTTTGCTCAGTTGGATGCTTGTAAATCTACAAGTTTGGAAATTAATATTCCGTCTCAATTGGAATCAATATTTTGGAACACAAGGTAACCCCACCCATGATGATCGGTCATGCCGGTCCCAAGCCTGGATAAAGAAGGAATGTTGTGTTAGGTTGCCAGCCAGCATTAAAACTATGACAAATATTCAATGAATGTATTCATTAAACTATTATGCTAATGCTAGGTTGTTCCCCTGAAAGAACGCGTTGCAGGGTCCGACTGTAACGTCTCAGCAATGACCGCTACATCTCCAAAACTCGAGTGTAGTGTTAAATATGCAAGAGTTTGCGTTACAGGGTCCAACTGTAACGTATCAACAATGACTGTCACATCTTGGGTATAGTGTTAAATATACGAAAATTCTCACACCATAGATTGGATAAGAACAAATATGATAGAAAAACTAATAATCTAAGATTTGGAATATGAAATATAGGAACCCTCACTGATAAATCAATAGAGGTAGTAGATACGATGATTAGGAGAAGAATTAGTATTTTGTGTGTATAAAAGACAAAATGGATAGGTGAGAAGGCAAAGATGATAGAGAATTTGGGTTTTAAGTTATGGTACATAGGAAAGAGTAAACCAAGAAATAGAGTGTGTATTATTATAGATAGTTCGTTAAAGGATGGAGTTGTAGGAGTAATTAGAAAAAATGATAGAATTATAACCCTTAAGATAATAGTGACGAAAAAAACTATAAACATAATTAGCGTATCTGCACCGCAAGTAGGATTAGATGAAGCTACCAAATCAAGATTTTGGGACGACTTAGATGAAATATTATAAAATATTCTACTAAATAAAATGATTTTAATAGGAGGTGATCTAAATAGGCATGTCGGAGTGAAAAACAAGGAATATGAGAGGGTACATGGGAGTTATGAGTTTGGAACAAAAAAATAAGGGAAAACTATATTAGATTTTATGATAGCATATGACCTTATATTAGTTAATATATTTTTTTTTTAAAAAAAAGAGAAGAACACTTAGTTATGTTCAAAAGTGGGAATAATAAATCATAAATTAACTTTTTTATCGTTAAGAAGAATAATAGAAAGATTTATAAAGATTACAGAGTCGTCCATGGAGAAAGATTAAATACCCAACATAGGTTAGTAGTGTTAGATATATACCTCAAACATAATATTAATAGAAAAAAAATATATACGACTCCTAGAATTAAGTGGTGGAAGTTAAAGGATGGGAAGTAAAATATATTTAAGGAGAAGGTAGAAGTACAAGCATTAAGTGAAATATACGATGACTCTAATATAATATGGGATAAGATGGTATCAAAGTTGAAAATAGTAGCTAAGAGTGTACTCGGTGAGTCAAAGGAACATGTACCACTAAGTAAGGAATCTTGGTGGTGGAATGAGAATATACAAGAGAAAGTAAAGGGAAAACGAATAGCTTATAAGGAATTATATATTTGTAAGAATGAGAAAAACTTTAAAAAATATATACAATAGCCAAGAAAGAAGCTAAAAAAGTAGTGAGTGAAGTAAAGAACAAAACTTTTGAATGATTTTATCAAAAATTGGATACAAAAGAAAGAGAAAGAGATATTTATAGAATAGCTAAAGTGAGAGAAAGTAAAACAAGAGATCTTATCTAAATAAAATATATTAAAGATACATGAAATAGGGTATTAGTAAACGATGGAGAAATAAAAGAGCGGTGGAAGAAGTATTTTCATCATTTAATGAAGGTTTAGGTGACCAACTTAACTTAGGTAATTTAAGTAGGTCAAATGAGTATAGAAATTAATTTTTATCTTAGAATTTAAGCTTAAGAAGTAGAACAAATTTTAAATGGGATACACGATGAAAAAATCGTTGGACCAGATGATATTCTGATAGAGGTATAGAAGTGCCTACGAAAATAATGTATTGAATGACTTACAAAATTATTTAACATGATATTAAAAATGAAAAAAATATCTGATCAATAGAGGATGAGTACTCTAGTTCCTTTATATAAGAACAAGGGAGACGTATAAAATTGTGCAAACTATAGGGGCATTAAATTAATGAGTCATACCATGAAACTTTGGGAAAAGTAATAAAAGAAGATTAAGGAAACCACAGTGATCGAAAATCAATTTGGATTCATGCCTGGAAGGTTGACAATAGAAGCTATATATCTTCTTACATAATTAATTGAAAAATATTGGGAGTAAAAATAAGATCTACATATGGTATTCATTGACTTAGAAAAAGCTTATGATCAAGTCCCAAGAGAAATTATATGGAGAATTCTATAAAAGAGAGGTGTTAGCATAACACATATTGAACTAATTAAGGATATGTATGAGGATGTAACAACTAGAGTAAAGACTTCAGGCGGAATAACTGAAGCATTTCCAATAAAAATAGAGGTACATCAAGTATCAACTCTAAGTCTCTATCTTTTTACACTAATTATGGATGAACTCACTGCGCATATTTAAGACACAATACCGTATTGCATGTTGTTTACGGATGATATTATTTTGGTAGATGAAACATGTGAAGGAGTAAATGCTAAACTAGAATCTTGACAGGAAACACTAAAAGGGAAAGGTTGTAGGCTTAATAGATTAAAGACATAATATATTGAATTTAAGTTTAGTAATAATAGAAGTAATAAGACAATTGTTAAGATAGGAGATAATGAGTTGCCCGGAACTGATAGTTTTAAATATTTAGGATATTTTTTATATAACGATGAAGGGATTGAGAGAGATGTCTTACATAGAATACAAATAGGATGATTGAAATGGAGGGGAGCGTCGAGTGTTGTATGTGACCGTAAAGTACCTCTAAAACTTAAAGGAAAGTACTATAAAATCATAGTTAGACCTGCTATGTTATATGAAGCTGAATATTAGACTATGATTCGAGCACATTAGCAGAAAATGAGAGTTGAAGAGATGAGGATGTTAAGTTGGATGTGTGGACATATGAGGATAGACAAAATAATAAATGAGAGCATTAAAGAGAAAGTCAGAGTTGCATCTATTGAGAGAAAATTCTGAGAGACATATTTAAGATGATACGTACATGTACTTAGACAACCAATAAATGTTCTAGTTAAGTGATGTGAAATTATGACAAATACGCATATCAAATGAGGAAGAGGAAGACCAAAAAAGATTTGGTTAGCAACAATAAAATAAAATTAAATAAAACTTATTTAAGTATAAATAATGATATAATAAGAGATAGAGCTCAATGGTATAAAATAATTTATATAACTTATCTTATCTAATGGAATAAGACTTATTATTATTATTATTATTATTATTATTATTATTATTATTATTATTATTATTATTGGTATCTTTTACAACACAAGGCCGTGACACAACAAGTAGATTATTTCCTGTCAACTGTCACGCTATGTTATTGTTGAATTATCTCTTCTCTATCCACTAAAAATTAAAATGAACTGATTGATTTTTTGGGTTAATTTTAAATTTAGCTTGTTTGTGTTTTAGTGAAATATAAATTTTAAAAAAACTTGATGAATAAATATAAAAAGTATTTATAAAAATACAATAAAGACACTGGATATTAAAAACACAAATAATTTTGACCTTTGTTTTTAGTTCAATAAAGATTGTTAGATTCTTATTCTAAAAAAAATAAAAATAAAGTATTTTGGATCATAAATAATTTAATTTTCTTTCCTTCTGTCTAAATAAATAATTTAATAGAGTGATGTCACTTATCTTCCTCAATCATAGTAAATAAGAGGTTTCCTTTTTTTTTTTTTTCCTACCTTGGATTCCTTTCCTTCTTCAATTCACACCTCCAAGTAAACATAGGGGTTAAGAGTTACCTTGCAGTTCTTTATCCTTTACCTAAATATTTTTCCTACTCTGATTCAACTGCACTTCAATGTCCCTTGTCTTGCGGTCCCAACATCCTTCTTTAATCTCTTTCAACCTCGTGTCATTTTATCATCAACAACCATGCCACACTAGGTTAGAGAAATAATTTGTCGGGAATTTTGTAAATTAAATTAACTGAATTTAAATACATCGAATTAAATTTATTTATCTATCAAGATAACTTGAGTTGATAATCTTAGACTACCAACAAGGATTGATTTTCTGCCAAGTGCTGACTGCGAAGTGGTTGAGCGAGTAGAGCGTCCGAGTAGACAAAGTGGCTAATCAAGCGGCTGAGTGGCAGTGCATCCAAATCAAGAGTTGGCAAGTCGGTCGAACGGACTTATTGGCTGAGCGGAGAAAATGTCCGAACGAGCAGAGAGGTAGATCAGGCCGAGCGGGTAAGTACTCGGCCGAGCAGAGTAGAATAGCTGATCGAGCAGTGACGTTGAGTGGGCAGATCAGTCGAGTTGTAGAGGGTTGACCGAGTGTGGTTGAGCTGGTAGAACAGTAGATCAGGCCGACTGGTTGATCGAGTATAGTCGTCGATCGGCTAAAGTTTTCGATCAGGCAGAACGGTAAATCAATTGCCGAGCGAGAAGAATGGTCGAGCGAGCAGAGTGGCTAACCGGGCGGTGCGGTCAAGTGAGTAGAGACTAACCGAGCAGAACAGCCTGATAGTAGAAGGCATGACGACCCGAGCGACTAAGAGGCCCAAGTGGGGAGTGGCTAAGCTGTCGAAAAGGCCGAACGGGCGAAGTGGACCAAGGCCTACGATAGTCGCAATTTCCTTGAAAGTGATTCACCCCACCTCCGGCTGTGCTTTAAGATTTTATCGGGTCGTCTGTTTCCCAGGATACAACAGTAAATCGTGATGCGCACCAAACACTGGTGGTCACGGCGAACTGAGAGGTACCATACTACTACCATGAGTACTCCGTCGAGCAAGAGATGCATGACGGAGGAGGAGGGGAACGAAGGTGGAGAGCTTCTGCTTATGTGCATGTTGCTTGTGATTGCAGCCTCCTTATATAGGAACTCAGACCAATAAGCAATGTTAATAATCGATTAATGATCATTATTCCCTGAGCAATGAAATACTCACATTTCACTCGACCGTTTACATTCTACATTAATCCTCAATTTAATGTATCCGTTGCATACTTAAATAAGTAGCAAAAAGATTTATATGACAAAATATTAATTGTTCCACTTAGATAAATTTTATCCCGATCGATCTGGTATTCTATATGTATAAGTCATGATTATACATGGGTCAACTTAATTTAGTGATTATAATTTTTTGCACAAGAGCTTAAACTACTGAATAACATTAATAATCAATTAATACTTATTATTCATAACACAAACTATATATATGATTTTGCATGGCTTCAGCATCTATCAGCCTGTAAAATCACAGTCACGTCGATGCTACTTGTCAATACTTTTCCATCGCTTAACACCCTAGACTTGTTTCCCACGCAGTGTCGGCGTTTATGATATAATTAAGCCAAATTATTTAATTTTGGCTCAGCGTCGAAGTCCTCTGGTTGGATAACACAGCAGCACTATAGCTAGCTAGCTAGCTAGCTAGGCACCCTAATTCCCATAGTATAGTGCATGTAGCTATGGAGATGAAGCGTGTGAGGTTTCTAGAAGCGTGCTACTAGTGCAAATTTTTTTTTTTTCTTTTTCTGGTGTGTAATTCAGAATCCGGATTTATCGGGAACACGAGTATATACAGGCAGCCTCAATTATCGATCCTAGGCGGAAAAAAAAACTAATTCTTAATTTTTTTTTAAAAAAATAAATATTAAAAATCTTATTAGTCATAGTAAAAGGTAAAATTTGTCACCCTTAAAGAAAAGGTAAATCGAGAAACTGTAGTTGATCATTGTGGGGATGATATTTTTCTTGATTTTGTTAAGATTCGACCCCTTGCCCACTCACAATAGTCAAACTCAACCATGCCCCGGGGTGACATATAATTTTATTAGTAAAATTTAAAAGGATAATTTCATATATTATTAATAATTATTTTTACAATTGGAAACCATGGTCAATTAAGTCATGTAGCAATAATTTTATCTTGTGCCAATGTCACTTTATGTTAACTAATTTAGCAACGAATAGTAAATTATTATAATATTATTAATATATATTTTTATTTAATTATTATTTTTTAAAAAATTATCAATCAATTTTAACTTCGATAAAGGAAGGTCTTAACTCAATAAAATTATTATTATGTGACCTAAAGATAATAGGTTTGAATAGTAGATATAGTCACTACATACAAAATACCCTTCCTCTGGATCTCATATTGACGAGAACTTTGTGAACCAAACTATCTTTTTATCAATTTTAACTTTGATAAATCATCAATCAAATTATTTAGCTATTAAACATCAATGACGAATTATTAAAAATAAAAGAGTGTGCCTCATGGAAGAGTAAGGACACAATAATAATAATATAAAAATTGATAATGAATGAGAAGAAAGAAAGGACAATAAAATTTAGAGAAAATGATAGTGCAATATTAAATATATTTTGACTTCCAAAAGTATTTTTATAAGATAATATCAATTAACCAATAAATATTTTTAATTTATTAACCAAACTTAATTTTGATTAGTAAATTAAATTTTATTAGTAAAAAATTTAAAATTATGAATTAAATTTTAATAAAAAATAAAAATAAATTAACAGCTAAATCTAACTTTAACATTAAAAAATTAAAATTATCAATTAAATCTATCACGAGTAAAAAAAAATAAAAATAATCAAATTTAACTTTAATCTATAAAAAAATTAAAAATTATTGGTTAAATCTAAAAAATTAAAAATTATTGATCAAATTATATAATTTGACTATAAAAAATAAAATTAATAATAAAAATAAATCTTGAGTAAATTTTATTTTAACTATAATTTTAAATATTTAATATTCAAACTTTTATATATATATATATATATATATATATATATATATATATATATATATATATATATATATATATATATATATATATATATATATATATATATATATATATATAAGGAAAAATAATTCCGACCGTTAAATTATTCTTGCGGGGAAAAGTAATTCCGACCGTTAAATGATTCTTGCGGATGATTTATTTTGATCATTGAAGGAGAGGTAATGATGATGATTCAAAATGTACTCTTGAATATACTCTTAAAAAATTATAAGAGATATGTAGACAGTTAAGTAAATATCAATTTATTTTTTATTTATATGCATTAATAATTTTTTTAATATAATAATTTTGAACCATGATAAATCGTAAATCGACAATTCTGAACCGTAAATCATAATCATCTTAAACAACTAAGGTTAAAAGTTGGCTATCAGGAATCATCGACCGTCAATTTTGAACCGTCGATTTTAAATTGTAATCGAGTCTATCTAGAGAGTTTGCTCACCTCTTATCATAGTACTATAGCCCTGGGACACTTATGGGGTGTTATTAGAATAAAATGTGATATCACTTACCTTAAGCAGCCTAATATCATCAGTCTCACGGCAAGATACGTGCAGGTAAATTAGGAGGCATTTTGCCCTAGCACAGTAACCTTTTGTATATGGGAGGTTAGACACTTAATGAGATATTTTACATCCGCCGAAAATTAAACTCAAGATCTATTGGAGTAAAACTCAAGGGTGTTATTATAACAAAAAGTGATTATGCTTACCCCAGACACCCCTCACAACTCGTCCCCAGATTATGTGAAGAGAGGTAAATCATAGAGTTTTCATGGGTGTTATTGTAGCGAAAATGTGATTACGTTCACCTTAGGCGCCCCTAGTCCATTCCCAGGTTATGTGAAAGAAGGTAAATCATAGTATCAGCTTATAGCCGACCGTCAAGTTGGTTAGAGGATGGGAGGGTTCTTTTCTTGAGGGCATGCATCAACCAAAAATTGATCTTTTCCTCTATTATAGTAAGTCTGCCACCCTCTAAGCAATCTATGCCCAAAGATGCCAACCACTCCATGATGATATGTCCAAATGACGTATGAATAGTACCATGGATAAACATGACAAAATGAGTGATTCAATGAAAGATGTTCAAGGAGATATTGATGTCAAGAGTATACCGAAGGGCATATAACAAAAAAAGATGAGAAGATCTAATAATAGTTAGGACACAAAAGACAATGGATAAGGAATAATTAATGACCACTTTGAATAATGCATTGTCCCTAGCTGAGATTTCAAGAGCAAAAAAAGTATTGAGATGTGCATTAGGTCCATCCAGACGAGGTCGTCCAAAGAAGTGGTCATACATAGAAGATATGGATAGATGCTCAAAAGGTGAGGGCAACACTCAGGCAATACCAAATAGAAAACAAACCCATTCAAGGCGCCTCCAAGCTGTCTAAGGCACCTTAAACCCCTCCAAGGCGCCTTAAGCCTGCTCCTCGTGCCAGCTCAGGATTTTGAACCCGAGGCGCCTCTAAGCCCCATGGAGGCGCCTCGGACACTGTTCATCCGAAAAAAAATCTTCGTTATTTTGTACCTGCAAGATATGTTAGCCCCAAACAACATCCTGCAACACAAAGTTAGCACAAAATAACAGTATAGAAAATAAAGAATGTTTAAGACAGTCTACGGACTGTCCGGGTCTGACTTTGGATTTCCAACCGGAAACCCTAGGTCGACCCGACGCCTACTGTTCCCTCTACGGGGAACGCGTCCTCACCTACTCCACTCAAGAGATTTACCTGATCGACTGAACTTTTGCTCAGCACTCGACGCTTCCGGACTTTCTGCTGGACATCCGCTTCCCGGCTAGTCCAGTCTTTCACCTGGTTCGCGACACCAGGACTTTCCACCTAGGGTTACCACCCCCTAGGACTTTTGCCTGAAGCCATCGACCTGCCAAGACTTTCCGCATAGGGTTACCACCCCCTAGGGTTTTTCCCTTTGCCTAACCGCAGCTAGGACTTTTCTCCACCTAGGGTTACCGCCCCCTAGGACCTAGGGTTACCACCCCCTAGGGTTTTCACCTGCCTAACCGCAGTTAGGACTTTCCTGAAACACTCATTCAACATGTTAGATAACAACACACCTTAACTTTGAATCCTTTGTCATTATCAAAACTTGGGTTCGATCGTCGGATGCTTCCCGCACCAACACTACGTATATTGCGGTTGACCTTGATCATATTCTGAAGGCCAAATTAGTACAATGCCTGAAGAAGAATAATGATGTATTTGCCTGGACTCCCAAAGAAGTCTCGGGCATTTCTCCTGCCATCATGGAACATTCCTTGCATGTCTTCCCAGATGCCCGCCCGGTCATGCAAAGAAAAAGAAGTTTTAGCGCGGAACAAAATCAGATCATCAAAGAAGAAATAACCAAACTTATGGAGGCAAGATACATTAGGGAAGTACAATTTCCAAGCTGGTTGGCTAATGTAGTGTTAGTCTCTAAACCAGGAAATAAATGGCGAGTGTGCATTGACTTTCGGGATCTCAACAAAGCTTGCCCGAAGGACTATTATCCATTACCCAGGATTGATCAGCTCGTCGACTCCACCGCTGGATGCGAATATATCTCTATGTTGAACGCTTATCAAGGCTATCATCAAGTTCCCTTGGCTAAAGAGGATCAGGAAAAGGTCAGTTTTATGACATCTGAAGGTACTTATTGTTATAATGTTATGCCCTTCGGACTAAAAAATACAGGAGCAACTTATCAAAGGCTTATGAATAAGGTTTTCCGGAAGCAGATTGGTAGAAATATGGAAGTATATGTTGATGACATCTTAATTAAGTCGCTTCAAGCTGCTGATCTGTGCAGGGATGTAGAGGAAACTTGCGAGACCTTAAGACAATATGGGCTCAAGTTAAATCCGAGCAAATGCTTGTTCGGTGCGAAGGGAGGGAAATTCCTGGGATATATGGTGTCTGAATGGGGGATAGAGGCCAACCCGAGCAAGGTCAAGGCACTACAGAACATGGAGCCACCGCGCAACATGAGGGAAACTCAAAGACTGACAGGCCGAATCACAGCCTTGTCTAGATTTATTTCTAGATTGGCTGATCGTAGTTTTCATTTCTTTAAAACACTCAGAAAGGCCAATAAATTTTAGTGGAATGAGGAATGTGATAAGGCTTTCCAAGAATTGAAAGATTATTTGGCCACTCTCTCTGTGTTGGCTAAACCTATAGTAGGAGAGACTCTGTCGGTATACTTGTCGGCTAATGAAAACGTCGTAGGCTCTGTACTAGTTAGACAAGAAGGAATGGAGCAACAACCTGTATATTTTTCTAGCCATTTATTAAAAGGAGCTGAGTGTAGATACACTACATTAGAAAAATTAGCTTATGCCCTAGTATTGACTGCTCGGAGGTTGCGCCCATATTTCTTAGCACATGAGATTATTATATTAACTAACAGTACTCTTGGGCGAGTGTTACTCAACCCAGAAGCATCAGGACGGCTAATCAAATGGACAACTGAACTTGGGGAATATGACATCCAATATCAATCTCGCTCGGCCATCAAGGCACAAGCTCTAGCAGACTTCATCATAGAAGTTCAAGGTCCTGAGGAAGAAGACACCTGGAAAGTTTATGTAGATGGCTCTTCAACTAGACAAGGCAGTGGAATTGGTGTTCTTCTTATATCTCCCAGGGAAGACAAACTTCAACTCTCCATCAGGTTGAATTATAGAGCTACCAACAATGAGGCAGAATATGAAGCTCTAATAGCCGGCTTACAAGCCGCTCGGCATATAGGGGCAGCTCGAGTCCTTATCTATTCTGATTCTCAATTAGCAGCTCAACAATTATCAGGTAATTTTGAAATCAATAATGACAGGCTTAAGTTATAAGCTGAAGCATTCGATAAGTTGAAGTCTCAGTTTCAAGAGGTGAGTATACAAAAAATTCCTCGAACTGAGAATCAGGTAGCTGATGAATTAGCTAAGCTGGCCTCTGCTATAGTGCCATGGAGTTTAGATCGGCCCATGGAACAGACCCTGTTAATATCTTGTATTGAAAGACAGACCGAAGCCGAAATTCGAGGTGATTGGAGAGCTCAAATCATATTGTATTTGCAGTAAGGTATTCTCCCCAGTGATATAGAACAGGCAAGGGTATTCAAGAAAAGAGCTGCTCAATACACTATGGTAGGAGAGCAGTTATATAAAAGAACTTTTTCTAGACCTTTGCTCAAGTGTATTGGCACAGAAGATATACAGTTTATTCTACAAGAAGTCCATCAAGGTTCATGTGGTAGTCATATAGGAGGGAGATCTTTGGCTCGCAAAATTCTATTAGCAGGATATTTCTGGCCTACTCTACATGAAAATGCTAACAAGTTGGTAAGAACTTGTATTTCTTGTCAAAAACATCAGAATATCTCACATCATCCTACGCAGTTATTGAGAACCTCTATAGTCGCATGTCCCTTTGATCAGTGGGGCATGGACATAGTAGGTCCGTTTCCTATGGCAGCTGCGCAAAGGAGATTCTTGTTGGTAGCGGTGGATTATTTTTCTAAATGGGTGGAGGCAGAACCACTTGCTCGAATTACTGAAGATGCAGTTATTAAATTTTTATGGAAAAATATAATCTGCAGATTTGGCATTCCTCATAAATTGGTCTCTGATAATGGAAGGCAATTCCAAGGGGATAGGATTTTAGATTGGTGCAATAGCTACGACATTACTCAGGCCTTCACCTCTGTGGCTTATCCACAAAGTAATGGTCAAGCAGAAGTAACCAATAGGGAAATCATAAGAGGTTTAAAGACCAAATTGGATCATGTCGGAGGCAGTTGGATAGATGAATTACCCAGTGTTCTTTGGGCATATCGTACAACGCCTCGAGAAGCTACAGGCATCACTCCTTTTCAATTAGTTTACGGAGGAGAAGCAGTAATTCCCATCGAGGTGAGAGTAGAATCCGACAGAAGACAATTATATGATGGAGACAATGAGGGTCGACGACTCATGGAGCTAGACTTGATAGAAGAAGTTAGAGATAAAGATGCTACTCGTCTTATATCATATCGACAGCGGATGAGACAGAACTATAACAAAAGAGTCATCCCCAGATTTTTCCAAGTAGGGGATTTGGTGTGGAAGCGAATTAAACTTGTCGGAGATGTCAGTAAGTTGGCGCCACAATGGGGAGAACCTTACAAAGTGGTAGAAAAGCTCGCATCAGGCTCATATTATCTCCAGGATGCTGAAGGGAGAATTTTGGAGCGCCCCTGGAGTGCTAACCATTTACAACCTTATCGGACCTGAATAGATCATATTATTTAAGGATGTGTGTGAAGAAACAAATCACAATTATTTGAAGTCCCTGGTGAGCTGAGGACAAGTATACCTGTAGTTTATGTACTTTACTCCTTTTTAATAAAAGCCAGGTAAGACAAAATATCATCGTAGGAAATAAAAATGGTTCATATAGATTGATAAATATCGAGAGAACCTTCATTTCCTATGACAAGTAGTCAACAGGGGAAAATCCTAAAGGCTTATTCAGCTCCCCTCAAGAAAAGCCAAGAAACTTTAAAAGTCATCACAAGGTTAGTACAAATATCATATTTTTACATAGAATTAAGTTGATCGGGGAAATCTTATGAAGTAACTCAGACGGGTCTTCATAGGAGGAACTGGAGACTCTAAACTATCAAAGATCAAAAGTCGATCGGGGAAATCTTATGAAGTAACTCGGACGGGTCTTCATAGGAGGAACCGAAGACTCTAAACCATCAAAGATCAAAAGTCGATCGGGAAATCTTATGAAGTAACTCGGACGGGTCTTCATAAGAGGAACCGGAGACTCTAAACCATCAGAGAACACAAGTCGATCGGGAAATCTTATGAAGTAACTCGGAAGGGTCTTCATAAGAGGAACCGGAGACTCTAAACCATCAGAGAACACAAGTCGATCGAGAAATCTTATGAAGTAACTCAGACGGGTCTTCATAAGAGGAACCGGAGACTCTAAACAATCAGAGAACACAAGTCGATCGAGAAATCCTATGAAGCAACTCAGATGGGTCTTCATGGGAGGAACCGGAGACTCTAAACCATTAGAGATTACAAGTCGATCGGGAAATCTTATGAAGTAACTCGGACGGGTCTTCATAAGAGGAACCGGAGACTCTAAACCATCAGAGAACACAAGTCGATCGGGAAATCTTATGAAGTAACTCGGACGGGTCTTCATAAGAGGAACCGGAGACTCTAAACCATCAGAGAACACAAGTCGATCGGGAAATCCTATGAAGCAACTCGGACGGGTCTTCATGGGAGGAACCGGAGACTCTAAACTATTAGAGATTACAAGTCGATCAGGGAAATCTTATGAAGTAACTCGGACGGGTCTTTATAGGAGGAATCGGAGACTCTAAACTATCAAAGATCAAAAGTCGATCAGGAAAATCTTATGAAGTAACTCGGAAGGGTCTTCATAGGAGGAACCGGAGACTCTAAACCATCAAAGATCAAAAGTCGATCGGGAAATCTTATGAAGTAACTCGGACGGGTCTTCATAAGAGGAACCGGAGACTCTAAACCATCAGAGAACACAAGTCGATCGGGAAATCTTATGAAGTAACTTGGACGGGTCTTCATAAGAGGAACCAGAGACTCTAAACCATCAGAGAACACAAGTCGATCGGGAAATCTTATGAAGTAACTCGGACAGGTCTTCATAAGAGGAACCGGAGACTCTAAACCATCAGAGAACACAAGTCGATCGGGAAATCCTATGAAGCAACTCGGACGGGTCTTCATGGGAGGAACCGGAGACTCTAAACCATTAGAGATTACAAGTCGATCGGGAAATCCTATGAAGCAACTCGGACGGGTCTTCATGGGAGGAACCAGAGACTCTAAACCATTAGAGATTACAAGTCGATCAGGAAATCTTATGAAGTAACTCGGACAGGTCTTCATAAGAGGAACCGGAGACTCTAAACCATCAGAGAACACAAGTCGATCGGGAAATCTTCTGAAGTAACTCGGACGGGTCTTCATAAGAGGAACCGGAGACTCTAAACCATCAAAGAACACAAATCGATCGGGAAATCTTATGAAGTAACTCGGACGGGTCTTCATAAGAGGAACCGGAGACTCTAAACCATCAGAGAACACAAGTCGATCGGGAAATCCTATGAAGCAACTCGGACGGGTCTTCATAGGAGGAACCGGAGACTCTAAACCATTAGAGATTACAAGTCAATCGGGAAAACCCATGAAGTAACTCGGACGGGTGTTCGTGGGAAGGACCGGAGACTATAAACCATCACAGAGCACAATCAAGAGAAAAATCTTATAATTTCCAAGCCTAATCGACTGGGGTTATACAAACATGAAGACAAGATTCAAAAAGGGATGCTATGCATATATGATACATTATTCGTTTGGAAGCCTATCTATCTAGAAGTTCTTATTTAAAATTCACCTGGAGTAATATATTCAGCTCAGAACTCAGGAATTTTATACAGTTCTTTATCTAGAACTCAATTGAAATTATACATTCTTTTGGAATTATGAAGTACACCAGATGTTGTCGACAGAAGGATTCATCAGAACAAAGCTTAACTTCACGAGATGAGCAAGGAATTCTCGAATAAAGTTTATATTTAATACTCACAAGCATTTCAGAAGGGGTATTCTCAAACCAGCATAATAAAGAAGCAAGTAAGTATCAAGAATTTCTTATATACTACAAGTACTTGATTACCAAGCTTTAATTGTACTTCTTTATCAGTTCTTATATTACAAGCCTTTTATGAATAATTTCCTTAAACATTCGGAAAAGGACATTTCAAATCTGCGGTAGTTCTTCGTTAAGCCTGCGACGATTTATGAAAGAAAGGGGAAGTTCCTTGGGTAGATAACCACCCTCTCTTAGTTGTTGAAGAACTCCCTATACGGAATGATTCAGAGTACCCACTATCTTGTGGACAAATTCTTGGGCAAATGCTGAAGACTTTAAATAGGCCTGCCGCCACTCTTCCCACCGACTCTTTTCTCGCTCCTTATAATTTTGGAAATCAGCTTGCAGTTTTGTGTTTTGTTCTTTTAAAACATCCTTCTCTGATTTAAGCTGTTCCAATTCCTTCTGGAGCAGTGATAATTCAACATCTTGAGCTCTCCTCTGCTCTTGTTCCTGTAGGAGAATGAAATCATGAGAGGCTAAGTCCTGAGCTTGGTCAGAAAGACAGACATTATGAAGCTTCTCTACTTTCTCTAAAATAAGATTTTTTTGAGAAGCATCTGAGAGAGCTTTCTCTTTTAGAGCAATCTCCAGCCGAAGACCAGAATGTAGTCGGTCCACCTGTAATTCCAAAGTTCTTCTGGCCAGCTCTTTATCTTTCAATAATTGCTGGCACTCCTCCAATTCTTGTTTCAAGGTCCCTAGTTGTTGATCTTGTAGGGCCACTTTCTCTTGTAACTGAGCCAAATCGCTACTAGAAGAAGGAGAAGTAGCCCTCAACATTTCCAGTTGAGCTTTTAATCTTTGGTTCTCCTGATCCTTAGCCGTAAGTAGCTGGTCGATGTGTAAACTTGAGGCAAGGAACTAAACAAAAGGGTAATATAAGTTAGAAATGAGGATATAAAATTGATAGCATATAATTAGAGATACCTACAGCTACTGCTTGACGACTGTGGCGATCAGCTCGATGGGGAAGACTAAGGCCTCTTAATTGTTCTTGACCTTGTAGCCAAGATTCGGCTAATAGGCCTTGCAGTTGTAGAGAACCATAACTAGATGGATTAGAGACTTGACCCACTTGAGAGGGCAGACCCACAGCCTGTTTAAATAAAGCTCGGGGAATGGAGGAAGCAGGAGGTAGAGAAGAAGAAGAAGACGCAATGGGAGGAAAGTAGATAGTAGATAAACAAGGGGAGCATAAGAAGAACTAGATGGAGTAGAAGGTAACAGTGTAGGAAGAGTTGTGGCAGTTGTGGGAACACTAACGGCTGAAGGACTAACACTTGGAGAGGATCGCCGGCAGGGTGTCCGTTTTGCTCGGGGCCCAGAAGCCAAGGGAGGCAGAGCTAAAGCAAGAGGTGCGGAAGACTCAGAAGGGATAACGGCCACCTCAGAAGCAGAAGCAGAAGGAGCTGAAATAATAGAAGAAGAAGGGATGAGTAGACCGGGTCTCATCATCCTAAGAGAAGGATTAGAGATAATATGGGTGGGAGTTATCGGTGCTTTACCTCTCTCGAGAGAAATGGGCGCCGGGATAAGGGGAGCTTGCATAAAAGTACCAAAGAAATCACCGAAGGGAGAGTCCTTAGTGAGATTTGGCTTTTTAACTAAGGTAACAAAAGGTTCTTCTTCTTCCTCTTCCATGGTTGCAACAGCTTCTGCCCGTCGTTCTTCCTCAGATAGTAAACCCAACATGGAGGAATTAGGATTGGATCGGCGAGCGCGCAACCATTCTTCTCCAAGATTATTTACAAAAGACTTAGTCATAGCAGAATTCTTGTACATAAAAGCTGGAAGAAGAGCATCAGCTGAAATACAGAGGATAAACACCATTATCAAAAGGATATGCTAATCAGCAAAGGCGAAATGAAATGATTATACCTACCGAAAGAGCTATCCAAAGGAGTGTCAATATTGCCTATCCCAAAGGGAAACATCAAACCCTCCTCAATTAGATGCGGCAAACTAAATTTTGCTCCCCTCAATTTAGATAAAGCAAGAGTAATGGAAGGATCGTTGAGGAGATTATGAGTGCTAGGAGGCGGAGGTAAGTCATATATCCAGTGAATGGGAAATGGAGGAGGAGAAGGGAGACGCATATAGAAAAATTTGCGATACCATTCCCCCTGAGGAGGAATGTGGTTGAACAAAATGGCCTTGGGACGAGACTGGAACTTGAAAACACCAACATCTACCCGCCAGGGAATAAAGAAATGATGAAAGAGACGGGGAGATAGGGGAAAATCTAACAGTTTAGATACCCAGATAAAACCAACAAGGATAGAAAAGGATTGAGGGACAAATTGGTTTAGTGGAATATTGAAATAAAGACTAACATCACAGAAGAAAGAATGAAGAGGAAATCGAAAACCTTGTAGGACTTGATCTCTGAAGATAGAGATACACCCTAAGGGAGGGAGATGCGGACCCTCATGAGGAGCGGGACGGATGATGTAAGAAGGAAAACCATAGGTCGCTTGTAAATCCACTTCTTATGTATTTATAAGGTTGGAAGTGCACGAGAGAAACCACGCTGGAGGGGAAGTTGCCATGAAAAAGCACAATAAAAGGAAGAGGAATCAGGGAAGAAGAACAGAGACGAGAAAAGCGGAAGAAAACTTCGTAAAACCCTTATGTTTTTTTTGGCCCTGTGCTAAAACCCCCAAAAGAGATAGTGGAAGGAAAGAAGAAGAGGAAAAGGTATTCAGAACCCCAATCGTCATAAATAAGGAATAACCTTAAAAGGATAAAAACAAAAGAAAGAAGTAAAGTTGAATGATCTTCCTCGAAAAGTGTATAGAGATTCCCCGAAAATAATTTTTGAGAAACTCTACATTAAAGATCAGATTATTGGCGTAATAAAAGGAGGAAAAAATTAAGCGTAAGGTATTTGTTAGTAGATAGAACCCGGTCGAAAATTACTAAGTAAGATTCATAGATATGAATCGGGCGGTTCTGATAAATCGGCCGAGACAAAGGTCACCCAAATGTATCGACCAAAGGCTTATCATAATGAGTCAAATAATATACACCATAATAAAACCCCATGAGATTCGATTAATACGTGAAAAAGACGTATGAAGACATAGGGGTAAATCGGTCGAGTAAAATAAATCGACCAATATTATGGACATCATGATGAAACTGTGTCAAATCGGGCGAGACATAACTGCGCTATGAAATATCGGGCGATATTTATCAATCTTGATATATATATCGTCCGATCATAAAGAAACGATCTAAGACATGATAATCTGTTGGGAGAGATCGTATGGTGGCAAACCGAGCAACAGTGGACACATTTATATAAAACAAGTAACTATCATGAGAAAGAGTGAAATTGATAACAAAAGGAGAATAAGCAGTGTTATGTGAAATCGTCATTACGAAGTTTCAGCCCGCCTCTTTACAAGAGTTTGAATTCAGGTCAAAGTCAACTTAGGGTACAGATTAGGGGGTTTGTTCTCAATCAATCTGCGTCGATTTAAGAAATTGGGAGGAGGGTCACGAGATAAGTAACTCTCTTCTCTTAACTGCTGAATTGCCCCTTGAGCTCCTGCAGTAAAGGCAGATAGGATGGACCTCACGATCGGTCTGTTGAATTCGGGAGACTCAATCATGGCAGTGGCCCGTTCCTTGTAACGAACATCCTCGTTCCCCTTGTAGACTACCAACGCCATTTGAGAGGTCTTTAATTCATCTTCTTTGGCAGAAACATTGGCTTTAGCTGAATCAAGGAAGGTGGTCAGAGATGCTACCTCATCCTCTTTCAGTTGCAGGGCTTTGAGCTTCTCAGTCAATTCTGTTTCATAATTATCTTTTAGCTCGCCAAGTTTTGAAGTCAGTTCTTCGTTGAGGTCCGTAGCCAATTTAAATTGTGCTTCAAGACTTTCAATCTGAGCCTCAAGCTGTTTCTTGGCTGCAGCAGAAAACGCAGCCGAAGATAACTCAGCAACCTCTTGTTTTAGCTTATCATTTTCAAATCTCAACCTCTTATTCTCAGCGTATAGGTTGTGCAGTTGTCGAGAAAACCCCATATTTTCTATCCATCACTGGAAGTACAATAAAAAGCCATAAGATAATAGTTAAGAAATAGAAAATGGGCATTAACAAGCATCTACCTGATTCTCCTTATGAGAGAAGCGATCAATTACCTCAGGAATAGAGAGCTCTTCAAAAAGGGGACGAACTTCATCCCAAGAGCTGGCAAAAGAACCCCCTAATAATATGGGGAGAACAGGAATGGCAGAGGAACCAGCCGAGAAGGAAGAAGTAGGAATGGAGGGGGGAGCAAAGACTAGGTAAGAAGAAGATAAGGAATGTAAAGATCCGAAGTTGGTATAGATAGAGGAAAAGTAAAAGAAACATCCCCAGAGGCGCTGGCACTGGAGAAAGGCGAGGTAGGAAAATTAAGAGAAGGATAAAGCTCCGCCAGTGTCGGCTCATCAGAAGGAAGGTCAGCCGAAGCAAAGCCTTCTAAAACCGACTCGTCAGCAGGAAGAATGAGCCTCCTTTTTGAAGGAGGAGCCCTGGTTAGTTTATGCCCTGGGTGCTTGCCCGTGGAAATTTCTGTTATCAATTTACTGGGGCTATCAGTAGATGTGAGTTCGATAACAGGGAGAGTAGCAGATGAAGAAACAGCAGCAGCTGCTAGAGAAGTAACAGTGGGTACAGGATTGGGAAGGATCTCTGCAGAGGGATCTCCAGGAGCTTCAAGAGTTTTAAGAGCGCCCGAAGAACTGGGTACTTCAACTAAAGTAGCTGGTTCTTCAATTGGGGGTGGAAGAACAATAGCAGCTAGAAGTTTGGCTTCCTTGGCGTGAAGTATGTCTTCTTCAACGCGTAGTTCGTCGTCGATCAAAGCGTTATAGAAGCTATCCACTACATAGAGAAGGGAAATAGTTTAGTTAGTTAAAAACAAGAAGAAAGAAATAAGGTGTTACCTAAAGGAACTCGAGTATCAGGTTTGACAAGGCTTAAGCCAAACAAGTATAGGAGATCAATTCGTAGCCACTTAAGAATAGAAAGTCAATGATTTAGCAATTTCTCACAATAAATAGGGAAAGAAGGATGAAGATGAAACTCCTTGACATCGGGCAAGGGGGGCAAGAAAGATTTCCAAGCATGAGACCAAGGAATAGGTCCTGAAAACTTTAAAAAGAAAAAATGAGATTTCCAGGCTTTGAGAGACGACAGCATATCTCCAAAAAGGACCATTTTAGTTCGCGACTGGAATAAGAAGACACCAGGTTTCGAGCACTTGGGATAAGAAAACATGAAGAAATTTTGAGGAGTAGGAGGAATATCCCGTAGACGAAACAACATGTAAGTACCGCATAAATAACGAAATGCATTAGGGGCGAACTGCTGCAAAGGAATATCAAAGTACCGACTTATTTCAATCAAGAAAGGAGGAATGGGGAACCTTAAGCCCCCTATCAACTGGTCCCTGAAAAAAGTCACGCAGTCATCAGGGGGACGATGAGGTCGATCATTCGATTTTGGGATTATGATGCTATATTCCCTAGGAATTTCATATTGGCGACGGATGGATAATCTAGCATTCTTATCAAAGGAAGAAGACATATGGACATATCAAGGAGCAATTGCTTCCGCAGCCATGGACAAAAGTATAGGCTAGTGAAGCAACAGATTACTTACAGAAGACAAGAAAAGAGATCGTCGAGAAACAGTGAGCCCAGGATATGGTTGAAGGCAACAACAAGAAAAGAACTCTAGAGAAGAAAAAATAAAGGACAAGGTTTAAAAGGAGACGAAGGGTTTAGGGTTTGAAAGGCACACAACTGTCGTCAGATCAAGACATTGGTATCTCAGCAGACGCTGAGGATCGCAATAGAAAGGCAAAAGACCTACGGGACGTGGCGGTCAGAAAAAGTATGTGTCATACCATCATAAAAACATTCATATCGGATGTGATAGGTCGGATCACGTTGGGGTTGGTAGCGTCTCGGGGTACGCTTCTAATATTCTCTCACCCGAAGAAGAGCCAATCACTAGCTAGGAAGCTTCGAAAGAAGACGTGAATAACTGAGTATAATAAAATAAAAAGGACTGAACTTTTGACTAAACCCAGGCTAAAGACAAAAACATTTAAGGATGGAGATTTAGGCGAGTGACAACTTTTAAATTAATATCCTTATAAAATACAAACTAGTATTTATCAGAGTAATTTTATATTAATATAACTGTGACTATGCTAGATAAGTATAGTGTTGACTTTGATCAACGAGACAATATTGGCTGGTATAACATTAGTTATAATGTGAAGATGTTCCGACAGTTAAGATAGCCTTAGCTATAAGAAATGACACACAAGATACACCAAGGAACGATGAATGCCACATCACAGTTAATCTGGTAAATTACAGAAGAATTCAATAGAACCACTTAATTCGATACAAAAGTTTATTTTTACACTTAGAATCTGATCAGGTACACAACATTACATTTTCCCTCAGAACAGTAAAACCTCAGATAGATAACAAATATTACAAACATAGGCTCTTAGAATGTTCAGAAAATTTCAATCTCACTGGATTCAAACTTACCATGGAGCGGAGATGGAAATAGCTCACTTCGTCCAGGCTTGTCAAGGCTCATAAGTGGTAATATGCGGCCTAGGACGAAGAAAGCAACAAAAGCAGAAAGGCTCAGAGGCGACGAGACAGGGAAACATCTATTCATTCCATGATGGAAAAGTAAAGACCACTTCCCCTCTCAAGCCGTCTAAGCTCAGCAAGTGAAGCAACCAAGCTTGGCCAAGGGTAACATGTGTTGTGCCCTTCACACAGCACCCATGGGTCATTTGGCTGCCCCTCTATGAGTAGCAAAAATCTCTCTGAAGTTTATTGAGTCCTTCAGAGCAGCGACATCTTTGGATGAAAAATATGAATGGTGAGGCTTCATCTCTTAAGACAATCCCTTGAACCTTAGAGGTAGCCGGAGCAAAAATCCCAATCAACTCATATATAGATCTCACCTTGTCCGACAAAGGTCGCCCCCAAAGAGGGGGAACCGAGATCATAACCTTAGCAATAAAAGGTGGCAAGGAAGAAAAAGAATTGAAATAAGTGGTGGATGAAGAGAAGGTTGTAACCCTATTTAAAGAAGCAAAAGGCTCATAGGATCACTATACTTGGTTTAGAGAGACAGTTGTACACAAAATCTATGAGGTCATTTCAATATCTGGAGCAGAGTCACGGGTGGGAAAAGACAAGACCATACTTATGTCTAGTCAGTCGTCTACACCTCCTTCGACTAGACTTGAAGGGAAGGTTAGTGATATGGGTTAGGTTTTGTGGATCCCCCGATGAGGAAAGAAAAGGAGGAAAGATATATATACTTTAGAGGGAGTAGGCTAATATCGGCCGGGACATACCTTCAAGATGAAGGTAGGCTAATATCGGTCGGGACATACCCCGGTAGGAGGTAAGCCTATATCGACCGAAATACGCCTCCCAGGAGGAGGATATACATACCTTCAGGATGAAGGTAGGCTAATATCGGTCGGGACATACCCTGATAGGAGGTAAGTCTATATCGACCGAAATACGTCTCCCAGGAGGAAGATATACATACCTTCAAGATGAAGGTAGGCTAATATCGGTCGGGATATACCTTCAACATGCAAGGTAGGCTAATATCGGTCGAGACATACCCCGATAGGAGGTAAGCTTATATCGACCGAAATACGTCTCCCGGGAGGAAGATATACATACCTTCAAGATGAAGGTAGGCTAATATCGGCCGGGACATACCTTCAAGATGAAGGTAGGCTAATATCGGTCGGGACATACCCCGATAGGAGGTAAGCCTATATTGACCGAAATACGCCTCCTAGGAGGAAGATATACATACCTTCAAAATGAAGGTAGGCTAATATCGGTCGGGACATACCTCGATAGGAGGTAAGCCTATATCGACCGAAATACGCCTCCCAAGGGAAAGATATATATACTTTAAAGGGAGTAGGCTAATATCGACCGGGACATACCTTCAGGATGAAGGTAGGCTAATATCGGTCGGGACATACCCCGATAGGAGGTAAGCCTATATCGAACGAAATACGTCTCCCAGGAGGAAGATATATATACTTTAAAGGGAGTAGGCTAATATCGGCCGGGACATACCTTCAGGATGAAGATAGGCTAATATCGGTTGGGACATACCCCGATAGGACGTAAGTCTATATCGACCGAAATACGTCTCCCAGGAGGAAGATATATATACTTTAAAGGGAGTAGGCTAATATCGGCCGGGACATACCTTTAGGATGAAGGTAGGCTAATATCGGTCGGGACATACCCCGATAGGAGGTAAGTCTATATCGACCGAAATACGTCTCTCAGGAGGAAGATATATATACTTTAAAGGGAATATGCTAATATCGGCTGGGACATACCTTCAGGATGAAGGTAGGCTAATATCGGTCAGGAAATACCCCGATAGGAGGTAAACCTATATCGACCGAAATACGCTTCCCAGGAGGAAGATATATATGCTGTAAAGGAGGTAGGCTAATATTGGTCGAGACATAACTTCAGGACGAAGGTAGGCTAATATCAGTCGGGGATATCCTTTCAAGGGGAGAGCCAGTACGGGTCGGTCGATCAATACCTTGGAAAGATACTGGATAAAATGCAGCTTATTAACATAAAAAGGGTGCAAATAGAAGCTGCATGAGAAAGGATCCTAAATGAATATTTCAAAGAAGATAATTAATGAGGATATCTGTAATATGTAAATGCATGACAGATGTTATATATTTTGGCGGGAAATATGCTTCCAGATTATTTTGCAGGTACTAAACGACAAAGAAGGTACATCTGGGGTACAAAAAAGATTCCTTAAAAGTCATCTACCGCAAGTACGCCACTGACGTCATCTCATAACGAACTCTAACAAACCGGGGTCCACTTCATGACTACGGAGGTTATATGAAGTAGTATAAAAAGGGGAATCCTCTCCGTTAACGAAGTAAGTTCACATTATTGCGCACATTCATAACCCTAATTTTTCCAGCTACTGTTCATCATCTTCTTCCTCCTTCTTCCACACCGAGAGAGATCACTGACTTGAGCGTCGGAGGGCCTAGCCAGGGATTCCCACCCCGGTCTTAGGTCACTGACGATAGTGTTGGTTGGTCTCTTGTGCGCAGGAAATCTTGGAAGCTTCGGATCAGAGTTTCTTCTCTTCCGAGTAGTCGTTCTTCTTCGTCATCGGGTCTTCATACGAGGAAAATCTCCGGCGACTTTATTCTCTCCCTATCCGCTTTGGATTTCTCGGATCGGTATTCTGCAAACGTTATTCTCCATCGGCACGACATTATTCTTCATCAGTACGGTGGGTTTCTTTCTTCCAGATCTCCGTCTTGTCCAGCTTCTCAGACAGGATCAGTGAGTATAATACTTTAAAATAAGAGGCTACGATAGGGACCGAGAGGAGGAATTGGTTTTGGTCTCCTGATGAAATTAAGCTTTCCATGTTCGCCCTGAACACCCAACTTAATTTCATCAATAATAATTTATACCACTAAAGAATTATTATTGAACTACTGCACCAATCCTAAATTATATTTTGGGCTCCTTCTTATCATGAGTGTGTTAGTCTCCCTGTGTTTAAGATATAGAATGCCCACTAATTAAATGAGTTACTGACAACTCACTTAATTAATATCTAGTCCAAAAGTAGTACCACTCAACCTTATCGTCATGTTGGACTAAGTCCACCTGCAGGTTTACATGACAATATTTATGAGCTCCTCTTGGGGGCATTATCAACCTAGATTACTAGGACACAGTTTCCTTCTATAATCAACAACACACACTATAAATAATATCATTTCCCAACTTATCGGGCCTCTTGGTTTATCGAACTAAATCTCACTCATTGATAAGTCAAAGAAATAAATACTAGATATATATGCTTGTTATTATATCAGGATTAAGAGCACATACTTCCATAATAACAAAGGTCTTGTTCTTTTATTCAGTCAGTATAAAAAGAACTTACCTTAAATGGTCCTACTCAATACACTCAAGGTGTACTAGTATAATTTTATAGTTAAGATAAACTAATACCAAATTACACTATGGCTATTCCAATGGTTTGTTCCTTTCCATCTTAATCATGAGCTACTGTTTATAATTTATAAGGAATTGATAACATGATTTTCTGTGTGTGAGCCCACACACCATGTTATCTACAATATAAATTAATTGAGCAACTACACTTAGCATATAAATGTAGACATTTGACCAATGTGATTCTTTATTTATAAAATAAATGTTTATACAAAAGCTAGACTTTTAGTATACACTCTAACAGGGATCACATGCTCAAGTGGTGACTCTTCTACTCTTTCACTCTCACTCTCATGATTTTCTTCCCCATTATCATTTTTCTCATTTAATGTTAATTTTCCTAATTCAAATTGTAATTCAACCTCGATTGTTTTATTAGGATTTGAAGTTAGATTTTCTTCAAACACAACATTTAGAGATTCTTCAACTATTTTAGATCTCTTATTATAAACTTATTATAAACTCTATAGTCTTTGCTATGATTAAAATACCCTACAAGAATACCATTATCCGCCTTAGCGAAAAATTTTCCTAAGTGATCTTTGGTATTTGAGATGTATACTTTACATCCAAACACTCTAAGATGTTTAATTGTAGGCGGTTTTCCAAACCACAATTCATGTGGTGTTTTGTTCAAAAATATATGTAGTAGAGTTTGATTTTGCACATAACATGTCATATTTATTGCTTCGTCTTATAGGTAGTTATGAAGTGAATATTCATTCAATATGCTCCTAGTGGCCTCTAGTAAAACTCTATTATTTCTTTTAACAACTCCATTTTGTTGAGGAATTCTAGGGGTAGAAAACTCATGTTTATATCCATTTTATGAGCAAAAAATTTTAAATCTCTCATTTTCAAACTCACCTCCATGATCACTTCTTAATCGATTTATTTTCAATTTTTTTCTCATTTTTTACTCTTCTACAAAAAGCAATCAATGTTTCTAAGGTATCATCCTTATGTTTCAAAAAAAACACCCAAGTGTATCTAGTAAAATATCTTTGCCCTATATTTTAATATTAAATAAACTATTTAAAAAGCAAGTCACATTTCATAACCTTAGCATCGCTTGTGCCTTCGTGTAACTTGATCAGCTTGTCCCAAAGTTCTTTTGCATTCTTGAATGGTCCGACCTGGTTGAGTTCTTCCTTTGTCAGTCTGCATTGAAGAGTGTTTACAGCTTTGAAGTCTATCTATGCCTTCTTCTCTTCCGAGTTCTATTTTCTAAGTCAATGAGTGCACCATACACATTATCCACTGGAGCCTTGTATCCTCGTCGAGTGCTCAACCATTGTTTGATATATGCCTTCAAATACACCTCCATTCTTCTTTCTAATAAGGGAAGTCATCTCCGCTAAAGAATGGAGGGCAAGCAGTATTGTAGCCTTCACTTTGGGCCATAAAAAAAAACTTACACACACAAAGATAGACCAACATAATATTAGGAAATAATTATTATAAATAAATAGTTATTTGTTTCCTAATTATTAGGGAATAATTTTTATTAGAAAATAGTTATTTGTTTCCTAGTTATTAGAGAATAATTATTATTAGGAAATACTTATTATTTCCTAATTTATGTATTTTCCTATTTCCACTTGTAATGGTATTTATATATACCATATGCTATCAGTAATAATAAGTGTGTGAATTCTATCGTCAATATGGTATCAGAGCTCTAAGCTTAACATCAACTTTTTTTTCTTCTTCTCTTTCTTTCTTTCTTTTCTCCACAATACCTACCAGCCACCTTCTACAATGGCTACCGCTGATGACATCACCCGCCGGCTATCTCTCACAAATACTCCTGATTCTCCTGTCGCTCTTGTGGTTCTCAACGTCAATGCTCAGGCATCGTTGAAACTCACCACCTCCAATTATTCTCCCTAGCGCTTGCAGTTCACGTCTCTTCTATTCGGATATGATTTACTGGGTTTTATTGATGGCTCATGTCCCTGCCCCCTGCATAGATAATGCCTACAAATGCCACGCTCCCTCAGGCGAATCCTGATCATATTCTCTGGCTCCGCCAGGATTAACTTCTCAATGCTATTATAGGTTCGATGTCTCCTACTCTTGTGCAATTTATTTCTTCATCAACTTCATCTAGAGGCGCATGGTAGACACTGGAGAGAACCTACGCCGCTCCCTCACATGGAAGGATTATAACTCATCGTCAAAATCTTGCCAGCCCTCAACAAGGTAATAGGGCTATCACTGATTATATGCAGGACATCAAAAGAAATATTAATGCTCTTGTGCTTATGAATATCAAAGTTGACTTTGATGATCTCTCTACTTGTGTCCTGAATGGTCTTACCCAAGATTACTACAATATCTCACATGCTCTGTAAGTTCGTGATGTCTCTATTACCTTTGATGAGCTATTCGAGTAGCTTCTCAGCTATGAAGCCTAGTTAAAAGTCTCACCACCATCTCCATCTTCGATGCCAATGACTGCTCTTGTGGCTCCAACATGGAATTCTTGAAATCGATATTCAAACTATCATGGTGGTCGCCAGCAAGTTCCGCCTATATCCCATCAGCCACGCATGTCTACGCCTGGGTTGTCTGCGCGTCTTCTTGCACATCCAGCTGTGTCCTCCTGCACATCCAACTGTGTCCAGTCCTAATTTTTATCTTGGGTGCTATCAGATTTGTGGTGTCCAAGGTCACTCTGCTCGCCGGTGTAGTCATATGACTACCTCGATGCTTGCTATGCTTCCGCCGGCTCCTCCGCGTGCTCCGCGTCCCACGTATAGTGTGTCGTTTGTGCACATTGTCGTTCATTATACACCTTCATCTGATTCTCAGGAATGGGTGGTTGACTCTGGCGCCTCTCATCATGTCACCACTGATCTCGCTACTCTCTTGTTGCATGAACCTTACTCTGGGAATGATAGTGTCATCTATGGTGATGGTTCTGGACTACCTATTACACACACTGATTCTTTCTCTTTCTCTACTCCATCTTTCCCTTTAGTTTTCTCCAATGTTTTATTTATGTCAAAAAATTTGATTTCTGTCGCAGCACTTTGTGCTACTAATCCTGTTACATTTCTTTTCTTTGATTCCTATCTTCAGGTGTTGGATGGTCGTACGGGAGCGACACTGGTCAACGAGGTCCATAGAGATGGTGTCTATTACTGGCCAAAATTAATGTCTACGCTATCATCGCCTTCCGCCTTTTCTATGTTTGTCTTGTCATATATTTCCTTATGACATAGTCATTTAGGTCATCCGTCATTAGATGTTTTGCAGCATTTTTTTTTATCCTTAGGTCTTTCGTTTCTTGCGAATACTCTGTCTAATTTTTCATGCACTTCGTGCAATATTAATAAGAGTCATAAATCACCCTTTCATAAATCTAGTATTTCATCTCGTGCTCCTTTGGATATTATCTTTCGTGATGTTTGGGCATCTCCTATATCATCTTTTGATGGACTCAAGTATTATATTATCTGTGTTGATCATTTTACAAAGTATATATGGCTTTATCCTTTACGCAATAAATCGGATGTATACTCTACCTTTATTGCATTCAAAACTCTTGTTGAAAATCGGTTCTCAATAACTATCAAAATACTATTCACTACAATGGAGGTGAATTCTTAGCCCTTCGCTCTTTTCTTACTACTCATGATATTAGTCATCTTACCACTCCTCCACACACTCCTGAACACAATGGATACTCTGAATGTCGTCATCGCCATATAGTCGAAACTGGTCTCACTTTGTTGCACAGAGCATCTATTCCACTCACTTTCTAGCCTTATGTCTTTGCTGCGACAGTTTATTTGATTAATCGCATGCCTAAGGTCGGTCTCTCCCATATGTCCTCTTTTGAAAAATTGTTCACCACCGTTCCTGATCTTTCTAAGTTTCAAGTTTTCAGATGTCTATGCTTTCCATGGTTGCACCCCTACTCTCACCACAAGTTTGATCCCAAGTCAACCTCTTGTGTCTTCCTTAGTTATTCTCTCACCCAGAGTGCCTTCCTGTGTTATGATGTAGCTCTCAAAAGAGTCTTTGTATCTCATCATGTTAAGTTTGTGGAGCATCTTTTTCCATTTACCATCACCTCCTCCTCGAATTCCACAATAGTAGACATTGACAATGAGCTCTTTGCTGCACCAGTTCTCTCGTGGGACCCTCCAACACCGATACCACAACTTGCCACTAACCGTAGCCATCCACAAGTGACTTATTCACCGCTATCATCATCGCCGCCATCATCTCCGCCATCATCACCTCTTGTTGTTGGGTCATCCACGCTTCCTAGTGGCAACCGACCCTCTAGCCCACCGACTCTTTCTCCCCCTCTCGCTTCTCTAAACCAACATCCCATGCAAACTCGCTCCAAAAATGTCATCTACAAACCCAATCCAAAGAATCTTCTTCATACTAGTCTTCCACAACCTTGTGAACCCTCCTCTGTCACGCAGTATGATGCATGAAGAGTATGATCCGAATTGTCCCACCTTCGCCAGACCAAAATCTTGTGGGTAATAAGTGGGTGTTTTGCATTAAGCGTTAATTTGATGGCTCAATTGATCGGTATAAGGCTCGCATTGTTGCCAAGGGTTTTCAACAGCGCCCTGATGTTGACTTTCATGATACATTCAACCCTGTTATTAATCCAGTAATAATGTGCATTGTTCTTAGTCTGGCTATGAATCGAAGGTGGTGTCTTCGCCAAATTGATGTAACAATGTGTTTCTTAATGGTCATCTTGTAGAGGAGGTTTATATGGTGCAACGTTCGAGTATGCACAGTGCTGAGTTTCTGGATCATGTGTGTCATTTACATAAAGTGCTTTATGACCTGAAGCAGGCTCTATGTGCTTGGTATTTGGAGCTTCGCGCTTTCTTGGTCTCTCTTGGCTTTATCGCATTCCGAGCTAACACCTCCTTATTTGTTTATTCTTGGGATGATACTGTTATCTATTTCCTTGTATATGTTGATGATCTAATCATTACAAGGAGTGATGCTTCTTCTGTTGACGTCATAGTATGTAAAGTTCATGAAAAATTTACGATTAAGGATCTTGGGGCGTTTTCCCTCTTCTGTGGTATTGAAGTTCGCCCAACCTCAAATGGTCTTCTCTTATCTCAGCAAAAGTATGTCATTGATCTTCTCTTCAAACACAACATGCTTGAGTCTAAGCCAGTCTCCACTCCTATTGCTGCTGGCTCTCGTCTTACTTTGCATGATGGGTCTTCATCTTTAGATGCGACTAAGTTCCGACAAGTGGTTAGAGGCTTACAACATCCCCGTATGACTCATCCTGATATTTCCTTTGCGGTCAACAAGCTTTCACAATTTATGCATGCTCCTTCAGAGATGCATTGGGGTGGTGTGAAACGTCTACTTCGGTATCTCAATGGTACTAAGGATCTTGACATTCATCTTCTTGCGGATGCACATTTTACTCTTCATGGTTTCTCCGATGCAAATTGGGCAGGAGATCCAGATGATCGGTGTTCTACGGGTACATTTATTATTTTTCTAGGTGCTAATCCGGTTTCCTAGAAATCTACCAAACAGTGCACGGTTGCACGCTCTTCGACTGAGGCTGAATATCGTGCCATTGCCTCTGCAGCAACTAAGATCCAATGGATTAAGTCACTTTTGTCATATCTGCTTCTTCCGGTTACCATGTCTGCTATGCTTTTTACTGATAATTTGGGTGTCACGTATCTTTCAGCCAATCCTATTTTTCACTCTCGGATGAAGCATCTGGCTATTGACTATCATTTTATTCGTGATCTGGTGCAGGCCTCCGAACTACGAGTTACTCATATTCCTGCTCAGGATCAGTTGGCTGATGCACTTATAAAGTCGCTTTCTCGACCTTGGTTGTTTGCTATTTACAGCAAGATTGGTGTCATTTCTGGAACACCATCTTGAGAGGGTGTATTAGGAAATAATTATTATAAGTAAATAGTTATTTATTTCCTAGTTATTAGGGAATAATTATTATTAGAAAATAGTTATTTGTTTCCTAGTTATTAGAGAATAATTATTATTAGGAAATACTTATTGTTTTCCTAATTTATGTAATTTCCTAATTTAGTTCTTTCCTGTTTTCACTTGTAATGGTATTTATATATATCATATGCTATCATTAATAATAAGTATGTGAATTCTATCGTCACTACATAAAAGGTCCCAAAACTATGTCTTGGATTAGTAGTGTGGGAGGAGAGAAAATTAATAGAAAGAAGCCTTGAAGTGATTGCAAGTATTTTGCAAGAGAAAGCGATAAAATTGGTCCAAAGAAGTGATTGCACCAATTTAAACTAGATCGAAAAGATAAAAACTAAAAAAAGCAAAAAAGAAAGAAAATAATAGGAGAAACTCCCTGCTCAATTAGTAGTTGTACCAATTCAGAGCAGCCTTAAGAGGGGTGAATCTGTTGGTGCGAGAAGCATCCGACGATCGACCATTGTTTTGATAATGGCAAAGGAATTCAAAGTTAAGTTGTTTTGTGATCTAATGCACTTGATTGAGTGTTTCAGGAAAGTCCTAGCTGCGGTTAGGCAAAGAGAAAAAACCCTAGGGGGCGGTAACCCTAAGTCATAGGGGGTGGTAACCCTATGCGGAAAGTCTTGGCGGGTCGTGAGCTTCAGGAAAAAGTCCTAGGGGGGGTAACCCTAGGTGGAAAGTCCTGGTGTCGCGAACTAGGTGAAAAACTGGACCAGCCGGGAAGCGGAAGTCCAACAGAAAGTCCGGAAGCTTCGAACACTGAGCAAAAGTCCAGTCGATCTGGAGGATCACACTGGCAACAGGTAAATCTCCTGAGTGGAGTAGGTGAGGACGCGTTCCCCGTAGAGGGAACAGTAGGCGTCGGGTCGACCTAGGGTTTTCGGTCGGAAATCCGAAGTCAGACCCGGGCAGTCCGATGACTGTCGATAATTTCATTTATCATATTATTTCTGTGCTAACTTGGTTTTGCGGGATGTGTTTTGTATTTGTGGACTAACATGTTTTGCAGGGCCAAAATTCAGAACTCAGCCTCGGATGAACAGTGTCCGAGGCACCTCCATGGAGCTTGGAGGCGCCTCGGGTGCTAGCCGAAGACAACTATCCAAAAATGCTGGAGGCGCCTCAGAAGGGCTTGAAGGCGCCTTGGAGCTGGGGTTCAAGGCGCCTTGGACTGGCCTGAAGGCGCCTTGAGGAGGATAAGCGCAGAAGGAGTCTGCGCTGATCCGTGCAGCTGACTCGCTGAGTTTGAGGCGCCTCGGAGGGGTTTCAAGGCACCTTGAGCACTGTTTAAAAGGGTGTTTTGAGCAGCAGCTATAAACAACGATTTCCAAGCCTTCTTTCTTCAACGTGCTGCTCCAAAAGACTCCCGGAAGTGCTGCTACAAGATACCGACGACCCAAAACTCCGAGACACTATTCTTGTCGTCGGTATAATCAGTCTTATTGTTGCTTTCACTTCAATTGTACTTCACAACTGTAAATCTTCTTGCGATACTATAGTTGTTGCCCACCAAAAGCGATCAACGACTGCGGGCCTTCGAGTAGGAGTCGAGATAGGCTCCAAACGAAGTAACTTCTTGTGTCTTCTGTGTGTTTGTGCATTTTACTATTTCTGCTACATTATTACTCATTTTTATGAAATCGATTGTGAAAGCCACGAGCGCTATTCACCCCCCCTCTAGCGCTTTCGATCCAACAATTGGTATCAGAGCGGGGTCGTTTTGAATTGGTGCAACCACCATTCAAATCAATTTTTCATGGTCATTTTAATCTTTTCGGAGTCAATTAGAATTAGCTTTGTAGCTACATTCTAATTCTTTTTTACAAATCGGCTTTGCTCGAATCTGGTGCAACACCAATCGAGTTCGTAATATTTTCTCTTTTCTTCCGCACTACTAATCCAAGACTTAGTCTTGGAACAGTTTGTTTTTGTTTTTGCCACGCAAGGTTTCAATGGC
Organism: Zingiber officinale; assembly: GCF_018446385.1. Lineage (NCBI taxonomy): Eukaryota > Viridiplantae > Streptophyta > Magnoliopsida > Zingiberales > Zingiberaceae > Zingiber > Zingiber officinale. The sequence goes on from NC_056000.1 coordinate 40,407,813, forward strand.
CCAACAAGAGGGTTATAGCACCATTCATCCCCCACTTTTCTTCGAAGAGGATTTCGGATATTGGAAGGGATGAATGGAGAATTTTTTAAAGATCCAATTCGATACTTGGATGATCGTAAAGACTGGACTTCAACTACCAACCAATGAAGATGGCGAACCAACTCCCTACGAAAAATGGGAACCAACCCTAATCAAGAAGGTGGAAGCCAATGCAAGAGCTACCTGCACCCTCCAGTGTGGACTGACCAAGGAGGAGCTCAACATAGTTGGTACGTTCTGAACGGCAAAGGAGCTGTGGGAGAAATTAATTGAACTACACGAGGGCTCCTCCGAAACCAAAGTAAGTAAGTGTGATCTATTGTTTAATAAACTGTATAATCTAAAAATACAGGAAGACGAGACGGCCAGTCAACTTCACGCTCGAATACAAGACATCCTAAACTCCCTCCACGCGATCGGGCAAAAGGTTGAGAACAGGGACATCATAAGGTATGCACTTAATGCTTTTCTGAGGAGCACATTGTGGGCATCAATGGTAGATGCCTACAAAGCCTCCAAGGATTTGTCTTCCATTAGATTAGATAAATTATTTTGTGAATTTGAACTTCATGAGCAGTCTAATACACAACCACCCGAGAAAGGTGTAGCTTTGCTTGCAGGTACAAGTAGAACACGCGAGCCAAGGTCACGACGAAGAACCGAGCCAGAGTCAGAACCAGAACAAGACTCAGACAATGAAGATGACGAACTAACAACCGAACTCGTGAATTTGGTAAAGAAGCTCTACAAGAAGAAGAAGAGCTTCAACAAGAAAGACCTAAAGAAGGCAGTCCAATCCAAGGAAAGTCAACCGAGCTCAAAGGTCAAATTTGAGGTGATCTGCTACGGATGCAACCAGAAGGGGCACATCAAGGCCAACTGCCCAAACCAAAAGGATGCAAAGAAGCAGAGGAAAAGGAAGGTACTCAAAGCGACCTGGGAAGAATCCTCAGAAGAAGACACCGACGATGAACTTGATCAGATGAGTCTACTTGCCCTGATGGCCCGGGACCAGATTGAACTGTCCGAGAGCGAGAGCGAGTCAGAAGCCAAGTCCGAGCGAAGCCACGGATCCGTATCCATTTCCGAAGGGCCTGACCCCTTTGTAAATATCCCTCGACTAAACAATCTAGTTAATTACTTGTTATGAAAATTAGCTAAGTATAATCTAAGAATTAAGTCACTTCTAAGGAAGTAGCTGTCCTTAAAGAAATGGCTAACTCCGAATCTTTGACTGAACCAGTTCAGACTAGAAACTCAACTCAAGTCCAAAAACTTGAGAAAGAGAATTCCAGCCTGAAAACTCAGGTCAAGGATCTAGAAAAAACATTAGAACGATTCTCTTTAGGTTCCAAGAACCTTGACCTACTTCTTGGAACACAAAGGGCAATCTACAATAGAACTGGACTAGGATTCAAATCAAAAAGGAAATATAAATCATATTTATCACTTATACAAAGAACAAATAGAAAAATGGTCCAAGCATGGGTCGCCAAGTCCAACCCGATCAATCAAGTTGGACTTGGACAATATTGGGTCCCTAAGGATCAAATACATTACATCGATAAATCATATCGAGGCTATGATCCAGGGGGAGCTAGAAGAAAAATAATAAAAATAAAACTAGATTCAAATTAATTTAAATATTCAATTAAATTAAACTCAAGTCCAAATTAAATTAAATTTAAATTAAGCTCAAATCAAACTAAATCAAAATCCAAAGGAAGGCTCCAGAATAGCTGGCACCTCCGAAATTAATCCACCCGATAAGGGTAAATAAGAGTAGACTACCCGGATGGGTATTTAAGGTTAGATTAAAATGGGCTAGGTTTAACTTGACCCACGGTACTGGTGAAGTATTGGATGATAGTACGTTGGGGAAACTTAGTCATCACATGTCTAGGAAGATATGGTTTCGACCTGGTGCATTTGGCTAAGTAGAACTGACCGAAGCTACCCTTTATGTATCCTAACCAGTTAGACCAAGGTTTTATACTAAGTTCAATGGGTAGGACTATTTGGAAAACCTCGAAGGCATGGTTACTTTAATGATGTCCTTACGACTCACCATAGCCCAGAAGTTTATCCAAAGAATGCTTACTTGTTGAACCCAAAGCTAAACCTGAATCTAACACAAAGTTAAACTAAACCCTAAAATTGAACCATAATTCATCTCACAACAATTATAGGATTCCCTGATTGAAAATTTATATCAGGTGAGATGACTAAGGAATTAAAATTAACTTAAAATATTTTTTAAAATTAAATTAACTTAAAATATTTTCATAATTAAATTAACTTAAAATATTTTTCAAAATTAAATTAACTTAAAATATTTTTCAAAATTAAATTAACTTAAAACTTAATTAACTTAAAATTATTTTTCAAAGATGAATTAACTAAAGTTATTTTTCAAAATTAATTAAATTAACCTATTTCTTCAAAACTAATTAACTTAAAATTATTTTTCAAAAATGAATTAACTAAAATTATTTTTCAAAATTAATTAAATTAATCTATTTCTTCAAAACTAATTAACTTAAATTATTTTTTCAAAATTAATTAACTTAAATTATTTTTTCAAAACTAATTAACTTAAATTATTTTTCAATTTAATTAACTTAAATTATTTTTTCAAAACTAATTAACTTAAATTATTTTTTTCAAAATTAATTAACTTAAATTATTTTTCAATTTAATTAACTTAAATTATTTTTTTCAAAACTAATTAACTTAAATTATTTTTCAATTTAATTAACTTAAATTATTTTTTCAAAACTAATTAACTTAAATTATTTTTTCAAATTAATTAACTTAAATTATTTTTTCAAAAACTAATTAACTTAAATTATTTTTTAAATTAATTAACTTAAATTATTTTTTTTAAATTTAATTAACTTAAATTATTTTTTCAAAACTAATTAACTTAAATTATTTTTTCAAAACTAATTAACTTAAATTATTTTTTCAAAACTAATTAACTTAAATTATTTTTCAAATTAATTAACTTAAATTATTTTTCAAAAACTAATTAACTTAAATTATTTTTTCAAAACTAATTAATTTAAATTATTTTTTCAAAATTAATTAACTTAAATTATTTTTCAAAACTTAATAAATGTTCTTCAAAATTTAATGAACCTCATGCAATTAAGGTGATATTACCTCAGAAATTAATCTGATAAATAAATAAAAAAAAGGGGACAAGTGGCGCTCAACAGAGGCGCCTCCCACACAAGGGAGGCGCCCTAAAAAGCGGTGGGAAAACTCCCGCCGACTTACCTAAGGCACCTCGAATCACCTCCGAGGTGCCTCCATCTGATGCTTCAAGGCGCCCTTATCGGGATCTAAGGCGCCTTCAATCTGACTTATCGCCACGAACAGAAGCATTTTTGTTCGTTTTCCTGCCGACGCCAAACACGGGATTCTCGTGCGATTTCTTCCCAAAAGGCGCCTTCAAACCTTCCAACCTTCTTTATTTCCCCTACAATGCCACCTAGGTATATCTCAAACCTCTCTATTGTCCTTATTTGTAGTTGTTTCTGTATATTTTTCTTATATTGTCAAAAATAGGAAACGTCGCATTGTTGATCCTACATAGGCTAGGGCCCCTTCCACGGACCCTAGATTCCCCTCGGAACAACATAGGATAGATTTTCCTAGGTTCACCTTTGAGTCCATTAAACCTAGGTATATAGGTAGGGAATATTTTGCCCAATTTTGTCTCCACGCAGTCCAGATGATAGACTACTATCATCTAGGTAAACTGGTTGACTGCACCACTACAGTGAATCAAGACTTGTGTGCCCAGTTCTATCACAACCTTGAAAAGGTTGATGATAACACCTATTCCACCAGAGTTGGTGGCACTGACCTCCAGTTTACTCCTTCCCTGCTTCGCACTAGCTTAGAGCTTAGGGAGTCTCAGTGTACATTTTTGTGTTACCCGAGTAGGGAGCTACCTTTCGGTGATCCCTATTCCCACATTACCTTAGATGACATCTACATGCATTTTTTTTGGGGAGGAGAGACCCTTTGGCCTGACTGAGTTCAGGTCCACTCTTCTTCGAGTCCAGGACTATGTTATGTACAGAGTCCTGACAGCATGCATCCTACCCATCACATCGCGAGACGTCTCGAAGATGCGATCATCCCACTCATTCTTTTTGTACGCCCTTAGCCAGCACCTAGATATAGACATTGCACTGCATATGTTTCATAACATTATTCATGCATCTAGTATAGTCACGACTGGAGTGATCCATATGCCCTACTGTCATATCCTGACCCAGATTTTCTCTTCCTCTAGGATAGACATTACCAGAGGGACACTCATACCACTTACTATATATGATGAGTTAGGTCAGCGTAGTCTTAGATTAGCGGGTGCAGAGGTCACTGCCGAGGGGATTCTGACTTGGAAGGGTCGGCCACCACCAGTCGCTGCTCCTGGTGCTCCAGAGGCCGAGGACGTACCAGGTGATGGTGAGGAGTGGCCTGACTTCCTGGCAGAGGAGTTCTTCACAAATCCTTCCACCTCTGCCGGACCCTCTACATCAGCCGGGCCTTCGACTTCGGCCCCTCCTTCCATCGAGGACAGACTTACTCGGCTCGAGATCCAGTCCATTCAGACGCGACGGGTTGTGCTAGATAGCCACCGCTTCCTCCTATCTCTCCGATCCGAGATAGTTGCAGGGTTCGCGTCTCTCCGAGGTGAGATACGGCGCTAGGGACAGCCTCAACCGGTACCCGAGCAGCCTCTTGCACTACCTCTAGCTGACGACCCTCCAACTGATGATCCCGCTCTTGATGATCCTGCCTTTTGAGACTATCACTTGATGTATCTTGGACAAACACCTATTTGCCTTCTCAGATTGTATTAGTATTTGGTTAACTTCTACTTACTCATGTTTATCAGTTTTTAGTTGCTTACTGAAATAGGAATGTGTTGGGTAGAATAGTTTCTAATTTTCAAATCATCTTCGTACAGTTTTCAAAATCATCTTATGTTTAAAAAAAAATCTAGGAAAATATTGTTTTTAAAATTCCAATTTTACTAGACTTTCAAAAATATGGAATTAACTTAGGCTCTACCCTAGAAATCTTACTCCCCTAGAATTCAACCAGAGCATCTCACAAACACCTAGGCTTACCTTTCTTGTGTTTGAAAAACATAGAACGACATGAGATGCATAGGGTACAGCCTAGACTCAAGAATGCTTATATCTGTGCATCAATATGAGTCTGGGCGTTAAACACATAGTCAACAGTAATCAAGTCAAGTCTTCCAGTACTAGTCAAATCTAACTGGATCTAGTGACTTAACTTGACTAACCAAGTGAAAGCTATTGCCCTCTAGGTAATCAGCTAGTAGCTAACTGGTTAGACATGTGGTCGCGAACTCAAGTGCTTGATTGTTAAATTTTTTTTGGCATAAACATTAAGCATTGATACCTTACTTAAAGCGAAATTAACTAATTAACAATCAATCTAACTCAACTCATGCTTGAACATTAGGGCTCTGATACCTTACTAAATTAACTAATTTACAATACATTTAACTCATGCTTGGGCATTAAGGTTTTAAGCTCCTCCCCTGCCTTTAAAAAGTTTTAAAATTAGTTATTCCTCCAAATCTTTTCTAGATTAGTGTTTTCAATATCATTTCAAATTTTGGCTAAGAATTGTTCAAAAACTAAAATTGAGCTTCCACTTCCCAAAATTTCCTCTTGTTCCACTTCCCAATCTTTCAAAGTCAATTTCTTTCCCTTTAACTCAGTTGAAAGAAAAATATCTCTCTTGACCTTTATCTCACTTAGCTAAGAATTTTTCAGTGAAAATTGGATATAAAAAGCTAAGTGTTATAAAAGTATTGTTTTCCCCTTCTTTAAAAGTCTTTTATTTATGTAGTCCTTAACTTTTTGAAAAGTTAAGATTTTTCAAACTGGTTTATTTTTTGATAAATGGCAAAGGGGAAGAGTAGAGGGAAATTCAAAGGGAGATAGGGACATTCAAAAGTAAATTTTTTTAAGAAAGCCTTTATTAAGGGGGAGCCTGACAAAGTTTAAGTGTTTAGCTTAACCATGCGTATAAGCTTGCTTACTTAAACTTTATGTATCTATTATACTTAGCTTTGAATTTTAGTTGTCATAATAAAAAAGGGGGAGATTGTTGGTGCGGGAAGCATCCGACGATCGACCATTGTTTTGATAATGGCAAAAGAATTCAAAGTTAAGTTGTTTTGTAATCTAATGCACTTGATTGAGTGTTTCAGGAAAGTCCTAGTTGCGGTTAGGCAAAGAGAAAAACCCTAGGGGGTGGTAACCCTAGGTCATAGGGGGTGGCAACCCTATACGAAAAGTCTTGGCGGGTCGTGAGCTTCAGGCAAAAGTCCTAGGGGGTAACCCTAGGTGGAAAGTCCTGGTGTCGCGAACCAAGTAAATGACTGGACCAGCTGGGAAGCGGAACTCCAGCAGAAAGTCCGGAAGCTTCGAACGCTGAGCAAAAGTCCAGTCGATCTGGAGGATCGCACTGGCAACAGGTAAATCTCCTGAGTGGAGTAAGTGAGGACGCGTTCCCCGTAGAGGGAACAGTAGGCGTCGGGTCGACCTAGGGTTTCCGGTCGGAAATTCGAAGTCAGACCCGGGCAGTCTGATGACTGTCGATAATTTCATTTATCATATTATTTCTGTGCTAACTTGGTTTTGCAGGATGTGTTTTGTATTTATGGACTAACATGTTTTGCAGGGCCAAAATTCAGAACTCAGCCTCGGATGAACAATGTCCGAGGCGCCTCCATGGAGCTTGGAGGCGCCTCGGGTGCTAGCCGAAGACAGCTGTCCAGAAATGCTGGAGGCGCCTCAGAAGGGCTTGAAGGCGCCTTAGAGCTAGGGTTCAAGGCGCCTTGGACTGGCCTGAAGGCGCCTTGAGGAGGATAAGTGCAGAAGGAGTCTGCGCTGATCTGTGCGGCTGACTCGCTGAGTTTGAGGCACCTCGGAGGGGTTTCAAGGCGCCTTGAGCACTGTTTAAAATGGTGTTTCGAGTAGCAGCTAGAAACAACGATTTCCAAGCCTTCTTTCTTCAAGGTGCTGCTCCAAAAGACGCCCGAAAGTGCTGCTACAAGATCCTGACGACCCAAAACTCCGAGACACTGTTCTTGTCGTCGGTATAATCAGTCTTATTGTTGCTTTCACTTCAATTGTACTTCACAACTGTAAATCTTCTTGCGATACTATAGTTGTTGCCCACCGAAAGCGGTCAACGACCGCGGGCCTTCAAGTAGGAGTCGAGATAGGCACCTCAGATACTATTCATCTGAGATTGATTTTTGAACACTAACTCCTGCAATACACGTTAGTCCAAATAACTATAATACCCTGTAAAACAGAGTTAGCATAATAAGATAAAATTATTAATTAAATATTTTCTTCCCAATACCAAGATCTAGTCATGATCTTAGCTTAGACATCTAAAATGGCTCTAAGCTGGACCACACCTATAGTCTCACGGGGACTCGTCCTCACTAGACCACTCTCCTCTAATGAATTATCTTGACTTACCATTGCAGTAACTTGACTTACCTCTTAACCCACCAGATCTTTCTATCAATTGTCAAGTCCACAGATTCAATTGGATTTCAGTCAAATATCAAGTTTCATAGACCCAGATGAACTTCTTGCTAGATATCAGGTCACGCCTTAGCCTATCTGGACTTCGTGCCAATTATCAGGTCCTTAGACCTAACTATTTTCAGCCTAGTGTCGGTCTTCTAGACTCGTTAATTTCTATATACTCGTTAAAGAGATTAGATAAACATAACATTTAACTTTAAACTATTTATAATTCATCAAAACCTTAGTTTGACCATTGGTGTTAACTGCACCAACACGGAGGACTTACATCCAAAGGAGCAAAAGTTTTGAGCTACAAAGATGTCTTTGAAAGAGGGTCATAACACTACTCGACTATCCAACTATGAAGGAAACAACTGTTGGACAATAAACAATTTGTTGCCAGAGATTTTAGGGAACTTAGTTGAATTTAAAACTTACACGGAATTTAAATTCAACTTACAGTCGAAATGACTTGAGCGGATAATCTCAGGTTGCCAGCAGGGGCTAGTATCCATAACGCAGCAGAGCTGAGTGACAGGGTAGGTCTGCAAGTGGTAGGCAGGTCTGCAGAGTGGCAGACCAGAGTGGAAGACTAAGTCTACAGAGCGGAAGAGCAGGTCTGCAGAGTGGCAGACCAGAGTGGAAGACTAAGTCTGTAGAGCGGAAGAGCAGGTCTGCAGAGTGGTAGACCAGAGCGGAAGACTAAGTCTGCAGAGCGGAAGAGCAGGTTTGCAGAGTGGTAGACCAGAGCGGAAGACTAAGTCTGCAGAGCGGAAGAGCAGGTCTGCAGAGTGGTAGACCAAAGCGGAAGACCAAGTCTACAGAGCAGAAGACCAGGTCTACAGAGCAAAAGACCAGGTCTGCAGAGCGGCAGACCAGAGCAGTCGAGTAGGTCTGTAGTGCGGCAGACCAGAGTAGCAGAGCAGGTCTGTAGTGCGGCAGACCAGAGTAGCAAAGCAGGTCTGCAGAGTGGCAGAGCAAGTCTGTAGAGCAACAGACTAAAGCAACAAACCAGGTCTGCAGAGTGGCAGACCAGAGCAGCAGACCAGAGCGATAGAGCAGGTCTGCAGAGCGACAGCCCAGGTCTGTTAGAGCAGAATGACCAGGTCAGTTAAAGCAGAATTGACAGATAAGGACAGAGCAGTCTTGACAGACCAGAAGACCAGATCTGCAGAGCAGAAAGGCCGATCGGGCAGTAAGGTCGTCGGTCGGACAAAGAGACCGACCGGGCGAGCTGACCGAGGCCTACAAATAGTAGTTTCCTTGAAATAGATTCACCCACCTCTGGATGTGCTTCAAGGTTTACTCGGGTCGTCTGTTTCCCAGGATACAACTGTCGACCGTGAACTCCACCAAGCACTGGTGGTCACGACGAACTGAGTGGTACCCGAACGTTATCATGAGCGCTCTGCCGAGCAGGAATTGCGCGACAGAGGAGGGGAATAAGGTGGAGAGCTTCTGCTTGCTTCACTGTGTTATCTACGTAACCTTTTACCTGTGGTCACAGTCTCCTTATATTGGAGCTCAAGACCAAAGGACAGCATTAATGATCAATTAATGATCATTACTTTCACTTGGCCATTTTGATTATGCATTAATCTTTCTTTAATGCATCCGTTACACAAGCAACAAAAAGATTCATGTGGCAAAATGTTGGTTGTTCCGCTTGGGCAAACTTTTGCCCCGGCCGGTCTAGCATTCGTGTGCACAGGTGCGCTCGTACCCTAGTCAACTTGGTTCAGTGCAATCCAGGCCCTGGATTTGCACCCCTACCTGCGCACCCACGCGTGAGAGAGAGTGTCTCCCCATGCATTTGTTCACATCCTCAATGTATGTGAATCAATATAAACCAACAAAAGTGCCTTGAAACTCCCAATGTGGGACTAATGTCTCATTCACAATGGAGCTTCTTCTCTTCCACCTCTTCTCCATTCACACTTAATCAACAATCCCCCACATGAATAGAGATAGGGAATGTGATAGCATTCAGCAGTTGAGTCAAGTATAGGATAGGTAGGTTTTACCCTTTGAACCTTCCCTTGTGAAGATCTGGTTGCTTACTAGCTGATAGTAGACACGATGTCCTTGAACTATACTATCGTCTGTGTAAACAGTGACAAATCTCACCCAAGACTCTCCCTGATACAATTCAGTTCTCATGAGTGTGTTCGTTCTTGGCCTTGAACACGCCTGGTTCTATGAGAAGTTCTAAGAATTGTGCCTCCAATTCTCTTCAAAGTGGCCCCACTTCTTTCTCACATAAGTGATCCCTCAAGAGTTACCATCTACTCTTTTTGATCATTAAAAGTCCATCAGTTTACCCTGGTCTAGTTACTGTTTCATTGGGCTACCCCCACACAATGTGTCTAGTCAGTGCAGATTAGTTGTCTCTTTAAACCTAGTTCTTGGGATCTCTAATCAGCATAGGTTGGGTATCCTCTGCACTAATCACTGACAATGGCATCAAGCTCATTCCTCTTGATGAGCTTGCAATTAACTCTCGATTTAACCCCTTGGTCAGTAGATACACTAGGTTATCTTTTGACTTCACATAGTCAACATTGATAACTCCTGTTGAGAGTAGTTGTCTAATGGTATTATGTCTGTGACGTATATGTTTAGACTTACCATTATGCAGATGGCTTTGTGCCCGATCGATTGCTGATTGGCTATCACAATGTATGTAAATCGTCGGCATTAGTTTCGTCCATCGTGGAATATCTTCTAAGAATTGTCGTAGTCATTCAGTCTCTTCACCACATTTGTCAAGAGCTACAAACTCATATTCCATCGTGGATCTGGTTATTATGGTTTGCTTAGAAGATTTCCAGGAAATTGTTGCACCTGCTAGAGTGAAGACATATCCACTCGTAGACTTAGAGTCTTTTATATCAGATATCCAACTCGCATTGTTGTATTCTTCTATCACAGCAGGATATCTTGTATAGTGTAGTCCATATTCACGAGTATACCTCAAGTACCTCAGTACTCTTGTTATCCCTTTCCAGTGCTCAACACCGGGATTACTTGTGTATCTACTCAGTTTACTTACTGCGTAGGCCAAGTCTGGTCATGTACAACTCATCAAGTACATCAAACTTCCAATTACTCGAGAGTACTCTATATGAGAGATACTTTCACCTCGATTTTTCGATAGATGTTGACTCGTATCTATCGGCGTTCATGCCAACGCAGTATCACCCTTGGTGAATTTCTCAAGAATTTTGTCCACGTAATGGGACTGACTAAGAACAAGTCCTTCTGTTGTTCTAAGAATTTTGATTCCTAGAATCACATCAGTTAAGCCCATGTCTTTCATATCAAATCTTGAGCTCAGCATACCTTTTGTGGATTTTATTATCTTATCATTACTTCTAATGATAAGTATGTCGTCTACATAGAGGCACAAGATGGCATAGTCACTCTCTGTAGCTTTCATGTAGACACATTTATCACATTCATTGATCTTGAATCCACATTCCTTCATAACATTATCAAATTTTTCATGTCATTGCTTTGGTGCTTGTTTCAAGCCATATAATGACTTCACCAATCTACAGCCCTTGTTTTTCTGTCCTGGCACAGAAAACCCCTCAGGTTGGTCCATGTAGATGTCCTCTTCTAAATCCCCATTTAGAAAGGTTGTTTTTACATCCATTTGATGTATTTTGAGATTCCATAGAGCAGCAATAGCCAACAATACTCTAATAGAAGTTATTCTCGACACCGGAGAGTATGTATCGAAGTAATCAAGGCCTTCTTGTTGTCGATATCCTTTGATTACCAATCTGGCCTTGTATTTATCAATTATGCCATCTGATTTCATTTTCTTCTTGAAGATCCACTTGCAACCTAGTGGTTTACTTCCCGGAGGAAGATCCACAAGTTCCCAAGTGTGATTTTGCAATATAGATTCTATCTCAGATGTAATTGTCTCTCTCCAGTGAGGTCCATCAGATGAGCTTATTGCTTCTGAGTAATTCCGAGGCTCACTTTCCAGCATGAAAGTTATAAAATCTGATTCGTAATATTTTTCTACCCGAGCTCTTTTACTCCGTCTAAGCTCAACCTCAACTGGTTCATCATCATCATCTTCTTCTTCGCCTTGTGTTTCATTTGCTCGTTTTGAGGAGCTAACATCCTCTCGGGTCTTATATGGAAACACATGCTCGAAGAACGAGGCATTTCTCGATTCGATTATCGAGTTCTTGTGTATCTCCGGTATGTGTGACTCATACACACAAAATCGATAAGAACTGTTGTTATGTGCATATCCAATAAATATACAATCAACAGTCTTTGGTCCTATCTTAATCCTTTTCGGATCAGGCACTAACACTTTGGCAAGACACCCCCACATTCATAAATATTTATAGGACGGTTGTCTTCCATTCCATAACTCATAAGGGCTTTTATCTATTTTCTTCCAGGGCACCTTATTTAAAAGGTAATTAACTGTTAACATAGCTTCCCCCCACATGGACTCTAGTAATCCAGAGCTCAGTAGAAGAGCATTCATCATCTCCTTTAGAGTTCGATTCTTTCGCTAAGCAACTCCATTTTGCTGAGGAGTATAAGGAGCTGTTGTTTCATGTTTGATCCCATGTTCAGCACACAACTCAGCGAACGGTGACACATATTCACCGCCTCGGTCACTTCGAACCACCTTAATTTTCCTATTAAGTTGGTTTTCAACCTCATTATTATAGAGAATAAATTTCTCTATAGCTTCATCCTTACTTTTGAGAAGATACACATAATAATATTTTGTGTTATCATCTACAAAAGTGATGAAGTATTTATTACCACCACATGTTGGTGTACCTTTTAAGTCATACACATCTGTGTGGATTAGGTCAAGTGGTTCATTACTTCTTTCAATATGTTGAAAGGATGACCTTGTCATTTTTACTTCAACACAAATCTCACACTTGTGTTTTGGATCAAGGTAGAATGTAGGTATGCTTTGCATATTAATTAATCTACGCAATACATCGTAGTTAACATGTCCTAGTCTACCATGCCACAAACACGAAGACTCAAGCAAATAAGTGGAAGAGCTTTCAGTTTTATTTATCTTAAGCCTAATCGCCATTACATTGAGCTTAAATATCTCATCAAATACATAGCCCCTTCCTACAAACACTTCATTCTTGGATAATAGAACTATGTCCGACTCAAAGACAATGCGAAAGTCATGCTTGCTTAACAGTGATCAGGACACTAGATTCTTTCGAATCTCCGGAACATACAACACATTGCTCAGAGTGAGATCCTTGCCCGAGGTCATCTTCAACACCACTTTTCCTTGGCCCATGATGTCCGAGGTTGTTGAGTTCCCCATGAACAGTTTATCTCCAGTGACTTCCTCGAAGTTGTGGAGCAGCTCCTTGTTGCAGCACACATGTCTGGTGGCTCCAGTATTGATCCACCATTGTCGCAGGTTTGAACCGATCAAGTTCAACTCAGAGACCACAGCGCAGAGGTCATCCATTTCTGGTCCCTCGTTCAGGTTGGCCTCTTGCTTCTTCTTCAGCTTTCTGCACTCCGAAGATTTGTGACCCACTTTGTCACAGTTGAAGCACTTCCCAGAGAACTTCTTGTTGATACCTCCTCTAGGTCCCATCTTGGAAGACTTGGGATTCTTCCGTTTCGAGCTTTGACCGTGCTCGATCATGTTGGCTTTCACAGTAGCCTGAGAGAACAGTTTCCTCTCTGAACTCTTGTTATCTTCTTCGATGCGAAGTCGAACAATGAGTTCCTCCACACTCATCTCCTTCCGCTTGTGCTTCAGGTAGTTCTTGAAGTCCTTCCAGCCGGGAGGCAGCTTCTCAATGATAGCAGCCACCTGGAAGGTTTCACTCAGAACCATCCCTTCTGAGTGGATCTCGTGCAAGATCACCTAAAGCTCTTGGACTTGGCTGATCACCATCTTAGAGTAAACCATCTTGTAGTTCAGGAATCGGCCCACAATGAACTTCTTTGCCCCTGCATCATACGTCTTGTATTTCTTGTCCAGGGACTCCCACAGCTCCTTGGTCGTTCTCTTCATGCTATACACAGTGTACAGCAAGTCGGCAAGGCAGTTGAGGATATAGTTTTGGCAAAGGAACTCAGAATAAGTCCATGCCTCCACTATACTGATGGTTTGCGCATCAGCATCCTCAGCTCACTTGGGAGGGTCCTCGGTCAAGAACTGAGCCAGATTGAGCGTGGTCAGGTAGAAGAGCATCTTCTGCTGCCACCTCTTGAAGTTCAGTCCACCGAACTTCTCTGGATTTTCCCCATGACTGATTGGCACAGTTCCAATCGGGGCGGAGGGGGTATGCACTTGTTGAGTCTGTTGCACCTCAACATTTCGTTCCGTGGCTATCTCAACAGAATCGAGTATGTTTCAAGATTGTTGGGCAATAAACAATCTGTTGCCGGAGATTTTAGGGAACTTAGTTGAATTTAAAACTTACACGAAATTTAAATTCAACTTACAGTCGAAATGACCTAAGCGGATAATCTCAGGCTGCCAGCAGGGGCTGATTTTCGTAACGCAGCAGAGCTGAGCGATAGGACAAGTCTGCAGAGCGGTAGAGCAGGTCTGCAGAGCGGCAGACCAGAGCGGAAGACTAAGTCTGCAAAGCGGAAGAGCAGGTCTGCAGAGTGGTAGACCAGAGCGGAAGACTAAGTCTGCAGAGCGGAAGAGCAGGTCTGCAGAGTGGCAGACCAGAGCAGAAGAGCAGGTCTGCAGAGTGGCAGACCAGAGCGGAAGACCAAGTCTGCAGAGCAGAAGACCAGGTCTACAGAGCGGCAGACCAGAGCAGTCGAGTAGGTCAGCAGAGCGGCAGACCAGAGTGGCAGAGCAGGTCTGTAGAGCGGTAGACCAGAGTGTCAGAGCAGGTCTGCAGAGCGGCAGACTAGAGCAACAGACTAGGTCTGCAGAGTGGCAGACCAGAGCAGCAGACCAGAGCGGTAGAGCGGTCTGTAGAGCGACAGACCAGAGCGGCAGACCAGGTCTGTTAGAGCAGAATGACCAGGTCGATTAGAGCAGAATTAACAGACCAGGACAGAGCAGTCTTGACAGAACAGAAGACCATATCTGCAGAGCAGAAAGGACGATCGAGCAGTACAGACAAAGAGACCGACCGGGCAAGCTGACTGAGGCATGCAAATAGCAGTTTCCTTGAAACAGATTCGCCTACCTCCGGATGTGCTTCGAGGTTTACTCGGGTCGTCTGTTTCCCAGGATTCGACCGTGAACTCCACCAAGCACTGGTGGTACCCGAACGCTATCACAAGCAACTTGGCTGTTTTTGTTAGTTAAAGCCCTAGAGCCAATCATTTAATGATTGTTGTATGGACTCGTTATATCATATTCTTATATATATATAAAGGTATTTGTTTTTTAGTTATTATACTTACTTGTATTGGTGCCAAATAACTAAGTATAATAGCGTCCTTGAGTAGAAGGTTCTTACCTATATCAATCGGTTAGTTGAATCGATAGTGAGATGATATAAGGAACACTACTCTTAATCATTCCTAGTCAAGTATTAGCATTCAGGGACAATGTTAATGCGATGAGACTAGCATGTAGGTCAACTCGATGACTTGATCTCACAAGTCATGGATATGGAGATATCAAGTTGACACATGGGTATGCATTGGAGAATGTATACTGAATGACCCGCCATGAGAAAGTATCATGGATCGTTATATGAGTGACATATACTTTCTCATGTGGCTATTAGTATGACTATTAGTCCTTGGACCTGAAGTCACCATGGTTCCCTACATAAGGAGTTACATACTTTGACTTCGTCAAACGTCACCCGTAACTGGGTGGACTATAAAGGCGATTACTAGGTATGTAACAAATTATGCAGAGGGATGTGAGTGATGTAGATGGGATCTAGCCCTCCTATATGACGGGAGTGACATCATTATTCTTGATAGAGTGAGACCACTAAGTGCATGGCCATGCCCAAATGAGTCAATATGAGATGTTGAGCTCATTTGATTGAGTTAGTCTACTTGGAGTTCAAGATTTAGATTGATTAGAGGATGACACGGTCTATGCCTCATATTAATCAATCTAAATGTCAAGGATAGAAGGACACTTGTCACATATTGTGAAGAGTCACAATTAGTAGTCGCAAGGTGATGTTGGATCTCAACATTATTGTAACTTGGGTAGTAATGATGTGTTGCTAGATACCGCTCATTACTTATGCTTATAAATGGGTTTAGGAACATTGCCAACGTTACAAGAACCTATAGGGTCACACACAAAGGGCAATTAGATGGAGATTAGGTTTATTTGATGTACCTAAAGGATTAGGTTCATGTGATGAACCAAATTGGATTAAGAGTAATCCAAATTAGGCTAATTGAGTTGGACTCAATTTCGTTCATGTGTTAGATGAGTCTAATTTAGACTTAGACTCATTGTGTCAATTTAATTCAATGAATAGAGATTCATTAAATTAAAATTGACTTGAACCAATGGTTAGATTTGATCAACCATGGGAGAGAAGTGGTCAAGTTTGACTTGACTTGAGAGGAAGATGAAGGGTCAAGTTTGACTTGACCATTTGCCACCTCATTGGTGAGTTGGCATTAAGTGGACTAATGATAATGCTCCACATCATCATGGTTACTTAAGTGGGATGCCACCTCATGGGAGTTACCAAGAGTTGTGACTCTTGGTATCCCATAGAGTTAAAACTCCTCCATGAAGTGGCTGGCCACATTGATTCTTAAGTGGGAGTTTTCATTTTATGGAGTAACTCTCATCTTCTTCCTCAAGATCTCTTCTCTCCCTCTCCTCCTCTTTGGCCGAGACTTCTTGGAGTGCTAGCACACTCAAGATTTCTTCTCCATCTCTTGCTTGTGTGGATACACATAGAGAGTATCTACTTTGATACTCTCGAGATCCGGCGAACCTTAGACGAGCGAGATTAAGCGAAGGGCTTCGCATCAAGGGTAAATTCTTATCTTGTAGATCTAAAGTGGATCTAGGCTTAGAAAACTCGTACGTGAAAGATTTTACGAAATTTTATTTCTTCGCATGGATCTGGTGGCATGGGAATTTCGGGGTTTCCGCAACGCAAAAAGTGATTTTTGCGGCTCGAAAAATCCAACAGTTTTGATTCTGCATTAATATTTATTTAATGCATCCGTTACACAAGCAGCAAAAAGATTCATGTGGAAAAATGTTAGTTGTTCCACTTGGGCAAATTTTTGCCTCGACCGGTCCGGCATTCGTGTGCATAGGTCGCGCTCGCACCCGAGTCAACTTGGTTCAGTGCAATCCGAGCCCTGGATTTGCACCCCCCCTGCACACCCACGCATGAGAGAAAGCCTCTCCCCATGCATTTGTTCACATCCTCAATATATGTGAATCAATATAAACCAACAAAAGTGCCTTGAAACTCCCAATGTGGGACTAAAGTCTCATTCACAATGGAGATTCTTCTCTTCCACCTCTTCTCCATTCACACTTAATCAACAACAACTTTACCTATTGGAAGAGCCGCATAGAGAACTACCACATGACTAAAATCGATAATTGGTTCTCTATGATAGAGGGTTTCATTGTGCCAACTCAAGATGGGAAAATTCTGGAATCTTCAAAATGGTTGGCTGAGCAAAAGTAGAAGGCACAAGCAAATGTTGTTCTTTTTTTTTTTTGGGGGGGGGGGGGGGGGGGAATAACTCACTTTGATTTTTCTGTGCATCGGATACTTGGAAGCTGAGAACGTCACAATGCTAATAACTTGATTTACTTGGTCTCCACCTCCTTGAGGTGATTAATCCAAGGATCCACACCAGCAATCACAAATTCCACTATGAACTCTCCTTCTTAGAACAAAGCGAAAGTGGAGAAACCTTTCACAAACAAGCTTTCAAAACTCTCAAAAGAATATAGCAACAAAGGAGAAGAAGAAAGGAAAGATTACAAGTTTTTGGCTTGGTTCTCCTTGTCTTGATAGCTTGAAGATTGAAGAAGAGAGCTTGGCACTGGGATAAGCTAAAGAATAGAAATGAAACAATATCGTCGCTTCCTGCCCAAATCTCCCCTTTTAAACTCTTCGAAATGTAGCTATTTTTCATCTTTTTGTTGTCACTAATCGATTAGCAAAACTCCCAATCAATTATGGATTCTCTAACTTATTTGATGAACAGACACTAACTTCAAATCAACGGCTGAGATTACTCCATTTTGAATCTTAATTTATTGATGAGAGCCCCCAATTGATTTGCAATCTTAATTGATTAATCGAATCGATTAGGGGACCTTTTGTTGCGAACAAAGACACCAATCGATTGGTAAGCTCCTAATCGATCAAACAATCGATTTGAAAAACTTCTGTTTGCGAAAAGAACTCCAAATTGATTGCATCAATGTATTAGATTCTTCTTAATCGATTGGTCAATAGATTTGGAATGCTTTTGTTCGCAAAGAGAACTCCAAATTGATTACATCAATCGATTAACTTCTTCCTAATCAATTGGTCAATCGATTTGGAAAGCTTATGTTTATGAAGAGAACTCCAAATTGATTGCATCAATAGATTAGTTTCTTTCTAATCGATTAGTCAATCAATTTGGAAAGCTTCTGTTGGCGAAGAAAACCTTACAATCGATTAAACCAATCTAATCGATTGGTTGATTGATTGAGCTGCTTCTTTCTACTTGAGTTAGATTGTCCATCGATTAGCACAAATTGCCAATCGATTGATACACCTAACCAAAATTTTCAACGCTAATCCCTCAAACACATTTCTAATTGAAATCAATTACCTCATGTCAGATGCACCTCCTATTCTCTGGACTTTGTGCTTAGAGCTTCCTCATCTAGGAATTTTCATCTACCCTAACATCTGATCTCGCGATTTGCTCAGATAGCTTTTGTCAAGAATCCGATTCTCGACTTTCTTGAGCTTCTCTTGCCTTGTATCCATTCTTCCGACTTACAAGAACTTCTTCTTATCAAGAATTCAATCCTTAACTTTCTTGAACTTCTCTTATCCTACAAACTTATAATTCAAGTTATTATAATTCAAGTAAAATCTAGCAAATTAATATAACCCACTGGATATCCCATAGGGACGTTCTCATGGGTGTTGTCTCTTCCATGTTACATATGCTTCAATATTAGACAATTTAGCAAATCGCACACTCATCTTTGAAAAATATTCAAAATGAACACTCAATTTTGATATTTACCAATGGTGTACTTATTCTCGAAAATGCTCAGCCTCCGGTCAAAGCAAAAAAAAAAAAAAAAATTTGAACCGAACCAAACAAACAAACAAACAAACAAAAGAAAATTATTTCATCAACCATATATAGTGATCCGGTGGTAAGGACAGGGAACTCTCATTGACGGGAGGTCAACGACACGTGAAGGTCAATGGTCAAGGAAGTCAACCCCAAGGTCATGCCGAACGGACAGAGGTCATGCCGAGCGGACATCCGACCAAGGGTCTCCCGGACCGGACAAAAGACAGCCCGACCAGGGGTCGGGTTTTCGACGCTCAAGTAGAGTCTATAGGCCGAGTGGAACGCTCGGCCGAGCCGCATGACAATAAGGTGCAATTCCATCCGAGCACAGAAGCATGGCTTCACCTCCCAGGCCAAGGTAGGCGCATTCCCGGAAACCAAGAGCGTCGAGCGGTTGGTCCGCTCGGCCCAGAAGCAGGTGAAAACGCTAGGAGACAAAAAGGGCAGCTGATAGCTTCATCCTCGAGACACCTGCCGCCGATAAATAGTATGGTCGGCGGCCGGAGCAGACAGAGTATCGTACGGTGGAAGTTTCCACCGTCACATCCGGGATATGCTCGGACGATTGCGGAATGGCGTCAGGCATGTTTTCCTGACACAACCCTACTGAGGTATGTTTGGGGAAGCGTGCGCGCATCGAAAAGCATGCCCGTGCCTCCCCGGGGTCCTATATAAGGACCCCCAGACTTCGATGAAGGTATACAATCTTGATCACTGTAGCCACAAGGGGTGGATCCAGAATTTTAAGTTTGAGGGGGCCGCACATTATAAGAAAAAAAAATGTGATAGCGATTAAAATTATCGATCACAAATTTTGAGATCGCCAAGACATTTTAGTGACGAAATTAAATTTACATTGCTAAATTTAACGACAGATATTAATTTTCAGTCACTAAATTTAGCGACCAAAATATTCAATAGCTTGTTTAAACCTTGATAATAAAATCCTAAACATCCAACAATAACCTCAAGAAGAAAACTCTATGAGTAAACAATATCAAAATGAAAATAATAAAATCAAATTTCGTTTCATCATGGCAACAACAAATATGATGTAATCAAAAGCATCATAGTAAACATAATCAACCCAATTTATTTCAATTAACATAGGAGATAATTCAAAGCAATCAGGAACTTCCTTTGATAACAAACTATATGTTGGCAGTGTTGTAAACAAACCATGATTCAAAAACATGAAGTAAATGTATATTTAATTAAATATCAATTATAATTCGCTAACTAAAAGGAATTCGACGTTCTTTTAAATTTTCGAAATCTTCAATCATAGCTTCTATGCTCACACTTCTAGCAATTTCTCTCTCAATATATACCATTAACGCATCTGAGAGAAAAGCATCCTCCATTTTACTTCGAAGTCTTGTTTTCACAATATTCATCGCAGAAAATGATCGTTCTGAAGTAGCCGTAGAAATCGGAAGAGTAAGCACAAGTACGATCACTCTAAAAATGAAGTTGTATGTAACAGACTTGTTAGTCTTTACCAACCATTGACATAATTCTGAAATGGTTGAAAGATTTTTGTAGTCGGACCCTTTGACTATGTTATACTCGTAATGCTTCAATTGCATCTCCAATTGTTCTTTTTCATCTCTGGTAAAATCCTGAGCATAAAACTTTTCAACTAATTTACATATATCCACAACTCTGAAAGACTCCGCTGCATTTTGAGGATTTAGGGCATTACTATCACGCCCCAGAGGAGTCCATGCCAGACAAAAATCCGGCAGCATCTCCCCTATACGGGTGACAATCTGAAGCATTACTACATACAAAATATACTTCAGCCACACTCGGCTGGAATATATATACAACATATACACAAAATAACACGCAGTTTAATATACTTAGCCTACCCGGCTGGACAAAAATAAATACACGACAGCGGAAGACATCAACGATACGAACATAAAACCAACAACGACACTAACGAA
The DNA here is from genome assembly GCF_018446385.1 of Zingiber officinale. Lineage (NCBI taxonomy): Eukaryota > Viridiplantae > Streptophyta > Magnoliopsida > Zingiberales > Zingiberaceae > Zingiber > Zingiber officinale. The sequence continues at coordinate 40,428,697 of NC_056000.1, forward strand.
ATTACCTGCAACCACCATACTAAACTCCAAAAATCCACAGTGACTTGTTCAAAAACAAAATACGTAAAATTAACATGTCACCCAAACGATAACAAAACAAAAAAAAAAACTATCCTCGAGTGTGACATAGGACCCAGGACTGGCAGCCGACATCTCTCCAAGCATCCATGACTCATCTACCTGTTACCTGGCGAAAGAAAATCATTTTGTGGGGTGGTGAGTATTGGAACTCAGCGGGTATAGAAAAGATAGTGCATGAACATAATCAATCAATAAAGAATACCCAAAAGGAATACAGTCTCATAAGAGAATAGCAGATACAAAAATAAAATCATGATAACGGTTCATACCTGGAACCATATCCTAGGCTAGATATAGAAAGTCAGAAATGGTACTAATCTGCTACAGTACTACTCATAACTACAGAGGTAATATGTAAGGTATATAAACATTTCCAATTAATAAACCAAGGTTTAACCACCTACAACGTGAGCCTATCTCAACATAAGACAGCATATCAGCATAAGTAAACAACAGCAAGAAGCAACGCCAATATAAATATACCACAATAGCATAAGTAAGCAATAACAACATAAGTAAACAACAGCAGCCAAAGCAGGCATAATAACAGCGTATGCACGGATGGTCACCCCGCCCACCTCTCTGCACCATGACCCCTGTATGGTCGAGAGGCCGGATCAATGACAACTGTACTACCCAAAGGCCGCCACTCCCGCGAGTGACCGGATGGACAGGTGCTGAGTAGCTAACTAGCTACACAGCGAAGGGGGTCCCTGCTGCTCGTACTCCAGCTACCACTCACACGAGTGGCCGAGTGCGGCACGACAGGACAAGCGGCATCAACTCCAGCTACCACTCTCTTGAGTGGCCGAGGATGCGGCATGCATGCAATGACATGATGCGAACAATGCAACAGTCATCATATATATATAAGCAGAAACGGGTATGCTACATGAAGCCAGCATGCTTAATATCGTACATAAATAAGCCACAGTCAAAACATACAAACATGGTATCTAGTATCTGCTACTGATCATGGACAACAACAAGAGACTGTATAGATATGGAAACAAATATCTCAAAGATCACGTGGAAGTATCAAGCGCAGGAAAAATAAGAGTGGAGTCAAGGTAAACAGTCCTTAACCAAAATAATTCATGCACAAAGGTCAAAGTACTAAAAGAAAACAAAACAAGAAGTACCCGCCTTATAAGAAGATCGTGACCAGAAATCCTACATCGAGACGCTCGTCCCGAATCAACGTCCTACAAATCACATAGCATGCACAATATAACTAAGATTTATTATAAACCACATAGCTAATCATAATCCTAATCCGATTAGGAATATTATCTAAGGTATACCACGGATTAATCCATTAATCAACCTATTTACTAATTAATTAAGCAATCCATTAATTAATTAATCCATCAATCTATTCCTTAATTGATTAAGCATTACTTTTTATGTATTTCATCAATTAACCTCACTTAATCAACTAATCCATCTATTAATCTCACCTAATCAACCGTTTAATCCTTCTAATAAATTCTATTTGTTCATCCTATAAGTACGTACCTCATAACTAAATTATAAATAATTCATTTAAACCAAACCTTCAATTAACCTTGCATAAATTTCTAATTAATCTAATTAAATCAAAAGCATAAATTTGAATTTTAGTTAAAATCACTGTTTTGATAATTCCTTAATCCGTTAGATGATCCATCAATTTTAATTAACTGTATAATTGCATTAATCACATCCTTACCTTAATTACTCATCGTTGTTACCTTCCGTATCGCTTCTTCTCCGACATCATAACTACCTGCATTCCACGGGAAGTCAGCAATGGCGCGAAGGTGCTAGTGGCGGTGGAGACCACGGCAAGAGGGATTGTGCACCAGGGTGGCGACGGCGTCGATGTACACGAGGAAAGGGGGAAAAGAGATAACGTGCATTGTTATCAACTCTTAGGGTTTGATTAAATATAAAGTTAATAAATCCAATTAATTCCAATAAAGTCCCTACACGGATTTATCTCACTTTATCTTACAATCAATTATTATGATAATAATTAATATTACTAAATTATTTCAATTTATTCTAAATGGACAAATTCAAATCATCCTATCCCATACTAATAAAAATTCAATTTTAACCCATTTACTTAATATTATAAACTTAGGTATCTTTAACTAAGCCCTAGATTAATTTCTCAATCAACTCCCACTTAATTGGGATATCCAAACGAACTCTCCTACAATTTAATAATTGATCCCTTAAAATATGTCATACGAGTTCCGAAAAATTCTCAGAAAATTTCTAAAAATTCTTAAAAATTCCGTTAAGGCTATTAGCCTATTAAACCTTATTATTTAATTATTATTTAGTTCGGTATTTTACATTCTCTCCCACTAATAAAAATTTGGTCCCCAAATTTACTACTCAACTCAGGGACTCTCATCCAAGGATAACAACCAAGCAACATACTCATATACTACTCCAATAAAATATCATGAACAAACCTCTAACCGTAAGAGATGATTCTATAGGTTATGAGCTCACCCTATCAGCAGATCCTTTATCATCAATCTAGTGCACTCAGACTGTCCATCTGTCTGAGGCTGAAAACTCCTACTACAACAAAGCTCCATAAACACAAAATCTAAGGCACTGTAACCTAAATAGTAATATCAAGGACTCCTCATGTCTGTACAATAAACATACCAAAAAAAATAAGATCATTGGCACAAAGTCTGTAATCTAATCTTTAACTAAAATCACCAACTCCATAAATATCAAGGCATTATACTCTTTAAGTTACCATCAACATCAAAGACTCAATAATAGACCATCAAGTCTAATATCCACTAATAGATCATCAAAGGACAATATATCACCATTAATAAGAGTGAGCAATTCCATAGCATCATCACTAAAGCGACCATTAACTTCTTGCAACTGTGAATCTATCGAAGCATAAAAGAGGTCTATTCGATAATGATGTTCAATGGTGAAATTGTCTTGATGAGCACGTCCTCGACCTCGTTTATTAATATACGGAGCATTGAAATCAGGAATGTCAATATTTCGAAGTTCACAAAAGGATTTCACTTTTACAAGCAAATCATCCCACTTGTTATCCCTCATCTGTTGAAGTAAATGCTTAGTAGATAATACAAGCTCCATTGCATTTATAATATCCTGAGACTTACTTTGTAAAGTCTGACAAAGAATATCTGTGATCCCCATAATCTCTTTCATAAGATGCAAGATGAATACAAAATCAAAGGAAGTCATTTCATCATAAACAGTTGTTGCATCTACTCGTTGAGAAGGAAGCCCATCATCCATAATCTTGAGCAATACCGTACACGATGCACTAAACATCTTAATTAGGCCTTTCAATGATCTCAAATGAGAACTCCAGCGTGTATCAATAGCTCGTTGTAAAATACCTATCTGATTAAGTCCACACCCTGTCTCGAGTTCATTAATACCAATCAAATATGCAATGTCATCTGCATGAGCATTCTTCAATTCATCATTACGCTTACATGAAGAACCAACAATATTAACTATAAAAGTTAATCTATCAAAAAATTGATGAATAGGTGTCACATTTTTTGCTACTGCAACCAAAGCCAATTGTAACCGATGAGCAAAGCAATGAACCTAATAAGCACTTTTACAATCTTTTATAATCAAAGCTTGCAATCCATTAAACTCGTCCCTCATATTACTAGCACCATCATAGCCTTGACCTCTAATATTTTGAATATCCAAATTGTAGTAAACCAAAGCAGAATATATAGCATCCTTTAAAGTTAAAGCCGCAGTATCAGATACATGAACAAGGCCAAAAAAGCGTTCTTGAATGAATCCATTACTATCCACAAACCTCAATACTATAGACATTTGCTATCTTTTTGACTCATCTCGGGCTTCATCAACAATTATGCAATACTTGGCAACTCCAATTTCTTCACGAATTGTATTTTTCACTCTCACCGAAAGCACATGAAGTATTTGTTTCTGAATATCGTGACTTGTATATTTGGCATTTTTTGGAGCTTTCGCAATTGCCTTTGAAAGTTCATCATTGTACATGGTCAGCACATCCAAAAATTCAAGAAAATTGCCACGATTAGATGAACTAGATTTCTCATCATGACCTCTAAACGGAATTCCTTGAAGTGCAAGTAATAACACCACGTGTATGTGAGCCTTCAATTGAAGACGATTAGTTGCAACTTGTTCATCATTAAAATTATCAAATCTTCTTGATATATGTTGTGTTTGGTTCATCAAATCCTCACATGCCTTTTCAGCATTACGATGGGGTGAAGATACATTATCCTTTCCCATATGGCCTAGGAAAGCACAAACTTTTTCATTTCGAACTTTCTTCCACTTATCAAATCCATCAACAGTAAATGTAGTTTGATTTAAGCATCCTGAAGGCTTGTTGAAGATAAAACATGGAAAGCAATATGCTTTATCTTTAGTGGGTGAATACTCCAACAAAGGAAATTGTTCATACCAAGTTGACTGAAATCTTCGAGGGTGCTTAATATTTTTATTTAATGGATATTCTTGAAGAATAGGTTGATATACTTTCAGATTCAAATAAACTCAACGAATCTCGTCTCGTTGATTAGGATGATATTCCTAAATTTGTCGACGCAATCCTGGATCACGCTCTAAAGAATCAAGATCAACCTCTTCAGTTTTTGTATTTTTGAATCTTTTAGGAGGAATTTCAGATGGAAGATCATCATTATTTGATCTTGTCGATAAAGTCATCTGAGTAGCCGGATCCAGTTCATTTGCTCTCTTCCTTTGAAAAAATTTATCAATCGTAACAGTATTTCTCATTTGAAGTATATGAAACCTTTAACAATGAAAAACTCGAATTATTTCAAATAAGTGAATAATAATTAATAACAACAATATTAAACCAAACATTAAGTCAATGATAAAAAGTAAATAATAATAACAACATAAACAAACAAAAATATCAAAATTTTTATCATTCATGATCATTAACCATTAAATAAGCAATTCCAACTTCAACTATTTAGGCACTTTAATTTTTAAAATAACAAGATTTAATTAAAATGTCTAAATTAATCATTAGGAGAAAGCAAACAAAATCAAGGAATCAAGTAAAAAGTAGAAAAGCAAACAAAATCAAGAAGTCCAATGAAATTGTGAACTTTATATCGTTCTATTCTTGAAAATGAAGATAAAAATGATAAAATAAAGGTATAAATTTGTGTTAAGCTAGTAAGCTTCATAAATCATAATCATAGTGTGATAGATCCTACCTTCCCTTTAAAATGCAGTGGCATATACAGCGGTGGATTAAAACAATAATAAGATTATTACACCAACAAGCAAGGTAGGATCTAATAAATTATTAGATAATAAGATTATTAGGTTGCATTTTAAAACAGTAATAAAATTATTAGGATCAACCGGCAATACCCAACAACCTTAAACAAAAAAAAGAGGCAAAGTTTTACAATCTACAGATTACAGATAAAATTTAGAAGGATGATCGATCGAGGAACTAGAAAGGGAAGATAGGATAAAGAAATGAATATGGAAACACCAACCAAAATAAAGATTTGTTTCCCCTTCTCAGTTCTAAGAGTTTCAAAACCCTAAGGAGTAAGGACTAAGGAGAAGAGAAATTGCACCTTTCTCTCGAATCGGGATCGAGAACGTTCTCGTCGTAGTTTCGCAGAGATCTGAGACCTCCACACCGGAGTTCGCCTACTGTGGAGTGAGTAGTCACTGCTGCCGTGTCGTTGTTGCCTGTGTCGCCAACTGATTCGAAATGTCGAACTACCAAATCAAAATACCTATTTGTCTTTCTCGTTAATTAGCTTATAAATAATAATAATATATTAGTATATTATTTATAAGTTTTACACGTGGACTGTGGCGCCCCCAGTCCATATGTAAATCCGCCTCTGGTAGTCACAGTAACGTTACTCTGCTTCTTCTTTGCTTGACTTGAGCGTCGGAGGGTCGTCGTCGGGAAACCCCTCCTGACTCGACTTCTTTGCAGGTCCGCCGGAGATTCACATCACTAGTCGAAGACAGCGAAGAATGTCACGTCCCCAGCGTCCGTCGACTCAGTGCTCGGACAGGATCATATAGAAATCTTGAATTTGTATTAAATTGACTTTGTTGCCCCTTTGAATCTATTTATTTATTTTTTTAAAAAAATGATTTGTTAGCTTTAAGAATGAGTTTTAATCAGAAAGCCATTGATGAACTTTAAAAATTAGATTTATTTTAAATTTGTGTCATTGTACTCAGGTAGTCCTTTACATTCATTCATATTGTTTCTTTTTTTTGTAATTTGAAACCCTTTGGAGTCATCAAAGACGTTGTGTTGTGCTAAAAGTGCTCAGTAATTCTTGACCAAAAATATTGATGGTTAGAATGATCTTATATTTCTATTAGAAGAATACAATTACACTCCTAGTCATCCTCTAAATTTATTATTTTAAAAAAAATAGTCCTTGAGTTTTGACAAAAAGTAACTAATAGAACTAAGATTTGTTCAAAATTCCATGTTCCAAAGTTACACCATTGATGACCCTAAAAGGTTTTAAATTTGAAAAATATAAGGATGAATTTAAGGACCATTAGTAGTCATAATCCGATTGTACATTTTGTTCATTAAGTAAATTAAAGAAGTGCGTCGACTCTTAACGTGACACCCTAATTTCATCAATAGTTCAATTGTTGTATATGCGTCCTATATTGAAATTGAATTATGATTGGTTGATAAATTTTTACTACCGGACCAAGCCCTAAGGTGCCTCTGAACTCAGGTTAGGAACCAGAAGGTGTGCTACTTTTTATTGCAGCACTGCAATCACAAATTTCAGAAACATTTCTCAATTTATTCAATTCACAACGAAGACATGCCCAATCAATTCATACACCTCACTCACGTGGTATCGACAACACACTACCTAAAACCATCAATTGGGCTCGTCCCAAGTTTTAAACAATCTCGCAGTTGCACCATCCTCCTCCTCATGCTGTTCGACACCAATCACTTTTTTTTCTTTCTTTATTTCTTCATCGCCATCCAAATTGAGAGTTGAAGAGCATCTGCTGATCCAGGAGACACTGGTCAGCCATCAGCGAGTAAAGTGTAGAAGAGCTCGTAGCCATGGCGACAGGGGATTCTTCCCGCCCCTCGTTTCTGTTAGTATCGCCGTTATCAGCCGAGAGATGAGTCGCACCGGACTGGCCCCCCAGGAGCATGGCCGATTCGAACCCCTGCGGCGTCACAGGCAAATAGTCGAACAGATGGCGCAGCGACGAGTAGTCGTCCGAGTAATCAGGGACCGAGAGGGAGGATCCTTGCTCTTGGGCCGGCGCCATTGATTCGAGCTTGTAATTCTTGTTGTAAATCCGGCAGAGCACCCAATCGTCCAACTGTAAAAGATCAAAGCGAAAGCTGGTGATGTGAACATGATCGGAGACACGGAGAGATTCTTAATTACCCTCATGGAGGAGGTCCTGAATTTCATGGGCTCGTAGGTGAAGCTGCTCGAGTGGGCGTCGGTGAGGCGAAACTCGTGCATGATCCAGTTGGTCTTCCTCCCCTTCGGCGGCCGGCCCTTGTAGAACACCAGCGCCTTCTTGACGCCGACGGTCCCGCTGCCTCCCCGAATCGGCTTGTCGGTGCCGGTGGCCTTCCAATAGCCAGAGGCGGCTGAGCGGTTTGGCCGGATTCCGTTGGGATACTTGCGGTCCCTGGGGCTGAAGAAGTACCACTCCTGCTCGCCGAACATGGCCTTGGCTGCAGCAGAGCGCGAAGAAAATTAGCACGCCGAGCTGTCTGTCTGTCGCATGCGATTCGAAGGTACATGAGTTGAAGGAACTGCGATTACCGGGGAGCTCCCAAGGGTCGTGCTTGTAGATGTCGACCTCGGCGATGATGGAGACAGGGCAGGGCTGGGAGGCGGCTTGGTGGCGGAGGTAGTGGAGGATGAGCTCCTCGTCGGTTGGGTGGAAGCGGAACCCCGGAGGGAGAGGTGCAGCAGCAGCAGCAGCAACAGCACGGTCGGACATGGCTGGAATTGCCGAGCTTTGTTTTGGTAGTTTGATAAGAAACTAAAGGAAGATTGGAAAATATTGTTTGAAATCATGAGGAAACAAGGTTGGAGCTCCTTTTTATAGCCCAAAACTAGATATTTAATTTTACCTTCCCTAATTTGATTTTTTTAAAAAAATAAAATTAAAAAATATTAAAAAAATAATAAAGCGTCATTTTCCTTTTAAAGTAAATGTAAAGGGATAAAAGGTTAAGTTATAAATGAAAGTAAATAAAATGAATAATTTTGTGGTGAAAATTAAAAAGGTATCCCTAATTATTATTTTTGTCTAATTGACATTTTTATAAAAAAAAATATATAATATTCTATCATATTTTTATCTTGAAAATACTCTTATTCTTGTCTTGTTTCAGCGGTAACAAGTAAGTACTACAAGGTATAATTGATACACAATAGTTATTATAATTAGTCATCGCACACACTCGTTGTATGAGTAATATATTATATGAATACGTATAAATTAATATCGCATATCTATAAATTTAAATTAATACCTCAGATCCATAAATTAGACTTGGTAAAGGTACATCAGGCTCATTTAGGAGATCAGATCCTCTATTTCAAGATTTTTGTGTTCTCATGTCCCTTTATCGATCGGACGGACTAGATCACATCTCAAGGATGCAGGAGGCATCACGAGTATGTTATGCTCGTCCGATTGACGAGGGGACATGAGGACACAGGAATCTTGAGACAGAGGATTTGATATACTCATATAGTAGTGAAATACAAGGGTGATGCTTGAGAACCAAACAACAAATTATTATAATAGACTTACCTCATAAAAAAAATTAATTTAATTTTTATATCATATATTAAACTGATAAAAACAAATACTAACATACTTAATCTTAGTCAATAAATATATATTTTCTAATATTATCGACCCAAAATATTTATAGAAGTTCACAATGTTATCAATTCTAATATATAAAATTAAAAGAAATCATGTATATATTTTATATATAAAAATAATCAAAAAAATTACTAATAAAATTTAAAATTATTTTTAATGTAAAAAAATAGATATTATTATAATTTAATTTTAGATTTCATAAAATTAATTAATTATTAAATGTTTAGATTCTTAATTAATAGTAAAAGATGGGTTAAAGTATATTATTTTTTTCATATAATTTAATTTTAAAAAATACTATATAAATTATTAAAATTAATTAAACGTATCCAACGTTTAAACATGGTCAGAAAATATTTAAAGTGATTTTGACCTTATTAAAATAGTTTCAGTCAAATTTAAAAGTTTAATTAAGTCAATATTAAATTTGTTTATATAAAAATATTCTATATATAAATTTTTTTACTAAGTTGAATTATAAAAAAATTATTTTAATATGGTATAGCAATTATGATGTAACTGCTATAACAGCTTAAAAACTGAGCTTACCTTCCGGATAAGAAATACGGTGGAGTAACTTTTTTGAAAAAGAATATTATTTTTTATCCAAAATGATAAAAGGAGTGCTCTTATTTTTTAACCTACATGAGGAGATGATACGTCACACCCTGGAAATGTGCACCCGAAGTACGCACCTGAGAGCCTCCCTATTATTGTTAACGTGTGAACCTGTTAACGATAGATATTAACGTGTTCAAAAATTAAACGTGTTAATATTATAATAATATAAAAATATTTTACGTTGACGTTAATACATGAAGCATTAACGTCATTATAGAAGGCCTGAGAGAGCAGCGCCCACGTGGGCATATGTGGAACCACACCACGTGGGTGATGTCCTCTCAAACTCGCATTCAGCTTTTGTATGATAATGAGTCGGATCGAATTTTATATTTTCCGTCTTCATGTTTATCAGATATAGGATGTTTGATGGGTATATTCATATCTATTAAATAATCAGATATCTTCTTCTATAATTATAATTTTTCTTTTTTCTATCCAACTATTATTATTCATCAAAAATATATTAAAATTAACAACTTATTAAAATATATATATATATATATATATATATATATATATATATATAAAATTAAAAAAGTAGATTAAACATCTATGTAGTCTCCTCCTAATATCAACAAAAATAGTAAGTTAAATTTTGGAAAAAGAATTTTTTTTTAATATATGTATATATATTATTTAATCGGGTATTCGGGTCGGGTATTGATAATCCCTCCATACCCTCCTCCATTCGGGTCGGATGTCGGATCCTCCATCAGGTTCGGGTGAAATTATCATCCCTACCGTACATTCGAGTAGGGGTATAATCGAGTCGAATTCTTGAATGTTTAAGTTTGACTCGTTTATAATTGAGCCGAGCTCGAGCTTTATTTAACGAATATATTCATGACTCACGAGCTTATTCGAGCTTTTATCGAGTCTAAACGAGCTTAATAAATATAAATTATAAATTTAAATATTCATTAAAAATTAAATTATATATTTAGAGAAAATTATAATATTCTTATTAAAATTTATAATTTTATTCTAATAAATAAATTTAATCTATTTGTTTATATTTTTTTATAAATAGTGTATAAAATCTATAAATTTAATATCAAAATTATTATTTTTTTATTTAAAAGTTGATTCATGATCTTAACGAACATATTCACGAGCTAACGAGTCGAGTATTATGAACCTTAAACTTGGTTTATTTATCTTAACGAGCCTCATTAAATAAGCTCAAATGAGCTTTTATCGAATCGAGTTTCGAATAGCTCATGAACAGTTTGATTCATTTACACCCCTACACCCGGGTGCAACGTAACAGCAGCGACCATATATATTTACTTTATATTTGATAAGATGTGAAATATTGCTTTATATCATATTATGATATATGTATTATCTAATGTGAACCGGCGATGTGTCCATCACTATCAGAAATCTAAAATTGGAGGTGGGCACTTGAGGAGAAAGCCAGTCAGCCAAAGCAAGGACTTATTATGCCTTGAACTATTTCTCTTCTTCCTCTCTTTTCAATTATGCCTTGGACTGTTTCTTTGATTCTCTCTTTCAATTACGTCTTGGACTTACTAAAAGGCTTGAGAGTGACACTCATCTCATCCTCAATAATTCTCTACACTTTTCAATTAGCTATATACACTTTTAGCTATTATCAATTGTCTCTTTTACATTAATTTGATTAATATCGCCATGAATTCTATGTGTTCAATGCGTTACTCTTAAAAATTCACTAATTCACCTCTTTAAATGAAGCAATAGGCTAGAAGAGATTATCAAGAGCTTAATGAAGATGAAACTTTCAAATAGGACCAAGCTTTTGGATTGCTTTAGGCATTTTCTTCCACATTCTAGACACGTTTAGTCTATTGAAAAAAATATTTTAGTGGAATGACCGTAATAATTCGAACATTAAAAATTTAAATGAATATTATTTAGTCAACTGAAAATGTCCATTCAATTGACTAGATGACTGTCAATTGACTGACCTTTCTTTAAGATTATTAACCTTGAATGTAGTCATTCTATTTGGGTGTTAGTAGACTAAATTTACTTGATTGAATTGATTATCCCAATTTTAGTTATTCAAATAAAAATATTTGGTCAACTAAGTTAGGTTCGAACAAGTTCCTAGGTCACACGTGCTGACAATCACTTCATGCACGACAAACCCAAAAATATATTAATGTTAAAGCATTACAAGAGTCATATTTGTTAATTGATGCGGTAGAGAGGACAAAGGTCATATGATAGGTGTTGGTGTAATTATCTTCGAATTAAGGTTAATCAGTTTAAATTTGAATTAATTTAAATTTGAATTTTGATATTTGATAATGTATAAAAAAATTAAGTAAGTCAAAGAAAGAACATATATTTGATTGGAAAGTTCTAACCGAAAATTAGGTAACGAAAAAACATTAACAGGGTTAGAGAGTGAAAGACCTAGTTAGGAACTAGGCAATGGAAGTCCTAGCGGAACTAAGAAAGGGAAAAATCTAAGTAGATCCAAGGTTGACCGGACACTTAGCACAAGACCATAAGTCCAAGTGGGTCATAGAAAACCGGATACTTAGCACGAGATGAAAAGTCCAAGTTGGTCAAAAGTTGACCATACACTTAGTAAAGAAGCCCTGGCATGTCAAGGTTGACCAGAGGCTAGGCAACAGGAAGTCTCAATAGATCATGGACGACTAGTGCTGGTGCGGCAAGCATCCGACGATCGAACTCAAGTTTTGATAATGGCAAAGGGATTCAAAATTAAGATTACTTGTTTTCTAGCATGCTCGAATGAGGTTTCAGGAAAGTCCTAACTGCGGTTAGGCAGGAGGAAAATCCTAGGGGGTGATAACCCTAGGTGGAGAAACACCCTAGGGGGTGGTAACCCTAGGTGGAAGAAAACCCCTAAGGGGCGGCAACCTTAGGTCCTAAGGGGTGGTAACCCTAGGTGAAGGAAAATCCTAAGAGGGGGTTACCTTAGGTCCTAGGGGTTGGTAACCCTAGGTGGAGAAAAACTCTAGGAGGCGGTAATCCTAGGTCCTAGGGGGTGGTAAACCTAGGTCCTAAGGGGTGGTAACCCTAGGTAGAAAGTCCAGTCGGTCTGGAGGACCGGACTGGCATCAGGTAACTCTCCTGAGGGGAGTAGATGAGAACGCGTTTCCAGGAAGAGGGAACAGTAGACGTCAGTTCGACCTAGGGTTTCCGGTAGGAAATTTCTTGCCTTGCCCTCATCATGTGCCACCCTAGCATATTTCTTCTCATTGGCTTTAGATGACTCTCTCTTGCCCTCATCATGTGTCACCCTAGCACATGGTCTCCTTTTGGCCTTGGAGACACTAGATCGGTATCCCAAACCCGATCTATCATTTTTGGGTTTTTGACTACCCAACACCATATTTAATCCCTTAGATCCAATAGTGAATCTCTTAAGGAATTTCTCTAAACCATCAAGCTTTGCCTTCAAAGCTTGATTCTCCTTTTCTAGGTTCCTAAACCTAGAGTCAACATGTCCACCTTGGACCTTCCTAGACCTACCCTTTCTAGGCATGTGTCTCCCCTTCTTGGGATTAATGCCTTGGTTCTCCATTACCTTCTTCTCCTTAGGTAATGAGAATTTAACTTGCCTAGGTCTATCATGCATAGGCCTCTTAGGGTTATGATCGATATTTACCCTATTCCTATCATGATATCTAAAACCAAAATTTTGCATGGGTAAATAATAAGAATTATTTCTAACATGCATGGAGGAGTTTAAATTTGAATTAAACTTCAAGTTAGGATATACCTCCCTTACCCTTGAAGCTCCCCCTTGATTTGAGCTCCTCTTCTTCTTCTCCCATTTCTTTAAATGTGCAAGCTTCTTAAGCTCCTTCTTCTTTGGGCATTTGGTGTGGAAGTGACCCTTCATTCCACATGTGAAGCATACAATGTGCATCTTCTTCTTTTGGGCTTCTTCCTTCCTACAACCCATGTTAGTATTTAAAATAACTTGATTGGGTTTAGGATTTACCTTCTTCTTACCCATTGGACACCTGCTCTTGTAGTGCCCCTTCTCATTGCACCCGAAGCACACAATGTGAGCTTTTGATTTTGCTTCGGTAGAGGTGCTCACTAGGTTGACCTCCAAGACCTCTTCTTCATCCTCTTCACTTGTCTTGGACTCTTCTTCAACCCTTGAGGATGTTAACGATGCTTCTTCATCCTCCTTCTCCTCCTCCTCCTCGGAAGTTGAGTGCTCGTCACCTTCCGGTTGCTCCTCCTCCTCTTCTTGAGCTACTAAGCCCATCTCCTTGGGCTCTATCTTATCATGTGTAGGCAAAAGTTCTTCTCCTAGAACTTTCTTTACCTTACTCCACAACTCGTGGGTGTTCTTGTATTCACCTACACGATTTATCACATTAGAAGGCAAAATTTCAATCAATATTGATATTACCTTTGAATTTGCCTCCGATCGTGTGGTTTGCTCCTCCGTCCAATGTCGTGGTCGGAGCTTCTTTCCTTTCTTGTCTCTTGGGGCTTCAAATGGTTCTTCGACGACCATCATTGTGTCCCAATCCGTGTCGATGAAGCTCTTCATCTTCACCATCCAAAAGGTGATGTCCCCAAGGCTTCCTCCTTCAAATTTTGGAGGGACAATCAACCCGGCCATCTTATGCTTCCTTGGCGGTTAGTCCAACGGAGAGCGTCCTCGCTCTGATACCACTTGTTGGAGGATCGGTGGCCGGCTAGAAGGGGGGTTGAATGGACGGCGCCCCCAATAACTCGCTTCCTACGTATTCATTAGTGCGCAAGCGGAAATACAAATACTAATTACGAATACGAAAGCTAAAGACAAAGAAAAGAACAAGCAAACCAATACACGTCGTTTAACGTGGTTCGGAGATGATGCTCCTACTCCACGGCTGTCCGTAAGGTGGACGATCCCGATCCTTCGGTGGATTAGCCCCCGGAAACTCCGACTATCTCAAGTCGCTCCTTGTGGGTGGAGAAACCTCACCACAACACACCAAGACCTCTTGGATTCCACAAACACTTGAGCACTATTGTGACTATTAACTAGGCTTTAACCAAGTCTAATTTCATCACATTGGTCGGCCATCCCAAGCTCCTTCTTGTAGAGCTTGGAAGAAAACAACCCTGTTGTTTTACCATTACCAGTCAACTGGTCCTTGCACCAGTCGACTAGTGTCAGCCCAACGTCTCTCAACAACTCTCTACCAGTCGACTGCTACAGTGCACTAGTCGACTGCTACAGTGCACCAGTCGATTGCTACAGTGCCGTTAACTGCTACAGTCCCCATTGACTGCTACAGTTCCCTCGTTGACTGCTACAGTTCCCCCCGTTGACCCTCACGACTCACTTGACTCTTCTTTGCAGCCTTGACCTCTTGCCTTCAAGCCTACTTCTTTTGGCTCTCGTCCCTCAGATGCATCCAAGCCCGCGGCTTGTCTCCAATGCCATCCTTCGCGTATGCCTCGAAGTTGCTTCCCTCGTCCCTTGTCCTTGCTGTCTTGTCCACGATCCCTCAGATGCATTCAAGCCCGCGGCTTGTCCTCAATGTCATCCTTCATCGGACCCGAAGCCGTCAACCTGAGTCACATGTGTCACCTGCAGTCCTGCACAACTCAAGTACACATATCAAATAACGAGGGTAAACCTAACTTAAACCCTTTGCCCAAACACCAAAACACATGGTCCCGCGGACCATTGGGATTGCTCCAACAATCTCCCCCTTTTTGGTGTTTGGCAATACGTTTAAGTTAGGGAAAACAAATAGCAAATAAACATGCTAAAACAAATGGACTTACGATGCCAAGGCTACACACTTGGACTTACTCCGCCAAATGGACTTACATTGGCAAGGCTACACACTTGGCAACCGCCGAATGGACTTACGTTGCCAAGGCTACACACTTGGTCAACCGCCGAATGGATTTACGTTGCCAAGGCTACACACTTGACAACCGCCGAAACAAGTATTGAGACCTATCACAAGGCTCCCCCTACACCTACGCTCCCCATTGAGCTAGGATTTTACCACGGACTTTTTAAGAACCTATCCCAAGGCTCCCCCTACGCAAAGGCACTTAAGGTTTTCCCAATTTAAACCTTAATTCTCCCACTTTGCCTAACATCCAAAAAGTTCTCCAACAATATCCCAATTGTTGAAAACTTATCATCCAAACTGACCCTAAACTCATGTATTAATCCCCCTTGGATCCCATACATCTAAGCGAGTTGACATGGTCACAAACCAATGCTGAAAACAGTTTCAGACTGGTATCAGTCGACTGCCCCAAGTGCCAGTCGACTGCCCCCCTTCGACAGAACCTTACAGAAACATTCTGTGGTCGAAAAACACTGTTACCAGTCGACTGGTATCTGCACCAGTCGACTGGTACCCTTTTTCTGAAAAAATCAGCCTTTTCAGGCCAACTTCAGAAATGCACCAGTAATTCCTTAGACCTCCAAAAATCCCCAAATTTTGTGGAGAGGTCTATTGTACCAGTGTCTACTTGGAAAAAATACATTACAAAATGTATCTATCACCAATCCCAAGATTGACACAAAATCTAAAACTAGCTAAATGGTTCAATTGAACCTTGACCTAAAGTCCTAGTTTTGCCTTCCTCTTGATGTATTTGCCCATACCAACCCACAATGCATCCCTAGCATTGGTTTATATGGCATCTATACATCCAAAACCAATTATCATGCTATATGACCCCAAATGTCATATTTCTTGCATGAAACACAATCCATGTGTGCCAAATCCCTAGGTTTGAGACTCAAATCCATCTCCAAACCATTTGGCACACTCCATGGCTCCTCTAGACTCCCAAGTAGAACCCACCTGAGATCCATTGGCCATGGGTCCCAAATTGGCTCTTGGAGCTCCCCCTAGAGCTCTTTACCTTAATCACCTCCCTAGGTGACTCATCTATTGTGGCTACACCACAATGATGTCCCTTAGAAGATCTCCTTATCTTCTTGATCTTGGACACATCATCCTTGCCATAATCATATGCAACCCTAGCATATTTCTTCTCATTGGCTTTAGATGACTCTCCCTTGCCCTCATCATGTGCCACCCTAGCACATGGTCTCCTTTTGGCCTTGGAGACACTAGATCGGTATCCCAAACCCGATCTATCATTTTTGGGTTTTTGACTACCCAACACTATATTTAATCCCTTAGATCCAATAGTGAATCTCTTAAGGAATTTCTCTAAACCATCAAGCTTTGCCTTCAAAGCTTGATTCTCCTTTTCTAGGTTCCTAAACCTAGAGTCAACATGTCCACCTTGGACCTTCCTAGACCTACCCTGTCTAGGCATGTGTCTTCCCTTCTTGGGATTAATGCCTTGGTTCTCCATTACCTTCTTCTCCTTAGGTAATGAGAATTTAACTTGCCTAGGTCTATCATGCATAGGCCTCTTAGGGTTATGATCGATATTTACCCTATTCCTATCATGATATCTAAAACCAAAATTTTGCATGGGTAAATAATAAGAATTATTTCTAACATGCATGGAGGAGTTTAAATTTGAATTAAACTTCAAGTTAGGATATACCTCCCTTACCCTTGAAGCTCCCCCTTGATTTGAGCTCCTCTTCTTCTTCTCCCATTTCTTTAAATGTGCAAGCTTCTTAAGCTCCTTCTTCTTTGGGCATTTGGTGTGGAAGTGACCCTTCATTCCACATGTGAAGCATACAATGTGCATCTTCTTCTTTTGGACTTCTTCCTTCCTACAACCCATGTTAGTATTTAAAATAACTTGATTGGGTTTAGGATTTACCTTCTTCTTACCCATTGGACACCTGCTCTTGTAGTGCCCCTTCTCATTGCACCCGAAGCACACAATGTGAGCTTTTGATTTTGCTTCGGTAGAGGTGCTCACTAGGTTGACCTCCAAGACCTCTTCTTCATCCTCTTCACTTGTCTTGGACTCTTCTTCAACCCTTGAGGATGTTAACGATGCTTCTTCATCCTCCTTCTCCTCCTCCTCCTCGGAAGTTGAGTGCTCGTCACCTTCCGGTTGCTCCTCCTCCTCTTCTTGAGCTACTAAGCCCATCTCCTTGGGCTCTATCTTATCATGTGTAGGCAAAAGTTCTTCTCCTAGAACTTTCTTTACCTTACTCCACAACTCGTGGGCGTTCTTGTATTCACCTACACGATTTATCACATTAGAAGGCAAAATTTCAATCAATATTGATATTACCTTTGAATTTGCCTCCGATCGTGTGGTTTGCTCCTCCGTCCAATGTCGTGGTCGGAGCTTCTTTCCTTTCTTGTCTCTTGGGGCTTCAAATGGTTCTTCGACGACCATCATTGTGTCCCAATCTGTGTCGAGGAAGCTCTTCATCTTCACCATCCAAAAGGTGATGTCCCCAAGGCTTCCTCCTTCAAATTTTGGAGGGACAATCAACCCGGCCATCTTATGCTTCCTTGGCGGTTAGTCCAACGGAGAGCGTCCTCGCTCTGATACCACTTGTTGGAGGATCGGTGGCCGGCTAGAAGGGGGGTTGAATGGAAGGCGCCCACGAGTTGGAGGATCTTATGCTTCCTTGGCGGTCATATGATAGGTGTTGGTGTAATTATCTTCGAATTAAGGTTAATCAGTTTAAATTTGAATTAATTTAAATTTGAATTTTGATATTTGATAATGTATAAAAAAATTAAGTAAGTCAAAGAAAGAACATATATTTGATTGGAAAGTTCTAACCGAAAATTAGGTAACGAAAAATCTTAACAGGGTTAGAGAGTGAAAGACTTAGTTGGGAACTAGGCAATGGAAGTCCTAGCGGAACTAAGAAAGGGAAAAATCTAAGTAGATCCAAGGTTGACCGGACACTTAGCACAAGACCATAAGTCCAAGTGGGTCATAGAGAACCGGATACTTAGCACGAGATGAAAAGTCCAAGTTGGTCAAAAGTTGACCATACACTCAGTAAAGAAGCCCTGGCATGTCAAGGTTGACCAGAGGCTAGGCAACAGGAAGTCTCAATAGATCATGGACGACTAGTGTTGGTGCGGCAAGCATCCGACGATCGAACTCAAGTTTTGATAATGGCAAAGGGATTCAAAGTTAAGATTACTTGTTTTCTAGCATGCTCGAATGAGGTTTCAGGAAAGTCCTAACTGCGGTTAGGCAGGAGGAAAATCCTAGGGGGTGATAACCCTAGGTGGAGAAAAACCCTAGGGGGTGGTAACCCTAGGTGGAAGAAAACCCCTAAGGGGCGACAACCTTAGGTCCTAAGGGGTGGTAACCCTAGGTGAAGGAAAATCCTAAGAGGGGGTTACCTTAGGTCCTAGGGGTTGGTAACCCTAGGTGGAGAAAAACTCTAGGAGGCGGTAATCCTAGGTCCTAGGGGGTGGTAACCCTAGGTCCTAAGGGGTGGTAACCCTAGGCAGAAAGTCCAGTCGGTCTGGAGGACCGGACTGGCATCAGGTAACTCTCCTGAGGGGAGTAGGTGAGAACGCGTTTCCAGGAAGAGGGAACAGTAGACGTCAGTTCGACCTAGGGTTTCCGGTAGGAAATCCGAAGTCAGAACCGGACAGTCCGAAAATTGTCAAACATATTTTTCGTATATTATCTATTGTGTTCTAACTCTGTTTTGCATGTGACTAACATTTTTGTACAGGGTTAGATCTGTACAGGGATAGATCTAACCCTGTATAGTCCGAAGATCTATACAGGGTTAGATCCGTTGGCTTGGGGGTTCAGACTGTACAAGGTTAGATCTTCGGACTCTATTTTGCCAGCGGATCAGATTTACAGAGATTGGACCAGACTCGACCAGAGGATCGGTCGACCGAACCTTGGGATCGGTCGACCGAACCAAGGATCAGCGACGACTGGATCAAGCCAAGTTGATCGGGTCAGAGAAGCGGATTGGTCGACCGAACGGCGGGATCGTTCGACCGAACGGCGGGATCGGTCGACCGAACCAGGGATAGAAGTTGACCAGATCGAAGCGGAGCGGGCGGATCGGATGAGGAGAAGATCGCCTGATCGTTCAACCGAACCGGGGATTGGTCGACCGATCTGCCTTGGGTCAAGCCTGATCCCGAGACTTGGGGATCTGGATCAGCATGACAGCGCCTATAAAAAGGAGCCTCGGGAAGCAGCCAAAGATCACTCTCGAACAAAACATCCTGTGCACTCGTATGCTACTCCGAACGCTCAAGCAATGCTCTGCTGCTCCGACAACTGACGACTAATTTCTATTCATCTCTTGTGTTGTCAGTATTCTTAATTTTCATTCAGCATCTGTATTCTTTTTGTAAAAGATTTACGCGATCATAGTTGTTACCCACAGTAAACGCTCAACAAGTGTGGGCCTTGGAGTAGAAGTCGCCCTAGGCTCCGAACCAAGTAAATACTCTGCGTCTCTGCTATGTTGTGTTTATTTTCCGCTGCTTTACTGGAATTTACGATTACGAAAAACATGAAAGCCACGAGCGCTATTCACCCCCCTCTAGCGCTTTCGATCCAACAATTGGTATCAGAGCGGGGTAGCTTTGATTTGGTGCAACCACCAATCAAGCAATTTTTCGTAATACTTTCAATTTTTCAGAGTCGACTGGAATTAGTATAATTACTATATTCCGATCTATTTCTCGCTCGAATCGATTTTTGCTCGAAGTTGGTGCAACACCACTCGAGTTTGTCTTTCCTTTATACATCCCGCACTATTAATCCAAGACCCAATCTTGGAACAGATTCCATTTCTTTGTGCGTAGGTTTTAAAATGGCACTTCAAGAAGGTTATAGCACCACTCGACCACCGCTCTTCACCGGAGATGACTTCGGATACTGGAAGGGTCGGATGGAGGCATATCTCCAGACTCATTTTGAAGTCTGGATGATCGTCAAAACCGGGCTCCAACTACCAACTGACGGCGCCGGCAAGCAACTAGCATATGAGGACTGGGACACAACATTAATAAAGAAAGTAGAAGCAAACGCAAAGGCAACCTGCACACTCCAGTGTGGTTTGACAAAGGAGAAACTCAACAGAGTAGGACCATTCTCAAGTGCAAAGGAGCTATGGGAAAAGCTAATCAAACTACATGAGGGTACATCAGAAACCAAGATAAGTAAGCGAGATCTGCTTTTCAATCAATTATATAATATTAAAATGTAGGAAAATGAGACGGCTAGTCAACTCCACACCCGGATACAAGATCTACTCAACGAGCTTCACGTGATCGGACAGAAAGTGGAGAACCGCGATATATTGAGGTATGCTTTAAACGTCTTCCCGAGAAATGCCTTGTGGGCATCCATGGTAGATGCCTACAAGGTTTCTAAGGATTTGTCTTCCATTAAATTAGATGAACTCTTCTCTGAATTTGAATTGCATGAGCAGACTAATGCACGCCCGGTCGAGAAGGGTATAGCTTTGGTTGTAGGTAGTAGCAGAATGCACGAACCTAGATCAAGGCGTAGAACCGAACCAGAGTCAGATGAAGAACCTGACTCAGAAAATGAAGAAGACGAACTTACGACGGAACTCGTCAACCTGGTAAAGAAACTTTACAAGAAAAAGAAAGGTTTCAACAAGAAGGACCTGAAGAAGGCAATTCAAACCAAGGAAGTTCAACCAAAGGTGAAGTTCGAGGTAACGTGTTATGGGTGCAATTAGAAGGGGCACATCAAGGCGAACTGTCCGAACCAGAAGGAACCGAAGAAACTAAGAAGGAAGAAGGCCTTGAAGGCAACCTGGGACGAGTCATCCTCAGAAGAATCCGACGATGAAGAACTCGAACAGACGAGTTTTGTCGCATTGATAGCCCGGGACTACACCAACGAACCCGGAAGCGAGGACGAATCGGAAGCCGAGTCTGGGAGAAGCCATGGATCCGCATCCGTTTCCGAAGGACCCGGCCCCGCTGTAAGTATCCCGCGTTTACACAATTTAGTTAATTATTTATTATGTAAATTAGAGAAGTCAAACATTAGGATCAAGTCACTTCTAAAGGAGGTAACAACCCTCAAAGAAGTGACCAACTTCGAATCCTTGCTTGACCCAGTTCAGACTGAAAACTCAACTCAAGTCCAAAAACTTGAGGAAGAAAACTCTAGCTTGAAAACTCAGATAAAGGATTTGAAGAAAATGTTGGAACGATTTTCTTTGGGCTCCAAGAATCTTGACATAATTCTTGGGACACAAAAAGTCGTTTACAACAAATCTGGATTAGGGTTTAAGACCAAAAAGAAATATCGATCCTATCTAACCTTAGTCAATAGATAAAAAAAAAGGTAATCCAAGCATGGGTACCTAAGTCCAACTTAGTTAATCAAGTTGGACCTGGTCAATATTTGGCCCCCAAGGATCAAGTCAATTACCTTGATAGACTTTATCGAGACTATGATCCAAAGGGAGCAAAAAGAAACATTATCTTAATAAATAAATAAATAAATTTAATTAAAACTAGAATTAAATAAAAAACAAGTTAAAAAGAAATTTAATAATATAGGGAGGCTCCAGAATAGTTGGCACCTCCAATACTAACCTACCCGGTAGGGTAATCCAAACCAAGCTACCCGTCAGGGTAATTAGGGTTAGAATTAAAAGGGCTAGGTTTAACTTGACTTACGGTACTGGTGAAGTTTTGGATGATAGTACGTTAGGGAAGCTTAGTCTATGCATGTCTAGGAAGATATGGTTTCGACCTGGTACATTTGGCTAAGTGAAACTGACCGAAGCTACCCTTTACAGATCCTAACCAGTTAGACCAAGGTTTTGTATTAAGTTCAGTGGATAGAACTATTTGGAAAACCTCGAAGGTATGGTTACTTTAATGATGTCCAAGTGACTCACCATAGCCCAGAAGTTTATCCAGAGAATGTCTATTTGTTGAGCTCAAAGCTAAACCTAAATCTAACACAAAGTTAAACCAAACCCTATAATTAAACCCAATTCATCTCACAAAATTATCGGATTCCCGGATTTAAAATTTAGATCGGGTGAGATGACTAATGATCAAAATCAAATTAAATTAAATTAATAATTAAAAATCAAATTCTTTTAAAAACTTATTTAAAAATTCTTTTAAAAACTTATTTAAAAATTATTTTAAAAATCCTTTTAAAATCATTTAACAATTATTTTAAAAATCCATTGAAAATTATTTAAATATTACTTTAAAAATCCTTTAAAAAACATTTAAAAATTATTTTAAAAATCCTGTGAAAATTATTTAAAAATTACTTTAAAAATCCTTTGAAAATCATTTTAAAATTATTTAAAAATCCTTTTGAAAATCATTTAAAAATTATTTTAAAAAATCCTTTGAAAATCATATAAAAATTACTTTAAAAATCCTTTGAAAATCATTTTAAAAATCCTTTTAAAATTCATTTGAAAAATTATTTAAAAATTCATTTGAAAAGTTATTTAAAAAATTCAGTTGAAAAATTATTTATAATTCATTTGAAAAATTATTCAAAAATTCATTTGAAAAATTATTTAAAATCATTTCAAAAATTATTTAAAAGTCATTTGAAAAATTATTTAAAAATTCATTTGAAAAATTATTTAAAAATCATTTTTAAAAATTATTCAAAATCATGATCACACTTAATATTTTAAAAATCATGATCACACTTAATACTTTATTTACTTTTGAAATCATGATTGCACTTAATATATTAATTTAGTCTCAAAATCATGATCGCACTTAATATATTAATTTAATTTCAAAATCATGATCACACTTAATATTTTAATTAATTTGAAAATCATGATCGCACTTAATATTTTCACACTTAATCAATCTCAAAATCTTACTTAATTCTATTTTAAAATCATATTTGGTTTTCCTAATCTTAATCAATTTTCAAATTATAATTTCAACTCAATTAATTTTTAAATCTTCAAAAATGTTAAATGTTTACTTATTTGGAATTCTAACTTATATTTTTAATATTTTTTGAAGTTAACTCCATCTCACACTCACTCATAAGCTGAACATGCTTGATAACGTAGAATGAGTGAGATGAAAAATTAGGAAAATAATTACTTTTAAATACATGTTTGGGCTATAGGCATTAATTCAGAGGGAGTGAAAATTTTTTTCCCAAGTCAGTGTTTTTTTTTAAAAAAAATGTTTTTTGACTTATCTTTAAAATAAAAATTATTTTTGATTTGACTTCAAAATTTAAAACTATTTTTGACTTGTCTTTAAAAATACAAACTATCTTTGACCTGGTTTTAAATTTAATTATCTGTGACCTGGCTTTAAAATTAAAACTTTTCTAAATGGCTAAATGTTTTCAAAGCTAAGTACTTAAGCTAAGCTCTTATGTACATCCTTTTAAGTAAGTACTTAAACTAAAACTTTTATCAAGAAAAACATTTCAAATTTATCTTAAGTTTAGTTAAGTATTTTTTCAAAGCATTTTTTTTAAATTCAGCTAAGTGTTTCTTAAAGTAATTATTTTCAAATGCTACGTTTTGCTAAGTTTTTGTTGAAAACACTAAGTATCATTCAAAAGCTTTTCAAATTTAACTAAGTATTTTGTCAAAAAGCTTTTCAAATTAAGCTAAGTATTCTCTAAAGCTTCTTTTCAAATTTAGCTAAGTGACTTCTATAGCCTTTTTCAAAATTAACTAAGTTAAATATTTTCTCAAAAGACTTTTCCAATTTAATTAAGTATTGTTTAGAAAATTCCTTCAAACTCAGTTTTCTAAAAAGTTCTATTTAAGCATTTTACAAAAGTTTCTCAAGTTTACCTAACTTTTTAGAAGATTTTCAAAATTTAACTTAATATTATTTAAAAAACTTTTCGAAATTAATATCCTTTAAAAGGTTTTAAGAACTTAACGAAATATTTTTCAACAAAGTCTTTCGAATCTAACTAAGTTCTTTTAAAAGTCTTTTCAAAATTTACCAAAGTATTACTTCAAATTTTAAGCTAAGTATTAAAAAGTTTTTTTTAGCTAAGGCCATTTATCTCTCACTTTCTTTTTCCTCTCCTTTTATTTTGATATATGGCAAAGGGGGTGATGATAAGGAAATTCAAATAAAATTTTAAGAAAAAGGGAAAGCTTTTATTAAGGAGGAGCTTTTGTAAGCTTCTATTTAGGGGGAGCTTTATATGTGCTTATTTATGTGTGTACTGAATTTATGCTTATGCTTTATATGTTTTTGCTAAATTCATACTTGTGCTATCACACTCTTTTCTTTTTAATTAACTTTGAATTTCGGTTAACATAATCAAAAAGGAGGAAATTGTTGGTACGGGAAGCATCCGACGATCGAACCCAAGTTTTGATAATGGCAAAGGGATTCAAAGTTAAGATTACTTGTTTTCTAACATGCTTGAATGGGGTTTCAGGAAAGTCCTAACTGCGGTTAGGCAGGAGGAAAATCCTAGGGGGTGATAACCCTAGGTGGAGAACAACCCTAGGGGGCGGTAACCCTAGGTCCTAGGGGCGATAACCCTAGGTGGAGGAAAAACCCTAAGGGGCGGCAACCTTAGGTCCTAGAGGGTGGTAACCCTAGGTGGAGGAAAATCCTAAGGGATGGTAACCTTAGGTCCTAGGGGGTGGTAACCCTAAGTGGAGAAAAACCCCTAGGGGGTGGTAACCCTAGGTCCTAGGGGGTGGTAACCCTAGGCAGAAAGTCCAGTCGGTCTGGAGGACCGGACTAGCATCAGGTAACTCTCCTAAGGAGAGTAGGTGAGGACGCGTTCCCAGGAAGAGGGAACTGTAGGCGTCGGTTCGACCTAGGGTTTCCGGTAGGAAATCCAAAGTCAGAACTGGACAGTCCGAAGACTATCAAACCTATTTTTCATATATTATCTGTTGTGTTCTAACTCTGTTTTGCAGGTGACTAACATTTTTGTACATGGTTAGATCTGACCTGCATCGGTCGACCGAACCCCCAAGCCAGCAGATCAGATTTACAGAGATTGGACCAGGCTCGACCAAAGGATCGGTCGACCGAACCTTGGCATCGGTTGACCAAACAAAGGATCAGCGACGACTGGATCAGGCCAAGTTGATAGGGTCAGAGAAGCGGATCGGTCGACCGAACGGCGGGATCGGTCGACCGAACCAGGGATAGAAGTTGACCAGATCGAAGCGGAGCGGGTGGATCGGGCGGATCAGATAAGGAGAAGATTACCTGATCGGTCGACCGAATAGAGGATCGGTCGACCGATCCGCCTCGGTTAAGCCTGATCTCGAGACTTGGGGATCTAGATCAGCATGAAAAAGCCTATAAAAAGGAGCCTCGGGAAGCAGCCAAAGATCACTCTCAAACAGAACATCCTATGCACTCGTACGCTACTCCGAACGCTCAAGCAACACTCTGCTGCTCCGACAACTGACGACTAATTTCTACTCATCTCTTGTGTTGTCGGTATTCTTAATTTTCATTCAACATCTGTATTCTTTTTGTAAAAGATTTACGCGATTATAGTTGTTGTCCACAGTAAACGTTCAACGAGTGTGGGCCTTGGAGTAGGAGTCGCCCTAGGCTCCAAACCAAGTAAATACTCTGCGTCTCTGCTGTGTTGTGTTTATTTTCCGCTGCTTTACTCGAATTACGATTACGAAAAACGTGAAAGCCACGAGCGCTATTCACCCCCACTCTAGCGCTTTCGATCCAACAACTGGATGTTAGGCCATGAAAGTCCTGGTAGGTTGAGGTCAACTGGATAATAGACAAAACATGATTTCATCTTCGGAAAGCTAAAATTAGGATTAGTAATTGATTGCAAAAAGTGGAATTGATTGATAAACTCTAAACCCGAATTTCCTGATTTACTACTTTAATCGATTAGTATGAGCGATTGAGCAGTGCCAATCAATTGGTAGGAGATGTGATTCGAACAGAAGCTATTTGAATTGATTAGCCTGATTGTCTAATCGATTAGAAGCTTTTTCATGGAGCACAAAAGATGCCAGAATCGATTAGGGCAATTGATTCAACATCACCAATCGATTATGGAAATCAATTGGACGGTTTTTGTGAGGACACAAAAAGGTGTTGAATTGATTAGAGCAATCGATTCAGCATTGTCAATTGATGGAGAGTGTTTTCTCATGAAACTTTGGAATCGATTAACACAATCAATTAGGAAGCTATCAATCGATTGGTATGACTCACCAATTGATTGGTCAGGTGAAAAAGAGCTATTCTATAGGTTTTGAATTGTCAATTTGACATGGCAATTAATTAGGGTTAAGGTAAATCGATTGGTAGGCATTTTTAGCACGAAAGGAATCGTTAAAAAGGAGTTTTCATGGACATTTCAAGGGGCCAGTTCTTGAGGGTTTAGGAGACAAGTGCTATTGCATTTTCTACCATCAAGAGACAATCTAAAGCAAGAAAAGAGCAAGCAAAGCAAGGTTCATTGTTGTAAAGTCATTTTCGATTGTATTTATATCTGTATTCTCATTTTCTTGTTGTGTTATTGTAAAAACATCTTGTACGAGACTTATCTACCTTTGGAAAGTTTCTAATAAGGAGACATTCAAAGTAGAGCTGTGAGTATGAAGAGCGGACCATTGGATTAGTCTCCTCAAAAAGATAGATACCAAGTAAAATCCAAGTGTTACCATTATGGAGTCTTCGCTTCAAGTTTTCCGCTGAAACATTAAGTTTGAAGAAGTGAAACAAGCTATTTATCCCCCTATCTCATACGTGTACTAACAACCGATTGAGGACTCGATCAATGCAAAGGTCATATGATAGGTTTAGGGCTCGATCAACACTACCATATTGCATATTCAAGACTCGATCAATGCAAAGGTCACATGGCTAGTTCAAGACTCAATCAAACCAAATATCATCAGTATCTCGACCTCCTGATCTCTCAATTTGTCGTTGGTCCAACCCAACATGCAAATGGACAAGACCGTTATCATAATGCGAAGGAATATGACAATTACCATAACACAAATGGAAACAGTGGTTACAATGACATCCTTTAATGGTTCCAATCCTACACTACGCCTAGACCCAAAACCAGATCAAAAGATCATTCTCAAATATCATTCCCTTAGCCTACACCATCACCACCCGCCAAGGGTCTCCATCTCTATTTTTGTATTTATCCCATTGAAACAAAATAGATTGTGTATACACTGATGCAGGGGTATTTTTCAAGGCTCACGGGGCAAAATGATCCATAATTGATCAAAGTTGGTAGGGGTAGTCAATAAGGGTCGACTCCTAACTCTCAACTATTAATGTAGCTGACACTAATCATTAAATATAAGTTTTAATAAATAATAAATAGATTAAAGTTAGGTATGGTATAATTTAACCTTTCTATCAAATATGCAGGGCTTGACGTGTATGGCACCATGCTGAAATTTAGCTAGGTTTGACGGACCTGATAGCTAGTGCAGAAGTCTAAATAGCACAAGGAGTGACCTGATATCTGGCGGGAAGTCTGGCTGGATCCGTTTGACCTGACAGCTGACCGAACTCCAGTTGAGTCTGCAGACCTGACAACTAGTGGGAAGACCTTATGAGCTGAAAAAGAGTCAAGCGATTTTGCATGATAAGTAAGGTAAGTCACTGGAGGAAATTGTTCAAGTGAGGATGAGTCTCAATTAGGAACTTTAGGCGCATGTCCAGTTTAGATCCATTTTGGATCTCTAAACTGAGACTTTGACTAGATTATGATCTTAAATAGGCTGGCTCTAATTAATAACGTCATTTTATCATTTTACTAACTCTATTTTGTAGGGTATAGCTTATTTTTGGACTAACTCATGTTACAGAGCTGAAAAAGTACTTCATCTAGGATGAGACGTGCTAGGGGGAGGGGGGATTGCACTCGCGGCTTTTTCACTCTTTTCAGAAAACGTTCAATCAAGTAAAATGCAACGGAAATGAAAGAAAGGGAAAAAGCAAACAAATTTTGACATTTTTGGTTTACTTGGTTAGGAGCCTTTGACGACTCCTACTCCAAGGCCTATGATCATTTATCGCTTTTATTGGGCAATCTGCTATCAGTTCAAAAAATCTTTACAAAGACAAGTACAATAGATTTAAGTACAACAATTAAAATTTATACTAACAACTTTAAAGATCTGGAGGGCTATGCTTTCGGTTGTCGAAGTCGCGTCTCTCAGTTGCCAGAGTCGCGTCACGGAGTCGTTTAGAGCAACGCGTATGAGAAAGATTGCAAAATGAAGTATGTTTAATGCACTACTCGTGGTCTCCTTTTATGGGCTATTGAAGGAGCCTTCAACCCCATTAAAGGCGCCTCCAGCGGTGCAACTTATCCTCGCAATGTCGAAGACGATAACTTCCACAATTTGTGAAAGTTATCCCTTCGAAGGCGCCTTCAAGCTCATAGAAGGTGTCTTCCATCTAGCATCCAGGGCGCCTTCAGGTGAATGGAAGGCGCCTCCGCACCTCTCTATGCGAGCCTTCCACCAAGCCACCCAAGGCGCCTCTAACAACCCCGGGGGCGCCTTGAACACTGTTCATCCAAGCTTATCTTGTGATTTTCACTGCCTGCAAGATACGTTAGTCCAAAATATCAAACATACCCTACAAAATAAAGTTAGCACAATAAAATATGATTAACAAAACTACTTGACAGTTCTGAACTATCCGGTTCTAACTTTCAAATTTTTCAGAAACCTTAAGTCGATCTGAGCCTACTATTCCCTCTACGGGGAACACATCCTCACCACTTCTCTCAACAAAGTTTATTTTTTACCAAACCAGTCCTCCAAACTGATTGAACTTTTGCTCAACATTTG
Source organism: Zingiber officinale (assembly GCF_018446385.1). NCBI lineage: Eukaryota > Viridiplantae > Streptophyta > Magnoliopsida > Zingiberales > Zingiberaceae > Zingiber > Zingiber officinale. Next base: position 40,458,062 of record NC_056000.1, read on the forward strand.
AGATGTTAGGACTTCATGTTAGACATCTGATCCTCGACCATGAAGTCTTTCACCTAGTATCTGTGATCTCTGGATTTTCACCTAGCATCCTCGATTCTAGGATTTAACTCAACATCCTTGACCCGCCAAGGCTTTGTCCAATCCCCCAAACTAGGACTTCGTTGCTTAATCGCAGCTAGGACTTTCCACCTGCCTAGTCACAACTAGGATTTTCCTTTGCCTAAGATCACTTAGGACTTTCCTGCACACTTGGTTCAACTTGTTAGACAACAAGACAGCTTAACTTTGAACCTCTTTACCATTATCAAAATACAGGTTTGATTGTCTGGTGCTCCCTGCGCTAACAGTTCAAACCTCGGATGAACAATATTCTGAGGTGACTCCTACTTGAGTGGAGGCGCTCAGCTGCCTTGTTTGAAGACTCATGAAGAAAGGTGCAATGGCGCCCCTCATGTGGTTGGAGGCACCCTGGAGTGTGGCGTGAAGCCACCTTAGAGCATCTGGAAGGCGTCCTAAAGAGAATAGAAACCGCAGTAAGTGGAGCTTATCAAGACCAAGGTTTTCAAGATCAATTTTGCTATAGGAGGTGCCTTCATTGAGCTTGGAGGAGCCCTCAATTCTCAATAAAAGGGTTTTTCGCCCAAGCATTCAACACAACTCATTTACAACTTCCATATGCGATCTTTTGGTATTTCGGCTACTCCGACTTTGTCCTCCTGCTGTGCTGCGACGTTGTGACATCCTACTACTACAGAGAAGTCGTCCAATACCGAGCCCAAGCCGATAATCTTCAAGTGTTGGGTAATAAAATTTTCAATCAAGTGTTTAATTATTGTATAAATGAAAGTCGTCCAATACCGAGCCCAAGCCGATAATCTTCAGTGTTGGGCAATAAAATTTTCAATTAAGTGTTTAATTATTGTATGAATGAAAGTGTAGGTTGTTACACTTATCCTTAATTTACTATTGTACTCGATTCTCTCTTCCGACTATTTCGAGAGAGGATTACAGTGGATTGTCCGTCGATACGGTCAGAGGAATTGTGGGTCTTAGAGTAGGAGTCGTCGAAGGCTCTGAACCAAGTAATTCTTCATGTTCGAATTCTTTGTGTTCTTGTTGTTTCTATTTTTGATCTATTCCATTGTGCACTTTCATTTTTAAACGAAAAAGATAGATTTTTTTAAACACACATGATTCCCCCCCCCCCCCCCCCCCTGTCTCTCCCCTCACGTGCACACCAATCCTAAATCGACTCCCAGCTCCTGGTTATTACTCGACTCCCGGCTTATAGTTACTCCTCGACTCTCAACTCTCGGCTACTCCTCGACTCTCGACACCCGATTCTTGACTCTCGGCAACTCATGTTTCTTGCTTCCTCAAATTAAACTAAAATGACTCCATCTATCAAGAATTAAAGCAACAAACTATTATTCTTTTAATGCGACTATTATCACGAGAAAGGTAGAAAACACAACTATTTATCTCGACACAAATAGGTCATAATGGTCATTGATTTCAGAGAACGTGGCCACTATATCAAAAACTAAGGAGGCATGGGAAGAACGTGGCGAAGAGTTCTGATCCTATAAAAGGTAGTTGACTCTCATGAACAAAGGTATGCACACATAACTTTCTAAATTCTAGTTTTCTATGACTACTTTTTTCACCAAAGACTGACTTGAGCGTCGGAGTGGCCTTGCCGGGAACTTCCCTGGCTGTCATTCTAATCCATTTTCTTTGAGTATTCTTCCTCGTAAGATAGAAGCCCCGCCATCCTTCTAACCATCAATAACAACAATGCAATACTATAGGACGGAAGCCCCGCCACCCTCCTAACCACCAATAACAGAAGTGCAATACCGGCAAGTCAGACATCTTCATTTTTAGACAAGATCAAATTGGCGTCGCCTGTGGAATATCTGAGTTAAGGATTTTACTGAGACGTAGTAAGATGGATGAAACCGGATGAACCAACGCGGGAACTAATGAAAAGTCAAATATTATTACCATGAGTGGAAGAATTCAACAAACTTGTCGCAGCTACCATACAAATGGTGTTACAGGGGAAACCTTAATCATCAACATTCCCGGGGCTTAATTCCCCAAATGGGCAACCATCTCAACCCATTGAGGCAGCACCAACACTGCAGCTAAGATCAAACCAACCAAGAGAAACCCCCAAGGATGTGTTCCAGGCTCCGACCAGTATTTCTACTATGATAGAAGAATCTTTGGGATCTTCAGGAGAAATCTCCCATCAGAGTCCTCCAAAAGAAAAGGAGTGCATGTTGAGTAAAGTATTCAACTTTAAAGGCCCCCCTTCTCGTCGAGAGTCCTTAGGGATGAATTGCCAAGACATTTTCAATCTCCAAAAGTTAGAGAATATAATGGTGCAACGGATCCTAAGGACCATCTTTGCGAATTCGAAAATGTCGCCTTATTACATCAATATACAAATGGGGGCAAATGTCAAGTTTTTCTAACAAAGCTGTCAAGTTTGACGCAAAGGCGGTTCAATAGCCTTCCAGCATGCTCCATATAGTCTTTCGAGAACTTTAAGATAGTATTCATAAGGCATTTTGCTACTAGCCGAGCATATCAGAAAACTCCTCATGATCTGTTCACTCTCAAAGAAAAACCCAAAGAGTCCTTAAAAGACTATTTGCAAAGGTTCAACTGAATGGCCATGGAGGCACCCTTGGTCACTCTAGAAGTGCAGGTCGGTGCATTTTCTTAGGGCTTAATCAATGGAGATTTCTTTAGATCCCTGGTGAAAAAGTCCTTGACCAACTTTGACGGGTTACAAGCTTGGGCTATCAAATATGTCCAGATAGAAGAAACTCAATTTGTCAAAAGGAAAGAGGTACCGGCCTAAACCTTGACAACCACTATGCAGATTGAAAGGTGCTTCTTCCTTCCTTGCGAAATCGAGATTTCACGAATCGCAAGGGAGAAAAAACTATACAAATGATAGAAAATAACCCAACTCGAGAGTCAAGTCGGGAGCCCATGGTGAAACCTTACTGTGATTTTCATCGGTGAGTAATCATTCCACTAGAGAATGTCAACAGTATACCTAGGAACTACGACTGGTGGCCAATCAAAGAAGGGTGAGGCATAATCAATCGACCAAGAGATATACTGGACCTTACCATCATCAACATAATGAGGGACAAAAGTTAGATATTAGGCAAGACTCATGACAACTCTCTCATTCCCCTAAGCACCGTTCTGACGGTGCCCAACTACAGCGAGCCGCGACTGACCAGGATAGAGATAATGACAAGGTCAAGGGTAAGGTTGATCATTTGGGATGATTAACATGATTTCTAGAGGATCGACAGATGGTGATTCCACTCGGGTCAAGAAGGCCCACAGTCGTTGATTGATAAATTATGCGGTCAACTCAAGTTGGGGTACTGGTCCCGGTCTTGTAATCAACTTCGACCCTAATAATCTGGAGGGAGTAGAAGTTACTCATGAAGATGCTCTTGTAATTTAAGCTCTTATAGTTAACTATATAGTCAAACAGATATTCATAAACACATGCAGCTCTGTCAATATCCTTTTCAAAGATGTCTTCGATCAATTGCATCTAGATGGAGAAGAGGTACATCATGTGAACACCTCGTTATTCAGGTTTACTGGGCATCAGATACAACCTATGGGATAGATCGAACTTTCCCTTTCTTTAGACGAAGAACCAAGGAGGGAAGAACCAAGGAGAAGGACCAGATGCATAGCTTTCCTAGTGGTGAATACCGAGTCAGCTTATAATATTATATTAGGAATACCAGCTCTAAATACTTTTCAGACTGTGGTCTCCACCTTCCATCAAAAAATCAAGTTCTCGATGGAGGGCCAAATCAAGGAAGTAAAAGGGAGTCAATTGGTGGCTCGTAAATGCTACGTGGATACAATTTTGGTGGATTTTCGAAAAGCTCGTCACACTCATAACACCTTCTTTCAGGTTACCAAAAAATTGTCAGTGCCCTGACCTGAGGAGGATCATCAGGAAATACAAATCCACCCCACCTAGCCTGGGGGTCATCAAGGTGGCTATCGACCTCACATCATGCCTTAGAGATGAGTTGATTCCTTGTCTCTCTTGTAATCATGACATCTTCGCCTGATCACCTAAAGAGGTTATAGGAGTCTCTCCTTCAGTGATCGTCCATCATTTGAACACTTTACTAGGGGCTCGACCTGTGTATCAGAGGAAGCAGAAATTCTCACCTAAGTAAAGTCAAGTGATCTAGGCGGAAGTGGATAAATTGTTGGGAGCAGGGTATATACAGGAGGTTCAATTCTCAACCTAGCTATTCAATGTGGTGTTTGTTGGTTGCTACTCGGAAAGCCTAGAGGTTCTACTGTACAAAAATTTTGTACAAAGGTCTGAACCTTTTCCTAGCTACCATGTGTTCTTTTAAATTAAATTTTGGATCGCCTGCGGAACTTAACACGTTTGATCCAAAACTTAATCTATTTGTTCTTTTAGGTTTTGACTTGGATCTCCTACGGAACTTAACACGTTCGACCCAAATCACCTTAAGTTATTAATTCCATTAAATATTAATTTCCATAATTGGTTCCCAGTACTGACGTGGCGAGGCACATGGCCTTCTTGGATATGGGAGCAACCACCACCGACTAGACAAAACCTTTTATAGAAATCTAATATTTAATTTCCTAAAATAACTTTAGGTTAACTGAAAAGAACAATCAAATCACAAGGAAAAATAAAACAAAAGAACACAACTTCGAAAAACATATTCGAAATACTAGAATCGTAAGCCTCTTGTATTTGGTATTATTTCCATAAATAACTAGCATGATGCGGAAAGAAAAATTACTAGTTATACCTTTTAGAAAGACCTCTTGATCTTCTACTGTATTCCTCTTCTAACCTCGGACGTTGTGTGGGCAACGATCTTCCGAGATGAGAAACCACCAAGCACCTTCTTCTCCTCCTAGCTAGGTTCGGCCAACACAAAGAAGCTTCACCAAGGACAAAGAACAAAACACCAACCAAGCTCCAAGGGATACAAGCTATCTCTCCTTCTTCTTCTTCTTCTCCAAGTAGTATCCGGCCACCACAAGAGCTCCAAGCCAATAGAGAAGGTTCGGCCACCACCAAGAGGAAGAGAGGAAGAGAGGTTGGTCGGCCACAACACCAAGGAAAAGAGGGAGAGAAATAATAGAGGTTGTTCACCATGAAGCCTTCTCTACCCCCTCTTTTATAATCCTTGGTCTTGGCAAATAAGGAAATTTAATTAAAAACTTCCTTAATTATTTTTCCATGAAAAAGGAAATTTTATTTAATTAAAAATAATTTCCTTTTTACAAATACAATGGCCGGCCACACCATTCCACAAATCAAGGAAATTTTAATTCACACAAGAATTAAAACTTCCTAATTTGCTTTCGGAAATTTATAAAAACTTCTCAAATAATTTTTCCCTTCATGGTGGTTAATAAAAAGGAAATTTTATAAATTAAAATATTTCTTTTAAACATGTGGATAAAAAGAAAGTTATCTCTAAAAATTAAAATCTCTTTTAATCTACAAATAAGGAAAGATATCAAATCTTTTCTTAATCTTTTGTAGAAACTTATAAAAGAGAATATTTAATTTTAAACTCTCTTTTAAATCATGAACATGATTAAAATTGAAAGTTTTCTTAAAATTTAAAATCCTCCTTTAATCAACAAATAAGGAAAGATTTCAAATTTTAAACTCTCTTTTAAACATGTAGATGATTTACAAATAAGGAAAGTTTTTACAAAAAATTAAAACCATCCTTTTAATCTACAAATAAGGAAAGAGATTAATCTCTTCTCTTAATCTTTTGTAGAAAGTTATAAAAGGAAATTTTTAATTTTTAAACTCTCTTTTAAAATCATGATATCCACATAAGAAATAATTTTAATAAAAATCCTTTTTAATATGATGTGGCCGGCCACCTAAGCTTGGGCTCCAAGCTATTGGCCGGCCACCTTAAGGCCAACCTTTAGGCTTGGCCGGCCCTAAGCTTGAGCTTCAAGCTTAGCTTGGCCGGCCCCTATTGGTTGGGTAAGAAGGTGGGTATGTGGTGGGTATAAATCTCTATATACAAGAGGCTACGATAGAGACCGAGAGGAGGAATTGGTTTTGGTCTCCCGATGAAATTAAGCTTCCCGTGTTCGCCCCGAACACACAACTTAATTCCATCAATAATAATTCATTCCACTAAAGAACTATTATTGAACTACCGCACCAATCCCAAATTATATTTTGGGCTCCTTCTTATTATGAGTGTGTTAGTCTCCCTGTGTTTAAGATGTCAAATGTCCATTAATTAAGCAAGTTACTGACAACTCATTTAATTAATATCTTAGTCCAAGAGTAGTATCACTCAACCTTATCGTCATGTCGGACTAAGTCCACCTGCAGGGTTTAACATGACAATCCTTATGAGCTCCTCTTGAGGACATTCTCAACCTAGATTACTAGGACACGCTTCTTCTATAATCAACAACACACACTATAAGTGATATCATTTCCCAACTTATCGGGCTTATTGATTCATCGAACTAAATCTCACCCATTGATAAATTAAAGAAATAAATATCAAATATATGTGATTGTTATTATATTAGGATTAAGAGCACACACTTCCATAATAACTGAGGTCTTTGTTCCTTTATAAAGTCAGTATAAAAGGAACGACCTCAAATGGTCCTACTCAATACACTCTAAGTGTACTAGTGTAATTATATAGTTAAGATAAACTAATACCTAATTACACTACGAACTTCCAATGGTTTGTTCCTTTCCATCTTGGTCGTGAGCTACTGTTTATAATTTATAAGGAACCGATAACATGATCTTCTGTATGTGACACCACACACCATGTTATCTACAATATAAATTAATTGAGCAACTACATTTATCATAAATGTAGACATTTGACCAATGTGATTCTTATTTCTAGATAAATATTTATACCAAAAGCTAGGCTTTTAGTATACACTCTAACAGTGTTGGTCTCCAAAATGAGAGGTAAGTGGTGGATTTGCATCTATTTTTGAGACCTCAACAAAGCTTGCCCGAAAGACTGCTATCCCTTTGCTTGTATCGACCAATTGGTGGATGTGATGGCTGGCTGTGAGATCATTTGCATGTTGGACACCTACCAAGGGTATTACCAAATCCCCTTAGCTTGGAAAGATCAAGAAAAGATCAGCTTCATCACTCCCAATATAATATTTTGCTACACTATTATGTCTTTCGGTCTAAAGAATGCAAGGGCGACCAACGACTCATGGATCGAGTTTTCAAGCATCAGATTGGGAAAAATGTGGAGATATATGTTGATGATATACTAATCAAATTTAAATGTACTAATACCCTCATATCGGATATTAAAGAGATCTGTGCCACCCTTAGGTAGTGTGACCTTAAGCTAATTCTTCATAAGTGTCTATTTAGAGTTAAGAGTGGAAACTTTCTATGGTATATCGTCACTGAAAGGGAATTGAGGCCAACTCGGAGAAAGTTCAAGCTCTCCAGTACATGCTGCCCCCCCCCCCCCTACGTAATCTTACAGAAGCATAGCGGCTGGTGGGCCATATCACAGCATTGTCCTGATTCATATCCCACTCAATTGGCTGAAGTCTGCCCTTCTTCAAGCTATTAAGAAAAGTGGATAAGTTCGAATGGGATGATAAATGTAATCAAGCCTTCACCAAGTTAAAAGAATACCCCGACTGCCTCAACTTTCTAAGTCGGTGTTCGTGCAAGGTGCACCAAAATCAAACCTGAATTTTAGTGTTGTCAAAGGTTCAAGTTAAGTCTTGTTGTGATCTAACAAGTTAACTGAGTGTGTAGGATGTTTACTCAATCAGGAAATCCCTAGTCACGACTAGGAAAGAAAGAGTTAGCAGTGTTGGTTGGTCCTAGGAAGATCGTACCGGCTCCACTGTACAAAATTTTTGCACAAGCGTCGAACCTTTCCTAAACAACATATTGTGTTCTTTAAAATTAAATTAGGAATCACAAATGGAACTTAACATTATTGATTCCAAATTTAACTTATCTATTCTTAATGGTTTAGATTTGGATCGCAGACGATGCTTAACATTATTGATCCAAATCCACCTATGTTATAAATTCAGTTAAATATTAATTTCCAAAATTAGCTTCCAAGTTAAACATGGCGAGCCACTAGGCCTTCTTGGATATGGGAGCAATCACCACTTCCTAGACAAAGCCTTTTAAGGAAAGCTAATATTTAATTTCCTTATATAACTCTAGGTTTAACCAAAAAGAATAATCGAATCACAAATTCAAAAAACAAAAATAAACACAAACTTGAATTACCAATTTGAAAAACTAGAATCTAATGCCTCTTGTGTTTGGAATTCTAACAAAGAAGAACTAGTATGATGCGGAAAATAATTACTAGTTATACCTCTTCCTTGTATGCTAATAACCTCAAGATCTTCTACCGTATTCCTCGCATTCTCTTGGACATCGTGTGGGCGACGATCCTCCAAGATGAACACCACCCAAAGCTCCTCCTCCTTTCTAGTATTCGACCACCACCACCACCAAGGAACAAAAGAGAGCAAAGGGAAAAGAAAGAAGAGAGGGGCCGGCCACAATGAAGAGCTCCAACAAGAGAATAAGAATTGATTTCTCATGAGGTCCCCCCTCCCCTTTTTTTATATTACTTGCCCAAGGCAAATAAGGAAAAGATTTTTACAAAAATTAAAATCTTCCTCTTGTTTTTCCTTTTTCCTTTTTATTTTTCCTTTTATTTCCCTTGATTGATTCAATCATTGATTGGATCAATTGATTGGATGATTGGCCGACCCCTTGCTTGGGCACCAAGCAAGGGTGGTCGGCCACTTAAAAAAGAAAAATAATTATTGTAAAAAATTTATAAGCAATAAAGAAAAGCTCTTATAAAATTTTACAACCTCTCTTTTAATTTCCTAAAGCGGATGTTAAAAAAGGAAAATTTTAAAAATTAAAACCAAATTTTAAAATTTAAAATTTCTCTTCTAAAATTTCCTTTTTTAACATGGTTACAAAAATAGAAAGTTTGAAATTTAAAACTTCTCTTCCTTTTTTTCTAAAACCATGAGGATGGTTAAAAAAGGAAAGTTTTAAAATTTTTAAACTTTCTTTTAAACCATGTGGCCTAATTCAAATAAGGAAAGTTTTATATTTTAAAATCTCTCTTTTAAAACTTGTAGATATCTACAAAAAGAAGATTTTAAAAATTCAAAACGCCCCTCCTAGTTTGAATTATGTGGTCGGCCCCCTTAATGAAACATATGGTCGGCCACCTTAAGGAGAACATGGCCGACCCCCTTTGCTTGGTCACCAAGCTATGGGTCGGCCCCTTCTTGGACACCAAGATGAGCTTTTCATGGATGGACTTGAGGCTTTAATGAGGCTACGACAGGGACCTAGAGGAAAAATTAGTTTTGGCCTTCCGACGAGCTTGAGTATCTCGTGTTCGCCCCGAACACACAACTCAAGTTCATCAATAATAACTCATTCTACTAGAGAGTTATTATTGTACTACCGCACCAATCCCAAATTATATTATGGGCTCCTTCTTATCATGAGTGTGTTAGTCTCCCTGTGTTTAAGATATCGAATGCTCATTAATTTAATTGAGTTACTGACAACTCACTTTAATTAATGTCTTAGTCCAAAAGTAGTACCACTCAACCTCATTGTCATGTCAGACTAAGTCCACCTGCAGGGTTTAACATGACAATCCTTATGAGCTCCTCTTGGAGACATTCTCAACCTAGATTACTAGGACACAGTTTCCTTCTATAATCAACAACACATACTATAAGTAATATCATTTCCCAACTTATCGGGCTTATTGATTTATCGAGCTAAATCTCACCCTTTGATAAGTTAAAGAAATAAATACTAAATATATATGCTTGTTATTATATTAGGATTAAGAGCACACACTTCCAAAATAACTAAGGTCTAGTTCTCTTAATTAAGTCAGTATAAAAAGAACTTACCTAAAATGGTCCTACTCAATATACTTAGTGTGTACTAGTGTAATTTATTAGTCAAGATAAACTAATACCTAATTACACTACGACTATTCCAATGGTTTGTTCCTTTCCATCTTAGTCGTGAGCAACTATTTATAATTTATAAAGAACTGATAACATGATCTTCTGTGTGTGACATCACACACCATGTTATCTACAATATAAATTAATTCAACAACTATACTTAACAAATAAATGTAGACATTTGACCAATGTGATTCTTTTATTTCAAAAATAAATGTTTACAAAAGCTAGGCTTTTAGTATACACTCTAACAAGCAGATCGTGGAAGCCAGGCAGAAAGACCAAGTGGGTCTAAAGGATTCGATACTTGGCGGGGAAGCTCGATAGATCTGGAGGACCGAAGATCAAGGGAAAGTCCTGGTGGGTCGATCCGTTGCTAAGTGGCAAAGTCCAAATAGGTCTGGAGGACCAAGGTTTGGCAGGTAGGTTGAGGTAAGCAACTGGAAGAGCGACAGTGAGGTCGTATGAGAAGGAACAAACTCTAGGTCGTTGATCCAACTAAAGAAACCAGGAAGGTTTCTGAGTTGAGATCAAGACAGTGTTACTGTCTATTACTACTCATGCATTTTACTATCATTCAAATATTACTGTGCTAACTCTATTTTACAGGAGCTTTCGTTCTAACTCTATGTTGTAGGAACTGAAATTTATCGGTCGATCAAATCTATGGATTGGTCGACCGAACCTTGATGATATGGCACAGTACAAATTAACCAGAAGTAAAGATGGAAGTTTGTCTAATCGGTCGACCGAACAAAAGGATCGGTCGACCAAATGATCATCACATTAAAGGCACATTAATGAAGAATCTCGACGAACGGGGAAAGTGCACCATTCAGTCGATCGAACAAGATAGTCGGTTGATTGAACCATTACATGTCATCAATGCCCAAATATCGGATCTCGACAAAGAAGGAAGGGAGCGGGTTCGGTCGACTGAACCCAAGGATCGGTCAACCGATCGTTGACATTCTTATAAAAAGGAACTCGAGGTCTGAGGCTGTAGTAACAAATTAAGGCAATCTGTTCTTCTGTTCATCCTGTGAAAAGCTTTTGTTCATCTACGCTTCAATTTGACAAGCAAGCTGCTTTATCCAGAAGAACCGACCGAGCTTCATCTTCTACATATTGTCAGTATACCTTTTTAAAGCTTGTATTGTTTTAATTTCTAAAAGATAGTAGTTTGTTACTATCTTACATTCTCCATATTGTACGCACTACTTCTTTCCAGAGATTTTTCCGGAAAGAAGAGTTTTAGTGAATTACCCAACGGTGCGATCAAGGATCGCAGGTCTTGGAGTAGGAGTCGACCTAGGCTTCGAACCAAGTAACCAACTTGTGTCATCTGTGTTGATTTCATTTTGATTTCCACTGCTTATTCTGATTTGTTTTACAAGCAAAAGAAAATTTTTTAACATGCGATATTCACCCCCCCCCCCTCATCTATCACATTCTTCGATCCTTCAACCGGTACTAGGATAAATATTGTGGGTATATTTGTTAGTCTATGAGGGAGCTGTCATAATGGTCTTGTTAAGACAAGAGGATAAGGTACAATACCCATCTATTATTTTTTATCATCTGATAAAAGAGACGGACAACAAGTACACCAATCTAGAGAAGTTAGAATGGGGGCTTACCCTAGTCGCTCGTAGGCTAAGATCATACTTTTTAGCTCACCCAAATGTTCGAGTTGTTGGTTGGTCCTAGGAAGATAGTACCGGTTCCACTGTATAAAAATTTTATATAAGTGTCGAACCTTTTCCTAAACAACCTATTGTGTTCTTTAGAAATTAAATTAGGAATCGCAAACGGAACTTAACATTATTGATTCCAAATTTAACTTATCTATTCTTAATGGTTTAGACTTGGATCACAAGCAGAACTTAACACTATTGATCCAAATCAACCTATGTTACAAATTCAATTAAATATCTATTTCAGAAATTGGTTCCCAGGACAAACATGGCGAGGCACATGACCTTCTTGGGTATGGGAGCATCCACCACTGCCTCGATAAAACCTCTTAACGAAATTCAATATTTAATTTCCTAAAATAACATTAGATTTAACCAAAAAGAACAATCGAATCACAAATTCAAAAAACAAACAAAAAACACAACTTTGAAACAAATCTGAAACTCTAGAATCATATGTCTCTTGTGTTTGGAATTCATACAAAGAAAAACTAGTATGATGCAGAAAACAATTGCTAATTATACCTTTCTTTATAAGCAAATAGCCTCTTGATCTTCAACCGTATTCCTCTTCTAATCTCGGACGTTGTGTGGGCAACGATCTTCCGAGATGAGAACCACCAAGCTCCTTCTTCTCCAAGCTAGATTCGGCCACCACCAAGTCTCCAAGAGATGTAGAGGTTCGGCCACCACCACCAAGCTCCAAGGGATGCTAGAAACAAAGCCTCCTTTTCCTCTCCTTCTTCTCCTAGCTAGAACCGGCCACCAAAGACTCCTTCTTGTGTTGATGCCGCCGGCCAAAAGGAGGAAGAGAAAGGGAGAAGAGCTTGCAACAATAGTCGGCCACCAAGGAAGAGAGGGAGGGAGAAAAGTATATCGTAGTATTCATGAAGGCACCTCTACCCCCTCTTTTATAATTTTTGGTCTTGGCAAATAAGGAAATTTAAATAAAAACTTCCTTAATTCTTTTACCATGAAAAAGAAAATTTAATTAATTTAAAAAACAATTTCCTTTGCTTCATTAACATGGTCGGCCACCTACAAGCTTCAATCAAGGAAAGTTTTAATAATACAAGAATTAAAACTTCCTAATTTGTTTTCGAAAATTTATAAAAAATTTCTCTAATAATTTTTCCCTTCATGGTGGGTTATAAAAGGAAATTTTATAAATTAAAATCTTTCTTTTAAACATATGGATGATTTCCAAAAAGGAAAGTTATTAAAATCTCCTTTCAATCTACAAATAAGGAAAGACATCAATTCTTTTCTTAATTTTTTGTAGAAACTTATAAAAGGAAATATTTAATTTTTAAACTATCTTTTAAATCATGAACATGGTTACAAAAAAGGAAAGTTTTCTCAAAATTAAAATCTACCTTTCAATCTATAAATAAGGAAAGATTTCAAGTCTTTTCTTAATCTTTTGTAGAAAGCTATAAAAGGAAAGATTTTAAATTTTAAACTCTCTTTTAAAACCATGGAATCCACATAAGAAAAAATTTAAATAAAATCCCTTTTATATTATATGTGGTCGGTCACACCTAGCTTGGACTCCAAGCTAGGGTTGGCCACTAATCTTGGCTCAATCTTTGGGTCTTGGCCAGCCCTAGCTTAGGCTCCAAGCTAGCTTGGCCGGCCACCAAAGAGTGGGTAAGAAGGTGGGTATAATTTTCTTTATACAAGAGGTTATGATAGGGACCGAGAGGAGAAATTGGTTTTGGTCTTCCGATGAAATTAAGCTTCCCGTGTTCGCCCCGAACACCCAACTTAATTTCATCAATAATAATTCATACCACTAAAGAATTATTATTGAACTACCGCATCAATCCCAAATTATATTTTTGGGCTCCTTCTTATTATGAGTGTGTTAGTCTCCCTGTGTTTAAGATGTCGAATGTCCACTAATTAAATGAGTTACCAACAACTCTCTTTAATTAATATCTTAGTCCAAGAGTAGTACAACTCAACCTTATCGTCATGTCGGACTAAGTCCACCTGCAGGGTTTAACATGACAATCCTTATGTGCTCCTCTTGGGGATATTATCAACCTAGATTACTAGGACACAGTTTCCTTCTATAATCAACAACACACACTATAAGTAATATTATTTCCCAACTTATCGGGCCTTTTGATTTATCAAGCTAAATCTCACCCTTTGATAAGTTAAAGAAATGAATACTAAATATATGTGCTTGTTATTATATTAGGATTAAGAGCACACACTTCCATAATAACTAAGGACTTGTTCTTTTATTAAGTCGGTATAAAAAGAACTTTCCTTAAATGATCCTGCTCAATACACTTAAAGTGTACTAGTGTAATTTATTAGTCAAGATAAACTAATACCTAATTACACTATGACTATTTCAATGGTTTACTCTTTTCCATCTTAGTCGTGAGCTACTGTTTAGAATTTATAAAGAACCGATAATACGATCTCCTGTGTGTGACACCACACACCGTGTTATTTACAATATAAATTAATTGAACGACTACACTCAGTATATATAAATGTAGATACTTAACCAATGTGATTCTTATTTCTAAATAATTGTTTATACAAAAGCTAGGCTTTTAGTATGCATTCTAACAATCTCCCACTTATACTAAAAGACTAAGCTGTCATATCTACTACCATACATCTGATTCTCATCCCTTCAACATGCCCATCAAAAGTTCTTTCCTTAAGGGTCTTAGTGAAAAGATCTCTCAGGCTATCATCTGATGTAATCTAGGCGGCAACAACTTCTCCTCATTATACGATGTCTCGTATTGGGTGGTACTTGCGCTCTATTGTGTTTACTTGCCTTATGGGCTCGTGGTTCCTTCGAGTTTGCTACTGCACCACTTATTATGACAATTTATTGTAATAATTTTGGATAAACCAGGAATCACATCTAAGTCCATTATGAAGTTTCTGAGCCATACAGCTTCTATGGTTGCCTCAGAGGCTGCCACATACTCAGCTTCTATGATGGAGTCCGGAAAAGCACCTATACTTAACACTCCTCCATAGTTATGGCTTCACCTCCTAAAGTAAACACAAAACCCCGAGGTCGATTTACTATTGTCCCTATCTGATTGGAAGTCAAAAATCTGTGTAACCCACAGGGATCAAATTATCTACCTAGCATATAATCTCTAGTCCCTCTAAGATACTTTAATATATGCTTTACCGCGGTCCAATGTCCCTGTCCAGGGTTACTTTGATATCTGCTTACCATGCCCTCGGCAAAATAGATATCCAGTCTCGTACATAGCATAGCATACATACATTAGGCTTCCCACAGCCGAAACATAAGGAATTGCCTTCATGTCCTCTATCTCCTTTGATGTCTTCGGAGACATCTCTTTAGATAAAGCTACTCCATGCCTAAAAAGTAAGAAACCTTTCTTGGAGTTCTGCATGCTAAAACGAGCTCGTTATATGAAGCGTGGGATAAGCATAACATTCTTTGCTTGTGACCCCTTTGATCTTGGTCGGGCAATTCTTGGCCATATGCCCCTCTTGACCACATGTATAACAGCCACTCGTGCCCTTGCGACAGATTCCAGAGTGCATCCTTCCGCAGATGAAACATGTGGCATACTTAGTTTGCTTGTTTACTGATCCTCCCTTCTTATTACTCCACTGCTTCCTCTTAGAGTTCCCTTTCCAGGTTGACCCATGACTATAGGATTTCTGAGTGTCAGAACTCCCTTGACCTTTGTTCTCCATTAGTACTGGCTTCTGCTGCTTGATACTATTCTAATAATGCTCTGTGATCAGGGCACTACTAATCAGCTCTTCTGTAGTCTATGGTCTATTAATTCCGCCAGCTACATTTAGAGCTATCTCTGGCCTCAGCATCTTGAGCATTAGCCTCACCCTTTCTCGTTCAGTGCTGACCAGCTCAGGGCATAGGCGAGCCAGCCTATTGAATTTCTTCACAGCTTCGTCCACTGATAATTCTCCTTGTCGAAATTCCGTGAACTCATCATAATGTTTATTTGTGACTCGCATATGGAGGAATTCTTCGAAGAACTCCGTCTCGAAGTCATACCAGGTCATTTGATCTACTTTTCGTTTTGCCTTGACCCGTTCCCACCACATTCTTGCATCACCGGTGAGGCAGAAGGAGGCACACTTAATCTTTTCTACCTCCGGCCAGTCCAGTAGCTCCATTATACTCTCCAAAGTTTTGAATCATGCCTGAGCATCCCATGGCTCATTGGTACCAGAGAAACTCTCTGGCTTCAGTTTCTGCCAATGGATCAGGTATGCTTCTTGCCTCACCACCTTTGCTGGTGCTACAGGGGTAACTTATGGTGCTTCAGCTATAGTAGGTGTTACCATATTGACTTCCGATGGGACTACAGGGGAAGCTTGTTGGTTAGCCGTTAGAGAGGCAATAACCTGCTGCTGCTCAACCACTTGTCTCTGAAGTTGAGCTACTACTTCTAAAAGGTTGGGTTGTGGTGCTGACTCATTTTCCCCTGGTTGAGGCTCATTAACCCTCGGCTGTCTAGCTGGTCTTCCTCTAGCCATTCTACATATCATAAGTCAAAACTAGTGAAAATATACATCAGCCTCTCATCATCCCTACTCGCTATCATTACTACTTTCACATATGAGCATGCTAAAACTTAACAAGAATTTCTTACTAAGCATAACAGTAACTAGGTACATGAAGAAAATGTACTTTCTTACTTGGAAGCTGCAGGATCAATGCTTGATGTGTGGGTGGCGGAAGGATGGAACTGCTCTGATACCATAATTGTAACGATCGCACTTCTATACCCTGACACAAGCCACGGACGTTACTCCTTCCTTGGTACTAAGGACATTATTGTATGTACACTATTGGGTTCAGAGATCTACTCTGAACTTGTTTCGACTGTTAAGTCATGGTTCGGGAGCGAAATAGAGCTAAGATGAAGTTTAGAACTACTTGAGAATCTGGGTCGTGTGGTGATGACCGACCGTGTAGCTTTACTAAGCGTTTGGGCATGGTCGTGTGTCCCACACGACCGTGTAAGGCCTTCCCTGCTGGAGCAGGGCACGACCGTGTGGCTTCCACACGGCTGTGTCACCTTGGCCATAACGAAGAGGGGCATGGCCGTGTGCTCACACGGCCGTGTCACCTCGGCTAAATCAAAGGGGTGCATGGTCGTGTGGATCCACACAGCCGTGTCATTTTGCCAGAGGAGGAGAGGTGCATGGCCGTGTGTGGCACACGGCGTTGCAACCTTTCCAGAGACTAAGCCTTGCATGGCCATGTGTGGCACACGGCCGTGCAACTTTTCCAGAGAATAAACCTTGAATGGTCGTGTGTGGTACACGGTCGTGCAACTTTTCCCAAAGACTAAGCCTTGTATGGCCGTGTGTGGCACACGATCGTGCGACCCTGGCCGAGAGGGAGAGGGTTGGGGTTGTGTGACTCCACACGGCCGTGTCAAGGCCGTGTGGGGGTCACGCCCTGCACCCAAAAAGGAGTGGTTCTCCCCCTTTGTACTCCTTCTTGACTTATCATTTTATCCCACAACCTTAGGGAGAGTATTGACACTTCAACTACTACCAAACCGCAAATTCATTGTACACCATTCTTAATAGTACTTTTACACTAAGCGGAGATAAGAACATATGTCCATCAGCACCAAAATCTAACATGGTCAAATACTAGCAAATTCCAGGATCGCTTCCCACTGTTCCGTCACCCCTACCATCAAACATTGCTCCTGCTGCCCCTTCTTACTTCAGCTTTCCCTTACCTTTATTTGCAGTATAAGGAAATGCAAACTATAAGCAAAGGCTTAGTAAATACCATCTACTCACAAAACTACGCATTAAGAGAACATGTCTTTCTATTGTAAAACTGCTTGGAAAGAGAACAACAAACATGCACTTGAGAATAGTTCACGCTAAAACATATGCTTTGTAAATATGCACATAATATGTATTTTTAAACGGTTTTAAAATGCTAAACACCAACTTAAACCATGCTAGTGATGTAACGAGAACAGAAATCTTAGCATATTGTAAAGTTCATCAACACTACACTTTATAACTCAAGTTGTCCACTTAATGATGGTTTCACTTTAACAAACCAATAAACTTTGAAACTTTATAATACATACTAGTGAACATAATAGTCAACTTTCTTGGGCCCGGCAATGTACCACTTTGCGCGCATCCTTAATAAGACCCAAGGTAGCTAATCCTGAATCTATTAAGGTACTACTACGCGAACTTATGCCTAGGGGCAATCTAGGAGCCCATCCCAAGGACCTTGGTCCAGTACATGCCACTTCAAAGTAAAATACTTTCTTCTAATATCATTTCCTTTTACTTTGCACTTGCTTGTCATTTCAACAAACACTTGATGTGCACTTTATCCCCTCACACTTATAGGGAAGCACTTTTAGGGCCTTTGAATCTTCTTCTTAGCCCCAAACTAAATGGGAAGCAATTCGATACTCCCTACACATGCTCTTAGTCCCCAAAACTTTAGAGGGCTTCTTACATAATATGATAAACTTCTTCCTTAACATGTCTAAAGCATAACTCAACATAAATCTTCTAAATTATGCATAAAAGATATTACTAAATACTTCTTCGGAGCAACTTATACTGCAAGTGAGAGATACTTACATTCTTTTGCTATTTCTTACTCTTACACTGCTAGGGTTTAGGGAGAACGCCCCCTCTTGTACGCTTTACTCTCCCTCGTTAGCCCTTCTAAGCGTACTCCTTCCTTGGGAGAGATCCTCCTCCTAGATTCTTCCCTCGAAAGGCTTTAAAAACATAAAACCCTAAATTCTGGCCGAACTTGAGCAAGAGGAAGGAGAGAATTCGGCTAGAGAAGAAGAAGAAGATAAAAACTAGGTTTTCATCTTCAACTCCCTTTTATACTATGCGGAAGTTGAAGCATCTCTTCACACAAACTCCATATATAATGAATTGTTTCATATTGCTCATGTGATGCTTTACCACCACCCTAATGGAAACTCTAACCAATCGCATATAAGAGGTCTTGGGTTCAATCCTACCCAAGGCCATTTTTAAATCTATTTTTATTTCTTTTTCTCTTATTCTAGTTCTTTTTGCCTTTTTGAACAGAGAGAAAATTTACAGGTGCAACAGATAGTGTAGACGTATACAAATCCAAACATTTGTAAGAGGAGATTTACCCATTAATTTTATTATCTTGTCAACTTGACAAATAAAATTACCTCAAACACCGTGAATTTTGTATGCCATGATAGTGTGGATGTATACAAAATCTCAACATTTGTAAGAGGGGGTTTTAATTTTATTATCTTGTTAATTTATCTTTATGACAAATTAATTAATAGTTGGTTTTCTTCGGTCACGCAAATAATAGCAGTGACTCCGATGGGGAGGATACTATTAAGTGTGCCTAATTGTATACCATTACTTGATACTTAGTCCATTAAGTAAGATTGTGCCCCTTCCGATAGGGAAGATCACACGCTCCTAGTTAATTTCCTATAATCATCCAAATGGAAGTTTGATCTAGTGATCCGCAAACAAACTCATCCGATATGGAGGAAGGCACTCAGAGCCAACGCGCAAGTTTGTCGCATCACTTACAAACCAGTAATGGAGACCATGGAATTCATATACTAATCCCTCTCCCACTTAGTTATTTATGGTGAGAAATTTTAACCTATGCTAGCATACATCACATGCACATCACAGTAAATAAAAGCAATAAATGTGAAAATTAATTTTCCAACTATTATGGCTTCTTCCATCACTGTTCTTCGTGTGTTCCAACCCTGGCTACTGCCATCTTTAGCCACCGTCATCGGGTCCATGTGTCGGATCCATTGAGCTTCCTTTTCTGCTGCGCCTCTAGTCCTCCGATAGCACCACGCCTCGCAAGGATACGATCCACGACAAAAATAGAATTTTTACATATGTCGATCCTATATTCCATAAAGGAATATACATGCAATCTAGATCGAAACAAAAATGTAAAATTCTAATAACTAATACAGCTCCTGCTGTATTTAATTTTACAATCATGCACACACAATAAAATGCCCTTGACATGTCCAAGGGTCCAATCACACACAATATCTATATGTCATAATAGTTGGAGCCTGCAACCACAAAGTTAGCACATCCTACTATTATCCTGCCTAAATTATGTATGACATGTGCATAATCTATTTAAAAACCAAAACACACAGAGGCAAACCCTAGCTCTGATACCAATTGTTGGTTGGTCCTAGGAAGATCGAATCGGCTCCACTGTATAAAAATTTGTACAAGTGTCGAATCTTTTCCTAAACAACCTATTGTGTTCTTTAGAAATTAAATTAGGAATCGCAAACTGAACTTAACATTATTGATTCCAAATTTAACTTATCTGTTCTTAATGATTTAGACTTGGATCGCAAGCAGAATATAACACTATTGATCCAAATCAACCTATGTTACAAATTCAATTAAATATCTATTTCGGAAATTGGTTCCCAGGACAAACATGGCGAGGCACATGACCTTCTTGGGTATGGGATCATCCACCACTACCTCGACAAAACCTCTTAACGAAATTAAATATTTAATTTCCTAAAATAAAATTAGGTTTAACCAAAAAGAACAATCGAATCACAAATTCGAAAAACAAACAAAAAACACAACTTCGAAACAAATCCGAAACTCTAGAATCATATGCCTCTTGTGTTTGGAATTCATACAAAGAAAAACTAGTATGATGCAGAAAACAATTGCTAATTATACCTTTTTTTATAAGCAAATAGCCTCTTGATCTTCTACCGTATTCCTCTTCTAATCTCGGACGTTGTGTGGGCAACGATCTTCCGAGATGAGAACACCAAGCTCCTTCTTCTCCAAGCTAGATTCGGCCACCACCAAGTCTCCAAGAGATGTAGAGGTTCGGCCACCACCACCAAGCTCCAAGGGATGCTAGAAACAAAGCCTCCTTTTCCTCTCCTTCTTCTCCTAGCTAGAACCGGCCACCAAAGACTCCTTCTTGTGTTGATGCCACCGGCCAAAAGGAGGAAGAGAAAGGGAGAAGAGCTTGCAACAATAGCCGACCACCAAGGAAGAGAGGGAGGGAGAAAAGTATATCGTAGTATTCATGAAGGCACCTCTACCCCCTCTTTTATATTCCTTGGCCTTGGCAAATACGGAAATTTAAATAAAAACGTCCTTAATTCTTTTGCCATGAAAAAGAAAATTTAATTAATTTAAAAAATAATTTCCTTTTCTTCATTAACATGGCCGGCCACCTACAAGCTTCAATTAAGGAAAGTTTTAATAATACAAGAATTAAAACTTCCTAATTTTTTTCAGAAATTTATAAAAAATTTCTCTAATAATTTTTCCCTTCATGGTGGGTTATAAAAGGAAATTTTATAAATTAAAATCTTTCTTTTAAACATGTGGATGATTTCCAAAAAGGAAAGTTATTAAAATCTCTTTTCAATCTACAAATAAGGAAAGACATCAATTCTTTTCTTAATCTTTTGTAGAAACTTATAAAAAGAAATATTTAATTTTTAAACTCTCTTTTAAATCATGAACATGGATACAAAAAAGGAAAGTTTTCTCAAAATTAAAATATATCTTTCAATCTACAAGTAAGGAAAGATTTCAAGTCTTTTCTTAATCTTTTGTAGAAAGCTATAAAATGAAAGATTTTAAATTTTAAACTCTCTTTTAAAACCATGGAATCCACATAAAAAAAAATTAAATAAAATCCCTTTTATATTATATGTGGTTGGCCACACCTAGCTTGGACTCCAAGCTAGGGTTGGCCACTAATCTTGGCTCAATCTTTGGGTCTTGGCCGCCCCTAGCTTAGGCTCCAAGCTAGCTTGGCCAGCCACCAAAGAGTGGGTAAGAAGGTGGGTATAATTCTCTTTATACAAGAGGCTACGATAGGGACCGAGAGGAGGAATTGGTTTTGGTCTCCCGATGAAATTAAGCTTCCCGTGTTCGCCCCGAACACCCAACTTAATTTCATCAATAATAATTCATACCACTAAAGAATTATTATTGAACTACCGCACCAATCCCAAATTATATTTTTGGGCTCCTTTTTATTATGAGTGTGTTAGTCTCCCTGTGTTTAAGATGTCGAATGTCCACTAATTAAATGAGTTACCGACAACTCTCTTTAATTAATATCTTAGTCCAAGAGTAGTACCACTCAACCTTATCGTCATGTCGAACTAAGTCCACCTGCCGGGTTTAACATGACAATCCTTATGAGCTCCTCTTGGGGACATTATCAACCTAGATTACTAGGACACAGTTTCCTTCTATAATCAATAACACACACTATAAGTAATATCATTTCCCAACTTATCGGGCCTTTTGATTTATCAAGCTAAATCTCACCCTTTGATAAGTTAAAGAAATGAATACTAAATATATGTGCTTGTTATTATATTAGGATTAAGAGCACACACTTCCATAATAACTAAGGACTTGTTCTTTTATTAAGTCAGTATAAAAAGAACTTTTCTTAAATGGTCCTGCTCAATACACTTAGAGTATACTAGTGTAATTTATTAGTCAAGATAAACTAATACCTAATTATACTACGACTATTTCAATAGTTTGTTCCTTTCCATCTTAGTCGTGAGCTACTGTTTATAATTTATAAAGAACCGATAACATGATCTCCTGTGTGTGACACCACACACCGTGTTATCTACAATATAAATTAATTGAACGACTACACTCAGTATATATAAATGTAGATACTTGACCAATGTGATTCTTATTTCTAAATAAATGTATATACAAAAGCTAGGCTTTTAGTATACACTCTAACACGAGTTTGACTCGTTTATAATCGAGCCGAGTTCGAGCTTTATTTAACGAATATATTCATGGCTCACGAGCTTATTCAAGCTTTTATCGAGCTTAAACGATCCTAATCAATATAAATTATAAATTTAAATATTTATTAAAAATTAAATTATATATTTAGAGAAAATTATAATATTCTTATTAAAATTTATAGTTTTATTCTAATTAATAAATTTAATATATTTGTCTATATTTTTTATAAGTAGAGTGTAAAATCTATAAATTCAATATCAAAACTATTATTTTTTCATTTAAAAGTTGATTCATGAGTTTACTAACGAACATGTTCACGAGCTAACGAGCTGAGTATTATGAAGCTTGAGCTTGGTTTGTTTATCTTAACGAGCCTCATTAAATGAGCTTTTATCGAATTGAGGTTTGAATAGTTCATGAGCGGCTTGGTTCATTTATACCCCTACTTGGGGCGAGTACTCACCAACCAGAGGCCTCCGGATAATTGATTAAGTGGACCACTGAGTTAAGCAAATACGACATCCAATACTAACCAAGGATTGCTATCAAGCTTCAAGCCTTGGCCAACTTTCTTACGAAGGTACCAGGGCAAATGAGTGAAGGCACCTAGAGAATTTATGTGGATGGCTCTTCCAACCAACAAGGAAGTGGAGTGGGGATTCTATTAATATCTCCTCAAGAGGAAGCACTATCTCTTTCTATCAAGCTAGATTTTCGAGCCTCCAACAATGAGGCCGAGTATAAAGCTTTATTGTCGGGACTTCAAGCTGCGAAACAAGTAGGAGCTTCTCGAGTCATAGTCCACTCAGACTCCCAATTAGTGGGTCAACAAATATCTGGGAATTTTGAGATCAGAAGTGAAAAGTTACAAGGTTATGCCGAGGCTTTTGAAAAACTCTGAGCATATTTTCAAGAGATCAGTCTTCAAAAAATATCTAGAGCGAAAAATCAGAAGGCAATTGAGTTGGGTAAGTTAGCCAACATATTGTCAAGTTAGATAACTGAAGACTGCATATCTCAAGTATTGTTAATCTCTCAGGCTAGCCAAATCACAAATCTAGATATGTCACCTTATTGGAGGGTGTCCATTAGGGTTTACTTAGAGCAAGGAATTCTCCCTTCAAACTCGGCACATGCCCGATTGATTAAAATTAGGGTGCCTCGATTCACTCTTATTAGGGGTGCATTGTATAAACGACCCTTTTCCCGGCCCCTTCTTAAATGCTTGGGTCAAGAGGATGCTGACTATGTCATGCGGGAGATTCACGAAGGCATCTGCGGCAATCATGCAGGAGGAAGAACATTGACACAGAAAGTATTGCTTATAGGGTATTTCTGGCTAACTCTACATACGAACGCAACTCGATTTGTTGCTACTTATCCCCACTATCAAAAGCATCAAAACATGTCTCATTGCCCCCTACAGACTTCTTAAAAACTTCCATAGTAGCCTGCCTCTTTGATCAGTGGGGTATAGATATCATAGATCTTTTCCCCATCGGTAGACAACAAAAGAAGTTCCTATTGGTGGCCATTGATTACTTTTCCAAATGGGTGGAAATTGTGCCTCTAGCTCATATAACGGAGCAAGAGGTTATGAAATTCTTATAGTAAAATATTCTTTTCCTATTTGGCTTACCACACAAGTTAGTTTCAAATAATCATTGACAATTTAAGGGTCGACGACTAAAGGAGTGGTGTGTCTTGGAATTCAACAGACATTCACTTCGGTAGCTTATCCACGGAGAAATGGACAAGTGGAAGTTATTAATCGAGAGATAATCAGAGGGTTGAAGATCAAGTTAAATCATGTTAGAGGTAGCTAGGTAGACGAGTTACCTAGTATACTATGGGTCTATCAGACAACCCCTCGAGAGAGCACCGAAATGACTCCGTTCCATCTTGTCTATGGTGGTGAGGCGATCATGATAGTGGAAGTTAATGATGAATCTGTTAGAAGAAGTGCTTAAGGACAAGACAATGATGAGTTACGTCTTTTAGACTTAGATCTGATTTCATAAACAAGGGCGAAAACTACTACTCGACTCATTGATATCGGCAAAGGATGCATCTTAATTATAACAAGCATGTAATACCTCAGTCCTTCCAAGTTGGAGATGTTGGTGCAATATTCCTAGGTCAAGGTTGACCTGGTTGACTAAGCTTGAGTTGGCTCAAGCTTGAGTCTTGATGTTTGGATTTCGATGTTTGACAATACATGGAGATTACATATGTAATCATTCGATTGAGGAGATTCTTGATACAATCCCCCTCTGGTCAAGGACTAACAGTTAGATGTGAAGAAGAGTCAAGTAGGTCAAAGGGTTGACCGGATACTTGATTGGGAAAGTTCTAACTGGAGGTTAGCCAGGTGAAAGACCTAATAAGTGAAGCTAGGCAGGTGAGAGTCCCTGTGAGTAAAGCTGGGCAGTGGAAAAATCCTAGTGAGCGAAGCTAGGTGAAAATCCTAGTGAGTGAAACTAGGAGAAAGTCCTAGTAAGTGAAGCCAGGCAAATGGAAAGTCGTAGTGAGTGAAGCTAGGTAGAAGGAAAGACCTGGTGAGTGAAGCCAGATACGTGGAAATCCAGGTGGGTCAAGGTTGACCGGATACCTGATGTTGGAAAGCCCAAATAGGTCAAAGGATTGACCGAATACTTGGCACGAGGAAATCCAGATGGGTCAAGAGTGACTGGATACCTGTTGGAAGTCCAAGTGGGTCATGGAGAACCAGACACTTGGCATGAGACAGTAAGTCCAAGTGGGTCAAGGTTGACCGAACACTTAGCACAAAGGGAGAAGTCCAAGTGGGTCAAAGGATTGACCAAACACTTGGTGAAAAAGTCCCATCAGGTCAAGGTTGATCGGATGCTAAGTACGAGGAGTTCCAACAGGTCACAGTTAACCAGATGTTGGATTTGGGGACCTTAGACTTGGTTTAAGCAAGTCAAAGGGAAGTCAATCGAACAACCGATCGATTGAACTGTGGTTCAATCGATCGGTCAATCGATTGAAGATGCACCACGAGTGAAGGTTGGCCCAATCGATCGAGTGATCGATTGGGAAGAGAAATCGTGACCACAGAAGCTTCCTTAATCGATCAGCCGATTGATTGGGCACCTCTAATCGATTAGTAGATTGATTGGGGGCTAGAACTATAAACGACCACCCTTCTTACTACTACTACTACTCTCTAAGGGTATCTGTTACTTAACTACTGACTCTACTTAACCGGTATGATCGAAACTACGAGGAGTCCTTATCGAAAAATTTCGACAGAGTCTTCCCTGTACCGGTGACCATAAACTGAGATACATAAATATATACATCAGCCATAGGCGACTGGAACATGTATCAAACACTCATGCAGTTTAATAAGTGTCAAACACTAAAATAACAACTTATTACACAGAGACTCATCACAGCATGTAATCCAAGACACAAATAAACTCAATAAAACAAGGAATAAAAATACAATCTCAAATGACATAAACCATAAAGTACAACTCAACTATTTCTTATCCACTAAACATGAAAACTCAAAACTTCCCAGATCTCTCCATAGTCCTAGCATCACACACCCCTCATGCATCCTCCTTGTCGCCTTCCCCTTTATACTTTAGCTTTTCCTTTATTTGCAGTAGGAGGAAAATAAATCTATAAGCGAAACGCTTAGTAAGTACTAAACTATCTCACACAAACTCGAACGTGCATAAGATACAAAGGATGCTAAAACTGAAATGCTAAAAAGAAAAGCTACACATGCTCATCTAACAGCAAAGCACTAAATAATCTGCATACTCATGATATACAAGAATAAATCTGCATGCTGGAAATAAAGCTAATCATGCTCAATAAACTCATAAGGAAAGCAAATGAAAACCAATACTGTATGCTTAGAATTATAAGAGTTAAACTTTGCTAGTTCTAAACATAGGTGATACTTGTTTCATTTACTTCTAGTCTTATACTTGAAATTAATATTTAACTTTCTTCTTCTTTTTTTCTTGGGCCCAGGCTTAGTACCAAATGCGCGCTCTCTAATAGAGACTGAGGTAGCGAGCCTTCAGTCCTATGAGGGTAAAGACCTTGGTCTTACCAGGGTCAAGACCTTGGAATTGGTCACCTGGAATTGTTTAACGACAACCTTGGAAGTCGGGTACTAGCCTCTTGCTTTAAATTACTTGTTATCTTTTCTAACTAGACCTTGGTCTTTTCTCACTTATAGCTACTCATTATAGCAAGGAAAGTCTAAACTAAATGCTATGTATATAGGTATATGCTACAATATGTTCATGCACATCTTAAAGCAAAGGGAAAACAAAATCAGCATACTACTATATGCTATAATTTGTTCATGCATATCTTAAAGCAAAGGGAAAACAAAATCAGCATACTACTATATGCTATAATCTGTTCTTGCACATTTTAAAGCAAAAGGGAAAACAAATCAGCATACTACACTTATAAAAAAAAAAATCTGCATTTAAGCTATAAGAAATCTGCATGCCATACTAAACTGAAGTGCCTAAAAATAACATGGTATAACACTTAAAACCTCATGATCAAGAAAACCAAAAAACTAACACTACATACTGTAAATAAAGGTTGTTCTTGCCTTTTTGAGTAGCAAGGAAAATGCTAAACCCATTCTAACTAAATAAAGGGTTGTTCTTGCCCTTTTGAGTAGCAAGGAAAATGCTAAACCCATTCTAACTAAATAAAGGGTTGTTCTTACTCTTCATATACTGAAATTTGGGATCCTATCTTGACCTTGTACTTGCTTTGCTTAGAACTTCTCATAGACCCTTAAACAAATTAAATGGAGCACTTTACCATCCTTTCTACCTACAAATTCTAAGGTTTCCTAGCACAACCATGCTCCTTAGGCTATGCTGCAAAGAATAAAACAACTTAAATATGTTGTGAAAGCAAAGCTAAGCATGCTGTGGAGATCAAGCTGTGAAAGTAAATCAAATACAACTACTAGGTCATGCAGTGGGAATCGAGCTAAGCATACTGGGAAGATCAAAGGATTACTACTACTTGAGCATACCATGAAACTAAAGGGATTACGTCTACTTGAGCAGGCTGTGGAAAAAAAAAACAAGCAAATAGAATCCTGAAACAAACCTTAACCTCCAACTGGATTCAGCCGCACTCAAGCATCCCACAACCACCCGGATTTTAAGGTTTGCACAGAGCAATCATTTCATAGAAAAAAAATGCATAACAACCCGAAACTAAACCACATGCTCAGGAAAAACCTACGCGGATTTTAGGGTTTCAGGCAACACCAAGTCTTTACAGTAGCAAAGAATGCAAAGAAGTAAAACCGAATCCGACAGCTACTCCTACTGCAGGTGAGTAGTAACTTACCACTTGTTCTTTCACTTACAACCGACGGAATGGGTTCTAGGGTTCGGAGAAGGTGAAGATCTCGGCGGCTTCTTGGTGTTTCCGAGCTCCCCTCGTCGCACTACAACAAAAACCTTCATAGACATCGGTTTTCCATCGGTGTCTATTTCATTTTCGACCGATGTCTATGAAGCCGATGTTAAAAGTCTGCTATTTTAGACATCGGGTTAAAACCGATGTAGTATCACTTAACGACACCGGTCTTCGAATCGGTTATTAACCGGTGTAGTATCACTTAACGACACCGTTTCATCAACGGTGTAAAACCGATGTAATATTGTATGTTAATAACACCAGTTTTGGTAGCGGTAAATGACCGATGTAATATTAGTTAATAACATCGATTTTGCAGCGGTGGAAAACCGATGTATTATGTATATTTTTTTACAGCACAAATTTGATTTCCGAAATAATGAAAAACCGACAATAACAAAAAAAAATACACAAATATTCACAAATTATACAAATATTCTTCATTCAATAATATCCATAAAATACACAAATATTCACAAATTATATAAATAATCTTCTTACAACAATATTCATAAAATACCCAAACATTCTTTTTACATCAAAAGCTAGCTAATAGATATCAAAATCAAGGTAGAACATTCTTTTAACACATCAAGGTAGAACCGCACTTCAAATGTAATCTAGCATGCATTCATCCCACTCGAACCGCACTTCGTCAATTTCAACTCTGGAGTACTTGAGATTTGTAAACTGTAAAAACACATAAATCCATCATATGTCAAATAACTAAAACAAATGTGTACATGTATCAAATAAAATAGAATATTGAGTTTTTAAAGGATGTTGTCGAAGATAACGAATATAACATAGAATCTAAAACTTTCATATATGACACTTAGTATATGCTGCTTAGAATATAACATAGATAATTTGCTCCTTCTAATTCAAGTGTACAGATTGATAAGAACCGACAGCATCATACAACAAATTACTAGGCATGATAATGGTTGAACGAAGAAATATGACTACACAACAAATCCAGTGAAGGAAGCATAGAAGAACAAAGCTACCTCTGATGAAGAGATCTACTATTTATTGTACTACCTCTGATGTCATCTTGGTATCCTGAATATCTTGCACTAAGCCCTCTATTTTCTGTGATTTCTGCTACCAACCAGAAGAACTTCATTGTGATTTGTAAGCCCCCTAGTTGCTATTGTTAGAACTTCTCGAGATGCAGAGAAGAAGATCATTGGATATCTTTTGTTTTATGTTTACATAGAATATATTTACAGATAAACTTTATAGTGGATTATCTTTTTATCTACTATAAAATCAATCATTAGATTACATCTTAAATGAATCATCTATACTAAGTCAACTTTATAATGAAATTCGGCCCCGTGGTAGTGTAAAAAACATGTAACGTGATATGTATTTTTAGCAGAATGTAGCATGGCTGTAATCACATGTCCATATTGCTGAGAAATGCTAACTGACAGTGTCCACTGTCCACTAACAAGTAACTTAGCTAATATCTTCAAGGAAATATATTCACATGTTAAAGCAATTTTCAAGGCTGTAAATGAACAGAATGTTTGTGAACAAGCTAGATACTCAGCCTGACAAGTGTTCATTTGTGTTCATTCAGCATGAAAAAAAAACATATATAAAATAAACAAGCTTAAATGCTTGAACATTTGTTGTAAGTTCAATAACATAAATGGGCATGCTTTAAAGCTAGTAGTCTGGCTTTCTCTAAGGTTTGTTTATGATCCTTTTTCTTTAGTTTTGCTATTTAAATGTATGTAGAATATAATACATTTATATATTTCTGATAGTATTTGTGTATGTTGTTATTTTAAAGTTTAAATTATCTAGAAAATGTGAAAATTGAGTAATTGATACAAGTCTCAGTTATTGGATCAAGTAAAATGTTTTCTCTAGTTGCTCTCAGTAACATCTTGGGGTTGGTTCGACAATACACTAGTTTGTTTTCTAATAAACAAGCTTGAACATCGGTGTAGCTCATTTACAACCCTAGCAATTTCAATTGTAATTGTAATTTGTGAATATTGCTTTGACAACTAGGAAATATTGATATGATCAGCTCACCAGTGAAGTATGCAAATGTGAAAATTTTGAAATTAGCTTCCTAATTACCGATAGTCTTTTTTGACAACCTGCAGCTTTATCAATGATATTTTATGTACTTCATGCATGAAGAGAAGTTTCATTAAGAAACAAAAATAAAGTATCCGTACAGTTGTCATCAAACATTTCTAAGGCTTACCAATCCATGTATATGTTGCCAAGGCTTGACAATGCTTGTGGATGGTTAGGTTGTAAAGTAAAGGCTGACTTGGGAAAAATTATTAAAATGAAGTTATTCAACAAGGAAAAAAAACTTAAGAGAATAAAAATATCCAAATTAAAAAGTCACCCTATAATGTCCAGCGTCTTTGAGAGCATTCCCCTTTTAATGTGCAAGAAAGTCGATCATTAACTAACCTGGCTTACCATCAAGAAGGATACCACATTTTGACATATTAGACCATTATCAACTTACCAGATTATAAGGAATATGTTTATGATTAAAAAAAAAAAGAAGTATGAGCAATTCTGAATCCTGAAGATATTTTGTTATGGAACTAACAGTAACGATTGTGTTTAGTTCAAGCTAATCTTTATAAATTAGCAATACCATGTCAGAAAATAATGAAGAATCAATACTCACATAAAAACTTTGAATATGTGAATCATGAAAGATCATGAAAGGCTGTCTTGCTTTGCAACTCCCTGTTCAGTTTCTGCAATTAAGAAATCATAGCTCGTTAGATAGAAAATGTATCTGAAGAAATACAAAAAGTGTATTAATTAATAGACAATAAGTATCTTATTAGCATAAAGTGATAGAACTAATAAAGAATAGATTTATTCATGGAAAGCTTACAGTAGACATAAATGTAACTTATTTGTAGAAAGTGGTAGAACAAATAATGAAGTGTGCAAAATGGATTTATTGATAGAAAGCTTACCAGCCCAAAATGGTGGAACTCCACACAGTAAGATATAGAGTATAACTCCAGCACTCCATATATCAATTTCTGGTCCATAATTCCATTTTAAAACTTTTGGAGCCATGTAATAAGGGCTTCCAACTATCTCAGAAAATCTTTCACCTAGAATTGGGGTAAAAAGAGAAAAAAAAATAAGTAGAGCACGCCCTTATAGTAAAACTAAACTTCAAGTTATGTTATTGAATGGAAGTAATCATTAATGAGACTCAACAAAAATGAAGATCATTAATATGCATTCATATGGTAACTAATCATTCTAACTTCATTAACTAGGAGAACTTTAAGACTAAAATAAATAGATGAATACAGTAAAAATAAAACTCTCCCTCAACTCCACTGAACAAAAATTGCTTCTTGTTCAAGCAGTGTCATTGCCAATAGTTCACTCCATTCATAACATTATGAACTTAATCTTCTCATTCCAGACACTCAGAGATCAAAATATTCAAATTAGACATGAAAACAATCTCAATAAGTGCATTGCCAATAGTTCTTAAAATATTACCAAGGAGGAGAAAATAAGGAAAACATTCTTACAAAGTGTTCTTTTGTTTTAGCAAACTAACTTAGCGAAATGCAAGGAGCAAAATGTTAAGTAAACAATGAATTGTGAGATAAATTCTTTCCTTAGAACAACATTAACGGCAATACACGAACTATTTTAGAAGACAACACTAGCATAGATAGTTCCACGGTTGCACCACATTGTTAGCAACACAAAACAATCAGATAAAGACAGTATCAGTGGAAGAAATGTTATGTTAATTATCTATTCTGAACCTAATCACAGGATTAAATCAATGTGCCCACATCCGTACCTACACAGAAACTTCAACTGGTCCAAGCTTTTCTAATTAGAAAGAAGACACTTCATCAAAGGGGGAAAAAAATCAGCAAGCAGTAGAAGATGAGGATGATTTGGACCTGCGAAGTTCAAAGTGGCGAGGGTCTTCTGGTAGGACTTCGTGCAGTACAAGCAACCATACACCATGGGACCTAAACTGATAGATGATGATCATTCTTTGTCAATGAAATACGCAGCGAAATCAAGTGATCATAGTGGGAAAGACGGGAGGAAATGGGGGATGAAGGAGAAAATAAGTGTACCCAAAATGGCGCCTCTTCCGGCTTCATCAATGTCTATTATGTAGGGCTTCGCAGTCCATCTCAGAAGGGAGGAGCAGGAGAAGACATCCTCCCTTCTCCGCCCAAGTTGCTGCCAATTCCAACACAAGGAACTGAGGAAGGAACTCACGGATCATGAAGACATCCTCAACAATGGTCTTCATGACCACAGCTGCCGCGCGCTCTGAGTAGTGGCCCCTCGCCACAATGCGGTCAAAGAGCTCCCCACCCTCACACAGCTCCATGAACAAATGCACGACTCCGTCGTCCTCGCACGGTGACGTTATTAGTAACAAGAAGAATACAGGCAATCAACTATGGTTTCCAAGACACATCCACTCAGTTCCACATCCACAGCTTAATTCCTAATGAACTTTCTGAACTTATTCTGCATGTAGAATTTTACAGGTGACGTTAGCTGCTAAATACAAATCTCCTAAACATATTCAAAAATGGTAATGGTTTAAGGAAGGAAGGACATCAAGTATAATCCCCAGTTGCATCAAGTCACAAGGCTTGCCAAGAGAGTAGTTTGGGACAAACCAGTCCCTTGTAAGAAGCTAATAGTGCTAGACACCGGTGAAAGAAAGCAAAATATCAATATCAAAAGCCATGTAGTGAACTGGGCATCAATAAGCGAGGACAATTCTAACTTTGCACATTCTCATTTGTATCTCATCACTTACCAATAATGTTGGCAAGTCAATTATTGAAACCCTACTCCAGAAACTATCATGCACATTCTCATTTTTATCTCCGACCTCGCGGCGGAGAGGTCGCATTGACAGGATTTTCCAGAACAGTACGGCAGGAGGGGAGAGAGGTGATTCTGCTTCTCTCGGATTCTCCCGGGTTCGGAGAGGGAGGCGCCGGCGCTTCTGCTAGGGCTCGCGGAGAGGGTCGTGGCTCGTGGCGAGGAAGGTGTCTGGCCGCTGCTGCTTGGGCTTGCGGTGAGGAGACTGCTCGCGGAGAGGAAGGTGGCTCGCGAAGAGGAATAGGGTTCACGGAGAGCTCCAGCTCGCGGATGCTCGCGGCGAGGAAGGTGCGGTGGCTCACAGCGAGGAAGGTGGCTGGTCGCGAAGAGGAGCTCGCTCGTGGAGAGGGCGGTGGCTCGCGGAGAGGAGCTCGCTCGCGGAGAGGAAGGTGGCTAGGGCTCGCGGAGAGGAGCTCGCTCGCGGGCGGTGCTTTTTTTGATGCGACGCGGCTTTTTTTTTTCTTCTTCCGCGGACTGGACCAACAAAAAAAACAAGCGAGACTGCGAGCAACGTGGCCGAGGTTTCACAACGCGGACGGAGAAGCAAGGGCGTCGATCTAGGAAGGAGAAGAGGCAGATGAGGTTGAGAGAGATGGTCGGAGGTTTAGGTTTAGGTTTAGACGAGAGAGATGGTCGCGTGAGGAAGGGGCGCGATATAGATTTAGGTTTGGAGGGAATGCAAATTTTGGCTGTGGGAATATTAAAATATTTTATTTTGGTTCATTAACACCGGATTTTAAAAACCGCAGTTAAAATCGGTGTCTATTAACGAAAAAAAAAGGCGTTCATAGACATCGCCTAAAAAACCGATGTCTATAAGCTAAAATCCGCGCTCATAGACACCGGTTTTTGAAAAAACTGATGTAAAATACTCAAAGACATCGGTTTTTGCTTAAAACCATTGTTGTTCCACTGATGTCTATGAGGGTTTTTGTTGTAGTGTCGAGGTGGTCACGCACGGGTGAAGACCGGCCGGAAAAAGCCCTTCGCCTGCGCCGGAGACCAAGCCCTAACGCGCTGCTGCGTTTTCGCCCGAGAAGAGAACGCCGACGCACGGGGAGAGGAGAGGAGAGAAAATTTTTGGAAAAAGAAAAACCTAATTCTCTTCTTATAACTAGGGTTTTCATTAAACCAACTACTACTTATATACCATTCGTTCTTTCCTTAATTAGCATAACCCGCTTGCACACTTGGTCAACCACGTTTTGACCGAAACCCCTGATCGCGGGTTCGATCCCTCTTCCGCCTCTTTTATTTCAATTTATTTCCTATTCCTTACTGCTTAAATACATTTCGTTCCATATTCATTCACAAAACAATTGCGGAACAGTTGGCTGGCTGGATTCGGTTAAGGCTCGGTTCAGGTCCGAGGTCCATGGTTCGAATTTCGGCTTCAACATTATTTTGTCAAAACTTCTTTCGTTTAGTAAAAATATCAAACGACCTCCAAAAATTACATAAAAATACTCTAAAAATCTCTAGAATATTTTAAAAGCATTTCCAAATATTTTTAAAGACATTTAGAACTCGAAATAGGGAAAATTGGGTCGTTACAATCCCCCATACCTTATAAAAAGTTCGTCCTCGAACTTAGAATAGTTCCGGATATTTCTGTCTCATACTGTCCTCATGTTCCCAAGTGACTTCCTCGTGCTTCTGGTTCTGCCAGATGACCTTCACTAGTGGTACTTCTTTATTCCTTAGTCTCTTAACTTCTCTGTCCACTATCTGTGTAGGTCTGCTCTCATAGCTAAGATCCTCTTGAATCTGCACTGACTGAGGTTCAATCACTTGGCTTCATGGAGACACTTCTTTAGCATGGAGACATGAAATACATTATGTATTGCTGACATGTCCTGTGGTAAGTCCAGCTTGTAAGCTACTTTCCCAATCCTTTCTGTGATCAGGTAAGGTCCTACATAGCGAGAACTTAATTTGCCCTTCTTGCCAAATCTCATCACTCCCTTCACAGGAGCGACCTTGAGAAAAACTGAATCTCCTACTTGGAATTCCAGTGGCCTACGGCGTGTGTCAGCATAACTCTTCTGTCTACTCTGGGCAGTCTCAATCCTCTGTCTGATCTTCTGGATAGCCTGAGTGGTCTCATCTATCATCTCTGTCTCGATGCCCAGCTCTACTTTCATTTCTTTTCTTTCTCCTGCTTCTTGCCAGCAAATGAGTGATCTGCACTTCCTGCCATACAACGCTTCATATGGTGCCATCTTGATGGTGGCCTGATAACTATTGTTGTAGGCAAACTTAGCTAAGCATAGATACTTGCACCAACTTCCCTTGAAATCTAGTGCACAAGCTCTAAGCATATCTTCCAGAATCTGATTTACTCGCTCTGTCTGTCCATCAGTCTGAGGATGGAAGGCTGTGCTGAACTTGAGTTTGGTGCCTAGTGCATTCTGAACACACTCCCAAAAGTGAGAGGTGAAGCGCCCATCTCTATCAGAAACAATAGATTTAGAAACTCCGTGAAGTCTGATCACCTCCTTAACATATAGCTGTGCCAACTGCTCTATAGAGTGAGACACCTTGATGGCTAGAAAATGAGCAGACTTTGTTAATCTGTCCACTATCACCCATATCGCATCATATCCATTTGTGGTTCTTGGGAGACCTGTTATGAAGTCCATGGATATATCTTCCCACTTCCACTCTGGTATTGGGAGAGGTTGTAACATTCCTCCTGGTCTCTGGTGTTCTGCTTTAACCCTCTGGCATGTCAGGCAGGTATTGACATATTTAGCAACGTCTCTTTTGAGTCCAGACCACCAGAACCTCTGCTTCACGTCTTGGTACATCTTGGTGGAACCAGGATGCATGGAGTAAAGAGTACTATGAGCTTCCTCCAGGATTTCCTTTCTCAGTTCTTCATCATTGGGGACACAAAGGCGGTTCCCCTGATAGAGGATTCCACTATCTGATACTCGAAACTCTGAATTTCCTTCTTCTTGTATCCCTTGCTTGATCTTTTGGATATTTGGATCTTCACTTTGCTTTCTCTGTATATCCTCAAGCAGGGTTGACTCTAAGGTCAATGCAGAAATTTACCCATACATAATTTCAACTCTAAAGTCTGACAACTCTTTCTGCAGTTGTAGGGCTATTGATGACAAAGACATCAGGGATGCACTGGATTTTCTGCTTAGTGCATCTACCACTTTATTAGCTTTGCCTGGGTGGTAGAGGATTTCAAAGTCATAGTCTTTGACCAACTCTAGCCACCTGTGTTGTCTCATGTTTAAGTCCTTCTGGGTAACGAAATACTTTAAACTCTGATGGTCTGTGAAGATTCTGCACTGGACTCCATATAAGTAATGTCGCCAGAGTTTCAGTGCAAAGACCATAGCTGCCAGCTCAAGATCATGAGTGGGGTAATTCTTCTCATAATCTTTGAGTTGTCTGAAAGCATAAGCTATAACTTTTCCTTCTTGCATGAGAACAGCTCCTACACCCATCTTGGAGGCATCAGTGTAGATATCAAAACTCTTGTCACTAGCTGGAACAGTCAGAATGGGAGCACTGGTCAGTCTCTTCTTCAGCTCTTGGAAACTCTGCTCACATTTGTCTGACCACTCAAACATTTTGTTTTTTTCTAGTCAGGGCTGTAAGTGGAGAGGCTATCCTGGAAAAGTCCTCCACAAATTTTCTGTAGTACCCAGCTAAACCAAGGAAGCTTCTGATCTCCCTGGCGTTCTTGGGTCTACTCCAGTTGTTGACCGCTTCTATTTTGGCTGGATCCACTTGGATACCTTCTTTAGAAATTATATGACCTAGAAACGCCACCTGATCTAACCAGAACTTGCACTTTGAGAATTTAGCATACAGCTGCTTTTGCTGAAGGGTCTGCAATACTATCCTCAAGTGCATGTCATGCTCCTCTGGGGTTCTTGAATAGACTAGAATGTCGTCGATGAATACGATGACAAATTTGTCAAGGTATTCTCTGAACACTCTGTTCATTAAGTCCATGAAGACCGTTGGTGCATTAGTCACACCAAAAGACATGACTACAAACTCATAGTGTCCGTATCTGGTCCTAAAAGTCGTTCTGGATATATCCCTTTCTTTCACTTTCAGCTGATGGTACACAGAGCGCAGGTCTATCTTTGAGAATATTGTTGCCCCTCCCAACTGATCAAATAAGTCGTCGATCCTGGGAAGGGGGTACTTGTTCTTGATTGCCACTTGATTCAGAGCTCTATAATCTATACACATCCGCATAGATCCGTCCTTCTTCTTGACAAATAACACAGGAGCTCCCCAAGGTGAGTGACTAGGGCGGATGAAGTCTTTGTCAAGTAGCTCCTGAAGTTGCTCTTACAACTCTTTCAGCTCTGCTGGAGACATGCGATTCGGAGCTTTTGAAATTGGACCGGTACCAGGAATCAATTCAATCTCAAACTCCACTTCTCTGTTGGGAGGCAGTCTAGGTAGCTCTTCTGGAAATACTTCTGGATACTCCCATACTACCCGAACATCCTTCTGCTTGAGTCCTTTCTATTCTTCTGCATTTACTATGTATGCAAGAAAACTAGCACACCCTTTAGCTAACATCTGGTGAGCTGCTAGAGAAGAGAGAAGTTTCTGGGTCTTCTTCCTTGGCACTCCCGTGAATTCAAAAGGTGGTTCACCCTCTGGACTGAAGATTACTTTCCTTCTGCGGCACTATACTTGCTGAGGAAATCCATACCCAAAATGATATCGAAATCTTGCATGGCGAGGACTACCAGGCTAACATATAGTTCTCGATCTACAATTCTGACCGGTACAGCTCGAAGGTAGGGTTGTCAGGAACTTGGAGTTCATGCTTTCTGTAGGTACCTGTAATTTACTGGCAAAGGGTACTGATATGAAAGAATGGGTCGCCCCAGTATCAAATAGTACAGTAGCTAAATGCTAAAAAATAACTACTTGACCTGTTACAACCGTGGAGGCACTAGAAGCTTCCTCTTTGGTGAGGGAGAATACTTTGGCACTATCAAAGGCTGGAACTGGTGGAGCTTCCAACCTTCCCTGACTGATATAGGGTCCCTCTAGTGCTGCTTCCATGTGATATAACTATGCAGGCTTGCCTCCATATTGTACTGGTTGTGGCTGAGGTGCTTTGAGCTTGTTAGGACATTCTTTAGCCATGTGTCCTTCCTGACCACAGGAATAACATCCAGTCTTACCCAAAAGACAAGCTCCTGGATGTGTTCTCCCACATTTGGGACAGGAAGGGAACTTGGTCTGCTTGTTTGCTGGTCCTCCCTTCTGGTTACTTCCTGAGTTCCACTGCTTTCTTTTACTACCCTTGCCCTTCTAGTTCTGTTTACTCGACTAGGATTTCTGGCTCCCCGCTGTCTTGTCCTCTATCTTCACTGGCTTGTGCTGCGCTCGTTGTGCTTTGATGTCGTTCAGGTAGTGCTCAGCAATTAATGCCCTACTGATCAACTCTTCACCAGTCTAGGGCCGGTGAGCTCCACTGCTCACATTCAGTGCTATCTGTGGTCTCAGCATTCTGAGCATCAGTTTGACTCGCTCCTTCTCTGTACTTACTAGCTCTGGGCAGAGACGAGCTAGTCTGTTGAACTTCTTGACTGCTTCTTCCACTGTTAGGTCACCTTGTTTGAACTCTATAAATTCCTCATAGTGCTTGTTGGTGATCTGTAGGTGGAAGTACTCTTCATAAAACTCTGACTGCTCATCTGATTGGCTGCCCTCTTGGTCTTTATCCTCTCCCACCACATACGAGCATCTCCTGACAGGCAGAAAGAGGCGCACTTGACCTTCTCGACTTCTGGCCAGTCAAGAAGATCCATTGTGCTCTCCAATGTTTTGAACCAAGTCTGGGCATCCCAGGGCTCAGTAGTGCCTGAGAAGCTCTTTGGTTTCAGTTTCAGCCACTGTATGAGGTAAGTTTCTTGTCTCTGAGATGCTGTGACGACTCCCAGGGTAGCTGCTGGAACCTCGGTTACCCCTGGAGTCTCCACAATTACTGTTGGAGGAGTGGGAGGAACAAGTTGCTGATTTGCCATCAGATTGGCAATCACTTGTTGCTGCTCTGCTACCTGTTTCTGGAGTTGAGCAACAACTTAAAAGAGATTGGGCTCAATTGCTCTGGGCACTTCGTTCTCCTGAGCTGGTTCCTCAGTACGGGGGTGTCCTCTTCTTGCCATCTAATTATGCAAGGAAAAAGGCTTGATATCTTCTCTATCCTTTCTAAACAAACATATGTATGAATAAAGAAATACAAACTTCTATCTTACTAAAGCGCATATATATAAGTTATTACTCTCTACTGCAATTAGTAAAGAAAGCATAAAAGGAAAAACTTAAATACTTTCTTACTTGAAGACGGCAAGGTTGATGCCGATGTGTGTGTGATGCTGGAGAATGGGAACTGCTCTGAAACCAACTGTAAACGACCACCCTTCTTACTACTACTACTACTCTCTAAGGGTATCCGTTACTTAACTACTGACTCTACTTAACCGGTATGATCGAAACTACGAGAAGTCCTTACCGAAAAATTTTGGCAGAGTCTCCCCTGTACCGATGACCATAAACTGAGATACATAAATATATACATCAGCCACAAGCGACTAGAACATGTATCAAACACTCATGCAGTTTAATAAGTGTCAAACACTAAAATAACTACTTATTACACAGAGACTCATCACAGCATGCAATCTAAGACACAAATAAACTCAATAAAATAAGGAATAAAAATACAATCTCAAATGACATAAACTATAAAGTACAACTCAACTATTTCTTATCCACTAAACATGAAAACTCAAAACTTTCCAGATCTCTCCATAGTCCTGGCATCACACACCCCTCATGCATCCTCCTTGTCGCCTTCCCCTTTATACTTTAGCTTTTCCTTTATCTGCAATAGGAGGAAAATAAATCTATAAGCGAAACGCTTAGTAAGTACTAAACTATCTTATAAAAACTCGAACGTGCATAAGATACAAAGGATGCTAAAACTGAAATGCTAAAAAGAAAAGATACACATGCTCATCTAACAACAAAGCACTAAATAATCTGCATACTCATGATATACAAGAATAAATCTGAATGCTGGAAATAAAGTTAATCATGCTCAATAAACTCATAAGGAAAGCAAATGAAAACCAATATTGTATGCTTAGAATTATAAGAGTTAAACTTTGCTAGTTCTAAACATAGGTGATACTTGTTTCATTTACTTCTAGTCTTATACTTGAAATTAATATTTAACTTTCTTCTTCTTTTTTTTCTTGGGCCCAGGCTTAGTACCAAATGCGCGCTCTCTAATAGAGACTGAGGTAGCGAGCCTCCAGTCCTATGAGGGTAAAGACCTTGGTCTTACCAGGGCCAAGACCTTGGAATTGGTCACCTGGATTTGTTTAACGACAACGTTGGAAGTCGGGTACTAGTCTCTTGCTTTAAATTACTTGTTATCTTTTCTAACTAGACATTGGTCTTTTCTCACTTATAGCTACTCATTATAGCAAGGAAAGTCTAAACTAAATGCTATGTATATAGGTTTATGCTATAATCTGTTCATGCACATCTTAAAGCAAAGGGAAAATAAAATCAGCATACTACTATATGCTATAATCTGTTCATGCACATCATAAAGCCAAGGGAAAACAAAATCAGCATACTACTATATGCTATAATCTGTTCATGCACATCTTAAAGCAAAAGGGAAAACAAATCAGCATACTACACTTATAAAAAAAAAATATGCATTTAAGCTATAAGAAATCGCATACCATACTAAACTGAAGTGCCTAAAAATAACGTGGTACAACACTTAAAACCTCATGATCAAGAAAACCAAAAAACTAACACTACATACTATAAATAAAGGTTGTTCTTGCCTTTTTGAGTAGCAAGGAAAATGCTAAACCCATTCTAACTAAATAAAGGGATGTTATTGCCCTTTTGAGTAGCAAGGAAAATGCTAAACCCATTCTAACTAAATAAAGGGATGTTCTTGCCCTTTTGAGTAGCAAGGAAAATGCTAAACCCATTCTAACTAAATAAAGGGTTGTTCTTACTCTTCATATACTGAAATTTGGGATCCTATCTTGACCTTGGACTTGCTTTACTTAGAACTTCTCATAAACCCTTAAACAGATTAAATGGAGCACTTTACCATCCTTTCTACCTACAAATTCTAAGGTTTCCTAGCACAACCATGCTCCTTAGGCTATGCTGCAAAGAATAAAACAACTTAAATATGTTGTGAAAGCAAAGCTAAGCATGCTGTGGAGATCAAGCTATGAAAGTAAATCAAATACAACTACTAGGGCATGCAGTGGGAATCGAGCTAAGCATACTGGGAAGATCACAGGATTACTACTACTTGAGCATACCATGAAACTAAAGGGATTACGTCTACTTGAGCAGGCTGTGGGAAAAAAAACAAGCAAATAGAATCCTGAAACAAACCTTAACCTCCAACTGGATTCAGCCGCACTCAAGCATCCCACAACCACCCGGATTTTAAGGTTTGCACAGAGCAATCATTTCATAGAAAAAAAAATGCATAACAACCCGAAACTAAACCACATGCTCAGGAAAAACCTACGCGGATTTTAGGGTTTCAGGCAACACCAAGTCTTTACAGTAGCAAAGAATGCAAAGAAGTAAAACCGAATCCGACAGCTACTCCTACTGCAGGTGAGTAGTAACTTACCACTTGTTCTTGCACTTACAACCGACGGAATGGGTTCTAGGGTTCGGAGAAGGTGAAGATCTCAGCGGCTTCTTGGTGTTTCTAAGCTCCCCTCGTCGAGGTGGTCACGCACGGGTGAAGACCGGCCGGAAAAATCCCTTCGCCGGCACCGGAGACCAAGCCCTAACGCGCTGCTATGTTTTCGCTCGAGAACAGAACGCCGACGCACGGGGAGAGGAGAGGAGAGAAAATTTTCGGAAAAAGAAAAACCTAATTCTCTTCTTATAACTAGGGTTTTCATTAAACCAACTACTACTTATATACCATTCATTCTTTCCTTAATTAGCATAACCCGCTTGCACACTTGGTCAACCACGTTTTGACCGGAACCCCTGATCGCGGGTTCGATCCCTCTTCCGCCTCTTTTATTTCAATTTATTTCCTATTCCTTACTGCTTAAATACATTTCGTTCCATATTCATTCACAAAACAATTGTGGAACAGTTGGCTGGGTGGATTCGGTTAAGGCTCGGTTCAGGTTCGAGGTCCACGGTTTGAATCTCGGCTTCAATATTATTTTGTCAAAATTTCTTTCGTTTAGTAAAAATACCAAACGACCTCCAAAAATTACATAAAAATACTCTAAAAATCTCTAGAATATTTTAAAAGCATTTCCAAATATTTTTAAGGACATTTAGAACTCGAAATAGGGAAAATTGGGTCGTTATAACAGAAGCTTCCTTAATCGATCAGCCGATTGATTGGGCACCTCCAATCGATCAGTAGATCGATTGGGGGCTAGAAATTGCGCGAGTAGCAATAAGCATTGAATCGATCAGTCGATCGATTTAAGTCTTATTTCAACAGTACAGAGGTGCTCTGAATCGATCAGTCAATCGATTCAAGCCTCCCCAATCGATTGGTCAATCGATTGGGTTGTGACCATTGCGAAGGAAGTGTTGGGTTTAAAGTCGTCTTCCTCGCAATGATTCTATAATCTCTTCCTCTCCACTTCTTGCACTGTTCTCACAGGTTCACGCTAGTTCTTGAAGCTTTCTTGGAGCTAAGTGTTGTTACACTTCCAAGCTTAAGAGGCATTCCATACAAGAAGAAGAAGCTAGGGTTTCGGGTTCATGTTGTAAATCTTATAATATTTTACTTATGTTTGCTTCCCTCTTCTTTCTTCTTGTATTGAGAGTTTGTATAAGGCTTCTCCACCTTCGGTAGTTACCATAAAGGAGTACTTTACCCCGCCATGCGCCTATGGTCTGTGTACCTGCATGAACCTCCCTCCATATCCGTGGGGCCGGCATTAGGGGGGCCGCTAAGGTAGCGGATCTACCTTTTTTCATAAAGGAGTAT
The DNA here is from genome assembly GCF_018446385.1 of Zingiber officinale. Classification (NCBI taxonomy): domain Eukaryota; kingdom Viridiplantae; phylum Streptophyta; class Magnoliopsida; order Zingiberales; family Zingiberaceae; genus Zingiber; species Zingiber officinale. The sequence goes on from NC_056000.1 coordinate 40,501,070, forward strand.
TTTATTAGTGGATGAGTGAGTGAGGGCTGGATCCTTGGATTAGTCATCTCTTCTTGAGGTGGATACTAAGTAAATCCTAGCGTTAGCGTTGCTTGAGTGTTTTCCGCTGCACATCATCATCATGAAGCAAGACAATGAAGCGCGATGAGCTATTCACCTCCCCCCCTCCTCTAGCTACAAATCGACTCTAACAAGTGGTATCAGAGCAAGGTCGCTCTTCACCGGAATCATCGCCGGAAGGGGCAATGAGCTAGAGGGAGAAGAAGTTGAAGCAAGTTCATCAAATTCAAAGACTTCATGAAAGGCTCAACTTCAAATGGCATTCCGAGATGGACTCGAATTTGACACAAGGGTGCCTCCACCATTCATATCAATGAGCTTCGATTCTTGGAAGTCAAGAATCAAAAATTTTCTTATGATGGACATAGAGCAATGGTTTGTTCTAATGGAAGGATTTGAAGCTCCAACAAATAGCAAAGGCAAAATTATCAAGAGAAGCAAGTGGAACCAAGAGCAAATCCAAAGATATGAGGCCAATGATAAAATGGCCAAGCTATTAGTCAATCTATTGCCTAGCAACATCTTGAAGCAAGTGGGAGAATTTAAAGATGCCAAGGAGCTTTGGAGAAAATTGGCAAAGATTTATGAAGAACCCTCCACTGTACCAATTCAAGAAAATTTTAAAGAGGGCAACTCATTGGATCAAGAAGGAGAGGAGCCCGAAGTTGAGAGTGTTGGTGCAATATCCCTCAAGTCAAGGTTGACCTGGTTGACCAAGCTTGAGTCTTGGTTTGGGTTTCGATGTTTGATAATACAAGACTTCGATGATATGGACAAGTGTAGGTGCAGTTGTTCAGTTGGGGAGATTGTTTGGTGCAATTCCCCTCTGATCAGGGTCTGATCAGTTTGGTTGGAGAAGAGTTAAGTAGGTCAAGGTTGACCAGATACTTGACTGGGAAGTCCTAACTGGGATGTTAGGCAGAAGGAAAATCCTGGTGAGTGAAGCCAGGTGAAAGACCTAGTGAGTAAAGCTAGGCAGTGAGAAAATCCTAGTGAGTGAAGCTAGGCAGTTGGAAGTCCTAGTGAGTAAAGCTAGGCAGTTGGAAGTCCTGGTGAGTGAAGCCAGGCAGATGAGAAGTCCTAGTGAGTGAAGCTAGGCAGTTAGAAGTCTTAGTGAGTGAAGCTAGGCAGTTGGAAGTCCTGGTGAATGAAGTCAGACAGATGAGAAGTCCTGGTGAGTGAAGCCAGGCACGGGGAAAATCTAGATGGGTCAAGGTTGACCAGACATCTGGTGAAAGTCCAAGTAGGTCAAGGGATTGACCGGATACTTGGCACGAGGAGAAAAGTCCAAGTGGGTCAAATGGATTGACCAGACACTTGGTGAGGGAGTCCTAGCAGGTCAAGGGTGACCGGATGCTAGGTATGATGAACCAACAGATCATGGATTGACCGGATATTGGTTTGGGGGCTTGGGACTTGGTTTTGGGCAAAAACCAATGTCTGGATCGATCAGCTGATCGATTGACTGATGCCCAATCGATCGGCCGATCGATTGGGAAGGTCCCCGCGATAAGCCTCGAGTGGGCAAGTCGCAGAGCGCTCAGAACGCCTCTGGATCGATCAGTCGATCGATCCAGAGACCCCAATCGATCAGTGGATCGATTGGGGTGGCGCGTTTTCACGCGATAAAGGCTGGATCGATTAGTCGATCGATCCAGGCATTTCCCGCAAAGCACAGAGGTGCTCTGGATCAATCAGTGGATCAATCCAAAGCCTCCCCGATCGATTGGGAGCAATCCAATCGATCGGGATCTGACCGTTGGCGTTGTATTTAGCTGCAGGCGCTCGATTCCTTTGGTAGAGACGACGCAGAACTTCACGATACAGCTCCGATCCTCACCGGCGACTCCACAGCTTCTCCACAGAGCTCTCCACGCTAGATCTTGAAGATTCTTGGAAGTTTTGTCCAAGTCAAGAGGCGAAGAAGAGAAGTTAGGGTTAGGGCTTTTACTGCATTTCTTGTAAGCTTTTGCTTGTTCTTTACTGCCCTTCTCTTCCTTCTTGTATTGAGAGTCTTGTAGGGCTTCTCCGCCTTCGATAGTTACCGAAAATGAGTGTTTATTAGTGGAGGTGTGTATATGTGCGTGAATCCTTGGACTAGTCACCTCTTGTGAGGTGGATACCAAGTAAAATCCATTTGTTAGCGTTGTTGTATTTGTTTCTTGTATATTTCCGCTGCACATCTTTGAAGAAACAAGCAACGCCAACCACGAGCACGCGATGAGCTATTCACCCCCCCCTCCCCTCTAGCTACATTTCGGTCCCAATAAGTGGTATCAGAGCCAGGTTGCTCTTCACCGGAATCATTGCCGGAAGGGGCAAACAAAACAAGCAAAGCTAGAGGGTGAAGAAGTTGGAGCAAATTCATCAAAGTCAAAGAATTCAAGAAGCTCAACTTCAAGATGCAATTCTAAGATGGACTTGGATTTGACACAAGGGTGGCTCCACCATATGCTTCAACAAGATTCGATCTTTAGAAATCAAGGATCGAGAATTTCCTAATGGTGGAGATAGAGCAATGGTTTGCTCTCATGGAAGGTTTCGAGGCTCCAACAAATTCCAAGGGTAAAGTCCTCAAGAAAAGCAAATGGAGCCAAGAACAAGTCCAAAGATGTGAGGCCAATGATAAAGTGACCAAGCTTGTGGGCAATCTTTTGTCTAGCCACATTCTTGAAAAAATTGGAGAATTCAAGGATGCCAAGGAGCTTTGGAGCAAGTTGGCATCAATTCATGAGATCCCCTCCACTGCACCAATCCAAGAAGAATCCAAAGAGGGTGACTCATTGGAGCAAAATCAAGAGGAGGACTCCGAAGTTGAGAGATGCTCAACTTCCGAAGAAGAAGTCCAAGAAGAAGCTTCATCTTCGAGGGAATGCAATGAAAGGAACAAGGAGAGAGCATACTCCTTGTTCCATGTACAAGATGATGAAGCCTCCATCTCTAGGATTGAGGGGGAGCTACTTTTGGTGACACCGGATCAAGAAGAAGAAGAAGCCTCCACATCCGGGTCAAAAGAAGAAGAGGATGAAGAAGCTTCCACCTCCACAAGTCAAGCAAAATCAAATGGAGGAGTATCATCTTCGGATCAAGAGGAAGCCTCTACTCCCGAGTCAAATGGAGGAGCAAGTGCCACCCCTACACAAGAAGGTATAAATAGTTCACTTAAAAATAAAAATCATATTATATGTTTTGAGTGTAGGGAGAATGAGTACTATAAGAGCAAGTGTCCCAAATTGGCCAAGAAGAAGGGCCAAGTGGCACAAAAGGGCAAGGAGAAGCCCAAGGAGACCATCCCCAATACAAAGAAGAGCAAGGAGCACATTGTGTGCTTCTCTTGCAATCAAAAGGGGCATTACCGAAGTCAATGCCCTAAGGGGAAGAAGGTGGTCAAGGCTCAAGGAGGAAGTTCAATTAAAGGGGGAGCCTCCAAGTTAAAAAGAAAGGTAACTTTTATTGAGCCTACCCTTTAAATTATGGTAAAAAGCATGATAGTTCTAATTTATATCACTTCAATGCTATTTACCATGAAAATAGGAGGCATGATAAAGTTAAGGAAAATCATGTAGCTTTTCATGCTAAATCCTCTCAACCTAGGTTTAAAGGGTAGATAAGAATTTAAGCAAGAACCCTAAGGATTCTAGGTTTTTGCTTAAGAAAAAGAAAAATCAAGATTTTAGTAAAAAATCTAAGGTTGAGGAATTATGGAAGGAAAATCAAGTCTTAAGGTCAAGACTTGATAAATTAGAGAAGACCCTTAGAAAAATCACAAATGGAACACAAGGGTCTAAGGGTAAAAACCTAGGTTTAGGATAACAAAAGTCATCGAATGGTCATAGAGGTTTGGGATACAAACTTAAGGCTAAGAAAGATGAAATTTCTTATCATAGGGTTCCATATAGCTATGGAACCAACCCTAGGTCTAAGGGACACGTCAAAAGTACAAGGGAAGTTATCCCTAGGAGTATTTTTGCAACTAAAGAGACTAAAACTTCTAAGAAGTCTAACAAAGTCACTAAAAAAGTCACAAGGGAAGAAATCCCTAGGGTTGACCTAGAAAATGTGACCAAGGCTTCTAAGAAGCCAAACAAGGTCACTAAGAAGGTATCTAGGGAAGTTATCCCTAGTGAATACCTAGAGCATCCAAGGAGCACCAATAGGTATTGGGTTTCTAGGAGCATTTTCTCTACCCCATAGATGGGTTAGAGAGTGTTAACTCTAAGAAGAAGGGTAGTTAATCCAACTTTGAAGAAATTGACACTCAAGGAGCATCTTCAAGGTTATTATTAACCTTTGAAAATGAAATAGATTTATCATTTACTCTTTGAAAGAGTAAAATGTGTCAAATTTGAGAAGTATTGATTTTATTTTTAAAATGGCACATATTGGGAAAACATAAGGAAATACCAAGTTGGGATTTTGGTATTTTCTTAGTGTTACTCTTGTGAAAAATTAAATATGCCAACACTTGAGGAATATGCTTAATTTCAATTGGCATAAATTAATCAAGAGAATTAGAAATGCTAATTTAAACTTTGGCACTTTCTTGAAGCACTTTGGGCAATCTAGGTTAGATTTTAAGTTAGCTAAGATTAAGGATACTTAAATAGGTAATCTAGGTATTTTATTTATGCTAAACCTCACCATGATTGTTTGTCCATTATATGTCATGACATCATGATTATTTTTGCATTCATACCTTATGATGAAAAACACAAAAATACCATGTCATGGCATACATACATCATGAAGTTATAAGAAATTTTCTTTTAAAAATTATTTCTTTTTGATGTATGTCATAACGTATCATGCATTATTTTTAAATTCCTTAAAATTAAGGACAAATGACATTTATCAACAAGTGACATCCTAGGTGGATGTTCAATATCCATAAAATGCCTAGATAGATATGCATGATCCCTAGACTAGGGCAAAACCAAAATTTTACATCTCACAAAGACTTATAAGATGACTTGTATGTGTTTCAGTGCACATTAGATACAAGTGAGATGTTAGGATGATGAATAAAACTCAAGATGTTGATTTAGTGCATTCTTTTGAGTTTTAAATTCATCAAAACACATAGCTATGTGTTTACCCATCATTGGGAAAGCTAATATACAAGTCATGTGCATTAAACCCAAGGAACATGGTGGGATATTGGTTTTGAAAAACTTTTTTTTTTCTTTTGGAAAACTTTGATGAAGACTATCTTTTGATAGTAATCACCATTGAATAGTTAGACACAAACTTGAAGAAAACACTAAAGTTTTTGCAAGTTCTCAAGTTTGTGTCAATCTTTAAAAATATGATGTATGTTCATAGAAAACTATCTTTCCATGATAAATTATACCCTAAATAATGTCTACACAAATTTTCACGATTTTTGGATTTTTGTAGAATTTTCTAGGGGTTTCTAAAGTTGATTGAAATGGAATTTCGGCAACTATCAGAACTCCAATCGATCACCCGATCAATTGGAGTGCCTCAGTCGATCGGGCGATCGATTGGGAAGGCAAATCCCGCGAGCAGAAGCTCGCTGGATCGATCATCTGATCGATCCATCCCACCTGAATCGATCAGTGGATCGATTCACGCTGGTTCAATCGATTGGAACCCAACTCCAATCGATCGAAGATGCTGATTTTGGCTGGGAAAGCTTATTTTCAGCATTTTGAACCTATTTTAGTCTACGTAACCATTCCTAACCCCTCAACATACATTTGTATACACAAAATGGGTGTTTTCATGTTGAGAACAAGGATGGATTGGTTGAGGAAGACTAAATTGGAGTTTAGGTTGAGGTTTGATTCAAATTTTGAACATTTGAACCTCAAAACTTCTAAATTTGGGTTTCCTAAAGGTTTAGGGATTCCAATTCATTGTTGGTGCAATGACAGAAGGTACGACCATGTCTTTAGGGAAAGGTACTCTTTAAAGACATGAAAACTATTTTTCATGAACCTTGGAAGGTGGTTAACCTTCTTTTAAGAACATGCCCAAGGTTGAGCATTGGATTACAATGGAGAGTGGATATCTTCATTGTTTAAGAACATGCTCAAGGTTGAGCATTTGTCTACATTGGGGGAGAATGTAGGGTTAAGGATAAATGAAGGGTATGGGACCTTTATTTGGGATTATTCAAGTGATTAATGCTCAAGGGTGAGCATTGTTGATAATGAAGGGTATGAGATCTTCATTATCGTGTTGATCACAACGAGTGAAGTTGTGAACAACGATGAGCAACTCTTCAGGGGGAGAGTCTCAAAGGGGAGAGTTTTCAACAAGTGAATTTGTTGATGTGTGTCCAACGATGGGGCATTTGTTGATGTGTGTCAATAGGGGGAGAATGAAGGGTTTAAGTTAGGACTTCATTACCTAGAGGGAGTTTGCCCTCTTAGGAGCAGAATGAAGGGTTTAACTTATGCCTTCATTACCTAGTGGCATGAAGGAGGTTGAGGCTATAGAATTAGCCTAACTTAAATGAGGTATTGTCAAATATCAAAAAGGGGGAGATTATTGGTGCAATATCCCTCAGGTCAAGGTTGACCTGGTTGACCAAGCTTGAGTCTTGGTTTGGGTTTCGATGTTTGATAATACAAGACTTCGATGATATGGACAAGTACAGGTGCAGTTGTTCATTTGGGGAGATTGTTTGGTGCAATTCCCCTCTGATCAGGGTCTGATCAGTTTGGTTGGAAAAGAGTCAAGTAGGTCAAGGTTGACCAGATACTTGACTGGGAAGTCCTAACTGGGATGTTAGGCAGAAGGAAAATCCTGGTGAGTGAAGCCAGGTGAAAGACCTAGTGAGTAAAGCTAGGCAGTGAGAAAATCCTAGTGAGTGAAGCTAGGCAGTTGGAAGTCCTAGTGAGTGAAGCTAGGCAGTTGGAAGTCCTGGTGAGTGAAGCTAGGCAGTTGGAAGTCCTGGTGAGTGAAGTCAGGCAGATGAGAAGTCCTAGTGAGTGAAGCTAGGCAGTTGGAAGTCCTAGTGAGTGAAGCTAGGTAGTTGGAAGTCCTGGTGAGTGAAGCCAGGCAGATGAGAAGTCCTAGTAAGTGAAGCCAAGCACGGGGAAAATCAAGATGGGTCAAGGTTGACCAGACATCTGGTGAAAGTCCAAGTAGGTCAAGGGATTAACCGGATACTTGGCACGAGGAGAAAAGTCCAAGTGGGTCAAATGGATTGACCAGACACTTGGTGAGGGAGTCCTAGTAGGTCAAGGGTGACCGGATGCTAGGTATGATGAACCAACAAGTCATGGATTGACCGGATGTTGGTTTGGGGGCTTAGGACTTGGTTTTGGGAAAAAACCAATGTCTGAATCGATCATCCGATTGATTGATTGATGCCCAATCGATCGGTCGATCGATTAGGAAGGTCCCCGCGATAAGCCTCGAGTGGGCATGTCACAGAGCACACAGAACGCCTCTGGATCGATCAGTTGATCGATCCAGAGACCCCAATCGATCAGTGGATCGATTGGGGTGGTGCGTTTTCACGCGATAAAGGCTGGATCGATCAGCCGATCGATCCAGGCATTTCCCGCAGAGCACAGAGGCACTCTGGATCAATCAGTGGATCGATGCAAAGCCTCCTCGATCGATTGGGAGCAATCCAATCGATCGGGATCCGACCGTTGGCGTTGTATTTAGCTGCAGGCGCTCGATTCCTTCGGTAGAGACGACGCAGAACTTCACGATACAACTACGATCCTCACCGGTGACTCCACAGCTTCTCCACAGAGCTCTCCATGCCAGATCTTGAATATTCTTGGAAGTTTTGTCCAAGTCAAGAGGCGAAGAAGAGAAGTTAGGGTTAGGGCTTTTACTGCATTTCTTGTAAGCTTTTGCTTGTTCTTTACTGCCCTTCTCTTCCTTCTTGTATTGAGAGTCTTGTAGGGCTTCTCCGCCTTCGGTAGTTACTGAAAAGGAGTGTTTATTAGTGGAGGTGTGTGTGTGTGTGCGTGGATCCTTGGACAAGTCACCTCTTGTGAGGTCGATACCAAGTAAAATCCATTTGTTAGTGTTGTTGTATTTGTTTCTTGTATATTTCCGCTGCACATCTTTGAAGAAACAAGCAACGCCAACCACGAGCACGCGACGAGCTATTCACCCCCCCCTCTAGCTATATTTTGGTCCCAACAGAGAGATGCTCAACATCGGAGGAAGAAGAAGAGGCTTCATCCTCAACGGAATGCAATGAAAAGAGCAAAGAGGGAGCATACTCTTTGTTCCATGTACAAGATGAAGATGAAGAAGTCTCCACCTCTAGGATTGAGGGGGAGCAACATTCAGTGACTCTAGACCAAGAAGAAGAAGAAGCTTCTACTTCCGGATCAAGTGAAGAAGAAGAAGATGGGGCAACCTCCAAAAATCAAGAGACATCAAATGAAGGATCAAGTGCCACCCCTACAAGCAAAGGTATAACAATCTCAATTGTTAATAATAAAAATCATATCATTTGCTTTGAGTGTAGAGAACATGGACACTATAAAAGTAAGTACCCCAAGTTGGCCAAGAAGAAGGGTCAAGTGACACCCAAGGGCAAGGAGAAGCCCAAAAGAGTCAGTCCCGTGGAATGCAAGGGCAAGGAGCACATTTTTTGTTTCTCTTGCAATCAAAGAGGACACTATAGGAGTCAATGTCCTAAAGGGAAGAAGCCGACCAAAATCAAAAAGAGGAAGCACAAGTCGAGGGGGAGCTTCCAAGGTAAAATCCAAGGTATCATTCATTGAACCTATTCCTTTGACCCATGATAAAAATCATGCTAGAAATAATTTATACCATTTCAATGCTATTTATCATGAAAATAAGAAGCATGATAGAATTAAGGAAACTCATGTGGCCTATCATACGAAGACAACCTCACCTAGGATTAGAAAGGTAGATAATCATCTGGGCAAAAATACTAAGGACCATAGATACAAGCCCAAAAATAGAAATGCTCAAGGATTTAAATAAAAATCCAAAACTATGGATTTAATGATGGAAAATCTAGTCTTGAGGTCAAGACTTGATAAAATAGAAAAGTCCCTAAAAAGGATGGAAAATATCCTTAAGGGATAAAATAAGCACAACCTAGGGCTAGGAACACAAAGGTCATCCAATGGTCATAGGAGTTTGAAATACAAATCTAAGGCTAAGAAGAATGTGACTTCATATCATAGGGTTGCATATAGTTATGGAACCAACCCTAGGCCTAGGAGTCAAGTCAAAGATACTAGGGAAGTTATCCCTAAAAGTAATTTTTCCAAGACCAATGTGATCAAGGCTTCTAAGAAATCAAAGAAAGTCACCAAGAATGTCACAAGGGAAACTATCCCTAGAGTTGACCTAGAGGAAGTGACCAAGGCTTTTAAGAAGTCTAGAAAGGTCATTAGGAAGGTATCTAGGAAATTTATCCCTAGTAAATATCTTGAACATCCAAGGAGCACCAATAGATGTTTGATTCCTAGGAGCATATTCTCTACACTCTAGAGGGTTAGAGAGTGTCAACTCAAATTGGAAGGGTGGTTAACTTAACCTTGATGTAGTTGGCACTTGGAGAGCATTTTCAAGGTTTTTGTAAACCTTTGAAAATGAAATGAATCATATGTTTACTTTGTTGAAGAGTAAAATGTGTCATAATTTGAGAAAATGGATTTGATTTTCATTGGCACAATTAATCAAGGGCAAAAGAAATGCCAAGTTGGGGTTTGGAATTTTCTTGAGAAAATGAGGGCAAATCTAGAATCAATTTTAGGTTTAGCTAAGGATTAAAGACACTTAGATAGAATATCTAGGTATATTTTATTAATGCTAATTTTCCATGCTTTGTTGCCCATCATATACCATGACATCATATTTTGTATTCATGTTTATTATGAAAAATATAAAAATATCATGTCATGTCATACATACATCATGTAGCAATAGTATATTTTCTTTTAAAAATTATTTATTTTGATGTATGCCATAAATCATCACGCATTATTTTTAATTCCTTGCAATTAAGGACAATGATATTTACTAACAAGTGACATCCTAGATGGATGTTCATAATTCAAGATGTATAGATAGATATGCATGATCCCTAGTTTAGGACAAAAACCAAAAACTACATCTCACAAAGACTATAAGGTGACTTGTATGTGTTTTAGTACACATTAGATACAAGTGAGATGCTAGGATGATGAACAAGACTCAAGATATTGATTTAGTGCATCTAGTTAAGTTTTGGCTTCATCAAAACACATAGTTATGTGTACTCCAATCTTTGGGAAAGCTAATGTACAAGTCATGTGCACTGAGCCCAAAGAACATGGTTGGAAATTGATTTTGAAAATCATTTTAAATATACTTTGGAAAACCTTGGTGAAGACTATCTTTTGATAGTTGATATGGGTTAGGTCTAGTGGGTCCCTGGTAAAAAGGAGATAGTAGAGTTAAGATAGGCCAATATTGGTCGGGATAATACCTTAAGAAAGATAGGCCAATATTGGTCGAGATAATACCATTAAGAAAGATAGGCCAATATTGGTCAGGATAATACCTTAAGAAAGATAGGCCAATATTGGTCGGGATAATACCTTAAGAAAGATAGGTCAATATTGGTCGAGATAATACCTTAAGAAAGATAGGTCAATATCGGTCGGGATAATACATTAAGAAAGATAGGCCAATATTAGTCGGGATAATACCTTAAGAAATATAGGCCAATATTGATCGAGATAATACCATTAAGAAAGATAGGCCAATATTGGTCGGGATAATACCTTAAGAAAGATAGACCAATATTAGTCGAGATAATACCTTAAGAAAGATAGGCTAATATTGGTTGAGATAATACCTTAAGAAAGATAGGCCAATATCGGTCGAGATAATACATTAAGAAAGATAGGCCAATATTGGTCGGGATAATACCTTAACAAAGATAGGCCAATATCGATCGGGATAATACATTAAGAAAGATAGACCAATATTGGTCGGGATAATACCTTAAGATAGATAAACCAGGATTGTTTGAGTTAGCACATCTGGACATAGACTAGTATTAGTTGAGTGTATATGATCTCCCAGGTATGAAAAGATGCAAGATTTTACAGAATTTATAGTATATTACTGGGCGATTAGGATCTATATTGAACAATAGCAATAACCAACCGGGACATAACTTAGGTTCAATCATGTTCAATACAAATCATAACATAATATCGGGCTGTCTGTAACATAATAAGAACAAAGTATGCAAGTATGGATGATAAATATATCTCTATATAGCTTATAAGACAAGGCGAGAACAAATATCTTAAGAATATTCATAAATAGCTTAATGAAGATATTTGTAGTATGTGATTATATAACAGGTTTGCTAATTTGGCGGGAAGAATGTTTCTAGACTTTTCTACAGGCACTAGGTGACAAAGAAAGTACATCTGGGGTACAAAGAAGATTCCTTAAAAGCTATTTTGTGCAAGTACGTGGCTTACGTCATCTCATAACAAACTCTAACAAACCGGGGTCCGCTTCATGACTACGGAGGTTATATGAAGTGGTATAAAAAGGGGAATCCTCTCTGTTGGCCAGGTAAGTTCACATCACTGCTCACATTCACAACCCTAGCTTTCAACTACTGTTCATCTTCTTCTTCCTTTTTTTTCCCCACACAAAGAGAGATCACTAACTTGAGCGTCGGAGGGCCTAGCCAGGGATTCCCACCCCGGTCTTAGGTCACTGATGATAGTGTTGGTTGGTCTCTTGTGCGCAGGAAACCTTGGAAGCTTCGGATCTCGGTTTTCTTCAGTCAGATTTCTCTCTCATCATTGGATCTTCGCACAAGGAGCTGCTCAGGATCAAGCACTTGATCAGAGGTTGCAATCATATGGAGTTCTTTATATATAATCATTCAAAATTATACTCCCGGTCAGAATTCATAGTCTTATGAGATTCTTATTATTTCTTTATATATTACTGCTCAGGATCATACACTTGATCAGAAGTTACAATCATATGGAGTTCTTTATATATAATCATTCAAAATTATACTCCTGGTCATAATTCATAGTCTTATGAGATTCGTATGATTTACTTATATATTACTGCTCAGGATCACGTACTCGATCAGAAGTTACAATCATATGGAGTTCTTTATCTAAAATCGTTCAAGGTTATACTCCCCACCGGAGTGCATAAATCTTAGGGAATTTTTCACATAAAGTTGCTAGGGATTATACGCCCTTCTGGAATACAGATGGAATCTTATATTTATATATATATATATAGTCATGCCTGATTGAAGTTCAAGGAGTTTATGGAAAGTCTTATTGTTCAAAATCATATGATCAATTAAGATACCACAAATGGAGGAGTTTATCAAAACAGTGCCTAACTTCGAGAAATAAGAAAGAATTCTTGAACAAGATAGTACTTATTCTCACGAACATCTCAAAGGAAGCAGTAGCAAGATAACAAAGGTCAGGAAAGCAGGTAAGTACAAATTTTTACAAAAATGCAAGTATTTAATTACAAGTCATTTATGAATACATAATCATGCTTACTCAAAATTGCTTGTCAAGTTTTCGGGCAATTCCTGATTAAGTCTGTGACAGTTTATGAATAGAGAGGAGGGTTCTTAAGATAGATAATCACCTTCCCTTAATTGTTGAATAACCCCTGTCACGGAATGATTTAAAGTCCCTATTATACGGCATACATATTCATCATTAAACTTCGAAGACCTCAGATAGGCTAAACGCTTGTCCTCCCATCGGTCTTCCTCATGCTCCTTATAACTCTAAAATTCGGCTTGTAGTTTAGTATTTTCATCTTTGAAAATGTCTCTTTCCAATTTAAGTTGTTCTAGTTCTTTTTGGAGTGAGGATATCTCTGCATCCTGAGCCTTTCTTTGTTCTTGCTCTTGTAGAAGAGCAAATTCTTTTGATAATAAATCTTGAACCTGCTCAAAAAGAAAAATATTGTGAAGCATCTCTACTTTCTCTAAGACAATGTTTTTATGAGAAACATCTAAAATAGCTTTGTCCTTCAAAGTAGTTTCCACCTGGAGGCTGGAGTTTAACTGATCCACTTGTAACTCCAAGGTTTTCCTCTTAAGCTCTTTGTTTTCTAATAATTGGTGTCGATGTTGCAGTTCTTTCTTCAGAGCTTCCAATTGTTGATTTTGTAAGGCTATTTTGTCTCATAATTGAGGGAGATCATTGTGGGAAGGAGGAAGAATAGCTTTCAAAGCTTCTATTTGGGCCCTTAATTTATATTATCCCTTTCCATAGCAATGAGCAGTTGGTCTAAATGAAGACTTGAGGCAAAGAACTAAACAAAATAATAATGCGGTTAGAGGAAGTGATAAGAAGTTAATAACATATAATTAAAAACACTTACAACAATAGCTTGACGACTGTGACTCCTCGTCATGCGACAAATCGAATCATGTAAGGGTTGGTGACACCTCGTCGTGTGCCTCCAACATTTTCTTACCGTCGAAAAGCAAATCATAATCAAGGAAGTTTTGGAAAAAGTGTGCAGGTTACCAAGTGTAATAAAGAAAGATGGAAGAAGAATAAGAAAAAATAAAAACTCATGTCTAGTCAGTCGGTTAACACCTCCTTCGACTAGACTTGGAGGAAAGGCTAGTGATATGGGTTAGGTCTAGTGGGTCCCCGGTAAAAAGGAGATTAGAGTTAAGATAGGCCAATATTGGTCGGGATAATACCTTAAGAAAGATAGGTCAATATTGGTCGAGATAATACCATTAAGAAAGATAGACCAATATTGGTCGGGATAATACCTTAAGAAAGATAGGCCAATATTGGTCGGGATAATACCTTAAGAAAGATAGACCAATATTGGTCGAGATAATACCTTAAGAAAGATAGGTCAATATCGGTCGGGATAATACATTAAGAAAGATAGGCCAATATTGGTCGGGATAATACCTTAAGAAAGATAGGCCAATAATGATCGAGATAATACCATTAAGAAAGATAGGTCAATATTGGTCGGGATAATACCTTAAGAAAGATAGACCAATATTGGTCTTGATAATACCTTAAGAAAGATAGGCTAATATTGGTTGAGATAATACCTTAAGAAAGATAGGCCAATATCGGTCTGGATAATACATTAAGAAAGATAGGTCAATATTGATCGGGATAATACCTTAACAAAGATAGGCCAATATCGGTCGGGATAATACATTAAGAAAGATAGGCCAATATTGGTCGGGATAATACCTTAAGATAGATAAACCAGGATTGTTTGAGTTAGCACATCTAGACATAGACTAGTATTGGTTGAGTGTATATGATCTCCCGGGTATGAAAAGATGCAAGATTTTATAGAATTTATAGTATATTACTGGGCGATTAGGATCTATATTGAACAATAGCAATAACCAACCCGGACATAACTTAGGTTCAATCCTGTTCAATACAAATCATAACATAATATCGGGTTGTCTGTAACATAATAAGAACAAAGTAGGCAAGTATGGACGATAAATATATCTCTATATAGCTTATAAGACAAGGCGAGAACAAATATCTTAAGAATATTCATAAATAGCTTAATGAAGATATTTGTAATATGTGATTGTATAATAGGTTTGCTAATTTGGCGGGAAGAATGTTTCTAGACTTTTCTACAGGCACTAGGTGACAAAGAAAGTACATCTGGGGTACAAAGAAGATTCCTTAAAAGTTATTTTGTGCAAGTACGTGGCTTACGTCATCTCATAACAAACTCTAACAAACTGGGGTCCGCTTCATGACTACGGAGGTTATATGAAGTGGTATAAAAAGGAGAATCCTCTATATTGGCCAGGTAAGTTCACATCACTGCTCACATTCACAACCCTAGCTTTCAACTACTGTTCATCTTCTTCTTCCTTTTTTTTCCCCACACAAAGAGAGATCACTAACTTGAGCGTTGGAGGGCCTAGCCAGGGATTCCCACCCCGGTCTTAGGTCACTAACGATAGTGTTGGTTGGTCTCTTGTGCGTAGGAAACCTTGGAAGCTTCGGATCTCAGTTTTCTTCAGTCAGATTTCTCTCTCGTCATTGGATCTTCGTACAAGGAGGGCATTCTGTGACTCTATTCTTCCTGATCCGCTTTGGGTTTCTCGGATCGGTGTTCTATAGGTATTGTTCTTCACTAGCAGTAGGTTTTTCTCCCAACTTTCCATTTTGTCAAGCTTCTCAGACAGGATCAATAGTAATCATCATTGAAAAGTTAGACACAAACTTAGAAGAAACATTGAAGTTTTTACAAGTTTCTAATTTTGTGTCAATCTTTAAAAATAAGATGTATTTTCTTAGAAAACTATTTTTTTTCTTGATAGTGTATATCCTAAATTATGTCTACAATAATTTTCATGATTTTTAGAATTTTGTAGAATTTTTTAGCATTTTTGAATTTCAGTTGAAATTCAATTTTAGAAATTCAGAAACTCAATCGATCGGGTGATCGATTGGTCAGGCTCAATCGATCAACCAATCGATTGAGAAGAGTGTTCTCGTGAGCAGAGGCTCACTGGATCGATCAGCCGATCGATTCACTCCAGCCTAGAATGATTCATGCAGTTTTTTCGCGAACAGAAGCTTGCGGAATCGATCGAGCGATCGATTAAAGCAAGTTCAATTGATTGAGTCCCAACCCAATCGATTGAAAAGGCTGATTTTGGCTGTGAAAGTCTGATTTCAGTACTTTAAGTCATTTTTAACCCCTTTAACCACTCCTAACCCCTTGAAACATATTTATATACATTTAGGAGGAGCTTTCATGATAAAAAATAAGGATGGATTGGTTAAGGAACACTAGGTTGAAGTTTAGGATGAGGTTAATTTCAATATTGAATCTTTTAAACCTCAAAACTTAAAATTTTTGGGTTTCCTAAAGATTTAGGGATTCTAAGTCATTGTTGGTGCAATGAAAGAAGTTTGTAGCATGTTTTTAGGGGGGTCTACTCTTTAAAAATATGAAAATATTTTTCCAAAATCATTGAAGGTGGTAAATCCTTCGGTTGAAAAAATGCTCAAGGTTGAGCATTGGGGAATAATGGAAGATTGGATATCTTCATTGTAGAAAAAGAGTATGCTTAAGGATGAGCATTAGATACAATGAAGGGTATGGGATCTTCGTTGTTGAAATGATGAATGCTCTAGGATGAGCATTGTGAAGTGGTTAATGCTCCAGGGTGAGCATTGAAGACAATAAAGGATATGAGACCTTCATTATGGTGTTGTGAACAACATGTGAGGTTGTGAGCATAGTTGGGTAACTCTTCAGGGGGAGAGTTTTTTATGTGTGCTAATAGGGGGAGAATGTAGGGTTTAAGTTAGGCCTTCATTATCCAAAGGGGGAGTTTGCCCTCTAGGAAAGGGAGAGAATGAAGGAAACTCTCATTCATACATTGGCATGAAGGAAAGTTGAGGCTATAGCATTAGCCTAACTTAAAGGTGTTATCAAACATCAAAAAGGGAGATATTGTTGGTGGAATTCCCAAGGTCAAGGTTGACCTGGTTGACTATGCTTGAGTTGGCTCAAGCTTGAGTCTTGATGTTTGGATTTCGATGTTTGACAATATATGGAGATTGCAGATGCAATCGTCCGATTGGGGAGATTATTGATACAATTCTCCTCTGTTCAAGGATTGATCAGTTATATGTGAAGAAGATTCAAGTAGGTCAAAATGTTGATAGGATACTTGACTAGAAAAATCCTAACTGGATGTTAGGCAGGTGAAAGTCTTGGTGAGTACAACCAGGCAGTTGGGAAATTATGGTGAGTGAAGCTAGGTGAAAAATATAGTGAGTGAAGCTAGGCAAGTGAAAGTCCTGGTGAGTGAAGCCAGACAGTGAGAAAATCCTGGTGAGTGAAGTCAGGTGAAAATCCTAGTGAGTGAAGCTAGGTGAAAGTCTTAGTGAATGAAGCCAGGCAAATGGAAAGCCTTAGTGAGTGAAGTTAGGAAGAAGGAAAGACTTGGTGAGTGAAGCCAAGCACGTGGAAATCCAGGTGGATCAAGGTTGACTGGACACCTGATGTTGGGAAGCCCAAATAAGTCAAAGGATCGACCGGATACTTGGCACGAGGAAATCCAGATGGGTCAAAAGTGACTGGACATCTGATGGAAGTCCAAGTGGATCATGGAAGACCAGACACTTGGCACGAGATGATAAGTCCAAGTGGGTCAAGGTTGACCGGACACTTGGCACAAAGGGTGAAGTCCAAGTGGGTCAAAGGATTGACCGAACACTTGGTGAAGAAGTCCTAGCAGGTCAAGGTTGATCGGATGCTAGGCACGAGGAGTTCCAACAAGTCACAGTTAACCAAATGTTGGATTTGGAGACCTTAGACTTGGTTTAAACAAGTCAAAGGGAAGTCAATCTATCAACCGATCGATTGAACTGTGGTTCAATCGATCGACCGATCGATTGAAGATGCACCGTGAGTGAAGGTTGGCCCAATCAATCGAGAGATCGATTGGGAAGAGAAATCGCGACCACAGAAACTTCCTCAATCGATCAGCCGATCGATTGGGCACCTCCAATCGATTTGTCGATCGATTGGGGGATGGAAATCGCGCAAGTCGCGATAAGTATTAAATAGATCGGTCGATCGATGCAGGTCTTATTCCAAGAGCACCAAATCGATTGGGGGATGGAAATCGCGCAAGTCGCGATAAGTATTAAATAGATCGGTCGATCGATGCAGGTCTTATTCCAAGAGCACAAAGGCGCTCTGAATCGATCAGCTGATCGATTTAAGCCTCCCAAATCGATTGGTCAATCAATTGGGTTGTGACCGTTGCGAAGGAAGCGTCGGGTTTAAAGTTGTCTTCCTCGCAGCGATTCTATAATCTCTTCCTCTCCACTTCTTACGTTGTTCTCATAGGTTCATGCCAGTTCTTGAAGCTTTCTTGGAGCTAAGTGTTGCCGCACTTCCAAGGTCAAGAGGCGTTCCACCCAATAAGAAGAAGCTAGGGTTTCGAGTTCATGTTGTAAATCTTGTAATATTTTACTTGTATTTAATTCCCTCTTCTTTTTTCTTGTATTGAGAGTTTGTATAAGGCTTCTCCGCCTTCGGTAGTTACCATAAAGGAGTGTTTTATTAGTGGATGAGTGAGTGAGGGCCGAATCCTTGGATTAGTCACTTCTTTTTGAGGTGGATACCATGTAAATCCTAGCGTTAGCGTTGCTTGAGTGTTTTCTGTTGCACATCATCATCATGAAGCAAGACAACAAAACGCGATGAGCTATTCACCCCCCCCCCCCGGGTGTTGTTGGGTTTTTCGGGCCGCAAAAATCGCTTTTTGCGTTGCGGAAACCCCAAAACCACGCCACAGGATCCGTGCGAAGAAATAAATTTCGTAAAAACTTTGAGTATGAGTTTCTAACCTAGATCTAAACTAGATCTACAAAGGAGAGGAGCTTTACCCTTGATGCGATGCCCTTCACTTAATCCCGCTCGTCCAAGGTTCGCCGGATCTCAAGAGTATCAAAGTAGATACTCCTCTATGTGTATCCACACAAGCAAGAGATGGAGAAACCAAACAAAAAGGTGTGCTAGCACCTTTGAATGGTTCGGCCAAGGTGGAGGAGAGGGAGAGAAGAGAGAGCTTGAGGAAGAAGATGAGAGTTACACAAAAGAAATGAAACTCATACAATGAATTGATTTGGCCGGCCACATTAAGAGGGAGTTTTATCTCCATGGGATACCAAGAGTCACAACTCTTGGTAACTCCCATGAGGTGGCATCCCACTTAAGCAACCATGATGATGTGGAGCATCACCATTGGCCCACTTAATGCCAACTCACCAATGAGGTGGCAAATGGTCAAGTCAAACTTGACCCTTCATCTTCCTCTCAAGTCAAGTCAAACTTGACCACTTCTCTCCCATGGTTGATCAAATCTAACCATTGGTTCAAGTCAATTTTAATTTAATGAATCTCTATTTATTGAATTAAAT
Organism: Zingiber officinale; assembly: GCF_018446385.1. Classification (NCBI taxonomy): domain Eukaryota; kingdom Viridiplantae; phylum Streptophyta; class Magnoliopsida; order Zingiberales; family Zingiberaceae; genus Zingiber; species Zingiber officinale. The sequence goes on from NC_056000.1 coordinate 40,520,083, forward strand.
TGACTCAATGAGTCTAAGTCCAAATTAGACTCATCTAACACATGAACCAAATTGAGTCCAACTCAATTAGCCTAATTTGGATTACTCTTAATCCAATTTGGTTCATCACATGGACCTAATTCTTTAGATTCATCAAATGAATCTAATCTCCATCTAATTGCCCTTTGTGTGTGACCTTATAGGTTCTTATAACATTGGCAATGCTCCTAAACCCATTTAGAAGCATAAGTAATGAGCGGTATCTAGCAACACATCATTACTACCCAAATTATAAGAATGTTGAGATCCAACATCATCTTGTGACTACTAATTGTGACTCTTCACAATATATGACAAGTGTCCTTCTATCCCAGACATCTAGATTAATCAATGTGAGGCATAGACCGTGTTATCATCTAATCAATCTAAATCTTGAATCCCAAGTAGACTCACTCAATCAAATGAGCTCAATATCTCATATTGACTCATTTGGGCATGGCCATGCACTTAGTGGTCTCACTCTATCAAGAATATCGATGTCACTCCCGTCATATAGGAGGGATAGATCCTATCTACATCACTCACATCCCTCCGCATAATTTGTTACATACCCAGTAATCGCCTTTATAGTCCACCCAATTACGGGTGACGTTTGACGAAGCCAAAGTATATAACTCCTTATGTTGGGAACCATGGTGACTTCAGGTCCAAGGACTAATAGTCATACTAATAGCCACATGAGAAAGTATATGACACTCATATAACGATCCATGATACTTTCTCATGGTGGGTCATTCAGTATACATTCTCCAATGCATACCCATGTGTCAACTTGATATCTCCATATCCATGACTTGTGAGATCAAGTCATCGAGTTGACCTACATGCTAGTCTCGTCGCATTAACATTGTCCTTGAATGTTAATACTTGACTAGGAATTATTAAGAGTAGTGTTCCCTATATCATCTCACTATCGATTCAACTAACCGATTGATATAGGTAAGAACCTTCTACTCAAGGATGCTATTATACTTAATTATTTGGCACCAATACAAGTAAGCATAATAACCATAAACAAATGTCTTTATATATATAAGAATATGATACAACGAGTCCATACAATAATCATCAAATGATTAGCTCTAGAGCTCTAACTAACAATCTCCCACTAGCACTAGTGCCAATCAGTATAGGCTCTAAGGCCCAAAGACCTAGTGTGACCATCATGCTTTCTCTGTGCCAAAGCCTTGGTCAAGGGATCTGCGATATTAGCCTCAGTGGGTACTCTGCAAATCTTCACATCTCCTCTATCAATGATCTCTCGAATGATATGGAAGCGCCGTAGTATGTGTTTGGTCCGCTGGTGTGAGCGAGGTTCCTTGACCTGTGCTATTGCTCCATTGTTGTCACAATAGAGCTCTATGGGATCAGCTATGCTAGGAACCACCCCAAGCTCAGTAATGAACTTGTGGATCCAAACTGCCTCTTTTGTTGCTTCTGATGCAGCAATATACTCGGCCTCTATTGTAGAATCAGCTACTGTGTCCTGTTTCGAACTCTTCCAGCTCACAGCACCACCATTTATGCAAAACAAGAACCCAGACTGTGATCGATAATCATCCTGGTCAGTTTGGAAGCTAACATCACTGTAACCCTTTACATCTAGCTCGTCATCGCCTCCATATATCAAGAAATATTCTTTAGTCCTTCTTAAGTAATTAAGAATACTCTTGACTGCTATCCAGTGACTTTCACCTGGATCTGACTGGTATATGCTCGTCATGCTCAAAGCATACGAGACATCAGGACGAGTACATAGCATGGCGTACATGATAGATCTTATGGCTGAAGCATAAGGGATCTGATCCATGCGGTCTCTCTCCTCTCTAGAAGTAGGACTTTGAGTCTTCGAAAGACTCACACCATGTGACATCGGCAGAAATCCCTTCTTGGAGTTCTGCATAGCATACTGAAGTAATACTTTGTCAATGTATGTACTCTGACTTAGGCCAAGCAATCTCTTAGATCTATCTCTATAGATCTGTATGCCTAGAATGCGGGATGCTTCACCTAAGTCCTTCATTGAGAAACAAGTCCCTAGCCAAATCTTGACAAACTGCAGCAAAGGGATGTCTTTCCCAATGAGTAGTATGTCATCCACATACAATATAAGGAAGACAACTATTCTCCCAACATCCTTCTTGTAGACACAAAGTTCATCTTCATTCTTGATGAAACCAAACTATTTGATTGCATCATCGAATCGAAGATTCCAGCTCCGAGAAGCTTGCTTTAGTCCATAAATGGACTTATGCAGCTTGCATACTCTGCCAGTATGCTGTGGATCTACAAAACCTCAGGTTTTGTCATGTACACATCCTCGAGCAGGTTTCCATTCAGAAACGCGGTTTTGATATCCATCTGCCAGATCTCATAATCGTGGTATGCTGCAATAGCAAGTATGATCCGAATGGACTTAAACATCGCTACTGGAGAAAAGGTTTCATCATAGTCAATACTATGAATCTGCTTGAAACCTTTAGCTACCAAGCGACCCTTATAAATAAGTTCATCCATGTCAGTCTTTCTCTTAAAGACCCACTTACACCCAATGGGTTTGACCCCTTCAGGTGAATCAATCAAAGTCCATACTTGGTTAGTGTACATGGATTTCATCTCGGATCTCATGGCCTCTAGCCATTTCTCGAAATTTGGTCTCATCACAGCTTCCTGATAGGAGGTAGGTGACCTCCAAATCAAGCCAAATTTAATCTGATTCGACCCTAATCCATGGCTCTTTGAATTCCCTACAGAATCACATAAAATATGAAATTAAATTCCATAATTCATAGGAAATTTACAATTAAGTCTAAAATATATTCAACTCACAAAATGTAATATAAACACAAAATTAGCATGTGAGAAGATAAAAAAGCTAAGTAATAAGAGCCAAAAGAATCAATAAAAATGCTAGTTATCAACTCTCCCACACTTATTCTTGCTCGTCTCGAGAAAGTAAAATAAAACAAGAAAGATAACTAAAGATGCATTCCTCTAGCAATTCTTAATCAAGCTTAGAAAATAGTGAAAGGAAAGTTATCTAGGATTGTCCAATTCAAATGACCAAAGCAATCATGAATTCAATTCATACACTAATTAACAAACATGATAACTTCAATCCATAATCAATAAATTGAGGATGATAACAAAATAACCTCACGAGGAAAGTGTTTGTGGCTCTTTTCTCATATACATGTAATAGTGGAGCTCACTCAAGCTACTCATGATAAATGCACTACCATAAGCTTGATTTTCTTCTAATCTCCACCACTATAAACATAAGAGTGCACAATAAAATAATGAAAGCATTATTTGAAATATAAGGGAAACATGAATCAAAGCAAATGATAGGATAAGAAAAGAGATAAGGAAGATAAAGCAAGGTAAGAGTGGAAGACATGAATATATTGGAATGTTACATAGATGAGTACAAGAAAACAATGTCCAAAAATATATCTCATCCAAACTCCCAAACTAGCTTTCCACAACTCAATAAAAATATGAACAATCTCTATGATAACTTTTCAATAAACATCCGCTCATGATATACAATAAAATCTAAATTTTGGTACAATAAAGATTGTCACTAACAAAAAAAATCTATCACCTTTCACCAATACAATAAAAAATGTGAACAACTCCTACTTTAGCATTTCAATAAAAATCCACTCATGATATATAATAGAATCCAAATGTTGCTAAAGTAAAATTTGTCACTCACAAAAATTCTACCACAAATGAATAAAAATGACACAATATGTCAAAATATTTTCCATAAATCCAATAAGCATGTAGACAACCTCTACTATAGCTTTTCAATAAAAATATCACTCACAAAATATTGCTACAATAAAGATTGTCTCTCTAAAAAGTTCTACCACACACAAATACAAAAGGGCATAACATGTTAAAGCTCTTTTTTTTTTTTTTTTTGCTGTTCTTTTTTTTTCTTTTCATTTGCTTTTTTTCCCCCTTTTTTTTTTATTTTTCCAATTTTTTTTCAACATGTTGTGCAACATTATACAACATCATCAATAGCTCAAATAAATAGATACATAGCATGGTTTACCTATGGTGATCAAGCATGGTTCACCTATGCTTCCACTAAATTCGACTAAGCTATCTCTCTCCCCCCACACTTAAATTTTTATCCGTCTCGGGCAAAATACTCATTATGTAACATCCAAAAATATCCACATCCATGAGAATAAGAGAGTGAAATAAATAGAAATAAATGGAAGAGAGAAAAGAATGATATGATGGATGATATGGATTTTATTCAAGAAACATGTGATAACAAAAGGAATGAATAAAGAAAGTGGTACAGCCTTCATAAAAATCATGCAAACCTATGATAATGTGGCCTCGAAAGAATTAAGCAAGTTCTAGAGTAGGATTAACCACAAGTGCATCACACATCAATAGGAATAATAGGCTCAAAAATATCCTCACTAGGTATATCAAAAATTATCATCTCAATCTACCAACATGAAATCCATCATCAAGTTGTAATCACATGCAATCCAAGAATCCAATCATGACAATAAATCATCAAACTTGACAATCTAGCTTTCATAATTTCTAAGATGATAAAAATAATACATAGGGAATTTATTATAAAAGCTGACTAGATAAGCTAAAAAAATGAACTACCCAGCAAAAGTAAACCAAGCAAACAAAGCAAAGAAATATATACAAGTAGAAAGAAAAATAGAAGTGCGATGGAACCAACTCTCCTGAATTTTTGGTGGTCGGAGTCGATTCAGTTCCAGAAGCCAATCTGGAAGTGGAATGGTTGTAGATGAAGTGAGGATCGCTCCCTCCACCTTCGACTCCTCAAAAATTTTCTCCGGTGGTCGAAGACGGTTCAGTTGGAGTGTCCACTCCAGGAGCTTCATTATTGCATACAGTGTTAGAGCTTTCTTCAAATGGTAGACTGCATCCTTACATGATTGACTGCAAATGAAATGTCTGAAGAAACCCTGTGCACTAAAAAGAGGATGCAAATCCTGCACACATGCTAAGTAAGATGTACCATAAATAATATCCAAAGCAACAGAGCATGAACCAAAAGATGTGTCATATTCATTACAATTAAAATGAGCTACCTCCATGGTATTTCTAAAGATTCAGAAGAAATATCAACCTTACCATCCTGAAAGGTACCTGGAGGCTCTAGAACAGTGAATGTGACATCCTCTAAATCAGGTAAAGGTACTGGCTCTGGATCAAGTTCAATCAACGGAAGTGATTCTTGAGACGTCCCTACACTTCCATCGTCAATAGATATATCTATGGACTCAATTAGTGGTTGAATAGTCATTGGAAGCGATTCTTGGGTCTCCCCTACACTTCCATCATCAAAAATAACACCTGCAACATCAAGAACATATGGAACAACAATATCATCTACAACAACATAATCAGAATCAACTACAACATCACTATACAAAATATTAGAAGAAGTATGTAAAGTAGCAGAATCAAAGTCAAGAATATCACAAACTCTACAATCCATCTCCTCGGAAGTTGATGCGGTAAGATGATCTGATTGCAACTGTAACTGTGTCGACAAGTATGTCCTTAGCTGAAATTGTGTTTCTTGATGTTGTACAAGTTGTTGTGACTGCTCCCAAAAATGTTGCTCAGGCTGATGCTGAAGATATGACTGATAATGTTGGGACCAATCAGAATTCCCATGTTGTGTATTCTCATACCCGAATCCTTCAATTAAATTATACCTATCCTGCTGATGAGTCTGATAATACTGAGGATCAGGCTGGTGATATTGGATCCTGGTAGGGAGTACACTGGCAAAGGAATGAACATCTTTAGCAATCACTGGTCTAGTCCCATACTGCTGATAATTTGCAGTCATAATCTCGATAAGTTCTCTAGCCTGAGTAGATGTCTTGTTAACTAGAGCCCCTCCACTAGCTGCATCAACTATACTCCTGTCCATGGGAAGCAATCCCTCATAGAAGTATACAATCAGTAGCTGATCGCTTATCTGGTGCTGAGGGCAACTAGCAACAAGTCTTTTAAATCTATCCCAATAATCTTGAAATGGTTCTCTTGTAAATTGTTAGATTCCACAAATACTCCTCCAAATAGCTGCAATCCTAGAAGCATGAAAGAACCTCGCCAAAAATAATTTCTTCATCTTGGTCCAACTGGAAATTGAATTGGGTGGGAGACAATACAACCAATCTTTTGCTGAATCTGCTACTGAAAATGGAAATGCTCTAAGTCTAACATCTTCTTCTGATATGCCATGTGGGTTCCATGAAGAACAAACTATCTCCAAATCATGCAGATGTCTGTTGGGATCTTCATCAGAAAGTCCATGAAACTTCGGTAAAAGATGTACAATAGTCCATAACTCGAAGTCTACCTCTAAATCAGAATACTGAATACTGAATACAAAATGAATCAACCGACAAATCTGGTGCCCAAAGCTCTTTGAGAGTCTTTTCAGTGTCGTTCTTCATTTTGCTTCACAAATCTGAGGGTCTGATCACACTGAATCTCTAAAGTTGTTGATAACACACAGATTTCCTGGTCTTTCCTGAAACACTCATGAAAATATCATCAAAAGACACGGGAAATAGAGAAGATAACACACATGCATACAAGAGATGAAATAATTAATCCCCTAACAATGTTTTTGAATTTTTGCAACCACAAAAATAGAAATAAGAAAAGAGAGGAAACAATCCTAAGATTACCAAACACCGCTACTTGTCCCCGGCAACGGCGCGAGCCAAAATAATCAATAAAAATGCTAGTTATCAGTAGGCTCATCCTCAATGAGCACAATGTCATCATGGTCAGACAAGAGAAATGAGTATCTCTCAGGCTGACGACGTACCCTATCAGATCTGCGAAGAGTTAGGTCTACTCGAACTGGTTGTGGTTCCTCAACTCCTTGTGGAACAACATCATCCACAACACTTTGTAGTTCCAGTTCAACTTCCATTGAGGCTTCAGTGCTATGGTCCACATCATGAACTTCTTCAAGATCGAGCGTACTCCCACTAGTCTTTCTAGAAACAAAGTCCCTTTCTAGAAATATCCCAGTCTTTGCCACAACTACCTTGTGTTGACTGGGAATGTAGAAGTAATATCCCTTCGTTTCCTTGGGATATCCAATAAAATAGCACTTATCGGATTTGGGTCTCAATTTATCCGAGACTTGATGTCGAACGTAAGCCTCACAACCCTAAATCCTCATAAAAGACATTTGGGCATCTCTCCCAGTCCATATCCTATTTGGTGTCTTTATTACAGCCTTGGATGGAACTCGGTTGAGTATGAAGGTTGCTGTGTCTAGAGCATAGCCCCAAAGAGATGTAGGAAGATCTGTGTGACTCATCATAGACCGTACCATATCTAATAGGGTACGATTCCTCCTTTCGGATACACCATTCCACTGTGATGTTCCAGGAGAAGTGAGTTGGGATAGAATCTCACACTCAGCTAGATAGTCACGAAACTCATTGCTAAGGTATTCTCCACCTCGATCTGATCGAAGTATCTTAATACTCTTGCCAAGCTGGTTTTGTACTTCATTCTTGAATTCTTTGAACTTTTCAAAGGATTCTGACTTATGTGTCATCAAATACACATAACCATATCTACTGAAGTCATCAGTAAATGTAATGAAGTACCTATAACTACCTCTGGCAGCGACATTGAAAGGGCCACATACATCACTATATATAAGTCCTAACAAGCCAGTCGCTCTCTCGCTGTGTCCACTAAAGGGAGTCTTGGTCATCTTGCCTAAAAGGCATAACTCTCATGTCTCATATGATTCAAAATCAAATGAGTCCAGCAAACCATCTTTATGGAGCTGGGATAAGCGTTTGTCATTTATATGACTTAAGCGACAGTGCCAGAGATAGGTTTGGTTCATGTCATTTGACTTGAACCTCTCGGTACTTATGTTATAGATAGGGTTCTCTAGGTCTATAATATAGAGTCCGTTCATCAGAGGTGCACTACAATAGAACATATCATTTAAATAAACTGAACAACATTTGTTCTTTATTATAAATGAAAAACCTTTCTTGTCCAAACAAGAAACTGAAATTATGTTCTTAGTTAAAGCAGGCACATAACAACATTCATCTAATTCTAATACAAGCTCATAAGGCAGAGATAGATGATAAGTTCCTACAGCAACAGCAGTAACCCGTGCTCCATTGCCTACGCGTAGGTCCACCTCGCCCTTCGTCAATGCCCTGCTATTTCTCAGCGCCTGCACATTAGTACAAATGTGAGAAGCACACCCGGTATCTAATACCCATGATGAAGAAATAGATAGATTGACTTCTATAACATAGATACTTGAAGTGGAAGTCTCATTTCTCTTCTTCTTAAGATCTTCCAGGTACACTTTGCAGTTCCTTTTCCAGTGTCCGGTCTGACCGCAGTGGAAGCAGGTAGCATCCTTGGCGACCCCTCCTTTGGGTTTCAGTGCCTTGCCTTTGCCCTTGGCTTGGGACTTTCGATTACCTTTAGGCTTGCCCTTGCCTTTGCCCTTTTGCACCATCAAAATGGAGTTGGGCTTAACCTTCTTAAGGTTGAGCTCAGCAGTTCTTAACATGCTAAGCAGCTCAGGCAGTGGCTTGTCAATTTCGTTCATGTTATAATTTAGAACGAATTGACTATAGCTATCTGGCAAGGATTGCAAGATCAGATCAGTGGCCAGCTCTTGGCCAAGTGGGAATCCCAACCTCTGTAGGTTTTCTATGTACCCAATCATTTTGAGTACATATGGGCCTACGGGAGTCCCATCTTGCATCTTTCATTGAAACAGTGCCTTAGAGATCTCGAATCTCTCGTGCCTCACTTGTCCTTGATATAGTTGACGAAGATGTTCAACCATATCATAAGCGCCCATCAACTCGTGTTGCTTCTGAAGCTCAGAGTTCATGGTTGCTAGCATAAGACATGACACATCTAATGCGTCATCTTGATGCTTCTTGTAAGCATCACGGTCAGCTCGTGTGGCAGTGGCAGTGGCAGGAGGTGCCTCCGGAATGGGCTACTCCAGAACGTACAGTTTACTTTCTTGTGTGAGAACGATTCTCAGATTCCTGTACCAGTCCAGGAAATTAGCTCCGTTGAGCTTGTCCTTCTCAAGGACGGAACGTAGGGAGAAAGAGTTCGTATTTGACGTCATGGTTATCTACAATAGAAAAATGCAGAAAATAAATATCATATTCTATTAATCATCTAATTAGGTCTTTAATTAAATGATGCTCCCACTGAATTATAGAATTCATGTGGGACAAGATCCACATCATACTATGCCATGAGTTAGCTTTGGCTAAATCGCCCAAGACTTAGTATGATCGGTAGGTAACTAATTACCAATTACATCTCTATGCAACTCTTGTTTATAGGATCAAGATCCGCATTTATATTAAAACTCGAGTTAGCTTTGGCTAATACGCCCAAGAGTTAATATAAACATGATTTTGTCCTATCTTCCAACTATTGGATAAATGCCTACAGTTAAACTTGATTTAATTAGTTGTACTCAATCTAATTTAGTTTTTACTCACCCATGCGTTGATAGGCGGGACCAAGATTGTCCCTCCGCACCCTACCAAGATAATATGCGTTGGTTTGCTTTGGCAGATCCAACAACAACATGTGATCGAGGTAGTGATGGGTATCACGGCATGGTAGGCATTTCGAGTTGACGCGATTGAGATCTAATCTAATCAACGATGTGTATCAAGTACGTGATTTAGATCGAATCTAATCGTTAAGGGACTAATTAATTACTAATCTAGCATGCATCACATACACACACACAAGTAATTAATTAAATTTTGTGATTATGGCCCTACTATGATCTTCTCAAGTCAATGAGAAGATCGGTTGGTCAACCTAGGGTCAATAGCTTCTCCAAGCTCCTCCCTTTGACCGCCATGTGTTGCTCGCACCCTCCTCGTAACTCCTCCTCGAGTGGACCTTCCACCGCCTCATTTTGTACATTACAAAAAGGTGAAACTCGAGTTACATTCGAGTCTAAAACTATTTTACAACAGGAATATAAATAGAAGGGCACGACGCGCAGGTCGCGAATCAAGTACAACACGCACAAACACACAAAATGGCGCGCATGCCATGTTATGAATTACAACACATATTTTCAATCAAATTGGGTTCTTTGGGTCATGACCATCACAAAATGATACATAATTCTAAATTAAGTGATTTCCATAAATTTCTGCAATTTTTCTAATATTTTTATGATTTTATGAGTCGCAACTTCCCGGCGGTCCCGATTAGCGATTTTCGGGCGCAATCGCGGAACAAAGCCCCTTGCGGGGTTAGGGCCAGCACCCCTACTTGCGATATAACCATCGCGAGTGTTCCTAAGTGATCTTACAGCACCTTAGCCCACTGTCCCAAATCATTTTGGGCGAGACCTTGCCGATTCGAAAGGTATTTCTCGGTAGTCGAAGCCTACAAGTGTTCAAACACTTGTTGCTTCACTTCTACAAGAAAAATACCCATAAAATAAATAAAAATCATAAATTTACAGAAAGTTATAGAACTGATATTTTTCATAAAAATACAAAAGAAACTCATACACGCTTCACACGTGGCTCTGATACCACTGTTGGATTTTTGGGGCCGCAAAAATCACTTTTTGCGTTACGGAAACCCCGAAATCCCGCCACCGGATCCGTACAAAGAAATAAATTTCATAAAAACTTTGAGTACGAGTTTCTAACCTAGATCTAAACTAGATCTACAAAGGAGAGGAGCTTTACCCTTGATGCGATGCCCGGCCTTCACTTAATCCCGCTCGTCCAAGGTTCGCCGGATCTCGAGAGTATCAAAGTAGATACTCCTCTATGTGTATCCACACAAGCAAGAGATGGAGAAATCAAACAAAAAGGTGTGCTAGCACCTTTGAATGGTTCGGCCAAGGTGGAGGAGAGGGAGAGAAGAGAGCGCTTGAGGAAGAAGATGAGAGTTACACAAAAGAAATGAAACTCACACAATGAATTGATTTGGCCGGCCACATTAAGAGGGAATTTTATCTCCATGGGATACCAAGAGTCACAACTCTTGGTAACTCCCATGAGGTGGCATACCACTTAAGCAACCATGATGATGTGGAGCATCACCATTGGCCCACTTAATGCCAACTCACCAATGAGGTGGCAAATGGTTAAGTCAAACTTGACCCTTCATCTTCCTCTCAAGTCAAGTCAAACTTGACCACTTCTCTCCCATGGTTGATAAAATCTAACCATTGGTTCAAGTCAATTTTAATTTAATGAATCTCTATTCATTGAATTAAATTGACTCAATGAGTCTAAGTCCAAATTAGACTCATCTAACATATGAACCAAATTGAGTCCAACTCAATTAGCCTAATTTGGATTACTCTTAATCTAATTTGGTTCATCACATGGACCTAATTCTTTAGGTTCATCAAATGAACCTAATCTCCATCTAATTGCCCTTTGTGTGTGACCCTATAGGTTCTTATAACATTGGCAATGCTCCTAAACTCATTTAGAAGCATAAGTAATGAGTGGTATCTAGCAACACATCATTACTACCCAAGTTATAAGAATGTTGAGATCCAACATCACCTTGTGACTACTAATTGTAACTCTTCATAATATATGACAAGTGTCCTTCTATCCCAGACATCTAGATTGATCAATGTGAGGCATAGACCGTGTCATCCTCTAATCAATCTAAATCTTGAATCCCAAGTAGACTCACTCAATCAAATGAGCTCAATATCTCATATTGACTCATTTGGGCATAGCCATGCACTTAGTGGTCTCACTCTATCAAGAATATCGATGTCACTCCCGTCATATAAGAGGGATAGATCCCATCTACATCACTCACATCCCTCCGCATAATTTGTTACATACCTAGTAATCGCCTTTATAGTCCACCCAGTTACGGGTGATGTTTGACGAAGCCAAAGTATGTAACTCCTTATGTTGGGAACCATGGTGACTTCAGGTCCAAGGACTAATAGTCATACTAATAGCCATATGAGAAAGTATATGACACTCATATAATGATCCATGATACTTTCTCATGGCGGGTCATTCAGTATACATTCTCCAATGTATACCCATGTGTCAACTTGATATCTCCATATCCATGACTTGTGAGATCAAGTCATCGAGTTGACTTACATGCTAGTCTCGTCGCATTAACATTGTCCTTGAATGCTAATACTTGACTAGGAATGATTAAGAGTAGTGTTCCCTATATCATCTCACTATCGATTCAACTAACCGATTGATATAGGTAAGAACCTTCTACTCAAGGATGCTATTATACTTAATTATTTGGCACCAATACAAGTAAGCATAATAACCATAAACAAATGCCTTTATATATGTAAGAATATGATACAACGAGTCCATACAACAATCATCAAATGATTGGCTCTAGGGCTCTAACTAACAGGTGCCCCCTCCCTCTAGCTACAAATTGACCCTAACAGGATATTTAGTCTGGAAGAAAATAAAGTCAATCAAGGATGTTGGTAAGCTAAAGCTCCGATAGGAAGTGTTTGTTAGTACCCCCAAGGTAGTTTTGATGTGATCAACCAAGTCAGGTTAGGTCATGTTGGTTTTTAACCCTGTGTTTAAGTATGCAGGAACTTAGGAGCACAGGTAGTCGAGCGAAAGATGCAACTAGCAATAAGAATGACACAGGATAGAGCCGACGGGTTTGATGCATCCGAGGTATGAGGTGTTGCGGAAGAGTACGCGGGTGGACAAGGAGGCATGCGGTGTTTCTAAGGGACGAAAAGCCGGAGCGGAAGATTGCTCGAGGAGATGAGCAAAAGATGTAGCTAGCGAGAAGGATCGCATGGGAGAGAGACGATGAGCTCAGTGGGTCCGAGGTACGAGGTGTTGTGGAAGAGCATGCCGGAAGACGAGAAGGAAGCACACAGAGATTCTGATGGACGAGAAGCCAGGAGCGAAAGATTGCTCGAAGGTCGGAAGCTGGGTTCGGACGAGCCTTATTCCAAATGTCCAAGATCACCCAAGCGAGCGGAGCCAGAGCGGAAGACCCGGACCAAGGCGAGCGGAACCGTAGCGGAAGACAGGGACCAAAAGTCAACAAGATGTTGACTTTCTTAGTCCGGACGCCCGAACTCACCTGACTCCGGGCGCCCGAAACCATTCTGGGCGCTTGGACCATGATGTTTATATGGATCACATCAAACGTGATCCATGATGGATCGAAAGCGCTAGAGGGGGGGTGAATAGCGCTCGTGGCTATTTCGTTTTTTTAAATCGTAAAAGCTTGTTTAGAAATAACGCAGCGGAAAAGTAAATAAAGTGGACACGAAGGATTTACTTCGTTCGGAGCCTGTGACGACTCCTACTCGAAGGCCCGCGATCCTTGATCGCTTCCGGTGGGCAACAACTATAATTCGTAAAAGCTATTACACGCTAAGTACAATTTAAGCAGAAAAGAATATTGTACCGACAATAAAAAGAATAAAGCTGAAGCTCCGAATTGTCGTTGCAGCACTTCTGAGTCGAGACGTTAGCAGCTTGTCGCACGGAGAATGCTTAGAAGATGGTTGTTCCTAAAGCTGCACCTCAACCCTCCTTTTATATGAGGTTCCGGGCGCCTGGGACCTTTCCGGGCGCCTGGAATGTGACGTGGCCAGCCAACCAGGTTGCTCCACGTCGCGAAGTCGCGCAGGGGATAAAAGTTGGTCCCAGGCGCCCGGACCTCCTTTTTCCAGGAGCCGCTTCTCCTGCAAAACAAGGTTAGTCCGAGCAATTGCATACCCTGCAAGACAATGTTAGAATCTGATAATTCATAAGTGAAAAAGAGCTGACAGTCTTCGGACTGTCTGAGTCTGACTTCGGATTTCTAACCAGAAACCCTAGGTTGACCTACTCCACTCAGGAGATTTACCTGATGCCAGTCCGGTCCTCCAGACTGACTGGACTTTCCGCCTAGGTTACCACCCCCTAGGACCTAGGGTTACCGCCCCCTAGGGTTTTTCTCCACCTAGGGTTACCACCCCCTAGGAACTAAGGTTGCCACCCCTTAGGGTTTTCCTCCACCTAGGGTTACCGCCCCCTAGGACCTAAGGTTACCACCCCTTAGGGTTTTCCCTCACCTAGGGTTACCGCCCCCTAGGACCTAAGGTTACCACCCCTTAGGACTTTCCCTTTGCCTAACCGCAGCTAGGACTTTCCTGAAACACTTATTCAAACATGTTAGATCACACACTAACTTAACTTTGAATCCTTTTCCATTATCAAAACTAAGGTTCGATCGTCGGATGCTTCCCGCACCAACAATCTCCCCCTTTTTGATAATGGCAACCGAAATTCAATGTTAAGTAAAAAAATATGCAGTTATGTATAAGCACAAGAAACAGGATAAGCGTGATAGCAAGATAAGCATAAACATAGCTCCCCCTTAATATAAGTTATTCTCTTTGAATTTTTTACTAATAGTCATAGCTCCCCCTTAATACAAGCTCCCTTTAAAATATTTTCTTTGAATTTCTCTACTCTCCCCCTTTGCCATATATCAAAAATGAGCTACTTTTGAAAACCTTAACTTTTCAAGACAGAATTTAGCAGAAAACATTTTAACTTAGGCAAGGAGCAAGTGAAAGGCAACACCTTAGAATTGATTTTGCTTGAAGAGATATAGCAAAAAGGAGCTCTTTTTAACTTAGTTTATTTTGAGGAGTTTCCAAAATTTTCACAGCAAAATTTTCAAACCACAATTTTCAACTTCAGAAATTTTTCGAAAAAAAATATTCAGGTTTTTTAAAGAAAATTTCCAAGGAAAATTTTCAACTTAAAGAAGTTAATTGCAGCTTAACAAAATTTTTCAAACTTTAAAGAATTTTCTAACTTAAGAAAAAAATTTTAACTTAACGAATTTTCAAAAAAATTTCAGCTTAAATAATTTTCTAACAAAATTCCAAAAAAAAAATTCAAAATAGAGGACACTTGAAAGTTTTAAATTTGGAGAAGTTTTTGAAAAGTTGTTTAAGGCATGTTTTTGAAATGAATTTCAAGAATACTTAAGGCAAAAGAGAAGTGATAACCTTAATGTTTAATAGCTTGTCATTTTGTTTTAATAAGGTATCAGAGCCCTAAAGACCAAGCATGAGTCAAGATTTGTTTTGATCAGGTATCAAAGGCCTTGAGAAAACTTCTTGCCAAATAGCTAAGTTTAGAGTATAGTCTAACTAAGCTTAGTTAAAGAAGACTTGATTAAGTACTTAGCTTAAAGAGATTTTACATAAAGGCTTAGCTTTGAAAACATTCTAGAAGAGTTATAATTTAAAAGTCAGGTCATAAATAATTTCAATTTTAAAGTTAAGTTAAGAATAACCTGAATTTTTGAAGATAAGTAAAAAATAGTTTTTAATTTTGAGGTCAAGTTAAAATTTTATTTTAACGAAAAACTAATTTTAAAATCAATTTAAAATCACTTCCCCTTAATTAATACCTTAATAAATTCTTTGAGTTCAAGAGTCCAAGCATGAGAGGTTAAAAAAAATAATTTTCCTATCTTTCCATCTCACTCATTCTAGATAAACAAGCATGTTTAGCATATGAGTGAGCGTGAGATGGAGTTAACATTTGCAATCATAATTTTATAATATGATTTGAGAATTAAAGATTTTTAAACCCTTTTAAATTAATTTAATAACATTCTGAAATTAATTGAATAATATTTTGAAATAATTTTTTTAAAAGATTTTTCAAGTAATTTTGAAATTAAATTTTAAAAGATTTTTAAATAAATTTTAAAATTACTTGAAAAATCTTTTAAAAATCATTTAAAAATCTTAAAAGCTTGTTCAGAAATAACGCAGTGGAAAAATAAATAAAGTGTACACGAAGGATTTACTTCGTTCAGAGCCTGTGACGACTCCTACTCGAAGGCCCGCAATCCTTGATCGCTTCCGGTGGGCAACAACTATAATTCGTAAAAGCTATTACACGCTAAGTACAATTTAAGAAGAAAAGAATATTGTACCGACAATAAAAAGAATAAAGCTAAAGCTCCGAATTGTCGTTGCAGCACTTCTGAGTCGAGACGTTAGCAGCTTGTCGCACGGAGAATGCTTAGAAGATGGTTGTTCCTAAAGCTGCACCTCAACCCTCCTTTTATATGAGGTTCCGGGCGCCTGGGACCTTTCCGGGCGCCTGGAATATGACGTGGCCAGCCAACCAGGTTGCTCCACGTCGCGAAGTCGCGCAGGGGATAAAAGTTGGTCCCGGGCGCCCGGACCTCCGGGCGCCAGGATCCATCCCGGGCGCCCGGACCTCCTTTTTCCAGGAGCCGCTTCTCCTGCAAAACAAGGTTAGTCCGAGCAATTGCATACCCTGCAAGACAATGTTAGAATCTGATAATTCATAAGTAAAAAAGAGCTGACAGTCTTCGGACTGTCCGAGTCTGACTTCGGATTTCCAACCGGAAACCCTAGGTCGACCCGACGCCTACTGTTCCCTCTACGGGGAACGCGTCCTCACCTACTCCACTCAGGAGATTTACCTGATGTCAGTCCGGTCCTCCAGACCAACTGGACTTTCCACCTAGGGTTACCACCCCCTAGGACCTAGGGTTACCGCCCCCTAGGGTTTTTCTCCACCTAGGGTTACCACCCCCTAGGACCTAAGGTTGCCACCCCTTAGGGTTTTCCTCCACCTAGGGTTACCGCCCCCTAGGACCTAAGGTTACCACCCCTTAGGGTTTTCCCTCACCTAGGGTTACCGCCCCCTAGGACCTAAGGTTACCACCCCTTAGGATTTTCCCTTTTCCTAACCGTAGCTAGGACTTTCCTGAAACACTTATTCAAACATGTTAGATCACACACTAACTTAACTTTGAATCCTTTGCCATTATCAAAACTAAGGTTCGATCGTCGAATGCTTCCCGCACCAACAATCCATTGCAATGGGGATAAAGTTTTATCTCCCTCCAGATGCCTGGAACCCTTCTAGGTGCCCCGACCAGGGCTATAAATACAGCCTTAGTCCCAGAAAACTAGAGAGAACACTTGTAAATGATTTTTTTTTGGTCTATCTCATATTTCTAGTACTTCAACTGCTGTAAAAAAGGTTCTCCGCCTAAAGGAGAAATTAGTGCACTTTCCACTTCCTTGTATTAACAACCTTCTCGGTTGTAACCAAATAATTCGTTGTTTCTCTTCCTTTTTAATTAGTCTTATATATTTTATGCAAGTGTTAATTTTGTTAAAGTTATAAAAGCTCAAGAATGGTTTTTTCATTTGTCTTTGCAAGGTTGTTCACCTCCCTCTAGCCGACTGCCAAGAGTCCTAACAAGTGGTATCAAAGTCAGAACGCCTCAGAAGGACTAACTGTCAACTGAAGCACAAGAAATGACCAGTATAAGCATCTATCCACCAGTATTCGAGGGGGAGTTCACATTTTGGAAACGTCGAATAGAGGTATATTTTAAAACTGATTTTAATATTTTACTAACAATTAAGTATGATTTTGATATATCCAAAAGCAAAGAAGGAAAAGAACTTGAGAAGCATCATGTAACACCCCAAATTTCAATATTTGGAGTCCTAAAAGTCCTTATTAATATTTAGAAATGCTTTAAAAAAATTTTAGAGATTTTTAGAAATTTTTAGAATATTTTTATGTAATTTTTGGAGGTTGTTTGGTATTTTTACTAAATGAAGGAAGTTTTGACAAAAAAATGTTCAAGCCGAGGTTCGAACCAGCAACCTCTGACTCGGTCAAAACCCGTCTAACAAAGTGGGCCAGCGGTCATTATTAATAAAGTAGAGGATGAATTACATTTAAGCAGTAGTTAGGAACATTTAAAATAAAAGGGGAATAAAAAGGCTCGACTGAGGATTTGAACCCGGGACCAGGGGTTCTGCGGAAACGCAGCCAACCAACTGTTCCGCGAGTATTTCGTGAAAAGGTAAGGTGTGAAATATTCTTAAGCAATAGTTGATAATAAAAACCCTAGTTACAAAAAGCGGGGAAAGTTTTCCCAAGCCCTAATTTCCCTCCTCTCCTCACGCGGCGTCGGCGCGACTCCCTCTCGGGCGAAAACGCAGCAGGGGACCTAGGGCTTGGTCTCCGGCGCCGGCGAAGGGGTTTTTCCGGCCGGTCTTCACCCGTGCGTGACCACCTCAACGAGGGGAGCTCGGAAACACAAAGAAGCCGCCGAGAATTGAAGCTTCTCCGAACCCTAGAAGCTTCCCGTCGGCTGTAAGTCCAAGAAGAATCAAGGTAATTTGCTACTCACCTGTGGTAAGAGTAGTTCCGAATTCGATTTGAGTTTTCCTTGTGTCTCTTGATCTTTTTGGAGCATGCTGTGAAGTTGATTTCTTGTGAAGTCTGCTGCCGAGAATATCAAGGAAAGAGATTAATTGGTTAGTTGGGTATATGGTTTGGGTTTCTACAGATTTCGGATTTATGCTGTAAAGTTCTGTTTAGCACAGCATTCACTTCTTTTGGTTCCCTGCCGTGAGTTCTTGTAGGAAGATGAGAAGGGGTTTTCATTGGGTTTGGCAAATAGTTAGGCCTCTCAATTCTGATAACAAGAAAGTTTGATTACTTAGGTTTCAACTCAGCAAGCTTGATTTATTAGGTTTCAATTCAGCAAGCTTGATTTATTATGCTTCAATTCAGCAAGCTTGATTCCTTTTGTTTCAATCCCGCAAGTTTTATTCCTTTTGTTACAAATTCAGCAGGTTAGCTAATTTAGTTTTTTTTCAACAAGTTAGCTAAATTCAGTCATAGTTTTCGGTGCTAATACTGGGTACGAACAGCTATACATAGTGTAATTTGTAGCTTAGTTTTTACTTGTTAACTCCATGAGCATGATTAGCTTTAAGTTTAGTATTTTAACCTTGGATTTCCATGAGTTCCGAATAGGAACAGCTTCTGATCCTTCTAGCATGCAGTTTGTAGTTTCCGTTGTTGGTATTTTAAAAGAAACCTAGAGTTTGCTTATATGTAGATTAGTGCCAAATTTAAATCAGTTTTAGATTGTTCCTGCTATTTTTCCCCTTGTCTCTGGAACATATGTACAGAATAGATGATCTATTCGGTTTCAAGCTTTGATTTAGTTTTCTTTGTTTTAATTCTGTCGTAGTATCTCAGTTTGGATTCTTAAGAAATGGTTTTATATGGAGCATCTCAGTTTATATATTTAGCGTCTCAATTTAGATTCTTAAGAAATGGTATGTATAAGTATATGTAGCAGAAATGGCATGTATATAGCTTGTATAAGTAGCATCTCAATTTATATGAAGGTTTGTTCAAGGAGTGTTGTTTTTTAAGCTTTCTATTGTGAGTCTCATAAAGAAGATGACAAGGGATTTAAATGGGTTAGGCATGTAGATTAGACTCCTCAGCCTTATAATTTGAGTTTCATGTTTAGATATTTATTTGTTGTTACCTTAATGGGTACGAATGGATCATTTTGGAACCCTACAGGTTTTAGTTTTGGTTGTGCTATGTTTTTGACATGAATAGCCTAGTCTTAGGAGAATTTGGCATAGTGGTTTTGATGGATTGAATTTCAATTGATGATGCTGATACTCCTCTTTATCGGGTTCTAAAAAAAGTCAGAATAGATCTTTGGTACATTAGGCTATGGATGATAGTGTAATCTCTTTAGTGCAGAAGTGTGATGAAAGAGTGAAGATGAGCATAAGTAATATGTTGTTTTGGTGAGTGACATATATTAAGACTAAAGATTATTTGAATTGATGTAATGAATTTAACAGGTGAGAAGTATGTGAGTGATTTAGATATGCAAGTAATAAGTTCAGAGTAGAAGTTTAGTTTAGAAGATGAGAAAATAGATTTACATGTTGATCAATATAGATCTTATACTGAGAATTCCTTTCTGACTATAAGTTTAATGGCATAATTGATGTTCAGACTTGAAGTACTTGGATGTGCTAATATCAGGGATTCCATTTGGTCTCAGCCAGTTATAAGAATCTGAAATTCTAGGTTTATAATTGCCATGTGAGACTTTTAGTGCAGATTAGATCCCTTCGTTGTGCAGATTTTCTTTAAGTATTTAGTTCTTTAATAGTACAGATTTGCTAATAGATAGTTTATGGAAAGCATTGTAGTACAAGGCTTTAGATTTGCCTTAAATATGCATGATTGTGTGTTACCTTGTTGATTTCACTTATAGATGCATATGGAAAAGTACCCTAACAGTATTTTGGGTTCAAGAAAAGTATAAGAAAGATAAAGAAAAGAAAGTAAAAGGCCAAGGCCTTAAGTAGATCTCAAAGTCAAGACTTTAGGGATTTTGGCACACAAGGTGCTTATTAAAATACCAAGGCATTTAAAGAAGAAGTAATTAAGATAATAAGATATTTTACTTTGAAGAGGCTAGTACCCGACTTCCGAGGTTGTCGTTAAACAAATCCAGGTGTCAAATTCCGAGGTCTTGGCCCTGGTAGACCGATGTCTACTCTTTTAGGATTGGTGGCTCGCTACCTGAACCTATTAGGGAACGCGCATAAGATGGTACTATGCCTAGGCCCAAGAGAAGTTGATTATTATTTTGAAGTATTATAAGTATAAGCTTTTGAACAAGTAAAACAAGTTTTTATATAAGTATAAAAGTATTAAAGGATAAGTTTTAAACAAGTGAGATAAAAGAATAAGTTTAGAACAAATGAATTAAGTTTCACTTTGTTTTAAAATCAGCAAGTTGAGTTTTCTTTTATGCTAGCATGTTATTTAGACTAGCTTACTGTTCTTTTCTATTTCGAGCATGAGCAGTATTGAGTTCTTAGTTCTACTCCATTTGCTATTGATTCTAGCATGAGCGGCATGAGCAGTATAGATTCTTATTTCTAGTTCTTTGTTATTAGATGAGCATGAGTAGCCTTCTTTTTAGCATTTCAGTTTCAGTATCTTTTGTATTTACATGCGCATATTCGAGTTTTTTGTGAGTTAGATAGCGCTTACTAAGCATTTTGCTTATAGATTGCATTTCCTCTTACTGTAGATACAGGAAAGGAAAAGATTTAGCAAAGGAAGGCGACAAGGTGGCGCGGATGGTGTGTGATGCCAGGACTATGGAAGTCTTGGGACTTAGTTTAGGAATTTGTTAGATAAATTCTGTATATAAGTTGATAAGAAAACTTTGGAGTAGGAAGCTGTATTTTATTTTGTTCCGCTATTCATTACTTGCATGATTTGATTTTATTAAACTGCGTGGTGATGTTATTTCTTTTGTGTGTTTGATATATGTTACAGCCACCTGTGGCTGATGTATATTATGTTTGTATCTCAGTTTAAGGTCACCAGTACAGTGGAGACTCTGTCGAAATTTTTCGGTAGAGACTCCTCGTGGTTTCGATCATACCGATTAAGTAGAGTTAGTAGTTAAGTAACGGTCATCCTTAGAGTGTAGTAGTAGTAAGAAGGGTGGTCGTTACACATCAATAGACCGAAGAGCAACGCAACAACTTCATGGCTAATGGTAAGGCTGAGTTCCACCTTCTAAGTGTTCTACCTACTCAGGATCTTGATAGAATCAATAAATAGCAGAGTGCAAAAGAACTTTGGAAAAAGTTCTTGAAACTCTACGAAGAACCTAAAGAAGATAAATATGATCCCTCGATGGACACTGAGTCGTCATCAAGAGAATTCGAGACTGAGGAAATTATCGAAACAGCTCTTATAGCCAAGTACCTACATGAAGAAAAAGCAAGCTCATCCGAGATGAACATCGATGAAGGGGGAGATTCTTTGGAAGAAAGCATCGATGAAAGGGGAGGAACATCAGAAAAAAAAAAAAAAAGTAGCTCTACAAGGGGAGTATCATATTATGAGGTCAATAAGGTAAGCTGGGTATGATCTCTACCTCCGGATAAAATGTTTGAATTTATAAAACTATTATCAAAAATTTACTATAAATTAGAGAATGAAAATAATGAGTTAAAATCAACCTTAGCCATATCTTGTCGATTAGAAGATCTTGACAAGCTTAAAACTGAAAATGAAATATTGAAATTTGAGAATGTCAATTTAAACGATCAAATAGAAAACATAAAAAATTCTGCATGTTTAAATTTGTCTGCTTCAACTTTCAGGAACTATAAAGGATTAAATTAGAAATTTAGATATTACAAAGGAAAAATTAGAAAATTGTCTAGAAAGTATATTCCTCGAAATTTTTAATTAACCCAGTTGGAAGGAACGTATATTGGGTTCTAAATACATGCTTAAGTTGATTGTTTATGGACTTAGAGCTTTCAGAAAGAAAAATTAAATGTTGAAATTCTTTAAAAAACTTTGTCTAGCAGTGGTTGATGATCCAATAACTAAGAATGTCTAGTGTCTCGCCACAACCTGAAAGTTAATTACTGAATTGAATATTTAATTAACTTACTATTAAGCAATTAGTTGCCATAAAAATGTTTTAAAATGTCTATCAAAATTTTTAAAAGTTAACTTTTTGAGAACCGTTAATTTTTTTTTTGACGATAATTTCAACTGTATATGATTTTTTTTGCCTTAAATATGTTTTAAAAAAATTAAATTATCCCTTAGACTTTTTATCATTGTTAAGTAGAATTTCTCTTGTGGTACCCTATTTTTAATGTTATTAAAAAGGGGAGCAGTAAAGATTAAGTCTAGGAGGAGGGTAGTATACTTTTTTAAAATTTGTGTACTTAATTTTTTTTTACTTGCAAAAAATTAACTAAATTTTTGTACTGCTATTTGTTTATGGTTTACTCTAACTTAACTTGAGTTTGATCACATCAAAAATGGAGAGATTGTTAGTACCCCCAAGATAGTTTTGATGTGATCAACCGAGTCAGGTTAGGTCCTGTTAGTTTTTAACCCTGTGTCTAAGTGTGCAGAAACTTAGGAGCACAGAAAGTCGAACGAAAGACGTAGCTAGCGAGAAGGATGGCAAGGTAGAGAGCCGACGGGCTCGGTGCATCTGAGGGATGAGGTGCTGCGGAAGAGTACATGGGCGGACGAGAAGGAGGCGCACGGTGTTTTCGAGGAACGAGAAGCCGAGCGGAAGATTACTAGAGGAGACGAGCAAAAGGCGCAACTAACGAGAAGGACGACACGAGAGAGAGCCGACTAGCTCGGTACTTCCGAAAGACGAGGTGTTGCAGAAGAGTATGCCATTGGACGAGAATGAAGCATGGGGCGATTCCAAGAGAAGAGAAGTCAGGAGCAGAAGATTGCTCAAAGGCCGGAAGTTTGGTTCGGGTGAGCCCTATTCTGGATGGCCGAGATCATCCAAGTGAGCGAAGCCGGAGTGGAAGACCCGGATTAAGGCGAGCGGAACCGGAGTGGAAGACCAGAATCAAAAGTCAACAAGATGTTGACTTTCTTGGTCCGGGCTCCTGGACCATGATGTTTATTCAGATCGTGTCAAACGTAATCTGTTACGACGAGGATAAAGTTTTATCCCCCTTCAAGAGCCTAGAACCCTTCCAGGCACCTCGACTAGGGCTAAAAATATAGCCCTGGTCCCAGAAAGCTAGAAAGGACACCAGAGAACATTTGTAAATGATTTCTTTTGTCTAGCTTCGTATTTCTAGTACTTCAACTACTGTAAAGAGGCTTCTCTGCCTGAAGGAGAAATTAGTGCACTTTCCACTTCTTTGGACTAACAATCTCCCTGGTTGTAACCAAGTAATTCATTGTGTCTCTTCCTTTTTAATTAGTCTTATATATTGTATGCAAGTGTTAATTTTGTTAAAGTTATAAAAACTCGAGCAAGGTTTTTTTGTTTGTCTTTATAGGGTTGTTCACCTCCCTCTAGCCGGCCGCCAAGGGTACCAACAGTGTTGTGGCCAAAAGGATATTCACATGTCTTCACAATGAATAATATTATCCACTTTGAGCCTAAGCCCTCATGGCTTTGCTCTTGGCCTCTACCCAAAAGGTCTCATGCCAATAGAGATATTTTACATCCTTTTTAAACCTATGATTTTTTTTTCTAAATCTTTCTAATGTGGGACTTTAATTGAATCCCAACAATCCGCTCCTAAAATGAAGGACCATTATTTCTCTCATAGTATAAGTCTCCCCGCAAGCATCCGATCACTCTTGACCTGCTCCGAGCCTCCCCGCGAGCCTCAATCACCTTGACCTACTCTGGGCCTCTTTGCAAGCATCTGTATCTGATCATCCTGACTTGCTTTGGGCCTCCCCGCAAGCATCCGGTCACCCTAACATGCTCCAGGTCATCTTGTGAACATCTGATCACCCTAACCTGCTCCAGACCATCCCGCAAACATCTGATCACCCTAACCTGCTCCAGGCCATCCAGCAAACATCTGATCACCCTAACTTGCTTCATGCCTCTTCACGAGTATCCGAACACCCTGACCTACTCTGGGGCCTCCCCGCAAGCATCCCTTCAAGCTAACCTGCTCCGGCCTACCCTCAACTTCGTTCAAAGTCATCCTACATGACATCTGGTTTGGAGCATAACTCTGATACTATTTGTTGTACCCAAAAGAATATTCACATATCTCATAATGACATGAGATTGTTCACTTTAGACCTAAACTCTCATGGCTTTGCTCTTGAGCTCTACCCAAGAGGTCGCATGCCAATGGAAATATCTTACATCATTTTTAAACCCATGATCTTTCTCAGATCTTTTCAATCTGGGACATTGATTGAATCCCAATAGGAAGGATCGTTTAAAGTGGTAGAGAAGATGAACTCAAGGCATATTACTTGACGGATTCTCATGATAAAAAGTTAGAACAACCCTAAAATATCGATCATTTGAGCTCAGTACCCTCATTCATTTAATCATTATGTTTTAGTTATGGTCCTTTTGTCATTTCCTTTTATTACAATGTGTACTCACCAGTTAAGTATGAATAAAAGTACATTTTTCCATATTGATATCCTAAACTCCCCCTACTAAGATATAGTCGGGTCGAGATCCCTACAGCTGCGGTATCAACCCCACCCCTTCCTAAAGGGTCGAGCATATACCGTATCGCCCACATCCATTTCAGAGCTCAAACTCCCCTGACTTGGATATAGTTGGGGTCGAGATCCCTCTGGCTGTGTTATCAACCTCACCCCTTCCCAAAGGGTCAAGCATATACTTTATCATTTTCATCTTATTTAGGGCCTAAACTCCCACGACCTGAACATAATCGAGGTCAAGATCCCTTCAACTACGGCATCAACCTCACCCTTTCCCAAGGGGTCGAGCATATACCAGATCGCCCTCATCCTTTTCAGGATCCAAACTCCCCTGATTCGGATATAGTCGAGATCCCTTCAACTGCAGTATCAACCTCATCCCTTCCCAAGGGGTCAAGCATATACCGTATCGCCCTCGTCCTTTTCAGGGCTCAAACTCTCTCAACTCGAACATAGTCGAGGTCGAGATCCCTTCGGCTGCAGTATCAATCTCACCCCTTCCCAAGGGGTCAAGTATATACCATACCGCTCTTGTCCTTTTCAGAGCTCAAACTCTCCTAACTTAGATATAATCAGGGTTAAGATCCCTTCGGCTGCAATATCAACCTCAGCTCTTCCCAAGGGGTCGAGCATATACCATATCGCCCTTGTCCTTTTCAAGGCACAACCCCCCCCCCTGACTCACACATAGTCGGGTCAAGATCCCTTCGACTGCGGTATCAACTTCACCCCTTCCCAAGGAGTTCAACATATACTGTATCACCCTCATCATTTTTAGAGGCATAGTCGGGATCGAGATCCCTTCGGTTGTGGTATCAATGTCATCCCTTCCCAAGGGGTTAAGCATATACCATATCGCCTTAGTTTTTTTTTTTTTCAGGATTCAAACTCCCCTAACTCAAACGTGGTCGGGATCAAGATCCCTTCAGCTATGATATCAACCTCATCCCTTCCCAAGGGGTCGAGCATATATTGTATTGCTCTCATCCTTTTTAGGGTCCCCGACTTAGACATAGTCGCGATCAAGATCCCTCCAGCTGCAGTATCGACCTCATCCCTTTCCAAGGGGTTGAACATATACCGTATCACCCTCATCCTATTTAAGGTTCAAACTCCCCTGACTCGGAGATAGTTGGGGTCGAAATCCCTTCGGCTGCGGTATCAACCTCACTCCTTCCCAAGTGATCAAGCATATACTGTATTGCTCTCATCCATTTCAGGACTCAAACTGTTGGATCGAGAATTCGCTAGCGGGGGGTGAATAGCGATTTAAAACTTTAACGAGTACGCAGCGGAAAGAATAAACGAACAACGCTAACACAAGTAATTTTTTACTTGGTTCGGAGGCTTCGGCGACTCCTACTCCAAGGTCCGCACTCATCGAGTGCTTTCATTGGGCAATCCACTAGCAATTCGAAAAGATATTACACAATTGAATTACAGGAAATGCTAAAAGAAAATTCCGACAATAATTAAGAAAAGAAGAAAGAAAGAAAGCACTTTGTCGGAGTAGCCTCGCGGTGTCGCAGGAGCACAGCACACTAAACCTAGCGTTGACAGATCTTGTCGTTGTTGATTTGCTCCAGCCTTCACCCTCCTTATATAGGAGGTTCGAGGCACCCAAATCCCTTCGGGGTGTCGGGTGCTACTTGAATACCGTTCTATTTCCCCTGTACAAAAATTTGTACAAGCACAGAACTTTTCCGAGAAACCCATGTGCTCTTCAGATGTTAAACTTGGATTGGAAACGAAACTTAACATTTTTACTCCAAGTTCATTCTTCAAAGTTAAACTTGGATTGGAAACGAAACTTAACATTTTTACTCCAAGTTCAACCCTTGTGTTCTTCAGAAGTTAAACCATATTACAGAAGTTGATTAAATATTTATTTCAATGATTGGCTTCCAGGTCGTTGGCGAGGCACTAGGCCTTCTTGGTTATGGGATCATCCACCACTTCCTAGACAAAGCCTTTCAAAGAAATTGAATATTTAAACTTCTCACAGTAACCTTAAGTTTAAATACAGAGGCCTCAATCAAAGCACAAGATCGAAACACAAAATCGAAGTACAAAAATGAAAACACAAAATCGCTAGCCTATTGTGTTGGTATTTCAGGATCCATACGAAGAAAACAAAACTAGTTGTGCTGCGAAATAAATAACTAGTTGTACGTTTCTTCGTAGACAAAGACCTCTTGATCTTCTGTCGTATTCCTCTTCTCTTCTTTCACGTCATGTGGGCGACAATCTAGCAAGACAAAAACACCCGAACCCCTTTTGTTTCCAAGCCGCCTACCACCAAAAGGATGCAAAGAAAGGAACACCTCCTTCTTCTTCTTCTCCTCCAAACCGCCGACCACCAAGGTGCTTCGTCTCTTCGTTTTCTTTTCCTCCAAGCTCCGGCCACCAAGAGAAGATGGGGTGCTGACCCTAGAGGGAAGAAAAGGGAAGAAGAAAAGAAGTGGGGCGCCGGCACTAGAGGAAAGAAAAGAAATAATGGGGCGCCAGCCTTAAGGGAAAGGAGAGGGTTTTTAGTTGTGGAGAGAAACTTATCAATTCTTAATTGAATTATTGATTTTTGTGGCACAACATCCTCTCCTTTTATAACCTTTTGCCCCAGATAAAAAAAGAGAAAAAGTAATAGATTTTTGTTTAAAAAAAAATCTCTAGAAAAGAATTAACATAATTCTTTTTAGAAAAATTTCTTAAGAAAGAATTAGTATAATTCTTTTTAGAAAATTTCTAAGAAAGAATTAGTATAATTCTTTTTAGAAAATTTCTAAGAAAGAATCAACATAATTCTTTTTAGAAAAATCTCTAGGAAAGAATTAATATAATTCTTTTTAGAAAAATTTCTTAAGAAAGAATTAATATAATTCATTTTAGAAAATTTCTAAGAAAGAATCAACGTCATTCTTTTTAGAAAAATCTCTAATTCTGTTAAGAAAAAATCTCCCCTTTTTTTCTTTTCTTTTTCTTTTCTTTTCTTTTCCTTTTGGTTTGCCCGACCCCTTGCTTGGGCACCAAGCAAGGCTTGGCCGGCCCCTTTCTTGGGTAGGAAGCAAGGCTTGGACGGCCCCTTTCTTGGGCACCAAGTAAGGATGTGGTCGGCCCCTTTCTTGGGTAGGAAGCAAAACTAAAATGGATGAATGCGAGGCTTTATAGAGGCTACAACAGGGACCGAGAGGAAGAATTGGTTTTGGCCTCCTGATGGACTTGAACTTCCTGTGTTCAACCCGAACACCCAACTCAAGTTCATCAATAATAACTCATACTACTAAAGAGTTATTATTGAACTACCGCACCAATCCCATATTACAATATGGGCTCCTTCTTATCATGAGTGTGTTAGTCTCCCTATGTTTAAGATATCATATGTCCGTTAATTAAATGAGTTACTGACAACTCACTTAATTAACATCTCGCTCCAAGAGTAGTACCACTCAACCTTATTATCATGTCGGACTAAGTCTACCTGCAGGGTTTACATGATAATCCTTATGAGCTCCTCAAAGGAGCATCATCAACCTAGATTACTAGGACACAGTTTCCCTTTATAATCAACAACACACCATATAAATAATATTATTTCTCAACTTATCGGGTCTCTTGATTTAATTGAATAAATCTCACCCTTTGATAAATTAAAGAAATAAATACAAGGTATATGTGTTTGTTATTATATCGGGATTAAGAGTATGCATATCCATAATAACAGAGGTTTTGTTCTTTTATGCAGTCAGTATAAAAAAAATAACCTCAAATGGTCCTACTCAATACACACATAGTGTACTAGTGTAATTTTATAGTCAAGATAAACTAATACCAAATTACACTACAACCATTCCAATGGTTTGTCCCAATCCATCTTGGTTGTGAGCTACTATTTATAATTTATAACGAACTAATAACATTATCTTCTGCGTGACACCACACACCATGTTATCTACAATATAAATTAAAGGGACAACTGTATTTAACTAAATGTAAACATTTGACCAATGTAATTCGCATTTCAAAATAAATGTTCATACAAAAAGCTAGGCTTTTAGTATACATCCTAACACGGGGCGCCCTAAATGTGACGTCGCCGAGCCAACCAAGGTGCTCCACGTGGCGAAGCTCGTTGGGGATAAGTTTTGCATGTCGGGCGCTTGGACCTCTGGGCACCCAGACCTCCACTTTACCAGTTACCTGCATAAAAGTGTTAGTCTGAGGCAAAATGCAAACTACCCTGTAAAATAAAGTATTATCACAACATAGTCATAAAAAGGAATAGTGTAGTAATTAGATTCTATCTCATCGAGATCAGAATCTAGTCAAGATCTCAACTTAGAGTTCCGAAATAGTTTTAAATTAGATCGGCGCCTAAGTTCCCTTCGTGGGAACGCGTCCTCACAGTCACTCTCCTCCAGTGACTTACCTTCACTTACCTGTCAAATATCCGGTCAGCCCATCGACCCGTCTGGACTTTGTGCCAGCTATCCGGTCAGCCTGTCGACTTAGTTAGACTTTGTGTCAGACGTTCGGTCAGTCCTTCAACCCGTTTGGACTCCTTGCCAGCTATTCGGTCAGCTCGTCGACCTAGCTGGGCTTCGTGCCAGACATCCGGTCGGCCCATCGACCTAGCTGGGCTTCGTGCCAAACATCCGGTCAACCCGTTGACCTGTCTGGACTTCTTCTGAACACTTGGTTAGAGTGTTTAGAACACAAATGAAACTAACTTAACCTATTTTGTCATTCATCAAAACTTGAGTTAGACCCTTAGTGCTAACCGCACCAACAATCTCCCCCTTTTTGAAGTAATGACAACATGCTTAAGTTAGTGAAAAATATGCAATTAAAACAATCAATTTAGTTTTTAAGTTAGCCTTTATTTTAAATTTGGTAGTTTGTTATTTAACTAACTTAACCCTCCTCCTTTAGCATTCATCAAAAATAAACATAGAACAAATGATAATTTAAAATGCAAGGAAGTCTACAAATGTAAGTCAAATTGACTTAGGGGAGTTTAAATTGAAAACATAGGAAACTTTTGAAAATTTTGTTTTAAGCTTTATCTTTTATCTTTTTGTTTAAAATAGTTAATTTTAGAAAGATAGCTTTGCAAAAAAATTTTAAAGTAATTTTTCAAAGATAAACTTTGCAAAATTAACCAAATTTCCAAAAAAAATAAGTTTTGCAAGTTTAAGACACTTTGAAAAACTCAATTTTAAAATTTGAAAAATTCAATTTTTTTTTAAACTAAGTAGAATATAATTTTCAAAACGAAGTATGAAAAATCTAAGTTGCAAAACCGAATAAAGTCTATTTTTCAAAATTAAGCTTGTAAAATCTAATTTTCAAACCTAAGTTTGTAAGTTCCAAATTTCAAAACTAATTTTATTACATTTTCAAAATATGTTTGAAAAATCAAATTTTCAAAACTAAGTAAAATCTAATTTTCAAAATCAATTTTCAAAACTAAATTGGATCCAATTCTTAAAAACAACTTTGTTTTATATGAGTTAGTTTTCAAATATAGGTTTATCAAATTAGATTTGCAAAAATAAGTTAGATTTTTCAAACACATTGAAAATATTTTTAAGAAAATATTTTCCAAAAACTAATTTCAAAATAAAGGAAAAATAAGTATGAAAATAATTAATTCACCCCCTGAACCTGACATAATTTTTTAAGTAAATATATTAAAAAATTTGAACCTCCCCCTGAATTTGATATTCCCTTAATTTATTACTCTCCCTTAATTTATCTTTCCTTGAATTTATTACTCCTCCTGAATTTATTACTCCCCTTTAATTTAACATTAAGGTTTGGGTATGTTAAATTTAACACATTTTTGTGCCTAAGTGTTTTAGGGGATTTAGTAATACTTATATTATTTATATAATTATTTCTATATCCTTGGTATAATTGTTCATTTAAGTTTGATTAATCAATTATTCTAAAAATAATTGACTTTAGATTCAGTGTAATAAGTTAAACTTTAGTTTAAGGTTAAATAAGATAAGTTGTTATTAATTCAATAACTTAATCAATAATTTATTGGTTAAATTTTACTTGATTCAATAATTTAATACTTATTTAATTAAAATAATTTAAATTTCATATTAATTGATTGAGTTGATTAATGAAAGTGTTCGTTATAATTTAACTTTTCATTTACTTCCTTTTAAATAGGATTAACTTAGTTTAAAGTTAGTAGTAATTTGAAGTTAAATTTATTAAAGTTATTAAACAAAGTTAAGTAAGGTTCAATTTAAGTCAATCTTTAATTATGTTTTAATTAAAATAGTTAAAATTTTCATTAATATTTTAATGTAAAGTCAAGGTTAAATAAAAAAGATTTAGAGTCAATTTAATATTTTTAATTAGGTTAAATCTAGCTCCTAATCAAGTCAACCTTAGTTCTCAAATAAGGTTAGACTTAAACAATTAAGTTTCAGTTATTTACTTATTAATTACTTAATTAAGTCTAAAGTTTAAATTTTGAGTGATTTAATCATTTTATAAAATATCTAAATTTCAAATTATTATTATTAATATTAAAAAAGATTTTAAAATAATTTTAAAGAAATTTAAGATGAATTAAATCAATTTTAAAAATAATAAAAGGATTTAAATTTAATTTTAATTTTAAATCTTAAATTAAGTTTAAATTTTAAGTTTTAAATTAGGTATATATTTAAAGTTTTTAAGTTAGTTTTAAATTTAAGTTATAAATTTTAATTTTAATTTAAGTTTTAATTAACTAAAGTGTCTTAGTTTTAAAATGATCTTTAAAGTTTAAAAAAAAATTAAAAGAATTTTTAAAAAATTAAAATGTTTTTTTTAAAAAAACTAAAAGAATTTTTTAAAGAAATTTTAAAGTTTTTTTCAAATAATTTTTAAAAGAATTTTTAAAATGATTTTTAAAATAACTTATAAAAGAATTTTTAAAAGGATTTATAACAAGATTTTTAAATAATTTTTTTAAAAATTTTTAAAAAGAATTTTAAATAATTTTTTAAAAGGATTTTTAAAATAATTTTTAAAATATTTTTAAATAATTTTTAAAATAATTTCCAATTCAATTTTAATTTTAATTTTAATTTAATTTAATTTTAATATACTTTTAACTTTAATTTATTTTAATTTTAATTCCAATTTAATTTTAATTTAATTTAATTTAATTTTAATTCAATTTAAATTTAATTTATTTTTAATTATAATTTTATTTTAATTTAATTTTAATTTGAATTTTTTTTATTTTTATTCTATTCTATTCTATTCTATTTATTTTATCTTATTTTATTTTTATTTTAAATTTAAATTTAATTTAATTTAATTTAAGTTAAGTTAAGTTAAGTTAATTTAATTTAATTTTAATTTATTTTAATTTAATTTATTTTTAATTTATTTTAAATTTAATTTATTTTAAATTTAATTTATTTTAACTTTAATTTAATTTAATTTAATTTAATTTAATTTTAATTTTAATTTTAATTTTAATTTTAATTTTAATTTAATTTAATTTTTATTTTATTTAATTTTAATTTAATTTTAATTTAACTTAATTTAATTTAATTTAATTTTAATTTAACTTAATTTAATTTAATTTTAATTAAATTTATTTTATTTTATTTTATTTTATTTTATTTTTATTTTAAATCCTTAGTCATCTCATCCGATCTAAATTTTCAATCAGAGAATCCTATAATTTTGTGAGATGAGTTAGATTCAATTTTTAGGGTTCGATTTAACTTTATGTTAGATTCTGGTTTAGCTTTGTACTCAACAAACAGGTATTCTTTGGATAAAGTTCTGGACTATGGTGAGTCACCTGGACATCATTAGAGTAACCATGCCTTCGAGGTTTTCTAAATTGTCTTATCTACTGAACTCAGTACAAAACCTTGGTCTAACTAGTTATGATCCGTAAGAGGTAGCTTCAGTTAGTTCCACTTAGCCAAATGCACTAGGTCGAAGTCATATCTTCCTAGAGATACATAGACAGAGTTTCCCTAACATACTATCATCCAAAACTTCATCAGTATCGTAGGTCAAGTTAAACTATTGTCCCTTTAAACTAGTCCTAATTACCCTGCCGGATAGGTTGATTTTGGAGGTGCCAGCTATTCTAGAGCCTCCCCTGAATTATTGATCTGATTTAGGTTTTAGTTTTGGTTAATGTTTAATTTGTAACTTTAAATTTAAGTTTTTAATTTTGAATTAATTGAATTGGTCAAATTGTCCTTCTTTAAAAGAGTGTATTTAATGTTTAAGTTTTTATCAATTTTTAATTTTGAATTAATTGAATTGTTTAAATTATATCGTTTTAATGGTTTATCTTTTAATCTTTTATTAATTGTTAATTTTAAATTTTCTATAATATATTTGTTTAACATATTATCTTTAACATTTAAGTTTGTTAAATTTAGTTTTGATTTTGTCAAAGTCTTTTATTTTGTCCTTATATTTTCTTTGCCTTTTAAGTTAATATGATTAGTGGAATTTATTAGATTAATCTTATCATTAAATTTTAATTTTTTTGTTAATTAAATTATCTTGGGTTTGGATAGAATTTTCTAGATTGTTATTGTCTAGATTATTAAATAATTTATTAATAAATTTATTAATTTTATCTAGATCAATATTGACCTTGTCATCTTTATCATTTGAATTTTCAAATTTATTTAGGTTTAAATTTGAATTTTTATGTTTATTAATTATTTTCAAATTTTCTGTATTTTCTAAATTAATTATATTTGTTTTATTAAAAAATATCCTAGGAGTATTTTTGCAAGTATTGTCAACTACACTATTTTCATATATATTTTCAAAAATATCCAAATTAACATGCATATTTTTTGAACTACTATTAGCAGGAGTATTTTGGTAAATATTACTAACCTTGATCGCAACCCCTAATTCAGTAGGCTTTTCCGTTGGATTTGACTCAAGTCCGGATTCGATTTTGGCTTGATCATCTAACTCCAATGGCTCCTCGTGAAGCTTGGTCAGACATGTCCAAAACTCGTGGGCATCCTTGACTTTTCCTATCCTACAATTAACTTTGTTAGGTAATAAATCTGAAACTAACTTTATTACCTTTTGGTTTGCTTCTGAGTTTTGTGTTGGTCTTCTCAGTGTCATGCCACCATCGAGGTCGTTCATAAGAATAAAGGTTTCCATCTGCATCCTCCACAAATTGAATTCATGTCTGGTTTACATCTCATATGGAGGTGGTTCGTGGATGCTCCGTCCTTCTAGAAGAGACATTGGTCTTGCACACAAGGAAACAAACAAAAAAAAATCCCAAGACTTGGTCTTGGATTAGTAGTGCTGGAGAAATAATATAATATTTCACTAATTAAAAAATTAATAAAAAAATATTATTTTAAATTTTGGTAAATGAGATATTTTATTAATATTAACCAACGGTGAAAAAATAAAAATAAATTTTTCAAAAAAAATTTGGAAGGAAATACAAAATGCGTAAGAATATATTTTAAGAACAAACGATATCTAATTTTTCTTTAAAAAGACTCCCCCCCCCTTTGCCTGATTGGTGGTTGCACCAAATCAGAGCAGTACCTACTCTGATACCACTTGTTGGATCAAGAATTCACTAGAGGGAGGTGAATAGAGATTTAAAACTTTAATGAGTACCCAGCGGAAAGAATAAATGAACAACGCTAACACAAGTAATTTTTTACTTGGTACGGAGCCTTCGACGACTACTACTCCAAGGCCCTCACTCGTCGAGTGCTTTCATTGGGCAATCCACTAGCAATTCAAAAAAGATATTACACCATTGAATTACAGGAAATGCTAAAAGAAAATTCTGACAATAATTAAGAAAAGAAGAAAGAAAGAAAGCACTTTGTCGGAGTAGCCTCGCGGCGTCGCAGGAGCACAGCACACTAAACCTAGCGTTGAAAGATCTTATCATTGTTGATTTGCTCCAGCCTTCACCCTCCTTATATAGGAGGTTCGGGGTGCCCGGATCCCTTCAAGGCGCCCTGAATGTGACGTCATCGAGCCAACCAGGGTGCTCCAAGTGGCGAAGCTCGTTGGGGATAAGTTTTGCATGTCGAGCGCCCGGACCTCACTTTACCAGCTACCTGCATAAAAGTGTTAGTCCGAGGCAAAATGCAAACTACCCTGTAAAACAAAGTATTAGCACAGCATAGTCATAAAAAGGAATAGTGTAGTAATTAGATTTCGTCTCATCGAGATCGGAATCTAGTCGAGATCTCAACTTAGAGTTTTGAAATGGTTCTAAGTTGGATTGGCGCCTAAGTTCCCTTCCCGGGAACGCATCCTCACAATCACTCTCCTCCAGTGACTTACCTTCACTTACCTGCCTGACGTCTGGTCAGCCCATCGACCCATCTGGACTTTGTGTCAGCTATCCGGTCAGCCCGTCGACCTAGCTAGACTTCATGTCAGATGTCTGGTCAGTCCTTAGACCTGTCTGGACTTCTTGCTAGCTATCCGGTCGGCCCATCGACCTAGTTGGGCTTCGTGCCAGACATCTGGTCGGCTCGTCAACCTAGCTAGGCTTCGTGCCAGACATCCAGTCAACCCGTCGACCTGTCTGGACTTCTCCTGCACAATTGCTTAGAGTGTTTAGAGCATAAATGAAACTAACTTAACATATTTTGTCATTCATGAAAACTTGAGTTAGACCGTTAGTGATAACCGCACCAACACAAACTCCCTCGACTCGAATATAGTTGAGGTCGAGATTCCTTCGACTGTGGTATCAAGCTCACCCCTTCCCACCCCTTTCCAAGGGGTAGAGCATATATTGTATCATCTTCATCCTTTTTAGGGTCCAAACTCTCCCGACTCAAACATAGTCAGGATCTAAATCCCTTCAGCTGCGATATCAACCTCATCCCTTTTAAGGGGTCGAGCATATACCATATCGCTTTCGTCCTTTTCAGGGCTCAAACTCTCCTGACTCGGACATAGTTGGGGTCGAGATCCCTCTGGCTACGGTATCAACCTCATCCCTTCTTAAGGGTCGAGCATACATCATATCGCCCTAGTCTTCTGCACGGCCCGAACTTCCCTGACTCGGACACGATCAGGTTTAAGATCCCTGTTGCTATACTAGAAAGGATGCCCATTGAGGCGTATTGAGTTGCATCTAGATCTAAGTGCAATTCATCTCATTGCGGATAGATAAAGTAAAGTATTGAATGAAATATAAAGCACCAAAATTCTTAATACCAACTCGGAGGAGGATTAAGAAGCCTTCAGTCAACCATACATGCAAAAGAATAGTTACAAACTAAATATATCAAAAAACAAAATTTATGCAAAGTCGGTCACGTCCCCCTCGAGAATGTTGTAAGAGATTTTGGAGAACTAGATAAGTGGTAGTGTCCGGTCGACAAGAAGATGGCCAGATTCCTATATCTGCTTTAAGGTTTCAGCCACACCATGTTGTATCATTCGCGCTAGATAGGTTCCGATCATAGCATAGAACTCCTTAGACTTGAGGAATTCCTTTTTATTTAAAGACCAACGCTTGACCTTGGTGGCTCGATACTCTTGCAACTCAGTAGTTAGGTGAGTCGACTGGTCTTGTTGAGCCTTGAGATTAGTCTACAGTTCTGCCTAGGTGATTATCAAAGTAGCAACTTTAGTCTTTAGATCGAGCAGTATTTAGCTCAAGGAGCTGCTTTCTCATTATCGCCTACGCAGTTTGTGTCACTTGGTGTGCAAACTCTAGGGCTCCTCGTAGCTCGCCCTGAACTCTGGCCGAGTTGTCTCTGCTTTGCTATGGGTCGATTCCAACTCACGCAAACGATCCTCATCCAACACTTTATTAAATTTTGCCTCTTCCTGAGTGGCAGCCAATTCCACCTCTTGGAGATTAAGTCTCTTTTGGCAAGCCTCCATCCCCTCCTTGGCAATGTTTGTAGGTTCGTGTTAGGCCGGCTAGAGGGGAGTAAATAGACTGAAAAGAAAGTTAGAAATCTCTTACCTTTTGAACTTCACAAGGACACAATATTAATTAAACAATCAAATGAAAATACATAAAATAAGTAAAAGGATACAAAAATTACTTGATTACAACCTAAGTGGTTGTTAATCCAAGGCAAGTGAAAGTGCACTAGAAATTCTCCTTCGTAGAAAGCCGAGTAGCCTCTTACAGACTTTGGAAGCTCACAAACTAGCTAGGAAATGAATACAGTGATTGCTATATAATTCTTAGCTCAAGAGGGTTTTTTATAGCTTCTAGAAAAAAAGTTACCATTACTTGGAGGCGCGCCTCCAAAAGGATCCAAGGCGTCTCTAAGAGGATAGAAGTTTATCCTCTTCTCAACGATAGCCTAACGACTAATATTCATTGGAGGTGCCTCCAAGCTCTTATGAGGGTGCCTCCAAGGGAGACTCTAGGGTGCCTCCATCAAAGAATGAGGACACCTCCATCAAGGCATAAGAGCGTCTCCATCAAAGCATGAGGGCGCCTCCATCAAGAGCATGCCAATGTCTCATCCAATTAACATCTAATCGGTTAACTCTTCCTCGAGCTTCTTTGGGATATGCTCCGATCATTAGAAATTGAGCTCACCCAAACCTAACTCTGGTCTTCTCCTAGACTTCTTATCCCTCGAATGCACAGCGTGCCTTCTGTTGGTGCAATATCCCTCAGGTCAAGGTTGACCTGGGTAACCAAGCTGAGTTTTGGTTTGGGTTTAGATGTTTGACAATAAGATATTGATTGAAGAAGAGTCAAGTAGGTCAAGGTTGACTGGATACTTGACTGGGAAGTCCTAACTGGGATGTTAGGCAAAGTGAAAGTCCTAGTGAGTGAAGCTAGGCAGATGGAAAACCCTAGTGAGTGAAGCTAGGTGAAAGCCCTGGTGAGTGAAGCCAGGTGAAAGTCCTAGTGAGTGAAGCTAGGCAGATGGAAAACCCTAGTGAGTGAAGCTAGGTGAAAGCCCTGGTGAGTGAAGCCAGGTGAAAGTCCTAGTGAGTGAAGCTAGGCAGATGGAAAACCCTAGTGAGTGAAGCTAGGTGAAAGCCCTGGTGAGTGAAGCCAGGTGAAAGTCCTAGTGAGTGAAGCTAGGCAGATGGAAAACCCTAGTGAGTGAAGCTAGGCAGATGGAAAACCCTAGTGAGTGAAGCTAGGTGAAAGCCCTGGTGAGTGAAGCCAGGCAAGGGAAAATTCAGATGGATCAAGGATGATCGGACATCAGGCTGGGAAGTCCAAGTAGGTCAAAGGATTGGTGGATACTTGGCAAGGAAGGAAGTCCAGATGGGTCGAGGTTGACCGGACATCTGTGGAAGTCCAAGTAGGTCAATGGGTTGACCGGATACTGCACGACGAGAAAAGTCAAGTGGGTCA
Source organism: Zingiber officinale (assembly GCF_018446385.1). Lineage (NCBI taxonomy): Eukaryota > Viridiplantae > Streptophyta > Magnoliopsida > Zingiberales > Zingiberaceae > Zingiber > Zingiber officinale. The sequence goes on from NC_056000.1 coordinate 40,558,435, forward strand.
AAGGATTGACCGGACACTTGGTGGGAGTCTGGCAGGTCAAGGGTGACCGGATGCGAGGCATGATGTACCAACAGTCAAGGTTGACCGGATGTTGGTTAGGAGGTTTGGAACTTGGTTTTGGGCAAAACCAAGTCTTGGATCGATCCGTGGATCGATCCGTGGATCGATCTGGATCGATCTAGATTCTTCAGATGAAGCACGGATCGATCCGTGGATCGATCGAGGTCGATCGGTAACCCCGATCGGTACGGATCGATTGGGATAGCCGGATCGATCCGTGGATCGATCGGGAGCAACGATAGGCGCTGGATCGATCCATGGATCGATCCAAAGCCTCCCGATCGATTAGGAACATTCGAATCGATCGGGATCCAACCGTTAGCGTGGCGAGCGTGGTCTTGGCATCTCTTTACGAGCTCTTCTCAGATTCCAGCTCCTCCACGGCTCTCTACAAGCACGTGATCGCCAGTTCTTGAAGGTTCTTGGAGGCTTTCCAAGTCAAGAGGCGGATCTATTGCAAGAGGAAGAAGTTAGGGTTAGGGTTTTTACGGTACATCTTGTAAGCTTTTGCTTAACTTGTATTTCCCTTTCTTCTTCTTGTATTGAGAGTGTTGTAGGGCTTCTCCGCCTTTGGTAGTTACCATAAAGGAGTGTTATTCATAGTGGAGGGTGTGTGCGTTGGTGTGGATCCTTGGATTAGTCACCTCTTGTGAGGTGGATACCAAGTAAAATCCTAGTGTTAGCGTGTTTGTGTTTGTTTCTGTATTTTCCGCTGCGCATTCTTGAAGAAACAAGCAACACCGAGCAACGAGCACGCGACGAGCTATTCACCCCCCCTCTAGCTACTTTTGGTCCTAACAAGTGGTATCAGAGCAAGGCCGCTCTTCACCGGAATCATCGCCGGAAGGGTCAAGCATAACAACAAAAGCTAGAGGGTGAAGAAGTTGGAGCAAATTCATCAAAGTCAAAGAATTCAAGAAGCTCAACTTCAAGATGCAATTCCAAGATGGGCTTGGATTTGACACAAGGGTGGCTCCACCATACACTTCTACGAGTTTCGATTCTTGGAAATCAAGAATCGAAAATTTTCTTATGATGGAGATAGAGCAATGGTTTGCTCTAATGGAAGGCTTCAAAGCTCCAACAAACTCCAAGGGCAAGCTTCTAAAGAAAAGCAGATGGAGCTCAGAGCAAATTCAAAGGGGCGAGGCAAATGACAAAGTGACCAAGCTTCTGGTCAACTTATTGCCTAGCCACATTTTGGCTCGAGTTGGAGAATTCGAAGATGCCAAGGAGCTTTGGAGCAAATTGGCCAAGCTTCATGAAGAGATCCCCTCCACTGTACAAGATCATGAAGAATCCAAAGAGGGTGACTCTTTGGAGCAAGACCAAGAGGAGGACTCCGAGGTTGAGAGATACTCAACCTCCGAAGAAGAGGAAATCCAAGAAGCTTCATCCTCAAGGGAATGCACCGAAGGGAACAAGGAGGAAGCATACTCCTTGTTTCACATTCAAGATGATGAAGCCTCCACCTCTAGGATTGAGGGGAGCAACCCTTGGTGACGCCGGATCAAGAAGAAGGAGAAGCTTCTACATCCGGGTCAAGTGAAGAAGAAGAAGATGTACCTCCGAAATTCAAGAAATAGCAAATGGAGGAGCAAGTGCCATCCCTACACAAGAAGGTATAAATGTTTCAATTAAAAATAAAAATCATATAATATGTTTTGAGTGTAGGGAAAGTGGGCACTACAAGAGCAAGTGTCCCAACTTGGCCAAGAAGAAGGGTCAAGTGAAAAGGGCAAGGAGAAGCCCAAGGAGACCACCCCCAGGACAAAGAAGAGCAAGGAGCACATTGTGTGCTTCTTGTGTCAACAAAAGGGCATTAAAGTCAATGCCCCAAGGGGAAGAAGATGGTCAAGGCTCATGGAGGAAGCTCTAGTCAAGGGGGAGCCTCTAAGGTAAAGAAGAAGGTAACATTTATTGAGCCTACTCCTCTACATTATGGTAAAAAGCATGATAGTTCAAATTTATATCATTTTAATGCTATTTACCATGAAAATAGAAAGCATGATAGTGTTAAAGAAAACATATAGCTCTTCATGCTAAAACTACTACACCTAAGGCTAGGATTGTAGGTAAAAAACTAGGCGTAAACTCTAAGGATTTTAGATACAAGCCTAGAAACAAAAATGCTCATGGGTCAAATACTAAGGACTTAGTGAGAGAAAATCAAGTCTTGAGGTCAAGACTTGATAAAATGGAAAAGACCCTAAAAAGGATGGAAAATATCCTATTAGGGCAAAATGAGCATAACCTAGGTCTAGGAGCACAAAGGTCATCTAATGGCCATAGAGGTTTGGGATACAAACCAAAGGCTAAGAAGGATGTGCCCTCTTACCATAGAGTTCCATATAGCTATGGAACAAACCCTAGGTCTAGTGGTCAAGCCAAAAATACTAGGGAAGTCATCCCTAAGAGTATTTTTGCAATAAATGTGACTAAGACTTCTAAAAAGTCTAAGAAAGTCACAAACAAGGTCACAAGGGAGGTTATCCCTAGAGTTGACCTAGAAAATGTGACCAAGGCTTCTAAGAAGCCCAACAAGGTCACTAGGAAGGTATCTAGGGAAGTTATCCCTAGTGAGTACCTAGAGCATCCAAGGAGCACCAATAGGTGTTGGGTTCCTAGGAGCATCTTCTCTACCCCATAGATGGGTTAGAGAGTGTTAACTCCGATTAGAAGGGTAGTTAACCCAACTTTGAGGAAATTGACACTCAAGGAGCATTTTCAAGGTTTTTGTTAACCTTTGAAAATGAAATGGACCTATTATTTACTCCGTGAAAGAGTAAAATGTGCCTAATGGTGGAAGATTTGATTTTAATCTTAAATGGCACATATTGGAAAATTAATAAGAACTATCAAGTTGGGTTTTTGGTATGCTCTTAGGAAATTTAAGGCAATCCGGGCCTTAAATTTAAAAGTGCTGCTCTTGAGGAAAAATGGAATATGCCAACATTTGAGGACATGTTCATTTTAATTGGCATAAATTAATCAAGGGAATCAGAAATGCAAACTTAGGCTTTGGCATTTTTCTTGAAGCACTTTGGGCAAGCTAGGGTTTAAGTCTTAGGATTAGCTAAGATTAACGATACTTAGATAGGTAATCTAGGTATATTTTATTTATGCTAAACCTTGCCATGATTGTTTGCTCATAATATGCCATGACATCATATTTAATCTTATTTGTATTTTGCATTCATGACTTATCATGAAAAATACAAAAATACCATGTCATGCCATACATACATCATGTAGTTATAGGAATCTTTCTTTTGAAAGCTATTTTATTTTGATGTATGTCATAACATTATCATGCATTATGTTTATTTCTTAAGGACAAATGACATTTAACAACACTTATTAACAAGTGACATCCTGGGTGGATGTCTAATATCTCTAAAATGCCTAGATAGATATGCATGATCCCTAGAATAGGGCAAAACCAAATTTTACATCTCACAAAGACCTATAAGATGACTTGTATGTGTTTTGTCCAAAATAGATACAAGTGAGATGTTAGGATGATGAACAAAACTCAACATGTTGATTTAGTGCATTCTTTTGAGTTTAGGTTCATCAAAACACATAGTTATGTGTATTCCATCATTGGGAAAGCTAATGTACAAGTCATGTGCATTATGCCCAAGGAACATGATGGGATATTGGTTTTGAAAATGTTTTTAAAATGTTTTTGGAAAACCTTGGTGAAGGCTATCTTTTGATAGTAATCACCATTGAATAGTTAGACACAAACTTGAAGAAAAACACTAAAGTTTTTGCAAGTTTTCAAGTTTGTGTCAATCTTTGAAAATATGATGTATTTTCATATAAAGCTATTTTTCCATGATTAAGTATGCCCTAAATAATGTCTACACGAAATTTCATAATTTTTGGATTTTGTAGAATTTTCTAGGGGTTTCGAAGTTGACTGAAATGGAATTTCAGCAACTATCAGAGCTGAATCGATCCATGGATCGATTCAAACGGCAATATCCCGCGAGCAGAAGCTCGCTGGATCGATCAGCCGATCGATCCAGGGAGTCTGAATCGATCCGTGGATCGATTCGGAAAGGTTCAATCGATTGGAACCCAACTCCAATCGATCCAAGTTGCTGATTTTGGCTGGGAAAGGCCTGATTTCAGCATCTTTGAACCTCTTTGAGTCTAGGTAACCATTCCAAACCCCTTAAATACATTTGTATACATACAAAGGGTGTTTTCATGTTGAAAACAAGGATGGATTGGTTAACGAAGACTAAGTAGAAGTTTAGGTTGAGGTTGTTTCAAATTTTGAATATTTGAACCTCAAAACTTCCACATTTGGGTTTCCTAATGGTTTAGGGATTCCAAGTCATTGTTGGTGCAATGACAGAAGTTACCACCATGTCTTTAGGGGGAGAGACTCTTTAAAGACATGAAAATTATTTTTCATGAACCTTGGAAGGTGGTTAACCTTCTGTTGTGAACTTGCTCAAGGTTGAGCATTTAAACTTGAAATGGGGAGAAATGGGGAGTGGATATCCTCATTATTTCAAGTGGACACTCATGTGGTAGATAATGCTCAAGGTTGGGTAGTTGTCTACATTGAGGAGAAGTTAAGGATAAATGAAGGGTATGGGACCTTCATTATCGTGTTGATCTACGAGTGATGTTGTGAACAACGATGAGCAACTCTTCGGGGAGAGTCTTCAACAAATGGATTTGTTGAAGTGTGCCAATGGAGCATCGGTTGATGTGTGTCCAACGATGGGTTGATGTGTGCCAATAGGGGAGAATGTATGGTTAAGCTTAGTCCTTCATTACCTATGGGAAGGTCATAGGGGAGAATGAAAGGACTCATGAAAGGGAGTAAGTTAGGCCTTCATTACCTAGAGGAGTTTGCCCTCTTAGGGGGAGAATGAAGAGCTTAATTTATGCTTTCATTACCTAGTGGCATGAAGAAGGAGGCTATGGGATTAGCCTAACTTACATATGGGATTGTAAGTGTTATTGTGGTATTGTCAAACATCAAAAAGGGGGAGATTGTTGGTGCAATATCCCTCAGGTCAAGGTTGACCTGGGTAACCAAGCTGAGTCTTGGTTTGGGTTTAGATGTTTGACAATAAGATATTGATTGAAGAAGAGTCAAGTAGGTCAAGGTTGACTGGATACTTGACTGGGAAGTCCTAACTGGGATGTTAGGCAAAGTGAAAGTCCTAGTGAGTGAAGCTAGGCAGATGGAAAACCCTAGTGAGTGAAGCTAGGTGAAAGCCCTGGTGAGTGAAGCCAGGTGAAAGTCCTAGTGAGTGAAGCTAGGCAGATGGAAAACCCTAGTGAGTGAAGCTAGGTGAAAGCCCTGGTGAGTGAAGCCAGGTGAAAGTCCTAGTGAGTGAAGCTAGGCAGATGGAAAACCCTAGTGAGTGAAGCTAGGTGAAAGCCCTGGTGAGTGAAGCCAGGTGAAAGTCCTAGTGAGTGAAGCTAGGCAGATGGAAAACCCTAGTGAGTGAAGCTAGGCAGATGGAAAACCCTAGTGAGTGAAGCTAGGTGAAAGCCCTGGTGAGTGAAGCCAGGCAAGGGAAAATCCAGATGGATCAAGGATGATCGGACATCTGGTGCTGGGAAGTCCAAGTAGGTCAAAGGATTGACTGGATACTTGGCAAGGAAGGAAGTCCAGATGGGTCAAGGTTGACCAGACATCTGGTGGAAGTCCAAGTAGGTCAATGGAGTGACCGGATACTTGGCACGACGAGTAAAAGTCCAAGTGGGTCAAAGGGATTGACCGGACACTTGGTGGGGAGTCCTGGCAGGTCAAGGGAGTGACCAGATGCGAGGCATGATGTACCAACAGGTCAAGGTTGACCGGATGTTGGTTAGGGAGGTTTGGAACTTGGTTTTGGGCAAAAACCAAGTGCTGGATCGATCCGTGGATCGATCCAGGCTGTGGATCGATCAGTGGATCGATCTAGATTCTCCAATTGCTCTTTCGGATCGATCCGTGGATCGATCCAGAGGTCCGATCGATCACCGATCGATCGGGACGATCTTGCCAGCGCGATAGCGGATCGATCCGTGGATCGATCCAGCGCTTTCGCCAGACACTCGGATCGATCCGTGGATCGATCCAAAGCCTCCGATCGATTGGGAACATTCGAATCGATCGGGATCCGATCGTTGGCGTTAAAGCAGCGAGCGTGGTCTTCCACATCTCTTTACGAGCTCTTCTCAGATTCATTCCAGCTCCTCCACAGCTCTCTACAAGCACGTGATCGCCAGTTCTTGAAGGTTCTTGGAGGCTTTCCAAGTCAAGAGGCGGATCTATTGCAAGAGGAAGAAGTTAGGGTTAGGGTTTTTACGGTACATCTTGTAAGCTTTTGCTTAACTTGTATTTCCCTTTCTTCTTCTTGTATTGAGAGTGTTGTAGGGCTTCTCCGCCTTTGGTAGTTACCATAAAGGAGTGTTATTCATAGTGGAGGGTGTGTGCGTTGGTGTGGATCCTTGGATTAGTCACCTCTTGTGAGGTGGATACCAAGTAAAATCCTAGTGTTAGCGTGTTTGTGTTTGTTTCTGTATTTTCCGCTGCGCATTCTTGAAGAAACAAGCAACACCGAGCAACGAGCACGCGACGAGCTATTCACCCCCCCCCCCCTCTAGCTACTTTTGGTCCTAACACCTTCTTCTCGTCTACCAGTGTACTCTTCTGCAGCACCTCATCTCTCGGATGCACCGAGCCCATCGATTCGCTTCTCATGCCATCCTTCTTGCTAGCTGTATTTTTCGTTCGACTTCTTGTGTTTCTAAGTTCCTGCACACTCATACACAAGGTATCAAAATTGCAGGACCTAACTTAACCCGATTGACCACATCAAAACTAATCCGAGATACTTACAGCGTTGACATCCATTGTCGCTGCCACCAATTTGGCTTGTTCTTTTGCCACCAGAAGCTTCAATTTCTTTATCTCTCTTCGTTGCCTCTTCTTCCTCAACTCCAACTCCGTAGCATGAGCCTCAAGGGTGTCAACATGTACCTATCATTGGCTTGCATCATGCTAGGCCCACAACCTATTCACTTTTTCCTCGATAAGGTTTGATCAAAGTTGATGAATTTTGGACAGAGTTGTCTCAGGATTTTCCTCCAACTCCTTCAGGCGAGATAACCTTTCCTAGAATGTAGCATCCTCTACTCTGGAGGCAGCAAATTGAGCCTTCAATGCATCCGCCTGAGCTTGAAGCTCATGATGGCCTTGCCACCACTCAAGCAGTCATTGGCTAAAAACATCCAGTCGTGACCTATGGTCGGCCCCGATATTCAGTAGGTTGTCAACCAAGTTTTTGTAAGAAAGGCTCTTAGCTGCGGCCTCACCATCTGCCCACTGGCAAAAGTTACCACCTATTAAAAATCCTTGATGTCCTGAGGACTCGAGGAGACCCTTACTCCGCTAGGGCCAGATCCCTCGTGTATGAGGTAGATAAAGGGTCGGACAGGAGGATGAGAAGTGCTAGCGCCTAGATTTATCCGTCGAAATGGCATCGGAGTGGAACCCAGGGGTAATAGTGTAGAATCGAAAGTATTGGAGGAGGGGTGAATAGCGGTCATAGCTTTTTTACGTTTTTCATAAAATAGTCGGAGATAAACGCAGCAGAAATAAAGATAATAGCAAAAGAAAAAAAGTGCTAACACTTTTCTTTTACTTAGTTCGGAGCTTGTGACAAATCCTACTCTAAGGTTCGTGATCGACGATGATTCATTAGGCAATTCACTAATAATTAGAATAAGTACAAGTACAATAATTTAAATGTTATAACTGAAATTATACCAACAACTAAGGATTAGAAGTTCCGAGCTTATGATCGTTGGAGTCGTGTTGCAGCGTCGTAGAGTCGTCTTTGGAGCAGCACGCAAGAGAGAAGTCATAGCACACTTTGAATTGAAGTATTGTTGAAAAAACTGACCGAACAGTTCTTTTATAGAGTGTTGAGAGCGCCTCCAACACTATCTAAGGTACATCCAGTTACAGATGTTATCCCCTCATCCTCAAACTCGATAACCTCCACAGACTACGCTATTTATCCCTCTGAAGGCTTCCAAATACCAAAGATACCTTGCAAAATAAAGTTAGCACAATAAAATATGTAATTTAACAATCTCTGGACTATCCAGTTCTGACTTTTAAATTTTCACAAAACCCTAGGTCAAGCTGACATCTACTGTCCCTTTATAGGGAATGTGTCCTTACCTACTCCTCTTAGAAGAGTTTAACTGATGTCAAACCGGTCCTTCAAACTGTTTGAACTTTTGCTCAACATCTGAGACTTCAGAACTTTTCGCTGGATGTCGGAACCTTGACCCGTCCAATCTTCCGCTTGGTGTCCGCGACCCTCAGGACTTTCACCTGGTATCCTCGACCCGAGGATTTTTGCCTGACATCCTTGACCTGCCATGACTTCGCCCAGTCCCATGGACCAAGATTTCTTTGCCTAGTCGCAATTAGGACTCTCCACCTGTCTAGTGTCCACTAGGACTTTTTTGCTTAGCCTCAACTAGGATTTTCACCTTGCCTGAGATCACTTAGGACTTTCCTGTATACTTAGTCAGACTTGTCAGAACAACAACAAATCTTAACTTTGAATCCATTGCCATTATCAAAACTTAGATTTGATCATCTAATGCTTCTTGTACTAACAAATAGCAGTCAGTGATGATGATGTCAGTGTGTGCACTTATGTGTCAAGGCACTCCTTATGTATTTTATGGATAATTATTTAATAAAGGTAAGTATTTATCATTAATTATTTACTTTTCTGTACGTATATATTTAATGATAAAGTCCCACAGATTAATGGGTATATTAATCTGAAAATAACCTTCATCGAACAGATATCTAGAGGGGGCATGGATATCTAGATCAACGCTGAGTATGACTAGGTCGAGATAGACCGAGGGATGGATATCCAAGTTGTACTTGGGGGTGCCTTGAGTTTAGAGGTACACTGGACACGACCTGCTCAAGAGAAAACCACATATTAAGCATCATTGGTTATTCCTCTTATAAACGAGTGTAACTGATCTTTTGACTTGAGACCTTCATTTATTCTATGCATGGAGTTATGTGCTTTGACGTCGTTAAAAGCAGTCTTTAATCGGATTGTGATTAATACAGTAGTTAGGTATATGACAAAGCGTAGAGAGAATAGTGTTGCGTCAATAGAGGATTCATCGCTCTCTTGGATTAGGAGTTAGCATCATGGCCGCTTAATAGAGATATTAGTAACTCAAAATCTATGGTCATGCGAGGAATGATTTATCATTCAAGAGGAGTCTATTATATCTTGGAAATCAAGTAAAACAATTAATTTGGTAATGATGCACAATGTATCGAATTAATTGGAATGTAGGCTTAGATGAAGAGATTGAATTACACAATAATCGGTTCATAGTGGTTTATAGTTTATGACTGATATTAATTTTATCGCGTTGGGTGGCTAAAACCTGTTGTTAAACGGTTACCTTAGTCTGTGTATGGATTTACACTGTCTTCGTGTATAAAACCTAGAGGGTCGCACGCATAGCACGTAGACATGAACAATGGTATCGGAAGCTAGTCGAGATCAAGATCAAATATAAATTTATTTGATACAAAGAAGAGAGAATTCAAATAGCCATAATCATGATGATTAATGGAGAATTCGAAGAGTCATCATAATGATAATTGATGAAGAATTTAAAGAGTTATCATAATGAATGTTATAAATGAAGAATTTATGGAGCCTATAACTCTTCATCTTCCTAATTAATGAAGATCATAAATGATGAATTTATTGAAAACTTAACTCTTCATATTCCTTGGAGGTTATAAGTAGTCATCCTCGGAAAGATGCAAGTGATGAATTGATTCTCTCCGAACTTCTCTCGTCAACTTCTTCTTCGTTCGGAAGAGATCATAGTGCTTCCAAGGCTTTGTCGATTCAAGAGGCTAGCACCTAATAGATCGTGTCAAGTTCGTGATTTAGTGCGCGTGGATACCACTAGAGGAGTCACATGTGGGGCTATTATCTGTCTTATCTATTTGTGATATTATTCACACCTATCGAGAACTCGAGGTATATTTTTATATTATTTTGTGTAAAACTATATGTACCACGAAAGATCCATGTTTCAATATATATCTTTCACTGCGCTCGGAACCCAACAGATGAAGTACGGACGCCTATAGAGGTTCTCGTATGGGCAAGCCTCGGTTGTATCACCAAGATCATAGGACCTGATGGTAGAATCTCAACTCGAGAATTCTACGAATGAGAGGATGGCATGGCTTGAACTGGTGGAGAGATTGGTGAGTGATCATAGGGGAGCGACGCCTCTTCCAAGTTATGCAAAGAGGAGTCTCAAACTCTTCGGATAGTACTGGACTGGGATGGCAGGAGTGGGAATCACATCTTGTAGAGTGGTTGTGGCCAAAGATATTTCCCCTTCGGGGGTTGTTGGAGTAGCTTCCACCAGAGCTAAGAGAGGGATGATTATTGTGACGGGTGTTGGGGCAGGCACAGCATCTGCAGGGATCTCCGTCTTGATCAAATCAACAATCTCGACACCTCGTGGCTCCAATTTAGCATCAGTCATTCTGAGGGTGCTATCGAAGGCAGCCTTCAGCAAGGTGATGGCTACAATAAAAGAAGTATTTTCAATTAGAAAATAAGATTCAAAGAAAAGGATAAGATGGTACTAAAAGATAGTCGAAGAGGAGTTAGAAGAGGGCTCAGCCCAAGCATATGAAGCAACCCCTCCTCGAGTATAGAAGTATTGTCAAACTTCATATCTTAAAGTTGCTCAGAAGCATGGAAATAGTCTCGAATCAAGTGATTGTCTTTTATACAGGGAAGTGCAAGTAAATTTCATTGCCACCAGCTCAGCCAAGACACTAGAACGAGAGGTCGAACGAAGAAAATTTGAGCTTTCTACCCTTTGTGAGAAGTGGGAAGGTTTTGAGCAGACCATAACCCATAGGAGGAGAAAGAAATACCCCTTCTTCTATCTTCTTGGGGTAAAAGAAACAATGAAAAAGGTAAGCACTCAAAGGTATGTAATATAAACAGAACAAAATAACTATCCCGATCAAGATGCAGAAGGAGTTAGGTTCTATTTGGGACAAAGGAATGCAGAAATATTATGATACTTCAGAGAAAAAGGGATGAATGGAAAAGTGTAATCCTCTTATCATGTGACTGCAGAAGAAGGTGATGCATCCCAAAGGTGGGTGATCAAGACGATCATTGTCATTATGAAGTACCAGGACGTGGTTATCCGAAATCTCATAGATGGACCTTAGGTAAACTAAGGAGGCACTACTAAAACTAGACTCTATGGATTGGTGCCAAGGAATGGACGAGGAGGAAGACCTTGCCGCCATCACAAAGATCAAGGCTAAAGCAATAATAGAGAACCAAAGGCATATTAGTGAGCGTTCAAACAATGGAAAAAGCTAGGAACTTACTCTGATATGGAAATGCAAGGAACTTGAAGCGGGAGCAAAGACAAAGGTCAGCGGACACGAGAACAGGGTTGCATAAAGTGATAAGGGCCCTTCCATCATACTTATACAAGGTAGCGTTCAATCAAAACCCTTGGATCAAAATTAGGGAAGAAGGGATATATTATTAGCATTTGATAAAGCTCGCACTACGAGAAGAGAATAATCATTATGCTTGAGATAGGCGGTCATTTCTCTTCGCCAAAAGTCACATCACATTAATTTAATATAATCTTAGAGATAAGAGTATTCTTTGGGATTGAAAGGTTAAGGTTGACAAGGCATGTCGGGCATTTAAGAGGTGTATCAATATTTAAAGTGGGAATCTCATTAAAGATGTGCTAAAGATTTTCTTCTTATCCACATATACAATGAACCAAACTAAAACTTGATTATATAATGTTGCATTCCAGTCAGTCGGACTCTCACTTCTTTCGACTAGACTTAAAAGGGGGATTGGTGATACAGGAGTATTTCCCAAGGGCCACGTAGCCAAGAGGGTCAATAATTGAGCCAGGATGATAGGTGTGTCAATAAGGGCCGACTCCCGACTCCCGACTCTCGGCTACTCCCCGACTTTCGGCTCTCGATTACTCATCAACACTCAACTCCTGGCTCCAGGCAACTCCCTAAGTCCTGACTCTTGACGATTTACATTTCCTACTTCCTCAAACTAAGCTAAAACAGCTCCAACTGTCAAGAATTAAAGCAACAAAGTATTATTCTTTTAATGCAACTGCTATTGTGAGAAAGACAGAAAACATAATTATTTACTCCAACATTAATAGATTGTAATGGTCATTTATTTCAGGGAACATGACTATGATGATGGAAAACGAGGAGACATGGGAAAAATGTGGCGAACAGTTATAATCCTATAAAAGGTAGTCGACTCTCAGGAACAAAGGTATGCCGCACATAAACTTTTCAAATCCTAATTTCCAACGATTATTTTCTTCACCAAATATTGATTTGAGCGTCGGAATGGTCTTGTCCGGGATTTCCCTGGCCGTCATTCTAATCCGTTTTCTTTTAATATTCTTTCTCATAGGATGGAAGCCTCGCCATCCTCATAACCACCAATAACAGCAAGCAATGCCGTCGGATCGAAGCCCCGCCACCCTCCTAACCATCAATAATAGCAGTATAATATCGATAAGTCAAGACGTCTTCATTTTTCAGACAGGATATATACAGTAAAATAGCATGGAAGTCATTTAACAATGATGCAATGGCAAGGGTGAAACGTGTACCGCAAGAAGGGTAAATGTATCGTTGCTCAAGGGCTAGCGAGTACTCCAAGAGGACCAGTAGGATGTTCCGTGGCCTATGGATGTTAATACCAACCACATTCCATGACAAAAAAACAAACCATTGTGGCAGCTTTGCGCCAGTATTCTAACGACCGTATTGTGTCTAATGTGACCATAGGCATTGATGTTTGGGTAATAGATTTAAGTTAGACCTTACATAGTATTTCATTTGTGAGTTTAGTGTGGACGGAATTATGTATATAACATGATAACTCAAGGTCCATGGAAGATCTGTTGTATACTGGTATGAGATACTTAAGGAATCCCAAGGTCCAGGGAAGATATGAGAATATAGTGGTATGCACTTAAGGAATCCCCCAAGGTCCATGGAAGATGTGAGAATAATGGTATGAGATACTCTAAGGAATCACATTATTTAATGTATGAGTCTCCGTTTCTCTCTCCCTCTCTTCTCTACGGAGCTCTAACCAAGATTTTAAAGTGTCCCACGAGCTGGCACAGTATTGCAGAAGAGTGTTATTGTTCATGGATCTGAGGTCAATTCCCAACCGATAGGAAATGATCTGCTAGGTGCCTCAACTAATTTTTACATATTTTTTACATATGCTATTGTTACTGAATGAACTTCTCCATAATTTATCACCCTTTTAGATAATGAAGTCACCTTAAAGGAACCGCCAAAGTGACTATTTCACTTTTCGTTATCAGCTATGACTTTAAAGAGTTTATGGAGACTCAAACTTTGTACCTATGACCATAATTCTCTTAAGAAAAGAAGGTTTATCACCCACCTTAATTCTCTTATCCAAAGGATAAAATGACGCTAAAGGGTGTGTCACCATCCATATAGAAAATTCAATGAATAATAATAGATAATGTCGATGCTAGAAGGGACACAACAATCATCCAAAAAAATATATCTACGATGTAAAGGGGAGCATCTACCACCAGAAGAATACATCTACCAGTCGAAGGGATGCATTAATCCCCCGAAGGAGTCTCTTGACAACCAAAGGGGTATAAGAATTTAAAAGGAATATGATCAAGTTTGTCATACTATGGCTCCACTGGTTCGAACCACTTATCAACTAGCTAACTAAACCAAATATGTTAAACAAGTCTCATTAATTGAGAGAAATTCCAACAGCAAAAACATCTAACTTGAAATCTTTATCCAAACATCAATACCACCAATAGCTATTACGTACTTTGATCCTTGAATCGACAACTTCACTTCGAATTGGAAAATATTCTACCTAACATTTAAGATCAACATCTTTTAACTATGATTTCATTGTATGTTAGGCTCCTCCATCCACCTAGATTGGGATCTCAGATTAAACAACTCGGACGCTGCAGATTCCTCTCCTCCCTATTTGGTTGCCTACTTTCTAAACTCTTCGCTGTGAGTCCAAAAAGCCTAGCATCATTCTCTTCTCCTCCCTCCATATATCCACCACCATATTTAATTTTATCAGCGCAAGTAATGAATACAGAACAACACACATTCTTTATTTCTACACAAAGCATACACATATCGTAATCCGGACCAGAACAATGTCTTTCCGGTGGCATCAACATCAAGGCGCAAGCTACAGCAAATAACACACTAGTTGCAATCCCACACAAGCACACTAGCGTAAAGAGGGAAAAGCCAGCTCCACTCGACGCAATCCTACCTTATTGTGCAAACCGACTTTTTCAGTGCGACAAGAGAGACCATGATGAAACATAACGTCAAACTGATGCTGAAAAATCCCATTTCTCCTGCATTGCAATAAGTAGAGGATTCAGTATTTTATGAATTAAAATGTTTTAGGTGGAGCCGCAAGCAAGAACGAATGGCTGACTCATGAAATTTCAGTCGTCCTCACTTCTCTACCATGTTACACCCATCTTTACTCTGTTTCTCCTCACGAATGGAAATTTGATCTAAGAAATATTCCCCTTTTTTCGGATTTTCTTAGTTTTGTTATTGGGTTTTCTGCATTCGAATGTCTTTAGCAACGCGTAGAAATAGGAAAAAGTATATGCATCCAAATACTTACAGTAGGGAACAATCTTCCACTGCTGGTTATGACCCTTGAGCCACTCCCAAAGCACAACGGTGGTTCCATCTCGGACTCCGCCATGGTCCTTGTCGCCATGGAAAGCGTCGAAGTTCAGCCCAATGTTGTTTATCATTCTTATGCAGCGGAAGCCGTTGCCTGTATCCCCGCTCTCGGCCCACAGCACGGACTCATCGAGGTAGTCAGGATTGTATGGAACAAGCCGAACCTGCAACGGATCTCAGTTTGGGGGAACAAAAGATAAATAGATTGTCTTCAAAGATTAAAAGAAGAAATTATCTCGCCCAAAATAGCGTCTAGGAGAAGAAAATTATTCGAGATGCAATCTTACAGGATGTGTAGCTCCAATGGAGTGTTTCACGGCTTCTCCGGTGGCCTTGTTAATGAGGCAAAAGCTTGGGAACCCTTCTTGATCTTTCACCTTGGTGCTGTACCTCATATCTTTGATCCAGTGCTGCGAGCAAAAACAGTAAGACAAGCCCTAAGATCTAGATGTAGGAATTTAGCTCAAGATCTGGATGCCAAAGGAGAAACAAAAAGAGGGCAAAAAATTAGATTGCGGTTTGGGATCCATGCCTGATACTGATCGCTGGGATCGTTACGGACGAGGACCACTTTCCCATCCCTGATGGAGAGGGAGTAATTTTCATCCGCCCTGGTGAAGATCCTCACCGTCGGCTGCTGTAGTTTCGAAGGCTCCTCCACCCGGCCGCCATGGCCTCCGGTTGGACAGCCTCCAGAAGAGTACGATGGGGGTCGGTCATAGTTATGCTCGCCGCCATGATGACCGAAAGAGTGAGGGCGGGGCTCGCCATAGCCGCCCCCACCTTCGTGCGCCACGTGCTGGACAGGCGGGAAGTTGGGGCGGCCGTACTCATCCCCAGATCCAGTTCCTCCTCCGTAGTATCCGGAAGAGGGAGGAGGGTGAGGTTGATGCTCGCCGTAGCCGGATCCACCATGATGCGGGACGTTCTGGACAGGAGGGTAGGCGGGGCGGCGGCCTTCCTCCTCTCCGCCATAGAAGGAGGGAGGCTGGTGGCCGTGGCTATGTCCGGGGCCGTGGTGATGGCCAGGAGGCGGGTAGGGCTGTTCCTCGTCGTCGTTGTCGCGTCGGTGGTGGTGGCCGAAGGGGAACTCCATGGGAGACGAAGCGGATCGCAACAAACCGGTATGCAACGACAAGGATAGATGCTTTTCGGTATATAGCGCAGAAGGGTCGCATAAAAAATTCCTAGAAAGGGTCCCGCGCGAGAAAAACGAGAGCGTCTCAATGAATCGTGGAGCGCAACGATATTTACGCGGGATGACGCGTCGAATGATCCAGTGAAGGTCTAGTGTTTAAGCGCCGGGTGTCCATACTCATTAGGGGCTCTGACGGGTCTCACTGACATAATTGAGATCATGTCGGCCGCTTATTTATTATGCATACACCAGTTGTTAACCGCATAAACCATCTTATTATCTATTTTCGAATAATTGATGTTTTAAAAAATAATAATAATTTCTCTATGAGAAGACCATCAATATCGCCTTAGGATTATTATTATTTTTCAATGAAATTAAATATGGATCATAGCTTCTAATAATGAACCTCTTCTAATTATTGTAAAAAAAAAAAAAAAAAAAAAACCTCCTCCTCCTCCTCCTCCTCCATCCTCCTCCATCCTTAATACATCATCTAATATTCATCATCTTATCAAAAAGTATGAATCAACTATCATATATTCATTATAACAACATATCTCTTTTACTTACATTCTTTTTAACATTAACACTCATTATTTATGAATCTCACAGTACACTCAATCATCTTAAAATTATATTATATTAAATAAATATATTTTAAAATATTTAAATACTGATTTTTAAAAATAAGTATCACAACTTAAATACCTATATCGCTATGGTAAACTATAAATCCTAAATCCTACACCTTAAAAATCAATATCACAACTTAAACATCAGCACCGTTGTAGTGTTAATTTTTTAAAAATAATAAAAAATAACATATTTCGACTTTAGAGCACTAGAGAAATCCACAAAAGTTGGAATGGATCCAATGAGAACTCTCAAGGTTCATTAATGAGTTTTAATCTAGGGGATTTGAAATTTTGAAAAATTGACATGTAATATAAGAGAGTAGTATAGTGAAGGTATTTATGGTGATCACGCTTAGTTCTGACATTCTTATAATAAGTTATGTATATGTGTCAATTGTCATAATGTTATAAACTTTGAAAATCCTCTGATCACTTCTGTTAATGACTTCAAACTGGTATCTTTAGATACAAATACACTCTGGGGCATTTTATAAACCTATAGTGCTTAGAATGAGTCTGATCGGAGCTCTCTAGGTTATCAATAAGTTTTGAGTGAACTCATTAATGGACCTAGAAATTAGATTTTTGAAAAGTTGATATGTAATGAAAGAGGGTAATGCAATGAAGGTATTTATGATATTCATGCTAGTTCAATAGTTCGGACATTCCTATAATAAGTTGTGGTGTTCATGCTAACGACTAATCCAAGGCTCAGTCCTAGCGATTTACCACCACTATCCTTCTCCTTCTCGGATACCTTCTAGAGGTAGAGAAATTGCTTACAACCTGTTCTTGTAAAAAGTATAACAAACATATAAATACAAATACAAATACAAATAAAAGTACAAACAACTTTACAGATAACATCTTGTTTAGGACACTTTTTTGTTACTTGGAATTGTCACTTGTTTGTTTGGAAACAGAATAGCACTTCGTCCTCAAACCTCCAATAACTAGCACCTTCGATTACCTCTAAAACCCTCTTTTAAAGGTTGTTACTCGTGTTGATTTCTGCCTACTAATTGATTGCTAGATTTCATCAATTGACTATCATATCAAATCCGACCATTTAGACATACAGAACGACTCTTTCCACACATTTTAACTAATATCAGTCGATTGTTGAACCATACAATTAATTGGTAGCCTCTTGTCAAATTAAACAATAGATTTTGCAACGTTCTATTAACTGCTACAATACCATCAGTCAATTGTTTGAACCTAGCAATCGATTGCACTATAAAACACTGTAGTGATATCCCCTAAACTTAATTACTATAGCAAACGCTGAAGCTACTATAGCAAAACTTAATTTTCAAAGTTTAGCATTTGCAATAAACTCTAGTTACTGTAGCAAGCCTAGCTACTATAATAGTAACCCTAATTACTGTAGCAAACTCTAAAAACACCTCAAATCCTAATTTCGAGGTTTAGAGTCCATCAATCAATTGATTCACCCAATTAATTGACTAATATTTATGTTTTAGCCTTACTAAGGCTGAATTCTCATTTTGTCCGATATCCAATTGAATTCAATCTATCAAGACTTTGTTAGAACCAAAAAAATTTAGATATTATTATAATAATATGATATTGTCCACTTTAGGCATAAGCCTTCATGGTTTTATTTTTGGGTTCTACTGAACCGTCCCCTCAAGTCTATCCTCTTGATGTCATCTAATCCTTGACCCACCAGGACTTTCCTGCCCCTCGATCCTGTTGGTTGCTACTCGAAGAACCTAATGGTTCCACTTTACAAAAATTTTGTACAAAGGTCTGAACCTTTTCCTAGCTACCATGTGTTCTTTTAAATTAAACTTGGATCACCTGCGGAACTTAACACGTTTGATCCTAAGTTTAATTTATTTGTTCTTTTAGGTTTAGACTTGGATTTCCTGCGGAACTTAACACGTTCGATCCAAATCACCTACGTCACGAAGACAATTAAATATCTATTTCCAAAATTGGCTTCCAGTACTGCATGGCGAGGTACATGGCCTTCTTGGATATGGGAGCAACCACCACCGACTAGACAAAGCCTTTTAAGGAAATTAAATATTTAACTTTCCCATAGTAACCCTAGGTTAACCACTAAGAACAATCAAATCACAAGGAAAAGAAAAAAAAACAAAAGAACACAACTTCGAAAACTAATTCGAAAAATTAGAATCGCATGCCTCTTGTATTTGGTATTTTTACAAAGAAACAAAACTAACATGATGCGGAAAATAATTATTAGTTATACCTTTCTTTGTGAATAATGACCTCTTGATCTTCTACCGTATTCCTCTTCTAATCTCGGACATTGTGTGGGCAACGATCTTCCGAGACGAGAACCACCTAGCGCCTTCTTCTCCTTCCTTCAAGTTTCGGCCAAGCACAAAACTTCCAAAAAATGAAGAACTTTTTCACCAACCAAGCTCCAAGGGATGTAAGCTTTCTCTCCTTCTTCTCCAAGCTAAGATCCGGCCACCACTTGATCTCCAAGAAAGATGAGAGGTCCGGCCACACCAAGGAGAGGAGAGACTTTGAAGAAGCCGGCCACACCAAGGAAGAAAATGTTGGTGCAACCCTAGGTCAAGGTTGACCTGGTTGACCCGACTCGAGGTGACTTGACTCGAGTTGTATTTTGATGTTTGACTTGGGAAGATTGTTGGTGCAACCCTAGGTCAAGGTTGACCTGGTTGACCCGACTCGAGGTGACTTGACTCGAGTTGTATTTTGATGTTTGACTTGGGAAGATTGTCGGTGCAACCTTAGGTCAAGGTTAACCTAGTTGAGTTGCATGTTTGACACTCGTGAGAGAGTTCTATTCTTGATGTGAGACAAGAATAGATGGTTGGGAGATTATTGGTACAACCCTAGGTCAAGGTTGACCTGGTTGACCTGAAAAGTCCAAGTATGGAGACTTGGCATTGGAAAAGTCCAAGCAGGGAGCTTGGCACGCGAAAAGTCCAAGTATGGAGACTTGGCACTGGAGAAGTCCAAGCAGGGAGCTTGGCACGGAAAAGTCAAAGAGGGAGCTTGGCACGAGGAAAGTCCTAACTAGGATGTTAGGCGGTGGAAAGTCCCTGGTGAGTGAAGCCGGCGGTGGGAAAGTCTAAGCGGGATTTTGGCGGTTGGAAAGTCACAGTAATGAAGCGGCGGTGGGAAAGTCCTAAGCTGGATGTTAGGCGGTGTGGAAAGTCCTAGTGAGTGAAGCGAGGCGGTGGGAAAGTCCTAACTGGGATGTTAGGCGGTTGGAAAGTCCAGTGAGTGAAGCCGAGCGTAGAAAGTCCTAATCGGGATGTTAGGCGGTGTGGAAATCATGGTGAGTGAAGCCGGTGAAAGTCCCAGTGAGTGAAGCCAGCAAGAAAAATCCGGATGGATCAAGGATGATCGGACATCGGTGTTGAGAAGGTCAAGTAGGTCGAGGGAGTGACGGATACTTGACACGAAGAGAAAGTCCAAGTGGGTCAAAGGATTGACCGGACACTTGGTGGAGAGTCTTAGCAGGTCAAGGAGTGACCGGATGCTAAGTATGATGTACCAACAGTCAAGGTTGACCGGATGTTGGTTTGGGAGACTTGGGACTTGGTTTGGGCAAAACCAAGCTCTGGATCGATCAGCGATCTGTGGGTTATCTGATCGATGCGGTGACCGATCGATAACAAACGAAGGCAAAGCGCTTAAGCTGATCGGTCCCGGGACCGATCAAGATGAAGCTGATCGGTCTCACGACCGATCGAGGACGAGAGAGGTGGGATCGCGGACCGATCCGGGCTGATCGGTCCGCAGGCATCGATCAGAAACAGTTGGGCAACTTTACGGAGCAATCTGATCGGTCTAGGGACCAATCAGCCGAGGCTGATCGGTCCCGCACCGATCGAAGATCTGGACCGATCGGTGGAACCGATCGGTCCGCATTCACCGCTGAGTCACAACGGTCGCCCGCCTTCTCCGCCGCTTTTGCGTGTTCGCAGTTATAAAAGGAGATCAAGGCTTTGGTGCTACTTCTTCTTCTCCTTCTTCCTGTCCTTCTTGTGCTTGAGCTTTGTTGAGCTCCTCCAAAGCTTCGCGTGAGCTTCCGGCTGGGAGTTGCTGCTTCATCCAGCCGACAAGAAGGCAAGCTAGGGTTATTACATTCTTGTATTGTACTTAGTTTCTTGCTGTATTCTGGTACTCCTGTTTATCTTGCTGTTGCAAGACATTGTGGCGAGGTTTCTCCACCCAGAAGGAGTTTGATTTAGCCGATTTTCCCGGGGACTCATCCACCGACGGATTGATAGGCTTCGTCCACCTTACGGACACGCCGAGGAGTAGGAGTATCATCTCCGAACCTCGTTACATCCTTGCGTTGAGGTTTGATTTCTTCTCCTGTTTTCTTTCTGCATTTAGTTTCCGCTGCGCTAACCCTAGTTTGTAGAAAGAAA
This sequence comes from Zingiber officinale, assembly GCF_018446385.1. Taxonomy (NCBI): domain Eukaryota; kingdom Viridiplantae; phylum Streptophyta; class Magnoliopsida; order Zingiberales; family Zingiberaceae; genus Zingiber; species Zingiber officinale. Next base: position 40,579,576 of record NC_056000.1, read on the forward strand.
CGCGAGCAATTGGGGTCGGCTATTCACACCCCCCTCTCTAGCCGTACAAAGGATCCTAACAAGTGGTATCAGAGCAAGGTTTGCTCTTCATCGGATTAACACCCGGGGACACGAGCTAGAGGATGGATCTACTCGGAGAAGATGTCACCATTCCACCCTTCTACGAATGCGGTGACTTCGCGTATTGGAAGGTAAGGATGAAGTACTTTCTTATGACTAACATAATGAATTGGTTTTGTGTACAAGAAGGTTTTACTCCTCCGGTGGAAAAGGAAGGAAAACCTCTTGAGAAGAAGGAGTGGACCAAAGAACAAATTCACAAATCCGAAATCAACGAAGAGGTAACGAGAATAATTGAATTTTCATTGCCTACTAACATCTTGTGTAAGATAGGTTACAACAATGCCAAGGAATTATGGGATAACTTGGCCAAGTACCATGAGGAGAGCTCCACTTCAAATCATGAAGAGGAGACAAGTGAGTCATCAAGTAGCTCACATCATGAAGGAGAGGAATTAGAAGTTGAGGGTTACTCAACATCTAAGGACGAAGAGGAGGAGAGTTCTTCTTCAAGTTCGGAGCAAGAAGAAGAAGATTCTACCTCCGAAAGGGATGAAAAAGAGAGCTCGCATCCACCCTCAACCCTAGGTAACTCAAGCAATTTAAGTTCAATTAAATTACACATTATGTGCTTTGAGTGTAGGGAACATAGATATTACAAGAGTAAGTGTCCGAAGAGGGTAAGAAAGACTCCACCGGCGCCAAAGGTCAAGGAAGCCGGAGTCCCGAAACACAAGGGCAAGGAGCACATCGTGTGCTTCCAATGCAAGCAAAGGGGACACTATAGGAGCCATTGTCCGAGGGGGAGGCAACCTCACAAGGGCAAGAGACCGGGCACATCGATAGGGGAGCTAAGGCAAACCCTAAGGTAACCTCTAAGGTTCATTTTTGCAATTCTAATAAAATGCATGCTAGGAATTTTATTGCACTTGTCGATAATAACAAGCATGATAATCTTAGGAATCAATACAAGTGCTTAGGTGCCAAGCATGTCAACCTAGATAGGGATACTATTAGGAATGCTAACTCTAGGATTAACACTTCTAAGGTTAAGGAAAACCTAGGTAGAAGCCCCAAAAGAGCTAGACATATGCCTAGGAACACCTCAAGAAAGAATGACAAATCAAAACTTGAGGTATTAGAAAAGGAAAATCAAGTCTTGAGGTCAAGACTTGACTCCTTAGAAAAGGCTCTTAAGGATTTGACTCTAGACTCTAGGGGTCAAAAACCAATGTCCAAGGACAAGAAAGGTTTGGGTCACAAACCTAAGTCCCAAGTGGCCAAGCCCACTTATCATAGTGTTCCATTCGAGTATGGAACAAAACCTAGGGCTAGGAAGACCACCACCAAGGTCACAAGGGGAGTCACCCCTAGAGTTGATCTTGATGAGTCTCAAATGACCAAGGCTTTAAAGCCTAAGAGGGTCATTAGGAGGGTTGCTAGGGAAGTAATCCCTAGTGAATATTTAGTGAACCCAATGAGCTCAAATAGGTATTGGGTTCCTAGGAGCATCCTCTCTACCTCATAGATGGGTTAGAGAGTGTCAACTCCGCTTAGAAGGATAGTTAGCCCAACTTTGAGGAAATTGACACTCAAGGAGCATTTTCAAGGTTTTGTTAACCTTTGAAAATGAAATAGAATTACTAGTTACTCCTTGAAGAGTTAAATGTGCCTAATGGTGGAAATATCATTTTTAATCTTAAGTGGCACAATTTGAGGAAAACCTAGAGAAATACCATAATTGGGATTTTGGTTTCTCTTAGGGATATAAGGGCAATCTAGGATTAGATGTTAAATTAGCTAAGTGATTAAGGATACTTAGATAGGTAATCTAGGTATTTCATTTGTGCTAACTTACCATGATTGTTTGCCATATGTCATGTCATGACATCATATTTAATTTATGATCATTTGAAATGTCATGATAATGCTTAGGTTATTTATATGTCATGCTTTAGTTAAGTTTCATACTTTATGTCATGACATCATGACATTGGCACATACTTTTATTTATGATATTATTTCATGCCATGTCATCATCTCTTGCATTAATAATCAATGAATTTGATTTAAGGATAAAAACACATTTTGATATTGAGATCAAAGTGTAGTTTAGCAAATGCATGAGAACTTAGCCTAAGATAACCTAAACCCATATCTCACATCAAAATTGACTTGGATGTGTTTGATACACTTTAGATGTGTGTGAGATATTAGGATCATGAGTTAGGATCAAGGTGCATAGTTCTTGTACGTAGATGAGCCTAATTCAAGAAATTGGGGATCATAGGGAAAGCTTATGTACAAGTCATGTACATTTAGCCCTAAGATTATGGTCCTAAATTAAAAGGTTTAAAATCATTTTAAAATTGATTTGGAAAACCTTGATGAAGCTTTTCTAGTGATAGCATTCATCATTGAGCAAGATGATACAAAGATGACTTAACTTTGAACTATTTCAAAGTCTTTTGAACTTTGTATCAAGATTTGAAAATGGAAGTTATTTTCATAGAAAATTATTTTTCCTTGATAGTATATGCTATGAGGAATGTATCCTCAAAATTTTATGATTTTTGAAATTTTCTGTAATTTTCTGTGAGTTTCTGAATTTCTCCCGGGGAGAAAAATCAGAAATCTCTGATTTCAGAGGCTGGATCGGTCACTGGACCGATCCAGGGAAGGCTGGATCGGTCTGGGGACCGATCCAGAGGGATTCTGATCGGTCCGGTGACCGATCAGGCGTGCTGAATTTGCTGAAATTCGACTGTGGTCTGAAATTTCAGCTGTGGGAGTTGAGATTCGGGTTTCTAAAGGTTTGAAACTCTCCAAGACATTGTTGGTGCAATGGTCAAGGGGGAGTTGACCTTTAGGGGGAGTCCTAACTAATTGTCAAGGGGGAGTTGACTTTTAAGGGGAGTTTTTACTCCTTAAGACTCTTGAGGATTAGTGATATGGGATTGTCACTAAGTTGATTGTTGAGTTTAGTATCAAGGGGGAAATTAAGAGTTCCTATGAAAGGTATGGGACTTTCATTAGGAAGAAACTCTTGACCTTGATACCCTCCTTTTTCTTTTTGATGTGTGTCAAAAAGGGGAGAGTGTTCATTGGAGAATTATTGGAGAACCCAAGTTAGGTTATCGGGTTAACCTAAGCTAGGGGAAGAATGTCAAGGAATGTTCGAGGAAGAACATTGGAATTCTTTTTGATGTGTGTCAAAAAGGGGGAGAATTATTGGAGAACCCAAGTTAGGTTATCGCGTTAACCTAAGGGGAGAATGTCCAGAGAATGTTCAAGGAAAGAACATTGGACCTAAGTTAGGTTATCGGGTTAACCTAACTTGATTATGAGTTTTGTCAAACATCAAAAAGGGGGAGATTGTTGGTGCAACCCTAGGTCAAGGTTGACCTGGTTGACCCGACTCGAGGTGACTTGACTCGAGTTGTATTTTGATGTTTGACTTGGGAAGATTGTTGGTGCAACCCTAGGTCAAGGTTGACCTGGTTGACCCGACTCGAGGTGACTTGACTCGAGTTGTATTTTGATGTTTGACTTGGGAAGATTGTCGGTGCAACCTTAGGTCAAGGTTAACCTAGTTGAGTTGCATGTTTGACACTCGTGAGAGAGTTCTATTCTTGATGTGAGACAAGAATAGATGGTTGGGAGATTATTGGTACAACCCTAGGTCAAGGTTGACCTGGTTGACCTGAAAAGTCCAAGTATGGAGACTTGGCACTGGAAAAGTCCAAGCAGGGAGCTTGGCACGCGAAAAGTCCAAGTATGGAGACTTGGCACTGGAGAAGTCCAAGCAGGGAGCTTGGCACGGGAAAAGTCCAAGCAGGGAGCTTGGCACGAGGGAAAGTCCTAACTAGGATGTTAGGCAGGTGGAAAGTCCTGGTGAGTGAAGCCAGGCAGTGGGAAAGTCCTAACTGGGATTTTAGGCAGTTGGAAAGTCCTGGTAATGAAGCCAGGCAGTGGGAAAGTCCTAACTGGGATGTTAGGCAGTGTGGAAAGTCCTAGTGAGTGAAGCGGGGCAAGGGAAAGTCCAGATGGATTTAGGGCGGTTGGAAATCTGGTGTGGAGAAGTCTAAGTGGGAAGGATTGGGCGGTGTGGAAATCATGGTGAGTGAAGCGGTGAAAGTCACGTGAGTGAAGCCGAGCAGAAAAATCCGGATGGATCGAGGATGATCGGACATGGTGTTGAGAAGGTCAAGTAGGTCGAGGGAGTGACCGGATACTTGACACGAAGAGAAAAGTCCAAGTGGGTCAAGGATTGACCGGACACTTGGTGGAGAGTCTTAGCAGGTCAAGGGAGTGACCGGATGCTAAGTATGATGTACCAACAGTCAAGATTGACCGGATGTTGGTTTGGGAGACTTGGGACTTGGTTTGGGCAAAAACCAAGCTCGGATCGTCTGCAGACCGATCCGGTGATCGTTGTATATCTGATCGGTGCGGTGACCGATCGATAACAAGGCAAAGCAGCTGATCGACGGCGAGACCGATCGGCATAGCTGATCGGTCTCCACGACCGTCGAGACGCACCGAGAGGTGGGATCGGTGCGTGGACCGATCATTGTGGCCGATCGGTCCATGCCGATCAGAAACGCAAAGTTGGGCAACTTACGTGGAGCAATCTGATCGGTCTAGGGACCGATCAGGCCCTGATCGGTCCCGGGACCGATCGAAGGTCTGGACCGATCGAGTGGAACCTGATTGGTCCGCATTCGACCGTTGAGTCACAACGGGTCGCTCCGTCTTCTCCGCTGGCTTCATCTTTGCTGTGCAGGTTCGCAGTTATAAAAGGAGATCAAGGCTTTGGTGCTACTTCTTCTTCTCCTTCTTCTGATCCTGCTTGTGCTTGAGCTTTGTTGAGCTCCTCCAAAGCTTCGCGTGAGCTTCCTATACTTTTTCGACTGATTACTGCTTCATCCAGCCGACAAGAAGGCAAGCTAGGTTATTACATTCTTGTATTGTACTTAGTTTCTTGCTGTATACTCCTGTTTATCTTTTTGTTGCAAGACATTGTGGCGAGGTTTCTCCACCCGGAAGGAGTTTGATTTAGCCGGTTTTCCGGGACTCATCCAAGCCGGATTGATAGGCTTCGTCCACCTTACGGACACGCGAGGAGTAGTATCATCTCGAACCTCGTTACATCCTTGCGTTGAGGTTTGATTTCTTCTCCTGTTTTCTTTCAGCATTTTCCGTTGCGCTAACCCTAGTTTGTAGAAAGAAACGCGAGCAATTGGGGTCGTCACCCCCTCTCTAGCCGTACAAAGGATCCTAACAAGTGGTATCAGAGCAAGGTTTGCTCTTCATCGGATTAACACCCGGGGAGCACGAGCTAGAGGATGGATCTACTCGGAGAAGATGTCACCATTCCACCCTTCTACGAATACGGTGACTTCGCGTATTGGAAGGTAAGGATGAAGTACTTTCTTATGACTAACATAATGAATTGGTTTTGTGTACAAGAAGGTTTTACTCCTCCGGTGGATAAGGAAGGAAAACCTCTTGAGAAGAAGGAGTGGACCAAAGAACAAATTCACAAATCCGAAATCAACGAAGAGGTAACGAGAATAATTGAATTTTCATTGCCTACTAACATCGTGTGTAAGATAGGTTACAACAATGCCAAGGAATTATGGGATAACTTGGCCAAGTACCATGAGGAGAGCTCCAATTAAAATCATGAAGAGGAGACAAGTGAGTCATCAAGTAGCTCACATCATGGAGGAGAGGAATTAGAAGTTGAGGGTTACTCAACATCTAAGGACGAAGAGGAGGAGAGTTCTTCTTCAAGTTCGGAGCAAGAAGAAGAAGATTCTACCTCCGAAAGGGATGAAAAAGAGAGCTCGCATCCACCCTCAACCCTAGGTAACTCAAGCAATTTAAGTTCAATTAAATTACACATTATGTGCTTTGAGTGTAGGGAACATAGACATTACAAGAGTAAGTGTCCGAAGAGGGTAAGAAAGACTCCACCGGCGCCAAAGGTCAAGGAAGCCGGAGTCCCGAAACACAAGGGCAAGGAGCACATCGTGTGCTTCCAATGCAAGCAAAGGGGACACTATAGGAGCCATTGTCCGAGGGGGAGGCAACCTCACAAGGGCAAGAGACCGGGCACATCGATAGGGGGAGCTAAGGCAAACCCTAAGGTAACCTCTAAGGTTCATTTTTGCAATTCTAATAAAATGCATGCTAGGAATTTTATTGCACTTGTCGATAATAACAAGCATGATAATCTTAGGAATCAATACAAGTGCTTAGGTGCCAAGCATGTCAACCTAGATAGGGATACTATTAGGAATGCTAACTCTAGGATTAACACTTCTAAGGTTAAGGAAAACCTAGGTAGAAGCCCCAAAAGAGCTAGACATATGCCTAGGAACACCTCAAGAAAGAATGACAAATCAAAACTTGAGGTATTAGAAAAGGAAAATCAAGTCTTGAGGTCAAGACTTGACTCCTTAGAAAAGGCTCTTAAGGATTTGACTCTAGACTCTAGGGGTCAAAAACCAATGTCCAAGGACAAGAAAGGTTTGGGTCACAAACCTAAGTCCCAAGTGGCCAAGCCCACTTATCATAGTGTTCCATTCGAGTATGGAACAAAACTTAGGGCTAGGAAGACCACCACCAAGGTCACAAGGGGAGTCACCCCTAGAGTTGATCTTGATGAGTCTCAAATGACCAAGGCTTTAAAGCCTAAGAGGGTCATTAGGAGGGTTGCTAGGGAAGTAATCCCTAGTGAATATTTAGTGAACCCAATGAGCTCAAATAGGTATTGGGTTCCTAGGAGCATCCTCTCTACCTCATAGATGGGTTAGAGAGTGTCAACTCCGCTTAGAAGGGTAGTTAGCCCAACTTTGAGGAAATTGACACTCAAGGAGCATTTTCAAGGTTTTGTTAACCTTTGAAAATGAAATAGAATTACTAGTTACTCCTTGAAGAGTTAAATGTGTCTAATGGTGGAAATATCATTTTTAATCTTAAGTGGCACAATTTGAGAAAAACCTAGAGAAATACCATAATTGGGATTTTGGTTTCTCTTAGGGATATAAGGGCAATCTAGGATTAGATGTTAAATTAGCTAAGTGATTAAGGATACTTAGATAGGTAATCTAGGTATTTCATTTGTGCTAACTTACCATGATTGTTTGCCATATGCCATGTCATGACATCATATTTAATTTATGATCATTTGAAATGTCATGATAATGCTTAGGTTATTTATATGTCATGCTTTAGTTAAGTTTCATACTTTATGCCATGACATCATGACATTGGCACATGCTTTTATTTATGATATTATTTCATGTCATGTCATCATCTCTTGCATTAATAATCAATGAATTTGATTTAAGGATAAAAACACATTTTGATATTGAGATCAAAGTGTAGTTTAGCAAATGCATGAGAACTTAGCCTAAGATAACCTAAACCCATATCTCACATCAAAATTGACTTGGATGTGTTTGATACACTTTAGATGTGTGTGAGATATTAGGATCATGAGTTAGGATCAAGGTGCATAGTTCTTGTACGTAGATGAGCCTAATTCAAGAAATTGGGGATCATAGGGAAAGCTTATGTACAAGTCATGTACATTTAGCCCTAAGATTATGGTCCTAAATTAAAAGGTTTAAAATCATTTTAAAATTGATTTGGAAAACCTTGATGAAGCTTTTCTAGTGATAGCATTCATCATTGAGCAAGATGATACAAAGATGACTTAACTTTGAACTATTTCAAAGTCTTTTGAACTTTGTATCAAGATTTGAAAATGGAAGTTATTTTCATAGAAAATTATTTTTCCTTGATAGTATATGCTATGAGGAATGTATCCTCAAAATTTTATGATTTTTGAAATTTTCTGTAATTTTCTGTGAGTTTCTGAATTTCTCCCGGGGAGAAAAATCAGAAATCTCTGATTTCAGAGGCTGGATCGGTCACTGGACCGATCCAGGGAAGCCTGGATCGGTCTGGGGACCGATCCAGAGGGATTCTGATCGGTCCGGTGACCGATCAGGCGTGCTGAATTTGCTGAAATTCGACTGTGGTCTGAAATTTCAGCTGTGAGAGTTGAGATTCGGGTTTCTAAAGGTTTGAAACTCTCCAAGACATTGTTGGTGCAATGGTCAAGGGGGAGTTGACCTTTAGGGGGAGTCTTAACTAATTGTCAAGGGGGAGTTGACTTTTAGGGGGAGTTTTTACTCCTTAAGACTCTTGAGGATTAGTGATATGGGATTGTCACTAAGTTGATTGTTGAGTTTAGTATCAAGGGGGAAATTAAGAGTTCCTATGAAAGGTATGGGACTTTCATTAGGAAGAAACTTTTGACCTTGATACCCTCCTTTTTCTTTTTGATGTGTGTCAAAAAGGGGAGAGTGCTCATTGGAGAATTATTAGAGAACCCAAGTTAGGTTATCGGGTTAACCTAAGCTAGGGGAAGAATGTCAAGGAATATTCGAGGAAGAACATTGGAATTCTTTTTGATGTGTGTCAAAAAGGGGAAGAATTATTGGAGAACCCAAGTTAGGTTATCGGGTTAACCTAAGGGGAGAATGTCCAGAGAATGTTCAAGGAAAGAACATTGGACCTAAGTTAGGTTATCGGGTTAACCTAACTTGATTATGAGTTTTGTCAAACATCAAAAAGGGGGAGATTGTTGGTGCAACCCTAGGTCAAGGTTAACCTGGTTGACCCGACTCGAGGTGACTTGACTCGAGTTGTATTTTGATGTTTGACTTGGGAAGATTGTTGGTGCAACCCTAGGTCAAGGTTGACCTGGTTGACCCGACTCGAGGTGACTTGACTCGAGTTGTATTTTGATGTTTGACTTGGGAAGATTGTCGGTGCAACCTTAGGTCAAGGTTAACCTAGTTGAGTTGCATGTTTGACACTCGTGAGAGAGTTCTATTCTTGATGTGAGACAAGAATAGATGGTTGGGAGATTATTGGTACAACCCTAGGTCAAGGTTGACCTGGTTGACCTGAAAAGTCCAAGTATGGAGACTTGGCACTGGAAAAGTCCAAGCAGGGAGCTTGGCACGCGAAAAGTCCAAGTATGGAGACTTGGCACTGGAGAAGTCCAAGCAGGGAGCTTGGCACGGGAAAAGTCCAAGCAGGGAGCTTGGCACGAGGGAAAGTCCTAACTAGGATGTTAGGCAGGTGGAAAGTCCTGGTGAGTGAAGCCAGGCAGTGGGAAAGTCCTAACTGGGATGTTAGGCAGTTGGAAAGTCCTGGTAAGTGAAGCCAGGCAGTGGGAAAGTCCTAACTGGGATGTTAGGCAGTGTGGAAAGTCCTGGTGAGTGAAGCCAGGCAGTGGGAAAGTCCTAACTGGGATGTTAGGCAGTTGGAAAGTCCTGGTGAGTGAAGCCAGGCAGTGAGAAAGTCCTAACTGGGATGTTAGGCAGTGTGGAAATCATGGTGAGTGAAGCCAGGTGAAAGTCCTGGTGAGTGAAGCCAGGCAAGGAAAAATCCAGATGGATCAAGGATGATCGGACATCTGGTGTTGAGAAGGTCAAGTAGGTCAAGGGAGTGACCGGATACTTGACACGAAGAGAAAAGTCCAAGTGGGTCAAAGGGATTGACCGGACACTTGGTGGAGAGTCTTAGCAGGTCAAGGGAGTGACCGGATGCTAAGTATGATGTACCAACAGGTCAAGATTGACCGGATGTTGGTTTGGGAGACTTGGGACTTGGTTTGGGCAAAAACCAAGCTCTGGATCGGTCTGCAGACCGATCCAGTGATACGTTTGTATATCTGATCGGTCTGGTGACCGATCAGATAACAAACAGAAGGCAAAGCGCAGTTCTGAGCTTACTGATCGGTCTGGGGACCGATCAGCATGAAGCCTGATCGGTCTCCACGACCGATCAGAGACGCAGCCGAGAGAGGTGGGATCGGTCTGTGGACCGATCCAGCTGTGGCCTGATCGGTCCACAGACCGATCAGGAAACGAACAGAAAGTTGGGCAACTTTCTGTGGAGCAATCTGATCGGTCTAGGGACCGATCAGGCCCTGATCGGTCCCGGCACCGATCGGAAGATCTGGACCGATCGGTGGAACTGATCGGTCCGCGTTCGACCGTTGAGTCACAACGGGTCGCTCCGTCTTCTCCGCTGGCTTTTGTCTTCTTCGCAGTTATAAAGGAGATCAAGGCTTTGGTGCTACTTCTTCTTCTCCTTCTTCCTGTCCCTGTCGTGCTTGAGCTTTGTTGAGCTCCTCCAAAGCTTCGCGTGAGCTTCCTGCTGCTGGTTGAAGCTGCTGCTTCATCCAGCCGACAAGAAGGCAAGCTAGGTTATTACATTCTTGTATTGTACTTAGTTTCTTGCTGTATTGTACTCTTTATCTTGCTGTTGCAAGACATTGTGGCGAGGTTTCTCCACCCAGAAGGAGTTTGATTTAGCCGGTTTTCCCGGGGACTCATCCACCGACGGATTGATAGGCTTCGTCCACCTTACGGACACGCCGAGGAGTAGGAGTATCATCTCCGAACCTCGTTACATCCTTGCGTTGAGGTTTGATTTCTTCTCCTGTTTTCTTTCTGCATTTAGTTTCCGCTGCGCTAACCCTAGTTTGTAGAAAGAAACGCGAGCAATTGGGGTCGGCTATTCACACCCCCCCTCTCTAGCCGTACAAAGGATCCTAACAGAAAAGAGGGAGAAAATAGAATAGAGGTTGTTACCTTGAAGGCACCCAAACCCCCTCTTTTATAATCCTTAGCTTTGGCAAATAAGGAAATTTAATTACAATAAAATTTCCTTAACCTTCCTTGACATGAATTAATTAAGAAAAATTAAATAAAATTTCCTAATAACTCATGTCATGGCCGGCCACATATGGAAGAGCAAATAAGGCAATTTTCAATCAACCAATTAAAATTCCTTATTTGTTTCTGGAAATTTTAAAAAATAAAATTTCCTTTAAAATCCCTTCATGGTTGATATAAAGAAATTTCTATAATTTTAATTTTTCAACATGTGGATAATTTACAAAGAAGAAAAATAAAATATCCTTTTAATATACAAATAAGGAAAGAGATTTAATCTCTTTTCTTAATCTTTTGTAGAAACTTATAAAAGAGATATTTTAATTTTTTTTAATCTCTCTTTTAAATTATATCTTCCACATAAGAAAATTTTAAAATTAAAATTCTTTTCTATTTTATTAGGGTCGGCCACCTAAGCTTGGGTTCAAGCTAGGGTCGGCCACCCATGGACCAAGGCTTGGCCGGCCCTAGCTTGGTCCCCAAGCTAGCTTGGTCGGCCCCTACAACATGGGTATGAAGGTGGGTATAGTACTCTATAACTAAGAGGCTATGATAGGGACCGAGAGGAGGAATTGGTTTTGGTCTCCCGATAAAATTAAGCTTTTCGTGTTCGCCCTGAACACACAACTCAATTTTATCAATAATAATTCATTCCACTAGAGAACTATTATTGAACTACCACACCAATCCCAAATTATATTTTTAGGCTCCTTCTTATTATGAGTGTGTTAGTCTCCCTGTGTTTAAGATGTCGAATGTCCACTAATTAAGTGAGTTACTGACAATTCATTTAATTAATATCTTTGTCCAAGAGTAGTACTACTCAACCTTATCATCATGTTGGACTAAGTCCACCTGCAGGGTTTAACATGACAATCCTTATGAGCTCCTCTTGAGAATATTCTCAACCTAGATTTCTAGGACACAGTTTCCTTTTATAATCAGCAACACACACTATAAGTGATATCATTTCCCAACTTATCGGGCTTATTAATTTATCAAACTAAATCTCACCCATTGATAAATTAAAGAAATAAATATCAAATATATGTGCTTGTTATTATATTAGGATTAAGAGCACATACTTCCATAATAACTGAGGTCTTTGTTCCTTTATAAAGTCAGTATAAAAGAAACGACCTCTAATGGTCCTACTCAATACACTCTAAGTGTACTAGTGTAATTATATAGTTAAGATAAACTAATACCTAATTACACTATGACCTTCCAATGGCTTGTTCCTTTCCATCTTGGTCGTGAGCTACTGTTTATAATTTATAAGATTCTGATAACATTATCTTCTGTATGTGACACAACATACTATGTTATCTGCAATATAAATTAATTGAACAACTACAAATAAATGTAGATAATTTGACCAAATGTGATTCTTTATTCAAAATAAATGTCTACAAAAGTTTAGGCTTTCAGTATATACTCTAACAGATCCAACTAACATACTAGGACTTCCTTACCTCTCGGTTCATCCGACCTACTAAGACTTACTTGCTCGTCAGCCTAAGACTTACTGTATCTTCCTTACCTAGCCACAACTAGCACTTCTCAGATTGGTGTCCGGTAGTCTTAATCTAAGAGACAGGATCCTCTGGTCCACTTTTTGTGGACCAGGCGATGGTCCACAACCCAATTGCGGCCAGATTGTGGTTGCAATCCAATCCGGCCGCAATTGGTTGTGATCCCCCTGGGTTCACCTTCTCACCCAGGTTGTATTTTGGGTTAGGACAGACGGTAAAGGTTGTCCGGAGGTCGGCATGGTGGACGAGTTGTTGGGTTAGTAGGTGCCGAGAGGGGGCGGCCTCCGGGCAGCCTTCGACCGCCTGTCCTGACCCAAACTACAACCTAAATGAGAAGGTGAACCTAAGGGGAATCGCAACAAGTTGCGTACAGATTACGATCACGATCCGATCGTAATTGGGTTGTGAACCATCCCCTGGTCCACAAAAAGTGGACCAAAGGATCCAGTTTGTTGATGTAGACATGGGAGCTCTCACTTCCTTTATTAGAGGTCAATATTCTACCCACATGATTCTATTAGAGCATGACTCTTGTGCACAGTAGGTGGTTAGTCCTTCTGACAGTCCGAGTTCTGATATCAATTGTAGGACTAAAAGAATTCAAATATCTCCACAATGATAATGATATTGTCTACTTTGGGCCTAAGCCCTCATGGTTTTATTTTTTTGGGCTCTACTCAAAAGGTCTCATATCGATGGAGATATCTTTTCCTTATAAGTTCATGATCCTTTCTATATGTTTTTAATGTGGAACTTCGTTTGCAACCATTGCAACCCAAGTGACTTCCTTGCTTAGTATTGATCAACATTGTCTTGCCAAGACTTCCTGTTGCTTAGCATCCAGTCAACTTTAACCTATTGAAACTTCATCGTCCAGTCAACCTTGACCTATCGGGACTTCCTTTATCACTAAGTGTCTGGTCCTCATGATAAACCTTGACTTTTTGCTCAATTAACTTAACATATTAATCGACTCTCAAGTATTCAGTCAATCTTAACCTATTTAACGTCTCTCACATAACCAACTAACATATTGATCCAATATTGAAACCCCAACTTGAGTCAACTCAAGTTTAGTCAACTTGATCAACCTTTACCAGAGGTCAATTGCACCAACACTCTATATCAAATATCCTAAACTTAATTCATTATCCTAACATCTCACTAGCTTATATGTGTCTCAATAGAAAAGATAACCATAAAGTTCTTATGAGATGTTTCAAGATATAACCTACCAACTAGGTGATCATGCAATTCTACTTTAGACAATCCTAATTGAACTTCTAATTTAGAATGCCAATTGATGGTGTTGGTGCTTAATTACTTGAAATAAGCATACATGAAATCTTATAACTAAACATGACAAAAGTCAAAAAATAAAAAATAAATACAAGACACATAATGAGAAAATGCATATTCTATAATATATAAAAAAAGCCTATTACTAGCATGACATAGATCAATATGCATAACAATGCATGACAGGCAAGTATCAATGTAATAATTAAAAACATAGAAACATATGTAACAGAATAATTGATCCTATTTGTACATTAAGTTTTAATCATGTGCCAAATGCTAAGTCTAACACTTGTGTTAACTAACTCCAACGAACGTGTCAAATCCTAAATTTGACACCTTTTAGCAAGACACCATCCTAGAGCCTTTCTTCAGGTACTTCATATATATATAAGCCTAAGGCCCTCTAGCTCATAAACCATCTAAATGTATAAACTCAATCCTAATATGTCAATTTTCTCAAATGGGTATATCCAAACATATTGCACTATCTAAAACCTTCTAGAATTGGATTTAAATATTCATTATCATGGGAACCCTATACTGCGAAATGATACCTCTAAGTACCAGCATCATCATGATTGGTTGACTACCCTTCCAAAGGTAGTTAATCATCCTAAAGTCATTTTTAGTGTGATGGAATCAACCCTCTTAAAATCTTAATACCTATTGAATCTACTTAAATTTACAAGGTATTCATTAAGGATATCCTCCTTGATACTTTTATAAAGACCCCCTTGGCCTTGACCTTAGTGTCTTCATCAAGGTTAACCTTAGGAATTGTTGGGTTTTTCGAGCCGCAAAAACCGCTTTTTGCATTGCGGAAACCTCGAAATCTCATGTCACCGGATCCGTGCGAAGTTATAAAAATAAAATTTTCGTGTACATGTTTTCTAAACCTATATCTACTCTAGATCTACATGGTAGACAGATTACCCTTGATGTGAAGCCCTTCGCTTATCCCGCTCGTCCAAGTTTGCCGGATCTCGAGAGTGTTCAAGTGAGCACTCCTCTATACGTATCCACATGAACGATTAGGTGGAGAAAAACCAAACAAAAGGTGTGCTAGCACCTTTGAAGGTTCGGCCAAGGTGGAGGAGAGGGAGAAGAAGATGAGAGGAGGAAGAAGAAGGAGGTTACCAAACCAAAATGAAACTCACACAAGAGTTAAAGTGGCCGGCCACTTCAAAAAGCTTTTAAACCTCCATGGGATATCAAGAGTCAAGGCTCTTGATCTCCCTCATGAGGTGACACACGCATGTGCTAGTCTTGATGATGTGGCACATCATCATTAGTCCACTTAATGCTAACTAACAAATGAGGTCGCAATGGTCAAGTCAAACTTGACCTTTCATCTTCCTCTCAAGTCAAGTCAAACTTGACCATTTCTCTCCCATGGTTGATCAAATCTAACCATTGGTTCAAGTCAATTTTAATTTAATGAATCTCTATTCATTGAATTAAATTGGCTCAATGAGTCTAAGTCCAAATTAGACTCATTTAACACATGAACCAAATTAAGTCCAACTCAATTAGTTTACTTTGGATTACTCTTAATCCAATTTGGTTCATCACATAAACTTAATCCTCTTGGCTCATCAAATGAATATAATCTCCATCTAATTGTCCTTTGTGTGTGACCCTATAGGATCTTGTAACGTTGGCAATGCTCCTAAACTCATTTAGAAGCATAAGTAATGAGCGGTATCTAGCAACACATCATTACTACCCAAGTTACAAGAATGTTGAGATCCAACATCACCTTGTGACTACTAATTGTGACTCTTCACAATATGTGACAATGTCCTTCTATCCTAGACATATAGATTGATCAATGTGAGGCATAGACCGTGTCATCCTCTAATCAATCTAAATCTTGAACTCCAAATAGACTCACTTAATAAAATGAGCTTAACATCTCATATTGACTCATTTGGGCATGGTCATGCACTTAGTGGTCTCACTCTATCAAGAATAATGATTCACTCCCGTCATATAGGAGGGATAGATCTCATCTACATCACTCACATCTCTCCTCATAATTTGTTACATACCCAGTAATCGCCTTTATAGTCCACCCAGTTATGGGTGACGTTTGACGAAGCCAAAGTATGCAACTCATTATGTAGGGAACCATGGTGACATCAGGTCCAAAGACTAATAGTCATACTAATAGCCACATGAGAAAGTATATGACACTCATATAACGATCCATGATACTTTCTCATGGCGAGTCATTCAGTATACATTCTCCAATGCATACTCATGTGTCAACTTGATATCTCTTTATCCATGACTTGTGAGATTAAGTCATCGAGTTGACCTACATGCTAGTCTCGTCGTATTAACATTGTCCCTGAATGTTAATACTTGACTAGAATGATTAAGAGTAGTGTTCCCTATATCATCTCATTATCGATTCAACCAATCGATTGATATAGGTAAAAACTTTCTACTCTAGGACGCTATTATACTTAGTTATTTTGCACCAATACAAGTAAGTATAATAACCATAAATAAATATCTTTATATACATAAGAAATATGATACAATGAGTCCATACAACAATCATCAAATGATTGGCTCTAGGGCTCTAACTAACAATCTCTTAATAGCACTAGTGTCAATCAGTGTAGGCTCTAAGGCCTAATGACCTAGTGTGACCATCATGTTTTCTCTATGCCAAAGCCTTGATCAAGGGATCTGCGATGTTAGCCTCTGTGAGTACTTTGCAAATCTTCACATCTCCTCTATCGATAATCTCTCGAATGAGATGGAAGCGGCGTAGTATGTGTTTGGTCCGCTGGTGTGAGCGAGGTTCATTAGCCTGTGCAATTGCTCCATTCTTGTCACAATAGAGCTCAATCGGATCAGCTATGCTAGGAACCACCCCAAGCTCAGTAATGAACTTGCGGATCCAAACTGCCTCCTTTGTTGCTTCTGATGCAGCAATATACTCGGCTTCTGTTGTAGAATCAACAACTGTGTCCTGCTTCGAACTCTTCCAGCTCACAGCACCACCATTTATGCAAAACACGAACCCAGACTGCAATCGATAATCATCCTGGTCAGTTTGGAAGTTGGCATCGCTATAACCCTTTACAGTTAGTTCATCATCACCTCCATATATCAAGAAATATTCTTTAGTCCTTCTCAAGTACTTAAGAATATTCTTGACCGCTATCCAGTGACTTTCACCTGGATCTGACTGGTATCTGCTCGTCCTGTTCAAAGCATACGAGACATCAGGACGAGTACATAGCATGGCGTACATGATAGATCCTATGGCTGAAGCATAAGGGATCTGATCCATGCGGTCTCTCTCCTCTCTAGAAGAGGGACCTTGAGTCTTCGAAAGACTCACACCATGTGACATCGGCAGAAATCCCTTCTTGAAATTCTGCATGGCAAACCGTAGTAATACCTTGTCAATGTATGTACTCTGACTTAGTCCAAGCAATCTTTTATATCTATCTCTATAGATCTTTATGCCTAGAATGCGGGTTGCTTCACCTAAGTCCTTCAATGAGAAACAATTCCCCAGCCAAGTCTTTACAGACTGCAGCAAAGGGATGTCATTCTCAATGAGTAGTATGTCATCCACATACAATACTAGGAATACAACTGTGTTCCCTACAACCTTCTTGTAGACACAAGGTTCATCTTCATTTTTGATGAAATCAAACTGTTTGATTACATCATCGAATCGAAAATTTCAGCTCCGAGAAGCTTGCTTTAGTCCATAAATGGACCTATGCAGCTTGCATACTCTGCCAGTATGTTGTGGATCTACAAAACCCTCAAGTTGTGTCATGTACACATCCTCGAGCAGGTTTCCATTCAGAAATGTGGTTTTGACATCCATCTGTCAGATCTCATAATCATGGTATGCTGCAATAGCAAGCATGATCTGAATGGACTTAAACATCGCTACTGGAGAAAAGGTTTCGTCATAGTCAATACCATGAATTTGCTTGAAACCTTTAGCTACCAAGTGACCCTTATAAATAAGTCCATCCATGTCAGTCTTTCTCTTAAAGACCCACTTACACCCAATGGGTTTAACCCCTTCAGGTGGATCAACCAAAGTCCATATTTGGTTGGTGTACATGGATTCCATCTTGGATCTCATGGCCTCTAGTCATTTCTCAGAATCTGGGCTCATCACAGCTTCTTGATAGGAGGTAGGCTCATCTTCAATGAGCACAACGTCATTATGGTCAGACAAGAGAAATGAGTATCTCTCAGGCTGACGACGTACCCTATCAGGCCTGCGAAGAGGTAGGTCTACTTGAACTGGTTGTGGTTCCTCAACTCCTTGTGGAACAACATCATCCACAATACTTTGTGGTTCCAGTTCAACTTCCATCGAGGCTTCAGTGCTATGGTCCACATCTTGAATTTCTTCAAGATTGAATGTACTCCCACTAGTTTTTCTAGAAACAAAGTCTCTTTCTAGAAATACCCCAGTCTTAGCCACAACTTCTTTGTGCTGACTAGGAATGCAGAAGTAATATCCCTTTGTTTCTTTGGGATATCCAATAAAATAGCACTTATCAGATTTGGGTCCCAGTTTGTTCGAGACTTGACGTCGAACGTAAGCCTCACAACCCCAAATCCTCATAAAAGACACCTGGGCATCTCTCCCAGTCCATATCCTATATGGTGTCTTTATCACAGCCTTGGATGGAACACGGTTGAGTATGAAGGCTGCTGTATCTAGAGCATAGCCCCAAAGAAATATAGGAAGATATGTGTGACTCATCATAGACCGTACTATATCTAATAGAGTACGATTCCTCCTTTCGGATACATCATTCCACTATGGTGTTCCAGAAGGAGTGAGTTGGGATAGAATCTCACACTCAGCTAGATAGTCACGAAACTCATGACTAAGGTATTCTCCACCTCGATCTGATCGAAGTATCTTAATAATCTTGTCAAGCTGGTTTTATACTTCATTCTTGAATTCTTTGAACTTTTCAAAGGATTCTGACTTATGTGTCATCAAATACACATAACCATATCTACTGAAGTCATCAGTAAATGTAATGAAGTACCTATAACCACCTCTGGCAGCGACATTGAAAGGGCCACATACATTACTATGTATAAGTCCTAACAAGTCAGTCGCTCTCTCGCTGTGTCCACAAAAGGGAGTCTTGGTCATCTTGCCAGTAGGCATGACTCGCATGTCTCATAAGATTCAAAATCAAATGAGTCAAGCAAACCATCTTTATGGAGCTGGGATAAGCGTTTGTCATTTATATGTCCTAAGCGACGGTGCCAAATATAGGTTTGGTTCATGTCATTTGACTTGAACCACTTGGTACTTATGTTATAGATAGGGTTCTCAAGGTCTAGAATATAGAGTCCGTTCATTAGAGATGCACTACAATAGAACATATCATTTAAATAAACTGAACAACATTTGTTCTTTATTATAAATGAAAAGTCTTTCTTGTCTAAACAAGAAACTGATATAATGTTCTTAGTCAGAGCAGGCACATAACAGCAACCACCCAATTCTAGTACAATCCTAGAGGGCAGAGATAAAGAATAAGTTCCTACAGTAACAGCAACAACCCGTGCTCCATTGCCTACGCGTAGCTCCACCTCGCCCTTCGTCAATGCTCTGCTATTTCTCAGTGCTTGCACATTAGTACAAATGTGAAAAGCACATCCGGTATCTAATACCCATGATGAAGAAATAGATAGATTTACTTCTATAACATATATACCTAAAGTGGAAGTCTCACTTCTCTTCTTCTTAAGATCTTCCAGGTACACTTTGCAGTTCCTCTTCCAGTGCCTGGTCTGACCGTAGTGGAAGCAGGTAGCATCCTTGGCAACCCCTCCTTTGGGTTTCAGTGTCTTGCCTTTACCCTTGGCTTGGGACTTTCCCTTACCTTTAGGCTTACCCTTGCCCTTGTGTTTCTGAACCATTAGAATAGAGTTGGGCTTAACCTTCTTAAGGTTGAGCTCAGCAGTTCTTAACATGCTAAGTAGCTCGGGCAGTGGCTTGTCAATTTCGTTCATGTTGTAATTTAGAAGAAATTGACTATAGCTATTTGGCAAGGATTTCAAGATCATGTCAGTGGCCAGCTCTTAGCCAAGTGAGAATCCCAACCTCTGTAGGTTTTCTATGTACCCAATCATCTTGAGGACATATGGGCCTA
Organism: Zingiber officinale; assembly: GCF_018446385.1. Lineage (NCBI taxonomy): Eukaryota > Viridiplantae > Streptophyta > Magnoliopsida > Zingiberales > Zingiberaceae > Zingiber > Zingiber officinale. Next base: position 40,599,421 of record NC_056000.1, read on the forward strand.
CGGGAGTCCCGTCTTGCATCTTGCACTGAAACAGTGCCTTAGAGATCTCGAATCTCTCGTGCCTCGCTTGTCCTTGATATAGTTGACGAAGATGTTCAACCATATCATAAGCACCCATTAACTCATGTTACTTCTGAAGCTCAGAGTTCATGGTCGTGAGCATTAGACATGACACATCTAATGTGTCATCTTGATGCTTCTTGTAAGCATCTTGGTCAGCTCGTGTGGCAGTGGCAAGAGGTGCCTCGGGAATGGGCTGCTCCAGGACGTATAGTTTTTGTTCCTGTGTGAGAATGATTCTCAGGTTCCTGTACTAGTCAAGGAAGTTAGCTCCATTGAGCTTGTCCTTATCAAGGACAGAACGCAGGGAGAATGAGTTCGTGTTTGACGACATGGCAATCTACAACATAAAAATGTAGAAAATAAATATCATATTCTATTAATCATTTAATTAGGTCTTTAATTAAACGATGCACCCACTGAATTATAGAACTTTTGTAGAATCAAGTCAGTGATGTGGTCAAACCACACTTACTAGATTCTAACCAACTAGCTATAATTTGTGTGGGACAAGATCCACATCATGCTACGCCTTGAGTTAGCTTGGGCTAAATCGCTCAAGACTTAGTATGATCGGTAGGTAACTAATTACTAATTACATCTCTATGCAACTCTTATTTATATGATCAAGATCCGCATTTATATTAAAACTTGAGTTAGCTTTGGCTAAATCGCCCAAGAGTTAATATAAATGTGATTTCGACCTATCTACCAACCATTAGAAAATGCATATAGTTAAACTCGATCCAATTGAGTTAACTAGTTACTCAATCTAATTGAGTTGTACTCACCCATGCGTTGATAGGCGGGACCAAGATTGTCCCTCCACACCCTACCAAGATAATATGCATTGCTCTGCTTTGGCAGATTTAACAACAACATGTGATCGAGGTAGTGATGGCTATCACGGCATGGTAGGCATTTCGAGTTGACGCGATTGAGATCTAATCTAATCAACGATGTGTATCATATACGCGATTTAGATCTAATCTAATCGTTAAGGTGCATCATGTACGCGATTTATATCTAATCTAATCGTTAAGGCACTAATTAATTACTCTACTAGCATACATCACATATACACACACAAGCAATTAATTAATTGTGATTAGTCATGGTCCTACTACGATCTTCTCAAGCCAATGAGAAGATCGGATGGTCAACCTAGGGTCAACAGCTTCTTCAAGCTCCTCCCTTTAACCGTCATGTGTTGCTCGCACCCTCCTCGTAACTCCGTCCCGAGTGGACCTTCCACCGCTCCAATTTTGTACATTACAAATTTGAAACTCAAGTTACATTTGAGTCTAAACTATTTACAACAGGAATATAAAATAAAGGAAGGCATGATGCGCAGGTCGCGAATCAAGTACAACACGCACAAACACACAAAATGGCACGCAGGCCATATTATGAATTACAACACATATTTCCAATCAAATTAGGTTCTTTAAGCCATGACCATCACAAAATGATACATAATTCTAAATTATGTAATTTCCATAAATTTCTGTAATTTTTCTAATATTTTTATGATTTTATGAGTCACAACTTCCCGGCGGTCCCGATTAACGATTTTCGGGCGCAATCGCGGGACAATGCCCCTTGCGGGGTTAGGGGCAGCACCCCTTCTCACGAAATGAATCTCACGAGTGTCCTACGATGATCTTACAGCACCTTAGCCCGCTGTCCCAAAATATTTTGGGCGAGACCTTGCCGATTCGGAAGCTGTTTCTCGATAGTCGAAGCCTACAAGTGTCCAAACACTTGTTGCTTCGCTTCTATGAGAAAAATACCCATAAAATACATAAAAATCATAAAATCATAGAAACTTACAGATCCTTAATTTTTCATAAAAATTAAAATAAAACATGTACATGCTTCGCACGTGGCTCTGATACCACTGTTGGATTTTTCGAGCTGCAAAAACCGCTTTTTGTGTTGCGAAAACCTCGAAATCCCATGCCACCGGATCCGTACAAAGTTATAAAAACAAAATTTTCATGTACATGTTTTCTAAACCTAGATCTACTCTAGATCTACATGGTAGAGAGATTACCCTTGATGCGAAGCCCTTCACTTATCCCGCTCGTCCAAGTTTACCGGATCTTGAGAGTGTTCAAGTGGACACTCCTCTATACGTATCCACACGAATGATTAGGTGGAGAAAAACCAAACAAAAGGTGTGCTAGCACCTTTGAAGGTTTGGCCAAGGTGGAGGAGAGGGAGAAGAAGATGAGAGGAGGAAGAAGAAGGAGATTACCAAACCAAAATGAAACTCACACAAGAGTTAAAGTGGTTGGCCACTTCAAAAAGCTTTTAAACCTCCATGGGATATCAAGAGTCAAGGCTCTTGATCTCCCTCATGAGGTGGCACACACATGTTCTAGCCTTGATGATGTGGCACATCATCATTAGTCCACTTAATGCCAACTCACAAATGAGGTGGCAATGGTCAAGTTAAACTTGACCTTTCATCTTCCTCTCAAGTCAAGTCAAACTTGACCACTTCTCTCCCATGGTTGATCAAATTTAACCATTGGTTCAAGTCAATTTTAATTTAATGAATCTCTATTCATTGAATTAAATTGGCTCAATGAGTCTAAGTCCAAATTAGACTCATTTAACACATGAACCAAATTGAGTCCAACTCAATTAGTTTACTTTGGATTACTCTTAATCCAATTTGGTTCATCACATGAACCTAATCCTCTTGGCTCATCAAATGAACCTAATCTTCATCTAATTGCCCTTTATGTATGACCCTATAGGTTCTTGTAACGTTGGCAATGCTCCGAAACCCATTTAGAAGTATAAGTAATGAGCGGTATAGCAACACATCATTACTGCCCAAGTTACAAGAATGTTGAGATCTAACATCACCTTGTGACTACTAATTGTGACTCTTCACAATATGTGACAATGTCCTTCTATCCTAGACATCTAGATTGATCAATGTGAGGCATAGACCATGTCATCCTCTAATCAATCTAAATCTTGAACTCCAAGTAGACTCACTTAATCAAATGAGCTCAACATCTCATATTGACTCATTTGGGCATGGTCATGCACTTAGTGGTCTCACTCTATCAAGAATAATGATGTCACTCCCGTCATATAGGAGGGATAGATCTCATCTACATCACTCACATCCCTCCGCATAATTTGTTACATGTCCAGTAATCGTCTTTATAGTCCACCCAGTTACGGGTGACGTTTGATGAAGCCAAAGTATGCAACTCATTATGTAGGGAACCATGGTGACTTCAGGTCCAAGGACTAATAGTCATACTAATAGCCACATGAGAAAGTATATGACACTCATATAATGATCCATGATACTTTCTCATGGCGGGTCATTCAATATACATTCTCCAATGCATACTCATATGTCAACTTGATATCTCTATATCCATGACTTATGAGATCAAGTCATAGAGTTGACCTACATGCTAATCTCGTCGCATTAACATTGTCCCTGAATGTTAATACTGTTGGGACCGAAAAGTAGCTAGAGGGGGGGTGAATAGCTCTTCGCGCTCTCGTCGTTGGCGTTGCTCGTTTCTTTGATGGTGTGCAGCGGAAATATAAGAAACAAAAGCATACAACGCTAATTAACAAGGTTGGTTTACTTGGTATCCACCTCACAAGAGGTGACTAGTCCAAGGATCCACACCTACACACACACCCTCCACTAATAAAACTCTCCTTTATGGTAACTACCAAGGGCGGAGAAGCCCTACAAGACTCAATACAAGAAGAAAGGGAAAGGTAATGAAATACAAGCTTACAAGCTTACAATGAGAGCAAAAACCCTAACCCTAGTTTCTTCTTCTTACTTTGATCCGCCTCTTGACTTGGAAGAACCTCCAAGAGCCTTCAAGAACTGGCGATCTCGAGCTTGAGAAGAGCTGTGGAGAAGCTGGTGAAGATCTGAAATGAATCGGTGAAGAGATGCCGAAGGAAATGAACGCCTACGGCTTAAATCGACACTAACGGTCGAATCTCGATCGATTGGAATGCTCCCAATCGATCGGGGAGGCTTTGGATCGATCCACGGATCGATCCAGAGCGCCTCTGTGCTCTGAAAAAATGTCTGGATTGATCCACGGGTCGATTCAGCGCTTATCGCGCGAAGCAGCAGCGTCCCAATCGATCCATTGATCGATTGGGACCTCTGGATCGATCCACCGATCGATCCAGAGGGGTTCTGTTCGCGGGGACTCACCGGATCGATCGGTCGATCGATCCAGATCTGCTGGATCGATCCACTGCTGGATCAATCGGTTGATCAATCCAGATCTTGGTTTTTGCCCAAAACCAAGTCCAAAGCCCCCTAAACCAACATCTAGTCAACCATGACTTGTTGGTACATAAGACCTAGCATCCGGTCACCCTTGACCAGCTAGGACTCTCTCACCAAGTGTCTGGTCAATCCCTTTGACCCACTTGGACTTTTCTCTTCTTGCCAAGTATCCGGTCACTCCCTAAGACCTACTGGACTTTTCTTCCTCGTGCCAAGTATCCGGTCAATCCCTTTGACCTACTTGGACTCTCACCAGATGTCTGGTCAACCTTGACCCATCTGGATTTCTCTTGCCTGGCTTCACTCACCAGGACTTTCCCAATTGCCTAGCTTCACTCACTAGGTCTTTCACCTGGCTTCACTCACCAGGATTTTCCTCCTGCCTAGCTTCACTCACTAGGTCTTTCCTTCTGCCTAACATCCCAGTTATGACTTCCCAGTCAAGTATCCGGTCATTCTTGACCTACTTGACTCTTCTTCAATCAACCTTGCATTGTCAAACATCGAAACCCAAACCAAGACTCAAGCTTGGTCAACCAGGTCAACCTTGACCTGAGGGATGTTGTACCAACAATCTCCCCCTTTTTGATGTTTGACAATACCAACACTATCACTTACAAAACCACATGTAAGTTAGGCTAATCTCATAGCCTTAACCTTCTTCATGCCACTAGGTAATGAATACATAAGTTAAGCCCTTTATTCTCCCCCTAAGAGGGCAAACTCCCTCTAGGTAATAAAAGCCTAACTTACTCCCTTTCATTCTCCCTCTATTGACACACATCAAACCATGCCCCATTTTTGGGCACACATCAACAAATTCACTTGTTGAAAACTCTCCCCCTGAAGAGTTGCTCATCATTGTTCACAACTTCACTCGTTGTGATCAACACGATAATGAAGGTCCCATACCCTTCATTATCCTTAACCCTACATTCTCCCCCAATGTAGGCAAATGCCCATCCTTGAGCATTATCCACTTGAAACCACTTGAACAATGAGGATATCCACTCCCCATTAAAGTTCAAATGCTCAACCTTGAGCATGTTCTTAACGGAAGGTTAACCACCTTCCAAGGTTCATGAAAAATATAATTTTCATGTCTTTAAAGAGTCTCTCCCCCTAAAGACATGGTGGTAACTTCTGTCATTGCACCAACAATGACTTAGAATCCCTAAAACTTTAGGAAATCCAATTTTAGAAGTTTTGAGGTTCAAATATTCAAAATTTGAAACAAACCTCAACATAAACTTCAACTTAGCCTTCCTTAACCAATCCATCCTTGTTTTCCACACGAAAACACCCTTTTTATGTATACAAATGTATTTTCAGGGGTTTGGAATGGTTACCTAGACTAAAATAGGTTCAAAATGCTGAAATCAGACATTCCCAGCCAAAATCAGCATCTTTGATCGATTGGAGTTGGGTTCCAATCGATTGACCCCTGCTGAATCGATCCACTGATCGATTCAGTCTTCTTGGATCGATCCAGCGAGCTTCTGCTCGCGAGAAATGCCTTCTCAATCGATCGGCTGATCGATTGAGACACTCCAATCGATCCACTGATCGATTGAAGGCCTGAAATTGCTGAAATTCAATTTCAGCCAATTTCAGAAACCCCTAGAAAATTCTACAAAATTCCAAAAATCGTAAAAATTTGTGTAGACATTATTTGGGGTATAATTTATCATGGAAAAATAGTTTTCTATGAAAATACATCATATTTTCAAGGATTGACACAAACTTGAGAACTTGCAAAAACTTTAGTGTTTTCTTCAAGTTTGTGTCTAACTATTCAATGGTGATTACTATCAAAAGATAGCCTTCACCAAGGTTTTCCAAAATTATTTTAAAAACATTTTCACAACCAATATCCCACCATGTTCCTTGGGCTTAATGCACATGACTTGTACATTAGCTTTCCCAATGATGGGAAAACACATAACTATGTGTTTTGATGAACTTAAAACTCAAAGAAATGCACTAAATCAACATGTTGAGTTTTGTTCATCATTCTAACATCTCACTTGTATCTATTGTGCACAAAACACATACAAGTCATCTTATAGGTCTTTGTGAGATGTAAATTTTGGTTTTGCCCTAATCTAGGGATCATGCATATCTATCTAGGCATTTTGTGGATATTGAACATCCACTTAGGATGTTACTTGTTAATACCACTTGTTGAAAACACTTGTTGATAAATGCCATTTGTCCTTGCTTTTAAGGAATTAAACACAATGCATGATAATGTTATGGCATACATCAAAATGAAATAGCTTTCAAAAGAAAGATTCCTATAACTACATGATGTATGAATGTCATGACATGGTATTTTTGGATTTTTCATAATAAAACATGAATAAAAAAAATAAAACATGATGCCATGGCATATAATGGGCAAACAATCATGGCAAGGTTTAGCATAAATAAAATATACCTAGATTACCTTTCTAAGTATCCTTAACCACTTAGCTAACTCAAAATATACCACTTGTTTTAACTTAAAACGTTAAACCTAGATTGCCCTAAATGCTTCAAAGAAATGCCAAAACCTAAATTGACATTTCTATTTCTCTTGATTTGTTTATGCCACTTAAAAATTAAGCATATCCTCAAATGTTGGCATATTCCATTTTTCCTCAAGAGTAATCACATAAATCAAGGCCCGGATTGCCTTAAATTTCTAAGAGAATACCAAAATCCCAACTTGGTATTTCTCGAGATTTTCCCAATTTATGCCATTTTAAGATAAAATCAATTTTTCCACCATTAGGCACATTTTACTCTTTCAAGGAGTAAATAATAATTTCATTTCATTTTCAAAGGTTAACAAAAACCTTGAAAATGCTCCTTGAGTGTCAATTTCCTCAAAGTTGGGTTAACTACTCTTCTAATCGGAGTTGACACTCTCTAACCCATCTATGGGGTAAAGAAGATGCTCCTAGGAACCCAACACCTATTGGTGCTCCTTGGATGCTCTAGGTACTCACTAGGGATAACTTCCCTAGATACCTTCCTAGTGACCTTGTTGGGCTTCTTAGAAGCCTTGGTCACATTTTCTAGGTCAACTGTAGGGATAGCCTCCCTTGTGGCCTTGTTAGTGACTTTCTTAGACTTCTTAGAAGTCTTAGTCACTTTGGTTGCAAAGATACTTCTAGGGATATCTTCCCTTATATCCTTGACTTGACCTCTAGACTTAGGGTTTGTTCCATAACTATATGGAACCCTATGATAACTAGGCACATCCTTTTTTGCTTTGGGTTTGTATCCCAAACCTCTATGGCCATTTGATGGCTTTTGTACCCCTAAACCTAGGTTATGCTCATTTTGCCCTAATAGGATATTTTCCAATCTTTTTAGGGTCTTTTCTAATTTATCAAGTCTTGACCTCAAGACTTGATTTTCCCTCACTAAGTCCTTAGTATTTGATTTTTCATTTGATCCATGAGCATTTTTATTCTTAGGCTTGTATCTATTATCCTTAGTGTTCTTGCCCAAATGTCTATCTACCTTCCTAACCTTAGGTTGGGTAGTCTTGGCATGTAGGGCCACATACTTTTCCTTAATGCCCTCATGCTTTCTATTCTTATGGTAAATTGCATTAAAATGATAAAAATTAGAACTATCATGCTTTTTACCATAATGTAAAGGGGTAGGCTCAATAAATGTTACCTTCTTCTTTACCTTGGAGGCTCCCCCTTGACTAGTGCCTCCTTGAGCCTTGACCATTTTCTTCCCCTTGGGGCATTGACTTCGGTAATGCCCTTTTTGTTGACACAAGAAGCACACAATGTGCTCCTTGCTCTTCTTTGTCCCGGGGGTGGTCTCCTTGGGCTTCTCCTTGCCCTTTTGTGTCACTTGACCCTTCTTCTTGGCCAAGTTGGGACACTTGCTCTTGTAGTGCCCACTTTCCCTACACTCAAAACATATTATATGATTTTTATTTTTAATTGAAACATTTATACCTTCTTGAGTAGAGATGGCACTTGCTCCTCCATTTGATATTTCTTGAATTTTGGAGGTGGCACCATCTTCTTCTTCTTCACTTGACCCGGATGTGGAGGCCTCTTCTTGCTCCGGGTTCATTGATCTACACTCCCCCTCAATCCTAGAGGTGGAGGCTTCATCATCTTGTACATTGAACAAGGAGTATGCTCCCTCCTTGTTCTCTTCATTGCACTCCCTTGAAAATGAAGCTTCTTCTTGGACTTCTTCTTCGGAGGTTGAGCATCTCTCAACCTCGGAGTCCTCCTCTTAGTCTTGCTCCAAAGAGTCACCCTCTCTGGATTCTTCTTGCTCTTGTACAGTGGAGGGGATCTCTTCATGAAGCTTGGCCAATTTACTCCATAATTCCTTTGCATCTTCAAATTCTCCAATTTTGCAAAGGATGGTGCTTGGTAATAAATTGACCAAAAGCTTGGTCACTTTGTCATTGGCCTCGCACCTTTGGACTTGCTCTTGGCTCCACTTGCTCCTCTTGAGAACTTTCCCTTTGAGTTTGTTGGAGTTTTGAAGCCTTCCATAAGAGCAAACCATTGCTCTATCTCCATCATAAGAAAATTTTTTATTCTTGATTTCCAAGAATCGAAGCTTGTGGAAGTGTATGGTGGAGCCACCCTCGTGTCGAATCTGAGCCCATCTCGAAATTCCATTGTAGAAGTTGAGCTTTTGAATTTCTTTGACTTTGACAATTTTGCTTCAACTTCTTCACCCTCTAGCTCTTCTTGTTATGCTTGACCCTTCCGGCGATGATTCCGGTGAAGAGCGGCCTCGCTCTGATACCACTTGTTGGGACCGAAAAGTATTTAGAGGGAGGGGTGAATAGCTCTTCGCGCTCTCGTCGTTGGCGTTGCTCGTTTCTTTGATGGTGTGCAGCGGAAATATAAGAAACAAAAGCATACAACGCTAACAAGGTTGGTTTACTTGGTATCCACCTCACAAGAGATGACTAGTCCAAGGATCCACACCTACACACACACCCTCCACTAATAAAACTCTCCTTTATGGTAACTACCAAGGGCGGAGAAGCCCTATAAGACTCAATACAAGAAGAAAGGGAAAGGTAATGAAATACAAGCTTACAAGCTTACAATGAGAGCAAAAACCCTAACCCTAGTTTCTTCTTCTTGCTTTGATCCGCCTCTTGACTTGGAAGAACCTCCAAGAGCCTTCAAGAACTGGCGATCTCGAGCTTGAGAAGAGCTGTGGAGAAGCTGGTGAAGATCTGAAATGAATCGGTGAAGAGATGCCGAAGGAAATGAACGCCTGCGGCTTAAATCGACGCTAACGGTCGAATCCCGATCGATTGGAATGCTCCCAATCGATCGGGGAGGCTTTGGATCGATCCACGGATCGATCCAGAGCGCCTCTGTGCTCTGGAAAAACGCCTGGATCGATCCACGGATCGATCCAGCGCTTATCGCGCGAAGCAGCAGCGTCCCAATCGATCCACTGATCGATTGGGACCTCTGGATCGATCCACCGATCGATCCAGAGGGGTTCTGTTCGCGGGGACTCACCGGATAGATCGGCCGATCGATCCAGATCTTCTGGATCGATCCACGGATCGATCCAGATCTGCTGGATCGATCCACGGATCAATCCAAACCTGCTGGATCAATCGGCTGATCAATCCAGATCTTGGTTTTTGCCCAAAACCAAGTCCAAAGCCCCCTAAACCAACATCTAGTCAACCATGACTTGTTGGTACATAAGACCTAGCATCCGGTCACCCTTGACCAGCTAGGACTCTCTCACCAAGTGTCTGGTCAATCCCTTTGACCCACTTGGACTTTTCTCTTCTTGCCAAGTATCCGGTCACTCCCTAAGACCTACTTGGACTTTTCTTCCTCGTGCCAAGTATCCGGTCAATCCCTTTGACCTACTTGGACTCTCACCAGATGTCTGGTCAACCTTGACCCATCTGGATTTCTCTTGCCTGGCTTCACTCACCAGGACTTTCCCAATTGCCTAGCTTCACTCACTAGGTCTTTCACCTGGCTTCACTCACCAGGATTTTCCTCCTGCCTAGCTTCACTCACTAGGTCTTTCCTTCTGCCTAACATCCCAGTTATGACTTCCCAGTCAAGTATCCGGTCATCCTTGACCTACTTGACTCTTCTTCAATCAACCTTGCATTGTCAAACATCGAAACCCAAACCAAGACTCAAGCTTGGTCAACCAGGTCAACCTTGACCTGAGGGATGTTGTACCAACAAATACTTGACTAGGAGTGATTAAGAGTAGTGTTCCTTATATCATCTCACTATCGATTCAACCAATTGATTGATATAGGTAAGAACCTTCTACTCAAGGACGCTATTATACTTAGTTATTTGGCACCAATACAAATAAGTATAATAACCATAAACAAATGTCTTTATATATATAAGAAATATGATACAATGAGTTCATATAATAATCATCAAATGATTGGCTCTAGGGCTCTAACTAACAGGAATGACTTCTCATATTCTCTTTGAACTTTGATTTATATCTCAAACATTTCTTATCCTTGGATGGTCCTTGCCTACATAAACCTCAATTTTCGTTCTTGAAATCTTAGACCCATTTATCATCCTTTTTAAGGATATTTTTTAAATTTTCAAGCTTTGCCCTCCAAGAGCTTGATTTTCCTATTTTAGTTTCCTAAATCTAGAATTTTCAAATCTCCCTGGGACATTTTTCTTCCTAGATATATGCCTACTTTTCTTGGTTGTTTACCTAGATTCTTCTTCTCTAACTCTAGAATTTCCCCAAAGAGTATCAAATTTTCTATTGTCATAATATTGAGAACTAAAATCATAATAATTATTTCTAATATACCTCTTAAGGAATATCATTATAAACTGCATTACTACAATCAAATGATGATATTTTAGACTTTATCTTACACAATCTCTTTAATTAAAGCTTCTTCCTTTATCCTTCTTTAACTTCTCGCTCGGACATTGTTCAAGATAATATTTTTTCTCATTACAAGTGAAACACACTATAATCTTTTTGGTAAATCACTCGCTGAATCTTTTATATTTTCTCCTTCACGATTAGCTACCGGAGGCAAAAAAAAAAAAAAAAAACCAAAAAAAAAAAAAAAAAAATCCCTTACAAGTCAATTACAAAATGTATAGGAGGTTTATATCGAAGGTGTTAAATTTTGTAATAGGAGGTTTATATCAAAGGTGTTAAAGTTTTGAAATAAGGCATAACAAAATAACAATAAGGGTGCGTTTGGTTCAAGTCATCATATATAACCTTGGTTATGTGATTACCAGATAATCACATAACCAAGATTATAGGGAATAAAACATAACCAAATGTTGTTTGGTTCAACTTAGGTAATGCAACAAAAACTTATTTGTTTGAATATTTTAATGAATACTTTAGTTTAATATTTTACCGTATTACCCTCCGTTACAAAACCAACTATACATAATAATAATAATATTATTATTATTATTATTATTATTATTTATTATTATTATTATTTATTTATTTATTTTTTAATATTTTTTTACTTTTCTTTTTCCGGTATATTTTTTTACTTTTTTATGTGTTGTTTTATTTTTTAATGTTTTTATATTATTTATATTTATATTTTTTTATTTTTTTACATTTTTCAAATTTTAATTTTTATTTATTTATTTTTATTTTTTTTTTATTTTATTTTTTTTAAATTTTTAAAATTTTTAAAATTTTTAAAAAATTTTAACTTTTTAAATTTTTATAAATTTTTTTAAAAATTTTTTAACATTTTTAAAAATTTTATTTTTTATTTTTAAAATTTTTATTTTTTATTTTTAAAATTTTTATTTTTTTAAATTTTTTATTTTTTAAAAAAATAAATTTTTAAATTTTTTATTTTTTTAAAAAATAAATTTTTAAATTTTTTAAAACATTTTTTTATTTTTTTTACATTTTTTAATATTTTTTTACATTTTTTCTCTTTTTTTTCATGTTTTTTCTTATCGGAGGGTATTTTTGGTAAAAAAAAATCGTTAACCCCGGAATCAACAAAAACCTTAGTTTTCTGAGGTTTTCCGATTCCGGGCTGCATGACTCTTTTGCTGACGTGTCGGGCATGGAACATTACTTGGGAATCATCGAATACCTAAACCAAACAAGGTTTTTGTTGATAACCTTGGATGGATAACCAAGATTATTAAGAATAATCCCGAACCAAACGCACCCTAAGAGGTTGTTGTAGCTCAAATGTTGTATTCGTTGCATAGCCCTTCAAACCATTTTTAAAGCTTTCTTACCATACCAAAATCTTGACATGGTCTTGATGTGTTGTCAGCCATCAATTAACTATTTTTCACCATCAATTGATTGATGGACTTCATCTATTTGTCATGAATATCAAATAATTGCTCTTCTAAACTTTGATTAATTCGGATTATTTTGTTAGATTATATATTTATTTATTTATAGTTTTTAAGATAATTTAAACTTTTTTCTTTTTTTTTATAGAGTTTAAAGTTTCTTAACTTAACTATATAAGACCTTATACTCTGTATCAATTTTAAGATCTAATAATATAGTTATTTTTTTCCTTCTCTTAATTTCTACATGATATCAGAGCGATTCTCCTTCTCTAGCCTCATTTTTTCTACCGCCTCCTGTTATTGTTTTCTGTTGCAGCTGTCGTCTCCTATTGTTGCTATTGATTTCGGCGTTGACATCTATTTTCTGTCCTACTGCTATTGATTTCGGCGTCGACATCTATTTTCTGTGGATTTCGGCACCGACGTCCCGTCCTACCGATTTCGACGCCGACATCATTTTCTGCCAATTTCGACGCCGTGTTATTTTTTGTCGATTTCGACACCAACGTCTGTGCTGTCAATTTCGGCGCTGACGCTCTTTTCTACCGATTTCGATGCCAAAGCCCTATGTTGTCGATTTCAACACTGACATCCTTTTCTACTGATTTTGACACCGACACCCTGTGCTACTGATTTCTACATTTAACATTCTTTTATGCCTCAAATTTTTTGTGTGACCACGGGTCGTCCTGACATAAGTTTTTGCGGATCATACAAATGTGCATCCTTACAGTTTGGTTATTCTGAGAATTATTCATTCTATCATCATGTCCGGTCATGCAGATGTTTCATGAAAATCTGATTCATATATGTTTGAGCACTTTCAACAGTTCCTTGCTTCACAGCCCTCTGCCATGTCAGCTGTTAGGATCTTAGATGGCTAGAGGGGGGGTGAATAGCCTCTTTAAAAAACTTAAACACAATTTCTACACGGAAACTTGTTAGCACAGCGGAATTAGGAAACTAAAACAAAAAGAAACAAAGGCACTAACACACGAATTTACGAGGTTCGGGGATAACTTGCCCTTACTCCTCGGCGTGTCCGTAAGGTGGACGAATCCTTGATCTTCGGTAGATCGCACCCCGGATAAATTCCGGCTAAAGATCCTCCTTCTCGGTGGAGTAACCTCTCCACAAAGTCTCAAGAAATATATATGTTAAAGCACAAGACTTACAGAGCTCGGTGGCAAAGAAGAATGAGGATCAGTGGAAACAAGAACTCACAGATCGCAGTTTTTCACACGAGAGCTCAAGAACGATCAACAGAACTTTTTCACTTCTTGCTAGCTTCTTGTTCTTTACTCTCGCTGTTTTCTGCTTCTTAAGCCCCTGTTCTCTGCTGTCACAGATCGTGGTAAATCTGCACAAAATCATCGCTGCAGCCAATCCCTTTTTCTCCTTACCTGGTCCTCTGAACTCACACCAATGAAATCACAGTCTTCACTGGTGTCTTCTGAGCTCGAACCAATCACCAGGAGTAAAGCGAATCACAGCCAGATCTCACCAATAGTCGTTGATGCTTCAAATGCACCATGCGCCGCGAATCACAGCAGAAAGTCCATTTGTCGTATTCCTCTTATGGACTTAATTTGAAATTATGCTTGGAATGGTGCCTGTAATCCTGCAAACTCAAAAGCTAACAACACAGAGGGTTATATCACATGAATCAGACAAATCAGATGCAGTTGAGGAATCGCAGAACATCGAACAAATCAGATTATGTGTGGATCGGTCACCAGACCGATCCATGGACCGATCAGGACATATCCTGATCGGTCCACAGATTACCTGATCGGTCGTGGAGACCGATCAGGCCGCAGCTGGATCGGTCTCCATGACCAATCCTTCCCTCTTCTCTTCGCAATAGCATCTTCTGATCGGTCTACAGACCGATCAGATTACACTAAGTGTGCTACTGAGTGTTTCCTGATCGATCCACAGACCGATCAGATTACACTCAGTGTGCTACTGAGTGTTTCCTGATCGGTCACCAGACCGATCCATGGAAACTCAGTTTTACAGCTTCACTAGATCGGTCTGCCGACCGATCCACTGTCTTATGTATCACTGGATCGGTCTGCCGACCGATCCAATGTACCATGGAATCATTCTGACCTAATTCGGGCCACAGAACGAGCTCCCGAGCCCTCTCTGACCTAGTCCGGAGAACGAGCTACCGTGCCCTCTCCGACTTCGTCAGGTCCAGAGAACGAGCTACCGAGCCCTCTCTAACCTAGTCCGGAGAACGAGCTACCGAGCCCTCTGAAGAGCCCACAGATTATATTCAGTTATACCAATGAATATTTCCTAATGATGAGCTCTAATGATTTGGAATTATCACGGGCTCGAAAGTTTCAGACACTTCATAACAAATGTGTTGAATCTCAAAGTTTCAAAACCAGAGAAGTTTGTTTTGTTTGTTTGCTGAAACTATGATTTATAGTGAACCAAGGTAATAAATCTGACTCAGGCTATCGGTTCAAAATATATCCTTGCTATGAGTAGTTACAAGTTTGTCAAAACATGTCAAAATTTCTTCACCAACTTGTCCTATTTTCAATCAAAATCAGGAAGGTACCAATCAAGGGTATCAATCAACACATCAACCAGGTTAGATGATTTCTAGACACAGGTCCAACCAAGATTCCTTGGTTGGAATATATGAGTAAGATCTAGGAGCCAAATACATATGAATTATGTAATGGCCTTCTTCATACTCAGTTTATGTCTCTTCAACCTAATTATTCAAGGGATGCATGATACATTTTGAATAATTTGGTTGATCCTAGCATCTCACCCCATTTCTAGCAAACAAAAATATTTTGTTAAACCTTATAGTTTGTGTGAGATGTCCCCAAGTTGCCCAAATTAATTTTCCAATTTCTCTCGTCATTTTAATGGTCCTTATTGATCATGATGTGGTCAAAATGACTTATTGAGCCAAACACATTCCCAATTCTCTCCTTAAATGACTAAATTCATTTTCCGGAAGGGGTTTGGTGAAAATATCGGCTAAGTTTGACTTTGACTCAACATATGTTAGTGCAATGTCTCCCCTAGCTACGTGATCTCTAATGAAGTGATGACGCACTTCAATGTGTTTGGTCCTAGAATGATGGACTGGATTTTTCGTTAGGTTTATTGTGCTAATGTTGTCACACAACACTTGCACTCCTTTATACGAAAGTCCATAATCTTCTAGAGTGTGAATCATCCACAACAATTGTGATACACTCTCTCCCATGGCAATGTATTCAGCCTCGGTCGTTGAGAGAGCAACACAATGTTGCTTCCGACTTGACCAACTAATCAATGATGAACCTAAAAATTGGCAACCCCCACTAGTGCTTTTCCGATCCAATTTGCATCCAGCATAATCGGAATCGGTATAGCCTATCAAATCAAAAGACTCCGTACGAGGGTACCACAGTCCTACTCTAATTGTGCCCTTGAGATATCTTAGAATTCTCTTAACTGCAGTTAAATGAGATTCCTTGGCACAAACTTGATATCTAGCACACATGCCCACAGCAAAAAGTATGTCCGGTCGACTAGCTGTGAGATATAGAAGACTACCGATCATGCTTCTATATTGCGTTAGATCAACTGGTTTCCCACTCTCATCATTGTCAAGACGAGTGTTTGTCGCCATTGGAGTGGACACTTCCTTAGAGTCACTCATGTTGAATTTTTTGAGCATCTCTTGAGTGTATTTCGTTTGATGGACATAAATTCCATCTCGAGTTTGTTTGATTTCAAGTCCAAGGAAGAAAGTCAATTCTCCTACTAGACTCATCTCAAACTCACTTTCCATGTGAGAAATAAATTCATTCAAATAGCCCTTGTTATTTGAGCCACAAATTATGTCATCGACATACACTTGGGCTACAAAAATGTTTTCACCATCTCTACGCAGAAATAGTGTTGGGTCTATTTGGCCTCTTATAAAACCCTTTCTAGCAAATATGTTGACAACCTTTCGTACCAAGCTCGTGGTGCTTGTTTCAGCCCATAAAGTGTTTTCTTGAGTTTGTACACGTGGTTTGGAGCTTCGGTATTCACAAACCCCGGTGGTTGTTCAACATAGACTTCTTCTTTAATAAAGCCATTTAAGAAGGCAGATTTAACATCCATTTGATAGAGCTTGAAACCTCTATGTGCAGCAAAAGCTAGCATCAAACGAATGGACTCTAATCGGGCCACGGGAGCATAAGTCTCATCATAATCGAGACCTTCGACTTGACTATAGCCCTTGGCTACAAGTCTTGCCTTGTTTCTTACAACTTCTCCCTTTTGATTTAACTTATTTTTGAAGACCCATTTAGTTCCAATAATGGTGGTCTTCTTAGGTCTAGGAACTAAGTCTCACACTTGGCTCCTTTCAAATTGACCTAACTCATCTTGCATAGCTATGATCCAATCAGGATCGCGCAATGTCTCATCAACTAATTTTGGTTCAATCTCTGAAATCAATGTGACTTCATTAGACTCATTTCTAAAGAATGACCTAGTCCTAACCCCTTGTTGGATGTCTCCCACAATTTGGTCTTGGGGATGACTAGTGGCTATCCTAGATTGTCTTGGTGTTGGTGGTGCCTCATGAATGGTCTCACTAGGCACAGGCAAGGACTCAATATCAAGCAAAGGATCAGATTGAGTTCTTTGTTGCCTTTGTTCATCATCATCAGAGTCAACTTCGACTCTTTCTATGTTTCGATCATTCAAACTTAGCCTTCTAAGTTCAAGTTGAATTTCTCCTACATCCCTTGATTGATCATTTAAGTTAGGGATTTCTTCAAAAGCTACATCAGAGGACTCTTCAATCAATTTAGTCCTATTGTTGTAGACTCGATAGGCTTTGCTGGTGAGCGAGTACCCGACCAGTATCCCTTCATCAGCTTTGGCCGAAAATTTTCCAAGATGGTCCTTGGTGTTCAAAATAAACACCTTACAACCAAATACCCTAAGATGTTTAATTGTAGGGGGTTTTCCAAACCAAAGTTCATGGGGAGTCTTTCCTAAAAACCTATGTATCAGGATTCGGTTTTGCACATAGCAAGCTGTATTTACAGTTTCAGCCCATAAGTAACTCGGTAGTGAGTACTCATTGAGCATACTTCGTGCAGCCTCTTGTAAGACTCGGTTCTTTCTCTCCACAACCCCATTTTGCTGTGGGGTCCTTAGAGTAGAGAACTCATGTCTATATCCCTTTTCTTGACAGAATTCTAAAAACCTATGATTTTGAAATTCCCCACCATGATCACTTCTAATGGTTTTAATTGCTGTTGATTTTTCATTTTCAGTTCTTCTACAAAAGGAAATAAAAATATCTATGGTTTGATCCTTAGTTTTCAAAAAGAAGGTCCATGTATACCTAGTAAAGTCATCAATAATCACAAAATAGTATCTACTTCCATTCAATGAAATAACACTACTGCAATCAAACAAATCCATATGTAATAGGTCTAAGGCAGTGGTTGTACTTACAGCGCTTTTACCTTTATGAGGCGCTTTAGTTTGCTTACCCTTCTGACATGCATCACACAATTTGGTCTTTTGGTACTTGATGCTTGGTAAGCCTCGTACTAACCCTTTGTTGACCAGCTTCTGGATATTCTTCATGTTTACATGAGCCAACCTCCTATGCCAAAGCCACGATTCTTCTTCTTTCGACATGAAACACTTAGCAAGAGCATTAGTAGCACTTTTAAAAGAAACTTGATAAATGTTATCTACCCTTGTGCCTACTAGTACCGTGTCAAGTGTGTCAATGTTTTTGACTAGACATTGACTCGAATGAAACTCAATTGTGTAACCGGAATCACACAATTGACTGACACTTAGGAGATTAAAAGTCATCCCCTTGACTAGAAGGACATTCTTGATTTGGAGGCATTCGGATATATGAATGTCTCCAACTCCTATAACCTTAAGACTACCATTATTACCAAAAGACACATTACCTCTATTTTTGTTTTAAATGGTAGAAAATAGTGACTTGTCCCCGGTCATGTGCTTGGAGCATCCACTATCAACAAACCAAGTTGATAGACGCTCCCCCTTTACCAATGCCTACAAGACACGAAAGATAGATGTTTTAGGTACCCAAATCTTGGGACCTAATGCATCTACAATGAAGGACTTAGGCACCCATGCCTTTGTTACCTTCTTCCTAGTCTCATGAACCCTAGAAACATGCGATCTATGAAATTGGGTTCTTGACACTAAAGAAATAAAGCTAGACTCCTTAGGTTGGTATCCTAATCCAGCCTTGTTGTAGACCGCCCTTTGGGCATTTAGAATCATGTCTAGGGTCTTAGAGCTAGTTGAGAATTTCTCAAGCATTTTCTTGAGTTTCTCAACCTCACCCTTCAAGGCCTTGTTCTCATCTTCAAGGAGCTCTAGATGTAGGTCATCAACTTTATCTTCCCTAAGAGCTCTCAAGTTCTCTACTTCTTCTTTTAATGATTTATTTTCTGTTTTTGATTTTTTAAGCAAGGTAGACAAATGTGTAATAGTCTTATAGCATTTTTCTAAGTGAGAAGAGGTTACCTCTTCATCATCCGAAGATGATGAAGTCGCGGCTGAAGTGCTTGAGTCATCACTCTCGGACTCGGACTCCTCCCTTGCCATAAGTGCCAATTGCCGAGTACTCTTCTCCTTCTTCTCTTCCTCCTCCGATGAGCTTGAGGAAGATTCATCCCAAGTGGCCTTGAGAGCTTTCTTCTTCTTGGCTCTCTCCTCCTTCTTTTTGGCCCGTTCCTCCTTCTTGAGTTTTGGACACTCACTTCGGTAGTGGCCTTTCTTGCTACACTCATAGCAAGTAACATTAGACTTATCAATATTTTGATCTACATGTCTTACCTTTGTATCTCCTGCTTCTTCTCATGATCCTCCTCACAAAATTTGCCATCTCGCTTGATGATGATCCACCTTCATCATCGGACTCGGATGAGGATGAGGATGAAAGAATCTCTTTCTCCTTCTTCTTTCCTTTCTTTCTTCTCTCATCCTTGCTCTTTTCTCCTGCAACCAAAGCTATACCTTTCTCCTTTTGACCTTTGTTAGCAAGTTCATGAAGTTCCATTTCACAAAAGAATTCATCTAACTTTACAATGGAAAAATCCTTGGAAACCTTGTAGGCATCTACCATAGATGACCACAAGGCATTCCTTGGAAAGGATTTAAGAGCGTACCTTACTAGATCGCGATTCTCCACGCGTTCATCCACGGAATGTAGACCATTGATGATTTCCTTGAACCTCCCATGTAGTTCACTTACCGTTTCGTTTTCCTTCATGGTGAGATTTTGTAGTTGATTCAAGAATAGGTCCCTCTTGGCTATCCGAGAATCACGAGTTCCTTTTTGGAGCTCGATAAGCTTGTTCCATAAATCTTTTGCACTCGAGAATGGACCTACCTTGACGAGTTGGTCCTTGGCAATCCCACATTGTAAGGTGACTACTGCCTTGGCATCGGCTTGCCCTTTACGAGTTTGTTCAGTATACCACCTTGATGAATCGAGTTCCTTACCTTCTTCATCCTTCGGTGGTGTGAATCCTTCCTTGACCGAGAACCACATGGAGATATCAGTCTTGAGGTAATACTCCATGCGGCTCTTCCAATACTGGAAATCTGCTCCATCGAAGAAGGGCGGTCTGTTGGTGCTGAATCCTTCCTTTATGGCCATCTTCTTGCTCCTTAGGATGTTAGTCCAGTTGAAAGAGCACTAGGCTCTGATACCACTTGTTAGGATCTTAGATGGCTAGAGGGGGGGTGAATAGCCTCTTTAAAAAACTTAAACACAATTTCTACACGGAAACCTGTTAGCACAGCGGAATTAGGAAACTAAAACAAAAAGAAACAAAGACACTAACACACGAATTTACGAGGTTCGGGGATAACTTGCCCCTACTCCTCGGCGTGTCCGTAAGGTGGACGAATCCTTGATCTTCGGTAGATCGCACCCCGGATAAATTCCGGCTAAAGATCCTCCTTCTCGGTGGAGTAACCTCTCCACAAAGTCTCAAGAAATATATATGTTAAAGCACAAGACTTACAGAGCTCGGTGACAAAGAAGAATGAGGATCAGTGGAAACAAGAACTCACATATCACAGTTTTTCACACGAGAGCTCAAGAACGATCAACAGAACTTTTTCACTTTCTTGCTAGCTTCTTGTTCTTTACTCTCGCTATTTTCTGCTTCTTAAGCCCCTGTTCTCTGCTGTCACGGATCGTGGTAAATCTGCACAAAATCATCGCTGCAGCCAATCCCTTTTTCTCCTTACCTGGTCCTCTGAACTCACACCAATGAAATCACAGTCTTCACTGGTGTCTTCTGAGCTCGAACCAATCACCAGGAGTAAAGCGGATCACAGCCAGATCTCACCAGTAGCCGTTGATGCTTCAAATGCACCATGCGCCGCGAATCACAGCAGAAAGTCCATTTGTCGTATTCCTCTTATGGACTTAATTTGAAATTATGCTTGGAATGGTGCCTGTAATCCTGCAAACTCAAAAGCTAACAGCACAGAGGGTTATATCACATGAATCAGACAAATCAGATGTAGTTGAGGAATCGCAGAACATCGAACAAATCAGATTATGTGTGGATCGGTCACCAGACCGATCCATGGACCGATCAGGACATATCCTGATCGGTCCACAGATTACCTGATCGGTCATGGAGACCGATCAGGCCGCAGCTAGATCAGTCTCCATGACCGATCCTTCCCTCTTCTCTTCGCAATAGCATCTTCTGATCGGTCTACAGACCGATCAGATTACACTCAGTGTGCTACTGAGTGTTTCCTGATCGATCCACAGACCGATCAGATTACACTCAGTGTGCTACTGAGTGTTTCCTGATCGGTCCACAGACCGATCAGATTACACTCAATGTGCTACTGAGTGTTTCCTGATCGGTCACCAGACCGATCCATGGAAACTCAGTTTTACAGCTTCACTGGATCGGTCTGCCGACCGATCCACTGTCTTATGTATCACTGGATCGGTCTGCCGACCGATCCAATGTACCATGGAATCATTCTGACCTAATTCGGGCCACAGAACAAGCTCCCGAGCCCTCTCTGACCTAGTCCGGAGAACGAGCTACCGTGCCCTCTCCGACTTCGTCAGGTCCAGAGAACGAGCTACCGAGCCCTCTCTGACCTAGTCCGGAGAACGAGCTACCAAGCCCTCTCCGACTTCGTCAGGTCCAGAGAACTAGCTACCGAGCCCTCTCTGACCTAGTCCGGAGAACGAGCTACCGAGCCCTCTCCGACTTCGTCAGGTCCAGAGAACGAGCTACCGAGCCCTCTCTGACCTAGTCCGGAGAACGAGCTACCGTGCCCTCTCCGACTTCGTCAGGTCCAGAGAACGAGCTACCGAGCCCTCTCTGACCTAGTCCGGAGAACGAGCTACCGAGCCCTCTCCGACTTCGTCCGGTCCAGAGAACGAGCTACCGAGCCCTCTCTGACCTAGTTCGGAGAACGAGCTACCAAGCCCTCTCCGACTTCGCGTGCCAAGTTTCCAACTTGGACTTTTCCCTTCCACTCGATCAACCTTGATCATTAATTAAATCGAGTTTAATTAACATCTGATACAAACTTAAATCCGTGTCAACATCAAAACAACAGCCAGGTCAGACTGTATCAACATCAGCTTCCTCTCATATAGGTTTGTCGTCGTCTGGTATTTTAAGTATATCTTTATCCTTATGGATTTTGGACTCTGGTGCCTCCCATTATATGTCATACAATTTGTCATCTTTTGTTTTTTTCTCCCAATTCATCTATATCTATTGTGACTACTGATGGTACTCTTATGTTATTAGTAGGTGTTGGTTCAATTGTTATATCTTCTTTATCTCTTACTAATATTTATTCTATTCCGAGTCTTACTTTAATTCTTGTTTCTGTTAATCAATTATGTGAGTCTGGATATCTAGTCTCTTTTGTTCATCCAATTGTTATGTTCATGACTCGCAATCTCAGAGGCTGATTGGGACAAGTCATAAACAAGGAGGACTCTACATTTTAGATCAACTCAAACTACCAGAAGTTGTAGCTTCGAGTGTAGATTTATCGTCTTTTCAACTGAGTCGTTCATCTTCTGTTTTTTATTTGTGGCACTCTCACTTAGGTCATGTTTCAGCACCTCATTTGTAGTTTTTAGCCTCTACAGGAGCATTAGGACCTTTAAAAAGTTCTTATATTTCTGATTGTAGTGGTTATAAGCTGGCCATATTTCTATCTTACCATTTTCTAAAAGTCTTTCTTTTTCTTCTGCTCCATTTGATCTTATCTATTCTGATGTGTGGGGACCCTCTCCTATTCCTACAAAAGGGGGGTCAAGGTATTATGTTTCGTTTATTGATAATTGCACTCGTTACTCTTGGGTCTATCTTATGAAACACAGGTATGTTTATCTTACAATTTTCAATAACTTTAGAGCTCTTGTGAAAACTCAACATTATAGTGTCATAAAGTGTTTTCGTTGTGATTCAGGGGGTGAATACACTTCGAATCAATTTTTACATTTACTAGCTTCTGATGATACTATTCATCAAACCTCGTGTATAGATACTCCTGAACAAAATGGCGTGGCTGAACGAAAACATAGATATCTTGTTGAAACAGCCCATTCATTTTTATTGTCTACCGGTGTTCCTAATGCCTTTTGGAAGGAAGCAATTCTTACTACTGCTCATGTCATTAATAGAATTCTACTCATAGAAGCAATCCTTACTGCTGCTCATGTCATTAATAGAATTCCAACCTCACACAATTCAAGTTTGTCACCTTTTGAAAAATTGTATGGGTATGCTCCTGTCTCTTCCTCTTTGCGTATTTTTTGTTGTACTTGCTTTGTCCTTTGTCCACATGAAAAGCGTAATAAGTTAGCCTCTCGGTCTGCTCTTTATGTCTTTCTGGGTTATAGTGTTAGTCAAAAAGGATATCGTTGCTTTGATACCATTAGTCAAAAATTGTATGTCTCTCGTCATGTTATGTTTCTTGAGCATATTTCATTCTTTTCTATTCCGGCTAGTTCGCATAATATGACAAAGTAGATCTGCTTTACATTGATCCTTTCAATACCGATACTGAGGAAGATTCACCCATAAATCCTACTGTTAGTTCAATTAAATCTAGTACTTTGGTTCCCGAGATATCCACTTCACATGTTCCTCCTTCTACCACTACCCAATTATCTCCTAAGGTTGCGGATGATTCTTCTCTCCACCGTCGTCAATCCACTCGTGTTCGTAAGTCTACTAAACTACCAGATTTTGCTTACTCTTGTTATTCTCGTTCTTTTGCTTCATTTGTTGCATCTATTCATTGTCTTTCTGAGCCTGAATCCTATAGAAAAGTTTTGTAACCCACTTTGGCAGAGTGCTATGGCTGAGGAATTAACTGCTTTGCATCAAAGCCATACATGGGATTTAGTTCCATTGCCACCAGGAAAACATACTATTGGTTCTCATTGGGTATATAAGATCAAAACGAAATCTGATAGATCTATCGAACGATACAAAGCTCATCTTGTTGCTAAATGTTATTCTCAGGAGTATGGCATGGATTATGAAAAAACATTTGCTCATGTTGTAAAAATGACAACTGTTCGTACTCTGATTGTTGTTGCTTCTGTTTGTCGATGGAGAATATCTCAGATGGATGTCAAGAATGCATTTCTAAATGGTGATCTTCATGAAGAAGTTTATATGACACCTCCTCCTGGTATTTCACACAAACCTGGTGAAGTTTGTAGGCTTCGTAAAGCGCTTTATTGTCTCAAACAAGCACCTCGTGCTTGGTTTGAGAAGTTCTCTACAGTGATTACTTTGTTTGGTTTTCATCCTAGTAATCATGATTCAGCATTATTTGTCATATGTACGAGTGCAGGTCGTATTCTGTTATCATTATATGTTGATGACATGATTATTACTGGTGATGATTCTGGTAAAATTGCTTCCTTGAAGTCTGAATTGGCTCATTGTTTTGCTATGAAAGACTTGGGTATACTACGCTACTTTCTGGGCATTGAGGTTGCTTATTCCCCGAAAGGTTATCTTTTATCTCAGTCAATGTAAATATCTAATCTGTTTGAGCGTGCTCGTCTTACTGATAATAGAGTTGTTGATACTCTTATTGAGACTAATGCTCGATATTCTCCATCTGATGGCTCACCTTTACCGGATCCTAGTTTGTACAGAACTATTATTGGAAACTTGGTTGATCTCACCATGACTCGTCCAGATATTGCGTATGTTGTTCATGTGGTTAGTCAATTTGTCGCTGTACCAACTACAGTTCATTGGGCTATTGTTCTTCGTATTCTCAGGTATCTTCGGGACACTCAATTTCAAAGTATTTTATTTCCTTCTACTTCATCTCTTGAACTGCGTGCATACTATGATGCGGATTGGGCTGGTGATCCTACGGATCGCAAATCTACCACTGGCTTCTGTATTTTGCTTGGTGATTCCCTCATTTCTTGGAAGAGTAAAAAGCAAGATGTTATTTCTAGATCTTCCACAAAAGTTGAGTATCGTGGCATGACCTCAACTACTTGTGAGATAGTTTGGTTGCGTTGGTTGCTTGCGGATATGGGTGTCTCTCTTCATCAACCTACTGCGTTATATTGTGATAATCAGATTGTTATTCAAATTACACGCAATTCAGTTTTTCATGAGCGGACGAAATATATTGAAATTAATTATCACATTACTCGTCGCCATCTTCAAATTGACACCACCACATTGCCTTTTGTTCCTTCAAAACTATAGATCGCTGATATGTTTACCAAGGCACATTCCGTTTCACGTTTTCGTTTCTTATCTGGCAAATTCTCAATGCTTCTAGCTGTAGCATCGTGAGTTTGAAGGGGGATGTTAGATTATATATTTAATTGTTTATAGCTTTTAGGGCAATTTAGACTTTTTCCTTTTTCTTTTATAGAGTTTAAGATTTCTTAACTTAACTATACAAGACCTTATACTCTATATCAATTTTAAGATCTAATAATATGGTTAATTTTTTCCTTCTCTTAATTTCTACATGTTTCTCGCTAGAGACTTCTTCACCCAACCTATATCAATTAACTACTCATAGTCAGACACAAGTCAACAATTCAACCGAGAACGTGATTATCTTAGCTTCTAAGTTACTAACGAATTGACTCAATCATCAATCAACTGAAGATGGCCACTTGCCCAACTCCGGCAGCCTCCAGGTGGCTTCCGAGCGATCTCCAACCGTCCGTCCCAATCCAAACTATAATATGAGATATGGTGAACCCAAAAAAGAATCACAACCAATTACAACTGAATCACGGTCATGATTCAGCAACAATTACGATTGGTCCATCTCCTAATTCACTTTTTCAGGGACCACAAGATCTGGTCTCCTCAAATACATAGTCCGTCTTGTGCCACTTACATCAGTAGGGATCCTCTGGTCCGTAAATTATAAACCAGAGGATGGTCCATTGCATGAGGACCCTTGATTTGGATAGACTTCACCTTTAAATAGGTAGAATCCATCTAAATTAAGGATCTAAAAAAATGAATCATCCTCTGATCCGCAATTTGCTGACCAAAGGATTTTTCCTCCACTTACATAGTCCGTCTTCACTTTTCTCTTGTCAAACTTCTCTAAGTCCTCAGCACTCTTCTCATGCCATTCTTCAAGTTTCAGTTATGCAGTCTAATTCTCAGACACAACTACACTGATACTCATCTTATACTCCCTCAAGTATCCCATATCATTTTTCTTTGATCGACATAGAGAACCTTAAGCCATCAAGAGTTACCTTGGTTGGAAGTTTGAGTAGTCAACTAGATTACGTTAGTCAACTTGCAAATTAATCATCAAGTTGTTACCTCTGCAATTTAATCAATTGGGTATGTTTTTAGGCAATTGGAGTCAAGTAGAAGGTGGTACTAAAGTTTATCCATGTGAGGGAGAAGGAACTCAAAATTTAACACATATACAACTCAAACAACTTCTAAATACACTTATTATTATTTATCTGTAATCATTTTTGATGACTAGAGCTCAAAATCTAAGAGGGCGTTTGATTTACATTTTCCATGTTATTTTCTGTTTTCATTTTATGAGAAAATAGAAAACACGTTTGGTTTACGTTTTCCATGTTCATTTTTAAGAAAATGAAAGAGCGTTTTCTAAGAAAATGAAAAACACGAAAAAATCATTTTCTAAAAAACAAAAAACTCATATTTTTCAAAAAATAAAAATAAAAATAAAAATGGGACAAACCAAACTCACCCTAAACTTCTATTCTCATAAACGTTTTAGCTTGGAATTGCTTTTCCTTTTCTCAATGCTTGCTTATATTATATAAAGAGAAAAGCAATTTTATTGCCTTTGTGCTTAAATTGCAAATCTTATATCATGAAAAGTAATTATTTATATAAAAGTTCTCTACATTTGAAGTGAAGAAAAAATTATAATGATTTTTCCAAGAATAATTCTCCAAACAAATCAATATCAACACAACTAACAAGAGCATAATTCACACTTTTAACAAGTTTTACATTTTGGCCTAGCGCTTTCAAGCTTTTACATTTTAACGAGTTTATTAAGAGCTTGTCTCTGAACCAAATATCTTTCCTAGCGAATCTCTTGTTTGAATTTATCATTTCCTCCAAAGGAACGTCAAGTATTCACTCTTCGTTTCTTACAAAAACACGTACCTAACAACAAATATACACAGAAAATCTATACCAAAATCCCAAACAGTCATGTTGAATAAAAGTGAATTGAAAGGGGTCTATTCATCCAAAAACCTCAACATTCAATTCTACATTAACCTAATAAAAAAATTTGCAAGAAAACCTACAGAGGCCAAAATTACCCACAAAATTAAGGTGAGAATAAACACTAAGTTTGTGAGTGTGCATAAATTTTATCCGATAAAACCCAAAAAAAAAACTATCTACTTCTAAAATGTATAGAACTCCACTTAAAAGTAACATTGCATAAAGAGCACATAAACTGAAGCCTATTCTAACTCTACTTCAATTCAAAACTGACCCAAGCTCAACACTGACCCCGCAACAATAAGTTCGAATTCCCAGCAGTATGGGCAAATAGAGCACATTTTTGGTTCAACTGGCCTAGACTGCTCTTCTGGCAAAATCCACCGTTTGCTTTTTGTAACAAGATCCTACATCGACCTTATAAGTTACGTCCTATAAGATACATAAAATGGAGGCAATAACATATCAGCAGTGCATTAGCCAAAGCATAAAGCCTGAGTTCCAACTCCAGAAGCAAAATACAAGTAGCATCAAGACAGATACACCATCAACATAACACAAGTGGGCAGTTCCACAATTGACACCAACTTCAGGAATAAAGGACACATAATGGCCTCAACGGCACATCTTATTCTAGATAGTAACGGAGAGAAGCGAAGCATACCAAGCGACAGGGATTATGATCGTTGCAGCCACTTTGTTCCTGCAAAGCAAGATGCATGGCAATGATTAAGATCAATGGCATAGAAGGCTATAACTAGAATTGATTCCTATGATGATTGGATTTCAGAATTCCTCGTGTAATAATGCTGGAGGCATTTTCATATAGACAACTTTGATTTGTCTATGTAACTTTCTAATCCCATTGAACTTTATATTGAACCTCCTTGATTTGTACTCTCACCATCTTTTCTACCTGCATAATTAAATACTGTCCAATTTGCAGCTTCCTCACAACCCGTTCTAGAAACTCGAGTTCTAGAAACCTGGTCCACATGCATCAATGGAGTAAAGAATTGAAGACTGTCCAGTGACGGTTTCATTATCAGGTGGGAGCTGAGGGTAAGAGAGGCAATCAGTGTCCCTTCACTTCTTAGGAATTGTCTGTCTGTCAACAGTGAAGGGAAAAAAGTTGAGTCGAGACATCAAGGATGATGGGGGCTTTGGGAGCCCTCAGGAGACCGTCACAATTCGAGCTCTATGATGTGCATCAAGGAATGACATTACACCCGCTCATCTCCTTAACACTAAGAGTTAAAGTGAATTCCATGACCCTGCATCTCAACCTCTTTGAAGAGATCAAGAGATGCAAAATCATCAAGGAAGGTTTCACCACTGGCAAATTCTCTAATAATCATTAACTTAGCTACTATTCTACTTGTCTCTATAAATATTTTGATAGATAGCTAATTAATTGTCTCTAAAATAAATTTAACTTCTAGAAATGGTTATATTTTTTTTGTGCAATTCAAAAAATGTATAATCCTTCTAAGACATAGCTTCAGAAGCAAATTAAATATCCCTGATTATTTTAGAATCAAATTCATGGATTTAGGGGGAAAATAGATATGCCTCTAAATATAACTTCTGTTGGAGTGTAAATTGGCAAAGGATGATGGATGCAAAGATATCTTCTATCATATGGCAGATCAGCAACATGAAAAATATTGAAAAACTAAAATCATCTAAGCAGTTTGGATTGAAACATCAAAAGGAAACTTACAGAAAGGGACTATCTTCCATTGCTGGTTGTCCCCTTTCAGCCATTCCCAAAGGCCAACAGCGGTTCCATCCCTCACTCCACCATGTTCCTTGTCTCCATGGAAAGCATCAAAGTTCAGACGAATGTTGTTCACCATCCGGATGCAACGGAAGCCTTCACCAGTGTCATTGCTTTCAGCCCACAGAACAGACTCATCAAGATAATTGGGATTGTATGGAATCAGTCGAACCTATGATAGATTATATAAAAAAATTATGCATCAGATATACTCATACCAAATTCTTACGAGATTAATTTTCACCGATCTAAGGATCAGTTTCTCGCCATGTATCAGCCATAGACAAAACACCAAGTTGTCTACTATGCTCTCAGAAAGTTAAACAGATCAAATCATTGTAAAAGCACTGTGAGAAAGTAGATAATTATTCTTCTTAAAATCAAATCATTTTCATCATTTGTATGCAAATGTGCCACCATGATCAACTAGTAAGGAATAATGAGCATTGTCTAGAAATTTCTCATAAGCCTCAATTCCAGAAGTCAGTTGAACTGCTACCAACAAAAGGAAATATAACGCCAGCTACAATGAAGGAAATGAAATTAAAACATAGCCAAACTTTAGCAATTTATGGGAAAAAAAAACAATAACTAGTATATTACAGTAGTCTTTATGCTGAACTTACAAGATTTTGAGCGCCAATGGAATGTTTAATTGCTTCGCCGGTCATTTTATTGACAAGGGCAAAGCCTGGGAACCCTTCTTCATCCTTCACTGTGTTGCTGTACTTAGTATCCTTGAACCAGCGCTGCAATTCGAAAAGCAGAGGTCATTTGAAAATACAAAAGCAGCAGCACACTTAAATGCCATGCAAGGAATTTAACATGATCTTGCCTGGAAGTCATCATTAGGATCGAATGGTGCAAGGATTACTCTGCCATCCCGGATGGAGAGGGAGTAGTCTGGCCCAGCCTTGGTAAAGATTCTTACGTACTGCTGAGCAGGTCGTCCTGAGTAGTTTGTCGGGAGGTCTACACCTGCACCATTTGACAATGTAACTATGCATAATGCCACAATATGGACCTAAAGGAAAGAAAATTATCAAACCACCTGATTCTTGCAGTTCTTACAAGACAATTAATAGGAAATTTTTTATTTTTGGAAGAAAAAAAACATATCATAACATATTAGGCACACCCCGGAGCATCTTCAACTTTATCAACCTTTAACCAAAAAAAGGTACACAAAAGATAACATTGTGAAGAACATCGTATTTTATCAGCAAGCTATTATATTGTCTGCAACAGCAGAGTAAAATTTTCTATGATGCCAAAAGTAGAGTTTAATTTGAGTCACAAATAGTTGTATAGAAAAGATAAAAGAGAAGCATAATGACACCATTAAAGCAACAATAACATGTTGGTATTTTTCAAAGTTTGCTCTGGGAAATAGATGCATACTAAAACATTGTTCGGAGCATGTTTTAAATTGCTTATCTCGGGAAACATCTGCTAGTAAATGCGCAGTAAAGACGTCACATACTGGTTCCATCTCTAACTCAGAGAGAGAAAAAAATTGAAAGAACTTACCTTGGGGTTCAATCTTCCACCTTTGGTTGTCACCCTTGAGCCACTCCCACAGCACAATACTGGTTCCATCTCTAACTCCTCCATGGTCCTTGTCTCCATGGAATGCATCAAAGTTCAAACGGATGTTATTAACCATCCTAATGCATCGATATCCCCCACCGGTATCATTACTCTCTGACCAAAGGATCGACTCATCGAGGTATTCAGAATTATAAGGTACCAATCGAACCTGTAATCCGTTAATGGGTTAAGACAAAAGTGTCAAGGACATTAATATCATAGAGTGAATGATCCAGTAAATTACAAGTTCAGATTTGCAGAAGAAAACAAGAATGAAAATGAGTAAAACTAGCAAAATATGAAGGAAACAACATCAACGCAAATGTCTTTGATCTGGACTTACAGGATTAGTAGCTCCGATAGAGTGCTTTATAGCTTCGCCGGTCACTTTGTTCACAAGAGCAAAGCTAGGGAAACCTTCCTCATCCTTCACCTTCGTGCTGTGCTTCAAGTCCTTGTACCAGTGCTGCGATCAAAACAAGACAACTATGTCATAAGACAACGTATACGGTTTTAAAAAAACGGTTTCTTAGAAATCTCCGATGGTCTGGAAACACAAACAAAAGATAAAATCAAAAGGCACAAATCAGAGCACTCATTTTGTGACAAGAAAAAACCATATCAGAAGTTAGAGAAATCGAATATTCATGGAGGAACCCTAAATAAGTGATTAAAAGAGGGAAAGTCGTAGCTTCTTGCCTGGTAGGGATCATTGGGATTATTTGGCGCGAGGACAACATGGCCGTCGCGAATCGATAGGGAGTAGTTGGGATCCGCCTTGGTGTATACCCTGACGGTACGCTGCGCCGGCCGGCTGCCGGCGTTGGATCCGTGCTCCGATCCATGATGGTGGTGGAAAAAGTGCGCCATGAGTGACTGTTCTGTGCTTTGCTGTGCTGTGGTTTGGTCTGGATAGTGGCATTTTATAGACAAACTACAAGCGAATGAATCTTTCATAACAATCCCTGTATTTTATGATTTTATTTGCAAGCCCCCCTTGCAGTGGCTAAAACAATGTCTTATTGGCGAACAAGTAAAAAATTTATTCAAAAAAATTATCATATATCATTTAAATATTTTAAATATATTAAGAAATAATTCTGAATATTTATTTTTTATCTGTTCGATTTTAAAATTTCTCAAATATAAATATTCATAAATAAACTGACATTAAATATTTAAATTCAATAATTTTCTAGAATATTATCAATTTTTATTTGCCGTTCTTGCTTATTTAATAAACACTAAAGGCCTTTAAACAAAATATATATTCATTTGTCTACATAAATACTTTTTAAAAAAATAAAACTTTAAGTATTCAAGTAAAATTTAGATAGTTTATTACATATTTTATCAAAAAGTCTGAAATATTATTTTATATCATTTCGACATTAAAAATTATATGTATGTACAAGTAATATTACTAGTAAAAAAAATAAATTCATAAAATTTTATTTTGAATCTCGACAAAGCAAAGATAAATATCTCCCTCGTGTGCTAGTCACTATTTTAAAGATTAGTAGCTACCTATGATTTACCTCCTCTGTGTTGGCCCTAGGCCTCTGTTTTAACCCTGGGATAGATTGACGGGGGCACTAGGCGCGAGCATAATCGTCTTTTGTCACCATGAATTATAAAGTAGAAATCTTATTAGATACCCTTGAGGCGGTGTGGTTATTAAGGTATAGGGTGTTGTCATATGAAGTCTTGGGGTTAAAATTCGGCACGTCCGAGCATGCCTTCCCCATACCTTAGCCACCTGTACTAATGCTACTAGTCACTCGTGGTTTACCTCCTTCGTATTAGCCTAGGGATGAGTTGACGGGGGCACCAGGAATCACCTTTTACCACATGAATTATACATGTGTCTTCACGTCCCGTGCTTAGTTAGTTAAACGATAGCAGATTTATTATAATGGGATAAAGATTAATTTTTAATGAGCATATCAAGGGGTGTAATCAAGTGGAGCTGAGCTGAACAGTAAGAGGCTTGCGCTCAAGCTTAGTTCGTTATCCCTAAGCTCGAGCTTGTTTGAGCTTTAGTTCTTAAGTTTAGACTCGGCTCGTAATAAAATTAAATAGCTCGAATTCGGCTAAAAAAACTCATTTAAAATTTAAACGGGCTTAGTT
The DNA here is from genome assembly GCF_018446385.1 of Zingiber officinale. Classification (NCBI taxonomy): domain Eukaryota; kingdom Viridiplantae; phylum Streptophyta; class Magnoliopsida; order Zingiberales; family Zingiberaceae; genus Zingiber; species Zingiber officinale. Next base: position 40,632,400 of record NC_056000.1, read on the forward strand.
AAGCAAGTTTTAGATAATTAACTATAATAATTATAGAAATTAACAACGAGGAAAAAATAATCATCTTGATAAATCTAAAAAGTATTTTAGAAATAAAGAATACAAAATTTTATATAGCTAGATTAAGAAATCCTAAATCCTAAATTGAAAAGGTAAAAGACTAAATAATCTAAAGACTATAAATAAATAATTCTAATAAATATATATAATCTAACATCTCCCTCAAACTCATAATACTACAACTAGAAGCATTAAGAATTTATCAGATAAAAAAAATGGAAGCGCGAAGCGGAATGAGCTTTGGTAAACATATCAGCTATTTACAACGAGAAAGGAACAAAAGGTAGTGTGATGGTGCCAAGCTGTAGATGATAACGAGTGAAATAACAATCAATCTCAATATGCTTCGTTCTCTTATGAAAAATTATATTACGCATAATCTAAATAATACTCTAATTATCACAATGAAAAACAGTAGGTTGTCGAAGAAAAATTCTCATATCTGCAAGCAACCAACGTTGCCAAACAATCTCACAAGAGGTGATAGTCATAACACGATATTCATCTTCTGTGGAAAATCTGGAAATAACATCTTACTTCTTATTCTTCCAAGAGATAAGAGAATCTCCAAGAAAAATACTGAAGTCGGTGGTCGACTTACGATCCATAGGATCATCCGCCAAATTAACATCAGAGTATGTACATAGATATAATGATGAAGTAGAAGGAATAAGAGACTCTAAAACTGAGTTCTCTGAAGATACCGAAGAATGTGAAGAACAGCAGCCCAATAAATTGTGGTCAGTACAGTGATAAACTGACTAACTATATGTACAACATAAGCAATATCATGACGAGTTATAGTGAGATAAACCAAACTTCCCACAATTATACAGTGGAGGTTAGGATCCGGCAAAGGAGAACCATCTGATGGAGAATACCGAGCATTAGTCTTAATGGGAGTATTAACTACCTTGTTGTCAGTGAGACATGCATGCTCAAATAGATCAGCTACGTACTTTGACTGAGACAAGAGATATCCTTTTGACGAAGAGGTGATCTTGATCCCCAGAAATTAGCGTAGTAAACCCGTCTTTCATAGCGAAACAATGAGCTAATTCAAATTCAAAGACTCAATTCCATCAAAATCATTACTAGTAATTATCATGTCATCCATATATAAAGACAAAAGTATACAACATGCACTCGTATACTTGACAAATAAAGTCAAATCATGATTACCGTAATAAAAGCCAAGTGAGGTAATCACCATGGAGAACTTTGCAAACCAAGCACGTGGTGTTTATTTGAGTTCATAGAGAGCTTTTCGAAGCTTGCAAACTTTATCAAGTCGGTGAGCGACTCCAGGAGGAGGCATCATATGTTGGTGCAATTTTCCCAAGATCAAGGTTGACTAGGTTGATTAACCTTGAGTTGGCTTAAGCTGAGTCTTAATATTTGAGTTTCAATGTTTGACAATAGATGGAGAATGCAGGTGCAATTATTCGTTTAGGGAGATTGTTAGTATATTTTCCATTTGGTCAAGGTTTGACCAATTTGATGTGAAGAAGAGTCAAGTAGGTCAATATTGACCAGATACTTGACTGGAGAGTCCTAACTGGAGGTTAGGCAATGGCAAGACTAACAGAATGGTTGGCAGAAGAAGAAGAGTCGAGTAGGTCAAGATTGACTGGAAAGCCCTAGTGAGTGAAGTCTGGTAGTAAGAAAATCTTAGTGAGTGAAGCTAGGCAGTTGAAAAATCCTGATGGGTGAAGCTAGGCAATTGAAAAATCCTGATGAGTGAAGCTAGGCAGTTGAAAAATCCTGGTAAGTGAAGTCAAGTAAAAATCCTAGTGAGTGAAGCTAGGCAGTTGAAAAGTCCTGGTGAGTGAAATCAGATGAAAGCCCGATGAGTGAAGCCAGGTGGTTGTGAAAAACCCTAGTGAGTGAAGGTAGGCAAAAAGAAAGTCCTGATGAGTGAAGTAAAGCAGTGGAAGTCCAAGTGGGTCATGGAGGACCAGACACTTGATACGAGACGGTAAGTCCAACTCGGTCAAGGTTGACCAAACATTTAGCATGAGAAGGAAAGTTCAAGCGGGTCAAAGGATTAATCGGGCACTTGGTAACGAAGTCCTAGAAGGTCAAAAGTTGACCAGATGCTAGCCATGTGGGAGTCCCAACAGGTCATGGTTGACCGAATGATGGGATTAGAACCCTAGACTTGTGTTTGGCGAGATAGGGTTGGACAATCGATCAGTTGATCGATTGGCCCAAAGCCCAATCGATCGGTCGATTGATTGGGAGTTTATCGCAAACTCACAGAGGGTTTTCCCAATTGATCATCTGATCAATTGGGGAAGGCTTTCTCGCAAGTTTTGTAAGGCAGCTAAAATCGATTCCATGGTTATCTGCAAGAGCACAACAATGCTATGAACTGATCAGTTAATCGATTGAAGCCTCCCAATTGATTAGTCATCGATTGAGATATGATCGTTACACAGGTTGTGAGTTTAGACGGTTGTGATCATTGGGATTTGACTTAACAATCAATTGGGAGTAGACTCAATTGATTGGGAGCCCTAAAATCGCAGAGTATAAAGGCGACAGCCAGATTCAAACGTAACAATGTTTACACAATTCTTCTCCACAAAGTTCGTCGGACCTTGAGCTTTAGAAGACAAGTGTTGTTGCACTTTCCTACTGGTCCAGAGGTATTCACAAGCAACAAGAGATCAAACAAGAAGAGGTTTTGAGTTGTATTTTTACATTTACTTCTTGTTTAGAGTTGTATTTTTATTCTTGTATTATACGAGGTTTCTCCACCTCCGGATTATTCCGAGGAGTGTTTTTGTAGTGGAGAGTGTGCTCGTGTGTGGATTCTTGGATTAGTCGTCTCATCTTGAGGTAGATATCAAGTAAATCCTTGTGTTAGCATTAAGAGGGTTGCTTCGAGTTTTTCTACTGCATCATCATCATCGAAGCAAAGCTAGCGAGCTATTCCCCCCCCCCCCCCCCCAGCTCCAACGTATCCCAACATCATATACACTTCTTCTTGAAGATTACCAATCAAAGAAAACATTCTTGACATCCATCTGAGATATTTTTCATTAACGAACAGAGGCAACAACAATTAGCATACGAACGGTGGTCATTTTAACTACTGTGGTAGTTTACCTTTCTTCAACAATAATGGACAATGAGACTTCCAGTATCCCTTTTCTTTGCAATAAGCACACTCATCACTATAAATCTTCAAAGTCGACCAACTATGATTATGAGGCGGAGGCCGCTATGGTGTTGCAAAAATAGATGGTGTAGACGGTGCAACAGTCCTCTTATCAACTTGAGACTTAAGGTGAATCTCCTCAGCTAGTAATTCATATACTACTAAATCAATGGAAGGAAAAGGACTACAATGTAAAATTATTCCGCACAATCCTTCAAAGTCATCACGAAGAGCCATCAAGAATTAGACCAAACATTGTTCTTCTCTACGAGCGACATAAGCTAGGAATGCTGGCAATTCTAAGGATTTTGTGAGTGTCAACTGATCCGATAGTTCTGACATGGAAGAATCGAAATCTTGGACGCGCATATCTTGTTGCTGAAATATGCGGATATCTGCTTTCAATTGATATTATTTAACAAAGTTAGACTAGGTGTATAATCTTACCAGATGATCTTAAACCTCTTTAGCTATCTCATACTTGGCCAACTGAGCACCAATGGAATGTGAAATGAAATTATTGATCCACATAATAATCTTCACATTATCGGTCTCCAAAACATCCAACGACTTTACATAATCATCTGCGTTATTGTCCATAGATTGAACTTGCACACTTGAAACATATCCCCACATAAATTTTCCCCGCAAGAAGTTTTTTATAACATATCCTCAATATGAATAATTTTTTTTCATCCAGTCGGACACTAATTGATTGAACTGAATCACCTGTGCGACCACTCATGATGACTAAACGAATTGTGCTCACGAATAACCAAACAGAAAATAAAACCAAGTTGATGCAAAAACAAAAGAAACTCAATCAAAATTATATGACTGCGCCAAAAAAAAAATTTGCGAAAACTATAGATCGAATTAATAATTCTTCAATCAAAATATCAAAACCACGAAGAAGAAAGCTCCGATACCTTGTAGAAATTGATAATAAAGAAAAAGTAGTCATCTTGATAAATTCAAAAAATGTTTTAGAAATAAAGAATACAAAGTCTTATATAGTTAGATTAAGAAATTGCAAACCCTAAACTGAAAAGATAAAAGACTAGATTGCCCTAAAAACTATAAATAAATAATTCTAATAAATATATATAATCTAACATATATAATAAGAAAAATGAGCATCTTAACGAACGCATTCGCGAGCCTCTAAACAAACATGTTCATGAGCTGACGAATCAAATATTGTTAAGCTTGATATCAACTCGATAATGTTTTCGAACAGGAAATTAGATTCGAGTGCGGCTTTTTAACTTAATCGAATAAACTTTTTTTTATTCGAAACCTGAATAACTCGCGAGCAGTTTGACTCATTTACATCCCTAGACATATACTTTCAGAGAAAACTTCTTTCACTCTCTGGTCATTTGACGGTTGACTATAAGTTGATCTCATAATTTATTTTTCTTAATATAATTTGAGAACAAATTGGAAGGATGACTTAGATGAATATAATCATCTTATAATTAATTATGATACGTATGAATAAATAAATTTATCTTGGCATTGATAAGTTCCTTAATTTCCTATGACATATATATTTGGTGAGTCATATAATTTTGATGAGTTATAAACAATGGAGAGTTGATGGCTTGATGCAGGATAGTTGCCGACTAGTGATGGTCATGTTTCTATTAGTTTATGTGCCTGCTTGATTAAATATTGATGATTAATTTTAGTGAGCCTTCTAAGGAAGGTGATCTCTAGAAGACTAGAACCACGTGCACATCAGAAGAGTCCTTAGACAAAAAAAAAAATGTAGAATCTTGTTATTTTAAGCTACTGTCTACACATGGATAGTACTCATAGTAGTCCACTTCTATATATGTTATTTTTAGGAATCCTCAGCTCCTTTTTTTTTTTAAATTTTTTTATTAATTCCGTCGCATGTAAAATGGTATAAATGTCCTTAAATTTTCATCATGCTGATTTAATCCTAAACTAAACGGGTGCGATATAATTATTATAGTTTCATAATTATTACAATAAAAATATTAGATAAGTAAATTAAATAGTATTATAATAACTATGAAATTATATCTATTTTTAACAGATTAAGATAATAATTATAAAATCATAATTTCATCTTACTAGAACAGGTTCAATCAATTTAGAATTTAATATATGTGATGGGTAATACCAAGACACATATGCCATTTTAAAGGGAAGCCCATAGGATAGGATATATTTTTGATAAATAAAAATAAAAACTATGTGACCCAGCTAATTAATTAAACCTTAATTAATAAATCCATCCAATGTGGGGGTAAAGTAAAACCTTATATTTTCTATGCAACTTCAACGATTTTGTTTATTTTAATTTTAGGGGCTTTTCGAAAAGTGACCCAGCTAATTAATTAGTAGGTCGTTGAAACTTATCTATTTTCATTGTGTTGACCTTTAACTAAGCATTGTTTTGCAAGAGTAGTCGAAATATCTATTTCTAGCTAGATTTGTAGCAATTCATCTCCCTTTCTAACCTCACCATTCGGTCCAATAGGTAAAAGAACCTAAACACTTTTAAGAAAGTAATTGGAATGACAGGAAGACCATATGACATGAACTTGAGCATTTTTTTTACCATCATAGAATTTTGGGTAAAATACTTTGAAATACTTTCATAGCTAAAAGGGCTTAAATCATGATTTGTACGAGGTCGAGAAAATGAGCCCCACACATTAAAAAAACACCACAAGAATTAGGAATATCTCTAATGGTTAAAAACTTTTTTAAAAAATCTTAATATGCCACACAATAATATAAAATTTATTAAAATATTTCCAATGATTAAAACTTTAAATGAATTTTTTGTATGATCTAATTTTAACATGAGTTGCATAATTTCATATATATATATATATATATTACATCAAATTCGAGATAATTATTATTATTAAACTATAAATCTTAAATATCATCTTTATAATAATTTTAAAAAAAATATTTAATTTTTTAAATTTTACGAGCCTCTGATAAACTTTGTATTGAAAATCATCAAACCCTCCTCAAAGTAAATGGACAGTGAGATGGAAAAGAGACAGGGCATGCATACTGCAGTAATATTTTTAATGACCTGATTGAATTGCCTTCAATCAATTAAGGCACTGCCATAAAGTTTCACCATGCTTATCCACCTCCAACTACCACCACTCCAAAGCTGCCATGTCTAACAAAGACCTCTAACTAAAGGAGAGAGAACCGTTTCCCTTGTTTTCTAAGGAAGTGGTGTGGTTATCTGTTCTCAGTCAAACAAAAGATAGAGAGGTGGAGCCTTTAAGCCGATCCTTCCGATGAATAAATAAAGAGTAGTTGGGTTTTGGTGAGGACGTCGGTGTAGTTGGTATGAATCTTTGGAACTCTTTGAAATGCTTAGAATATTAGTGAGGGCAGTGGTGGGCATGTTGCCAGGTGCCGCCCTTCTTTTGTTTTTCTTGTAGACTAAGCAGGGGAAGGATATACCAACAAATGGATTGAATGAAGAGTGACAAGAAAGCAACCATAATTGCAAAGAGTTCGAATAGAATTTGAACAAAAAAAAATGTGAGAAGATATTAATTACTAGATATTAAAAATTATAAATAAATTGATACACGTATGTTTCTATCACGAGAAAGGAGTTGATCGCTAAAGATAGATTTGTAAAAGTGGATAAGGTTTGACACGGTGAGTTTTTTAATTTATCTCTCTGGGGGAGGGGATTAGGGTGAACATATGATTTTTATAGAAATATGTTGAGAGATTATTGATATAATTATTTCTTGGTCAATTTAATTAAATTTTAGTTGATTTGAACTTGAGTTTAGATGTTTAAATAATGTGAAGAAAAGATCAAGTAGGTAAAAATTAATCGGATACTTGACAATATAGAAGAATGAAGTCAAGTAGGTAATGAAGGACTAGACACTTGACTACAAAAGTCCTAATTAAATGTTAAGCAAGACAAAAATCTAACTCGAGGATTAGGTAAAGGTAAAATCATAATTGGAGGTTAGGCAAGATAAAGACCTAACTCGATGGTTAGGTAAGGGTAAAGTTCTAACTGGATGTTAGACAAGACAAAGTCCTAACTCGACGATTAGGCAAAGAGATGTATAAGTGGGTCAAGGAAGATCGCATGTTGGCAAAGGGAAGTCCTAATTACGGTTAGACAAAGGAAAGTCCAAGTGGATCAAAGAGGACCGCATGTTGGCAAAGGAAAGTTCTAACTACGGTTAAGCAAAGGAAAACTCCAAGTGGTTCAAGGAGGACCACACATTAGCAAAAAAATCCTAACTGAGGTTAGGTAAAAAAAAAATCCAAGTGAGTCAAAGAAAACCACACTTCATGATCAAAAGTCCAACAAAATGTTGGCATAAGATGGAAAGTTCAAGTGAGTCAAAAGTTGACTGGACACTTGGTGAATAAGTCCCAACAGAGACCACAAATTGATCGAATGTTGGGCAAGGGAATTCTAGACTTCGATTAAGCAAGTTAGGGTTGGGCAATCAATTGGAACAACCGATTGACCTTAAGCTAATTGATTAGGCAATCGATTAGGGTTTAATTCTCTACAGCACAAAAGGTGTTGAAATCGATTGGGCAATCGATTTCAGCTTCTCTAATTGATTGGTTCAATCAATTAGGCAATGCTGGATTGATTGGGAAGAAAGCTCAATTGATTGACCCAATCGATCCAGCCATTGCCAATCAATTGGGTAGCAGTTTGTCACGAAGAGGTGGAATCAATTGGGACAATAAATTCTGGCATCTCTAATCAATTAGGATAATCGATTAAGGGCTAGTTCATGAAAACACAAGAATTTTGGAATTGGTTGGGCAATCAATTAAGACTCTAGTAATTTATTAGGCTAATTAATTAAGGTTTTTCGCGAGATAACAGAAGGTTGGGGAATTGATTGGGTAATCGATTAAATCCTTATGAATCGATTAGAATGACTCACCAATCAATTATGGTTCGAAAAAAAATCGTTCTACAGGTGCTTGAACGATTGGATGATGTGACAATTGATTAGAGAAAAGTTGAATAAATTGGGAGGCGTTAAAAAAATCCTAGAAAAAGGTTTTCATAGATATTTCAAAGCATCTCTCGCAAGCATTCAAAGTCACCTGTTCTTGAGTTTTTGGAAGACAAGTGTTGCTACAATTTCTAACCGATCAAAAGGTAATCCATAGCAACAAGAGATCAAGAACATGCTCCTTATTATTGTATATATTTACTTGTTCTTGTTGTATTTTCTCATGTTTGCTTGTATGAGACTTCTCCACCTCCAGAAAAAAGATATTCATAGTGGAGCTATGAGTGTGATGAGCGAACCCTTGAATTAGTCACCTCAAGGAGGTGGAAACTAAGTAAAATTCAAGTGTTAGCATTGGTGAGTTTTCGCTTCAAGATATCCTCTGCAAATCATTGACACAAAGCGATTGAAACTATTCACCCCCTCCTCTCTAGTTTCCAAAGTGTCCTAACAAGTGGTATTAGAATAAAGCCGCTCTTTTTAGACTAATCGCTGAAAGAGCAACGAGCTAGAGGAAGTAGAAGAAATTGAAGCTTGAAGCCCTAATTTCAACGAGTCAAGAAATTATCATTCAGGGAGATTAACGCACTCATGATAAGAAGGAGCCTATATTGTAATATGAGATTGGTGCGGTAGTTCAATAATAACTCTTTAGTGATATGAGTTATTATTGATGGACTTGGATTGGTGTTCGAGCCGAACACAGGAAGCTCAAGTCCATCAGGAGCCCTAAACTAATTCCTCCTCTAGGTCCCTATTGTAGCATCTATATAAAGTCTCGCATCCACCCATCCATAACTTGGTTTGGTTTAACTTAGTTATAGAAAGGGAGATTTTTTCTAAGCAGAATTTTGTTACTTTTCTTTCTTTGTAACCGACGGCAAGCCTATAAAAAGGAGTAGGTGGTGACTCCTAAAACTTAATTTTCTCTCTTCTCCTCGCACCCCTCCCTTTCCTCCTCACTTAGGGCCGGCGCCCCTCCCCTTCTCCCTTGCTAAGAGCCGGTGACCCCTCTCCTTGCTAGGGCCGGCGGTCCCCTCCTTGCTAAGGCCGACATCCCCCTCTTCTACTCCTTGGCGGGCGGCGACTTGAAGAAGAGGAAGAAGAAGAGAAGGTGCCCCATCCTAAGAGCTTCTTTTGTAGCCGGCGCTTTGGAAACCGAGAAGAGAAGGAGGGTAATTTTGTCTTGGTAGATCATCACCCACACGACGTCCAAGAAGAGGAGAGGAATACAACAGAAGATCAAGAGGTCTTTAACTACAAAGGAAAGGTACAACTAGTTCTTTAATTTCACTGCGTAATTAGTTTAGTTATCTTTGTATCGATTTTGAATACCAACACAAGAGGCCAACGATCTTGTACTTTGATCAAGGTATGCTTTGATCCATCAAGAACTTACTTGATTGATCAAACGCATGTCTGATCGAACATGCGGATTGCTAGAAATAGTTCTGTACTTGTACAATTTTTGTATATGAAAATTTAAACAGAACGGAATTCCAACGCCCTTTAAGTGGTATCATAGCGAGTTTTCTGACTCTGTGTGATTGGTTTTCGGTTAAATTATACACTGATCATATATAAGTTTAGGCCGGATAATAGTAAGATGTGCAAGATAGAACTGTCTTGATCTCAACTTAGAAACCTACCCGGTTTCTTCAGTTAGATCAGCGACCTTAGGTTGTTCCCTTCAGGAACTCGACCTCACTGTCGCTCCTCCAGTTGCTTACCTCAACTTAATTACCTGCCAAACATGGTCCTCCAGACCTATTTGGACTTTTGTCTGCTTAGTGTCTGATCGCCTGATCCACTAAGACTTTTCCTGCAATATTATATTAGCAAATAGCAATAATAATACAGAAAACAATGGTAAACCTAAACCTAGATTTATCGAGATTCGCTGGTCCAGTCGACCGCGCGCGGTCGATCGGAAACCATCCGATCAACCTTGCTTGGAGTTCACTCATCCAAGACTTCTCGTTACCTAAGGTTACCACCCCCTAGGATTTTCTCAACCTGACTTCACTCACCAGGACCTAAGATTACCACCTCCTAGGATTTTCTCCACTTGGCTTCACTCACCAAGACTCAGTATTCGGCTACCCAGGGATCAAGTCCTCCAAACCTATCCATCTGGCTTCCACGATATACCGAGATTTCTCCCCTTGCCTAGCCTACAACTAGGACTTCCCTTGATCAAACTCCATACTTAAACATACTTAAACATATTTGTCTGACATTAAAACCTTAGAGGTCGATTGCACCAACAATCTCCCCCTTTTTGATGTTTGACAAATATATTTAAGTTAGGTCAATTCAAAAAGATTTAGATTTCTAACTTAAACCCTTCTTCTCCCCCTTTTGTCATACAACAAATATAACTCTTCATAAATGGCTTTAATTGCTAAGGGTCCCTAAGGTTTGCACTAACAATGATGGAATACTTTTAAACATTTACAAGATATTCCTAAGGTATTCCCTTACCCTTTTTGAAAGATAAGATGTATATTTGGATTTTAAAAAAAATGATTCATAGGTATTTTGAAAAAGTATCAATCCACGATTCATATATTTTTGAAGAATGCACTAAGTAAGGGCTTTCAAGAATATTTTCAAAAATATTTGAAAATAGTTTTTTCAAGCTTTATTTTCAAACATTATTTCAAAGTTGGGTTCAAAATATTTTCAAGCTAATTTTTTTTAAAAAAAATATTCAAGACTTAAGATATTTTTACAAAAATAAGAATATGATTTTGAAAAGATAATGCTTGAGCTATGTTTAAAAGATAATATTTTGAGTTTTGTAAGTAATTTTTCACTATTTTTAAGTTAATGTCAAAATCAGAATTCTTTAAATAAGTTTGTAAAAATAATTTTCAAAAAGTATTTGATTAAGAGATTTTAAAAATAATTTCAAAAAGATTTGTAAAGAAGTATTATCAAGCATTTTTCAAAGAGTGTTTTGAAACATTTTTCAAAATATGTTTTCAAAGGCATGATTTTGAATAATATATTAAAAAATATGTCCTTCAATCAAATTTCTTCCCCTTAACCAGATACTATTTTTATATATCCTTGTTACACACAAGAAACACTTTTCTATGTGTGTCTAAGGGTCACGATTGACTTAAGGTTCTAAAGACTTAGCCGGTGAATAACAATAATTTATATATATAATACACCCAATCAATCATCAATCAAGGTTTGAAAAATATTTCATTAGAAAAATAGAATTATAAGTTTTCAAAAACATTTTTTTTGAAAAAATAAATTTTAATTTTCTTAGCCTCTCATCAATTCCAAATTTTCAAGTATGGTAATCTTATAATTATGTGAGATGACTTTATTGATTGTGAGTTTCGTTATAATTAAGTTAAAGTTTAGTTTTAGTTGAACCTTGATTAAATTAATTTTAGGTTAAAATGGATTATAATTAAGTTGATGGTAACGTTTAGTTTAGGAATTGTAAAGTTATTTGTTAAAGATAATTAGCTAATTAATAAAGGATTACTTAAGTTGACTTGGTTAAGAATTTGTTTTTTTTAATATTTTGGTTATAGGTTGATTTGTTTGATTATTGATTAATTTAAACTTAATTTAAAAGTTAGTTTCAATTTAGGTTATACATGTAAGAACATGCATTAATAGTTCTGGATCAGAGACTGTATGCCCAATTGCAACTAGATTGTTGGCAATGATCTTGACGGATTACATATAGTCATTGGTAGAGGCATATTCTTGTTGCACATACTGTAATTATAAATAAAGTTGGAGAACCTGTGTTTGAGAGTGGGATGCAAAAGAATGATCAAGAGCTTCCCAAACCCGACGAGAAGTATTGAGGACAATGAGCATGGGAAGTATAGGCTCAGTAATTGATGAGATTAATCAAGTTAAGACTAATTGATTCTTCTTAAATCAAATAGCATAGGATGAATCATCTTTTTGAGGTGGGGATGAAGTACCATCAACATGACTACGTAAGTCATGAACACAAAGTAACGGAAAAAATTATAATTTCTATAGTAAATAACTATGATGGTTAAATTTAACAGAAAAAGAATGAACCATATGAAAAGAGAAAGAGCTATTTTGTGATGACATAGAGATCTCAGTATAATCTAAAGAAGACTCTGGTTTTTTTCATGTTTTTTTTTCTTGTTTTTTTAACGGAGACGGAGAAGGAAAAAAAACAAAGAAAAAGAAAAAAATGAACAAATAGCAACTTTGACTTGCTACGATTGATATTGCCGAAGTTGCTATTGTCGACGAAAAAGAGTTGATGAAAGGAGAAGAAAAGTTGCTACTACCAAAGCTGCTGTTACCGTCATCTAAGTTACCAAGGTTGCCGCACTGTAGACGATGATATGTACCATACCTTACGCACATGCTCAATATATTCGATCCAAGGAGCAACGAATCTATCCTGGTGCCTAACCTTGTCATCGAGTTAACGGCTAACACTAATCCACTATCTAAGTAATTACATATCAAAATAAATCAAATTCAAATTAAGTTTAAGTCAAAATTTTGAAAATATTTAAATAAATTAAACTTAAATTAAGTTTTAAATAAATTTAAATAAAAAAATTAAATTAAGTCAAGATGGAATAATTATTTTATATCAAATAAATTTAAGTATTTTAAAATTTGTCAACCGTAAAAAAAAAAAAGCGCGAATTTATTGTCCTGTCAACCATAAATAAGAGAAAGAGAGCGAAAGAAAGAAGAAAAACAAAATACAAAATGCTTTCATATGAGAAAAGAATGAAAAAAATCTAAGAGAAAATCTGCCAACAAAATCTTTTCAGGATTCTTCAGTACTGTAAAAAGCACTGTGTCAGTGTCAGAGGCGATTAAACACGGCGTCGGTTTACAAATCTCTGACAAACTTTCACACCGCAAATTCGTCTTTTCTCATGCCCAAGGCAAAAGTAACATGGCACGCTGAGCAAAGTGCGCCCCCATCTCCTTTATCCTCGCACCGCGCAGCGAATCCGATGCGACTACGATGGGCACCGCGCCATTTCTGCAGACCTTCGTCGTCATCCTCCACGCTTATCAAAGAGTCTGTTATTAATGGATCACATCTAAGATATTAATCCCATTTAGATCCTCTTGTTTAGAGGTATAAGTAAGCTAAACGTTTTTTATTATTCAAATTTATTTAATAAGACATATCAGATTCGTTCGAAGGCTTTGTTGATGGACAACTCTGCTAGGCTCAGAGTGTCCTTTTTATGAGTAAGTAAGCAACTGATTTCTTGGACGTGACTGGTTTTTAGTCAGCCCGTTTTGTGGCCCAATAACCAACGGAGAGCACTTTAATTCTCATTTTCAGCCCTACCAGCCCCTTCGTATTTCATGCAGAAGTGTGCACTATAGCCTCTTACTCACACATTTTATAAGTATCAGCGTTCCATTCCAACTCTACTTCACCGCGCTCGCATCTCCAGGTAAACTTCAATTATTTCCATTTTTCTCTCATATTTTTGTTCAAGGCAAAAATGGCCTGGAACCAAATTAGGATTTGTATAAATTTTGTAGAAGGAATTCACTTAAGTGTTAGCTACCCAATGCTGAAGGGAAAATTAGCCAATTACTGATGTATTTGCAGCATTGCTTGTTCAATATGCAGTTTACATATGTTCTTGAGAAGGCTTTGCATCAAATCCTTGAACTGTTAAGGATGCATTCATTAGGCTTGATAACTAAAAAATTTCTCTCAGTGGTATATTCTTAAGTTTATATTAGTGATTAATATTTTATTGAAAACACCTTAATATCACTACGTACATTTCAGAATACGTAAATACTATCTAGTTTACTTTGAGTTTATGTTGAAGAGTTGTCTTATAACCCCTTATGAATGTGTTTGATATCACTTGAAGGAATACACACGACAAGATCCACAAAATACACAAGTATTATTCAACCGCCAACGAGAGTTTTCAGTGTATTGAAGAAGTTTTTGACCACAGTTATTAGAATAGAATTTCATTATTCTATCATCACTTGAATTGATTTTATTCATTCTTGTATTCTCCATTATTTTTTTTAATATGTGTAGTTCAAGATAAACAATTGTTTATGAGGTTGTTTTTGAATTACTATAATGTCAAGTAATGATGTTAATGGCAATGAGAGGCAAGGATAGAATGACTAATGACATGTGGTCAGATTATACCTTGAATTAGTTTAGGTGTTATTTTGCATGATAAAATATTGAGTGATGAATTTTAAAAGATTTATTTTAAAATACTATAACTTGAATTTCAGAAGATTTGTTTTACAAACTCTATAACTTGAATTTTAAAATATTTATTTCAAAAACTTGTATGAATGTTATTATGATGCCACTGTAATATCTATGTTTCATCTTTGGCTTATTCAAATTCATGCATCCATTTTGTTCTAACAATCAATGAATTGAATCTCTTTTTTAAATGCATTACCATGTTTGTGCCTTTGCTAATAAACAAGTTTGACATTTTAACATGTCAAACTTACTTTTATTTAGGCTGTACTCTAATGCATTTACTTCTTATTTTAGCTCAACGATTCCCCACAGAAGCTTCTTCCAGACATTTTTTTGACCGTTTATCCTATATTTGATCCTAAATCTCATTTTCCATCCCATGCGACCTAGGTAATGGATCTCACCATCTAAAATTTGTTGTTTTTTTTGCTTAAAAGTTTTCTAATTTAGTTTTGAATTACAATTGTTTGTTTTTATCATTCGTCATATGTATGGCTTGTTAATCTCATTCGTTTGATTAGCAGGCAAAATCGATGCATTGGTGGACTCGCTGAGGGTCCATCACATAGAGCAGGTGCTTCACAGTCTAAAGTTGAACAAGTGTTCAAACTCATTAGTGCTCGATATTTGAACACTGAATTTTTTACCACATTTTGTAAAAATGTGACTGACATCATAGATTTTTATGGATTGCATAAATTAGTCTATTGCAGTCAGTCCATCAATGTCGATCTTTGCAAAGAATTCTACAGTAATTTACGATCGACTAATGTTGAAGATGCATATACAACTAGGGTAGGATCTAAAGATTTTGAGTTTACTCATGCTATGCTTAGAGAGTATCTTGGATGTAAGAAGTCAAAGAACACTTTTGTGTGTTTTCCTACTTTTAGTGAACCCTTACCAAAGCCGTTTGATAGAGTCACGGTTGACTCCATGTATAACTACTACTACCATGGACATGAACCTTCTTCCCATACTAATTTTTCTGTCTTGGATCTGTCTGCCCCGGACAATGTACTTTATAAGGTTGTCGTTGCATGCCTCCTCCCTATTGTTACAAAAGGTCAAGCAAAGATTAGGCTTCCTCATCTTTTTATGATGTATGCACTAGATCATAAGATGGACATCGACATTTCATTACATATATTTAAGTCCATTGTACACTACTCCGTTCCCATGCATGGAAAAATATATATCCCCTTTGGCAATGCCATCACTGCATTTCTTGCATACATGAGTATAGACATTTCACAAGGGACCCTTCAGCCACTGTCTAAAGACTACGATCAGATTGGAGCCAGACAACTTGCCCTCGCAGGCATCATCGTCAAGAATCAAGTCATTGTGTGGAAGCAAGGGAGGCAGCGAGCCAAAGAACATGAAGAGGAGGATCAGTCAGCCAACGAACACAAGGAGGAGGATGAAGGTGAAAAAGCATCCCCGGTGCCACCATCATCATGTTTACCATTCAATGTTTCAGATAGACTGGCATTTATAGAGGAGAGGATGAATTTGCTGATTACCAGATTTGACAAGTTCCTCCATGATTTTGATGATTTTCGACAGCAATTTGGACATTATAGTCAGAGGCAGGATCAAATTTATGATATGCTCTAGGAGTTGGATTCCGACTGTCTTTGGCACACGCTGTAAGTTGAACTTATGTTTTGGCTATTAATATACTTAATACCTTCTGTAGATTGATACATGGTTAATACTTTGTGTTTGAAGTATGTGAATTGTATTATGCTCTGCTTCATCATATCTTTTCATTCAGAATGAAGTTTTGGTACATGATTGAAAAGGATTGCTTAATTTGATTGTATTAATTCAAAATCCTATTTTACATTTTTACAAAATCTTTGTCTAATTAAATTCAGCACGCTTTGGTGAGCTATTGATCTACTATTTGTTACATGTTTATTATTTTATTTTATTTTAAAAATAAACTAATAAACATCTAACAAATAGTTTCATGTTTATTATTTTAGAATATTAGCATGTTCACCTAGAGCTCGGAGTTATTGACATGTGTAGAATGGATCTTTTTCCAATTGTTCGGACTCTTCCCTTGTCAGCTTCTATGCCAATATATATAGATATCACATCCTGTGTTGATCAAATTATTGACGGGATCTTTCCGTTGTCCGGATCACTTTTGATCACTTGTATTAAGTTGTCATATGATCACATTAGTGCTTATTCTGACCTAGGTTTATTTTTGACTTTGGATTGTCTGAATCCCCTTTCGATGAATGTTCGATCGATAAAAGATTTTTCTGGTCGTCTAGAAGTCTATTTTTCCTAAAACACAAAGGTCCATTCAAATACAATATAAGTCATAATAACATATAACTAATATTTGGTCTATCTGGTCTACTGGATCTATTTGGTCTATCCGGCTCTACTTGATTTGTTTGGTATTTACTTTACTTGATTTATCAGGGATTCTTACTTGCTTGGAGTTACTCCAAAACTTTTCTTTTTTTTTTAGAGTTTACTTCTTCAAAGCTTACCACTATTAGAATTCACTCCTTTAGTGTTTTCCTTTGTTTTCCTTTGTTAAGTATCTAATCTTCTTGATTTAGTTAGACTTTTCGTTTGTCAAACATTCAGACATGTATGTATAGACTTCTTAACTTGCTTAGGCCACCCTTAATTTGTTAAGACATTTTATTTTGCCTAGGTCAACTTTAACTTGTGAGAACTTTTCACCAATATTGAATCAAAATCTGAACTTTTACCAACTCAATTTCAAGCATCCGATCAATGATTAATCAACCTTGACCATGTCAATTAAATCATGGAGAATGATTATACCAACAATATTCCCACTAAATATATTGATCAAATATATTAATTAAATATCAAATCTTAAGGTCAATTATACCAAATGTGGATAATAACTTGACTTGGCCAAATCATGCCCTAATTAAGTGATGAGCTGAGTCCATTAAGGATCAATTCAAGCTAATCGACCAATGAGCTAATGTTTTGGTTTTGACTGAGTCGACTAGGAAGTCAACTAATTTGTAGTCAGTCAATTGATAATGATTTCTAGTCAAATGATACTATGACAGGAAAGTCGAAATGAGCCGTTGATCTAACAAAGTCGGATAACCAAAGGGCTAGAGTGGACTAATCGATTGACAATGGATTGCATCACCTACTAATGTTATTCAAAGGAAAAAATAATAAACTTTTGGAGTGACTCACCAACGATATGGAGTATGAA
This sequence comes from Zingiber officinale, assembly GCF_018446385.1. Classification (NCBI taxonomy): domain Eukaryota; kingdom Viridiplantae; phylum Streptophyta; class Magnoliopsida; order Zingiberales; family Zingiberaceae; genus Zingiber; species Zingiber officinale. Next base: position 40,650,153 of record NC_056000.1, read on the forward strand.
CAAGGCCTCAAAACCACATTACATAGACGTGTTAACAACTGTGGTGCGCAATTAGTTTCATTTTCAAGTGACTAATGGTCTAGGTTGACTAAGGATTCAATTCAGCTTGGGTAGCTCAAAACAAAATATTTATGTTCAAAACCTAGTTAACGAAATAGTCAATTGATTGAGTTTAGTTAACTAATGACTCAGGAAGAAAGTCAAATATAGTTGTTGATATGACAAATCTGAGATGCAATGGTCAGATGACCTAGGGTGTATATGAGATCAATTAACTAATGGCAAAAGCCATCAACTGAGGTAGCCAACTAATAAAGTTATAAGTTCACATGACTCTCACAACTCACTAACTTTTATTTGTTAAAAGGGCGTGCCTCCGAGATTTAATTTCTTGGTGTGCCAAGAAGCCTAACTTCTAGGTCTTTCATGCTAATAAGCTTTGCATCCTGGTGATCCTCATTTGCTAGGTATTTGATCATCTTTGACCTTCGAAAACTTCAATTCATCAAGCATCCGATCATTCTTAATATTCTCTAAACTTCCATTTTGCCACTAATCCTCAACCCACTTGTACTTCTCGAGTTGCTAAGTGTTCAGTCTATCTTAATCTATTTGAACCTTATTCACTGTACTTGCAATAACTTTGTCAAGCACACTTGACAAATCATATTAGTAACCACACAATATAGCCTTAAATTTTTAACCAAACATCAAGACTAGTTAGTTGAACTCGACCACCATGAGTGTGATTGTATCAACAATCACCCTAATTTCTTAGTCTCTCCAAGTATCACTCAATTCATTGAACTCGACCACTTAGGGAACAATTGCACCAACATATATAATCTTCCTTGAGTAGTATAAGGATTCTATCTATACCAAATTCGAAAAATTATTATTCAGACATGTGCTAAGTGTCAAGAATGGTGAACCAAATCCTTGGAAGAACATGGAGTTGAATTTTTATTTCTCCTGTTTCTTCAGATGTACTCCAAAATATATGCTTGGTAAGAGATGATATTTTAATGAAACTGATTGTGAAGGTGAAACTTGCAATGTGTGTAATGAACCTTGTTTGATACCATCCATTGAAGTGAAGGCTAACTTTAGTTAATATGGATGCCAAGAACTATGTGGAAAGAGTTTCTTATCTGATAATTAATGGACCTTGAAAGCTAGCCTAGCTAACTAAACTATTCCCTCCCAATCTCTTGACAAAATTCAGGCTATTTTTTGCCAAATAAAGTGTAAGTGATGGCAAATAGGTTTGTGGTTGCAACCTGAATGGGGGTTTAAGCTCTTCTATCATGAGTAGATCTCCCTTAGTTTGTGGTGAGCTATCTACAATCAAGTTTCGGCGAGAATGTCATTTGCATTAATATTTCGACTCTCCTATCTTATTATTTCATGACTTATTAATTGTTCTTAAATACTTGAGAGGATATAGAACAATAAAAATTTGCTATACTTTCTCAATTCTACTTTAGAAATATATTAATTAGGAGTTTCTTCACTAGATCAATACATTATAAAAAACCATTAATTAGTTTTTGATAATCTGTATGCAATGCTTACCTATCACTGAGTCAACAATTACAACATCTATTAATTACTATATTTTTTTCTCACTTGCTTGACCATTCTAGAGATCCATCACTTTGTCAATACTTTTTTAATCTACTAATTAAGTCTTCACAATTTGTTAGCTAATATATAGCTCACTTTTTCATAACTTGTTAGCCAATGCTATAGATCTACAACGGCAAAGGCATTAATTTCAAGTAGTATTAGTTATTTAGGTCAAAAGTATTACTTGAAAGCTAATTGTTCATCTTGGCACGTCTAAGAGTCCAAATTTGATTAAAAATATTAAATTTTAGTAAGGTATGACCAAAATTACTTGTTTTTTAAGCTTAGGCTTGAAATAAGAGTGTTGACTTTTTAGGGTTGAAATTTTATATAAAAAATTAAGTTGAAATAACTCATGTAAGTTTAGCTTAAAGTATTTAATAGACATAAATTTAAATTTCAAGCATTCTTGAAACATCCTGTAATTTCAAATATTCTACAATTGTCAATTTGATCTACAATCGACCTTTGACTAAGAATATTTTACGATCATCAATTTGATAAATTTTAAATTACTATAAAAGACTCTTTCCAATAGTAGTTTAATCATAAATATCCCATTAAGTAGCTTTGACCAAATCTACTTAAGGGTCATTTTGTTCATCAAATTTAAATTATAAATTCAATAGTCATAATTTATATAAAATAATAAAATTTATGTTGACTTCAACTTATTTGTGTAGATCTTGTTGAATTTTGTTTTAAAAAATTATTTTCTTTTGAAAATTTAAATTATTTCTTTATTTTTTTTTAATAAATATGTGTATGCATTTAGTCCCACATTGCTAAGCAAAGAAGGTTGGAATGACCTTATATATGGAGTCATTCTATCCTTACTTAGCAAAGTTGGGTGGACCTTGCTTGCAGGCTGCTTGGTCTGTTTTTGCCAATCTCTGGTATGGTTCGGTCTGAACCAAACCAGTTGGTTTGATTCTCCAGTTCTGTTCGTTTTTTGCTAGCCTCCGGACTCAGAAGGCGAAGCGACACTCCCGCGTGCAGTGCTTTGAGTCACTTCATAGTGAATAAAAGAGAAGGCGCTGTGCCTCTCTTATTCACTCAAGCTATTCCTGTTTTCTTCTCCTCTCTTCTCTGCGATCTGAGGTCTTCTTCTGGTTCCCGAGTTTTACAGTCCTAAGGCTTGGTCTGTGCGATTTGAGGTTGGGTTCGATGTGACGATCGTCTTGGAGTGCACCTACGATCATCACGAGTGGTTATCGGATCTTGGGAGGATTTTGTCGGAGAGCCTTTGGACCGTGGGGCGGCGATAAATTCTCTAAGGACAGTCGACACGCCGACGCTTCAACCCCGGATAACTATTTTCTAACCCTGCTATTTTATTTATCTGTTTATTACATGCTAGCCGTTTTTTTTTGTGTAAATACATTACTGTATTATTGCTTATAGAATACAATAGATCTAACTCTCATAAAATGAGTGATACAAGCTTCAACCACTAAAACAATTTACAAAGCTGTAAGATTGAAAAATAAGTTTTCTAATAATTTTGATTAAAATTACTTAATGCTTCAAGACAACTCATTCAACTAAAAAAATATAAATCTTGCTCATAGAAATTTAAAGTTATCATTATTTATCAAAAATATATAAAATCTCATTCTAGTTTTTCTTAAATAAATTTGGTGAACATAGATGAGAGATAAAATTTCATTCAAGTGACTTTTCCATAAAAGCCTTTCTTTTAGGTTGTTTTTTGCCGGAATGTACTGCAATCACATCAATAAACAATGCATTATTCAGTGTATAAAAAAGCCACTGTCGTTTGTCAATGAATATGATATTGTTTTTGCTGCTCCTCTTTGGATCTCATCTATCATTCTTTAATGTTTTTAAAAGATGCTACTTTGTACGACACTTTCAAAATAATTCTTCATCTATCTATCTTTGCTCAGTATGAGATCACATAGATGTCTATGGTGCAACACTTTCTATAAGGTTTTCTTTTTGCCAAAGAATTTATATATATATAATGTAGTGGTTTGTTAGAGCGAGTGCTGAAGTTTATTCTTCAATCGTTTGAGCTATATTAATTAATCTGATTGGTGTTTCAAATGCAAGAGATGAGAAAGAGAATTGGATGATAAGCTTTTAGGATCTCCAATCACAAAGCGTTCCTATATCATATCGAATACACGAGATAATTTTCCGATTTGAGAGTGCATTGGAGTACAAAAAAAGACACAATTCCAATCACAAGAGAGCGAATGAATAAGATATGTTATCTCTGCCCCCACCACAATTCATGTGTTCTTTGTCAAGATGTACTGCACAGTAATGCTGACATGGATCAGCAGTTCCTTGTTCGAATCTGTCAAAACAATGATATATTATTGTTCCTGGCCTTGTTTCTTTTGCTATTATGGATGAAACTTTAAATTTAGACAGATCCTCCATTCTTTAATAGAGACAAGCTTAAAGATTGCTTGGCCTGCCATTCTTGGCATTCATGGCCATTGGTGAATCTGAAAGGTTATTAGCTCAAAAACTTGTGTAATTATTTGTGTAAATTAGCAAACATATCTATAATATAATATATAATGAAAGTATTCCTTTGTCGCATGTGTACCATGGCATCTTAACTTCTGGCACCAATAGGAAATCTACTCCAATTGTCTTCCTCTCTGCTTTGAGTTCGACAAGGTGGGGAGCTTCTGGCTGATATTGCAGTATATATGTATACGGAGCTAATGGTGCGACATGGGCTGGACTGTGCAGATTCAATGAATTTAAGAGAAACTTAGTCTCAGTCTTCAACTTTAAGTTCTCTGAGTACATCTATTTAAGGCCCTGAGGAGTTGGGTGATAATCTATTGGAATTTCAGCATCGCGATTCTCATCGGTTGCTTAGCATTAGGTTCAGGAAGTGAGGTGCAGCCAAGGATGACTTGCCGGCCTTTTCTTTGGATTTGCTCTTCCTTGTCACCTTTGAGGAAGTTTAGAGAAGGATGTTGGCAAGTTGTCTTTGGCTACATGTTACTTTCTGGCCCTCATGTTAGGCCGGAGATGATCGGGTTTCTTCAGGTTTCATTCAGTATCGCAAAGTAATGCTCGTCGGGATTAACGACTATGCAATGCAATGCTCAAGAATTCCTAAGGCCAGAAGCTGAAGTCTACTGTCAAAATGATAGGAAATGAGTATGTTCAATGGAGCTAGCCTCGTATTTTGGCTGATCATCTTTACTTGAAATCTGATTTGTCCAAGTTACATTATTGTTTTTGCCCTCTATCTCAAGCATTAGTGTACAAGGACTTTGCTATGCTTGATGAAGCGATTTTATTGCTTCCACATGCATCATTCATAGGCCTGAAAGATTGTGTGCATCCCTCTGTTACTTTTGATTTAGGCATCTCCATTGATGAACCTCAAAATGCATTTTCATTCATACAAGTATTCTATCTAGAAGCTAGACATATCGCCGAGGCCTAGTACATAAAATATTTCTGCAGAAGCTCTGACCTTCATTCATGCAAGGTCTTGACTCACTACAAGTCCTCCGAGGAGAGATCATTAAAGATCAAAATCAATTCCTCTAGATGTGGAATCATCTCCTTTTGTTGAAAATCACAACACCAATGGAGAAAGCAAAGGAAACCCTCACCTCTAGCACCCCTTGAGCACCAAAAACTTTTCACCATAAGAAACATTGCTCGCTACAAGAACTTTAGTCTCCAACAAGCACCACAATGGTGAAAATTACAATCCAAAGTCATAAAAAAGACAATTTTAAAATGGTGATTATTCCTATCTAGGATGCAATTGGGCCACAAAACTAAGAACACTGGTACATTTCTCGCTAGGATATTTGCCCAGAAGCTCATTGAACATACAAATATTCATCATAGTAAGATACTATTCCATTGATTTATCTATCTAAGGTGCCAAAGTGATCCTCCAAAGCAATCACGTTCCTTCCGTTCTGCTCGATCACTACACATCGAAATCATCTATACGAAATCTCCGATCCCAAATAAGTGGTAGACACACTCTTTTCCTAAAGGTGTGTTTCACCACTCGAGAGAGCTCTACACATGTTACCCCTTTAATGCGTCCTAGAAATTTCTCTAGATCAAAATGTTCTTTGTGATCTTTTAGACATGTAGATTGCCTATCATGAGCCATTCTTAGAACTTTAGTAGATCATGTAAATCTAGTTGCTTTAGTAAATATGATTCTTTCCTTATCTTTAGGATGAAAACCACTCAACCAAAGAATTATTGTGGTCTTATAGAGAAATTAATTAAGTTTGGCCACGCTGACTCCTTGGAACTCAACCTTTGGATCATTTTCCAAACTTATGGGCCTAACTAAACCTACATAAATTGCCTAAAACCAACTTCCTTCTGAAGAAAGAATACATCCTACATGTTGAATCCAAGTATCATATTGTAGCAGGAGGGATCCTCTGGTCCATAAATTGTGGTATAGATGAGGTCCATCCAAATTAAGGATCTAAAAAAATGGACCATCCTCTGATTCATAATTTGCGGACCAAAGGATCCGCCCTCCATATTATAGAGAGTTCATTCTTTTCTATGTTGACAAAAGCAGCAATATATTCAACTGACTGACTCTAGTCTTGAGCCTCTAAATTATTTCCAAAGATAATTTCACATTTAGTGACCACAATTAATCCACTAGAAGGACTGGACGTCCATTAGTGATCTGGATCTTGAATTCTTGATGCTTGTTTTATGGTTGTTCCTTCGAGTAATGCTCTTCAAACTAGCGTGTTTTTAAGTTAGAATTGAAAAGACAAATATCTCCAACATACTAGTAACATATGAAATAAATGAATTAGACATTATATAATCAATATTTGTACCAAATATCTTCTCACTTGATAATCACTTAAATGCTAAGAAGTCAGCATGATAATCACTTAAATGTTAAGATCATCTATATTAATTATCCTAAACTTAACTTTTACCTTAAAATTTATATTTTGCATAAAAAAATACCTGCATTTACTGCTTACTCATTCCCTAAATATATATCTTATAAATAATAATTTTTTAAATTTAAAAAATAGATTTCATTCCTTAAATATTAAAATAGTATTTCTTTCTCGTTCCTCTAATAATAAAAAAATTTCTTTCTCCTCCATCTAATAATAAACAATATAAAGGAAACTGAAAAAAAAATATTAACAAAAATAAATATATAGTTAATTTTAGAGAAATTGATACATTGTATAAGTAAAAAATGGCCATCTAAATTTAATAAAATAATTTTTTATTTTAAATTTTAGATTTTACTCTAAAGGAACCCTCTAAAGCGTCCAAATTGAAGGGCAATTGCACAGGACTAGCCCTCTTCCTCCATAGTGGCAACCCCTCGGTCTTTAATGTAGAAATAGCTTAGGGAACTATACATGGAAGCCACCTGCACCAGCATGGCTAACACCAGAGGCTCACGCAGGAGTCTTGGATTGTTTCTTCATATGCTTGGAGGACCTCAACATTTTCCAAGCTATAGAAAAAGAACAAATTAGAACTTAGTCTCTAAAGTAAAACAAAAGGCAAGGCACCCACCAAATACTACCTAGGGGCTCTGTGAGCTTGATCTCCACCTAACTCAGCATGAAGTAAAATAGCATATCCTCCTCGATTAGCTAGTTAACATCAAAATGTCGACCATTGAGGATGCGAGATATTGGGTTAAATGCCTTACTCTCTTTATACCTACCTAAACTAGGCATAACAGGGAAACTCTCTTGCCAAATAGATTGGAACAAGAAAGACGAAGATGGGAGAATAAAAAACAAAAAGTAGAATTCCTTCCTGTGCTTGTGGGAGTTGGATCCTCTTTCAAAAGTTGGGCAATTGGACGAGCAGCAAAGAAGAAGACCCCAACCTCGCCCCTTTTGAGGTAGAAAAGTGAGTAAAAAATAGGACTTGGGGGAGGTTGAAATGGCGAAAGACTACCGTTGCCTCAACTAAGAGATGGAAAGAGTTGGGAGCTAACAAAGGCCATTATTAAATTGGCCATGGAAAAAAGTAACTCAGTCGAGAGGAGGGAGATGCGGTTGATCAGAGAACCTATGGATGATGATCTTGAAGTCCTCGAGAATGTGATACACCTCTGAGTACAGAGATCCCTTCTATCTCAGTATACTGAGTGAGGGTGGTTTCAAACTAGAATCGCTTGACTGAGGTTGAGCAATCCTCGCAGAAAACCCCAACTAAAGCCCCTGAAGACATATATCTCTAGATCCTCTAGGAAACCCAAAAAGAGTAAATCTAGATGAATCGGCGCCCCTCTGGCTACAGTGCAGTGGCAAAACGCTGTCACGATAGGGTATTTTTTTAGGAGAATCATAAATATGGAAGGTTGGATTGTTGGGTCATGTACTATGAGTATTTTTTGGATTTATTTTAATGACTGATATAAAAATTTTATGAGATTGAACTTGTCAGTCAGTTTTAAAGATAGAGATATCTAGTACTAATTAAAAATAATAATGATAATAAATAAATAAATAAAGAGAGAATTCATGGAAAATATCTATAAATAGATATGTGACTATGTAATAGATTATTAGAGTAAAAGGTGGTAATACTTATCTCAAGTGTTCTAATATCGTCGGTATCTCGGTTAGATACAGACAAGTAAATCACAAAGATATTTTATCTTAGCGCAATAGTCTTTTGCATGAAAAAGATCGACTATACGAGAGACTAGAAGACAAGGAAAATGAAGTAGAAGATAATAGCCTTTGGACAATCTTTCCAATGATAGACTTTATATTTGAGAGTGCTTCTTGACCCTAACCATTAAATCCAAAGCGATCTGATGATTGGGGTATGCCCACCAATCAATCCATAGACACCTCAAAGGACCAAATGATAATCGTTGCATCACAAACCCTCAATGATATGATACATTTATGTAAAAGATCATATGTTCATCTCGGGTGTTTCATACAGTTTACTTCACAGTCATTTGTAAAGAGAAAATTCAAAAACCAAGTAGGCCATTATGTGAGAGAATATTTTCTGTCGACTTCATTGGAAATCAATCCTTGTCCATTTCTACAAATCTATCATATAATGATCAATTCAACTATGCCTGAGTTCAAATGATATGATACATATCACTAACATATTCAAATTTAATGGCACTCGAATCCCTAAAGATCATCTAGGAAACACCCATTGCATTAATCTCTATAGCTAGCTATTTACTATACATGCCTACTTGGGCTATTTGTCAAGCCTATCAGCTTGCTAAGACAATGGCTCTGTCACAAGTTCCTCACAAAGTAGGAGCTCTCAATTGGTCCAATGCAACCAAGGGTTTTGATGTTTGGATAGAATTTAAGTTAGACCTTATATTGTAGTTTGATTTGTGTGTATAAATGTGTGAGGACTTAGACATACGCATAGAGTATTTGATAGCTCAAGGTCTGAGTTAGATTCAAGAAGGGTGGTATAGGACACTTAAGAGACTGCATAACATGAAGCATCAGAGGCAACATGAAGCATCAAAGGCAGTTGTGTTGGGTAGAAGAAGACGCAAGCGAGTATGAATGATGGCAAGGCTCGTTGCTTTTGAAGGACGATGAGATTAATAGAAGAGAATACAGGTGGAGCAAAAGGATGATACGAAAAGAAAACCAGAAGGCTCAGTACATTTAAAGGATGAAAAGCCTAGTGGAAGACTATGGGAGATGACAAAAGACAACTACTATGAGATAAGGGTTGAACGAAATATGATAAAGGGTGTTAGATGTGGACCCCGAGATGACGTGGGAGATAGAGTCAAGATGAGGTGATGGTCCAAGTCAAGAAAAGGTGACAGTCAAATGGTCCCCCTTTCAAGGGGCTCGACTCCTCGCTTATCTCAGAGGAGTCCATGACAAGGTCGATCAGCCCTTGAGATCAACCGGACCTTAAGATCGACCGAGCCCGAAGAGCTTAGCGCGTTGTAACAAGACACTTGACATATAGATGCCCTTGAGATGCCTGAGTTTAGTAAGTCCGTCCGGTAATATACTGCTCTGCCACAAGACCGTCAGGGAAGATATTCGTCCAGGCTTCAGTAGTCCAACTCTCCACTCAGCACACAACTTAACGCACCTCCAGGCAAGCAATATAGGATAGGACAAGCACATGGATTTTCACTGTTTATTCTCCCGTCCTCCTACATGTAGGGAATCGGTGGCCAGCTTGAAAGGGGGTTGGATAGACGGCGCCCCCAAATCAATGGCTCTTTCTATGATGTTAGCTTGCACAACGGAACATAAACAAAACAAACAAGCTAAACACTAAAGAAAAGAATGCAAACCAATACACGTCGTTTAATGTGGTTCGGAGATATCTTGCTCCTACTCCACGGCTGTCCGTAAGGTGGACAATCCCTATCCGTCAGTGGATTAGCCTCCACAAACTCTCGCTATCACAAGTCACTCCTTGTGGGTGGAGAAACCTCACCACAAAACTCACAAGCACTTGAGAACTAGTAGACTACTAATTAGGGTTTACCACCACTAATTTTGTAAACTATAACCAAGCTCCCAAACCTTGGTTATATAGGTCATGGGTTGGAAAACTCCGCCTACAATTGACTGCCAAAACCATCAGTTGACTGCCCTCGATGGAGATTCGACCGTTACATCCCAACGGCTCTATACCAGTCGACTCATAAAAGTACCAGTTGACTGCTTCACACTGGCTGAGTGAACAGAAGCATTTTGTTCGCTCCTAGTCGACTGCCAGTTGACTATACCAGTCGACTGATGGAACCACCAGTCGACTGGTACCCGAGTACAATCTCTCAGCACTCGGATCCTCACCCTTACGATTCATTTGATGCTTCTTTGTAGCCTTGACCTCTTGCCTTCAAGTCTACTTCTTTTGGTTCTCGTCCCTTGGATGCATTCAAGTCCGCGGCTCGTCCCCAATGTCATCCTTTGCGTATGCCTTGAAGTCGCTTCCCTCAGCCCTTATCTTCGTTGCCTTGTCCACGGTCGCTCGGATGCTCCATCCTTCACTGAACTCGAAGCCATGAACCTGAGTCAAATGTGTATCCTGCAAACTTGCACAACTCAAATACACATATCAAATACAAGGGTGAACCTAACTTAAATCCTTTGCCCAAACACCAAAACACATGGTCGCACAGACCATTGGGATTGTTCCAACACTACATATAAGCAACCGGGCATAAAATCAACTAAGGTTATGCTCCATATTTTGGCCTTTGAGCATGTAGGACAAATCTCAGAAGATATATGGCCGGGTTTGCAAAGTTCGAGCTGTCACCATGGGGATAAGTCCCCAAGCACAAGGACGGTCGACTAATAGTTCCGATCAGGACTTTCAAGGGTCAATATCCCACTTTTTAGGAACAAGTAGCCCTGCAAATAATCGGTCGGTCATGGAACCACCCAGACCTAGAGGACTTGGCTCTCCCTTACTATATCACTAGACCTCCAATATCATACAATATTCATATTAGGGTGGTCCTCCAGGCCGGCCAGTCTTACAAAACTCAAGGTTCCATTTATCAACCTCTGCCAATATATGACTGGTCTAGCTAAATTAAACAACTGACCGAGATATATTCAGGAAACAACATTATAAGAGAATTATAACAGTCTATCAGAGATAATAATTGTGTGTCAGAGAATATTCCTCTATAATAACATGAGCATTCAATAGAACTTTCCTCAAATGTGGCCCTACACTATCCATTATCTGACACTTTATTATAGCATATTCCTCCAACCGCCTCATTCATGATGTCAGTTACAACAAGAATGCACACGAGCAACAAAAAATTCCTGGAATGGTAATTATATGCCTCCCAATTTATACATAACACTCCTTGTCATCTTATGATTATGGAGGTTACAGAGGTGGTATATAAAAGGGGAAGTCTTGGATCGAGACGCATGTGAGATAAGGTGAATCACGTGATTTTAAAAAATTTTCTTTTAAAAAAAACTAAGTACGAATACAGCGGAATAACGAGAAAAATAAGAAAAAGACACGTTCGGTTTTACTTGGTTCGGAACCTTCAATGACTCTTACTTCAAAACCCAAGTCCCGTGGATCTATCGATGGATAATTCACTAAAAATCTCTTCTGAAACTGCCTAAAGAAGGGATCGAGTACAAAAGAAATAATAGGAAAAGTATAATAAGTTACACTTTCCTTTTCTATAGTAATTAACTACAGAAATCAAACTTCATTACCCGACACTCTTTAGACAATCAGCTCGAGCTCAGTGTTGGATGACTCCTTAGTAGTAGTCGGGTGTACTAGAGTCGTATTAGGGTATTAGTAGAAAGTCAGAGCAATCAGAACGCCAAATAGACGCGTAAAAGCTTGTAGAATAATTGTTGTGAAAGCCTTGGTCGAATGCCTCTTTTATAAGGATGGAAGGCGCCTTCTATAGTACTGAAGGTGCCTTCAATTGCAACTTCTATCCCTTAAAAGCTGGCTCTTTTTGTGGATGAGGTTAAGGCACCTTTTAAGCTCCCGAAAGTGCCTTTCATGAACAATACTCAAGGCGCTTTCTGTCAACTGGAAGACATCTCGAGTACTATTCACCCGAGGCTTTTTGTGCTCTTTTGCCCTGTAAAATGTTTTAGTCCAACACAAATATAATATACCCTATAAGACAAAGTTAGTACAATAAAAATAAGTAGTAATAATTAGCTTCTGTTCTTCTAAAATCAAGAACTAGTCAAGGTCTCAATTTAGGCTTTTGAAATGGACATAAATTGGACTGACGCCTATTATCCCCTCAATTGGGACGTGCCCTCACTGAGTCACTCTTCTCCTGTGACTTACCTCCACTTAAAAAGTGTCAAGTTACTTCATTGACATCCAATCTGACCCACCAAGTCTTCATATCGAAATCACACATTCGGACTTCATCTATTGGGAATCGAACATCCCGACCTCCTACCATAATCACATATCTGGACCTTAACCCATCGGGAATTGAACATCTAGACCTCCTGCCAGAATCCCACATCTGGACTTCATGTCTGATGTCTGATCCTCTTGACCTATCAAGTTAGTTAACCCTGCGCACTCGGTAACAAGATTAGATCAACAAATATCTAACTTTAATCCACTTGTCCTTCATAAAAACTCAGGTTTGATTATTGGTCCTCTCCAAAAATGGTATGCAAACAATACTCTTCGCTATGCTCACACACATGCTACTATTCAATTATTGTTCTATTTTCTGCTTGGGCAATACACTGATTTGAACGTCGAAGGGTCTTTGCTAGAGACCCCTTCCTTGGTCATTGGCACTGACGATTTGTTGCTCGTTCAAGTGTGTGCAGGGAGTTTGCCACACCAACCCATAGTTTTTTCAATTTAATCCAGAGGTCTTCGCGCAGTCAATGTTGCAATCACCTACCTAGCACACCATCTCCAGCTCTCAGACAGGATTAGAATATATATTTAAGGGAAGGTAGAATTCAGGTGGACTCACCCATTAGATGTGTTAGAATCAAATCATCAATTGATTGAATCGATCGATTAGAAAATTTATTATAAATTTGTTGTAAGTGATATAGTCGACTACATGTCTAGCCCAATAACGGAGCTAGGAATTATAATCTATTCGGGATAAAAAATTTTAACAAAAAATAAAATTATATATATGCATTAGACAAGAACAAATAACCATTAAAAACTTATATCGAACTTGTCATTCTAAAAATTTTGATCGCTAATGCAGTTGGTGAAGGAAATTTAATTTCATCACTAAATTTAGCGGTTAAATTAATATCCATTGCTTAGCGATGAAATTTAATATTTGTCACTAAATTTAGTGATTATCCGCGATAAAATTTGATATCTAGTATAGCGATGAAATTTGATATCTAAATTTGATATCTAAATTTAGCGATGAAATTTAAGATCCGTCGTTAATTTTCTTAATATTTCTAAAAAAACAAATATTAAGAAAAACATGTAATATTATCCCATAAAAATATTTTTAGAAAACAATTTTTATAAGACAAATTGAACAACTATAACTTGTATCTATTACTTTAACCCAAATCTATACAAAAACTCATTTATCAACTAGATAGGAAAATGATAGATACTAAACATATAACAGAATGTAAATTATCAAAAGATTTATAGAAGTCCAAAGTTGAATAGAATTACAAAGACTAGACAAGCGCATCAAATAGGTAACTAAAAGTATGAGTTGAAATCACATCAAATTCTAAACAAAAGGTAACTATAAAAGCAAGTTGGTAACTCTAGAGTTAATCATTGGGTCATTGCGGAAAGTGATACTATGAGCTGCATCAACAATGATGACCTCGAAGTACCTGCAAAACACGAGAGCGCAATCTCACCTCATTAATCTAAAATATTAGGAGTATAGCAAACACAAACAAATAAAAAGTCTTGAAAGGTCGAGTGACCAATGAAATATTTAGCAGGTAATGGGACTGATATGAGTTAGGTTTAGTGGGTCCCTGGTGAAAAAGGTAAAGGAGATAGCAAAATTAAGAAGACAGGTCAATATCGACCGAGATATACTTTGATGAAGGAAGACCAATATCGATCGAGATATGCATCAAGGGAGGAAAGCTAATATCGACCAAGATATACTTTAAGGGAGGCAGGTCAATATCGATCGAAATATACCTTAGGGGAGGCATGTCAATATCGACCGATATATACCTTAATTAGAGTTAGCCAATATCGACCAAGATATACCTTAAGGGAAGTAAGCCAATATCGACCGATATATACCTCAAGGGAGGTAGACCGATATCGATTGATACATACCTCAAGGGAAGTAGGTCAATATCGATCGAGATATACCTTAGGGGAAGACAGGTTAATATCGACCGATATATACCTTAAAGAAAGTTAGCATATCTAAAATTAATTATGTATACATGATCGTCCGGGAATGAAAAGATCTAAGGCTTTATAGAATTGGTAATATGTTACTGAGCGATTAGTTGAATGATAATAATAAACGAACCGACCGAACAAGGTTTGAGTTTAATATTCGGTCAATACAAACACATAGTATAATACCAAACTGTCTATAACATAATAAAGACAGGACGAACAAGTAGACTTATAATTCATTTAATAAAGATATCTATATGTGATTGAATAACATGTTTACCTATTTGGCGGAAAGTGTGCTTCTAGACTTTTCTGTAGGTAATAGACGACAAAGAAGATACATCTGGGGTAAAAAAAGATTCCTTAAAAACATTTACCACAAGTACGCAACTTACGTTATCTCATAATAAACTCTAACAAACCGGGGTCCAAAACTAATCTCACCTCATTAATCTAAAATATTAGGAGTATAGCACACACAAACAAATAAAAAGTCTTGAAAGGTTGAGTGACCAATGAAATATTTAGCAGGTAATGGGACAAATATAAAAACATATCTAATCAACCAATTACTCGAATCGCCGCTCCAACTGTAGTTTCCAGTTTCACACCATCAACTTCCTAAATAAAAGTAGAAAAAAATTAATTAGCACATATAACTCACAAAGTAAAAAATCATTTTATGATCCATATATACATACACATTATCGAAGTTGTGATCTAAGATTCTTTAAAGTATAATATTCGTCAATTATAGAATCTGAATCAATACTTGAAACAAACTCTCTCAATGTAGATAATCATAGAATTTGTTAGAAAATCCTCTCTCATTCTATTACAAAGAACTATTTTAACATGCTTTATAGTCAAAAATATACGCTCTGTAGTTGTCGTACAAACAAGCACAGTTAAAATTAGGCGAATCAATTTGTCGATCAAATTATAGTACTGTAATTTTTTGTTTCAAATAACCCTTGACATAATTCTGAGATAGTAGACATTTTTTGAAAAATTTCATGACAAACCACATCAAGCTCATAATGTTGTAGCTAACACCTCAAATTATGCATTTCCTGTTCACTGAAGTCCTCAGGATAATACTTCTCAGTGAGAGTATAAATCTTATCAATGTTGAACCAATTAAAATTATCTTTTGGATCCAAAACAGAGCTAAGCATAAGCTCTATTATCTCATCACTGAATCTAGAGTTTAACTCTTCAAATTGAAAATCTATTGCAGCATTAAATATATCATAATGAAAGTGATGTTCAACTGTGATAACATCCTTTTGCCGACATGAATGACTAGAATGCTTATAACGAGTACTCACCTCTGGCATATCAACATCCAATCTTGTGCAAAATGATTTGATATAAGAAAGAAGAATATCAAAACTATCATTTATCAATGTTAGAAGAAGTGTTTTAGTTGTAGAGACCAAATCCATTGCATTTACAATATCAAGAGATTTTTGTTGTAAGGCATGACAAAGTAAATCTGTGATTGCCATAATTTTATGCATCAAATGCAAAATAAAAATGAAATAAAAAGATTTCATCACTATTAAGGAACGACCAGCTTCCCCATGTATCGAAGTAGAGGAATCATCAGTGATAATATTTTTCAAGTACATTAATAGTTACATTATACTTATCTATTAAGTCGGAAATAGAATCAAAATGGGAGCTCCAACGAGTAGTTCCTGCTCGATGCAAAGTACCAATATGATTAGCTCCTCATCCAGTTTTGCATTCACCAATGACAACAGAACATGCAATTTCATTAACATGATCAGATTGTAACTTAGCATTGCGTTTGGACGAAGATGTAACAAAATTAACAATAGTCATCATATTCAAAAAGAAAAGCCATATAGAGATCTCATTTTTAGCAATTACAACTAATGTTAGCTGGAGTCGATGGGCAAAATAATGTAAATAATATGCATAGGGGTAATCTTTAAGAAATAAAACTTGCAATCCATTAAAAGCATCACACATGTTACTAGCACCATCATACTCTTGACCCTTCACATTGTGTATTTCTAGATTATATTTAGCAAGGGCATCACATATTTCTTTCTTAAGTGTTGCAGTTGTGGTGTCATGAACATGCACAATTTGGAAAAAACACTCCCGTAAAAAACCATGGCCATCAACAAATCTCAAAATTATAGTCATCTGTTCTTTGTCAGATATTACCTTTCGCTTCATCCACCAAAATACAAAACTTAGAATCTCCAATTTCATCACGAATTTTATCTCTAACTTTAGTACTAATATTATGCAAGATTTCTTTTTGAACTTCTGGTGAGGTATATTTTGCATTTCCTGGAGCTTGCTCTAAGAAAATATCGCCAATACTAGCATTCTATTTTCCCAAAAGTTTTAGTATCTCAATAAAATTACCATAAGTTTGGGAGTATGAAGATTCATCATAACCTCTCAATCCACATGCTTGCAAACTAAGCCAACGGACGCTATCAATTGTTATCGCAAGCCTTAATTAATTCTTTTGAATCCGTTCAGAAAATTCTCAATTCATAACTTTATCTATATGCTCAGTTACATTCATCACATCAACAACAAATTTTGTAAATTTATTATGCATTGAGTTATAACTTCCCATGTGAGACAAAAAGGCATACTTGACTCCATCATTAACGCATTTCCAACTTTT
Source organism: Zingiber officinale (assembly GCF_018446385.1). Lineage (NCBI taxonomy): Eukaryota > Viridiplantae > Streptophyta > Magnoliopsida > Zingiberales > Zingiberaceae > Zingiber > Zingiber officinale. The sequence continues at coordinate 40,667,332 of NC_056000.1, forward strand.
AAACCCTTCAACTATAAATGCATATTGTTGTGCTTCACTTAATTCAAAAAAATAGCATGAAAAATAAAATGGTGCATCCTTTGAAGGAGAGTCCTCTAACTATGGAAATTTTTTAAACCGTGTATATTGAAATCGACGATATTACTTTCCTGATTTAGACTGTGGGTACTCCTGTAATTTGGATTGATATGACCCCATTTTGATATAAGCTCATCTAATTTCATCACGATAATTAATATGATGTCTCCACATGGAAATATACAATCCAGAATCTCAATCAAGTGAAGTTTCATTAAACTCAACTCTTTGAGATTTAGAAGGAGGTCTGAACTCCTCATTAGAAATGGATATATTAGTCTTGGTCCTTGAACGATGAAGGATTATTAATTTTTGGTTTAAAAAAGATTGAATATTGGTTCCCCTTTTCTCTCTTGATTTGATATTAAAATAACCTAGGACAAAACATAATTAATTTAGAATCTCATGAATTTTAAATAACTATTTCTAATGTAATTTCTAATATAAATCTCACTTTCTCCTGCATGATCCAACATCAACTGTATGGTTAAAAATTCAACATTATTTAAGTAGAAAATAATTAAGAAATTAACTAGTTTAAATTCTATGTAAGAACAAGATTAATAAAAAGAAATAGAAATATGTTATCCCTTTCTATAAAGCATAACAACATATTAAAAATTAAAGCTTAGCTGTATATTTAGTAAAAAAAAAATCTTCAATTAATTTTAACATTATATTAAAAATTTGATTAAGTATTTAATGATACATATTTATCAATTTCAGTACTATTATTTTTACCAGTGTGGATAGTAAATAGATAGTAAATAATTAATAGAATAAAAATTAAAAAATAAAAATAAGCAGATATATAAAAGCAAATAGTTTGCTGTTTGTTGTAACATTTTAAACAGGGTGGATCCAGAATTTTAAATTTGAGGGGGCCGCATGTTAAGTGACAAAAATAATTATCATCAGAAATTTGTACACCCTTGAACAACCTCCGAATTCTCAATTTAAGACTAAAATCGAGGTCAAAATGTAGCTCCGGCATTAAACAAGGGCCAACGACCCTTCTCAAGTTGTGATGTTATTTCAAGATTTTGGTATTAAACTACCAATAGAAAATTTAGGTTACAGACTTTCTAAATATGTAATCAATTTTGAATTCTGATGATCGACAATGGCACAATTTACAATGAAAATAATAACAATGGTTTTGGAGTGAATTGGAGAAAGTATCATTTAAATTTTTTTATTGTAACTATTAATCTCTTAAAATAGTCTTACCAGTACGTTCCAACATAATTCCTACAGGTAAATTAAAAAAACACCAAAAAAAATATTTTTCTCTAAAATTATATAGCATATTTAATAAGTCCATCATTCCCATCGATTATATTAAAATATATATATATATATATATATATATAGGGGCCATCCCCCATGTAAATCCGCCACTGATTTCAAACTAGTTGTTTGATTCACCTAAACATTAAATTATGATGGATTTAGGAGTACATTTTAATCTTATAATTAGCTTATTGATTAGATATGCATTTCAATTAGCTGTGATGAAAAAAAAATCTTGGGATCAATTATCAAAGCAAAATAAGAGGTATTTTCATTGAATATTAAAATAGATATAGTAGTTGTTTATATTTACAACAGTTGTAGAACAGTAGTAATCGCGAAGCAACATCGGAAGAGAAAAAGAGGGATAAGGATGAAGGATTGGTGGAGCATTACAACATTGTGCAGCAATCGAGAGAGCAATAAGAATCGTGAAGCAAACTAGCAATCACTAAAGAGGAAAAGAGGAGTCGGCGGAACTCAGAAGAAATTGACGGAGTCACGGAGGAGCAATTGTGAGAATCACAAGAGCAATGAGTCGGCAGGAAGAAAGACACGAGGAGAAAAAGAAAATAGACAGAAGAGTAAAAGAAAGATTAGGGATGTTAATTACAATTTTAAATTTTTTTAGATTTAATGTCATATGGAAAATAAATTGGGCAGACAAAACAAGCTTTGCAAACTTGTTTTGTCCGCCCAATTGTAGAATCAACGGGACTTGAAGAGAGTTAGGATTTAGAAATTAAATCGGGCGTAGGCTCTGCGTTAAAATTGGGCATGTACTCTTGGGTTAATAAATGCACGGGTAGATAAAATAAGAAGAAATTAAAAATCAAATTTTATATATGTAATTACATAATAAATTGGGACCCGGGTACCTTATTACGTGGCTCCGCCCTGGGCTAAAGATTTGCTATCAGTCTAGTGAAACAGGAGATGTCCCAGGAATCACATGAATAGGTTTCGAACTACAAGACTCAGTCAAGGTCGTCGTCATCTACTAGTCTTGGATGAGGAGTCATCGCAAGTTTCTACCACAAGCCAAGAGAAGTGGTTGTGCTAGTCCCTTTAATACTATTTCTAGTACTTGCAGGTTAGATATTTACTATTTACCATCCCAGGATCTCTACCCCCATTGACTTTAACATCACTCATCATTGATCAAAAGTCATAATCAATTTAATCATCCATGTATCTCAACAGCATTTTCCAATCTCATCATATATAATTTTGAGCTAAAAAAAAATACTACAATTTATTTTCACATGTCAGAACACATTAATATTTGCCGATATTCCAACAAAAATATCATACATACTTTGCGATCCATATTGATCAACTAGGCAGCATTCAATAGCTCTAGATTAGCGATTAATTAGGTATTTAAGATTCACCGTCTAGGCCTACGGTGCAAAGGTGAGGTACTAGATATATTATAGAGTTGTATTTTGTTCCAGTGAAATAAAAAATCTGAGATAATTGCTGAAAAAAATCGCTCGCGCTTCGGAAAGTTCACAAATTCGATCGAAAGTGCATGTACCTGAATTGAAAAAAAAAAAAACATTCAATGCCCAAACCTATCTTTCTATCGCTCACCTGTACGAAATAAATAAATTACAAAAACTTACACGCCAAGAAGGAGGATACGACGTGGAAGATTCCTAGAGTTGACCGTCGACACTCCTCCAGTAGATTTTGGCCGTCAAACACGTGGAACGCCAACTTGCCTCCTCTCCTTCCTTCCTTCCTTTCTTCAGGTCCGCTCTACCACTCATCTCATTCCCACACGCCACAGCTCCGACACAGAAACTCCCATCTCAAGCTGAACGGTGTGTTCTTCCACTAACTCTGTTCTTCTTTCTCTATTCAGCTGGTTTGTCTTTCCTGTTTTCCTGTTGCGATCCTGCACTCTTGCTGCTTCATATGGTTTTAACTCAAACCGACTAGATTGTAGTTTCTGCCATAAATTCTTTTAGATTTTTCTTTAAAAAAATTGTTGAACAATTGGTCGGATCTTTATTTAAGTTGATGCTTTTCCCAGAAGAAGTGATTGCCTTGTTTGGCCAAGACAAAAAGAGGGAACCTAGAATTTGGATGTTGAACTACTTCGCTTGGAAATAAGAGTTTGTGATTGTTCTATTTCTCTTGGAGTTCCTAGGCCTTTTTCCCCTTTTTGTTTTTTTTAATCTATTTATGCAATAAAAGTTTTAGTAGAATTTAGGATACAGTCTGAATTTGTCATTTTTATAGCTTTATCTATGAAGTTATATTAAGAAGGTGATTTTAGGGGTTTGTTTGCTTTCATTCTGCAGACACAGATTTTTGTGTTTGACTTACATAAGATTCATGTAATTGATCTCAGCTAGTCTGTACACATCACTCTCACTTGCAAGATGCATTTACTAATCTCATTTTAGGGTTTATGTTCTCACTAATTTTGTTTGATAGGTCCATACATAACATTTATCTATGTTTTACGTTGCCGACAATCTAATGAGTGGGATAAAAGAAGTTTAATTGTTGTTATTATGTTCTCACTAATTTTGTTTGTTGCCAGAACTCTTAAACATACAAATCAAACTGATAGATTCTGGAGAGTTGCATCTTCCTTGACAGTATGATTTTAGAACTGATGGAATTCCTTGCGAGAACAATTGGTCTTTCTCCACTTCCTTAATCGAACTTATCCCAGTTTGTACAATAGCAGCAAAGTGTAACAGATTGTGTACACTGCTTCCACTTCTGAGAAGAAAGATACAACAAGTTATGGCAGCAGCCGGATTTCGCCTTGTCAAATGTCCCAAATGCAAGAAAATTCTTGCAGAATTTGCCAATATTCCTGTCTACCAATGTGCCGGATGCAACACCACTCTTCGCTGTAAGATTTGTTTAAACCATGATATAGTTTTTTTTTTACAACTTCAGCTTATGAAATAATTATGCCTAGATTTTTTTTTCTTTTTGATTTTTTTTTTTCTATTCTCTGCACAGCGAAGATCTATAATTCTACTATATTAGGAGATTCATCCGAGGACAAATCACAGGAGCTAATAGATAATGTTTCGGTCGAAAGCAAATTGGATCGTTCTGAGAATGAAATGACTGTTTGTGCATCACAAGATGGAATGCATAATCCTGAACAGCTTGATCAACAATCATCTTTCAAGGATGATCCTAACAATTATGCCAAAGAATTGACAGAATCAGAAAATGATGAAAGCTGTGATTTGCAGAATCTTAGTCGTACTGTTGAAGGAATCGACATGCACATTTTGACACACAAAGATCCCAATCCTGAACTTGTAGTTGAAGAAGCTTGCACTATGAATGGAGTGAAGACTTTTCTGAAACCTCCACAACAGCTCGATAACAGCTCGAGTATGAGTGGTAGAATAGAAAATTTTGCAGAATCTCCTAGTAGTTTTGGACAAGAGAAGCATGACAGTATTTCAGGCTCTAGCACAACCAGTTCTAACCTGTATGATGACAGTGTATCTTCAGTCGATGATCATTTTAGCCATCACACCCCTCGCAAACGTATCGGAGTATCTAGAAGGACTTTCAGACAGAAAAAAGTTGTTGATTCAGCGGACATTGGGCACAAAGGAACACAAGATCAAGCACAAGAGCTGCCGGAAGATCAACCTGTTGACAGATTAGTTCCTAATGCAGTTGATTTGCCTACCAGCTTAGATATTGTGGCACCTACCGAAAATAAAAGTCCTAGAAGGAGAGACACCTCTCACATCTCTGAAGACTTTCATTCAGTGCAGAACTGGTTTGAACCTGAAGAGGATGCACCTTTAAAGTATCTCACAGTAGTTGCAGAGATCCTTAAGGGTTCAGCTTACAGTCAAACTGCAAGCCCCTCGGTAGGGTTCCATTCGCCAGAGTACATTAAAATGGAGATACTTAAGAAGGTAGATGAATTGCGAAAGGAGATTAGTAAAATGTTTAACAAATCTGATGAAGGCATGGGAATATCACATGCCAATTTTGTACCAAATAGTTGTTGCCACAATGGAATTTGCACTGCTTGTCACCATGATAAGCCATGCAATTGCTGTAATACAGTGAGTCCGGAGATGCTACACAATAAGGAGATAAGGCACCAGAAGAAGCGACACAGCAGGCCAGTTTTAGGAGGTGCTCCTTTTGTCATTTGCTACAATTGCATGGAGTTACTTCAACTCCCTATCGATTTCTTTGTGGTCAAAAAAAGATTGTATAAGCTGAGGTGTGGCGCTTGCTCCAAATTACTTGTGTTCTCTTTCAGAGCTCCAAATCCTAAAGGTGCCATTGAAAAAACAGAACAATCAACAAGTGAGAAGGAAAGTTTAAGTCATACATATGCTTCTCTGAGGTACGAGATACCTAATTCTCACTTGAATGATAGATCTCGATCTGAATCAATTTCTCACTCTGAAAGAGAGTGTGGAGATCATATGGATAAAAGATGTGATAAGAATGTAACTAATGGTCGTCAACTGCATCAGCTTATGGGCTATGAATCAGCTAGTGAACTCATATATCAACACAGTCGTACTATTGAAGATTTTGATTACATTGAACAGACCTCGTCACATTTTAACAGTTTTGTGGAACCATACTTAGGTGATGGAAGGAAAGAAACACCCGCTTGCATTTTTGATGCTATGACAAGTGATAAGTACAAGAACTTTTTGGAAGGTAAAGAAGAAACTGAGTCGCCGGAGCCGTCAAAATCTGGAACCGGAGCTTCTCCACTACATGAATTGATGAAGATCATGAGGCATGCATCCAACAAAAAAGTTAATGAAGCATCCGATTAGTAAAAAGAAAGCAGGTGATAAGATCATTTTTAACTCCATACTTGGAGATCATGTATATGTATGTGTATAGATTATTCTTGTTTCTCGGACAAGTTAGATATGTGTACCTGTGCAAGTGAGGTAGCCTTTGTTGATTTACTTCAGCCATTCCACTCCTTTATGTGTATGCATTTGGACATACTTCTTCGGGTTTTGAATAGTAAGAACCTAGATCATTGTTTCTGCTTCACTTTTACTATAACAGTAGAAGCAAATCACATTTGGTGCTCTATGTTTATTGATAAAGAACTTGCAATGGTTGTTTCAGCGTAGAAAACTGAAACCCGAATCGACTTCCCATTAACAATATTAGAAGGGACAAAAACTCATTCCGTGTCCAATCTCAAAACCTTGGCTTGTAAAAGATAATATGCTTTCTACATGTAGATGACAATGCATGTCCGTCATCAAAATTATGATATCAGCCTACTTCCTCATCACCATCAACTAGTTCAAAATCATCATGTCAGCTTACAATCCAATATTCTCTTCCATGAGCAAATTTGAATCAACTAGTTCAAAATCATCATGTCACCTACAATCCAATGTTCTCTTCCATGAGCAAATTTGTATCAACTAGTTCAAAATCATCATGTCAGCCTACAATCCAATGTTCTCTTCCATAAGCTCTAGTGGTCTCTACAAAACTTATTGAATGAATTTGTTTTTCACAAGTCATTAAGGATCAAAATTGGCATAACATAATGGTTACATAATTTGATGCACTTCTTTGCAATGAAACTTGGAGTTTAGTTCTGCGCACTCTCTCCATGACTATTGTGGACTCTAAATGGATATTTTATATTAAGTATCAAGAATGGTACAAAGCTCAACTTGTAGTCAAATGATTTAGTCAACAATTAGGTATTAACTTCAATAACACATTTAACCCAATTATCAAAATCACACCTAGCATATTATTATTAGCAGTAGCTGTTAATACTTGATCCTTTCTGAAAGCTGGAGAGATGTCGCGTTGGGCAGGTGGCTCCACTGTTGACTACGTGAAGACTTTGAATTAGAGAAAAAGGGCTTTCTTCTTTATCTCTGCACACACAAAGAGAGCAAACAGGATGTCAGTGTCAAAAATCAGGAGAGGGGTCCCTGACGTAAGCTCTCCGAAGCTTAATTCAGTATCGTATCCGAGAGGAAAAAATGAGAGAGATGAACAGTAGATGCATGCACACAAGTAAGACTGTCATAAGGTGTGCATCTGATCAACGGAGAGGACCCCTTTATATACCATCTCTTATAACTTCCACAAGCATGAGGTGACAGAGAATGTTGAGTGACAGAGGTTGTCGGGTAAGGGAAGGCATACAACCTGGGAGATGTACCGTCACCATTTGAGGAATCTTCCATAACCCATATGTGCACCTCTTTTGTAACTTACGTTATTAATGAGGCTATTGAAGGAATATGTTGTCATAATATCTCAGCTGATGGAAAATGTAATCACCTTCGAAGAAGGTTTTAGTGAATTCTCATATTACAATAGAGGAATATTATCTTACAAAATAGTTGTTACTTTAACAATGTTGTCTACTGAGTGTATCTCGACCGAATCTTTGAACAGGTTGGCCGTATGGTCATCCTTCCCTTAAGCGGCTCGCTTATGCAGTACATAATGCTGGATATATGCTCTTAAAGTAATATAAAGCTAAGTCCCCTAGGTTCGGCCGGTTCTATGATCGACCGACCGACCATATCAGGATACTTGCCTATGAGAAATGGGGAACTAAGTCTCGAGAAATTTAATCGGTACTTTAAGTTGATTGTCCATATGATAAGAGACTTGCCTTTGAAGTGAGAATCTGAGATCTGGAAGTCTGGCCAAGTTTATAAGGAGAGGTACCTTATACATTTATCTTTCATGCATATAAGAGATGAGTGTGCTGAACTGGCTAAACCTGACCGGTCTTGTTATCGACTGACGATATGAAGGAGAACTGGTATACGAGGAAACCCATAGGTTCGACCGGTTGTGGGGTCGACTGACCATATGCTAAAAGACTTGTACTAAAAGCGAGGAGTTGGATCCCCTTACTCTGAGCGACTTATGACTGACCAGCTCTATGTTAGATCAGACATCCTTTAAACTCGGTCAGCTATCGAATGTCTTAATACAGGAATGGAGCACTAGGTCCCCTAGGTTCGACCGACTCCTAAGCCGGTCGTCCTCGTACTGAAAGTCTTAGCGCTGGGCAAAGAGCAAAGTCCTGTGGAGAGTGACACGCTGTCTGTCACCTCCCCTTGACTTTGATTGTCATGTCACATTAACTTTGATTGCCATGTCATACCCGGGTTCACTCTTAATATCTCATATCAATACTAATTGGCATGTACGACAACTAGACATTTCTAATGCATTTCTTAGTGATTATCTTGAGGAAACTGTATTTATAAACCAACCACCTAGGTTCATCCATCTGCAATTTCTAACTCATGTTTGTCAACTCAAGAAATTCATATATGGTCTTCGGCAAGCTTCTTGTAGATAATTTCAACGTTTATCAATTGGTTACAAGCTCAAGAATTTTCTAAAAAAAGACTAACACTTTTATATTCTACAAATATAATGATGGATTTATGATATTTTTCTTATTTAAGTGGATGATATTTTAATAATCGGTAATGATCAAAAGGTCATCACAACTCTATTAAGTCTTCTCAGTTAAAAATTTCCTATTAGATATCTAAGTAATGCTCTTTTTTTTCTTGGTATAAATTTATCTCATAGGTTGTTTCCTCTCTAAAAACAAATACATCATTAGGCTTCTCGAAAAAACTAAAATGGATGGGGTTTCTCCAAAGAACTAAAATGGATGGAGCATGTCTACTCTCCATACCAATTGTTGTAAACAACTTTTTTACAACTTCATCCTTTCTTGTTATGTCAGATCCTCAAATTTATCAAAGCATTATTAGAGCCTTTTGATATATCACTATCACATGACATCGATGCGGCGGTAAAAGGAGTCCTCCAACGATGAGTCAAAGGTGGGAAAAGTAGTTGACGTGGAAGTTAAAGTCAAGGCGGTCAAAGACATGGAATCGTCGGGTACCAAAGTTGGCCGAGCGAGTGGCAACGAGTCGAGCGGGCATGACCGCCCACTTAGCGAAAGGAGGGCCTAGGAACATGGTGTCGCCCGAAGGCTCGTCCGACCAGATCGCTTGTTCGGCCGGGCAATAGGTAGTGCCTTGATAGCCTAACGACTAAAGAGAGGAGAATAGATGTTCCCAACTGTGACGACCGTATAAGGGCTAGTTTGCTTGGACAACCTGTTTGATCATACGAGGAACAATCTACCGAGTCGAGTGAGCGTGGAGAAGAACAACCTCGAGCGACCGAGCAGAAATCCCAACTGAGCGGCTCCCCAGCTCGACCAAATAGTGAGACCCCTTGCTTAGCTTATCGTATCCTTCTGGGAGTTGGTGTCACCGACAACAGGGTATATGGTCAGCAGGAAAAATCATACAACAGAAACTTCCACTGTCATGGCAAGGATTTGCACGCCCTATTAAGGAACGGTGTCAGGGACACTTTTCTAACTTGTCTTTTCATAAGACAAATGGAAAAATGTGCACATGTTTTGTGAAGGGTGCACATATGCTACATGGTCACTATATAAAGGAAGATTCATGTACCGGTGGAGGTATGCGTTATTTGTGATTACACTCTTATTGCTGGTACAGTTCTCTTTGTTCTTTATTGTTGCTGGTGACTGACTTGAGCGTGAGAAAGCCAACGTCGGGAACCCTTCCCGATTCGGCACTGACGTTTTTATGTTACAGGGCTACGTGGAGTCTTTACTGCGTCAACTGCGTCGTCATATCCCTATCTTGTCATCTTCATTGTTTCTGGATAGGATCAATATGATATTATCTTTGTAATAAATCGTACTTGTGAATTCATGCATGATACCAGTGAACAAAATTAGCAATGTGTGAAAAAAAAAGATTTTTCTATCTTAAATATATTATTTGAATGATCTTCTTTTAGATCATCAATTATCTTAGGACTTACATGCATATAGTGATGTTGATTGACACGTTCTTATGAAGATATACACTATACTAATGGATATAAAATATTTTTGATATAGGACATTATCTCATGTAATTTGAGAAAACAACTTATAATATCTTGTTTAAGTATTAAATCTAAATATAAAGGTATAGTCAATAAACAAATGAAATTTTTTTTAGCTTCAATAACTTCTTTTTTCAAGATTCATGTTGCATCAAATCATGTTCCATCCCAAATTCAATAGGATAATATTAGAGCAAATGAAAACACAATCTTTCATGTTCATATAAAATATAAGTAAATTGATTTTTATTTTATTCTAAAACTTATAATTAACAATTCAATAATTATCATTTCAATGATCAAATTATTAATATCTTTATTAAATTATTATTCAGATAACCTTTCAACCGGCAGCCATCAAATTTAACGTTCAAAATCTGCCGTTAAATTTGTTGGAGAATAAAAGAGAATTATTTAGTTAAATCGTCCGATCCGATGACGTTTCATCTCCCTCTCTTTCAAGTAACAAGTGGCTCCGTCAACCCACTCTGCTGTCCGCCGCCGCCGTCGATTGTGCCTTCCGCCGCCAACACCTCTGCCTTTGTCGCTTCCTTCTCCCAGTCAGTGCGCACAATAGCCCATAGCACGAGGCAGACGCACGAAGCCTGTGCCGCGACGATGCCAAACCACAGACCCCGTAATCCGAGGCCCAGCGGGAACCCGGCGATCACAGCAACGGGCATCCCCACAAGATAGAATGCGCCCAAGTTAATTTGGGCACCCGTTGCTGGCCGTGCACTCCCGCGTAGCACTCCGCACCCCGCCGTCTGCGGGCTGTTCCCTAGCTCGCACAGCCCGACGATGGGCAGCGCGGTGGCCGTCAGCGCTAGCGTGACCGGGTCGTCGGTGAACATCCGCCCCCACGAGCGCCGCATCCCAGCCGCGAACGCGAAAGCCAGCAATCCGCCCGTAGCCGCCAATGCCAGGCCCACGGCGGCGGTCCTTCGTGCCGCTGCAGGCCGCCGCGCGCCCAGCTCGTTCCCTACCCTCGTCGCCAGGACCATGCCGAGAGACGCCGGAAACAAGTACATGACTCCGGTAGTCTGCGTGAGTATCCCCATGGCGGCCACGCTGGACTTGGGATCCGGCAGTAGCCCGCATAGCAGCAGCAGCACCTGGTAGCACCCCCACTGCAGGCAGGCGGCGACGGCGTTCGGCAGCCCCAGCTTCAGCAGCCGCCCCCATCCGCGCAGGCAATCTGTGGACAGCCCGGTCCAGATTTTGGGGACGTTATCGGAGATGAAGAGAAAAGCCATGATGGCCAAATTGTTGTTGATTGTGTTGCAAACTGAAGCGATCGCCACCCCCTTGACTCCCCAGCCTAAGTAGAAGGTGAAGAAATAGGTAGCAGGGATGTGAAGGAGGGCGGCGAAGGCAGTAGCAATGGTGAGGGCGTTTATGTGATTCTGCGTTCTCAAGAAGATGTTCAGAGGTTGAAGGAGAGCTTGTGCTACGAGGTCTGGGAGGGACCAGAGGAGGTAGTCCTTGGTAATGGATGTGATGACGGCGTCTTGGCCCAGTTTTAGTAGGATTGGTTGGACGTTGAGCCAGATGATGGCGACGGGAACGGTGACGATGAGCAGCAGCAGGATGGTCTTGTGGAGTGTCTGGGTGAGCACGGCCCATTGGCGGGCGCCGAAGGCCTGGCCGCAGATGGGCTCCATGCCCAACGCCAGCCCCATGAGGACGTTGTAGCCGCTGATGTTGGCGAAGCCGATGGCCTGGGAGCCGCCGGCGAGCTCCGCATCGCCCAGCCGGCCGAGGAATAGCATGGAGATTAGTATCTTGGAGAAGATCAGGAAGCTAGCCATCATCATGGGTAGCACCGCCTGGCCCAGCTGCCGCAGCTCCAATGCCACCTAACCATCGCCATCGGACAAGATATTGAAAAAATAAAATAAAATAAAATATTATAAACTTATACATAAATATCTAAAATAAATAAAATTTTATTAATAAAAATTTATTTACTGTTATTAGAGAATATAATATCATCTTTTTGCTAAATTAGTTATATCCATCATTTATCTCTCTCATTTCTATTTCTATTTCAATTTCAGTCTTATTCTCTTTAATTAATATCTAGTATGAAAATCATATAAGAATATCCAACATATGTCGTTGGATTAAGAAGGATCAATTAATTTTATTATGATTAATCTCAACATATTTTTTTTAATCTAGTATTCAATTTTTCAAATCGATTAATATTGAAGATGATCGACCTAAAATTTTTTATCGAATAAATTTGAGAAGAGCTTGCGTTATGCACTCGACATCGAGTGTTCACTTTTCATAATCCCACTGTAGGCATATATTTTCTAGGCGATATTCAAACCATAATGCTCATGCTTTTACCAAAATATATTACCATTGCACTGTGCCTTGGGGAACAATCTCAATACTTTTTATATTTATACTTCCTACAGGCAATATCTTAGATAGTCAAGCCATCGGTCAATGAATAAGTTGACATGCACGTTCTTTGATGTCATCGAAAGAGGGTTAGAATGAAACGAAGATGAATCCCGATAGGTCATTCTGACGCTCAATTATTCGGGTTTGCTTAGATATCAAACTAGAGGAAGAAGAAGAAAAGGAAGAAAAGAGCTTAGTGGAACTGAAGACTTCCTTGCACTTACATTCTCTAGTATTGATATAGTTGTCAAAAGAGCATCTCCATATTAGACGATGTATTCTTCTCCATCATCCTCGTATGAGCCAGTGAAAGGACAGATTCAATAGTTATTAATTGCCTCTCCATTCACCAAATACCACACATTTGAACAAGGGCAACCATGAGACCAGATCTGACAATTGCTTAACCACTTCTCCATTCATCTGACGTCACATGTTCCAGAATTTTTGCAACTGTTATCTGCATCTCCTAGGAAAAATGGTCTCATTAATGAGGTGATTATGTTGTCTCCTTATCCACATGCCCCTCACGTGTTTTCGATGGATCACGTAAGGTGTAGACCCAATCCGAGGATGAATGAGGAAATGATGTTGATATTGAGTAACCTTACCAAATCGACGACCGAGATCGAGACTGGGAGGATGTTGAGATCTGAGGGTGAGGTATTGATGATGTCAGAACCTGAGGTTGAGACAGAGATATGATGTCGGGAGTTGAGGTGAAGGCATAGATGATGCCAGAATCTGAGGCTAAGGGATAGATGATGTCGAGGCATGGATGATGTCGTGACCTGAGGCTGAGGCATGTATGATATCGGGATCTGAGGCCGAGACATGGATAATATCTAGACCTGTGGCTGAGATAGGGAGGATGTCGCGATCTGAGGCTAAGGCATATATGATGTTGGGATATGAGGCCTAGACATGTGATTCCGGGATTTAAGGCTGACGCGGGGAGGATGTTGAGATTCAAGGTTGAGACAAGGAGGATATCGAGATCTGAGGTCGAGACAGAGAAGATATCGGCAACTAAGACAAAGTCTTGATAGTTATCTTGTCTCCAGACAAACTTCATTCCTTAGGATGAGTGTGCTAAGCCGGTTCAATCAAATCCAAGTCTCATTTGGGCTCGGCCTGATTCTCTTTGGGTAATGCCTGACCCACCTTGACTTTAACTAACGGTTCAATACAACTTTTGACTATATAGGCTACAAAATTCTATCTCATCGCTTCATATAATTGTGAGGCTCAACAGCTCTCTCATCAACTTTGGGAGACTGTTGCTTAAGCTTTTGCATCTCGTTCTTCGGCACGAGTTCTTCAACTTTGCATGCAATTACAATGTGTACATTATAGCGATAATTCCATCATTGAAGTCTCTAAACAAGATTTATTAATTATGCATTTTCTTCCAAGTTTAGAACCTCTATATGACAACTTTATTCTTAGCATGACAACTTGCATGGATCAAACATCACTCGACACTTAATGACATGTTGTCCTCCCATGAACTACAATCTCAAACGATGTTAGATTCTATTCCTCTTACGGCTCATGTGACTAGCAAGAGGTTGAAAGAAATTTATGGGCAACATGATTCAGACAATCCATGTGGAAGAGGTAGAGGACGAGGTTGAGGTAAAGGGAATAATCTAATTTGTTTCATCAATGAACACTTTGCCTAAATATAGATCCGCTACAATAACGGCTCTCTTAGTACCGGTCTCACGGATATGGAGAGAGATAAATATAGGAACACAGGTATTATGCGCATGGTGGGATAAATTTCTATGTCGTTAATTCTTAAAAATCGACCTCTGACCATTACGTCAGAAATGTCATGCGTCCACCGTATACGCTATGTCCTAGAGCAACACTTTTCCCAAAATTACTACAAGAGGTATGATTCAAAATTTCCAAACAGATTTGCATCTTTAAATTAACATCCATCCTCTTTCTTGTGGAAATATTAACTCCAGCCCACTTAGGAGTCATGAGCATTCTTTATTGCAATTAATTCCAATGTGGCTCCTCTAGAATCCTAGACCCTAGAATGGTATCCAAACTATGGGTTATTAGGATTATGATTTGCTCACTGAACTTTGACCTATCATGACCTTGACAAATGGAAGTAGAAAATGATTTAGATTTGAAAATTGCTCTACTTTGAAACACATTGTTTAATCTATTAATTTGGCTAAACAATTCACATGTTCAACACTTTTTAAGTTCCTTCTGATTTGCTCACTGAACTTTTTCACACTCTTTATTATCCTGGGAAGAGGATTGTACAATAGAAATTACTCTATTCAATAAACTAAAGGTAATATCTATCATCTTCAACCTACCTCCATCAAAACTCTTATCGAAAATTTCTTTTGCCATTGGTGATTTGGTCATTCGATCTCTCTTCTTTAGCTTCATTATCTTAATTTGATGGTTCCATATTTTTTTTCATTATCTAATTTATGTAAATATATGGCGTAGGCAAACAAAAGATACAAATTGTATTTTATTTCATCCAAATATTTTTCTTTCGAATTAATCTTCTATACTACTTGGGCCTGGCTCCGATGGTGTCTAATAAGGTTTTCTTTATTATAATATTTTTATTGATAAATTTTAGGAGTATCAAAAATAAATCCGTTCCGATCCAAGTCTAAAAAAAAAATCAAGTTCAGGTTGAGAGTTTTTGAGTTCGGATTGAATTTGGGTTAGAGGGTTTTTTTGGGTTGGAAAATAACCTCTATCTAAATATTGTTGGTTGTTGTTGCAATGTAGAATTTGAAAATACATCAAATGAATATAAAATGATTTATTTAAATAGATATTTAGAATAGAAAATTAATATGGCATAACCTAAAGAGTTTTCTACTCCAATGCATGAAAATGAGATTTGTATATTAATGAAGTCATTATTAGACTTAAAACAAACAGTGTCTTGAAAAAATGACAATGTCGTGAAATAAAGTGAATTAACAAATGTGACAAATTACACATAAAATGGATATGTCATTCATGTATATGATATATTTATCATTGCGTGCATCAAATATTGAATTGGGCGGGGTAAAAAATTGTCCAAGCAACCCAGCTAATACTTTGTTACTTGGATTATTTTTTCTACTGCAAAAATTGAAACCAAAATATTATTGGTCGAATCAAAACGATCAACCATCAGTCATTCTTACTACTGTCGTTCAGAGCCAATCAATAAAGGGAAACAGTGTCCTAGTAATGGTCATTAATTAATTGACTGAGTTAATGGTTGCCAAAGTTCCGAGCCTAAAAAAAAAGGAGGTCTCCCTTGGGCAGATGATATCGAATAATCTATTTAATTATCCATTAGTAAACAACTTTCCCACATTTTTTCTTTGATCGCCACCTTTCTTTACTCTTCTCGATGATAACATTCGAATAACATTCAGTTAGTCATGAATAATCAATGCTTGATTGTGAACATTGTTGAGCCATTGTATCTTCGAAAATAAAAGTCCAACAAACTCTAAGCAAGAAGATACCTAATATATTTTAAGAAAATTAAATTTTGCACAAACCTCAATAGTGCTCCTCACACCTCCGCTCTTGGCAACTTGTTACTCGGCCTACTCAACTTGATACTTAGCCTATTCAACCACTCGATCCATTTGAGCCTCAACAACTTAGTACTTGGCCTACTCGGCCGTTCAACACTCAACAACTTGACAACCTTGAGTTTAGCAAGACAAGATAATTCTAAATTTGAGTATAGCATTTCATTTGTAATTTCGTAATTAGATATTGCTCTAACGTTATATTCATAAATATTAACAAGTTGAATATATATATATATTTAAAATTATTCATTTAATTAACTTTTTTCATGTTGAACAAATATAAATAAAATCTTACTATGCCAAACATCAAGTGCCATGACCATGATAAGACAATTATGAAAACAATTGATCAATATTGTTCGATTAATTACCTCATTGACATACGATAACCATCTCTTATAGTGATCTTCACCATCGTTCCTTCTCGCTTGCTTTTCTTCATCATCCATCGCTCCTAGATCACTGAAAGGCACTATTTAAATCAGTGGAAGAGAAAGAGGTGCCCAAACTGTTAACCTTCTAAAACAAAGGTTAATTGGTTTGACTTTAGAGGACCAAGTTAAACAGAAATGAGGGTGATTGGCATTGGAATTTACGACACCCCGAGTATTTATAGCGGTGAATTCTTGTTTCTTCTTTTGGTGCTTTCGAAAGTGATATGCCCATGGATTAAAATACATGCAATACCAATAATGAATATTCTAACTTACTAGAAAGAATGAAAGCAAGAAGTAATTAGATGTTACTATTGTAGTCTGATAGACATATTTATGTAAATTATTTATAAAAATTTACCAAAAATATTGTCACAAATATAGTAATGGTAAAAATGGTATTCAATGCATAGTAATAAAAAAAATAATGAGAATTCAAATAATTGCAGATTTTATTGTATTATAGCTTGCCACCAAGTTTTCCCACCCAATCCATACTTGTTGTGACACTAGGAATCAGATGTAGCACAAAGTTTTATTTGTATGAATAAAACAGTTTTATCGAGATTCCAAATCTAGACGAAAAAATATTACATTAGTAAATCTAATTCAGAAATTCCCCAATTGAAATTAAATTATTGGTAATAATCTTGATTGATTATATTTTTTTAATCCAGTATTCAATTTCTAACTAATTCTAGGGATCGATTTGGCTCCATGGAATTTTTTTATCAGCCATCAAGGTAAATCGAGAAACATAGATAAGTCTTGACAAATGATCCAGGTTATAAGTTTTTCAAACATCTCAATTGTAATGTGCCTTGAATAGAGAAAATGTGGAAAGGAAAAAGGCTCCATTGTGAATGAGACTTAATTCCACATGCATTGAGAGTTTTAAGGCATTGATTTGTTTATATTGATTCTTATGCATGTATGATGTGAACAAATGTAAGTGGAGAGACTCTCTTTCACGCGTGAGTGCACATAGGATGCAAATATAAGGTTCGGATGACACTGTACCAAGTTGACTTGTGCGCGAGCACTACTTGCGTCGTCGAATGTCGAACTGGTCGAGACAAAATTTACCCAAGCAAATGAATCAATATTTTTCAATCTGAATCTCTTTTTACTACTTGCTCAAGAGCGTGATTCTATAATGTCTTGACATTAATTACAATATTAATCTCATTAATGATGATTTCGTAACGCTCAACATTAATGATGATATTAAATCCATTAATGATGATTTCGTAACGTCTCAACATTAATGATATCTTGTGACAACACTCGGGTGCATTCTCAATTTGCCATGAATAACCAGTACATGGTTGTGTGCGTGATTTTGTCATTGTATATATCTTGCGAAATAAACGACTTGAGAGAACCTCAAAACATAGTCAGAAGTGGGGTGAATCTGTTTTAAGGTACAAAAATATCAAATTACAAAAATGCCTCTTAGCTAGGTACCCTCTTTCCATCTCACAAGCACACTAGGTCTAACTTATTTGTGTATTCAAAAACTTAGAATGACTTGAGATGCATAGAACTTTTGTTTGGACTTCAGATGCTTATATCAGTGCATCAACATAAATTTGGGTGAAAAAAATAAAAATACAGTAATCAAGTTAAGTAGTCATTTTTCAACAAAAATCTAACTGGATAATATTATTTAACTTAACTAGGCAAGTGAATATTGTAATCTTTTGGTAGTTAGTTAGTAATTAAAGGTCAGATATTTAAGGATAATTATAGATGAATATTCTTTTTAAAAGTAATATCAAGTTAAGGGGAAGATATTTTAAAATTGCTTTAAAAAAAGTTTGATTTTGAAAATATTCTTTTTCATGCAAAATTTTGCAAGTGGCTGGTTTAAAAATTCTTTTGGAAACTTATTTTTTTAAAAATTATTCTGCTGTAATTTCTTTGCAGAGGTTTTGAAAAATATTTTAGAAATTTACTTGAAATTTTCTATGTTTGAAAAGTAATAAATACTTGGAAATCATTTTAAGAGTTATTTCAAAATACTTGAAATCTATTTTGAAAGATATTTCAAAATCTATCTTGAAAATTACTTTGAACACTTAAAAATCTCTTAATTATTTTCAAAATTCGTTTAAAAAATACTTTGATTTTTTTTTTTTGAAATCTTTCACCCTTCCCTGAAATAGATATATAAACCTTTATTGGTTTATAAATTTATTTCATACTTTTGGTATCTGTATATGTATATTTTTTTTTTTATGAATACCAAAGGGGAGGGTAAGGAATTAAGAAAGAAAAACTAAAAACAAAACTGAAAATTTAAAAATCTTAATTTTAAAATGATCAAGAGAATAAAACAGAAGTTACTTATCTTATATTCTCTTGAATCATTTTTTATTGTTATTTCTTTTTGCATATTTTCTAACTTTAATTCAGATTGTCATTGCATCAAAAAAGGAAGATTGTTGGTGCAGTTGACACCAATGATCAAACCTAAGTTTTGATAAATGACAAGTGGATTAAAGTTAGTTATATTATGATCCAACCTTTCTAAGTGTGTAGGATTTGACTAGTTTGGCACCAAGCCGAAATCTAGTTAGATCTGGAGGACCTGATAGCTGTTGTGGAAGTCCAGATAGATCAAGAAGTAACCTGATATATGGTGGAAAGTCTGGCTGGGTCCTCGGGACCTGACAGCTAGCCAAAATCCAGTTGGATTTGCAGACTTGACAACTGACAGAAAGACCTGGTGGACCATAAGAGAGTTAAGAGATTCTGCATGGTAAGTAAGGTAAGTCGCAGGAGGAGAGATTTCCAGGAGGGCGAGTCCCAATTAGGGATTTTAGGCACAAGTCCAGTTTAGGTCCATTTTGGATCTCTAAACTGAGACCTTGATTAAATCCTAGTCTTGGACAAACAAGGTCTAATTAATACATTTTTTTTTTATCATTGTGCTAACTTCGTTTTGAGGGTATACTTTATTTTTTGGACTAACACATTTTACAGGATGAAAGAAATAAAAATCAACTTTAAATGAACAGTATTTGAGACGTTTCTCCACATCAACCTTGTATTATTTAAACTTATCAAAGCACTTAGACTTGCGGAGTATCAAGTAAATGTACCCATATCTCGAATAATCGTCTATAAAAGAGACAAAATATTCGAAACCACCTCTTGCCTGGATAGTCATAGGTCCACACAAATCATAATGAACCAATTCCAACGCATCTTTGGCTCTATACCCCTTAGACTTAAAAGACTTTTTGGTCATTTTTCCTTCAAAGTAAGACTTGCAGGTTGGAAAATTTTCCACCACCAATGAACCCAAAAGTTCCTCGGCTATTATCCTTTGAATCCTACTCGAGTTAATATGACCTAGCCTTATATGCCAAAGATACGATTGGTTCACTTCCGAAAGTTGCTTTCTTTTATTAGAGTTAGAAGATGTGTTATTAATTTCTATTTGTTGCATCATGGGAGTTTTTGGATTTAGAATATATAAATTGTCAACCAACGTACCAGAACAGATAACTTCCCTATTTTTTTTTTATAACAACTCTGTTATCAAAAGAGACAAAATATCAAGTTCTTTGAATAGTTTAGAAACTGAAATCAAGTTCTTTCTAAACTTGGTACGTAAAGATAATTTATCAAAATCCATGTTTTATTCCTATCAGAGGATAAACATCTCCTACTGTAATAGCTGTAACTTTTGCAGCAGTGCCCATGTAGATGGTAATTTCCCCTTCATATAGTTGTCAAGTTTCCTGTAACCCCTGCAATGAATTGCAGTCATGATCAGTGGCTCCCGTATCTACACACCAGGAACCGGTAGATAACACCACTAAACATGTTTCAACAACTAATGATAGAATACACCTTTATTGTTCTCAGTTCTGAGAAGACAGTCCACGTTAGTGTCCAAGTTTTTATTTTCAATCATTATAATTGAAACTACTAAGTCTATTATATAGTATAACAACTAGGAGATTGAAAAACATTTGAAATCCTAAGAATCACAAAAATATTTGGTCAAGACCAACACCTTAAAATCCCCGTGAATTTTGTATGTCACGTTAGTGTGGACGTATACAAATTCAAACATTAAGAGGAGATTTTATCCATTAATTTTATTATCTTGTTAACCTATCTTTATGACAATAAAATTAATAGTTGGTCTGTCTTCTATCAAATATTTGGTCAAAACTTTAGAATTTAAAATAATATTGATTCCTCAAAATAATATCATTTAAATTCACCAACACCCCAAACACCGTGAATTTTGTATGTCACGTTAGTGTGGACGTATACAAATTCAGACATTTGTAAGAGGAGAGTCTTACCCATTAATTATCTTGTCAACTTTAAATTACCTCAAACACCATGAATTTGGTATGCCACGTTAGTATGTACGTATACAAATTCAATTGTTTGTAAGAGGAGGTTTTACCCATTTTATTTTGTCAACATAATTTTATGACAAATAAAATTACCTCAAATACCATGAATTTTTATGTCACGTTAGTGTGGACGTATACAAATTTAAAGATTTGTAAGAGGGGGTTTTACCTAGCTTTATGACAAATTAATAGTTGGTATTCTTTTGGTCACACAAATAATATCAGTGACTCCATTGGGGATGATACTATTAAATGCACCTAAATGTATATCATTACTTGATATTTAGTCCATTAAATAGGATTGTGCCCCTTCAGTTGGAGAAGATCACACGGTCCTAAATAATTTCCTATAACCATCCATAAAGGAAGTTTGATCTAGTGATCTGCAAACAAATTCATCCGTTGTGGAGGGAGGCACTCAGAGCTAACACGCGAGTTTGTTTGCATCACTTATAAACCAGTAATGGAGACCGTGGAATTTATTATTAATCCCTCTCCCACTTAATTTTTTAAGATGAGGTTTTTTATCATGCACACAAGCATACAAACACAACACACACATCACAACAAATAAAAGCAATAAATATAGAATATTTTTTCAACTATTATGGCATTTTCCATCACTGTCATCCGTGTGTCGCCAGCCCTAGCAGTCGTCAAAACTAGCCTCCAGCCCTAGGGCTCGTGTCGTCGTATCCATTAAGTTTCCTTTTCCACTGCGCCTCTGGTCCTCAAATAGCACCACGCCTCACAAGGATACGATCCGCGACAAAATAGAATTTTACATATATCGATCCTATATTTCTCAAAGGAATGTATATAAAGTCTAGATCGAACAAAAATGTAAAATCCTAAAACTAATACAGGTCCTTCATGCACACACATAAAATGCCCTCGACATGTCGGAGGGTCCAATCACACACAATCACAATAGGTCATAATAGTTGGAGCCTGCAACCACAGAGTTAATCTATTTACACATTCTATTATTATCCTGCCTAAAATATGTATGACATGTGCATAATTAAACTAAAACCAAACACACAGAGGTTAAAACCTAGCTCTGATACCAATTGTTGGTTGCTGCTCGGAATACCATCCTAGTTCCCCTTATAAAAATTTGTACAAGCATAGAACTATCCTAGCTACCCATGTGTTCTACTAAAGTTAAATTTGGATTGCAAACAATGCTTAACATTATTAATTCAAACTTTCCTTTAGAAGTTAAACTTGGATTGGGAACGAAACTTAACATTCTTACTCCAAGTTCAACTGATGTGATCTTCCTAAGTTAAACCACATTACAGAAGTTGATCAAATATCTATTTCAAGGATCGGCTTCCAGGTCAAACGTGGCAAGGCACTAGGCCTTCTTGGGTATGAGATCATCCACCACTGCCTAGACAAAGCCTTTCAAAGAAATCAGATATTTAAACTTCTCACAGTAAACAAGGTTTAACAATAGATACCTCAATAGAAACACATTATCGAAACACATTATCGAAACATAAAATTGAAACGAAAATCGATAACAAAAATGCTAATTAAAATCGATAATCTCTTGTATTTGGTTTTACAAGATCTATACAAAAGGATGCACTAGTTATGATGTGGAAACTAATAACTAGTTATACCTTATGTAGCTTATAGACCTCTTAATCTTCTATTATACTTCTCTTCTTATCTCGGACGTCGTGTCGGCGACGATCTACCAAGACGAGAATCCACCCAAGCCTTCTTCTTCCTTCCAAGTTTCGGCCACCACCACCAAGCTCCAAGGGATGCTAGGAAACAAAGCCTCTTTTCTCTCCTTCTTCCTCAACCAAGATCCGGCCACTAAAAGCTCCAAGAGATGTGATGCCGCCGGC
Organism: Zingiber officinale; assembly: GCF_018446385.1. Lineage (NCBI taxonomy): Eukaryota > Viridiplantae > Streptophyta > Magnoliopsida > Zingiberales > Zingiberaceae > Zingiber > Zingiber officinale. The sequence continues at coordinate 40,690,347 of NC_056000.1, forward strand.
CTCCAAGGAAGAAGAGAAGAGGATGAGCAAGAGAAGAGGGCCGACCACCACCAAGGAAAAGAGAGGAGAGGAATAATAGATGTGCTGTTGTGAGGTGAGACACCTCTACCCTCTCTTTTATATTCCTTGGTCTTGGCAAATAAGGAAAGTTTTAAACATAATTAAAACTTTCTTATATTCCTTGCCAATGTCTAAGAATGAAAATTTAATTAAAACTTCCTTATAAACTTTTAATGGTCGGCCCCTACCTTGTCCTCCAAACAAGGAAAGTTTTAAACAAAAATTAAAACTTCCTTAATTATTTTCGGTAAGAAATTTTAATTAAAAAATTTCATTCTTTAAGTCCCTTCATAGTTAGTTATGAAAGGAAAGTTTTATAAATTAAAATCTCTCTTTTAAAACATGTGGATGGTTACAAAAAGGAAAGTTTTATCAAGAATTAAAATCTTCCTTTAAACTACAAATAAGGAAAGATATCAAACATTTCTTTTAATCCTTTATAGAAAGCTATAAAAAGGAAAGATTTATAATTTTAAAACTCTCTTTTAAAACTATAGCTTCCACATAAGGAAAGATTTAAAATTTATCAAAAAAAATAAAATCTTCCTTTTAACTACAAATAAGGAAATATATTAAACCTTTTTCTTAATCCTTTGTAGAAAGCTATAAAAGGAAAGATTTATAATTTTAAAACTCTCTTTCAATGTGAATGTGGCAGGCCACCCTTGCTTGGGCTCCAAGCTAGGGCCGGCCACAACTTGAACTCATCTAACCTTGGTTTGGCCGACCCTAGCTTGGGCTCCAAGCTTGACTTGGCCGGCCACCTTAAGGTGGGTAAGAAGTTGGGTTTGGTGGATATAAGACTTTATAAATAAGATGCTACAATAGAGATCGAGAAGAGGAATTGGTTTTGGTCTCCTGATGAGCTTGAGCTTCTCATGTTCACCCCGAATACCCAACTCAAGTTCATCAATAATATCTCATTCCATTAAAGAGTTATTATTGCACTACCGCACCAATCTCATATTACTATATAGACTCCTTCTTATCATAAGTGCGTTAGTCTCCCTATGTTTAAGATATAAAATACTCACTAATTAAATGAGTTACTGACAACTCACTTAATTAATATCTAACTCCAAGAGTAGTACCACTCAACTTCATTGTCATGCGGGACTAGGTCCACTTGCAAGGGTCACATGACAATCCTTATGAGCTCCTCAAGGAGACATCATCAACCTAGATTAATAGGACACAGTTTCATTCTATAATCAATAACACATCATATAAATAATATCATTTCCCAACTTATCGGCCCTATTGATTTAACGAGCTAAATCGCACCCTTTGATAAATCAAAAAAATAAATATTAAATATACGTGCTTGTTATTATATCATGATTAAGAGCATGCACTTCCATAATAACAGAGGTATTGCTCTTTTATATAGTTAGTATAAAAATAAACTACCTCAAATGATCATACTCAATACACTCATAGTGTACTAGTGTAATTTATTAGTCATGATAAACTAATACCTAATTACACTACAACCACTCCAATGGTTTATCCCATTCCATCTTGGTCGTGAGCAACTGTTTATAATTTATAAGAAACTGATAACATGAACTTCTCTGTGTCTCCTCACACCATATTATCTACAATATAAATTAAGCGGGCAACTACACTTTGCATAAATGTAGACATTTGACCAATGTGATTCTTATATGTTTATATAAAAAGTTAAACTTTTAGTATACACTCTAACAGGAGGTGCCCTCAAGAGGATAAGTCTGTGATAAAATCGTATTTAATTATTAAAAGAATTTCGAAGTTAGTTTTGAAAAATACCTCCATTCGTTTCTTCCACAACGCAAAATCTCCTTTGAATTTCGGTGGATAGATTGCTGGTCCGACCATCGTCTTGATCCTTTGTGCTTCAGTCGGCGGTTAGTCCTTCTGAGGCTATTGGGCTCTGATACCACTTGTTAGCACAACAGACCGGCAAGAGGGGAGGGGTGAATTACTTGAAACAAGAAAAAGGAATATCCTCCTTGTTCTTTCAACTCTTAAAGTGCAAAAATAAAAAAATAATAAAATAATAAAACAATAGAACTTAAGAAGACTCAGGGATTTTGACTTGGTTACAACCTAGGTGATTGCTAATCCAAGGCGATTGCAAGAGCTCAGTAAGAATCTCCTTCTCTGAAGGCGGAGAAGCCTTTTACACACTATGAAAGTTTAATTATTGCTAGGAATTGAGTACGAGAGTTGTTGATCTATTTCCTAGCTTCAGAGGCCTTTTTATAGTACCTGGAAATTCTATCTATAGCGTTGAGGGGGCCTCCAAGAGGCTTGGAGGGCGCCTCCAATGCGATGGTGGATAAAACTTTATCCACTGCTAAAATAGTCATATTTGACTGGTCGAGGGTGCCCTCAATGCTATTGAGGGCGCCTCGGATAGTTATGGAGGGTGCCTTCAAGGCATGGAGGGCACCCTCCCGCCTGAAGGAGGCGGAGGCGCCTGAGTCTCCTCGGAGGTGCCTTCAGCTTGTTTTTCCAGCTCATTTGGACCTTCTGAAGCTTCGATTGCTTGGGTGATTGCAGCCAACCGAAATAGGGTTCACCCGAACCTAATTTCTGACCTTCTCCTCGAGCAGGTTTCCGCTCCGGCTTCTCATCCCTCGAACGCCGAGTACGTTCTTCTCTTCCATCGGTGTACTCTTTCACAGCTCTTTCGCCCCTCGGAAGCACCGAGCCTGTCGACTCCCTTCCCGTGCTATCCTTCTCGCCAACTGCGTCTTCCGCTCGACTTCCTGCGTTTTTAAGCTCCTGCACACTTAGACACAGGGATTAAAACAAAACAGGACCTAACCTAACTTGGTTGATCACATCAAAGCAACCACGTGATCCAATAGTATCATCATTCGCTGAGTTGTGTGCTGAACATGAGATCAGATACAAAATAATAGTTCCTTATACTCTTCAACAAAATGATATTGTTGAGCGAAAGAACCACACTCTAAAGAAAATGATGAATGCTTTTTTTTATTAAGCTTTGAACTACTAGAGTTCATGTGGGGGAGGCTGTGTTAACAGTTAATTACTTTTTAAATAAGGTGTCCCGAAATAAAATAGATAAGAGCGACTACCTTTTTGAATGGAGATTTAGAAGAGAAAATCTATATGGAGCAACTGAAGAGTTTTCTATGCTATGTAGAAAAATAAGATTTATAGATTGGTGAAGTCATTATACGTCTTAATACAAGTACCAAAGTAGTGACATGAGAAATTTGATAATGCCATGAAAGAATATGAATTCAAGATTAATGAATATGATAAATGTGTCTATATAAAAGCCACAGAAAATGACTATGTCATCTTGTACCTTTATGTAGATGACATACTTATCATCGAGAGTAATGAAAAGATAATCAAATTTACTAAAAACATATTGAACTCAATGTTTAACATGAAAGACATGAGCTTCGCTGATGTGATTCTAGGAATCAAAATTCTTAAAACAATAGAAGAATTTGTTCTTAGTCAGTCTCATTACGTGGATAGTATTCTTGAAAAATTCACTAATGGTGATATTGTATTAATATAAATACCAATAGATAGGAGTCAACATCTATCTAAAAATTAAGGATTAAATATCTATCAGATACAATACTCTTGAGTAATTGGAAGTCTAATGTACTTGATGAATTATACACGACCAGACTTAACCTACGCAGTAAGTAAACTGAATAAATATACGAGTAATCCTGGTGTTGAGCACTGGAAAGGGATACAAAGAGTACTGAGGTACTTGAGGTATACTTGTGAATATAGATTTCACTATACAAGATATCTTGATGTGACAAATGATACAATGATTTGAGTTGGATATCTGACATAAAAGACTTTAAGTCTATGAGTGGATATGTATTCACTTTTGGAGGTGCAATCATTTCCTGGAAATCTTCTAAGCAAGCTATAACAACCAGATCCATAATAAAATCTGAATTTGTAGCTCTTGACAAATGTGGTGAAGAGGCTAAATGACTATGACAATTTTTAAAAGATGTTTTAAGATGACCAAAATCGTTGCCAGCAATTTGCATATATTACGATAGTCAATCAACAATTGGTCGAGTATAAGCCATCTACATAATAATAAGTCTAGACATATACGTCGTAGACATAATACCATTAGATAACTACTCTCCATGGGAGTTATTATTATCGACTATATGAAACCAAAGAATAACCTGGCAGATCCGTTAACTAAAGAGTTAAACTAAGAGTTAGGTGCAACCTTATCGCGAGGATGAGTTTGATGTCGATGGAAAATGTTGGTGCAAAGGAAACCCAACCTATGCAGATTGAAGATCCCAAGGACTAAGTTTAAAGGGACGACCTAATTATCTAACAAAGTTGCTCACTATGGGGGGAACAACCCAATGACCAGTGAAGGATGGAGGTTGAGCATATAACTTTTAATGATTCAGTAGAGTAATCTAGAATACTTTTAAAAAATCATATAGGTGAGAAAAAAGTGAGGCTGCTTTAAAGAGAATTAGAGACATAATTCTTAGAGTTTCTCATAGAATCAAGTATGTTCATGGCCAAGAATGAATACACTCATGAGAACTGAGTTGTATCAAAGAGAGTCTTGGGTGAGATATATCAATATTTACACAGACGGTAGAATAATTTAAGGACATTGTGTCTACTATCAGCTAGTAAGCAAACATATCTTCACAGGGAAAGATTCAAAGGATAAAACCTACCTGTCCTATATTGTACTAATTTGTTAAATGCTATCGTATACCTTGTCTCCATTCATATGGGGTATTGTTGGATATATGTGAATGGAGAAGAGGTGGAAAGGAAAGAGATTCCATTGTGAATGAGACTTTAGTCCCACATTGGAGTTTCAATGTATATTAGCTAGTTTGTATTGGTTCACATGCATGTATGATGTGAACAAATGTATGAGGAGAGACTCTCTCTCACACATGGCCGTCATCACAATCTGAGATTATCTTTTTAGGTCATCATTACACATAAATTAAAATTAATTTTATATAATTTCAATTCAGTAATTTTATCTAAAATCTCTGACAAATTATCTAACAATTTATTCTTACCATCGATCGTACCAAAACCTCGGAAGCAATTGATTACCCCATTACACAGATAGGAGAACTTGCGCTGTGCTCAAAAGTGAGATGCAAATTTTGAGCAAGAGTTTTTTAAGATTTAGCGAGAGCTATGAAGTTCCACAACCATAGGCTCCATGAGAGTTGAGATGTCAAAATTAGTTAATCCTTCTCATCCAAATAACAAAAATTCCTGAGGTTGAGTAAAGGTGTCATCAACCATTCCTAGTAGATTATGAGGACAAAATAATAAAAGAAAATATGTTTCCCAAAGGAAATGATTATATTAAATATCGCGTTTATTAGTTAGGAAGAGATTTCTTCATTAAATTTTAGATATTATATATATTGGTTTTCTTTTTTTGTTTTTGTTATTTTAGGTTCTTTTACATGTGAATTAGAAGAAAGAAAAAAATAAAAAAAAGAAAGAAAATAGTTGTAGCTGGTAATAATTACGATATCGTAGCTACAGTAATAGTTATAATAGTTATAATTTCATAGTTGGTATAATATAAAATATAATTTTAATAAAGATGATTAAAATTCTTTGAAGTTTCTAAAAAAATCTTTAAATAATATTTTTTTTTACTTAAGATTGGTTCGTTATGAGCTACACTCAATATATAATTCTGAATGAGTTTTGAATAGGTCCTATTGTTCAACTTAAATTAAAAAGTATGCATTCTTAAAATTTACTCATAAATAGTAGTTATCGTAAGAGTTCATCGCTAGTATAATACGTTCAGAGTTAGATTTAGATGGAAGATATATGCCAGAGATAATATTAGAAATACATTAAAATGGACGTCCTTTCCATAAAAATTCAAAATGAGGTGTCATTTCGATCATCCAAGAATAAAAAGCATCCTTTTGTTTTTTTTACCAACTTTTAATGCACCATATATGCACATTTTGTCAAATATATTTATATTAAATGACGATTCCAAATGGGTAGATTAGTGCTCTTAATTCCTAAAAAAATTATAATGCATTTCCATATTTAATTGGTAATGAATGCTACTATTTTTAAGTGTGATTTATTACAGCGATACCAGTATTAATCTTTAAAAGCCATTAATAATAAATATAGTTTAAATATGAAAACTTACAAGTAATTAAATACATACAAATAGAAGAAACAAGTTAAACTCTTTTTTTTCCCATTCTTTTGTTAATTTCACTAAATGTCGTGTATGATTTGTCACATCCATTTGGTGCTCGAATAATTTACAGAATATTGTTGTAAAAATGCTCAATTTAAATATTTTAAATTCACGAATAGCATGCAATCATATTTCATTTTGCGCCTCTTGGGATTTTTTTCCTTTCACAACATGCCCCTTAAGTTTTGATAATTTTTTTAAAAATCAGTTTTGTACCTGATTCCTGAATTTGAGCTAACCAAAAGTTACAATTCAATTCAATTAAAATGTTAACATTTTCTTGAAGCAATTTTAGATCAGTTGGAGAAGAAATCAAAATAGTTTATATTTCAAATTAATAAACATGAATATTTTTGATAAAATTTAGATAAAAATAGGTAGGATGATATATTAGAAGTAATAGGATATCTCTTTGATAATAATTTTCATTGGCAAAAAAAATTAAAAAGGGTAATGTTTTATCTATATCATCAAAAGAGTATATCATTGTTTTAAAATGATCAAAATTGCTCCATGATATTGTAATTTTAATCAAAATTATTTCACCTTTGAGATATATCATCTTTTAAGCAACTTTAATTACCATTACACCATTTTAGTATAATTTTAATTTAGGATTTTGAATTTAAGGTGTAATTTTATTCAAAGTTATTCTTAGTATAAAACACTCAAAAACAATTGAGATCTTAAAAAAAAAAAAAAAAAATCCTGACCTGTCTCATGAATATAACAGGAGATAAGTATAAGGTACATAGATAGTAGACATATAATGAGAAAATTAAATTTAGATCGTCAATTTTTAAGAATTAACTCCTAATTATTACACTAAATATATCATACGACTACGTTAAGTCTTTGAACAAGTTAAGATCTTTTAAGTATGCAAACATTAAGTATAAAAGGGGTGTTGTTTTGATAAATCTTAGAAAGATATATTTTTATAATTTGAATAAATATTTGATTGGATTAGATTTAATTACAAGTGTTTTATAATATGGATAGAAGTGCTCAGTTGTCGCAGGGTAACGGTGGAACCGGAGAGTGTCTTTCTGATTTTTCAGATATTAAAGGGTTGAGTCCTAATTTTGACGATGGGCCATCCGATAACCAGTTCGGATCCTCTGTCCTCGTGTCCCCTTGTCGATCGGACGGATCATATTACATCTCAAGGATGTCTTACGCATCACGAGGATACTGCACACATCTTAAGAATACCATGATGCCTTAAGATGTAATCTGATCCGTCAGATCGGTAGGAGACACGGGGACGGAAAAATTTGGGGACAGAATATTTGATCTCTCCGATAACCCTACTTTTAAATCATATCAAAAGTATTTAATAATATGAAAGTACAAAATTATTTGGGCTATTTTGCAAGAATGGTTTGCGGATGGATATGAAGCCGGCAGCGGCGTCTGGTGTGGGACACTCTACATATCAAAAAACCGCTCCCTTCTTCTCCGCGACACTCATTGGCAATCGATCGTATTCGACTCGTAAACTCAATGTAAGTATGTTTTTTCGTTCAGTTCAATCCTTTGGCGTGATGCTATTGGATTGACTTGTCGTTTCACTGCTTCCAGGGATGGCAGTTTGAAGCCGATGGACGCTGAGCAGTTGAGGGAGTACGGACACAAGATGGTTGATTTTATTGCAGATTACTACAAGAACATCGAATCTTTTCCCGTTCTCAGCCAGGTTAAGGTATGGAACTGCAATCTCTGAAGGACCTTTTTAACGAGATAAAACATAGTCGACCATAGTGTGCCGGCCATTTTTATGTCATGTGCAATCATCTTATTGGTAATGCCGGTGTGAGATTTTTGTCTTCAAGTCTTCAAATAAATCTGATCCTTAGATTGAATGACTTGAATTTAAAATTTAGATAGACCCAAGCTTAGCTTCAAAATCTCAAAGAGTGTCAAGTTTCAATCCTGGACCGAAAAATACTATTTTAGTATCGTGCCTACATCCAATTCCAATGCATGGGGCTGGTGATGAATTGGAAGTTGAAGGAGAAAAAAGACAGAACAAGTAGACATTATTTGTGTCAAGTAGTATCAATTTTTAATAATTTATTGAAATGATACATTATGTCAAGTAGTATCAATTTCGCTTAACACATTAGGAGGATATCAAACCATGAACATGCCATTAAAAACTATCCCCATACGGTCAACTTAGTATAAATGAAACTAAATCTAAAATGCTTGTAGAAGTGAAATAGTTAATGTTCTTAGTATTCACTGTGAATCTGATTAACCATACATTTGATGTGTGGTAATGCTGATTTGGTATCATGTTTTTTTTTTTTTGGCCTAATGCACATCTTGTTAGAATAGACTTAGTTGGACAATGGCTTATTTGGATATTTCTTTGTAAATTTATACGACATATATCATGTGCAAGAGCATGACATATGTTTGTCTTCTTAAGTGGTAGAAACAATAAATTAATTTTATTTTTAAGCTTTGACATAATATAAGAGTTGACCAAATTTCTTTCTCAAGTTCTTTGTCAATACTAATTCAAACTTCTCTACTTGTGGGGCCATCTACTTTAGCCAACGTTATTGGATCGTATGTTGTGGCTCGGGGGAGGGATGAATAGACGCATATCATTTTTGTCATTTCAATTGTGCTCGTCTCTATACAATGTTAGTTTGTATAGTGAAAATAAAGAAAAAATAAACATAAAACACAAGTACAAACAAAATGCAAGCCAATTTCTATGGTTTAGATTCTCGGTTCCCACTCAGCAACCTATAATTTGTTTGTGGATCAACACCGCTCTAGTTGATCTTCTTTCAACACCTTATGGAGGCGGAGAAACCAACTCTTGATATCAAACACAAAGAGATACAAAGATACAACCAAACAATAAAAGTAATAAAATTAAAAATTACAAAAGGATTTTCTTGGTTGCTTTTGATCATTGTGTATCGCTCATAATAATACTGAATGCAACAACACTATTTAAAACCAATCATAAATGTTGCCTTTGAAACTTCCATGAAATCAACTTTATAGGACTCCTAGAGATGGAGCCACGTAAGGGCAGTCCTGGCCAGTCCATTTGTTTATCATCTATATAAATTTAATTAAGTATTGAAATTTTTAATAAAATAAATAAATAAATGAACCAAATCATTGAACATGAAGTTAAGGTGCTGATTTAAAATCGGATTGGGGTTGAATAAAATAAGCGTGAAGAAAAGGAGTATGTTGGTTCAAATCGGGGTTTATTTAGATTTGATTTGACCAAGTTATGACTGAACTAAGTTTAATTGGATTAAACCAGTTCAATCAATTTAAAATGAGTTAGGAAACTTTTGAGAAAACCTATTTTCTCCTCTCTTTTCTTTTTATTCTCTTCCACGTACGCAACCTCGCTCTTATTGCCTCACGTGCAAGCCTCCACTAACCGTTGTTTAAATAACCTAAAAAATAAGAAAAAGTCACCACAGAAAAGTCGTAACAAAAAAAGAAAAAGAAAAAGAAAAAGTAAAAAGAACTAATCTTTAAAAAATAAAATAAAATCTAAACTTAAAAAAAAATAATCCTAAAAAAGAAAGATAAAATTTATATTAATTTTTAGAAAAGAAAACTAATTCTAAAAATTTGAAACAAATAAAGGAAAAGTCAAAAGACCAAATCTAAAATTTTGACGACTTAGTTTAGCCGATTCTATCTCGTCTGAACTCTGAATAGAGTGCAACCATGTCAGGAGGACACAAACTAATCATCTTCCTTGTAAGTAACCTCGATCGTCCTTCTTCAAGACCCAAAAAGTTGGTAGCCTCGATTTCTTCTCGTAATAGCTCGAATGGGAACATAGCCGTGTTGGATGATATGAAATAATTGTGTCCCTTGATACTCCTGCATCAGACGCCCCAGGTTCAAAAGAACTCATCCTCAAATTCAAAATAGTCGTTGGCCTGATAACTAATGCAGCATCAGATAGAGGAATAAGACCAGATCCACCAAATGCAGATTAATTCCTCTGGTCCGCAGTCCTAGGCTGCTTAGGATCAGCAAATTGAACAACCAAAGATTGATCACATCCCCTCATCACAAAAGTTCCATTAAGAGCATTCAAAGCTGCAGCTGCCATCTCTCTATTTGAGAATTTAACAAAGCCACAACCACGATTTTTATTTAATGCACCTCTCCTTATGTAGGCATCTTCAATTTGTCCATTGGAGAAAAAACATCCTCAATCTCCTTTGCAGTAGCTTCTTTGTTCAGCGATGCAACAAATAATTTGTCATCAGCAGCACTAGGACGATTTCTGTCTCCATCGGCATATCTTACCTGAATAGGTCCAGTTCCTCCAGGTAAAGTATATCGATTATGTAAAGCCCTGATGGCTCTGCTCTATCAGCCTCGTCAAAAGTTGCATATTTAACAAAACAACATCCAGGAACAGCTCTCCAATCAGCTGCTGGTTGCACAGCCTCTTCGCTCCAATCTTGCGCTTCCATGGTGGGGAGGCAATAATGTTGGTCCTCATTGGTGAAAATAACCAGATCCTCTTCTCTATCGTCATAGATTGGATCGCCGACAATTTCAATCTTGTCGTCCATATCTCTCAACAAAAATTGTATCCAAATTAAAGTAAAAGAACTTACGACCTTTAAGATTTCGGGCGCTACGATCACGGTGTGAGACTTCCACAGCCGGAACCTATCTATCACGACCTTGACCATACACCTCACGATCTTTAAGATCTTGCGCCACTAGACACAAGGATAACTCCGTGACTTGTCTCTATAGATCTTTGATGAGCTCGTAGGATATGCTTCGATCCTAGTGCAAGACTTCCTCAGTCGGAACCTATCCATGGATCTACAGCCACAACCTCAACTACGATGATCATCCATGGATCTAAGGCTCTAATACCAACTGACACAAGGGAAAGAAAACTTCAGGTGCGACGTTCGAATTAGAGGTTTACAGAGAAAGACATAGGAAGATAATTCGTAAACAAAGATGAGTCGCCTCTAGGTTTAAACGAAAATAATTTGTTTATTCAAATCAAAACCAAACTCAACATTCAATCACCTCCATTTTACAAGAGCTCTAACCCTTGTTTAAATAACCTAAAAAATAAGAAAAAGTTAAAACAAAAAAGTCGCAATAGAAAAAGAAAAAGTAACAAGAACTAATCTTTAAAAAAAAAAAGATAAAATCTAAACTTTTTAAAAAAAATAATCCTAAAAAAGAAAGAGATAAAATCTATATTAATTTTTAGAAAAGAAAACTAATTCTAAAAATCAGAAACAAATAAAGGAAAAGTCAAAAGACCAAATCCAAAGTTTTGACGACTTAGTTAGCCGATTCTGTCTCGTCTGGACTCCGAATAGAGTGCAACCATGTTAGGAGACCATGAACTAATCATCTTCCTTGTAAGTAGTCTCGATCGTCCTTCAAAATCCAAAAGAGAAGTTGATAGCCTCGTTTCTTCTCGTAATAACTCGAAGGGGAACATAGCCGTGTTGGATGATATGAAATGATTGTCCCTGGATGCTCGTACATTAGTTATCCAAGCTCCTTCTTCCTTTTACATTTTCTTTCTCCTAGAAGAAACACAGGTGTAGGTTTATTTGATTCTCCTTTTCTTCTTCCTCACAAAAGAACCAATGTATCCAAAGACTTCTTCCATCTTGGCAACAAGAACTCCAGTGGTTTCTACCTCACAAGCACTTTCCTAGTTCACCTATGTGATGCAGTGCAAGAAGCAAACTACAAGTAGTCATGGACAAAACTACATCTAAAGTAATCACAATTGCTTCTTAATTACAATTTAAACTTTTTATTTAGGGTTCATTGACTAGAATGGTAATCGACATATGGTATGAGTCTTCAGAACTGTATCAACTAGTTGTAGCTCCAACATCTTTTAATTGGTTGAATCATCATCTCTTGAAATATATCATTGCTCAGAACATCCTAGTCTTCAGAATCTAGGATTGGTTATTCCTAGAGTTTCCTAGAGTGTGAATGCTATCAACTAGGAAAACATTTTGGCTCTTCTTAAGTTCATTAGATGGATTTTTTTTTTACAATCTTATCTCTAGTTTACTCAGACATTCAAACTTTGTCATGCACTTCAACACTGTGTTTCAACTATTTTGTAATCTTCACAGTTGATTATTCAAGAATGACAAGAATTTATTTTTCATGAAATCATGTTTTGTAATATTCCCAAGCATTCCTTCTTTTTGTATTAAAACGTTTAAGATGGTACGGACATGTACTTAGACGACCAATAAATGCTCCAGTTAGGCGATGTAAAACTATGACAATATGCACATTAAACTTCAATTGTGAACAAATTTAATAATTAAGAGATCATAAATTTCGGTCAAAAATATTAACAAGGCTGAGCTTCAAATGTTCAATTTGTTCATTAATTGAGCCTTGAAAAAGTGTACAACTTCTTGGCTCATGTTCCAATGAGCATTGGTCAAAGCCAACACCAATCTTGTTACCAAATATTTGGTTGGGTTACAGCCAACAGATTTCGCAATTCCTATGTCCTCCATATAAGTGGTTTATAGAAAACAATATGGGATTTCATTTTTACATATGACAGGTTCAAGCTTTCCTCATGAACTATATATATATATATATATAGTTGTCATAGCATGGTTTAAAATTTTGTACCTTGCCCGACAAAACAGGCAAAATTTATGATTCCGCTCGCTGCCCGACACCGCAGGCCGCGGCAGGTCACAGATGCTACCACAATCCCGCAATAACCTGTCGTGGTGCAGAGGCTACAGCGACCTCCTGCAGGGTTGCGGAGGCTACAACAACCTACCACAGGGTCGCAGGTACAAGATTAAACTTACGATTTAATAATTAAACTCATATCAATAATTTCAATCTAACTCCTAACTATAAATAGGGATAATTTAAACATGCTTAATCAAACTATATATATATATATATATATATATATACACACACACACACATACACCATATGCACACCAATCCCATTTTTTTTTCTTTTTAAAAAAAAAACATTTTAGTTTTTAGTTTTTTATATTTTAAATTTTCTAATATTTAGGTTAAATTTTTTATTTTTAATTAATATATTTTATATTTAAAAAATAATGGCACAATACGAAATCATATCAGTCTGGTTATAAACCGAAACTTTGATGTGTCTCAAAATTTTAAACCATAAGTCATAGTTTCAAAATTTTCCAAAATAAAATGGTTCACTTACACTATTTTATATAAATTGCAAATAAAAACATATATTGTGTTTCTATGATAAGATAGTATGTAATCATAATTTTCTGTATTGGAATTTGAAATTATCACATGTTACACCCTGTGCGTTAGTTAATATCTCGGAGTCCTTATGCAACTAAAGGATATTCGAAGATTGCCTGCAATTCTGTGGAACCCTGTACCTCACTTCCTCATAGAAAAATGTCATTGATATAACCTATCAAAGTTATAGAATAAAGCTACTGATCCAGGATTTAATGAGTGTTAATGGATAAGAGTAACTTTGAGGAATTTTGAACATAGAGGACTTGTCTAAGAGTAATGGAAAGGCACAAAAAGGGCCATGTCCTTTAACAAGTATGTATGAATCATCAGCAATATATACAGCTAATAACGTAGAGTGGAAAAAGTAGAAAATAATTCATAATTACATGTCATCTGTTATCATATATGGAGATGCACCTGAATCAAATAACCATACAATTTCGGATGCTATCAAGGTACAGAATCAAGAGGAGGTAAATGCAGCAAACTTAGATGAGCCAAAGGAGTTCTAAAGTAAAATGGAACCATGTATCGTGCCTATATAATTTCGTTATTTTCTAAATATAAAATATATTAACTAAAAATAAAAAAAATAATCAAAAATTTTAAAAATAAATAAATATTATACACACACACTAGGATAATTTTATAAGATTTTAATTAAACTTATTTAAATTATCTCAATCATAACTAAGAATTGATAAAAATTATTAACCTAAGCGATTTAATTAAAACATAAGTTTTTAAAAAAATTTTACCTTACGCATCGTGGTGCGCTGGCACCAAAGGCGTGCTTGTGTCTGTCCACGGGTGGAACGTATTAGGAGAAACGGTTCGAGATTTGAATCAAATTATTTTTAGCAAAACTGACAAGTCACTTTATGGATGTTAGGATGGATTTGAAAAATGAAGAGACCATAATAACTTGTGTAGTAGCCTGAATGGTGGGTGATGATCCAAACTAATCAAAAAAGCATTTAGATGGATGGTTAAAATAAACATAAGGAGGGTATGAAATACATCTGCATCCTCCATCTCTATGAAGAGCCATAGCTTTATATGTAGGAGCGGAGATGCTTACTTCTTGGGAGATTATGGTTGGGTTTGGGAAAATGATGTGCGTAGATTATATATGTTATTTTGTATTGTTTAACGCACATCTTTTTGCATTTGTTGTCTGTGATATATGCTTTTGCCCCTTTATCATGATAATTTCAGCATAATTACTACTTTGCGTCCAGAGATCTGCTCGGTGTTTGTTTTTTACTTTCAGGAGCAATTTGGAGCAGAAAAGAATTCTAAAGACGCAAAAGAAGATTATTTGAAGAAGACCATGACTTAGCCTTGTCTATTCCGTGGAGAGAAAAGCAAGGATTGGAGTGCCCAAATCATTTCAAATGCAAATTGGGTCTGGCAATGCCTTGAGGCACGGCTAAGGAAGCAAGAAGACAAGGGTCGTGCCAAATGGCACGGCCAAAAAGGAGGACAGTGTAGAAATGGGCATGGTCGTGGAGACTGCCCATGCCAGACAGCATGGGTCGTGCCTTGAGGCACAGCCATGCCTCCATAATTGCAGGTTTAAAGATCAAGTCATGCCAAATGGCACGGCCCAAAAGGCAAAACAGAGCAGCCTCATGTTCTGACCGTGCCAAATGGCACGGCCAAGCTTATGTGGACAGAGCCAACTTTGCTTTGGCCGAGCCACAAGGCACGGCCACGAAGCCAGCATAGCTCTGGTAATGCCAAATAGCATGGCTAAGCCATTGCGCCAGAGACAAGTTGGCTTTGGTCGTGCTAAATGGCACGGCTAGATAGCTGGAGGACGGTTTGGTCGTGTCCCAGGGCACGACCACTCCTATAAAGGGGGCACTTCATTTCCTTTATGAGGGAGAGGAGATCCAATGCGAGAAGGGACCATCTAGGTCAAATATTTGCACTCGAAGGTGTCATCTGGGCAATCCGAGGTCGTTCTGCTACTCCATCCTCGTCGGCACTCCAAGATTTGCATCCAAGGGT
Organism: Zingiber officinale; assembly: GCF_018446385.1. Classification (NCBI taxonomy): domain Eukaryota; kingdom Viridiplantae; phylum Streptophyta; class Magnoliopsida; order Zingiberales; family Zingiberaceae; genus Zingiber; species Zingiber officinale. Next base: position 40,705,968 of record NC_056000.1, read on the forward strand.
TTCACTCGACGTCAAAGGATAAGTTTCTTCTCGCTTTCTTTAAGGTTCTTGAAGTTTCTATGATTTTGAGTTCTTGGGTTGTATTTCTTCCAATTATAGAGTAAATTAATGTTGTTTTAGGACGTAGAAAGTAATTGTAATGTGTGGATGTTGTAAACTCTGTTGAATTGCCAATTTCCTTGTTTGATGAAGCTTGTGTGGCACTTGTTTTGTTTGATGAAATGCTAGCAAATAGGTTTTCTTTGTGAACATGGATTTATCTATCTAGATTGCATTTTTGTATGTGTAGATCTAATTTCTGAGCTAGATACATTGTTGTGTGTCTATATTTGGGCGTGAATCTGAATTTTCATTGAATAGATGCATGAATTATTGCCTCTTTTGAGTGTACGTTCCGATATAGCTCGACATTACCTTATGATACTTGTTTAACGTTCAATATCTAAGGTAACTATCCTTCTATATGGAGCGTAACCTCCGAAAGGAGAACAATTCTATGTATGGACAAGTCTATTACTTAACCTAACGGGTTTTCCCTAATCATATGCTACATAAGTGACCTACATAATCTAGAGATGTACACCTGGGGGAGGCCTTGTGACAGGAGGTACTCTACTGAAAACCCGGACTCCCTAAGTTACTTCTTCACTTGATAGCATACTTAGTTACTGGCAAGGGAAGTACTCTGATACGCCGTCGCGGGGTGGTATTCGGTAGTAATTCAGACTATCCTACAAACATACAAACGGAGAACTAGGAATGGGTGAATTCATAGCACAACATTCACCATTACAATGAAAGCAACGACCTAGAACATTCTCTGAATTAAGGACTTCCTCAATTATCTTTCTTTACTTTTATTTTCACATCTTAATTTAAAATCACAAAACAAATGATTATCAATGTTGTCTAGCAAAATTCAACGTGTAAAACCAATTAGCTTTTAATCCTCAATTTTCATGGGATCAACTTATATAAATTTTATTACTTGACGACGACCGTGCGCTTGCGGTAATTCACATCAAGAACTAAGTCTCAGCACTAAGGGGGCTGAGTGTCAAGGAGGCACCGACTGAATGGGATGGGATTTTGGGATGGAGACGAATGGGTCATCATGAATTATGAGCAGTTGGGAGGGAGAGGTGGAACTGGCTTTGACACGACAGTATCAACCTAGTGTAGAGAGGGAGGGGACAATGGTGGATTTCCAAGTTGCATGGGCAAGTTGCAAAAGGATGTGAAAAATTAGGTCTCGTAGATTCTAATACCAATTACCAAGTCAAGGAACTTGATATGTTATTCTTTGGTCAAATACAATCCATGTATTTGTAGATCTAAGCATGATTAATTATATATATAATTATGCATATGACTAAATATTCCTTGGACTCAATTATCTCTAATAATTTTATCTAATAGGCTTCAAGCAACAAATTTAATTAGAAATTCCAGCATTATGAATCAAAATACTCACATGATCCTCCTCTCCTAAAGAAAGATGGCGCTGATGTCGAGGTAAATCAGTTAAACAAGCAGGCATTGTGTTTTTGGTAGAAACAAGTATAAGCTTTGTCAGTCTCTGTATTCTACTCATCAAAGCAGCTTTGGCTTCCTCTTCCTCCTCCAAACGTGATTGCATCTTCACTTGACCTTCCTCAAGCTGCTCAGACAGCAAAAACGCCTTTAGTATGAATTTACAGAAGTCCGAAAACAAAAGATCAATATTGTAGAAATTATCAAATATTAACGAGATAAATATACTTAAATTCAAATAAGGCATCTATAGTGCATTTGCAAACTACCTGTTGGCGCAAACTCATTACTTCCTCTTGACTTGCACCACACAGCATTCCTTTCTTTAACTGCTCAAGTTCTTGCTTCAAGCACGATATTTCCTTCTGATACTTCTTAATTAATGACTTCTCATCAATAATCTGGAACAAAATATTAAATTCAAACTCACTTGGCCACATACAAGTACTTTGAATCCAACATGACTAACAAAAAGTAAATGTACCCTGTTGCGAGAAGCATAAATTTCAACTCTCTTTGCTCTACTTGCAAACTTTAGTGTATTATGAGTTTCCTCTAAATTGCTAGATGCAGGTGTCACTGTACATATAAGCTGTATGGTACACAATACCAAATAGAGTGTAGAATTTGAATTCAAATAGAAGTCAACATAAAGATTAACAAAATTTCTAAAAATGATTATTTAATGCTCACCGACACATGCCCATGGCCACTCAATGAAGATTGTAAAAGTCGAGTCAACTTAGAATCCCTATAAGGAATATGGCATGCTTTCCCTTCACTAAGCTTTCCGATGACCTTTATAAAATAGGCAATTAAATTAGCCATTGAACTGGAAAAACAGATACTCAAGGTACAGTTAAAATCAACGATTGAATAACATATATTAGTGAATTTTCCATCCACTGTTCATTAATAGAGTATAAAGCAACCCAAGGTAAACAAATTTATAATAAAAGAGAGTCACAATTTAGAGTTACAAGGTCTTCATAGACTACTAGTTGCTTTTGTGTCACAAACTAAGATAACACTAGTCAATACCAGTGTCACAAATAAAATTAGATAAAATTACTCTATTAGATAGGATACTAACTGTTCCAAGAGTTAAAAGACTTTTGTTAATGTAAGATCCTTCCTTTCTTCTTATCCCAGTCGTTTCAGTTTTAGAACTCTCAGATCCTGCTAGATCAATAAGATTCTGAAGAAGAGAACCCTGAGTAAGGTTTTGCAATTCAAACACGTAAAATACAATGTGATTAATGTTAAAAAGATCTTACTAATTGAGAATACATCACTCCATCGTATTCTTCACCATGAGCACTGCTTTCAATCATCTGCGCAAGTCAATCATTTAATCAAATAACTGGGATGAGATAAAAAGGTAACTTTAAAAGAAAAAACTGTTTAAGATGACAAAGAAAAATGTAAACAAAATCTCACAATTTAGTCACTACTACAGCAACTGACTAATATTAAGCAGTGTAATGATAAAGCATTTAACTACAAATAGAAATGATAACAAAATGACTTGGAGAGAGGGCCATCTAGCAATCACTCTTAAGAGTTGAGACCAAATATTTGGTTGTGGAAAAATTACTTGGAAATGCTAACATAAATTTACAAGAGCAAGCATGAAAATTTGAATCTTCTCTGGTTATTTGATATGAAGAGGCATTCATTGAGTGAGGTAACATAAAGTGATGGCTAGAAATAATATAAAAACTAGTTTAGAATAGTAAGATAGGGAATATCAAGAGTTTTACAAACACACCAAGGTAAATATTGTGTGACTTCTGCTGCTGAACAGGTTAAAATTGTTGGAACCCACATGTCGATGTTCTGAAATTAGGAAAACAAAAATATTAATGTAAGTCCCATCGATGTAGACATTGAGAGAGTAGGTGTTCAAGCAACATAAGAATGTTAACTCTACCAATCATTTTGATGGCATGCTAGACAATAGCCCAATTAATGAAAATACATAAGAAAATTCACTTGAGATAAGAGTAGTATATAAATCATATATGTCAGAATCAGTACCAACAACAAAATCAACAACAACAACCAAGCTTCATCCCACTGCATGAGATCGGCTATATGGATCCTTTTACGTCATTGAGTTCTATCTCTAACTATATCATCATCTATATTTAACTAAAGTTTATCTTATTTTATCGTTGCTAACCAAATCTTTTTTGGTCTTCCTCCTCGTTTGATATATGTGTTTTTCATAGTTTCACATCGCCTAAGTGGAGCATTTATTGGTCGACTAAGTATATGCCCATATCATCTTAAACGTGTTTACCAACAACAAAATCAAATAGTTCAAAAATTCAAGTATGGCCATATCAGACTGGTCTCATCAGCCAAATCACAAAAAAAAAAAAGCAAGATATAAAAAGATAGCTTCATACATTATTATAATTGATATTCTAAAATTGTAAATAGAATGTCTATTGTATATCATTTACATATCCAACTAGTAAGAATGCAACATATTAAAATTATCATATTATTTTTTATAAAAATTAATAAATAATAAAACTAGATTATAATTAATAATTAAGATCATTTTTTAGCACAGATTACTAAACAACACTAAATTATTAATTTATATTTTTTTTATAAAAGTGCTATCATTTAATATTTAAATGTTATAGTTTGAATCCCTGACAAGTTTTTAGTTGAAGAAAGGACAATTCTAGGATCATTTGAGAGAGCATTGTGTTCATTCTCAATCCACAATAATCTCTTACATTAGATCAATGCTAGATTGGACGATAACTTCAATGGATCAATAATGAGCGAGGGAAAGATGAATGAGTCACTGAGTAATGAGTAATGGCAAAGCTGAATGAGCAGTATCTAATCTTATAGCAAATCTCAAGTTGTGACAAGACAAAGAAATTTTAGAGGGATATAAAATCACTCCTTCCCATGTGGGTTCTCTAGATCAATGTTAGATTGGTCAAGTTTTTCAATCAATCACAATTTGAACAAATTTTAACTCAATTTCATTTTTTTTAGCTTTCAATTTTATCAAATTTTAATTGATTTCATTAATTTTCTAATGTAATATTATTGATATTCTAGCTAATTTCATTCAAATTTGTAGTCTTTCTTAAACTTCTTTTCAATATTTGTGAAATATCGATTTCTTAGAAAAAAAATGGATCAGCTATTGTCGATGCCTCTCCAACACGGACAATCCATAGCTGTATTAGATAGTTTGCCAACTATGATATATGTCACTGCTTCATCACAAAGATTAATATACCATGACACTGACAGTAAGAATCTCTAGCTTCTGGAAATTAGTTATAAGGGAATTTTTCAACGCAAGAGACAAGCAAACAACCATGCATTTGTTTTTTTAACGTGTTTAAACTGCAAAAACAAGAAAAACTTCTCAAATCGAGAAACCAAATTGATGTAAGAACGCACTTAGTACAAAGTACAAATGAAATATATACAGATATAATAACAAGGTTTAAAGAACCAGCGTGTGTCAATTAGTACAAACGAAATATAATGGTCTGAGCAAACACCAATAGAACACCGGTGCCGGTTTCGGTGTGCGGACGGAATGGTAAGTTTCGCCCGTTCTACCCGATACAGAACAAAATTTCTATCCCTGTGAGAAAGTACAAGAGAAAGTGGAGAAAAAACGAATAGCTTATAAGAAATTATATATTTGTAAGAACGAGAAAAACTTAAAAAAATATACAATAGCCAAGAAAAAAACTAAAAAAGTAGTGAATAAAGTAAAAAATAAAACTTTTGAACGATTATATCAACAATTGGATACAAAAGAAGAGGGAAGAGATATTTATAGAATAACTAAAGCGAGAGAAGACAAGAGATATTATCCAAATAAAATGTATTAAAGATAAATGTAATAGGGTACTAGTAAATGATAGAGAAATAAAAGAGTAGTGGAAGGGGTATTTTTATTAACTTTTTAATGAAGGTTTAGGTGGCCACTTAACTTAGGTAATTTAAATAGGTTAAATGAGCATAGAAATTTAAATTTTTATCATAGAATTCAAACTTCAAAAGTAGAAACTTTACATGGGATGTACAATGGAAAAATCGTTGGGCCAGATGATATTCCGATAGAGATATAGAAGTGTCTAGAGAAACAAGGTATTGAATGACTTACAAAACTATTTAACATGATATTGAAAACGAAAAAAATGCATGATCAATGGAGGATAAGTACTCTAGTTCTCTTATGTAATAACAAGGAAGGCGTATAAAATTGTGTAAACTATAAGGGTATTAAACAAATGAGTTATACCATGAAACTGAGAAAAAGTAATAAAAAAAAATTAAGAAAGGAGACCACGATGACCGAAAATTAATTTGGATTCATGCCTCGAAGGTCGATAATAAGTTATACATCTTCTTAGATAATTAATTGAAAAATATCGAGAGCAAAAACAAGATCTATACATGGTATTCATTGACTTAAAAAAAACTTATGATAGAGTCCAAGAAAAATTATATGGAGAATTCTAGAAAAGAAAAGTTTTAGCGTAACATATATTAAACTAATTAAGGATATGTACAAGGATGTAACAACCAGAGTAAAAACTTTAGGCGGAGTAACTGAAACATTTCCAATAAAGATAGGATTACATCAAGGATCGGCTCTAAGTCTCTATCTGTTTACACTAATTATGAATAAACTACACACATTCAAGATACAGTGGTGCATGTTATTTGCAGATATTGTTTTGGCAGATGAAACTCATGAAGGAATAAATGCTAAACTAGAATTCAAATAGTCGATCCCACCTAGTGGGATAAGACTTAGTTATTGTTGTAGATTCAAAGATTTTCTATTTTTAATGATTATCAATTAATTAATTGAACTAAAAATAATTTCTACTCTCTTTTAACTTTAATGTGTCAAAATGAATTCACATATGCTTTATTCTTTTAATGTTTTTACTAAGGTTTCAAATTTTAAGTCATGCTGTAGTTTCTGTTTCAAACCAAAATGATACAATTTCAATATTATATCGTGTCATGACAATACAATTTCGATATTTGTTTGTTTTTAAATATCCCCACCTAGTGGGAAAAGGCTTGCTTGTTGTTGTTTGTTTGTTTTTAAATATAAGCCTATATTAATTAAATTTCTTTCATAAATATTTGATTGATATAGATGGCTATATTTTTAGAATATTGAAATTATATTTTTAGAAATTTTTAACCTATTAGAAAACTTAAATTTATTTTTAAAATTTAAAATTAATTTCAATATATATATATATATATATATATATATATATATATATAAACTGTTATATAATTAAATATAATAGTTATATTATAATATAATATTTATATATAAATAGTTATTACAAATATAATCTATATATACAATTATAATATAATTGTTTAATATATCTATTAAACCATTAAAAATATATTATATATCAGTTTTAGTTAAAACTGAGATTAGATTTTTCCTTTCTCGCGATCTCGTTGCCATCGCCACTATTACTCGTCATAATTGCTCAAAGTCACTTATCATCGTCGCTCGTCGTAGCCGCTCATCACTGCACCTCGTTATCGTCGCTCATCGCTCAAGTAAGATCTCACCTCTCCAACTCCTAGCCCTCTCTACCTCTCCAACTCCTAGCCCTCTCTCCCTCTCCTTGCATTTTGGTGCCAATCTAGTGTCAAGAATGGCATTTCGATGTTGATCCAAAATGGTAAAAATCACTTGTATAGAGGCATGAGTCAACATCGAAAACCTTGATTTTTACACAATTATTTTAGACAAGATTCAAAAATGCAAGCTATACTGGAATTTTGATCTTTAATTGGAACGATATTGATTAGGTATGTGTCGATATTCCGATACATAGTGACAATGATAGATTTGAGATTGAAGGAGGAAGGAGATAAAGCATAAGAAGAAAACATTATCTTACTAAATGGGTCACGACACCCTCTGCGACACCCGCAGAGGGTCGTCACAGAGTGACAACACCCTCCATGACCTCGTGGCTACCTCGTAGTTGTGGTGCAGCCCTGCACTGAAACCGTAAATACTGCCCATTGCGAGTGGCACAGTTCAGCATTTCAAACACTGGCTACGTCTACTACTACTACTAAACTTAAATTTCATATAATCTTGTCTTTACTATACTACTAAGCTTATATTCACTTAATTTTATAATAATACAATTAAAATTTTAATAAACACATTTTCAAAAAATACAAGCATTTGGTAGCAACAAAGTGACTAAATAAATTCAAAGGGGCTAAAAGAATAGGGTAAAAAAAATGATTTACCTTCACCAGAGGCAATAAAAGACAATGCATGACCAGGAGATAAAACAACTTCCTCCTTTATTGCCTCGACATATGTGCCCTAAAATGATTTTCCATAGAAAGATATAATTATTCATAGAAATATTAACCAATGAGCATAAGTCAACAAGTTTCTATTTGGCCTACTGAATAATAAATAACTTAAATGATAGAAAAATTAAGTAATTGAGTTTTTCCAATAAATAGGTTTGAAGAACTAACATTTATACTATTCTATTATAGCAACCAACCAAAGGAACAGAATGGATTATTCCTCTTTTCTTTTCATTCTATTCAATTCCTAATCTCATTATATTCCATTTTGTTTGTGCACCAAATGCAACCTAAGAATCATGAAGCGTCTCTGTACATTATACAGACAGAAAACATATTGCTTTATAAAGTTCAGATTTCTTTGCATTCCTTTGTTAATTCAACAGACGAATTTACTGATTTATTTAGAAAATGTCATCATAATGCAGTTTTTTGTGGCATTATAAGCGGGATGGGCATGAGAAATATCTAAGTGTCATCTTGAAGAGAAGAGGATAGTGTGGGAATAAGTTGTGATATTTTGTTTATTGAGGGGTCTGTTTATAAATACGTCAATCAATATTACAAACGAGTATCATTAGGGAAACATTAACCAACATACATCCGATTGTTTCCCAAATCCAGATCTTTGTTTGACCAGTGCATACCTCAAATCAAATGGTACTGGTTCAGCTACAGAACCATGTTGTGAAATTTAACAAGAAAAGGAAGAATAATAGTAATCAAAGACAGAAAGCAAAATAGATAGATAAGTACATAAGAAAACTAAAAACCAAAGAGACGAAGTTTGTTGTTCATACATGAGCATCTTCTCTAACACGTAAATTTTGGCCAGTTGGATCAAGCAAGTCGTTGATAACCTGTATAGCAGTAATTTAATAGATAAGCCCCAAATTTTAATAGATTATGCAAAAGATAGATCAATCTGGTTGAACACCTTCGCGAGGAAGCCCAAGTTTGTCAAGAAGTTCACATTTAGAATAAAAGCAAAGACAATTACATACTACATATAGTAGCCAACATCCATCAATATATAAAAATATAAGAAAAAGACAGGATGAGTGGGAGGTTGATTAAGCTAACTGATATGATACAAACTTCAATGAAAATACAACTAATGCATGTAAATTTTATCAAAAATTTAAACAGTGATTAGAAATTATTGTATCCCTGCCAAATGCTTACCTCATTATATATCTCAAGGTAGGATACACGAAGTAAAAACTCTCTTCCTGGAGTCTGCCAAGGAAGTTCAAGTTATGTAAGACAAAGAATTTTATTATAAAAATGTGCTAGTATTAGACAGGAAGCAGAATTATATGCACAATACATCATCAGAAATTTATCTTTTATCAAATAGAATAGCAACATCCAAGCAATGTTTCTTTTGGATACAACGACATGTCTCAGAAATATACCCTAGCAAAGTGCGCATTCTACTATACTTCTCAGTTCTTACTTGTACAACCTGTCAGATCGATATTTTTTCCATGCTTTAACAAACCAGCCCCAGCCCAGAGGCCGGGCCACCCTGGGCGATTGCCCAGGGCCCAAGTTTGGGAGGGGCCCATAATTTTGAAACATTTATATAATTTATATATGCATATATTAATTGAGAATTAGGCTAATTAACTTATAGTTGTAAACCTTTTGCACATCCTCTGCCGCCGCACAAGCTGTTGCGATTTCTGCCTCTCCTTTCTCATATTCTCCATATTCTCTTTATTTTTCAGTTTTCTCTTGAATTTATTTACAATTACATCACTTTTCTCTCTTCCCTTTTCATTTTTGTTTGCTCTCCTTTCTACCGTCGACTCCGTAACAGCGTCACAGCGAGGTTGCGCCTTTGCCTCTTCTCTACACACGGCTGCACCAGCACCTCCTACACGCTGCACCTAAAGGTTTTGAACCTCTACTGTTTGCGTTGCGGTTTGCGAGTTGCGACGATTGCGGGTTGTCATCTACTCATTTTTTCATCCAGGTGCAATTATTCCAGTTTATCTAAATTATAATTTTATTTCAGTTGATTTAAATTATAGTATTGCAATTATTGTAATTTTGTGCATTATAATATGTTGCCTAGAAAATATATTTCTGGATGAGAAAAAAGAAAAAAAAAAAAAAGAATAGAACAATTAAGTGAATCACAAAGAGATGCTCTTAATAAATTCTTTATTAAAAGATCAAGTTCTAATGAAAATATAGAAAATTTAAATAGGGATAATATAGATGAGTTTAAGGAAATACATGATGTTAACGAGGAGTTTAATGAAATTCATGATGAATCTAATGAAATTCATGATGTTAATAAGGATAGACATAATTTAAGAGAGCATGAAAATGTTACTAATGTAGTAGATAATGAGAATACTAATATTAATAAACGATTTATTCCTCCACTTGATATATATGATCCAAGGAATTGGGATAATCTTGATAATAATGCACATAATATTTTAGTTGAAAAGGGGCCTATAAGAGAAATGAATCTCATATGTCCTTTTGATCATTACTCTAGATATTTTTCAAGTATTCATTATTTTAAAAAATTAAGTAATGGAGAGGTAAGAGACCGAAAGTGGTTGGTATAAAATAAACATGTAGATAAAGATTCTCAAAATTATTCAAAATTAAAATTGTTAAAAACATACATGAGATTAACAATCTCACAAGAGAGATTGAATGGATTAACAATTTTATCTATTGAAAAAAAGATTTTAAAAACTTTGAAATTAATAATATTATAGATGATTTTACATCTAGAAAAGTTAGAAGAAATCATTGTAAATAATCTTTACTTTATGAAAATAAAAAATTAAGAACTTATTTTGATTGTTTCGCCCCGGGCCTCCCGAATGTTAGGACCGGGACTGTAACAAACACACACGGTAATGGGAATTTAGATGATAGCATTGTTGACAGGAACTCAGCACATCACTAGCGATAGCTTCATGCAACAAGGACATAAATGGATCACACATGTCTACATCAACACACTGAATTTATGTTTTATTACTTTATTTTGCCAATCTACTGTGAAATCCAAATTAACCACAATCCAAAATTTATAACTACAATCTTATACAACTTGCTAACCTGTTTCTCAAAAAAAAAACTCCTACTCACATCCAAGAAGTATGTCTTCTAGGATATATTTACAATACAGCAAGTATGAAAATTATCATTAATTTGAGGAAAACTATAACAGTATTGCCCCATGCAGTCCCCATTATGGTTCCACTTTGATATAGATTAGATTTGCACTCACACCCCTCTAGTTGATATATTTACAATTTAGCTCTATTCTGTTTACAATTTGATGCTGAATGCTCAATTCTAGGATCTTTGTGAGATTTTGTGATCGAATCAATTAGCTGATTATTGGAACTAATGAATGCAGTGAGAATCTCCTTGGATTGCACTTTTCCTCAGATGGAATGATAATTGATCTCAATATGTTTCATCCTCACACAAACATAGGATGGGAAGGATGTGCATGACAATTTAATGTTTAGAATACAATTTCATCAACTCACAATGCAACTTCATTGGCTCACTCAGAATATTACATGGATTAGACATTAACTGTTTGAGTCAAATCCTTCTTTTGCACTCAATATGGCCATAATATTTTGCTTCATGCTGTTCCAAGGTATCAGATGGCCACAAAGAAGAATATAGTATTGTGATGAGGATCTCCTATCTATGGAAAAGTTTGCTCCACAATAGCTCTACTTGACAGTTCTAGGAGGCAATTTATCCCTAATAACTGGAGAAACATATGAACAAAATAAGTATACTGAAATATAAGAGGTGGAAAGATATAAAGGGCATGAAGAGGGAAAAGAATAGGGAAAAGAATTGTGAAGGAGATTTGACCTGAAAAATAAAAGAAGGCATGTGATTTATAAGGTACTACGTAATGAGAATCATCCCAAAACTTAAAATGAACTACCATATGAAGTAATAGTATAAGAGTAGTCTAATATTTTTTGGAACTATATCTTCTCAAAACTTTAAAAAAAAATCAATTTGAATTCTTATCTAAGCACAAAATAAACAAAAAATGAAAAAGAGTTCAGAACTTTCTTTTAGTAAGAAAAATTAACGTCATTCTTGAATAGTGTGTTATTGTTAGAAACCAAGCTTCGAGGAGACATAATTTGAACCACAAATATAAAAGTGCACTAAGGAAAAGGTGCAGGAGAACATTTACAGATGACGGGAGGAAATAGCTGCTATGAAGAAATGGCAATTGAATATATTCTCCTAATTGATAGGATTCACATTCAAGACTAAGGATTGATAGGAAAGACTAGCGCTCATCTTATAGATAATGAAGGATAGATTGTGCTAGACATATATTTGAAGAGGAAAGGGGTTAGGCACCAGAAAAGATGAATGTGCAATTAGAATCAAATAATATAATCCTCAAGAAACTTGGCCTACACAAAGTACTCACGTAGTCTGCGAATCCTAAATGGGCATGGAAACAACACCAAGTTCATAGTGAATCCCAAATGCAACTTGGAATTTGCTAACAAATAGCAAATTTGAGGAAAATAGAGAACCAAAGACAGAGATAAAGATGGAGGAGTGGTTTGGCCAACGTCCTTCCCATATGAGAGTGATTCATCTACTATGTAGCATGGATAGAATAATATGAAGAAATAAAAGTGATGAAAGGCTACAGACGAGAGAAATGTTACTAAGCATGCACCCAAAGGCTCTTAAATCTAGAATCTAAATGTTACTTGGTGATGTCTGTCAGGACAGCAATAGAGTTATCTCCACAAACCAAGGATGTCAAGCTGTGATGATACATTCCGAGTAGCTTACCATTGGAGAAAGTGTTTACACTCCAGAACTGATATGTTAACAGTATGTTTGGTGTTGAAAGGCTTACTTCCAAGAAGACTCAGTATTAACATTTTCTGCTTAGACCATCTCATATTGCATAGATTGAAGAGATTCAAGCAGAATCAATGTGTTACGCAGGTAATAAAGTTATCTCCATGAACCAAGGATGTAACAGACTGTGATGATACATTCAGAGTAGCTCACTATTGAAGAAAGCATTTATACTCAAGTGATATCTCAACTGTATGTTTGTTGTTGAAAGGACAGTATTAACATTTTCTACTTAGATCGTATTGCATTGCATAGATTGAAAAGATTCAAGCAGAATTTTTTGGGAAGAAAACATCTGATATCTGAAAGCAACTGATTAAATTGCAGATTGCAACAGTGATCTGGAAACTGAAGATTTCAGAAAACAATAAACCAGATCTCGCAAGATCAATTATAAAAGAAGCTATTTGAAAAGATTGATGGAAGAAGAACATAGGTGAAGGCTGAAAACAAACCAATTTGAACATATCTGCACCTTGTCAGAATGGCAAACCCAGATCCAGTGAAATAAACTACAAGCAAATCTTTCAGCAGAAACAAAAATGGAACAGAAAAATCTGGCCAAATATGATGGGGAAGTAGTTGAAAAAATGGGAAAAGTCTAAGAAGTATTTTCTGTATTATGGAAGAAGTTGAATCTGAGAAAAAAGACAGAAAAACTGGAAAACGTAGGTCAAGCTGTTATGCAAGGGAGGGAAGAAATCAGTTTTAGAAATCAGAACAAAATCAGATTACTTCCAAAATCGACTACAAACAAAAACCTCAAGCAACGTCACTGATAGCCGATCATCTTCCCTATTGAGAGCATGCTGATTTTGGGATGGAAAACTTGCTGGTTCTGAGATATGGTATATTTTGTTTCCTGAGAATCTGGAAGAAGGCATCACTACATGGGAGCGAACATGCAGAGGAATACCGTTCTCGCTGCTGGAAGTGGAAGTGACCAAGCATGGGGATCTTTCCAGCAAAACTTAGAAGGAAATGCATGAGAAGGAGGTTGTTTCCATCTAACTGATGAAAAGCACAGAAAAGACTCCCTGTCAGATCAGTCAGGGATAGCACGAGAGGAGGAAGACAATGAGATCAGACATTAGAACTTAGGTTATCTCATGGGAAGGAAGGGGAATGTACCATGTTAATTTTGGAGAAAATTAATAGGGCATTACCCTAGGTAGCCCCCTCTACCTTCAGTTAGACTGCCATTATTGTTCATTTACATTTACACTCCTCAAGTTGATATATTTACAACTGAACTCTATTCTATTTATAATTTGGTTCGCAACAATTACTACAGCTAAGTGAAGCAACACCACTGTGTGGACTCTTGTTGATACTGAAATATTAGATAGTCTTCCAACCTTTTAATTGTTGACCAACATATACCCTACAAAATTGATTCATATATGTCCATATTGTCCATTATAATCAACTTATTACTGGAAACTTCTTTTCTAATTAAGAATGCAATAAGTCTTCGCCGATGCTTTCCTTCCCTGATAAATATCTGATATAATCAACAAAGTCCATTTAAAATTTGCATAGATATAAATTCTACAACTGAAATATATTTTCTAAATCAGATATATGAGATACAAAAATAGCTTACATCTTGAATTATGCTGAAGACATCCTTGATCGCTAGAGGTATGATGCCCGGAGAATTGGGATCGCCCTAGAAAATCAAATTTAGATTAAGCAAATGATTACATATAGATGTTTTCAGATATGCAGTTTACATCCACATCCAAAGCCAAATGGATTGCTTAACAGCAAGTGTAACATATTTAACAAGAATGTAAAGAATTCAATTCAACAACAACAGAAACGATATTGCACCTGAGATTGAATACAGAAAAATTCATAGCAAGAAGCCATTAAATAAAGGTTATTCCATCCCAAATGCTCCCAGCAATGTGAATATAGAAACAATAGAATTAAAATGTTAATTACTAATAGACATTATACGATATTCTTCAAGAAAAAGGCACTGATATAAGAAGAGGCATTTGCTTCTGTGGATCATTCTAAATACTCCACCTATCACATTTCATTAAGTCTGTAATCTATCAAGAATCACAGAGTTGCTCGACAAACTTTTCAGAATCTTCCATAGTGGAAGGCTCCTCAAACATGCAATTCCTCTGTTGATGATGGCTGAGATATTCACTTGTTCACTTGATGAACCATACATACTACTTGTTTCTACCACTAAATGGGCTTAATCTATAAGAAACAATATATATATATATATTGCAGATTATTTCCAGCTCACCAAAATCAACAATATTCTCTTTGAATGAGAATGGAAAACAATCGAAGTCATAGTATGTTAGTTGTCTGACAACTATTCGCTGCCAATCAAACAACTTCACCAAGATTGCCCAGCACTTGTTTGCTTGATGAACCATATATATTCTACTTATTTTTACCATTGAATGGGCTTGATCTATATCTAAGAATCAAGAATTATACTGTTGATTAATCCAGATTCAGCTCACCAAAAGCAACAATGTTCTTTTAAGAAGTGAGAATGGAGAACATAATCAATCTTATAATATGGTTGGTTTACTGGTGCCTACTCACTGGCAATCAAGCAACTACACCAAAATAGATAATTAATAACAGTCTTTCAGAATAATGAGTTGTTCACTCAATCATCAGTGACTGTATCATTCAGTCATCTCTGTATTGTCCTAAAATCTCTGCAAGATTTCCTTATGATATTGCTGTGTGTTTCAATAAGCAACTAAGAAATAACCTATTCCATACCTAATAGATGGCCCTAATACTCTTGAGCATGCATCTGGCAAGAGGTGGAAGTTGAAATCAATCATTTGAAAAGAAAATAAGCAGTCTGATTCTAATAGAACGGAATGCACTGGAAAATGAGAAAAAATGGCCATAGAAAGGCATGTTGTCTATGGGAAAAGTATAAACAAGCATTTTCAGGCAAAATATGATAAAATGGATTTGACCATAAAGAATAGAGAAGATATGAGATTTATAAGGTTGCATATGCACTTTTTTCTAGACATATCGTGATGCTTGTTGATATATTACATCAGGCTAGAACATAAACCTAGGGCATAATGTAACATTGGATGATAGTTATGTTAATAGAGTTTCTTACAGATGTTAAGTATATTGTGGATGGAGCCTTGAGCCTATTAGGATCATTTCTATATTAGAATAGCACATCTCTTGTCTCAATTATATGATGGCTACATCTCGGCGAGTGTGATGTGTCAAATATAGCATGTTCAATTACCATTAGTAAGCCATACATGTATGGGAGCATACATGAGCACGACACTACCACGTAGTAGGAGTGCAGGATTTCTCATTAATTGGTGTTTAATGGTTAACTATATAGAAATTTGGGATAGCAATCCCCCTCCCATCAAGAATGGCTCTAACCCAAAATGATTGAGGTTGTACTATGTTGTAACATAACTAGAGAGGGGAGGGGCCAAATAAAACACCTTACATAAACGAGGCAAATATGGGTAGAATTTTTTACCTCGCTCCACTTGCCCTACCTTCAATATGTTTTATTTTATATTATATTATCTCACTCAACCCATACTTCATAAGAAGTGAGGTGTGGGGGGCAAGGATAGAGAAGAGTTTTTCTTCTTTGCCCCACTCTGCTTCGTATATGGAGCAAGGATACGAATTGAAAAATTCACCCCACATTGCCCCATTATCATCTTTAATAATGATTCGCAACTTATTGCTTAATTCATTTTGCATATTGCAATTAACATCATAGTATGTCTTTGTCTATGTTATCAACCTATCATCCTCTATTATCCACATTATTACTTCTACGTTTCCTATTGTTGCTCCAAAGCTGTTTTGATAGATTAAGGTTAGGACTTATGGTTGTGGAGACCCCCTTAAGGCGTGATAATGTGCAAGTTGTAATGTATGTTAAGTGAAACCCCCATTTAAAGTAGTGGTGTATAAGTTGTCTAAGCCAAATGTCTTTTTTTTTCCTTTTCAAAGACATCTTGTTAGGGCACATGAGGACACAAAGATTGATAAAGGAATACCCTAAGTAAAAAAAAAAGAATTAAAAGATATGAGAGAAATCTTCCTTGGCTTGTCACTTCTTTAACTTTAAAACACACACCTAACTAGTTTTTATCTCAGGACAAGATCAGCAAAAGATGGAAGACTTCAATATGCTCCTTTAATAAAAAAAAAAAATGAAATAATCATCAATAATGACAACATATTTGAAACTAAACTTTGGGTAAAGATGACTCAAAATCTAAACATCAAAATACACAAAGGAAAAAAAGTACAGAAGCATATTAATAAATGCTAGGAGGAAATGATGAATGAACATGCTTTCCTAATTGGAAGGATAGACATTTAAAATTTTAAAGATTAGACAAACTAGAGACTATCTTTTGTAGGTTCTAAAGACTACAACATTCTAACCAACTATGGATTTGGAGTAGACAGGAATCAACTAGAGTAGAACAATGTACAGTTGTAATCAACTACACAATCCTCAAGACCTATCTTGTATTGATATGCTTCCAAACTATGCCACTTGAATAAAAACATAATTAGCACCAGAAGTTACTAAGCAATTTAGTAGACATATAGAATAAAGAAGTGATAAAGATGGAATATGAATGACTTGAGCAATAGTCTTCACAAATGGGAGTAACCCATCTGATAGTTAGCAAGTGTAAGATGAGATACGAGACTAGAGAAAAGTAAGAGGTTAGCAAACATATGATCAGAGGCTCCTAAATCCTGAATCCACATGCTAGATACAAGAATCATCGTACCCAACAGTAAATTACCTCTATTAACAATTGATGACATAGAGTGACAATGCACCTTAGAGAAAGCATTGATATTCCTCAACCGGTACTTTGAATGTAGAAGGCCTACTATCAGAAACACCATCCTAAGGATTTGCTTAGGCTGATTTATTCTTCAAAACATAGGAACAAACAATGGTTAGGTAAGGAATCACAGAAAGAAATCTGTTTAGAAAACTTTCTTGCACCACACTGCAGCTTGCAACAATGGAAAACAAAAGAAATAGAGGATATTTGGTACTTCAAAACCTACTGGAATAAGTTTTATAGATTGTTGCTTGCCACAAGATCAGAATACAACTATGAAATCTGGCGATGGAATTGGAATCAGCTAGAAAGATGCAAAACAGAAGACCAAAACACTTGAAAGTGATCAATGGATGTAACTGGAAATAAATCTCAGCAAAAATAAAAATGTCTGGAGTTGTAAATTCTGAAAGAAGAATAACTGGAAAACTGTTGCAGATTTCAGGAATAATGGAAAAAGGTAGAATAGAGGACTAAGTAAAAGAAGTAGGATTAAATCAGAAAAGTGGAAAGAAAAATTCAAGAGAACTTTGATAAATTGAGAAATATTGGAGCTTTCAAGCAGAAGAGTGTTGGGAGACAGAAGAAAGAATTTGGAATCTTTTGCAACAGCTTCCCAATTGCAAAAAACCAACTCAGCCTGCTCTGCAGTTACAATGGTAGTAGCAACAGAGCTGAAAGAGCAGTGTTAGGTAATTTATGCACTCACGAGTATATTGGGAAGTAATCCACATCCTGACAGAGAAGCAAATATTAATGCTTAGCAACATATGTTCATGTGACTTGTAGGAGGTTGCAGATAGGAAAATGCAAAGCAGAAGACATTAATTGACACTTGCCCTCTTTCAACTGATTAATGGAGGAAACTGGAAATAATTCTCCACAGCAACAGAAACTATGGAGCCATTAATAGGAAATTTGTTGCAGTTCAAGTATGAATGAGAAAAGGTAGAAAAAGTAAACCAAATAAACTAGAATGGGTTGGACAGTTGGAAAAACTAGAAGCAGATTTCGAGAGAACTTTGAAAATTGAGAAATTCAGGAGCTTTCGTGAAACAGAGCAGTGCGAACAGAAGAAAGAGTGACACTGTTGCAACAGCTTGCCAATCACAGAAAACCTAGTGACGAGGGTAGTAGCAGCAGAAGAGGCTAGCTCTGGGAGATTTCAGGACTCTCAGGTATGTTTGGAAGGAGCAGAAAACCAACTCAACCTGCTCTAGTGATGATGGCAGTAGCAGCAGAAGAAGGCAGCACTAGGAGATTTCTATACTGACATGTATGTTGGGAAGGAGTCATGCAGCCTAAACACAAACAGAAAGCATATATCCATGCTTAGCAACAGATACTATGCAACTTGTGGGAAACCACAGTTAGGAAGACATGAAAAAGAATACCTTAATTGAAAGCCTGCCTTCTTTAAAGCAATCAATGAAGGAAACTGGAAATAAATCTCCACAGAAACAGAAACAACGTTTGAGGATGTAATTTCTGAAAAAACAGAAACTGGAAATATGTTGCAGTTCAAGTACAAATAAGAAAATCTAGAAATTGTGGAAATAAACTATGGAACAGATTGGAAAACTAGAAGCAGATTTCAAGAGAACTTTGAGAAATTGAGAAATCAAGGAGCTTTCATGTAGCACAGATATGGAAGACAGAACAAAATGTTTGGTATCTGTTGAAAAAGCTTCCAAATCACAGAAAGTCAACTCAACCTGCTCCAATGATGATGGTAGTAGTAGCAGAAGAGGGTAGGAGATTTCTGCATCCTCAGTTATGATGGAAAACCGTCCTACAGCCTACACATAAACAGAGGAGCAAGTATTCACACTTGGCAAGAGAAGCTTATGTGGTTTGTGGGAGGTCGCAGCTAGAAGATGTGAAGCAGAAAACCTTAATTGAAAACCCTTCTTCCAAACGATCAATCGAGGAAACTGGAAATAAATCTCCATAGGAACACAAACAAGTTTGAATCTATAATTCCAGAAAGAATAGACTTGAATTTCTTCCAGATCAAGAACAAATGGGAAAAGCTAGAAATAGCAGATCAAATAAATAGTAAAATGGAAACAGAATGGAAAAACTGTAAACAGATTTCAAGAGGACTTTGGGAAATTGAGAATCCAGGAGCTTTCACAGAGCAGAAGAGTGGAAGGCAGAAGAAAGAGTTTGGCATTTTGTTGCACAGCTTCCCAATTGCAGAAAACCAACTTAATTTGTTCTTTAGTGGCAATGGTAAGCAGCAGAAGCAGCAACAAAGGAGCAGCACTAGGAGATTTCTGCACTCAAAGGTAAGTTGGGAAGGAGTTACATGGTCTGCACACAAATAGGGGAACAAATATTCATGCTAATACAATTGAGAAGAAAATAGGAATTGACATTGGCGTTGATACCATGATATAGGAAAATATGAGGAAATTATTAGTCCTTACCCTAGGTAGTCCCTTTGACCTTAATATATAGAATCATTATTATCATTTTATATTAATACTGCTAACATTTGTATGTTTATCATTAGGATCTATTCTAAAGACAAGTAACTAGAAGTGGTGGCAAAATTGATCCATCGAGGTTTCTTTTGATAAGCAGTGACAATGGTAGTAGCAGCAGCAAAGGAGCAGCACTAGGAGATTTCTGCATTCGTAGATAAGTTGGGAAGGGGTCACATAGTCTACGTGCAAATGAGGCAGCAAATACTCATGCTAATACAATCAGGAGAGAAAAATAGGAATCGATATTGGCTTTGATACCATAATACAGGAAATTACTACAATACTTACCCTAGGCAGTCCCTTTGACCTTAATGCATTGTATCATCATCATCATTGACATTTATACCCCTAACATTTGTGTATTTATCATTAGGGCATATTCTAAGCACAATTAACTAGACGTTGTGGCATGATCGATCCATCTAGCTTTTTTTCTATAAGCATCAACAGCATTCGCCCGGAACCTATATTGCCATTTTGCATCATCATTCTGGCTTCAATTTTATTAAAGACAAGATTCATCAACAATATAGCATCACATGAATATTTGAAATAGAGGTAACTTTTACTAATCCAAGGTTATCACTCAACCACATATACCCACCGCTCTACATACAGCAAATATGTAAGCACCTCGAGATAGTTTTAATGTGATCAACCAAGTCAGGTTAGGTCCTGTTGGTATTTAACCTTGTGTCTAAGTGTGCAGGAACTTAGGAGGACAAGAAATCGAGTGAAAGATTCAACTAGCGAGAAGGACGGCAAGGTAGAGAGCCGACGGGTTCGGTGTGTCTGAGGAATGAGGTGCTACGGAAAAATACGCGGACAGATGAGAAGGAGGAGTGCGGCGTTTCTGAGGGACGAGAAGTCGGAGCATAAGTTTGCTCGAGAAGGCGAAGTTGGGTTCGGGTGAGCCTTATTCTGGATGGCCAAGATCACCCAAGCGAGCTGAACCGGAGCGGAAAATCGAGACCAAAAGTCAATAAAATGTTGACTTTGCAGTTCGGGGCGCCCCGATCCAGTCTAGGGCGCCCGAACCAAGAATTTTAGCCAAATACAATGTGGAATGTCGTGTTGCGATAGGGATAAAACTTTATCCCCTCAGGGCGCCCGGAACCCTTCCAAGTGCCCCGACCAGGGCTATAAATACAATCCTAGTCCCAAAAGTAAAACACAACACTTGTGATTGATTCTTCTTGTGTTTGATTCTGTAATTGAGTGTTTTAATTGTTGTAAAGAGGCTTCTCCACCTGAAGGAAAGTTTAATAAGCTTTCAACATCCTTGGATTAACAATCTCCCCGGTTGTAACCAAGTAAACCCTTTCGTGCCTCTTCTTTTTTAGTTTTTTATTTTGTTTATGCAAGTGTTAGTTTAATTAAGCTGTAAAAGATCGAGGAAGATTCATTTTATTTTTGCAGGGCTATACACCCCCCTCTAGTCGGCCGCCAAGGGTCCAACAATTGATATCAGAGCCAGATCACTTTAGGAGGACTAACCGCCAAATGAAACACACGAGATGGTCGGACCGAGCATCTACCCATCAAAGTTCGAGGGAGAAGTCACGAGCTGGAAGAAAAAGATGGAGGTATTCTTTAAGACAGATTTTGAAATATTTTTAATAATGAAATTTGGATTTTTAGCACTGAGGGTAAAGAAGAATATGGACGAAGAAGGAGCAAGCCGACTTCGTGGCAAGCGGCAAAGCAGAGTTTTATCTGCGAGCGTCTTACTGCCACAAGAAGTCAACCGGATCGGAGCCTACGAGTCAGCCAGGGAACTCTGGAAGAAATTCCTGGAACTACACGAAGAGACCTCGGAGGCAAAACTAACGAGACGGGATCTGCTCATAACCAAATCAGCAACATCAAGTTAGGAGAAGGCGAAACCATTGCAGAACTTCACTCAAGAATAAAAGAGCTCATCACCGGACTCACAAATCTCGGGGAAAAGGTAAGCAACCAAGATTCGCTAAGTTACGCCTATAACGCATTTCCTAGGACTACTGAATAGGCATCATTAGTAGATGCTTATTATATATCTAAGGATCTAGAATCAAGTACTTTATAAGAAATGTTTTCAACTTTTGAAATCCATGAAACGAGATGTGCAGATCTAAAAAACGAGCCAAAGCACAACATTGACTTAAAGGCAAAAATGGACGAACGAGATTCTGAATCTTCTCTCAATGACGATGAAACGACATTCATGGTAAGTAGATTTAAAAAGTTATTTAAATCTAATAAATTTAATCAAGTGCAAGATAGAAGAAGGAAAAAAAAGAGATAAAGTGCTACCACTGCAATGAAGAAGGGCATGTCAAAAATAACAAAATTGAAGGACAAAGGCAAGGACAAGGAAAAGTGCAAGTCAGCCCAACTCAAGTATAATTTAAAGGCGACGTGGGACTACACGTCATCCGAATCGGAGATAGAAGCCCTCTCCGGACTTGCGCTAGTGGCAAGTCACCAAGAAGATGAAGACGAAGCAAGCTCGTCTGAGATAAGCATCGAGAAAATCGATGAAGGGGGAGCGACATCGGATGAAAGCAGTACTTTAAGGGGAGCTTCAGATCACAGGATCGACAAGGTAAATTAGGTAAGGTCCCTTCCTCGTGACAAGTTATTTCAATTCATAAAACTATTATCAAAAAATTGTTGTAAGTTAGAAAAAAAAGTTAAAGAATTAAAATCAACATTAGCTATATCTTGTCGATTAGAAGATCTCGACAAAATAAAAATTGAAAATGAAAATATGAAAAGGAATAAAATATTTAAAAAATCATGCATGCTCACAGATTCAAAATGTTATAAGATATAATAGATTAAATTAGTATCTCAAATATCATAAGGGTCAAATTAAAAAAATATCACAGAAATATATTCCTAAAAAATTATTAATTAATTCTGTAGAAAGGAATCTATATTGGGTTCCAAAATCATATTTAGATTGATTTTTTTCTTAGGGCTTTCAGAGATAAAATTGAATATTTAATTTCTTAAAAAGACTTTCTCTAAAAAGTGGTTGTTGTTCCAATAATCAAGAAAGCCTAGTACCTCGCCACAGCCTGAAAGTCAATTATTGAAATAAATGTTTAATTAACTTTGTGAAGCATTTAACTAATGCTTTAAATTGCTTGTCTAAATTTCTATTAGAAAAATTTTGATCGTTAAATTTTTTAAAACAAAAATCATATTTGTTAGAGTTATTTTAGCAAATTTATTTTTCTATATCTAAACACTTTATTGAAATTATTTACAAAACCAGAGTTTTTAAAGCTTAACCTTTCATGTTTTTCCCCCTTAGACTTTAAATTTAGATTTTCTAAAGTCATTTTAAAGTACCCTATTTAATATGAGCAAAAGGGGGAGTAGTGGAGATTAAGTCTGGGGGAGGGTAGTATAAATTTTTTAAATTTTTTTTTACTTGCAAAATTTTTGTACTTGCAAAATGTTTTTACTTGCAAAATGTTTTTACTTGCAAATATTATAACTGTTATTTGTTTGAGCTTTACCCTAACTTAATTTGGATCTGCTCATATAAAAAAGGGAAAGATTGTAAGTACGCGTAGTAATTTTAATGTGATCAACCAAGTCAAGTTCTTGTTGGTATTAACCCTGTGTCTAAGTGTGCAGGAACTTAGAAGCACAGGAAATCGAGCGAAAGACACAGCTAGCGAGAAGGACAGCACGAGAGAGAGCCGACAGGCTCGGTGCGTCTGAGGGACGAGGTGCTGCGGAAGAGTACGCAGGCGGACGAAAAGGAGGCGCGTGCCGTTTCCGAGGGACGAGAAGCTGGAGCGGAAGTTTGCTCGAGAAGGCCGAAGTTGGGTTCAGATAGCCTTATTCCGAATGGCGGAGATCACCCAAGCGAGCGGAACCAGAGCGGAAGACCCGGACCAATGCGAGCGGAACCAGAACGGGACACTCGGACCGGAAATTTTAGCCAAATGTAACGTGGCGTGTCCCGTTGCGATGGGGATAAAACTTTATCCCCTCATGCGCCCGGAACCCTTCCAAGCGCTCCGACCAGGGCTATAAATACAACCCTGGTCCCAGAAGCAAAACACAACACTTGTAATTGATTCTTCTTGAGTTTGATTCTGTAATTGAGTGTTTTAATTGCTGTAAAGAGGTTTCTCCGCCTGGAGGAAAGTTTAGTGAGCTTTCAACTTCCTTGAATTAACAACCTCCTCGGTTGTAACCAAATAAATCCTTTCGTGTCTCTTCTTTTTCAGTCTTTTATTTTGTTTATGCAAGTGTTAGTTTAATTAAATTGTAAAAGATCGAGGAAGGTTCGTTTTATTTTTGCAGGGTTATTCACCCCTCTCTAACCGCCAAGAATCCTACAATTGCGCTTATATCCATCACTGTAGGAATTGGGTTCAAGCTTTCCCAGCGCCTTTTCATCAATGGACTCCTGACATATACGAAGGAGTGTGGTTCGTTCGACAAATTCCTATCTCTATATCTATTTCTGAGATGTTTGGATTTTTCAAAACTCCATAGACATGCAAAAGCATAATCGTAGCGGAAGACCAGACCAAAAGTCAACAAAATGTTGACTTTTCAATCCGGGGCGCCCCGACCCAGTTCGGGGAGCCCGGACCTGTCTGAGGCGACCGGACCTGGAATTTTAGCCAAATGCAGCGTGACACGTCCCATTGCGATGGGGATAAAACTTTACCCCCTCAAAGCGCCCGAATCCCTTCCAGGCACCTCGACCAGGGATATAAATACACCCCTGGTCCCAAAAGCAAAAAATAACACATGTGATTGATTCTTCTTGAGTTTGATTCTGTAATTGAGTACTTTAATTGTTGTAAAGAGACTTCTCCGCCTGAAGGAGAGTTTAGTGAGTTTTCAACTTCCTTGGATTAACAACCTCCCCGGTTGTAACCAAATAAATCCTTTCGTGCCTCTTCTTTTTCAGTCTTTTATTTTGTCTATGCAAGTGTTAGTTTAATTAAGCTATAAACGTTCGAGGAAGATTCGTTTTATTTTTGCAAAGTTATTCACCCCCTCTAGCGCAACGGTAAAGTTGTTGCTTTGTGACAAAAAGGTCACGAGTTCGAATCATGTTTCCAACCTCTTGCAAAAAATAGGGTAAAGTTGCATATAATGAATTCTTCCTCGGGACCCCACATAGCGGGAGGTTCGTGCACCGGGTTGCCCTTTTTTTTTATTCACCCCCTTTCAGTCGTCCACCAAGGGTCCAACAAAATATTTTCACCAAATCCATAACATGTCAACATCATAATTTGCTTGTTAGCAAATTAATGCTTGTAGTTTTACGAGCATCAATTTGAGGGGATAAACTAGCTAGTTATTTAAGGCCAACAAATTATATGCATTAGTTGGACATTTAAAGCCAGCAAATTACCATTAAAAGTAGGAAAATTAGATGCATTAGCTGGCCATTTAAGGCTAGCAGATTATATGCATTAATTGGTCATTTAAAACTATCAGATTATATACATAGCTAGTCATTTAAAGCCAAGAGATTACATGCATGGTACAATTTTGCCAACTATCTTTTATGATTGTATATCTTTTATTGTTTTCTTAATTAGGATATACTAGTGGTAGGCTACCTTTTGCAGAGGTATGATAGTTTAGCTGTTTTAAGGGCTAAAAATTATTATGGGGATATAATGAGAATTCTCCTTGAGGAGAAGACTTTCTATTCAAAATTCTTTTCAATTGCAAGAGGAATCCAAAGTTAGTATTTCCAGCCTAACTCATTCACCAATGCACTGTCATAAAATTATTTTCCTTGATCAATGTTATTTTGTTATTCATTCTTTAAACTTCATATTAGTTGAATGCATCGTTGATTGAATCTAAAAATTATTATGGGGATATAATGAGAATTCTCCTTGAGGAGAAGACTTTTTTCTGTTCAAAATTCTTTTCAATTGCAAGAGGAATCCAAAGTTAGTATTTCCAGCCTAACTCATTCACCAATGCACTATCATAAAATTATTTTCCTTGATCAATGTTATTTTGTTATTCATTCTTTAAACTTCATATTAGTTGAATGCATCCTTGATTGAATCTAAAAATTATTATGGGGATATAATAAGAATTCTCCTTGAGGAGAAAACTTTTTTCTGTTCAAAATTCTTTTCAATTGCAAGAGGAATCCAAAGTTAGTATTTCCAGCCTAACTCATTCACCGATGCACTGTCATAAAATTATTTTCCTTGATCAATGTTATTTTGTTATTCATTCTTTAAACTTCATATCAGTTGAATACATCCTTGAATGAATCTAAAAATTATTATGGGGATATAATGAGAATTCTCCTTGAGGAGAAGACATTTTTCTGTTCAAAATTCTTTTCAATTGCAAGAGGAATCTAAAGTTAGTATTTCCAGCCTAACTCATTCACAGATGCACTGTCATAAAATTATCTTCCTTGATCAATGTTATTTTGTTATTCATTCTTTAAACTTCATATCAGTTGAATGCATCCTTGAATGAATCTAAAAATTGTTATGGGGATATAATGAGAATTCTCCTTGAGGAGAAGACATTTTTCTGTTCAAAATTCTTTTCAATTGCAAGAGGAATCCAAAGTTAGTATTTCCAGCCTAACTCATTCACAGATGCACTGTCATAAAATTATCTTCCTTGATCAATGTTATTTTGTTATTCATTCTTTTAACTTCATATTAGTTGAATGCATCCTTGATTGAATCCACCATTTGAATGGGTTGTAGTAAAATTTACCTCCAGAACACATCTTATTTGCCTCCCTTGAATTAAGATTTATGTTAGATTGATTGAATGATTATTTATCTTCAAAATTCAGTTCTATTACTCCCTTTGTCTGTTAGGTTGATCTGCAGTTACTACATTTACTAGTACATTCACTTAGGCTGAATTGAGCCCTACAGAGGTTTTCTTTGGGCATGAAGAGTTTGTATATTTGTTCTCAGTCATCTATATGAGTTTGCACATGGGCTTTTGAATTGTAAGTATGTGCTTATTTGGGTTTGATTTTTGTTTAAATATGAGTGAGTTGTATAGATATTCATTTCAATAATATTAATAAAGAAATGAACATTTGAATTTGCTTTAAAAGAATTAGCAAGTCAGTTAAAGCCAGATGATTATATACGTTAGCTGGACATTTAAAGTCAGCAGATTACAATTTAAAACCAAGCAGATTATCAGCATTAGCTTATCATTTAAAGACGATAGATTATATGCATTAGCTAGAGCATTTAAAGCCAGCAGATTATATGCATTGTACAACTCTGCCAACCACCTTTTACGATTGTAAATAGTTTATTTTATAGGCTATACTTTGCAGATTTGTATACGATAATTTAGCTACTTTAAGAGCTCAAAATCAACTTGTATTATGGGTATATAATGAGAATTCTTTGAGAGAAGGACGAATTTTTTGCTAAGTTTTTCATGGACAAAATGAATAGAACGATCTTTGGGAGGCTAGGTAGGATAAACTGTAACAACACAACCCAAAATTTCATGAAGCTAGAATAAAAATCAGAAGAATGTTGAGTGTGGCTAGTTCATGTTCGAGATGCAGCTAAGTAGTGTTGTGTTGATTGTACAGTTTCTTTAGGTAATTCCACATCCATACTGCAGTCTTGAAGAGTCAAAGGTTCAAGATGCTGTTGGATTCCACAGATCCTAGAATCCATGTCATGATTTGAGCATCCTTGACCTCCCACTTGACATGTTCATCCTTACTTTGCCCCATAAATTTTTGCCTTTAACAAATATCTTAAAGTGGAATGCCCATGCAGAGTAATTTGTCGTTAAAATACATCAAGAATGCATCATACTTATCTGAAGGCATGAAACCAGATGAACTTGATCAAGGATAAGCAAGAACAAGGGACTGAACTAAGGCTGAATTGGACTTAAGAACAAGAGAATCTGATACCATGAAAAACTAAGAGAGTTTTGAGCGGAAAATGTCTTCCTTCTCTTCGAGGAGAACTCTCATTATAAAGCCAATAATACAAACTGATTTTTAGCCCTTAAAAGAGTTAAACTATCATATATAAATCTACAAAAGATAGCCTGCAGCTAGTATATCCTAATTAATAAAAGAATAAAAGATAGTTGGCAATTTGTACAATGCATATAATCTCCTGATTAGGTAATGCATATGTGTTGACTTTAAATAAGCAACTAATGCATATAATTTGCTAGCTTTAAATGGTAATCCGCTAATTTATGCATATAATTTGTTGGCTTTTGTTAAAAGGAAAACCAAAATCTCGTGTCTTGGATACCACGAGTTAGTCTTTTTATAGGAAAGCAGAAATACCCCTATATATTTACACATTCTAACACTCCCCTTCAAGCTGGAGAATATAGATTATATGCACCAAGCTTGTTACATATATAATCAATTCGGGGACCTCTCAGTGACTTAGTGAATATATCTGCTAGTTGATCATGTGAGTTGGCAAAACTAATAAATATTTCTCCATATATGACTTTCTCTCTGACAAAGTGACAGTCAACTTCAATATGCTTTGTCCTCTCATGGAAAACTGGATTTGAGGCAATAAGCATGGCGGCCTGGTTGTCACATATGAGTGATATTTATGCAACCTCTCCAAACCTTAATTTCTGAAGCAACTGTTTTAGCCATATAAGTTCTTGACTGGCTATAGTCATAGCTCGATATTCTGCCTCTGCACTAGATCTTGCCACAATATTCTGCTTTTTGCTTTTCCAAGAGATAAGATTACCTCCGACAATATACAAAATTCAGAAGTAAATCTTCTATTAAAGGAAGATCCTGCCCAATCTGCATTAGAATATCCCACAACTCGAGTATATCCTTTGTCTTCATATAAAAGACTCTTTCCTGATGCACCCCTGATATATCAAATAATGTGAGTCATGGCATCCCAATGTTCTTTGCACGAAGAGTTGAGAAATTGACTTACTACACTTACTGCAAATGAAGTATCCGGATGAGTAACAGTAAGGTAGCTTAGTTTCCCTACTAATCGACTGTACCGTTCAGGATATGAAAGAGGCTCCCCCTGATTTGGCAGGAGCTTGACATTAGGATCCATGGGATTGTCAACTGTCTTTGAATTTAACATTCATGTTTCTTCCAAAATATCCATTGCATACTTCCTTTGGGACATGATGATCCCATCTTTAGACTGTGTTACTTCTATTCCTAGGTAATATTTGAGTTTGCTGAGATAAAGGACTGTGTTACTTCTATTCCTAGGTAATATTTGAGTTTGCTGAAATCCTTTATCTGGAAATATTTGAAAAGATGTTGTTTCACTTGTGAAATCCCGAGATGATCAGTACTTGTGATGACAATATCATCAACATAAACCACTACGTAGATGCAACCAGTAGATGAGTGGCGATAAAAGACAGAATGATCAGCCTCACTCCGAGTCATGTCAAACTGTTAAATTACAATACTAAATCTACAGAACCATGCTCTGGATGACTGCTTGAGGCCATATAAAAATTTCCGCAAGCGACATACAAGACCAGAAGACTCCCCCTAAGCAACAAAACACATACGTTGCTCCATGTAGACTTTCTCGAGCAGGTCACCATGTAAGAATGCATTTTTGATGTCCAACTGATAAAGGGGCCAATGGGGAATTGCAGCAATGGACAGGAATAGACGCACAGAAAATATCTTGGCAACAGAAGAAAAAGTGCCCCCATAATCCAATCCAAATACTGGAGTATAGCCTTTAGCAACGAGACGAGCCTTAGCCGATCACCGTGCCATCTGTACCAACTTTCACGATAAACACCCATCGACAGCCAACCACTGACTTCCCAAATGGTAGAGGAACGAGGTTTCAAGTCCCACTGCTCTGTAAGGTATTCATTTCATCAAATATAGCATGTTTCCATCATGGATAGCCAAAGGCATCACCTGCAGTCGTTGGAAGAGAAACAGACGACAAGGAAGAAAGACAAGAATAATAGGAAGGAGAAAGACGATGATAACTTAAAGAAACATAATGAGGAGAAAGATTACGAGTGGAACGAATACCTTTTCGAAGTGCAATGGGAATATCAAACT
This sequence comes from Zingiber officinale, assembly GCF_018446385.1. NCBI lineage: Eukaryota > Viridiplantae > Streptophyta > Magnoliopsida > Zingiberales > Zingiberaceae > Zingiber > Zingiber officinale. Next base: position 40,736,222 of record NC_056000.1, read on the forward strand.
CAAGAGGCAGGACCGGAGGAAGAGGCGAAGGACTTGGCTCCAAAGATGTGTCTTCGGCAGTGTCATTGCAGGGCGGAGGCAAAATAGGACGAGGAAGACGCTGATAAACCTACAAAGGAGGAGACAAGGCTGGGGTTGATAGAGACTCCTCCGGAGGACAAAAGATAGTCACTAGTGCAGTTGGAGAAAGAGAAAACTCGGATGGAGATGCGCGAGGCCCAAAAAAATGGGACCGAGTCAAAGAACGTGACATCAGCAGAGATAAAGTACCGACGGAGAGTAGGGGAATAACACTTGTACCCTTTCTGAGACCATGGATACCCAGGGAAGACACACTTATGAGATCGGGGAGAGAGTTTATCAATGCCAGGATCAAGAGCATGAGCAAAACATATAGAACCAAAGACCTTAGGTGGTAAAGGATGAAGAGACTGATAAGGATAAAGTACATGATTAGGTATCTTACCCTAAAGAGTGGAGGAAGGTATGTGATTGATGAGATAACATGCAGTAATTACAACGTCACCCCAAAACTGACGAGGAACATGAGAATGAAGAAGAAGAATCAAGGTGATCTCAAGGAGATGACGTTTCTTGCGTTCTGCGACCCCATTTTGTTGAGGGGTATAGGGGCAAGACGTGCGATGCAACACACCATGACGCCAAGAAGGTACGAAACTGAGTAGATAAATACTCGTGTGCATTATCACTTTGCAAAGTTCAAAGGAAAGTACCAAATTGAGTTTTTATTTCATGAAAAAAATATTCAAAAATAGAAAACAATTCTGAATGATCCTTCATCAGATATAACCATGTACAACGAGAAAAATCGTTTATAAAAGTAACAAAATACCTTGACCCAAATGTAGAAGAAACACGACTCGAACCCCAAACATCATAATGAACCAAAACAAAAGGAGGCGTAGCCCAACTCTCAATGCGAGGAGAAAAAGAATTACGAACATGCTTACCTAACTGACAAGACTCACAATACAAAGACTCTAAGTGAAAAAGACTAGGATGTAATTGTTTCAACTTATCAAGACCTAGATGTCCCAACTGAGCATGAATAAGAAGTGGAGATGCCGCCGCCGAACCAACAAGAGAGGGTTGTTGAAGCTGATATAGGCCATGAGACTCACATCCGAAGTCAATCATCCTCCCCGTACTCCGGTCTTGTAAGGAAATAGACGTTTTAGTAAAAGAAATGACACAATCAAGAGACCGAGTAAATTGACTTATTGACAATAAATTAAAGGAAGCTCCGGAAGCATAAAGTGTTAGAGTGTATACTAAAAGCCTAGCTTTTGGTATAAACATTTATCTAGAAATAAGAATCACATTGGTCAAATGTCTACATTTATGATAAATGTAGTTGTTCAATTAATTTATATTGTAGATAACATGGTGTGTGGTGTCACACACAGAGGATCATGTTATCAGTACCTTATAAATTATAAATAGTAGCTCACGACCATGATGGAAAGGAACAAACCATTGGAAGGTCGTAGTGTAATTAGGTATTAGTTTATCTTAACTATATAACTACACTAGTACACTTAGATTGTATTGAGTAGGACCATTAGAGTCGTTTCTTTTATACTGACTTTATACAGAAACAAATATCTCAGTTATTATGGAAGTGTGTGCTCTTAATCCTAATATAATAACAAGCACATATATTTGATATTTATTTCTTTAATTTATCAATGGGTGAGATTTAGTTCGATGAATCAATAAGCCCGATAAGTTGGGAAATGATATCACTTATAGTGTGTGTTATTGATTATAGAGGGAAACTGTGTCCTAGTGATCTAGGTTGAGAATGTCCCCAAGAGGAGCTCATAAGAATTGTCATGTTAAACCCTGCAGGTGGACTTAGTCCGACATGACGATGAAGTTGAGTGGTACTACTCTTGGAGCTAGATATTAATTGAGTTGTCAGTAACTTAATTAGTGGGCATTTGTTATCTTAAACACAGGGAGACTAACACACTCATAATAAGGAGCCCAAATGTAATTGGGATTGAGCGGTAGTTCAATAATAGTTCTTTAGTGGAATGAATTATTATTGATGAAATTAAGTTGTGTTTTCGGGGCGAACACGGACGCTTAATTTCATCGGGAGACAAAACCAATTCCTCCTCTCCCCTATCGTAGCCTCTAGTATATGAGATTTATACCCACCGATACCCACCTTCTTTCCCATCCAACTTGGAGGCCAAGCTAGCTTGGAACCCAGCTAGGGCCGGCCAAGTCGAAGTCGTGGCCGGCCATTAGAATATTAAAAGAATTTTATTAAAATTATTTCTTATGTGGATATCATGATTTTAAAGAGAGTTTAAAATTAAAAATTCTTTTATAACTTTCTACAAAAGATTAAGAGAAGAGATTAATCTCTTTCCTTATTTGTAGTTTAAAAGGATGGTTTTAATTTTTGGTAAAAACTTTCCTTATTTGTAAATCATCTACATGTTTAAAAGAGAGTTTAAAATTTGAAATCTTTCCTTATTTGTTGATTAAAGGTGGATTTTAAATTTTAAGAAAACTTTCCTTTTTAATCATGTTCATGATTTAAAAGAGAGTTTAAAATTAAATACTCTTTTATAAGTTTCTACAAAAGATTAAGAAAAGATTTGATATCTTTCCTTATTTGTAGATTGAAAGAGATTTTAATTTTTTAGAGATAACTTTCTTTTTATCCACATGTTTAAAAGAAATATTTTTAAAATTTCCTTTTTATTAACCACCATGAAGGGAAAAATTATTTGAGAAATTTTTATAAATTTCCGGAAGCAAATTAGGAAGTTTTGATTCTTGTGTGAATTAAAATTTCCTTGATTAAAGGGATTAAGATGGCCGGCCATTACAAATAGAAAAGAAAAATTATTTTTAATTAAATAAATTTTCCTTTTTAATGGCAAAAGAATTAAGGAAGTTTTTATTAAATTTTCCTTATTTGCCAAGACCAAGGATTATAAAAGAGGGGGTAGAGGAGGCTTTAAGGTGAATGTCTCTATTTTATTTTTCTCCCTCTTTTCTTCTTTGGGTGTGGCCGGCCCTTTCTATTTTCTCCTCTCCTTTGTGTGGCCGAAACTTTCTCATGGTGGGGATAGCTTTGGTGGCCGGATCTAAGAAGGAGAAGAAGGAGAGAAAAGAAGCCTCTTTTCTAGCATCCCTTGGAGCATGGTGATGGTGGCCGAACCTCTTCGTCCTAGAAGAAGTTTTGATGGCAGAAACTTGCAAGGAAGAAGAAGGTGCTTGGTGGTTCTCATCTCGGAAGATCGTTGCCCACACAACGTCCGAGGTTAGAAGAGGAATACGGTAGAAGATCAAGAGGTTTTTCTAAAAGATATAACTAGTATTTTTCTTTCCGCATCATACTAGTTATTTTTGAAAATAATACTAAATACAAGAGGCATACGATTCTAGTGTTTCGAATTTGTTTTCGATATAGTGTTCTTTTGTTTTTCTTTTCCTTGTGATTTGATTGTTCTTTTCGGTTAACCTAAAGTTATTTTAGGAAATTAAATATTAGTTTTCCATAAAAGGTTTTGTCTAGTCGGTGGTGGTTGCTCCCATATCCAAGAAGGTCATGTGCCTCGCCACGTCAGTACTGGGAACCAATTATGGAAATTAATATTTAATAGAATTAATAACTTAAGATGATTTGGGTCGAACGTGTTAAGTTCCGCAGGAGATCCAAGTCTAAACCTAAAAGAACAAATAGATTAAGTTTTGGATCAAACGTGTTAAGTTCCGCAGGCGATCCAAAATTTAATTTAAAAGAACACATAGTAGCTAGGAAAAGGTTCAGACCTTTGTACAAAATTTTTGTATAGTGGAACCTCTAGGTTTTCCGAGTAGCAACCAACATAAAGAACATTATGAATGGAAAGAGACGGAAAAGGATGAACAATACCAATACCTTGGGACTGAGTTTGGGAACCATTGGCCATGGTGACCATTGGTAAATAACCGGAAGTAGTGAGAGACGAAAATAGGAATTTATTACCAGTGATATGATCGGTGGCACCAGAATCAAGAACCCAAGGACCTGAAGAACGAGATATGCCAACAAAGGAATTACCAACGTGTGCAACGGTAATAGTGGAATCAAAAGTCTAACGATCCTCGAACCATTTCAAAAAGTCATTATAGGAAGGTAGTGAGGTCGGCTCCGGTGTTAACTATGAAGCAGAAGCTGAAAAAGCAACAGAACTTTGAATGATCTGAGCAACGCGAGGAGGTCGACCATGTAGACTCCAGCACTTATCAACGTGTGTCCCGGTCGGTGGCAATGATCACACCAAGGAGGTCCTTTGCCACCCTTGTGAGGTGGAGGTTTGTTGTTGTGTCGAGAGACCAAAGCTGACGATTCAACAGGAATTGAAGGAGGCATCGTCAAGACTTTGGCCGGGACACAAAGGAGAGTCGCCCAAGTATTGTCCATGATAGCTTCTGTGGGGCTGCCCAGGATCTGATCACGAACATGAGAATAATCTGTGGGCAGACCATATAAAGCCAGAAACATAAAAAATTTCTTCCAATTTTCAAGCTCTTCAACAGGAGTGGTCGCAGGCAGTAGCAGTTCATTGAAATCATAAAGAAGGCTAGAGATCGAACCCAGATAAGTTGACACTGAATCCTTAATCTGATAGGTACTGAGGATGGTCATGAGATCTTCACAAACTTGATAGAGTCGCCGAGAGGTGTTTGTAAAGAGTTGTAGAGCCTGTGTCCAAATAGTTTTGCAGGTTTTGAGTACGGAAGGCATTCCTAAGAGATGGATGGATGGTGGCTCGGATAATGCAACACAACTAAATGCCAACCTTCTTCCATATAAGGCGATCAGCGACTTGAACATCTTCTTCAGTTTGAGTGAGATGTGTCTTATAACCCTGTCCGACAAGCCAAAGCTCAATATGAGAGGCCCAAGAGACGTAATTCTTACCATCCAAATGCTCGGAAGAAAGGGGTGCAGTGATGTGGTTGGTAAAGATTGAGATATCCGGCTTTAGGACGTCGGATGAAGTCATTGATCAATTTGGAAAGAACTGCGAAGAAAGGCTGAGGACTTCAAATGGCGTTAATGGACAAGCAGGACAAGATGTTGATGATGCCGAAGAGTAGGCTTGAATACAAGGTGCGTCGTGCAAAGCGGTGGGTCCGGGAGAGGAGTAAGATTGCAAGATTTTTGTGGCGAGAAGATTCTGCGGACCGCTGTGAACCCTAGCTAGATTTAATGGCGCCTGTGAGAGCTTGTCACAGCGAGGGAGACGCGGCAAGGGCGACAGGAATGAGAGGACACAGCGTCGGCAGCTCGCGTTGTGGCAGCGTTGATCGATCCACGCGATGGAGCAGCGCCGCAGACGCGCAGGAGAAAGGGAATGGGGAACAGGGATGACGGCAGAAAAATTAAGGTTTTCTTAGGAAATTAGGGTTTGCTTTAACTCGGCTCTGCTACCATGTTAAAAGGAAAATCAAAATCCCGTGTCTTGGATACCACGAGTTAGTCTTTTTATAGGAAAGAAGATATACAACATAATTACAAAAATACCTCTATATATTTCCATATTCTAATGGCTTTAAATGGTAATCCGTTAATTTTACTTTAACTGCCCAATTAATGCATATAATGTGTCGACTTTAAATGACCAACTAATTCCTTTGACAGAATCAATTGCAACTTTAATTATTTACAAAAATGTTAAGCTTTGGTAAAGCAAAAAAAAAAAAAAAACATAGGCGTTGAATCCTTATTTTCAACAAGCAATTTTCACATATGATTTAAGGTAATAAATTCTATTTGACGGAAAAGACTAGTACTAGAACAAGCAAGATTTGAAAGGATAAATTCCAAATACTTTTGCAATTGCCTACGAGATTATATAAAATAAAGAGCTTCAGAATTCCCCAGGTCATCTATTTGAGTCAATATACTCTACAAACTTACATGCATTGTATGTGTCTTGCCACTGCTAGTGACACCATAGGCAAAAACTGTCCCTGCAAATAAAACAGAAATAAAGTAAATACATATGGTCTACTATTTGGCTGTATCTAAAGGGAAAGTGTCTGGCTGACAAGTAGCCAGCTGACTACTCCCTAAATCAGACTTAGTTTTGTAAACAAAGGAAAATTATTTGAGAAGAAAACTGAAGTTGATTAAACTAGGATAGAGTATACACTTTTAAGAATTATTTAAAATGATAATGTGACACTGAATTAGAAGGCTTCATGTATGTATTAGGTACAGTAAAATAACAGAAATTTAAAAAAAAAAAACCGAAATCCCAAACAATGAAAGAAAAATTTTGTATAGAGTATCATAACTAAATCTGAAGTAATTGAGGAGTGTAGAACATTGAAATAATTCCAAAAAAAAAAAACCAAGAAAAACTGCAATTAGCTAGTTTAACATTTCTGCACCTTGAAACCTTCAACCAACTTCCTTACCACACTGCGGCCAAATAAAAGCCTGTTTTGGCCAAAGATATACCAGGAATGAGCAGTGTAAATGACTGATATCCCAACTATGCAAGAGAAAAAAATCATAAGATGATGATTCACAAGTGCTGCCAATAGCAACTAAGCACCCAACAGGTAGAAAAGTGACGAGAACACATTAAAACATAAAGAAGCATAGACTAAATATCAACCATCAAGCAGCCCTCTACCATATTGTGATCAGATAATCAGTAAGCACCAACCAAATTGTCATACAAATAGTTGTATATTACAGATAAAAGTTTTATAAAATGCAAACCAAAGGAACAGTATGATCCATGGCATTGACACATATAGCAAGTAACTTAGTTAGAGAGCATATCACCTTTCCGCTAAACACAAATTCATTTTTCAAATGTATAAATTAAAAACATGTTAAAAAAAAGGTTACCATTTATGCCCTCCATTGCAGCTTTAACCACTGGCTGGGCAGCAACATCATATACTGATTGAGTAGTTGTGGAAGGACCAAAAACTCTATCTGCAACATGGAATTAATTTTGTTATGGGCGGGGGATTGTAGGATCTACAAATGATATGAAAAATGAATGGCTAATAACAATAGATGTGTGTGTCTGCACACACTTTAAGAAAACAAGATAATATGTAACTTTCCTTTGTTGGAGAAAGGGAGAATATCATATTGCTAATGCTTAAATAATTAAAAATGGACAAGAATTCAGTTTGCATAAATTCACTGAAAGAATTCTGTTTTCTGCAATCTTAATAAAACACCTTTTTATTGGTAAGGGTTGTATGGAAATTGTTAGATGTACATGTTTTGTTCCTTTTCTGATTCAAACATAAGTTTTATGGCAGGTAGCTCGTCCCAACTATTTGGGTTCAACTATGTAAATCTTATCCCATTGAGCCCCAATGCACGGCAACACCACTAGCAACCTAGTAATATTAACGCGATTATATCATCTCTCTCACATTGAATAATTCTTTCTTTAGCCTACCTCTACTCTTCCACTACAATCAATTCAACTCTTCTAACTATAAAAAAGTATTGGACACTTTTGAAGATGTTTATATCATTTTATCTCATCTCATCCTACTTTATCTCATTTTATCATTTAGCATAGCTACACCTAATTATTATCAAAATCATTATTGAATATTAGCAATTTTCTTATCCTTAGTGGTAGCTGGACACATTTATATTAACATTCTGAGGTACCTAAAATTTGGTAGGTCTTACAAAATGTCATAAAAAAATTTCACTTAAAATGAGGCATACAATGATCACATAAAAATCCAAAACTCCTCTAATTTCAATAAATCATTCTTTATGTTATTAAAGATACCAACCCCACCTAGTGGGAAAAAACTTGGTTGCTGTTGTAGTACTCTTTATGTTATTAAAGATATCTTCGTCAATATTTGCTTGTTAACTAATAGATTGAAGATATTTCATCAATATTTGCGTGTTAACTAATAGATTGAAGATATCTAAATCTCTCAATTATAGAAAAGGTAGCTCATGGCTTCACAAAATGAAAAAAGATTGGAACTGACAGTTGCTCAAAAAGAATCTGAATTGAAGGTCTAGGTAAGTCAATAATCAATGATGGGGAGAACTAATATATCAATCAAGTTTCTATAGAACTCAATAATCTAATTTATAATATGGCCAAAAGACTCAAAAGATATACCATTGCACTCCTATGCACACGACTTTTCAAGATTATTAAGAAAGGCAAAAGAAGAACCCTGTCTGCCTTTTGTCATCCCATGTGGCTGTGATGCCACCCTCCAGTATCTCAGATTGACTAGTCAGTAACAGTATCAGAATCATGATGCAGGGATTTGAAGAATGTCCCATCATGATCACCTTAGCTCTAATGGAAGAATTATAACGCCCATAGAACAGAGAAAAAGCAGGAAATGGTACAAGGAAGAACCAAGGAAGAGTTGGAAAAGAACTATTATTAACATTTGGGATAAATATTCTGAATTACAAAATATCAATTGACACATGAATAAAGTTGGAAGGCTTGTGATCTCAATACCGATACCTTGTGTTGCCTATCTGTGTCAGGATGAGCAACAGTGATACAGGGCAAGAGAATTTCCAATCTTGCAACCTTCCCTATGGTGATCATTAAAATAAGAGGGCAGAAAAAGAAACTGGAACATGGAAGAATTAAAATGGAGTTGGAAAAGAACTACCATCAGCACTTAGGATGTCTAACTGAATGTGTTGAACTCTTGTTAGGAAAAAAAGTAGAAACAAATCAGAATATCGAAAATCTGAAGTCAAGGTGAAAAGTAAAATTTGTTTCATATATGAAAATGATTTGAATTGAGATATTAACATACAAGTATACATGCATACCAGCTAATTAGATTTAGAACAACTACAGAACTACAGCAACTTATGCTTAACCAGTGATAGTTAACTGTTTTTTGGATGGACTAAATACCTGGTTTATCATGCTAAAAGGAAAATTAAGAATCAAATAATAGATATGATGTGTGCAATACATAACAATCTATGCAACACCGTAAATGGGAGGTTTATCAAGCTCACTTAAACCAGGATAAAGTCTGGAGAAATTAATATATCAAAAGAGAAGAAAATAATAAAATAAACAAAGCAAAAAACCAAAAACGAAAACAGAAAACAATGTCACTGTGTCTCCCAATTACACAAAATAAATAAACAAATGTTACCAAATGCATAGAAGGTTGCCGGATTGTACTCGTTGCGGACTATTTTGTCCCCGTCGGCGTACCAAGCGATCTCATCTCCACGCTGAAACTCGCGGTCACTACAATGGCCAACCAACAAGATCAAATAAAAACATGTCTACATCCTAAAAGGACAGTCCAGAAAAAAGAAACCTCCGAAAAGTATCTAACCCATCAGCAAAACACATTAAAACAGACCGGGAAAGAAAGATAAGTTCAGCATAAATAAAAGACTCTCAGATCTACTACAGTCTGCACTTTCATCCTTACCTGATAGGCCGAAACCTGATTGTGACGGTGATACTGTCCCCAGATCCCGTCGGATCCAACGGTTCGGCGACCAGCTCATCGCCCTCAAAACCAGCGGGAGCAACCCATCCCTTAGCATATTCCATGCGGCCGCGGCTGGGAGTCGTGGATCTCGTAATCCCGCCGTTGGAGGAGCCGTAGAAGTGAGAGGATACGGAAGAAGGGGAGGATCGGGGAACCGAGCGGCTGTTCATGAAGGATGAGGTGGAGGTGGAGGTGGAGGAGGAGGAGTAGGAGGTAAACTGAGGCTTACGATGGCCAAATGGGGAACTGCTCCGCCCTCTCGACGATGCCGACGAGTACGGCTTCCCAGCCATCAACTTCGGAGATCCAGCAGCCTCTCTCCCTCTCTCTCCTCTCTCTCTTCCTCTCCCTCGCTTTCACTCTCACGTGAAAAGGAATAGGAAAGAATGTGGGAATGGAGAAGAGGAAAAGGAGGTAGAAGAAGAAGGAGAGAGTCGGTGAAGCGGAGGAGGAAGGGTCGAGAGAAATAGGGAATATCTTGGGCAGGAGGAGAAGGGAAGTGGTAGAAAAGTGGGTACGAGCATACATAGGTCGTCGACTGGGAGATGGAGCGGTCGCTTAAACGAGTTTAGCCCCCAAAACACAGCCACTCATACAACCAATCATGCGTGCATTTACCAAAACAATTAGTCTTCGAAAGAAAATTGGTTTACAGTGGTCCCCACCACATCCCTCTGTTAGTTGCAGGTGTGGTAGTCGACGGGGTATTCAAAATCCCTAATTCCTCTATGACGTCGAGGATCATCGGGATCCGATCCATTATCGCTCTAACTTGAAACTTGTTGCAAATCCAGTCCGTCAACTTGAGGGTAAACCTCGCCTTGATCCGCTACTTCCAGCTTTGCCGTAAACCAGATACCACCGAAATAGCAGCAGATCCTGTGACGGGAAACTTGAAGCCAAGTGAAATGAGCGGGAATAACCGCGGCTGCAGCGTTGTGTTGAGCCGTTGAGGAGCGTTTCAAATAACCAGCCCCACCAACGCAACAACATAATTTTCAAAATTCCCAGCCTGTTTACGCGATTTTACCCAAATCCTAGGACATTTATAAAAAATGCATACGAAATTATATACGGCTACAATTTCGGCAGGATCCTCTCCAAAATCCTTGGATCAGATCCCTATTTAATCATTGATTGAATGGACTGGATCTCATCTGTTCAACATGCGAGGTCTGGTCAGGATTTGTCTAGTCCAGAAAATTCTAAATCAAGGATTTCAACTAATAAATGGACAGGACCTCTACTTGTCTAAAAATTTACAGTACTTCCTTGGCTATACTCAAAAATATATTTATTATTCAAAATATATATGGGTTTCACCCTCACCACCGCCGCCCCGGCGGGCAGCGGCTGTGAGTGAGTTGCCGTGGGCAGTGTTTTTTTGTTTTTATTTTTTCAAAACTTCTGGATATACAAGTTTATTTTCGAGTTGGATTATAATATTAAATATAAATAAAATATGCATAGAATGTGTAGACAATATATAAATATATATTTTACGGATGTCATCCATGTCGTTACATTTTTTAAAAAAAAATATTATTATTATTTTATTTATTTTTTAAAATTTCTGATTATGATAATGAAAATTTATCTTGATTTATGAATTGAATTATAGCATTAAACATAAAAAAAATCAAATCCAAATTTTTTTTAAGATATGCACGATAAGATTCTTTTATATATATATATAGCTTTTATTTATAGAGTTTAGGAATTTAATTATAACATTAAACACATAAAAACTTTTAAATAAGAAAAAAAAAATTGATGTATATGGAGTATGCAAGGTACGGTGTGTAAGAAGAGACCGGATCCTCTGAATCACTTTTTGTAATCCAGGAAATAATTTTACATGTATTGGTGGGGATGAATGGTTCCCATCTATTTTATAAATGGGGATTATACATCCCACCAATACATGTAAAAGGATCATCCTCTGGACCGCAAAAAGTGATCCAGAGGATTTGCTCTCGTGTAAGAAACATCATTTTACACATTCACCATGCACATTTCATACGTTGTGAGAGGTGCACCGATGGTAGTCGCTCATCGTGGACACCCAGGATAAAATCTTTGTGTATATAACAATGATAACCTAAAGATCTTATGTCACACACCCCATACACATCTGAATTTTTTTTCCCAATTTGAAGATTTTTTTTGCTTAATAATATAATATAACACAACCCCTAAATCTTATTAGTATAACCAGAAGCTTAAGAAAATAAAAAACTGCATAGTCACGAATGACGTCCGCATGGAACAATCTGAAACATTATATATACACATGGGATTGATATGTTGCTGAACTTCTATCCCCGATTGAGTGCGTGAGGCGACTGAATGTCTGTGAGAGTTGCGGACGAGGGTTGCCACCCAACAAAATATATATATATATATAGTCTAACCAGAGTTCAACAACTATAATAAATGAAAGGTAAAAACTTTTATCAACTAGAATTAAGGATCACTCAACAAATATCTAATTTACCATGGAACAAGAACTCTAAAAGAAGTTTTCCAAAAAGTTTAATTGGTAAGCATCAAAGACGTTCGATAGTAATATATACCTCAGAGCTATTCATGTTCTACAAGTACAAGTGTAGTGGGTAGATTAGAGTAATAAGCAGTTAATGTAAAATTCTTACAAAAGGCGCAAGTTTAATAACAGTTATTAAGAAAATAAAATCTTATCTAAGTACATGTGAATTTCGTATAGTAGAATTTGATAGTAAAAAAACAACAAATACTAATATAAGATATAATATAGTTTAGGTAAATATAGTAATAAACTCTTTAAAATTTAGGTAATGAAAAACTTCTAGAACACATCTCTAGAAGTCTCTCATAATGATCTAGGCACCAAGTTACCTACTCCTATGTCAAACCTAACTGATTTATAGATAACTTAATTGTAAAAGAAAATGATCAATGATAATGATATTATTTTTTATTTTATCAATCTTATTTATTTTGTGCAACTAATAAGTCATAATAAAAGATTGTAACTGTAAATTTTGAATGGTTATCTAAAGGGGTGCATAGATGTCAAAAAAATATATTGCAATATCAAAAGCAAATTAAGTATTCTTAGAAGCTAAAATGAAACAATGCTAATATAGAGATTTAACCTGATTCAGAGATCTCTCGTGCCCTATCTCTCTTATTGTGTAAGTGTGGCTTCCACAAAAATTTATAAAAAACACTTTAAATCTTCTTAAAAATAGGGGTAATGGAGTAAACTTTAACAAGTTTGTCTGAGAGAGGACTAGAGCACTTTAGCCTCTATAATAACAATATCAAGTTCCTTAAACAGTAAGAACTAAGCCCTCTAAGTCTAAGATATAAGGGAGAAATTAGCAGGTTCATGTCTGAAGTTTGAAAACATGGAAGATTTGTAGCCTTGATGATTTTAAGCTCTTTGAGTTGTTTGGAGCATTTGGTCGAATCAATGAGAATTTCCATATCCTATTATATCCCAAAAAATAATGAAGCTTATACATTAAGTTATAAAACTCTGTCTCAAAAAACTAAGTGTGATGCTTCTAGTCGAAGTGGTCTAATTGAATGATTCAAAGGGGCTTCCCAATCAACTAAATTACATCTAGTCAACTAATGAGTATTTTCATTTGACTAACGCACAAATAGATACATTCTACTTCCAAAACTATAGAGATGTCAACTACATACTTAAGTTCAATTGATTGAAAAAATATCTAGTAATTGAGTTAAGAAATTCACTTAAGTTGGCTTAGACACTTCGAGCAGTCTTAAGGCACAAAACCTAGTCATCAATAGGAAATTGTATTCCATTTTAAGCAAATTGGTCACTTAACTATATAGTAAATTCTGTCTTTGAGGGTAATTTCAAATTCTTTATTGCCTTGGGTATCTAATACCTTAAAATGTAAGACCACATGAGGACTCATTAATAATATAATTAAACTACAAGATAAAGAAAGAATGCATAACTCCAGGCAGCCAAGGTCTCAACCTTGCTATCATGCATCCACCTACATGTTTTATGCATTACAACATGCACATATTATGTACATAGGTTGCATGAGCTTCAAGTTCTTCATGCTTGACATCTTGGAACCTCGAATGATAATCTTTCTTCATCTCCGCTCATCTCACTTTCCTAAATCATAATTTTATAACTTAAATGTGTTGATCAAATATGAAATTGTTATGATTATCACTAATCATATGGGAGGAACCAATATTAACAACATTATTGTTTTAATAATAGATAAGAAAGATGTGAATTCGTCTTAAATATTAATGTTGTTAAGGCTGTGTTTGGTGAGGGATAATCATCATTGTAATGTAATCAGGATTACATTACAAGATTGATTACATTATTTCGTATAATTTTAAACTTGTAATGTAATGTAAACTAGATTACAAAAGACAATAAACTTTTGTAATCTGAATTACAAAACTAATAGTATGCAATATGTATTACATTCTAAACCTAAGATTTAATATGTCAAATATATCCCTAGTCCATTTCTTGTACCAACCGATCGCTGTCACTATCGGTCGCCGCCGCCATTGGTTGCTGTCAGTCGTCGGCCGCCGCCATCGTTGGTTGCCATCGGTCGCCACCATTGCCCCACTGGCCGCTACCATTGTTGGCCATCGCCCGGCCGCTGCCATCATCGGTCGTTGGTCATCTTCGTCGGCCGCCCACATCGGTTGTTGTCGACAAAGGTCACAAAATATTTTTATCATTTTATAATAATATGAATTATATTCCTTATAAAAAATAATAGACACCAAATAAAAAAATAATAATCACCCTTGTAATCAAATATTACATACATAGTATATAATTTTTTCACCAAACATAGTGATGTAATCCTAATTATATTATATTATATTATAAATTTGATTACATTACAAGCTTGATTACATTACCCCTAACTAAATGTAGTCTAAATGTTATCCTTGATTATACGGATCTTGAGAACATAGATATTAACTTCATTACATAACTAATTCTAGGATTAGCCATAGAGAATTTTGTTAAAGACAATACAACGTTATTCTCTATTTCAGTATAGAAATATCCTTACTAGACAACTGAATTAGAGATATATAATAGCTAAAACATGTGTATGCACCCAATCAACACTCCCCCTCATGTATATTTACTTGTCATACCCATCTTCTATACAAACGGATGTTATACAAGCCCTTAGTAAAATAATCTACTAGCTGACTCCTTGAATTTGTCTAGTTGATTCTTACATTATGAGCATCTATTGTTTCTTTGATAAAGAATCAATCAAATCCAATATACTTAGTACAATCAAGTTGGACTAGATTATGAGCTCCTAATAGTTGTTTATTGTCACAATGTAGCAACACGGACTTCTTTTAAAGAAGATGAATATTTTGCAAAAACCATTTTTAAGTAATAGATATTCACAAAATTCTTGTGCCATAGTTTTGTATTTTGCTTCAACACTAGAACTAGTAACCACATCCAATTTTTTGTTTCTCCAAGTCACTAGAGTTTCTCCAATAAAGGCACAATATCTTAGCGTATATAAATGCTTCTATCCCCAAATGACCATTATTTGAAATCTCTTTCATTGTCAATTTGAATTCTTTCTTATTCCTTGAAGAGGTGAATGCTTCCCCATGCTGAAATTTTCTTCATATGGTAGAATTATAAGGGTTATTTTTCAACAACACTTTCAATTTTTGACATCATCCAATATCACTTGTTATAATGTAAATTCAATGATTCTCTCTCATATTTGATTGCATAGTTGGTCATTAGTCATTTCTTTCACACGACCTGCCTCTGATATCACTTTGTAGAACCCTTAGAGATTTAGGCTAGAGGAGGTGACTAACAATTAACTTGCAAATTAAAACTTTTAGTATTGCAAATGTCTTAGCAAAGTCATACAAATAGATTATAAAAAGTGGAAAAGTATAAACAAAAGAATTAATACCTACCAACTGCTAATATGGTGATGTGACATAGTTTCAAACCCTTATTCCTACAACATGACATATGACTTATGAGTGAGTTACTCTCGAAGGCCTATTATCTTTCTCATTTTCAGAGAATTTCTAGAAGAGAGATATCTTAAAATAACACACTTTATAATAAAGCTTAGAGGATTAGGTTATAAAGAATACAAGAGAAAGACTCTAAATAGCATACAATTAATACTTTCATTAGCCTTCGAATCCTCTTCTCACTTCTCAAATTATAGCCTTTAATCTTCTTCAACTTTATTTATTATTCAACTTTTTTGTCACCGTTCAATCGACTAGATCCATCATTGGTAATTGACTTTTTTTTTTTTTTAAATTTCTTTAGCCTATAGTTTGTCAATGACTACCTCAAACGAATGAAATTCACCGTTAATTGATTGATCTATTGCATTTAACCATTATAAGGCTAGCATGCCAAATTAATTACTCCTTTTAGTTATCTTGGTGTAGTATTAGTTGACTAGAATAAGACATCAGTTGATTAAATTCAGTTAATTGCTCAATCTATTTGGTTTCAAATAGAAATATTTTTATTTGCGAGCCACTAAGCCTAAGTTGATTCAACTCATCAGTTGATTAGATTTCACACTAATCACATGGACTCCATTAAACGAGTATTTAGTCAATTATGCTTTAAAGAGAAAAATTAACACTATAACAAAAATTGTCATAGACCATGGATAAGATCCATTGTCTTTGTCATTTAAAAACTGTTATAATTAATGCTGTTGTTAAAAATATACTCAACGATAATAGTTTTAAATCGTTATCTTTTAATATCAAAGATAACAATTTTGCAACGTTTAAAATTATTTTCTTTAAATGTGATAGACAACAACAATTTTAAACTGTTCTTTTGATACCAAAGACAAATAAAAGATGAATGAAAATTGAATCTACTTCAATCAATGACATATTATTAAATAAACAACAAGATAAGTATACAGATTATCATCCTTGCATTTCTATAACAAACATAATTACTCGCACACAAAGAAATTACAATTAAGATACACTCAAAACAACTCCTCTTGACAACATCTTATTGCATGAACTTAAAGAATCTTGGTAGGTGCTATTTATCCTCTTGCCTTGAATGTTCGTTACTGATTGGTTATAATCATCTTCTCGCTTAAATTCTAAAGCTTTCTTGCTAGTTCTTCATCCTTAGCATGGTTACTCATATCCCTCGTATCATTCTCATTGTAATCATCGAAGTACTTCCCACTCACACCCCTAAGGTTTAGATGCAGTGCCACATAGCACGTAGTTACCGCTCCCTGTAATCATCCATACAAATCTATTATCATCTCATTTCCTAACTCATTTAGAAATTTATTAAGACTTGACATGGAATTCCTTTAATAAAACTAGGGTTGAACTAAGGTGCAAGTTGTAGGATTGAAATGAACAAGGGGGGGGGGTGAATCTCATTTTAAAACTTTTCTTTTTTGTTTTAAAAACTTGTCGAAAAACTAAGTACGTAGCGAAAAAATTAAGTAAGAAAGACACAATAGAAAACAAGTACATGTTTGTTTTTACTTGCTTTGAAGCATTCAACTACTTCTATTCCACGATCCATGATTACTTAGACCGTATTGATTAAGTAATTCACTAAAAATTGAATCTCGGTTGCAAATGAAGAAAGTATAACAAGCTACACTTCCTTATGCAAAAATAATAGAAAATTAACTTTAAAAAATGTTACCAACACGTGTAGTAGTTGAAGATCATAGCTCGAGGTCGGTTTCAATTTGACTGCAGCAGTTAGGCGTAGCAGGGTCGCAACAAAGCGGTAGCAGAAAGATGGTGCAGCGGAATGAGCTAGAATGCTTGTTTGGAAATTATATCCAAAGAGTTGGTCGAACACCTCTTTTATACTGCATTGGAGGCGCCTCCAATGGCCCCGAGCTCCTCCAAGGGCGCTAATCCAATTTGAAAACTTCATTGTTTATTCACTTGAGAGCACCTCCAGCCCACTTTGAGACACCTCTAATCAACCCAGGGTGCCTCCAATGGCTAAATCTTCATACGCGAAGTTTATCTGAGTGTAGGTGCCTCCATCCATCCTTGGCGCCTCCAGTGCCTTACTCAAGGTGCATCCAATCAATTGAGCCACCTCGAGCACTATTCATCTATGTTTCATTTTTTGCTCTAAGTTTCTGCAAAATATGTTAGTCCAAAAATAATAAAGATACTTGCAAAATAAAGTTAGCATATATAATTAAATTATGAATTAGATTCTGTCTAACATGACCATGATCTAATATTTGTCTCAACTTAGATTTCCAAAATAGATCTAATTTGGACTAGCATCTACAGTCCCATTAGGACTCGTCCTCACTGGATCTCTCTCCTCTAGTTGATTACTTGACCTTACTTGTCAAATATTTGGTCTTTCAGAGCTGTTTGGACTTTCTCTGGTCCTACTTAATGTCTGATCAACCTGATCAACTAAGACTTTCATGCAACACCAAATTAGTACAATAGATATAAAATATTAAAGTAAATTAGTGTTAGCAGTATTTAAGATTCGCTGGTCGATCAATCGTGCATGATCAATCGGAAGCCATTCCGACATATGTTTGGAGTTCACTCCTCCAAGACAACTCATTATCTAGAGTTACTTCTTCCTAGGGGTTTTTACTGCCTAGCTTCACTCACTAGGACTTTTCATTGCCTAACTTCACTTGCTAGGATTTAGCTTCACACATTAGGACTTTCACCGTCTGACTTCACACATTAGGACATTTACTACATAGCTTCACTCACCAAAACTTTCAGTGTCTAACTTCACTCACCAAGACTTCTATCGGCTAACTTCACTCAGTAGGACTTTCTGTCACGCCCCGGAGGAGTCCCTGTCCGAAGAAATTTCGGCAGCATCTCCCCTGTACGGCGGACAATCTGAAACTTTCTACATATCCACATACTTCAGCCACATGCGGCTGGAATAATAGCAGAAATAAAATACAATACACAGACATTCCACGCAGTTTATATAACAAGTAAACGGAAGAATAATACTCTGACTCGAAATCAACCCTACTCCACTACACCCACAAAGCACAAATCTGATGATAAGATCAATTTACCTCTTCTGCCGTCTAGGCAGGCATGTAGTAAAAGCAAAACCAAACCAAATCCATCGACATCACAAAATCCATACCATATCCATACCATCAAACAAAACAAATTCAGCATAGTCTATGTAAGAAAAACCAAAAGACTAATAACATCCTCGAGGTCTGCAGGGACTAGCAACTGGAACTCTCTCTTGACAGCATCAACCTGAAAAAAATAACAATAATGGAGGCGGGGTGAGTCTAACACTCAGCAGGTACAACTGATATACAAAGTAGGAAAATAACACCTAGCACTAATCATGCGTACAGTCTCCTGATATAAGAAAGATAAAAATGCATCTGAAGTAAACAGGAGAGAAACGGTACTAACCAGAACCTGGGTATAAGGACAAACAGTCCGAGTGATATGGAAATCCTATATGCATGTCAAACATAGGTATCCAAACAATATGCAACATATAAATGCAGCAAACACAAACACAAGCAATAAATGCATCATGCATATGATGCCAATGATGTGTCCTGGTCACCCCTGACGCCAATCAACCATCTCACACAAAAGTGAGGCAGAGTGGGTAGGGCTGTAACAACCGTGCACTCTGTCGTCACTACTCCTGATGAGTGACCGAGTGGAAGGGATGCTGTCGGAGTACACCTATCCTCCTACCCCAAATCATAAATGGGGGAGCGCAATACTCTCATCTCTCGGTACGCAATGACGGGGAGGAATCCCTGCCGGATAACACATTGTGTCACACTACCCATGAGCGGACCAACGGTGCCTAACAGAGTCCCTGCTGCAACACACTCTGCCTGAATCGACCACTAACCCATGAGTGGTACTGTGTGCAGATCCATGTAACTGGCGATGTGCTCAACAATAATGGAGCGGACTATCGCACAGCATGCAATCATGCAAATGGTGCATGACACTAACCACAAAATATCCTGACCTAATCCATATATATATAAAAGTGCATCATAGGTCAACGAATCAAATCAAATCAAAGGTACACAAAAGGTATAAAACTTAGGTCCTGAACATGATGAAGCATGGTATATCACTACCCCTACAAGCATGTATAAACAGGTAAAGTATACATGAGATGCAAACCAAGCAACCAATCAAGCATGTAACAAGTTTTGGGTAGTGATTAACCGAAACAAAATGAGGAACATAATTAATGTAATTTGTTAAATTCACTACTATGCATATCAAAGACATAAAGTCAAAAGTACCCGCCTCCAATAGAAATGTCCAAATTCGACATCGAGATACTCGTCTCGCGTCAAAGTCCTGTGTCACAATATTTAATTTAGTTAATTCTATCATGCATCAATTAACTAAACTAAATTCAAATTCATTAATCAATTAGGGTTAACTTCCTTAACTCTAACCCCTTCCACCATTCAATTGATCAAGGTATATATATATATCCGGCCTAACATAATAAATTCGAATCCAATTTCATTTCCTAACCTTTCCTTCAATTCGGTGCATGATAAAACAAAAGATACAACTGCGCTACACCTTACCTCAATCCTCACAGCAGGGAGATTGCTGCTGGAAATTGCTAGCCGAAAATACCTACTGTCGCAGATTCTTGGCCGGAGCTACACCGATTCTACAACCATAGACATCCACCCGGTGAGCACAACATCCTGTACCAAATCTGAAATCCAAATCCAATAAACCTTACTTACTCGATACCTTCTTGTTTTCTCTCTGCCAGCGGCTAGTGGTGAAGCAGGAAGATCCGATGGTGAGGTATAGGTCACGGTGAAGCCACTAGAGCTTGGAGTTTTGCCTTTGGTTAAAGACCAACTCGCTAGAGCGGCGATGAACCAAGTCTAGGGCACGACTCGATACTGCTCGCTCTCGGCAGTGGCACACAGAGGAAGAACTAGGCTCGGCGCGGTGGGCACACTGTGCCAGTCGACTGTGGGTGACAACAGCGACGCAAGATCACAGCGTCGACGTCGGGAAGAAGAGAAGAAAGGTGGAGGCTCCCGGTGGTCGGCGCTAGGGCTCGGTTGTGGCCGGCAGATTGGGGTTGGCGTCGCGCGAGGGAGATGAGGAGATGAAGAAGGCTTCGGGTGTGCGGCTCGGGAGGAAGAAAATGAAGGAGAAGGTGGAGGAAACCGCCGTGTGGTTAGGACTCGGGTTCGCGCAGGGAAGAAGGCTCGGGCGTCAGGTGAGAGCACAGCACGAGGAAGGAAAGAAATAGAAATAAGAAAAATAAAATAAAATAAAATAAAATTTTTCCTCACTTAAATGAGGTAGCCTAAACAGGCTTTTCCGGGCCCCGTTTTTATCCCCGTTAACTCGTCCGTACGAGCTCCGAAAAATTCTCAAAAAATTTCTAAAAATTCCGGAAAATTCCCTTATTAATATTCGCCTTTTTCCTATATTTTATATTCTCCCCCACTAATAAAAATTTGGTCTCCAAATTTTTGTTATCTACCATCAGCAAGTACTAACAACAAATAGAAAGTATGAATGCTGAACGATATATTAAATCACATACCTCAAGTGAAAAGATGGGGGTATCGAGCTCGGATCGTATCCTCGAGCTCCCAAGTAGCCTCCTCGTCCGAATGATGCTGCCATCCGACTTTAACCAGCGGGATAGTCTTGTTCCGCAACTGACATTTTTTCCGGTCGAGAATCCGTACCGGAACCTCCTCATATGTAATGTCAGGCTGAATACGTCGGGTCGGGCACGTATATCCACAGCATAGATACATGGAATACATCGTGAACGCCTGACAGGGACGGTGGTAGTGTCAGTCGGTAAGCTACCGCTCCGATCCTCTCCAAGATCTCGAAAGGGCCAATGTACCGCGGAGCTAGTTTACCTCTGAGGCCAAATCTCTTCACCCCTTTTGCGGATGAAACTCGCAGAAATACATGGTCGCCAACAGAGAACTCTAGTGGTCTGCGTCTCCGATCAGCATAACTCTTCTGGCGGTCCTACGCCTCTGACATCCTCCGTCTGATAGTACAGACCAACTTTGCATCCTGCTGAACTTTATGAGGTCCCAACATCTGGGCCTCTCCAACCTCATCCTAGAGGACGGGTGTCCGACAAGGCCTACCATACAACGCCTTAAACGGTGCCATCTGGATAGTCGAATGAAAGCTGTTGTTGTAAGCAAACTCTACCAACGGCAGATGGTCCTCCCAACTGCCTCCGAAATCCATAACACATGATCTCAGCAGGTCCTCTAAAGTCTGAATGGTCCGCTCTGACTGTCCATCTGTCTGTGGATAGAAAGCTGTACTGAAACGGAGCTGTGTGCCCAAGGCCTGCTGCAGACTCTGCTAGAAACGAGACGTGAACCGTGGATCTCTATCCGAAATGATACTCAACGGAACACCATGTAGTCTGATGATCTCCCGACAATACAAATCTGCCAATCAATACAGGGGATCAGTCCTCCGAATCACTAAAAAGTGCGTGGATTTGGTTAATCGATTAACGATTACCCAAATCACATCATGACCTCGTCGTGTCCTCGACAAACCCACCACAAAGTCCATGGTAATGTGATCCCACTTCCACTCAGGAATAGGAATCCGCTGAAGTAATCCTGCAGGTCTCTGGTGCTCAGCCTTCACCTGCTGACAAACAAGACATCTAGCTACGAAATCCGCGATGTCTTTCTTCATGCCGTTCCACCAATAGGAACGCCTCAAGTCTCGATACATATGGGTCCCGCCTGGATGGATCGCAAATCGAGAGCGGTGTGCCTCCTGGAGTAGCTCCTGTAAGACCGGATGAGACTGAGGTACGCATAATCTACCTCGGAAGTATATAATACCCTCCTCGTCGCGTGTAAACTCAGTCTGCTGCCCAGAAGCTATCTGACTGCTAATGAACTGCAAATGTTGATCACCAGCCTGGGCCTCTCGGATCCTCGTCCTGATCGACGACTGAGCAACCATGGTAACCAGAATACCCTGCTCTGTCGGTCCCTACTCCTCAAGATCTAACTCAGAGAAACCCTGAATCAAGTCTGTAACTGAAACTCGGTGGCAAGCCAAAGTCCCTCTGGACTTCCTGCTGAGTGTATCGGCAACCACATTAGCTTTTCCCGGGTGGTAGCTAATGGTACAATCGTAATCCTTCAGGAACTCCATCCATCTCCTCTGTCAGAGATTACGCTCCTTCTGAGTGAAAATATATTTGAGACTCTTATGATCAGTAAGAATCTCAAATGTAATACCGTATAAATGATGCCGCCAAAGCTTAAGAGCAAAGATGATGGTAGCTAACTCCAGGTCATGAACTGGGTAGTTCTTCTCATGCTCCTTCAGCTGACGAGAAGCATAAGAGACTACTCTGCCGTGCTACATTAGAACAACGCCCAAACCCTGAAGAGACGCGTCGGTGTAGAGTACAAATCCGTCCTCTCCAGAAGGTAAAACCAAAACTGGAGCCGACACTAATCTCCGCTTCAGCTCCTGAAAGCTGGTCTCGCAATCCTCGGACCACGTGAACTTCATGCCTTTCCTGGTAAGACATGTCAACGGCATAGCAATACGCGAGAAACCCTCGACGAATCATCTGTAATATCCTGCTAGTCCTAGAAAACTGCGGATTTCCTGTACTGATTTCGGCTGCTCCCAACTGGTGACAGCCTCGATCTTCTGAGGATCAACTGAAATACCTCTGCTAGAAACCACGTGTCCCAGAAAACCGACTGAGGATAACTAGAATGCACACTTGCTGAACTTCGCGTACAGCTGATGCCGTCTAAGAGTCTCCAAGACTATACGAAGATGCTGTGCATGCTCCTCCTCGGAATGCGAGTAGACCAATATGCCATCAATGAAAACGATAACAAACTGATCCAGATACTCCAGAAAGATGCGGTTCATCAAGTCCATAAACACCGCTGGAGTATTGGTAAGCCCAAATGGCATTACCAAAAACTCATAATGACCGTATCTCGTACGGAAAGCTGTCTTCTGGATATCTGAGTCTCTGACCCTCAACTGATGATATCCGGATTGCAAATCAATCTTAGAATACACTGATGTACCTCTGAGCTGATCAAACAAATCCTCGATCCGTGGTAAAGGATATTTATTTCTGACGGTAACTGCATTCAGCTGTCTATAGTCAATACAGAGCCTCATAGTGCCGTCCTTTTTCTTGACAAATAATACAGGAGAACCCCATGGAGAAACACTTGGGCGAATGAATCCCCTGTCTAAAAGCTCCTGGAGTTGAACCTTCAGCTCGTTCAACTCTTTTGGTGCCATACGATACGGAGCTTTCGATGTCGGCGTGGTTCCCGGAATCAGCTCAATAGCGAACTCCACTGGCCTTCTGGGAGGCAAACCAGGTAGCTCCTATGGAAACACATCCGAGTACTCACAGACCACAGGAACTTCGGAGAGCTGCGAACTATTGCTGTCTTCGGTACTAATCAGAGATAATAGGAAACCGTGACAGCCGTGAGACAGCAGCTTCTGCGCCTGAATCGCCGAAATAATCTAGATGACGTCATCTCTGATGCCAGTGAAACTCCACGAGGGTTGGTTCGAAGGCCGGAAGGTGACCACCCTCGTCTGGCAATCAACGGTAGCATGATATACTGACAGCCAATCCATGCCAAGAATGATATCAAACTCGACCATCTCCAATACTAGAAGATCTACCGTAAGTATCATGTTGCCAAAGTCTAACGGGCAACCTCTGATCTCCTGAGTGACGTCTAAAGTATCACCGGACGGTAGGGAGACAATCAATCGTTACAGTCTAACAGTAGGTAATCTACCAATCTCCGGCATAAAGGTACGGGATATAAAAAAATGCGAGCTACCAGTATCAATCAATATATCAGCGAAAAATGCATAAATGGAAATCATACCGCGGAAAACGGATCCGTCGGCTCGCTGCGCATCCTCTCTGTTAATCGCATGAACACTTCCAGTCTCTGGCGGAGGAGGAGGTGGTATGCCGCCGCGGTTAAGCGCTCGCCATCGAGGCGATCTCGGATAATGTGCGAGGAGGCCGAGGGCGGTGGCGATCTTGTCGGATGGACCGAGTTTGCATCGGCCTAGAGGCTAAGGCTTCATCCGATACCCCTGCGTCGGATAATAAGGTCCCGAACAGAACTCGGGTGCATGGAAGCACCGAGTACTCTGCCCAAGCATGTCAACGCCGCTGCAGTGAAATCGCCCTCGCCGATGTTAAGCAGACCGGGCCGCCTCCTTGATATGCCCGATCGACTAGACCCCCTCCGATCCGACCCTCCGGGCCGAGCCTTCACCGACAATCCGACTGGTGCCCAGGCAGTTTGCAATAAAAGCAAACCGGCTGTCCCAGAGAGCAAGCTGGGGTGAGATGATCTCTGGACCCACATCGGAAACAGTGAGTATCGCTGGAAGGTGGTTGCCGATTCTGCTGAGAAACCGGGAACGTCCTGAAGAAGACCGCCCTGACTTCTGAGGCCTACGAGATACCCCAGAAGTACCCTGACCTGACCGACTGCGACTACTCTGCTGCTGTCCTGTCGCCAGTATCTGCTGGATCTGCCCGGATGCCTGACCCGTATGCTTCCTCTTCTTGCCCGGAAATGCTCTCTGCTGAGCTAACTCTATCATCAAAGCGATCCAGTGCATCTGAGTAAGATACGATCCCTAAACCGGCAAGTCTTACTTGCAGATAGCCATCTAGTCCCTATATAAACTGCATCATGCGAGATCTGTCCTCCGCAACTAACTCTGGACAAAACTTAGCCAACCGGTTGAATTCAGTATTATACTCTGTCACCGTGCGATTGTTCTGACGCAGACTCATGAAATTCTGTCGGCGAGCCATCTGATATGATAGTGGGAAAAAACGGCTTTCAAAAGCCTCTCTGAACCTGGCCCAAGTAACGTTCCGCTCGTTGATGATAGAACGTTGTGTAATCCACCAGGCGTTAGCCTCATCCCGTAAATGGAAAGCAGCCAGCTCTGCTTTCTCCCACTCGGAGCAAGCCATATAGAATAAAGTCTGCTCCATAGTCTCTATCCATGACAGGGCCATACTCGGATTAAGGTCTCCTCGAAAGAGTGTGAATCGAGTCTTCATCGACTCTGCTAATACTGGAATCCTAGCTCGTGCCACGACAATGTCAGTGAGGTGTGTCGGGACGGCTGCAAGAACTGGCGGAACCACTGGAACTGGTGCTATAGGTGGTACCGCGGAATAAACCGGAGGAGGAACTCCCGGTGCTGCTGTATAAACTGGAGCATAAGCCGTCGGTGGTTTTGTAGGATGAACATAAGTGACTGCAGCTGGAGGTACAGTAGGTAGTGGTACCGGATGTGGAGCAACTGCTGCTACTGTTGGCACTGGGGGCACAGATGCCATTGATGTCGGGTACACTGTAGGTCCAGGTGGCGGTGGTGCCGAGTACGCCGTAGGCGGTGCTGGAGCAGATATCGGGAACGCCAATGGTACCCCTGATGGTACCAGAACTATAGTAGGGATAGGTACACTCGGCATATCCGAGGTAGGTACCTCTATAGGAGCCATCGGGGTCTGAGAGCCCGACGCGCTCGCAATATGCTGAGTCTGTCCCTGACTGACAGGCTCATCAACAGTAGGCATCTCTGGCATATCCAGAGATCCCGTGGTCCTCGTACGTGGTCGTCCAGCACCACGTCTCGCCGCAATACGCGTAGATATCCTCATATCTGTTAAGTTATATTACAGATATTACTACCAGTATAACAATCATAAAATAACATCATACCAATTTGCCGTCTGGAGATGTTTCGTCGCTGTCCAGTCCCAAATTTGACCTCAAAATTCTGAACGAGAAAATCACTGGAAATCCATATAAATCCGAAATGGAAATCCGAAACATAAATATCCAAAATACGAAAACAACGATCGTAAAACTTCGCTCTGATACCACTAAATTGTCACGCTCCGGAGGAGTCCCTGTCCGAAGAAATTTCGGCAGCATCTCCCCTGTACGGCGGACAATCTGAAACTTTCTACATATCCACATACCTCAGCCACATGGGGCTTGAATAATAGCAGAAATAAAATACAATACACAGACATTCCACGCAGTTTATATAACAAGTAAACGGAAGAATAATACTCTGACTCGAAATCAACCCTACTCCACTACACCCACAAAGCACAAATCCGATGATAAGATCAATTTACCTCTTCTGCCATCTAGGCAGGCATGTAGTAAAAGCAAAACCAAACCAAATCCATCGACATTACAAAATCCATACCATATCCATACCATCAAACAAAACAAATTCAGCATAGTCTATGTAAGAAAAACCAAAAGACTAATAACATCCTCGAGGTCTGCAGGGACTAGCAACTAGAACTCTCTCTTGACAGCATCAACCTGAAAAAAATAACAACAATGGAGGTGGGGTGAATCCAACACTCAGCAGGTACAACTGATATACAAAGTAGGGAAATAACACCTAGCACTAATCATGCGTACAGTCTCCTGATATAAGAAAGATAAAAATGCATCTAAAGTAAACAGGAGAGAAACCGTACTAACCAGGACCTGGGTATAAGGACAAACAGTCCGAGTGATATGGAAATCCTGTATGCATGTTAAACATAGGTATCCAAACAATATGCAGCATATAAATGCAACAAACACAAACACAAGCAATAAATGCATCATGCATATGATGCCAATGATGCGTCCTGGTCACCCTTGACGCCAATCAACCATCTCACACAAAAGTGAGGCCGAGTGGGTAGGGTTGTGACAACCGTGTACTCTGTCGTCACTACTCCTGATGAGTGACCGAGTGGACGGGATGTTGTCGGAGTACACCTATCCTCCTACCCCAAATCATAAATGGGGGAGCGCAATACTCTCATCTCCCGGTACACAATGACGGGGAGGAATCCTTGCCGGATAACACGTTGTGTCACACTACCCATGAGCAGACCAACGGTGCCTAACAGAGTCCCTGCTGCAACACACTCTGCCTGAATTGACCACTAACCCATGAGTGGTGGTGTGTGTAGATCCATGTAACTGGCGATGTGCTCAACAATAATGGAGCGGACTATCGCACAACATACAATCATGTAAATGGTGCATGACACTAACCACAAAATATCCTGACCTAATCTATATATATATAAAAGTGCATCATAGGTCAACGAATCAAATCAAATCAAATGTACACAGAAGGTATAAAACCTAGGTCCTAAACATGGTGAAGCATGGTATATCACTACCCCTACAAGCATGTATAAACAGGTAAAGTATACATGAGATGCAAACCAAACAATCAATCAAGCATGTAACAAGTTTTGGGTAGTGATTAACCGAAACAGAATGAGGAACATAATTAATGCAATTTGTTAAATTCACTACTATGCATATCAAAGTCAAAAGTACCCGCCTCCAATAGGAATGTCCAAATCCGACATCGAGATACTCGTCTCGCGTCAAAGTCCTGTGTCACAATATTTAATTTAGTTAATTCTATCATGCATCAATTAACTAAACTAAATTCAAATTCATTAATCAATTAGGGTTAACTTCCTTAACTCTAACCCCTTCCACCATTCAATTGATCAAGGTATATATATATATATATATATATATCCAGCCTAACATAATAAATTCGAATCCAATTTTATTTCCTAACCTTTCCTTCAATTCGGTGCATGATAAAACAAAAGATACAACTGCGCTACACCTTACCTCAATCCTTACAGTAGGGAGATTGCTGCTGGAAATTGCTAGCCGAAAATACCTACTGTCGCAGATTCTTGGCCGGAGCTACACTGATTCTACAACCATAGGCATCCACCCGGT
Source organism: Zingiber officinale (assembly GCF_018446385.1). Lineage (NCBI taxonomy): Eukaryota > Viridiplantae > Streptophyta > Magnoliopsida > Zingiberales > Zingiberaceae > Zingiber > Zingiber officinale. The sequence goes on from NC_056000.1 coordinate 40,764,703, forward strand.
GAGCACAACATCCTGTACCAAATCTGAAATCCAAATCCAATAAACCTTACTTACTCGATACCTTCTTGTTTTCTCTCTGCCGGTGGCTAGTGGTGAAGCAGGAAGATCTGATGGTGAGGTATAGGTCACGGTGAAGCCACTAGAGCTTGGAGTTTTGCCTTTGGTTGAAGACCAACTCGCTAGAGCGGCGGTGAACCAAGTCTAGGGCACGACTCGATACTGCTCGCTCTCGGCAGTGGCACACAGAGGAAGAACTAGGCTCGGCGCGGTGGACACACTGTGCCAGTCGGCTGTGGATGACAACGGCGTCGCAAGATCACAGGGGAGGCCGGCGGTACTAGGGCACGACCCAATCGACGCTGGCGTTGCTGGACGGTGTCGGCCGATCGACTCCCTTGTGGCGTCGGCGTCGGGAAGAAGAGAAGAAAGGTGGAGGCTCCCAGTGGTAGGCGCTAGGGCTCGGCTGTAGCCGGCAGATTGGGGTTGGCGTCGCGCGAGGGAGATGAGGAGATGAAGAAGGCTTCGGGTGTGCGGCTCGGGAGGAAGAAAATGAAGGAGAAGGTGGAGGAAACCGCCGTGCGGTTAGGGCTCGGGTTCGCGCGGGGAAGAAGGCTCGGGCGTCGGGTGAGAGCACAGCACGAGGAAGGAAAGAAATAGAAATAAGAAAAATAAAATAAAATAAAATAAAATAAAATTTTTCCTCACTTAAATGGGGTAGCCTAAACAGGCTTTTCCGGGCCCCGTTTTTATCCCCGTTAACTCGTTCGTACAAGTTCCGAAAAATTCCCGAAAAATTTCCAAAAATTCCGGAAAATTCCCTTATTAATATTCGCCTTTTTTTCGATATTTTACACTTTCATTGTCTGACTTCACTCACCATAACTTCTCACATGCCTAACTTCCAGTTAAGAGTAGTCACTTATTAGACTTCTCATCTGCTTAACCTCCGGTTAGGACTTTCCCTTGCTAGTCATCTAGTCTTGACTAGACTTCTCTATTCAAAATATCAATTCCTGTTTGGATCAACCCTTAGTCAAACTGATTAAATTTAAGTACATTGTCAAACATCGAAACACTAGACGCTGATTACACCAACACAAGTTAGTTTAGCTATATTGCTATATAAAAGAGAGTGATCGACAATTCTGACAAACTTGAGGTATAATTTTCCACAAGAAAGAATTATTTGTAATAAAGAAGTCTTTGTCCTGTCATGCAATATCATTTAGTTTTCTAATTGACACAACAATTTCCATGAATAAAACATGTATTAATTTATAAGTGGCATATCCAAATAGGCATCTTTAATAACAAGCTTAAGTTTGGCTAAAATTAAAACAAACAAAAAAGTTGGCATAAAAACTAATAAAATCAATGTCTTAGCAAGATCTAAAAAATCCATCAAAGTAGTTAGATGATTACCCTCTTTTGAAATTGAGAATTTAACTAACCTTCTCTTTTCTAATAAGCTTATCCACTTCGATCAAACCAATACTTTGAAAAACTTTTTGAAGAAGTGATTCAGTAACTTGAAGATGAACATGGCCTACATAGCTACAATGTAGTTAATTACATTATAGAGGAGACAAATTAATTAGATTCAATCATATCATTGAACAAAAAATTTTAAAATTGTAAACACAATGAGTAAAATCCTAAATATGTTTATTGATTGCAAAGATTCAAGGACAGTAGCAATATCAACATAGTTAAACATGATAAGAGCTTCCCATAAAAGAAGAGAGTTATATGCTTGATTACATGTTATGAAAGGTCATTATGAAATATCATAAATCATATAGCTATGGAAGCAAGTATAAGAACTATCAAAATACATAAAAAATGAAAGTGTGAAATAATAACTAAACAATGAACAAGGTAACCTATAGACTAATGCATGATCTATAAGTACCTCGTGGGAGTTTTGATATGATCAACCAAGTAAAGTTAGGTCCTGTTGTGGTTTGATCCTTGTGTCTAAGTATACAAGAGCTTAGGAGCATATGAAGTCATGCAAAAGATGCAGCTAGCGAGAAGGACAGCACGAGAAAGAGAGTCGACGGGCTCGGTGCATCCAAGGGATTAGGCACTATGAAAGAGTACGCTGACGGATGAGAAGGAAGCGTGCGACGGTTCTAAGGGACGAGAAGTCGAAGTGGAAGGTTGCTCGAGAAGGTCAGAAAATGAGTTCGGGTGAGCCCTATTCCGGATGGCCGAAATCACCCAAGCGAACGAAGTCGGAGCGAGAACCCAGACTAAAAAGACAATAGGGAAGTTGACTTCGATCGGGGCGCCTCGCCCAACGGGGGCCGGATTGACACTGTCCGGTCGCCCGGAACCCTTCCGGGCATGCAAACCAGAAAGTTTATCAAAACTCAACGTGTCATGATCCGTTGCAACCTGGATACAATTTTATCCACATCCAGGTACCTAGAACCCTTCTAGGCGCCCTGATCAGGGTTATAAATACAATATGATCCCAGTAGTTCAATATCATCACTTGTAATCAATTTCTTTGTCTGTTCTACTACTATATGAGCTATCAACGCTGTAAGAGGCTTTTCCGCCTGAAGGAGACTTTAGTGAGCTTTTTCAACATCTTGGATTAGTAATCTTCTGATTGCAAACCAAGTAAATTCTTTTGTACCTCTACTTTCTTCTTAATCAGTTTCTTAATTCTTTTTATACAAGTATTAGTTTTAATCAAGCTATAAAGAATAAGAAAGTTTTTTTTAAAGATAATTCACCCCCTCTTGCTGGCTGCCAAGGGACCAACAATTGGTATTAGAGCGAGGAAGCTTTAGAAGAACTAATCGCCGACCAAAGCACAAGAAATGGTCAGACCAAGTATCTATCCACCGAAGTTCGAAGGAGAGTTCACGATTTGGAAAAGAAAGATGGAGGTATTTTTCAAAACAAATTTTGATTTATTACTAATATTAACATATGGTTTTGTAGCTCCAAAAGACAAAGAAGAATATTAATGGACCAAGAAGGAGCAAGCAAATTTTGTAGCAAATGGATGAGCATAATTCTATCTACTGAGTGTGCTACCTCCGCAAGAAGTCAACAAAATCAACACCTACAAATCAGCAAAGGAGCTTTGGGAGAAGTTCTTAGAGCTATATGAAGGTATGCCCGAAGCCAAACTCATGAGACAGGACCTACTTCGGAACCAAATCAGCAACCTTCGGCTAGAAGAAGGCAAAATCATCGCAAACCTTCACTCAAGGATCAAGGAGCTCATCACCGGACTCACGAATCTCGGAGAAAAGGAAACTAACCGAGATTCGCTAAGGTACGTGCTTAATGTATTTCCTAGGAATCCTGAATGGTCAACCTTAGTAGATGTTTATTACATCTCTAAGGATCTAGAAGTAAGTACATTAGAAGAATTATTTTCTACACTTGAAGTGCATGAAACTAGATGTGCAGATCTAAAGAAGAAGCTCAAGCACAACATTGCCTTTAAGGTAAAAATTGACGAACAAGAGTCCGAAACATCCCTTGACAATGACGAAATGACATTCATGGTAAGGAAGTTTAAAAAGTTATTTAAAACTAATAAGTTTAATCAAGTGTAGGGTAAAAGAAGGACAAGAAGAGTAAGATGCTACCACTGCAATGAAGAAGAGTACATGAAAGACAACTGCCCAAAACTAAAGAACAAGGACAAGGACACAAGCAAAGACAAGAGACCAACCTAGAAAAGGCACAATAACCTAAAGGCGAGGTGGGACGAAACTTCATCAGAGTAAAAAATCAAAGCCTATGCTGTACTTGCACTGATGGCAAGTCACCAAGAAGAATAAGGTGAAGCAAGCCCTTCCGCAATGAGCATCGATGAAGGGGGAGCAACGTCAGAAGAAAGCAACTCTATAAGGGGAGTCTCAGATGATGAAATCGATAAGATAAGTCAGGTACGATCTTTACCACCTGATAAATTATTTAAATTTATAAAAGTCCTATCTAAAACCTCTTGTAAATTAGAAATTTAGAATAAAAAATTATTAAAAGAAAATAATGATTTAAAAGAAACTCTAACAATATCTTATTGATTGGAAGATTTCGACAAACTAAAATTAGAAAATGAAAACTTAAAGGAACAAATACAAAATTTTAAAAATTCTGCATGTTCAAATATTATTCCTTCAAATTTTAGAAATAATTCAAGACTAAATTGATATTTTCAATATCATATCATAAGGGCCAAGTCAGAAAGTTATTACTAAAATATATCCCTAAAAAATTTTACTTAATCCAGTAGAAAGGAATTTTTTTTGGGCTCCAAAATCATGCTTGGATTAAATTTTCATACATGTCTTGCATTTAAATTGATTGAATTTTTTTTCTTGCTTAGAATTGACTAAATAATTTTTTTTACATAATTTATGTTAAAAATTAATTTAATCTAATTTTTTTGAGAAAGAAGATTTCATTATTCATTCATGGAAAAAATTTCAATTTTTTTTACCATTGTATTATTTTTTATGATTTTTTTTAATAAAATTCATATCTTTCAATTTAAAAATATCTTACAGGGCTATTTTTTATAAAATTTATTTTTCTATGAAACTTTATCATTTTCTCTATCTAAAAATTTTTTAGTAAAAATGAATCTTTATATAGAAAATAATTTATTCCTGCTTAAATTTAATTTAATTTTTCTTGGAAATTTTATTTTAGCTTTGGATATTTAAGCTTAATAGTTAGAAAAATTCTCAATAATTAAAAATAATTTTAAAATTATTTTTATAAATGGTTTATAAATTATAAAAATCTATATTTTTAAAATTTAAAAGTTCATGGTTTTTCTGGATAATAGTCACCTTATTTTTATCCCTTAGTTTTTTCTAAGTTATTTTCATGACATACCCCTATTTTAATGTGATCAAAAGGGAAGACCTAGAGGTTAAGTATAGGGGGAGGATACATTTTAAATTTGCATATTTTTTCTCATAAATGCAAAATATGTACTTTCTAGTTTTCTATTATTTATTTTTGTTTACCCTAACTTAACTTGGGTTTGCTCACATCAAAAAGGGAGAGATTGTAAGTACTTCATGAGAATTTTGATGTGATCAACCAAGTTAAGTTATGTCCTGTTGTGGTTTGATCCTTGTGTCTAAGGGTACGTTTGGTTGGGTGTAATGTAATCTAGCTTGTAATGTAATCAAATTTGTAATGTAATTGTACAAAGTAAAACCTAAAATCTCGTGTGTATTTAGGAACCACGAGTTAGGCCTTTATATAGAAAAGAAGAATAAACCAAAAGACCAAACTACCCCTATACTTATTCTAACACTCCCCCTCAAGCTTGAGAATATAGATCATATACACCAAGCTTGTTACATATGTAGTCAATCCGAGGACCTCTAAGTGATTTAGTGAATATATCTGCTAGCTGATCATTTGAATTGACAAAACTAGTAGATATTTTTCCAGATATGACTTTCTCTCTGACAAAGTGACAATCAACTTCAATATGCTTTGTTCTCTCATGGAAGATTGGATTTGAGGCAATATGCATAGCGGCCTGGTTGTCACATATGAGTGACATTTGTGTAACCTCTCCAAACCTTAGTTCCTGAAGCAACTGTTTTAACCATATAAGTTCTTGACTAGCAATAGTCATAGCTCGATATTCTGCCTCTGCACTGGATCTTGCCACAACATTCTGTTTTTTGCTTTTCCAAGAAACAAGGTTACCTCCGATAAATATACAAAATCCAGAAGTGGATCTTCTATCAGAGGGAGATCCTGCCCAATCTGCATCAGAATATCCCACGACTTGAGTATGTCCGTTGTCTTCATATAGAAGACCCTTTCCTGGTGCACCCCTGATATATCGAACAATGCAAGTCACTGCATCCCAATGTTCTTTGCATGGAGAGCTAAGAAACTGACTTACTACACTCACTGCAAATGAGATATCCGGACGAGTGATAGTAAGGTAGCTTAGTTTCCCTACCAATCGCCTATACCGTTCAGGATCTGGAAAAGGCTCCCCCTGATTTGGTAGGAGCTTGACATTAGGATCCATGGGATTGTCGACTATCTTTGAGTTTAACATTCCTGTTTCTTCCAAAATATCCATTGCATACTTCCTTTGGGATATAATGATCCCATCTTTAGACTATGCCACTTCTATCCCTAGAAAATATTTGAGTTTGCCAAGATCCTTTGTCTGGAAATGTTTGAAAAGATGTTGTTTTACTTGTGAAATCCCAAGATGATCATTACCTGTGATGACAATATCATCAACATAAACCACTACATAGATGCAACCATTAGACGAGTGGCGATAAAAAATAGAATGATCAGCCTCGCTTCGAGTCATGCCAAACTGCTGAATTACGGTACTAAATCTACTAAACCATGCTCTGGGTGTCTGCTTGAGACCATATAAAGATTTCCGCAAGCGACATACCAGACCAGAAGACTCCCCCTGAGTAACAAAACATGGAGGTTGCTCCATGTAGACTTCCTCGAACAGGTCACCATATAAGAATGCATTCTTGATGTCCAATTGATGAAGAGGCCAATGGCGAATTGCAGCAATAGACAGAAAAAGACGCATAGAAGACATCTTGGCAACAGGAGAAAAGGTGTCTCCATAATCCAATCCAAATACCTGAGTATAGCCTTTAGCGACAAGATGAGCCTTAAGCCGATCAACCGTGCCGTCTACACCAATTTTTACCGTAAACACCCATCGACAACCAACCACTGACTTCTCAGGAGGTAGAGGAACGAGATCCCAAGTCCCACTACTCTGTAAGGCACTCATTTCATCAAGCATAGCATGTTTCCATCTTGAATGAGCAAAGGCATCACCTACAGTCTTTGGAAGAGAAACAGACGATAGGGAAGACATGCAATAATAATAGGATGGGGAAAGACGATGATAGCTTAAAGAAACATAGTGAGGAGAAGGATTACGAGTAGAACGCATACCCTTTCGAAGTGCAATAGGAATATCAGAGTTAGGAGATGGGACCGAAGGAAACGACGAAGGACTTGGCTCCAAAGATGTGCCCACAGCAGTGTCAGTGTTGGTCGGCGGCAAAGCAGAACGAGGACGACGCTGATAAACCTGTAAAGGAAGAGACGAGACTGGAGGTGATAGAGGCGCCTCCGGAGGGTAAACGATAGTCACTGGTGCAGGTGGAGAGGGAGAAACCTCGGCCTGTGAAGCGAAAGGACCAAAAAAAGAAACTAACTCAAAGAATGTGACGTCAGTAGAGATGAAGTACCGACGAAGAGTAGGGGAATAACACTTGTACCCTTTCTGAGACCGTGTGTACCCAAGGAAGACACACTTATGAGACCGAGGAGAGAGTTTGTCAATGCCGGGATCAAGAGCATGAGCAAAACAAATAGAACCAAAGACCCGAGGTAGTAGAGGATGAAGGGACTGATGTGGATAAAGTACCTGATGAGGTATTTTACCCTGGAGAGTGGATGAAGGCATGCGATTGATGAGATAACACGCAGTAAGTACCGCATCACCCCAAAACTGATGAGGGACATGAGAATGGAGAAGAAGAGTCCGAGTGGTTTCAAGGAAATGACGATTCTTGCGTTCTGTAACCCCATTCTGTTGAGGGGTATGAGGGCAAGATGTGCGATGCAGCACACCATGAGATGTCAAGAAGGTACGAAACTGAGTAGACAAATACTCGCGTGCATTATCACTTTGTAAAGTTTGAAGGGAAGTACCAAATTGAGTTTTTATTTCAAGAAAAAAGGATTCAAAAATAGAAAACAATTCTGAACGATCCTTCATTAGATATAACCATGTACAACGGGAAAAATCATCTATAAAAGTAACAAAATACCTTGACCCCATTGTAGAAGAAACACGACTCGGACCCCAAACATCAGAATGAACCAAAGCAAAAGGAGACATAGGCCGACTATCAATACAAGGAGAAAAAGAACTACGAACATGCTTGCCTAATTGACATGACGCACAAGATAAAGACTCTAAGTGAGAAAGACTAGGATGTAACTGTTTCAACTTATTAAGACCTGGATGTCCCAACTGAGCATGAATAAGAAGTGGAGATGTCGCCGCCGAACCAACAAAAGAGGGTTGTTGAAGCTGATATAGGCCATGAGATTCACATCCGAGGCCAATCATCCTCCCCGTACTCCGGTCCTGTAAGGAAACAGACGTGTTAGTAAAAGAAATGACACAATCAAGAGATCGAGTAAGTTGACTTATCGACAATAAATTAAAAGGAGCGCCGGGAACATAAAGAACATTATGAATTGAAAGAGATGAAGAAGGATGAACAATACCAATACCCTGGGATTGAGTTTGGGAACCATTGGCCATGGTGACCATCGGTAAATTACCAGAAGTAGTGAGAGAGGAAAAAAGGAATTTATTACCAGTGATATGATCGGTGGCCCCAGAATCAAGAATCCAAGGACCCGAAGAACGAGATATGCCAGCAAAGGAAGTACCAGCGTCTGCAATGGTAGCAGTGGAACCCGAAGCCTGTCGATCCTCAAACCATTTCAGAAAGTCAGTATAAGAAGGTGTTGAAGTCGAATCAGGTGTTAACTGTGAAGTGGAAGCTAAAGGAGCAACAAAACTCTGAACAATCTGAGCAGCATGAGGAGGACGACCATGTAGACTCTAGCATTTATCAATCGTGTGTCCCGGTCGGTGGCAATGATCACACCAAGGGCGTCCTTTGCCACCCTTGCGAGGTGGAGGTCCTTTGTGTCGAGAGACCAAAGCTGACGAGTCGACAGGAATAGAAGAAGACATCGTCAAGACTTTGGCCGGGACACGGAGAAGAGTCGCCCAGGTATTTTCCATGGTAGCTTCTGTGGGGCTGCCCAGGATCTGGTCACGGACATGAGAATAATCTGTGGGCAGACCATATAAAGCCAAAGACATAAAAAATTTCTTCCGATTTTCAAGCTCTTCAACAGGATCGGCCACAGGTGGGATCAGTTCATTGAAGTCACAAAGAAGACTAGAAACTGAACTCAGATAAGTTGACATTGAATCCTTAATCTGATTGGCGCTGAGGATGGTCATGAGATCTTCACAAACTTGATAGAGTCGCCGAGAGGTGTTTGTAAAGAGTTGTTGAGCTTGTGTCCAAATAGCTTTGCATGTTTTGTGAGTACGGAAGACATTCCTAAGAGATGAATGTATGGTGGCTCGGATAATACAACATAACTGAGCGCCAACCTTTTTCCACAGAGGACGATCGGCGACTTGAACATCTTCTTCAGTTTGAGTGAGATGTGTCTCATAACCTTGTCCAATAAGCCAAAGCTCAATGTGAGATACCCAAGAAATATAATTTTTACTATCCAACTGCTCGGAAGAAAGAGGTGCAGTTATATGGTTGGTAAAGATTGAGGTATCTGGCTTTGGGGCGCCAGATGCAGCCATGAATAGAGCTGTGAACCAGACTGCTGGAATATATGATGTGAGCTTGCTTAGCAACCAATCCACAGAAGAAGAAAGAACTGATCGTATCAGGAAACTAGCTGACAACTGCACCGGATCTGTTTTGGAAAGGCTTTTGCCAGGAGAACCAACAACGGCAGAGCCCAGAGCCGCTGCGGGCAAGAGAGAGCAAATCCGGATCTGTTTTGAAAAGGCTTTTGCCAGGAGAACCAATAGCGGCAGAGCCCAGAGCAGCTGCGGGCAAGAGAGAGCAAATCCGGGAGCGGTGTTCAATCCTCTACCAGACCTGCCGTGTGCCCTAGCCGACGCGAGCAGAGTTTTTTTTTTTAAACCTGCGCCGCTTCCTTCACCGTGGCGTCCGACGGCTGATCGCCAAAGATCGCATTTTTCTCCCTGCTCAGCACAACTCGCGAGAGAGCGAAAGAGCAGAAGAAGCCTCCGGCCGGAGAGAAGAAAGAAAGAGGAGGTGGCGCAGGGAAAGCTCGCGGGCCCTAGCTTCGCGTGAGAAGAAATGTGTGAACAGAGGCAGAACGGAAGGCGGCGGCGGCACAGCTGCTGCTCGCGGCGAGGAAGATCGGGCGACGCTGACGAGGGAGAGGCGCGGCGAGAGAGGCGCGACGAGGGAAAGCTCGCGCTGAACGGAAGGGGGAGATGTCGTCGCTGGCTGGGATCGGAGGAAGATCGGACGCAGCGCAAGAACAAGGAGCTGCTCGCGGCAAGGGAGATGCACGACGCTGAGATAAGGAAATTAGGTTTAGGGTTTTAACCTCGCTCTGATACCATGTACAAAGTAAAACCTAAAATCTCGTGTGTATTTAGAAACCACGAGTTAGACCTTTATATAGAAAAGAAGAATAAACCAAAAGACCAAACTACCCCTATACTTATTCTAACAGTAATGTAATGTAATCTTGATTACATTACTACGTTTGGTAATATAATGTATGTAATCTTTGATTACAAGGGTGAAGACATTCTTTTGTTTGGTATCTATTATTTTTTATAAGGAATGTAATTCATATTATTATAAAATGATAAAAATATCCTGCGACTTTTACCGACGACCGTTGCATCTCTGTCGGAGCTTGTATCCGATGACCGATGATGGCCGACAGGCGATTGGCGATCGGCGGCCGACGACCGACGGACGGCGACTGGCAGGCGGTGACTGGTTGCCGACGACCGACGGGCGGCGATTGGCAGGCGACGACTAGCGGCCGGCGACCGGCGACCGGCGACTGGTGGCCGGCGACGACGACGACGACGGCGGCGGCCGGCAACCGGCGACGACGGTCGGCGACCGGCGGCGGCGGTCGGCGACCGGCGGCGGTCGGCGACCGGCGACCGGCGGCGGCGGCCGACGGGCGGTCGACGGCCAACGGGCGGTAGACTAACTAGGGGTATATTCGACATTCAAATTTTGGTTAAACAGTGACCTCGTAATATAATCGGATTACATAGTATTTGCTTTGTAATCCAGATTACAAAACTTCACTACCTTTTGTAATCAAGATTACATTACATTACATGTTTAAAGTTAAAATAAACAAAATAATCAGCCTTGTAATGTAATCCTGATTACATTGCAAGGCAGATTACACCCTACCAAACGTAGCCTAAGTGTGCAGGAGCTTAGGAGCATAAGAAGTCGAGCAAAAGACGCAGGTAGAGAGAATGACAGCACAAGACAGAGTCGACGACCTCAGTACATTCGAGGGACGAGGTGTTACAGAAGAGTATGCGGCGGATGAGAAGGAAGCGCGTGGCGATTCTGAGAGACGAGAAGCCGAAGCGGAATGTTGCTCGAGAAGGCCAGAAAATGAGTTTGGATGAGCCATATTCTGGATGGCCAAAATCACCTAAGCGAGCGGAGCTGGAGCGAGAGCCCGGACTGAAAAGTCAAAAGGAAAGTTGACTTTTGTCCAGGCGCCCGGATCACCTAAGCGCCCCGAGGGCCGGATCGACGCCGTCCAAGTGCCCGGACTAGAAAGTTTATCGAAACTCAACGTGTCGCGATCCGTTGTGACCTAGATAAAATTTTATTCACGTCTAGGTGCTTGGAACCCTTTCAAGTACCCCGATTAGAGCTATAAATACAGCCCTGATCCCAATAGTTCAATATCATCACCTGTAATCAATTTTTTTTGTCTGTTATACTACTGTGTGAGCTATCAACGCTGTAAGAGGCTTCTCCGCCTGAAGGAGACTTTAGTGGGCTTTTTCAATATCTTGGATTAGCAATGTTCTGATTGCAAACCAAGTAAATTCTTCTGTGCCTGTACTTTCTTCTTAATTAGTTTGCTAATTCTTTTTATACAAGTGTTAGTTTTAATCAAACTATCAAGATCGAGAAAGATTTTTTTTATTTTCAAACAATTCACTCCTCTTTTGCCGACCACTAGGGGACCAACACAATCTAGAGATCACAATGTATAATATTGTTATATAATATATGAAATCATTAATTGCATAATCAATTTCTATCTTGGTTTACCTTGGGGATTCGTAAATTGGATGACAACATCATTTTTAAAAATATTGATTTCTTTTATAGTAGGGATAATATTTACTTAATAAACTCCTTCATACATTAATAAGAGTTGATATTTGAATGTTTTATTAACTAAATTAAATGCTTAATAAAAATAAAATATGATAATCCTAGGATCGAATGTTATTGCTTAGAGTTTTAATATTTAAATGAGGGGTTTGGATTTGAGTGTTAAGACTAAGAAATGAAATAGCAATGTATGTAATGAAATGTAATTCTAATAAATGAAAGACAATGCAAGTAATGAAAATCTAATCTATCCTAAACTACAATTGCAAGAAAATTTATAAAAACATAAAGTAAGCATGACATGAACTTAACATGGAATGAAACCTAATATAATCTAACATAATTACACCGAACTTAAAAACAAGAATAAACATCCTAACTAAATTCAACAAGAAAAGCATTGTACGAAATTAAATAGAACTAGTTGCAACAATTAAAGTTTAACTAAGTAAGAGATATTTTGTCAAACACATTGTGGGTATGAACTAAATTAACCAAGGTGTGTACAAATTAATCATTGAAGATCAATTCAATACAAGTATTAATAGACAAATGAACAATCAACACTTAAGAAATAACCCAACAAGAAATATAAACTGCACACAAAGAGATGCTCGTGAGTGGACGGGGGTTGTAGGCACTTGTAGAGGGGCTAATGTTGGAATTGCCATAAGAGGGTTGCCCTTCTCTCCTAACCCGAAGAGGAGAATAGTTACTGTCCGAAAGTGAAGGAGACGAACGAAAATCTCCTCTTCTAACCCAAAGAGGAGAATAGTTGTTGTCTGAAAGTGAAGGAGATGAACAAAAATCTCCTCTTCTAACCCAAAGAGGAGAATAGTTGTTGTCTGAAAGTGAAGGAGATGAACAAAAATCTCCTCTTTTAACCCAAAGAGAAGAGGGGGCTATCAATGACAATGAAGGGATGCTGGATGATGAAGTGGCTAAATTTCCTCTTCTTACCCAAGGAGGAGGTGGAGATGAAGTGGTCAGATCTATCTCTTCAAACCCGAAGAGAAGAGATGACTAGAAATTGAGAAGAAGGATGAATGGAAGGTGAAGTCAGGACCTTGGCGTCGTGTGTCTTCTTGTGTTGGCGTAAGGAAGAGGTGATGAGGAAGGGATGTGGTGGAACTTGAGGAGAGAGGAGATAAACGACCGGCGACGATGAGGGAGGTGGAGCCGCTGGACTTCTTGGAGGAAGAGAGGAAGAGGGGTCATCGGTTACGTCCAAAGTTGGCATGGAAGAGATGACATTCGCCTGAGATACTTGGCATGAGAAGAGAATAAAGGGATTAGGTTTTTGTAAAAGGACAACGATTTTCAAAAATCGTTGTTGTAGCCCAAAAAAGTGCAAATAGAAAAACTATTTTCGTAGCCCCCAAAGCACAAATAGAAAGCAATTTTTAAAAATCATTATTATAACCCCCTCCAAAAAAATGTACATAGATAATGATTTTTATAAACTATTATTGTAGTCCAAAAATCACTCAAAGATAATAGTTTTTCACAAATCATTGTCTTTGATTAAAAAAAATACTCAAAAATAGTAAATTTTGTTAAAACCATTGTAAAAAGTAAAAAATAATTGTTTTAGTATAAAATCGCTATCTTTTGAGTATTATTAAATAAGGATTTTCTTGCACCCTCCACTCAACTGGAGTTCTAATTATAGTCATCCTAATCATTGAGTTTGCACTTAAGTTGAGATCTGCCTTGTACATATTTCTCAACTCTCATAGTTCACACACGAGCTTACTTTTTACAATTTGACTTCACCATTAAGGTTATCTCTCACTAGGTCCTTAAGTCCCTTGGGCACACGAAGTCCATGGCTCACTTCACATGTCCTTCTTCATTCTCCCCTACGTAGTTTGCCTTTTTTTAGCCGTCAACATTACTCCTTGATAGTTAAACTTCAGGAGCTACTTGAACACCACCTTAATGCTTCTTGTCTTTCAATTCCACGGATGCCTCATGTAACTTTCTTTGAACTTTATTAAACATTTAAGGCATTGAGCATGCTATATTGGCTGCACCGGGTCATCATCCACACTTGACATTGTCGAATCACGAACTTCACGAGCTTCATGTGTGTATGTTTGCACAACTTAACACACATCAAATAAATTGCAATACTTCAACTCTTTATCCAAATATTAAAACTCAAAATCCAAGCTAACTATACACATGATATGCATCAACACCACTTAATTTATTGAATATAAAAACTAACATCTAACAAATCAATAAACTGATTTTTTACTTAATTTGATTAAATTCAGTTTTCTTTCTCAATTTATTATTTGGATGATTACCTCAAATCGTCAACTACATCTCTACCTTAAATGCATAGCTAAGACAAGATGCAAATAGACTTTTATCCTCTTTTGTAGAAAAATAGACTTTTATCCTCGTAACCATCTTGAGTTCTTGACTATACAATGTTCAACATCATCCAAAACACACACCGCACCTGTAAAATGTATCAAAAGGTCTAAAATGAATAGTCAAAAATATCCACCCATTCATCACATTGCTATTTGAACCATGTAAAAAAAAAATGATCCCATAAAATATCTATTTTAATATCTAAAATGAATTTCTTAAAACATTTTGAATGATGCTTTATATAGCCAAATTTATTTATTTTTAAATGCCTTGACGATTATAAAATGTTCATAAAATATTAAATATCCAAATAAAACACAGAAACATTGTTGAATTTCTTGAAACATTTTAGGCTTAGTGGAAGGGCCTCATATGACCAAATTTGGCATACAAAAACATCGCTAAATTGCTTGAAATTTCCCGGTCTCAATGCTAGGTATCACATCGATCCAATCATATAGTCAGATGTTCTGAGATGTTTGTAGAAATATGAGATGGAGAAGAAAACAATGTGAAAGATTTCTTTTTATAAACAAATTATGTTAAGGTTTGTATGTGGCAGTACATATGGACATTTTGGATCATTTGCAACCGACAACAATATGTTGGAACACCCGACAGTAGAAACATAGAAACCTTGTACATTAGGCACACTGCTAAGCTCAGCGGCAGTCCAAGAATTGACACTTAAAACCGCTGAGAAACACAATTAATTGGCAGGGTCTGGTGAGAGCTCAAAGTATCGATACTGACCTTCATGTGTATTACCTGATGTTGTTGATCTTACACTGTATCAAAAGAGTGAAGTACTTGTTCCAAGACCAATCTCATCTCAGGGGCCAAAGGATTATCTGGTCGGTCTGAGTAGGCTATATTTAGGAGATAAAGCTTCTTAGAAGCCACAAATGCAGCTGAAAATATCCTTTCCTTCCCTCGTCGGGTATTGTCTATTAGGTATTCGAACTCATAGATTGGCACACCACTGTGACCCAACCTTTCATCAACTTTAATCAGTTCAGCATTTGTGGTGCTTTCCTACAAAACAAACATATGTTACATGTCTAAAAACACAAATAGTGGATATATGAAATACAGGGATAACATTGTTCCATCAGCAACTATGAAACCTTGAAAGATAACACATAAAGAACAAAATCCTAAATAAATTAACAAAGGGATAACAAGTAATCAAAAGAGTACCAAGCATCGTTAAAAGATTGTTGCATTTTTGTCCTAATGTCGATGACAGACTCAATATTTTTGTTTGTGATAGCACAAGTGAACAAGTTTCCATTCAAGAATTGGAGAATTATTTGTTCAGTAATAGCCTTTGTTCTAACCCTGCTATATATATGGACTGACTTGTTCTACTCCTGAATTATTGTTGTCCAATGTTATTTAAATTATTGAGCCATCCCTAAAATATAATATAAAAAGTCATGCAATTAGACAATTCAATCTTGCAATTTAAAAAATACTTGTTTGCGCTATAAAAAGAAAATACAACCCATTTTTTTTCAACCTTATTTCTATCATAATATCAGAGCTCTAATTTTTCTCTTGATGCTGCATAGATCCACAAGCCTCCAATAACAAATCCTCCAAAGATTTACAAAGTTAGTTGTTTGTTGCCGCTGATGATCTTAACTTTCACAAGATCTTATAGATGTCTTTGTTAGCTTCAATATCGTGTTCAACCAAGCACTGTATTTGAATCCTGAAGCAATGGGCCTGTGGTTGCGTCTCTACAGACAGAGGATATAAACCCCCTCTGTCTCTGCCCCAATGGCCCTTTGGTGGAGGGAAACACCTCTTTCTCTTGGGCAAATACGACAATGTTAAGTAGATTCATTTGTTTGCATGAAAATTTAACTACGACCTTGCAGGTAATCTACTGCACAAAATGAAAAGAAAAAGTAAAGGAAAATCAGGATATACATAATGTCTTAAATACATGAATATGAATCTTACAATGCAATTTCATCTTGGAAAAATTAGAACAATCACAAATAAATTTTGAGTTGTCTAGTTAAGTATATCAATGTAAATGATTCTTCATGAACCAAATGATGTATAACCTAAGCTTCAAAATCTCGAGCTATGTCGGTGCCTACATTCTGATGCATGGTGCATGGTGCATGGTGCATGGTGCTGATGACGGATTGTATGCACTGATTGCTATTGAGTTTTGATAATTTTCCGAAATAATACATTTTGACCATTTCACTTGGCACAATATGAGATTTCAAACCATGGTATAAACCAAGTTTAGTTCGAAGCACTTGTGAGACTGCAGGGCTTTATCCCTAACATTGGAGTGATTTGACACATTACCAATGTGAACTTTGACCCTTTATATTGTTATCTTGTATTGAATGTATTGAGGTCTTATATGTTAGATGTGACCTTTAGTAGTTGTGATAACTAACTCTTTGGTTGATATTTTTGCTTTGTTATTATAAAAACTGGAACATAGTTCCTTTCCTTATTTTAATACTTATGGATAAAGATAGAATAAGACACAATGCAATAAAGATTGACATACTTACTACTTTTGATTGTTGAATAGCTATTAGCGGATAACATGAAATTAAGTGTATGTAATTTACAATTATTGTTGTTTTCAGGTATGTTGGTTCATGTTCTATCCTATCCGACCTGCTTAGGTATATTTATGTTCATCCCCCTTGATTTTCCTTTGGCAGATACATAACTAGAGAAACGTCATGACATCCTAACTGTTGGTCAGAGGTGAATCCTTTTATTATAAATAGATTTGTGAATTATCTTTTTTTTAACGACTCTTAAACAACTACATCATTTTCAGCATGTCGCACTTTTGTGGTCGAATTTATTATGGTGTTTTTCTTTTAAAAGATTATTAATGTGATTGTTGGATTTCTATTGTTCTAGTGTAGTTGTTTATAAATTAATTGCTTAATGTTGTTAGTTATGAGATTTGATGAGAACACTGATTTATATGGTAATGTATTTGCATGCATTGTCTTCGTGTGTGTGTGTGTGTGTCTATATATATATATATATATCCAACATTTCAAAACAAAGTTTTTACCCAAGTTTAGTATCAAAAAATGAAAAATACCAATACACCTTACAATTATTTAGGATCCTTTAATGTGATTTTTTAAATTATATAATATGTTTGGTCACCCAACCAAGATTTAATCAAAATTTAGTTAAGTGCTAAAATAGAGATAATGATATACAAATTCCAAAAAGAGGACCTCAAATGGTCATAGCAAATTCTATATTACGTGTCCCTTACATATCATCAAATTAATTTTTGAGCAAAATTTAGTGTCAAAATATGGTTGGATGTTAACAATCATCCACCAAGCACAAAAATTGACATTTGACAGAACAATACAAAGATATATCCATCAACCGTTAGCTATTTTTTGACACTTAACTGAGTCTTTAAAAAAAACTTAATTAAGTGAATATATATATTACGAGTTTAGGTAAACATCTAATGTATTCCCCCACCGGAGAGATTATTTTTGGAGGAGAAGCTATGCGTTTTTGGGATCTTCGTGCTCCTTGGTTAGAACCTCTAAGGGTTCTGAATGGCTTGGACCTGAGTAAGCTGAAAAAAGACATACAACCTTGGCAAGAACGACGTTCGGCAGAATATATGACTCATCCTCCTTTAGGTTCTTTAAATCCATGGGTGGCATAGCTACGGAGATCAATGCAGTCAATTATGTCTCTCCTAAAAGTTGGTTGGCAACTTCCAATTTGTCCTAGGATTCTTCTTTTTTGCGGGGCATTTGTGGCATGCAGGAAGGGCTTGTGCAGCTGCAGCAGGTTTTGACAAAGAAATTGATCGTGATTTGGTATATATATCTAATTCTTAAAAATCACATTAAGAGTATCAAATAACTACAAGATGCATTACCTTTTTTAGTGCAAAAATATGTTATATAATTCCTAGAGATCACGTCAGGGGTCTTAAATAACCATAGAACACATTGCATTTCTTTTTTATATTTTTAGGACTCACTAAGTTTTGATCAAAACATTAGGAATGAAGAACCTAGGTGGGTAATTTATAAAAATGAGCCTTTCGAGGTAAAATCTGATAATCAGAAGGTTTTGCCTTATATAAGTTATATTCCAAGTGCTTTTATATAAAAATAAGGGGAGATTTTGCCTAATTTCCACGCGGCGAAGGGAGGGGGCATGACATCATCATTTATGAACAATTTAATAAAAAAGTTCTTTTCTATACATGATATTCCATCTCTTTTGTATGAGATTGTTCCTTGTATCATACTAAGATATTAATGCTATCCTAGTTTACTCTTTTTTTATATGTGATCCGAAGCTCTCTCTCACCAACTTGTGTTTCTCCCCTCAAAAAAATACGAGCCTCCCATGAAGACAACCACATTTCACAATTTGCCTTCATGCTAAATTACTAGATAAAAGAACCTCTCTCTCCCAACTGCTTATGTGAGTGATCTCCCACCCCTCCCTCCCAATTACTTGTGTAAGTGATCCCCTACCCCTCTCTTATTCAGTGCAATACACATGCATCAACTTGAACCTCTCCTCCATCAATAATACAACCCCACTTTCCTTTTATGCTTCACTTACTCCTTATTGTAGCAACAGCCTATATCCCTACCAAACTTCATCCTTCCTAGTGAGGTCTGTAACTTCTTTCACCTTCAATTCATGTGCCTTTACAAACGGACTTTGTTATCTTTTTCTACTTCATCTTTAATACCTAGTAAGTTAGAGGAAGAAGACATATCTCTCGTTATTCCCATGTCTGGATGACAGGTGTAGCAATTTTGCCTCCTCGTTGCACCTTGCACCTATTGCCACTCTAGCACTCATAAGCCTGCACACCTCAAAGTAACCTCCCAACACCACTCACTCCTACCTCTTCTCGCCTCATCTTCAACAAGCACAATAGTGGCTCCTCTGTGATCCTAGTTGTGTGAATTCTTTTAGTTTATTTTTAGGCAAATTCTATCTTCAACCCTATTGAAAACAATAAAAAAAATATGTCATTTTCTTAATCTCCTGTTTGCTTATCACAATTGTTTCTATAGTTTGCTATTCTTTATTTATTTTATAAATATCAATTGTGAACACTTATATTTGTGTAATAAGAGGTGCCCTGCTATGAGTGAAGGAAATTATTGTTAAATATTAATTTTTATTTTAAAAATTAAATCATTATAATAACAAAATATAATAATTAAAAACACATAGAACTAGTAAAATATCAAATTTATCTTTTTTCTAAAATTTTAAATCGACAAAATATGACAAACCGAATTGGTAAACACGAAATTTGGGCGTTGAGTTGAAGCCAATTGAGTTTGGATTGAACTAGGTATAGAAATTAGAGTTACGTGGGTCTGAACATGGTTGATTTGGCTAATTTATAACCGAATCAGATTTTAAATCGGTTAAACTGGTTTAATCGATTTAAAACAAATTAGAAATTTTTTTGAGAAAATCATCTTCTCTCCTCTCTCTTTTTCTCTTCCACGAATGCAACAACAACCGTGCCACCACCTCCTTCCACGCATCAAGCCCCCCTTCCCTTTCTTCTTCCTTTTTTAGCACTAGTAAGCTCCAACCTTGAGGCCGGATAGAATATAGATTATTCTGGGGTGTGAAGTTTTAGGGGTTAATGAGAAAAAAATAGAGAAATAACGAAATAAGGAATAGCCGAAATTAGGCTTAAAACCTTGTCAAAAAAACAAGAGCGAGAATAGGAAAAAAAAAAAGATGTAGTCTTAACGTGGCTTAAGCGAAGCAAATTGATTCAATATCCAAAAAAACTTGTCCTAAACATCATCTAAGCATAGGTTTATATAGATCCCAAAACCCTAAAAAATCTAAACGAAAAATTAACCAACGAGACTTAGTTCCCTGAGATTAAGGAAACGGCTAAATATAATTCAGGAAAATACAACTAAACTTAATAAACGGATAACGAATAAAAAAACCCAAAAGATGTTGATCTGAATACTTTGGAATTCCTCTTGCATAAGTCGCCTGGAGTTGAAGAGAAGTCGTCCTCCAATTTAGGATGGGTGTATACGGCTCCACAACACAAGGACTTAGGTGTTTCATAAATTTTTAAGCGACTAGAAAGGCACAACTTTGTCGTTAATCTTTTTTAGTACCTTGCAAGGTACAATATTTCTGATCTTTGTGCTTGTTGTATTCACCAACAGGGAAATGACCACAAGTTAATATAGCCTAAATCATATCATCAACGTAAAAAAGAACCTGACGTTAATATCGATCTGCCCTAATTTTGTACTTGGTGTTATTTTCCTGAATAGTTTGCTTAACCTGTTCATGAATGACTCAAAGATGCCCAATCATCTCCTTAACCTTGGGATTAACTTGTCCTGGAAGCGAAAAAGGGACTAAATCCAGTAGGCTGAGTTTCGTCCATAAATAACTTCGAAAGGGCTCAAAACCAGTGGTCCTATTCTTTGATCTGTTGTATGCGAATTCTGCTTGAGGTGAAACCAGATCCCATTGCTTCGGTTTGATTCCTGTCAGATATCTTAGAAGATTTCCCAAGCTCCAGTTCACTACTTCGGTCTGACCATCTGTCTGAGGGTGATAGGTGCTGCTAAAGTTTAGCTTCGTCCCTAGCTTTCCCCATAACTCTTCCAAAATTGATTAACAAATTTAGTATCATGATTTAGGGTAATGGTTTGAGGAATACCGTGTAAATGCACAATCTCTTTGGAAAAGAGGGTAGCAATTCGAACAACATCCATGATTTTTTTACATGCCACGAAGTGAGCCATCTTGGAGAATCGGTCCACCATAACTAGAATAGAATCTGCGGTCCGTTGGGTGCGGGGAAAACCCAATACGAAATCCATAGCGACCTTTCACCAAGGGGCTACGAAACCGGTGTTGGTGAGGGTTCCCTTAGATTGTTGAAAAACAAAGCAATAGTCCACGAAATGAGCTACGTCGCTAGTTAGCTTGGGCCAATAGATGCCAGAAGAGATGAGTGCTAATGCCTTATCTCGACTGAGGTGTCCTTCGTTATACAATTCATTGATAATGTGTTGCCTTAAGGAATAGTCCAAAATATATAATCGTAGTCCACGAAATAGATAACCATTATACATAATAAAATCATTGCGAAGACCATTAGTTACCTCTAAAATATCTTGCCGAAGGAGGGATCAACAACATACATATATGAGAAAGATCCAAAGCTAGAAACCCTAATGTTCATGGTAGTAAGCAATGGCTTAGAGCATCCGCGACGCGATTGAGACTCCCTAATTGATGCTTTAGCGTGAACGTGAACTCCCACAAGTAGTTTATCCACTTGGCGTGTTGACTACTCAGTTTGTGTTGGCTGTTGATGTACTTCAAAGCCTCATGATCAATGAACAAGATAAATTCCTTCTGCATGAGAGAATGAAGCCAATGCTTCGAGAACTGCACAATAGCATAAAATTCCAAGTCATAGGTAGAGTAATTTTTCTTGCTACCGGATAGTTTCTCGCTGAAGAAGGCAATAGGACGTCTTGATTGACTTAGAATACCACCAATGTCAATACTAGATATGTCACAGTTTACTTTGAATAGTTTGTTGAAATTTAGAAGTGCTTTAGTCATCTTTTGCTTTACTAGCTGAAAACTAGTTGTAGTAGCTTCAGTCCACTTAAGCTTGAGACCCTTGAGACACTCAGTGATAGGAGCATTCAAGGCGCTGAAGTTTTGATGAACCGGCAACAGATAGAAGCCAATCCATGGAAACTTCGGATGTCGTGAACGATTTTTGGTTGCGATCACTCTAAGATTGCCTCTATCTTTAATGGATCCGCACAAACACCATCAATAGACACTATAAATCCAAGAAATGAAACTGAGGTCGTGAAGAAAGAACACTTCATGTTGTTGACAAACAAGTGTTCCACCTTTAGCTTCTCAAAAATAATTTGTGGGTGATCAAGGTGTAAAGACCGTGTCGGACTATAAGTGAGGATGTCGCCAAAGTATACAACCACGAATCTTCCCATGAAAGGTCACAGGACTTAATGCATGAATCGTATGAATGTGTTGGGTGCATTAGACAGTCTGAAAAGCATGACCATCCACTTGTACAATTCATGCTGTGTTTTGAAGGCGGTCTTTCATTCATCTTCGGGCGTGATTCGAATCCAGTGGTATCCACTCCTAAGATCAATCTTAGAGTCGGAAAGTTGATCTAACATGTCATTTAAGCAAGGAATCAAAAATCTATACTTCATCGTGATTTTGTTGATGGCTCGGCTATTAAAGTACATGTGCCATGAACTGTCTTTCCTTGGCACGAGTAGGGCGGGACTGCACAAGGGCTCATACTCTCATGAATATAGCCTCATCTCAATAGCTCCACAACTTGTCGTTGTAGTTCTTCGGCATCCTTAGGGCTAAGACGGTATGGGCAAGCTTGACCCGGGAACGAGGTCAATCTAGTGCTAAATATCTCCTATAGGGGGAAGTCCCAAAGGAAGGTCTTTGGGCAGCAAATCAGCAAAGTCGGATAAGAGTCGTTAACCCTGAAGATCTGAGTCTAGGTCTATTACATCGCTTTCACAAGGAAGCAAAGCATAAACCACGTCTCTGTGCTTCATCTCGTTCAAAATCTGGACATAGAAAGTAGTGTAAAGTTATTGGTTACCAAATTTGAAAGGGTTCCTTCTTGTCGGGAAGCCAATACGATGTTCCTCCCTTTAATGCTGAGGGTGTAGTTGTTCTTTCGTCCATCATGAATGACGTTGTGATTATATTGCCACGATCGTTCCAACAATACGTGACATGCGTCCATTAACACAACATCACACCATGCTCGGTCGTAATATTTGCTGCCAATAGAAAAAGATAAAAGACACCGCTTATCTACAGTTACCTTGCTCCCTTTACTTAGCCATGACAACTTGTAGGGTTTTGGATGACGATCCGTCTTCAACTATAACTTTTGAACAACTTCTTTGGATACCATGTTTTTACAGCTTCCACTATCAATGATTATCTTGCAAACTTTGTTCGCGACCGTGCAAGTTGTGTGAAAGATGTTGGTTCTTAGCCAATCATCTTTAGATTCTTCCTTTGGGACTAGTAGACTCTTGCGTATCACGAGAGTCTCATGACGATCGTCATAAAGAACCTCATCATCAATATCGGCATTGTAAATCAGCTCATCAATCTGTTCGGCTTTATCCTCCATGTCTTCCTAAGTCTTGTTTTTATTTTTATTTAGGGATCTTTTATAATTCGAAGCTCGATGTCATTGTTCACCACATCGAAAGCACTTGATAGGGGCTTTAGGGTTATCTTGTGGTGGCTGCTGGAAAGGGTGCAACTCCTTAGGGTGAATGACTCGATTATTTTAATTGCTCCTAGTTGCTAGTCTTCAGTTTAGATGTTTTTCAACGGTCAAGGCTCGTTGATAAGCCTCCGAAACGGTCTAGAGTGAGTGGAGGCTCACGGAATCTTGTAAAGGCTGATGTAATCCCCCTAAATATCGTGCTAGTGTTTGCTCCTCGGTCTTGGACTGATCGTTCTAAGAAATAAGTTGATAGAATTCCTCCGTATAGTCGTCGACGGTTCTAGCTCCTTGCCACAATGTATGGAGTCGTTGAAACAATGTTTGCGCATAGCCGAAGGGAAGAAAGTGGGTTCTCATCAATTTCTTCATTTTTTTTTCCCAATCGATGATTTGGATTTACCTTGTCTCTCTCGTGATCATCGAAGTTATTCCCACCATGCCGAAGCTCGACCTTTTAACTTGATAACGACCAACTTTACTTTGACGTGATCATGTACTTGTATTCGAAAAACTTCTCTACTTCATTGATGTAATCAACAAAACCTTCTACTTGTAATATGCCAAAACAATCACGAAGATTAACTCGAAAACCAAATTCCTCTCGACCATGGTGTTCCCGATATGTAATATGATGGTGATACGAGTTCTCAAAAGTAGACTCATAGTTACGATCAAAGATCTCACGATCTTCAAAATCCTGCGTTGTTAGACGCTCGGTTAATTCTGCAAGCAAATCCTCAATCATCATTACATCCTAGATGTTACGATTATGGTGTTGGGCTTCCTTAATTGGAACCTGCCTATTGCGACCACAACCAAGTCCACGACAACCCTCTATTGGATCTTAATGAGCTCTGATACGACCCCGTGGGTCATCCGGGTTGGTATGTGGCGGAACTTGCCACAATGAGGCGGTAGGGTCGATCCTCGGGACAGCTGGGGAATAAATCCCCTATTCTCGTATTACACCCTGTTCGCCACATGCCCGCTCGAATGCTGCGATTTACCTCCCCCGTGATGGCCTTGGGTCGGGTACGGCGGGGGCGCTGGGGGCGAGCGTTTCGCTTTTTGTCACAATTAATGAGCTCTGATAGCAACTAACGTCGGACAAAATATAGATTATTTTTGGGCATAAAGTTTTAGAGGGATTAAGGAGAAAACAAGAGAGAAATAACGAAATAAGGAGTAGCCGAAACTAGGCTTAAAACCTTATCGAGAAAACAAGAGCGAGGATAGGAAAAAAAAGATGTAATCGTAACATGGCTTAAGCGAAGCAAATTGATTTAATATAAAAAAAAAACTTGTCCTAAACATCATCTAAGCATAGGTTTATATAGCTCTCAAATCTCTCAAAAAAAATCTAAACGAAAAATTAACCAATACGACTTAGTTCCCTAAGATTAAGGACAAGGCCAAATATAATTAAGGAAAAGACAATTAAACTTAATAAATGAATAACTAATTAAAAAACCCAAAAGATGTAGATCCAAATACTTTGGAATCCCTCAGGCATCAAACCCTCTTCTTATCTTTCTCTTCAACAACACAACAACATCATCTTCCCAACCGTTGGCAACTCTCTCCCTCTTCCAACGGGAGAAGTTAGTGTCATCATTGGTCATCATAGAAGCGATCACTGTCATCCTCTTAAGAGAGGACAACGATGCTGTAACTGGTAGCATGGAGGAAAAATCATAGCTGGATCCTTGTGATCTGAACCCTTAGGGATCCTTGTTTAATGAGGTTGTTGTTCATACAACGACCAATTAAAGGTTTGATTGGCTCGAGAGTTTCGTATAAATGAAATACCTTTTTGTCTCATTGATCAAAGGAGAATTGCAAGGTATATTTTATTTTATTGGATTTCTATTTTAGGTTGGGTTGTTTAGTTTAGAAATGGGAAATAAATAAATAAATAAATTCGTTATTCGATAGTAATTGATGTCATATAGGAATTGGAAATATATCGAGGTAACAAGATAAGATTTGATCCATTGACTTCGTGTTTTTGATAATTTTCAATTTTATGTTATTATTATTATTGGATATCTATTTTGAGTTCTGAGTTATTTTTATATTGTATTTGTAGATACTTGCTTGAGTGGAGCATAGTGACTTGCTCACACTCAGCTTTTTGGCTATACATAAAATTGAGTAAATCTATCCTTTGAACATAATTGATTTTCTATTATCTTCACATGTGGGCTGATATGGGAATTAACATGGGAAGAATTGTTTTAAAAAAATTAAAATGAATACTTTGAATTACTCTATAGTTACCTATTGTTGTGCTGGACCTTCATGCTACTTGATGATCTAGATGTATATCCTTGTATTTTCATATTGTATTGCTCTTATTTGCAGGTCCTATGATGATATCTAATTAAATTAACATGGTTTATGTTAAAAAAATGGATTTAGGTTGGTCATTAAGATTGGCCGATAAGATGTGAACTTAGAATAAAATAATTATGGTAAAAAGAATTAAAGTAAAATAATAGAGATATTAAATGGAGAAAAAAATAAAAACTTAGCCCAATTTTATATTAGAGTACTTGACCGCCTACATGTGGCAAAAGACGATTCGCTCGCCCCCAGCGCCCCCGCCAACCCGTCCTTAGGCCAATACGGAGGAGGTAAATCACGGGTGGCTACTAGCCATTAGTGCAAATGGTCAAGACATGGGAGAGGTTATGCTCGGTCACGCCGAGTTTCGACCCCAAGACCTCATGTGGCAACACCCCATGTCTTAACCATCGCACCGCCCTGAGGGGACTACTTGACCGCCTACATGCTAGCGTGGTTAGTATTTATTTGCACTGATGCTATATTGTTGTATTCAACTAGTGTGGGGACTTTTAGCCCATATGCTAGATGACATTATTATAGTAAGGACACTGACTTCAATGATTTACTTCTTATTAGATTTATTGATAGTTGACTTACTAGAAGTTTATCATGGATGACATTTATGCATATGCTGATACTTATATCATTAGTGACAGTCATACATGATGCGTAGATTATGATAAATGAATATTATTTTAATGGTGATAAAAGATAATAATAATAATCTAGAAATGATAATGTACCTCTAAATATTGCTAAATAACTAAAATGAGAATAGTAGTTGACTATAGATATAGTTAGATGTATATCCATATATGTATAAACTAAAGAACTTAAAATTGTAATACGAGATTATGACTTGCTTTAGTTTCTTAATCTCCTAAACAAGATTAAAATTCATGCACATGTTTTTTAATTACTCAATAAATTTGTGTTCACTGTTTGCTTTCCTTGACCTATAATTTTACTGTCACATAACCCTTTTGATATCATAGTTATTTCAGCTAGATTATAGTTGCTCAGAAATCTTGACCTGCTAAGTCATAATTTGTTATATTTCGATGTATTTTCGTTCTATTCGTTCGATCTTTTGTTTTATATGATTTTGTTGTAATTGTAGTAAAAGATACATAAATAAATATGTACACATTTATTGAATTTCTTGATTGTTATAGTGTCACTAAGTGAAGTATCTCGTGGTAAGTGGAAAATTACACCCCCGAGGCGTGACAATTTTAGTTGATAACAACGTCTAATTTTGATTTCTATTCACGGGTTTCTTATTTTTGGATTTTTTTTTATCTGGATTTTGTAATTTTCAAACATAAGGATTACACACAAGTTTATCAATGATAGAGGTTGTGGGCCATAAATTGTTAAATTATGGCTGAGATTTCAAGTTCTAATTTACCATAATTTGTGTATTAGCTATATATATTCTTATATAAAAAAGTTTAGCAGTAATTACCATATATATTCTTACCTAAAGTAGAGTAGCAGTAATTAGTGTAATTGCTGTAAATATTTTCTTGTCTAGAATAGGTTGTACAACAATTCTTATTTAAAGGAAAGATCATCAAAGAAAGTGGCATTCAGCCATTACACTAAATCTTGTCATGGTATCAGAGCCAGGTTCTGAAATTCATAACTGAATCTTCGAATCTTTGCCAGTTTCTTTTGCCTCTATTTTACAGAGTTTTTTGGTTTGCTTTCATTTTTTTGGGTTGATTAATTTTTGATCAACAACTTTGACTTTAAGATTTCATTTTCTTGGAAGAATGTGTGAAAATTTTCTTGGAAGAATGTCTACAGAGACTTTATAGGAAAGAATTATGTAGCATGAGAATTTCAGTTCAGAATGTTTCTGAAAGGGAAGGAGCTTTAAAATCATATTGACAGGTTTGCTCCTACTCCTAAAGAAGGTACAAAATTTAGTCAATGGGAGGCAAAGGATGCTCGAATCATCTCTTGGGTTTTAGGTTCTATTGAACCTCATATGGTGAACAATTTATATTCCTTTAGTATAGCTAAGGAGATGAGGGATTATCTGCAACGCATATATCTTTAAGATAATACTGCAAGATGATTTCAATTAGAACTTAAGATTGGTAACTTTAGTCAAGGTAATCTCTCTATTGAGTAGTATTATTCCGGATTTATTAATCTATGGAGCGAATATTTTGGTCTTATCTATTCAAAGGTACCTAAAAAGGCCTTAGGCAGCCTTCAAGTAATTCATAAAGATAGTAGACGTGATCAATTTTTGATAAAACTGAGGCCAAAATTTGAAGTTGCACGGGTTGGATTACTGAATAGAAATCCCGTCACTTCCTTGGATATATTGTCTTGCAAAATTGTTGCATGAAGAACAAAGAATGGCTACACAAGCTATTCTAGGTTTGTCCAAGGAGATATCTGAGGTTGTTAATGTTGCTTATGCTGCTCAAGGGAAGAACCAAGGAAAGGGACAAATGCAGTGCTATAGTTGCAAAGAGTTTGGGCATATTGCTCGTAATTGTGGTAAGAAGTTTTGCAATTATTGTAAACAAAATAGACACATTATCAAGCAATGTCCTACACGCCAAAAAATCGACGAGGCCAAGTTTTTCAGGCTCCTATCTCAGACCCTACCACTATCAGTTCTACAGTCACAATTGCTGGCATAAATCAATCTTTTGCTACTCCAAAAATGGTCCAACAGACGATCATCACAGTATTTTCTACTCTTGGACTTTATGGTCAAGGTAAGATTATTTCTTCTCCTTGGTTTGTTGATTCTAGGGCATCAAATCATATAACGGGATCACTTAATTGGTTGCATAATCTTAAGAAGTATACTGGTAAACAAAATATTCAGATTGCTAATGATAGTAATCTTCCAATTACAACCATTGGTGATATTGAACCTTCCTTTCGTCAAGTATTTGTCTCTCCTAAATTGTCTATTAATTTAATTTCTGTTGGGTAGTTGGAAGATAATAACTGTGATGTAAATTTCTCTCGTCATGATTGTCTTGTGTAAGATCAGAGGTAAGTGAAGGTGATTGCGAGGGGCCTAAAGTAGGCATATTATTTCCATTACAATTTATTATTCCTAGAACTTTGTCTTTGACTTCTATTATTAGTGAAAATAAGGCTATGTTTGGTATAAACGATTGGGTAATCCAAATAATGTGATATTATCTCATTTGATGAAGCATGGTTTTCTTGGCAATAAAAATCAGTGTTCTTCCAATAGTTTATCTCTTGATTGCTCTATTTGTAAACTAGGAAAAGGTAAAATGTTACCTTGTCCTACTTATGGTACTTGTGCTAATACATGTTTTGAGATTATACATAGTGATGTTTGGGGTGTTACTCCTATCATTTCATATGCACAGTATAAATATTTCATGACATTCATTGATGATTATAGTCATTTCACATGGATATATTTTCTGCGTACCAAAGTTGAAGTGTTAACTGTTTTCAAAATTTTTGTGGTTTATATTAAGACACAATTTTCTACCTTCGTTAAGATTTTATGGTCTGATAATGGTGGTGAGTCTATGCCACATGATTTCCAAGCTTTCCTACAACAGAAAGGCATTATATCTCAACGATCATGCTCTTATACCCCTCATCAGAATGGGGTGGATGAATGGAAAAATCGTCACTTACTGGATATGGTTCACACTTTACTCTTAGAGACATCAGTTCCGCCTAGATTTTGGGTGAAAGCTCTGTCAACTACGATTTATCTGATTAATCGACTACCTTCTCAACAATTGAATTTTGATTCTCCTTACTTTCATCCTTTTGGTACACAACCTGATTATCGTATGCTACACACTTTTGGATGTGTTTGCTTTATTCACTTACTTTCACATGAACGCCATAGGTTTACATCTCAATCAGTAAAGTGTGCATTTCTGGGATATAACACTACTCACAAAGGATTTTTGTGTTATGATGCTACCACCAAATGACTGGGTGTTTATAGAAATGTGATTTTCTTTGAACCCGAGTACTATTTTCAGTAGCAAGATCTCCCTTCAAATGGTGTTCTTCTTCCTAGCTTTGATGATGTATCTCCTTCCATTGAGCGTTTTAAACCTAGTTTTGTCTATCAACGACGACATCCCCCATCATCACAAATCCTACCCGACTCTGATCCAATGCGCATTTTGTGGCTCCTCGAAAATCTAATTGTTAGTACTCGAGGTAGTTTTGATGTGGTCAACCGAGTTATGTTAGGTCCTATGTTTGTTTGATGTCTTGTGTCAAAGTGTGTAGGAACTTAGGAGTATAGGAAGTCGAGCGAAAGACGCAGCTAGTGAGAAGGACGACATGGGAGAGAGTTGATGGGCTTAGTGCATCTGAGGGTCGAGGTGTTGCGGAAGAGTACGCCGGCGAACAAGAAGTGCGTAGCGTTTCTGAGGGACGATAAGCTGCAGCGGAAACTTGTTCAAGAAGAAGGCCGGAAAATGAGTTCGAGTGAGCCCTATTCTGGATGGCTGAAATCACCCAAGCGAACGACGCCAGAACGAAGGAGAACCGAACAGTCAACGAGATGTTGACTGCCCGGGTGCTCGGACCCTCGGGCACAACCCAAGGCGCCTCCTTGACGCGCCCTATTTGGCGACTGGTCAACACGGTCTGAGTGCTCGGCGTTGTTCCATGCGCCCAGACCACTTGAGTTTTATCTGTTGCGCAACACCGTTGCATCATGGATAAGTTTTATCCACGTCCAGACGCTAGGACCCATTCCAGGCCCCCGGAGCTGCCACGTCAGCAAACGATCAGATCCGACCAACAAGCTCTAAATAGAACCCTGCTCTCAGTAGTTCAGACAATCACTTGTACAAGAATTCAGTTTCTGTTCTACTATTTTATTTGTGAGCTGCCAACATTGAGAGAGACTACTCCGCCCGAAGGAGATCTTAATAGTGAACTTTTCATTATCTTGGATTGACAATCTTCTGATTGCAAACTAAGTAAATCTCTGTGCCTCTTTATACACATGTTTTTATTATTTCAAAAGATCGAGAAAGGTCTATTTCTATTTCAGGGCAATTCATCTCGTCTTGTTGGCCGATCGAGGACCAACAATTGGTATCAGAGTCAAGCTCGCTTTAGAAGGATTAACTGCTATCCGAAGCAAAATAAATGGTCGGAGCTAGCATCTACCCACCGAATTTAAGAGAGATTTTGCAACATGGAAAATGCGTATGGAAGTATTCTTCAAGATCGATTTTGAAATATTACTAATTATAAAATACGGTTTTGTAGCACCTACGGATCAACATGGAGCCGAGAAAGAAAAGTACTCGTGGACGAAAAAGGAATAAGCCGACTTCGTGGCTAATGGGAAAGCAAAGTTCCATCTGCCTAGTGTTCTTCCACCCCAGGAGGTCAGCCGGATCGGAAGATACGACTCCGCCAAAGATCTCTGGAAAAAATTCCTGGAACTTAACGAAAGTACTTCAGAAGCTAAACTAGCAAAGCAGGGCATCCTTCAAAGCCAACTAACGAACCTCCGGATGAATAAGGGAGAAAAGGTAGCCCAACTCCATGCAAGGATAAAAGATCTGATCACCCAGCTCAACAACTTCGGAGAAAAGGTAACAAATCGTGACTTCTTAAGGTATGCACTTAACGCTTTTCCGAGAACTCAAGAGTGGTCAGCCTTAGTAGATGTTTACTACATCTCTAAGGAACTCGAGGCAAGTACTCTTAAAAATTTATTTTCAACTTCTGAAGTCTCGTGTAGATTCTCGGGACATAGAAAAATCAAATAATATTGCTCTAAAAGCCAAGAAGGACGAATCAGATGCTGACACTTCCCTCGACGATGATGAAACAACATATATGGTAAGGAAATTTAAGAGATTTTTTAGAACTAATAAGTTTAATCAAGTGCAGGCAAAGAAAAGAAGTGCAAGGAAGATAAGATGCTATAACTGTAATGAAGAGGGACACATCAAGGAGGACTGCCTAAAGATGAATAAGAAGGACAACAAGAAAGGACCAAGTACAATAACAAAGCACAAAACCTTGAAGGTGACTTGGGACGAGTTGTTAGAAAACTATTACTTGGAGGAGTACGCCGAACTTGCACGGATGACAAGTCACCAGGAGGTGAGCATAGACGAAGGGGGAGGCTCCTCAGAAGAAAGCTACAGCGAGGAGGAAGAAACAAGCTTCAGAGCAGATCTGGTAAGTGAGGTATGTTTACTACATCTTGACCAATTATATTCAGGTATTAAATCCATTAGTAGATCCTTATATAAACTTAAATCTAAAAATAATAATTTGAAAAAGAAAATATTAGAATTGAAAATAATTTTATCAAATACATGTCCCTTAGAAATGTATTTTAAATTAAAGGATGAATATGAAAAATTGAAGGACTAAATTGAAAAATAAAAAACTTTGCATGTGTAAATCAAAATATCTGGAAAAATTATAGAAGCTTAAATTGGTATCTTAAATATCATAAAGGCCAAATTAGAAAAGTAACACAAATATATGTATCCAAGAAATTTCTGGTTAACCCAATACGTAAAAATTTACTTTGGGTCCCCAAATCTTGCTTAGTCTAAATAAATGATTAAGCATGTTTATGTTTAGCAATATTAATTTCATTTGCATGCTTTCTCTTAATATTTATTGCTAAAAATTTTTCCTTTATTGCCAGAATGAAAAATCTCTTAGTATGAAATTTTTCAAAAATTTTATTCGATTAAATTTTTTTTATTGAAAAATCATAATTTAAAATTTAAAATTCTTCGGATATGTATTTTGACAAACCTAATTTTTTGGAGAATTACCATTATATTTTGAATAACTAGAGAAATCAACCCGATTTTTAGATCAATAAAACTATTTTAAAATATTTATTTTCGAAAAGAATAATGTCCATTTTAATTTTTTTTGTACTATCTTTCTGTTTGAAATTCTTATCTAAATTTTTTACAGTGATAAAACCGTTGAATTTCTATTTGAAATTTTTTTTTAAAAATAATAATTTTTCTATGGATTAAATTTTTCTACCGAAAACCTTATTTTTAAAACTGAAAAATATCGAAAACTTAGTTTTGAAAATTTTATTTTTTTATCAGTTAGACATTCTATTCTCAATACTCAGAAATATTTTGGAGGATTTATTTGAATAAAAATAAATTTTTTAAAATTTAACTTGCAAAACCTATGTTTCTATGTGAAATAATTTATTTGTGCTAAAACACTTATAAATTTTTCCTGATTTTTTTTTTCATATTCATATACGTCTGTTGAACTTTAAGAAAAATTTTCGAAATTTTTCGAAATGTTAAACTTATTTTTATATTAAATTTGCAAATGTGACTATTATATCGTGGAAATTCAGATTTTTGGAAAAATATTTTATAAAAAACATTTTTACCTTGAATTTTATTACCTTAACCCTTAGAAAAAGCTTCAATTTTTTTTTTTTTTACTTTGTTTTTCCCTGACTTTATTTTTGCTGTGATCAAAAGGAGAGAATGAGAGATGAGAGCTTAAGTCTAGGGGGATGTTATACTTGTAATTTTGTAGTTTTAGGAGGAGGTTATACTTATAATTTTGTAGTTTGCAAAATTTCAATTTTAACTATTATTTCATTCTATGTTTTTACTATGTTTTTTCCCTAACTCTAATTCGGGTTAATGCACATTAAAAATGAGAGATTGTTAGAACTCTGAGGTACTTTTAATGTGGTCAGTCGAGTTAAATTAGGTCCTGTGTTTATTTAATATCTTGTGTCTAAGTGTATAGAAACTTAGGAGCACAGGAAGTCAAGTAAAAGACGCAGTTAGTGAGAAGGATAGCACAAGAGAGAGTCAACGGGCTCGGTGTGTCTAAGGGTCGAGGTGCTGCGAAAGAGTACGCTAGCGGACGAAAAGGAAGCGCGCGATATTTTCGAGGAACGAGAAGCCAGAGAGGAAGCTTGCTCGAGGAGAAGGCCGGAAAATAGATTTGGGTGAGCCCTATTCTGGATGATCGAAATTACCCAAGCGAACGGAATCAGAACGGAGGAGAATCAGACAGTCAACAAGATGTTGACTGTCCGGGCGCCCAGACCCACTCGGCATAGCCTAGGGTGCCTCCTCGACGTGCCCTGTTTGGCTATTGATCAACACGGTTTGGGCACTCGGAGCTGCTCCAAGGGACAGACCATTTGAGTTTTATCTATAGCATAACACTGTTGCATCGTGGATAAGTTTCATCCACGCCTACGCGCCCGGATCCATTCTAGGAGCTCAGAGCTGCCACATCAGCAAACGGTTAGATCCAACAAGCAGGCTATAAATAAAGCCCTGCTCCCAACAGTTCAGACAATCACTTGTACACGAATTCAGTTTTTGTTCTATTACTTTGTCTGTGAGTTGTCAACGTTGTAAGAGGTTACTCCGCCTGAAAGAGATCTTAATAGTGAGCTTTTCATAGTTTTGGATTAACAATCTTCTTATTGCAAACCAAGTAAATCTCTATCCTCTTTCTTTTATTGATTAGTTTATCAATTGTTTTTTATAAAAGTGTTTTTATTATTTCAAAAGATAGAGAAAGGTTTGTTTCTATTTCAGAGCAATTCACCCCCTCTTGCAGGCCGATCGAGGACCAACACTAATCGTATCAATTGTCCTCCTGATAGGTATGATTTTTCTGCTATTTTAGTTGATACTACAGTTCCTTCCTCTTATTCTTAGGACACTAAACATATATGTTAGGAGAAAGCTATGCAAGAGGAACTTCAAGCTCTTCAAGAGAACCATACTTGGGATATTGTTCCTTTTCCCACTGGTATTAAACCCATTGGTTGTAAATGAGTATATTCTATTAAGCTAACATCTGATGGCTATACAAAGCAAGGTTGGTGGCACTCGAAAATCGACAAGAACATAAAGTTGATTATGACGCATTTGCACTAGTAGTAAAAATGACAACTGTGCGACTTGTTCTAGCTATTGTTGCTTCTAAGGGCTGGTCATTACGACATATGGATGTTAAGAATGCCTTTTTACATGGGGATCTTAAGGAAGCAATTTATATGACTCCACCACAAGGATTATTTTCTACACCCTCTTCTAATATTTGTAAACTAAAAAAGTCACTCTGGTTTAAAACAAGCCCTACATGCTTGGTTTGATAAGTTTCGATCCACATTTATTCACTTCCCTTTTATCCAGAGTCAATATGATTCCTTTTTATTTCTTTGCAAGACTGCTAAAGAAATTGTTTTGCTCCTAGTATATGTTGATGATATCATTATTATAGGGACCGACTTTGAATTGATTTCGCAGCTTCAACAACGTCTTCAAAGCTCTTTTCATATGAAGGACCTGGTCCTTTATGTTATTTTTTAGGCCTTGAAATGAACTCTACAGTGGCAGGTATTTTCTTAAATCGGCATAAATACATTCAAGAGATAATTATATTGGTTGGTCTTTAAGATGGTCAATCTGTTGATACTCCCTTAGAAGTGAATGTTAATATTGACACGATGAGGGTGATTTTCTTCCTGATCCCTCCTTATATAGACGTTTAGTAGGGAGCTTGAATAACTATTACTCAGTCTGACATTTTTTTTTGTTGTCCAACAAGTTAGCCAATTTATGCAAGCCCCTCGACACCTTCACTTGGCTGCTGTTCGTCGCATTGTTCGCTATTTGCAAGGTACTTCTACCAGAGGTCTTTTCTTTCCTATGGATTCTCCTATTCACTTGGTTGCATATAGAGGTCTTTTCTTTCCTATGGATTCTCCTATTCACTTGGTTGCATATAGTGATGCTGATTGGGCTAGTTGTTCTGATACTCGATGTTCCATTACTGGCTAGTGCATGTTCATTGGCAACTCACTTGTCTCTTGGAAAAGCAAGAAGCAAGAAGCAAGAAGCAAGATCAGGTGTTGAAATCTTCCACTGAGTCTGAATATCGTGCTATGTCCTCTGCATGTTCTGAGATTATTTAGCTTCGAGGATTGTTGGGTGAGCTTGGGTTTCCTCAAATGGAACCTACTACGGTTCATGTGGATAATACTAGCGCTATCCAAATTATAGCTAACCCACTAGTTCATGAGCGCACCAAGCACATAGAAGTGGATTGTCACTCTATTCGTGAAGCATATAATGCCCATGTCATTTCTCTACCTCATATCACCACTGTTCAACAGACATGTATTTACTAAAGCTCTCTCACGATAACATCATTTTCTGGTTACCAAATTGATGCTTTTTGATCATCCAACATCGATTTTAGGAGAGATATCGATGACAAAGGTTGTGGGTCATCAATTGCTAAAATTATGGCACTGAGATTTCAAGATCTAATTTACTATCATTTGTGTATTAGCTGTATATATTCTTACCTAAAACAAATTTGTAATAATTATTGTCTATATTCTTACCTAAAATAGATTAGCAGTAATTAGTGTGATTGTTGTAAATATTTTCTTGTCTAAAATAGATTGTACAATAATTCTTATTTAAAGGAAAGATCATCAAAGAAAGTGGCATTCAGCCATTTCATCAAATCTTGTCAAAGTCGAGGTGTATATTTTTGAGACATAGGATTTAGGAGTTCTTTTATCTCCCATTTTAAATATTTTCAATTATAATTGGTTATTAAAAAAAATTATTTGATTCTATTAGGAATTGCCACGAGGTCAAATTACTCATGGTTGTGTCCGTGGTCATAGCAATGATCATGATCATAGTTGTGGGTACACATAAGCATATGTCTGCTGCTCCGGAAGTTAATCAGGGCATGGATAATGTACTTATCTCCATCTCCGAGACATTATTAGAACCTCAGTCCAATCCAAGAGCTGCTGGTCAGTCAAGTGGGCAACCTACAGTAGGCCCTAAGAAGAATCTTTGGGGAGTACCTATAGCCAACCCAGACACACCTACAGATATAATTGTGGACAAAGGCATGTATTCCTTGGAGACACCAATCCTTGGGAAGCACATGCATGATTGGAGGATATTGAATGCACTTTTGAGTATATGGCCTGTTTAGATAGAGAGAAGTTGAAATTAGCTATCTATCATTTTGGAGGTGAGACTGTTACTTGGTGGAAGATGTAGAAGCCTGTCTTTGAAGATCGGATTATCTCTTGGCAATTATTTAGAGAGGCATTTGAGAGATAGTATTTTCTTGCATCATCTTGTATTGCTCGACGTCAGGAATTCATGAGCCTCAAGGAGGGTGACAAAAGCATGACGGAGTACAATGCTAAATTTGGCCGACTTGCTGAGTTTTGCCCATATATGGTAGCTCAAGATTATATGATCCATTCTACACTTTACACGAACTTATAATATCCATTTGGATCAGGAAGTCTCACGAGAGAGGGAAGCTATATGGTAGCTCGAGATTATGATCTATAAGCACAGGGACTTACAATATACATTTGGATCAGGATGTCTGGATTTTCTATTAGTACCTATTGTGAGATTTTCTAGACTATGAGTTTTGCCCATATATTGTAAGTCCGTGTAAAGTCTTGTGAGACTTGTTGATGTAGTATATTTACACAGAGACGGTGAGTCATCTCAAATTTATGATCAATATAGCACTTGATCGAACTATATTTAGTGTGATGACTCAGCAGTAAGTCTCACAAGAAAGGGAAGTTATCTGTCAAACTTCACAGTCTAGACAACAAAGTCAAGGTAGTCAATCTAACTAGAGAGGTAGTCAATCAAGAAAAGGTGACTAAGATATCATAAGGATTTGCTCGCCCACCTTTACCACAACGGAGCCACATTGACACTATAACTTCGACGAGCATCTGAGAGTTACATGTGGTGCACGAAACCACACTTTTGATATCATAGTTGTTTCAGCTAGATCATAGAGTTGCTTAAAGATCTCGACCTGTTGATTCTTGGTTTGATTTTTGTTTCAATGTATTTCCATTCTGTTCATTTGATACTTTGTTTTATATGATTTTGTTGTACTCGTAGTAAAAGATGCATAAATAAATACATATAAATTTGTTGAAT
The DNA here is from genome assembly GCF_018446385.1 of Zingiber officinale. Classification (NCBI taxonomy): domain Eukaryota; kingdom Viridiplantae; phylum Streptophyta; class Magnoliopsida; order Zingiberales; family Zingiberaceae; genus Zingiber; species Zingiber officinale. The sequence goes on from NC_056000.1 coordinate 40,802,793, forward strand.
TTCTTGGTTATCCATGTCCTATTTAGATGGCCCTTGGTTCCCTTCTATTAGAATGTCACCAAGTGAGCTACTGTTGGTAAGTGAAAAATTATAACCTGGGCGTGACAATTATTCATGTGAGGATCTAAAACTAAATGAAACAACATGGTGTACATACTTAAAACCCTAAGAAGAGTGTATGAACTGGAACATTTTTTTTTAAAAAAAGGTGGTATGTGAATATTTCAACAAATTGACAAAAAAAACAATCTTGATACGTTGGATAATTTATCAAAGATAAGTTCATAACACCTAATCATAACCTGCATAATGATCATCACCCTATGCCTAGGGAAGAAGTAATCTTCTTTGAAAACAATAACTAACATAGGTCTAAAATTGAGCTAGGAAATATCACATGTTAAGCTAGAAACCCTGTTTTAATGACCGGCAAGACTCTAATGCATTTCTTAGTTTGTTGGATGAAAAAGAGGTTTTCTTTGACTGATATAGCACAACTCTAGCTGATAAGGAAAGGAAGGTTCACCCGTGGGCCATGTGTTGATTACCACCCTATGACATGTCTTCAGCCAATTTCTATCATATATCAATTATTATAAATTTCCTCAGAGGTTGAAAAAAATTAGAACAAATTGGTAGAGAACATGTTGCCAATCATCATTAATGTTCTTAGATGTTAAACCAACTACAATAACTAAATTATGTGGGTCAATTCACAATATAATAATAACTCTAGGGGATATTCAATTATTCACCCTTTGAATAATTTCATATTATCGATATTTCTGACTAATGGTATTGCTCAGAACTCCAAGAAGGTTTCTTCCACAAACCCTAGAATAGAGCCAGCCTAGCCAAACAACAAATGCCCCAATATACTAAAACAATGGCAAGCTGCATGAAAACTCCGTATATCCAAGATGTTCCTCAAATAAGCTTGTCGGATTCCCATCGTTGAATATGTAACCAACCTGTCTTCTAATAAGTTCAACAGATTAAACAAATGAACTAGAGTTGTCAAGACTCATCATATGACTATAACTCAAAACACTCATTAGCAATCAGGTTAAACTCACAGCTGACCATTCTCCAAACCTCATCTATCAAAACACTCTTCTTGCATTAAGCCATGTAAGCAGTTATCCTCCCACATTTAATGTCAACCAAACTATTACACAAATATCATCCCCTATATCTCTCAATTATAAAACACCAAAAGTTAATGTAGTTAGCATTCACTCTTTCATTTAGGACACAGTGAGACTTTTGTTTGACTCGAGCCTTGGAGTGCAACCCCATCAAGGATATTCCTAGCATCTTTTTTCTTTACTAGGTTTCAAGTCCAACAAACTTAACATCCTTCCACCTTTTCTCCAGTGCTGATAGAGCCTGTCATCAACAGACATCAACAGACTTCCCTTCTATCAATTTAATAACTTTAGACTCGTAAATTTTCTAGGAATCCAATCTGCACTACAGGATCAAAGATTATGCATCCTCCATTTTGATTTCAGGATCCTTGTAACTTGAATCTACATCTTTCACAATTCTATCATTCCATTTCATTGTATTGATATAAGAATATCGACAAGGAGTGATATTTACAAAGACCTACAACATGATAAACTAGAGCATAATCAAAAATGAATGTTCGTATATTGAGGTACAATGGATTGTTTTGCAAAGGTGTGAAATTTTTTAGGAATAAATTAAGATATAATGAATTCTTTATGAAGGTACATTGATTAATTTATTTGTTCATACCGTCAAACTATGGTAGAGTTTTTATCCATTTAGAAAAACCAAATCAATGAAAACCCAATAAATTTAGCAAACATATTTACGCGCCTAGTTAATATGAACTAGTCAAAAGAGATTACATAATAGTGGAGGAAGAAGACAATGATGCACATGTCTGACATTGAGGATGTGGTTCAGCTCTAGTACCACTTTATGCAACATGAGCAGATAATAACATGAGCTTCAGTTAACGATGTCAAAAAATTTGATGCGACAAGATAAATTCTACCAAGGTTGACAATCTCACAAGGTTTAGGCGCTTCAATTGGCAGTTGCATGAAAGATTAAGAGAATCTTTAAATAGAACTATTATATTATGAAATGGCAAATAAAGTAATTAAGACATTTTTGTAGGCCTTACAATAAATCAATCTCCTAGCTCGAAGTAAAAGGGATTAGGTTTGCTAGAAATACTAAAACCAAAAATAATATTTTTTTTAATTTGTTTAAAACTTAGATGATGTAAAAAATTATTTAGCAGACCAATTTATTCTTATAAGTCCAAACGATCGTACACTGTGACTTCAAATCCAATACAGTTGTATAACAAGATTTCCTAGAAAGACGTTACACTTCTACATGAAAATTGATAATTAAATTAACTAGTTTAACTAGTCAACTCACAAAGTGGTGGCTAATCTTTTATCAAACTTAACTAGTTTAACCAGTCAACTCGCAAATTGATAGCTAATCTAGTTCACAGCTACACTAAGTCTGTGGTTATCAATGTTTCCTCTCCGAAATCTAGGCACTTTAATTTATCCCACCCGACCTCCTCATGCTTTACCATGCATGTTCATCTCTTCTGTAGCCCCTTGGTCTTGTCTATCCAAGTGTCCCAACTTAAGAGCAATTGTGGCACCTCCTCTTAAACATGACTTTGCTTTAGCTTCATCTTTACAAGCACTGAGGTAGTGTTTTCTGTAAACGAAGGAAAATAAAAAAGAATAGCCCGGTACACAAAGCTCCCACCAATGCAGGGCCCCGGAGAAGGGTCAGACCACATTGGGTATATTATATGCAGTCTTACCTTGCATTGCAAGAGGTTGTTTTCACAACTCGAATCCATGACCACGGGATCACACGACATCAACTTTACCATTATGCCAAAAAAACCATGGTATTTTCAACACGCACACATTAAGCAACCCTAATGCATTGTTGTTGTTGATTTATTTTATTTGGATAATCTAGTGTCCGAGCTTCACCAGACTAATCGTGGAAGTAAACATCTTCTCTTGGTTCATCTATTAGGTAAATTCAAAGCACATCTTATGCACACTCAGATGCTGATTTTTAGGATATTCGTCGGATTCAAACTTGGCCCTGTTATTGTGGTTGCTGATTTAAAAGCATAAGTTGCGAACTGTTTTCTACACAGGAATCGGACGCAATCTCTAGCATAGCCCAGCAACAATTTTTCTCAAGAAACTTACTGGATTTCAATTTTGCAGAAGCATAACAAAAATGGAAAAGTAGATGACATTTTGTTACATAAAAAAAGAAGAGAACCTTTTTTCTCTCAGCCTGAATGAGCTTGTCGGCCACGAATTCCGGCGTCCCAAATTCCTTCAGAGATGAAAGCCTGACCGGGCTCACCACCACCCCGATGTTGTTTCTCCCTTTCCCCTCCTCAAATAGAGCCGTCGCCCCCGCCTTCTCCACCTATCACCAACCCAAGTCCACCGCATGAGATCGAAAGGAGAAATCTTTCCGGAGTAAGAACGCAAGGAGAAAAGGGAAGCAGGAAGACCTGCATCCAGGACGACGGCCTCAGGACGGAGTACCCCTTATCCTGGTCCGTGAAGTACTCCAGAGCCAGAAGAGAAGTGGCTGCCGGCGAGGAAGAAGAAAAGCTGAAGAAAAGGAGGTAAGGGAAGAGGAAAGAGCTCCGTCTGCCGATACTCGTAATGGCTGCGGTATGAGCCTTGGTAGCCGGGGGAAAGAAGTGCGGCAGTCTCACCAGATGTCGCACGGGTACCCGAGGAGGAGGAGGCGGAGCAGTGGCAGAGCCGCCGCACGGTAGCGAACTCCCCATTGGCACGCAAATTTGAGGATGAAACAAGGAGCTACCAACGACCGAGGCAAAAAGTTTAGGAAAATTTCCTGATTGTCTTACTGAGTTCTGCCAAAAAAAAAAAAAAATAACCTTCCTAAAATGTCCAAATAATGCTCCTTTAACGGCCAAAAGTATCCATCCACTTCCTTGAACTAGCTCCTAAGTTGGTAGTCCATGCGCAAAAAGCGAGTATATTCATTTTTTATCATCATAATATGATATTCAGGCATGTTTGACTCATCTCTTGTTAGGATCTATGGGCATGAATGATTGGATGGCTAGAGAAAATGAATAGTAACTATATCTACAAATTCAAACTTACTCACTCTTCTTACTCTAATTAATAACTTAGCAAGGTCGTACAAAAATAATGAGCAATAAAAATAATAACGCACAAGATTGCATACTATAATTATTAGCCAATGTAGCAAACCTGTGTTTCTATGCCATGAGTATACTACTCGTTGTCGAGTGGCTTTTGAAAGTTTCTTATCTTTCTTTTTTTTTAAAAAAAAAAAACCCCTTAGCAATGACTATCTGAATTGATTTGAATCCACCATTACTTGATTTGAGGCGCAAGTGGGTCTTGTCATGACACCAAGCATCACTAGTAATTCAAACTCTATGGACATTCGGAAATACTCAACTTGAGATTTGAACCCTCTTTACATGAGAATCATTTTTATCACTTACCACTGCACTGTGCCCAAGTGACAATCTATTGTAACCCTTAGATCATTGACCCACATGCATCGTAGCTTTGTCAGATTAATGACTCATTTTGACTTTTTTATTGTAATATTAATCGACTAAAGTGTTGATGCAGCAGAGACCGATAAAAAGAAGGTGAATTACCTGCAAGTAAAAATAATCCTCTTCAAAGCTTTTCAACTCTTAAAATAAAACAACACTTAATAAAAATGACAGAAAAGAAAAATTCAGAGTTTTAACCTGGTTACAACCAAGAGGGTTGTTAATCCAGGGCGATGAAAGGCGCAGTAAGAAAACTCCTTCTCTGAAGGCGAAGAAGCCTTTTATACTTTGAATGCTCGCTAGTTGCTTAAATAGAAATTACAGAGTTGCTTTTTCGTATGAATTCGTTATCCTGTAAAGCTGCCCGAGACCCTCTTTATATAGGGGTTCTCGAGCTTATCAGATTACCTGATCCTTCGGGATCAGGTTTGACTCGAGAGGGATCGGTCGACCGATCCCCAGGTTTGGTCGACCGAACCTACTGTACCTGCCCAACTTTTCGTCCAGGTACAGTCTCTGTGGATCGAGCTTAGGTTCGGTCGACCGATCCTTTTGTTCGGTCGACCGACCGGCCAACGGTCTCCAACTGAGTTGGCCCGATCAAACTGCTCGACTTGGTCTCTGGATAAGCTTCGGTTCGGTCGCTCGATCAGGAGGTTCGGTCGACCGATCAGCTTCACCAACGGTCAGCTTCTGACGTGGCAGTCGACGTGTCTGCTGGGTTTGGCTTCGGTTAAAGACGGGTTCGATCGACCGATCAATAGGTTCGGTCGACCGAACCGTTGACTTGCTCCGGTTCGGCTCCTTGAGTGATTGCGGCCATCCGGAATGGGGCTCACCCGAACCCAGTTCCTGGCCTTCTCCTCGAGTAGGCTTCCGTCCGGCTTCTCGTCCCTCGAATGCCGCGCACGTTCTTCTCGCTCCACCGAAGTACTCTTCCGCAGCTCTCTCGTCCTTCGGACGCACCGAGTCCGTCGGCTCCCTTCCCGTGTCGCCCTTCTCGCTAGCTGCGTCTTCCGCTCGACTTCCTGTGCTCCTAAGTTCCTGCACACTCAGACACAGGGATCAGACAAAACGCAGGACCTAACCAACTTGGTTGATCACATTAAAACTACTACGGAGTCCAACAATCTCCTCCTTTTTGATGTGCATCAATCCAAGTTCAAGTTAGGGTTAAAAATAAACAATCGTAATTTTAAAAAAAATTACTAAACTAACAAGTATAGCATAAATTTGCAATAAATAAATTGCAACACAGTTTAGAGAAAAAAAATATTAAAATTTTAATTTTTAATTTCCTAACTCCCCCTAAACTTGTACTTTTCTCTCCCCCTTTGATCACAGCAAAAACGAGGAAGCAAGTTCTTAAGATAGAAAAAAAAAAACTCTAAGCAAAATAGTTTCTTAGAATTTTCAAAAGGAATTTTTCTAAGTTAAAATATATTTTCTAAGTTTAAAAATTTAAAAAAAAATTCAAAACTTAGTAAAGTAAAAAAAAAATGTTTGTACACTTTCAAAGCATTTTAATTTTACTTTTAATGCTTTTTCAGAAAGTTAATTAAACATTTTTGTTTCGATATTTTAGCTTCCAGGTCGTGGCGAGGCACTAGGCCTTCTTGGTTATTGGAGCAATAATCACTTCCTTAAACAAAGCTTTCATAAAGAAAATGTTTAATTTTATCTCTATAAAGCTTTTAGTTTTCAGAAATTAGTTTAGCACAGATTTTGTAACCCAATAGAGGTTCCTTCCTACTGAATTAATCAGGAATTTAGGTGGTTCATAGTTTCTTGGTATTTTCCTAATTTGACCCTGATGATGTTTAACATACCAGTTTAATTTTCCATTTAACTTTATTTTTGATTTTGGAAAAATATTTACTTTTAAACATGCATCATATTTCAGTTCTTGAATTTCATTTTTTAACTTTGCATTTTCTAATTTCAAATTTTCATTTTCCTTTTCAAATTTATCTAACTCTTTAGAAAGTGCTTTAATAAAACGAAAGGACTGAGTAGAGGTAAGATTGCGTACCTGACTTACCTGATTTGGAGAGGCTTCCCCTTCACTGCAACTTTCCTCTTCTGATGTTCCTCCCCCTTCATCGATGCTCATCTCTGAGCTTGACTCTTCTTCTGGCTGATGGTTAGCTAGTAGAGCTAATCCTGCGAATTCTTCAACTTTTGACTCAGAGGATGAAGAGTCGTCCCATGTTGCCTTCAGATTTTTGTGCTTGGGTCGAGCTGGCTTCTTGCTTCTTTCCTTATCTTTCTGTTTGCTCTTCAATTTTGGGCAATCATCCTTGATGTGCCCTTCTTCATTGCAATTGTAGCACCGGACTGTCCTTCCTTTTTGATGACGTTTACTTGACTGCGATCTAAACTTGTTAGATTTAAAAAACTTATTAAAACGTCTTACCATTAATGCAGCTTCGTTTTTGTCGATTGACACTTTGGAGTCGGGATCGTCCTTTTCAGCTCGTAGGGCTAAGTTGAGGTTCAACTTCTCTACTGGTTTTTCTGTAAGTCGAGACTCGTGAAGTTCAAAAATTGAAAACAAGTTTTCTAAACTGCTTACCTCAAAGTCCTTAGAGATGTAGTAAGCATCTACTAAGGATGCCCATTCTGAAGTCCTCGGGAAGGCATTGAGCGCGTATCGGATGGAATCCCAGTTGGTTACTTCTTCTCCAAGGTTCGTTAGTTGAGTTATCAGCTCCTTGATTCTCGCTTGGAGTTGCCCTACCTTCTCGCCGTTGTTCATCCGGAGGTTTGTTAGTTGTGTCCGGAGGATGTCGCGCCGCGCCAGCTTCGCTTAGGTACCTTCGTGAAGCTCCAGGAATTTCTCTCAGAGATCTTTCCTTGAGTTGTAGCTTCCGATCCGACTTACCTCCTGAGGTGGTAGAACGCTGAGGAGGTGGAATTCAGCTTTTCCGTTGGCGACGAAATCGGCTTGCTCCTTCTTGCTCCACGTGTTTTCTTCTTTGTCTTTAGGAGCTGCAAAACCATATTTCATAGTAATTAAAATATCAAAGTCTGCTTTAAAGAATATTTCCATTTTTCGCTTCCATGTAGCGAAATCTCCGTCGAACTTCGGGGGATGAATGTTCGCGCCAGCCATTGTCTTGATCTTAGTGCTTCAGACGGCGGTTAGTCCTTCTGAGGCTGTCAGGCTCTGATACCACTTGTTAGTGCAGCGGAGACCGACAAGAGGGGGGTGAATTGCCTGCAAGTAAAAATAACCCTCCTCAAAGCTTTTCAACTCTTAAAATAAAGCAACACTTAATAAAAATGACAGAAAAGAAAAACTCAGAGTTTTAACCTGGTTACAACCAAGAGGGTTGTTAATCCAGGGCGATGAAAGGCGCAGTAAGAAAACTCCTTCTCTGAAGGCGGAGAAGCCTTTTACACTTTGAATGCTCGCTAGTTGCTTAAACAGAAATTACAGAGTTGCTTTTTCGTATGAATTCGTTATCCTGTAAAGTTGCCCGAGACCCTCTTTATATAGGGGTTCTCGAGCTTATCAGATTACCTGATCCTTCGGGATCAGGTTTGACTCGAGAGGGATCGGTAGACCGATCCCCAGGTTCGGTCGACCGAACCTGCTGTACCTGCCTAGCTTTTCGTCCAGGTGCAGTCTCTGTGGATCGAGCTTAGGTTCGGTCGACCGATCCTTTTTCGGTCGACTGACCGGCCAACGGCCTCCAGCTGAGTTGGCCCGATCAAACTGCTCGACTTGGTCTCTGGATAAGCTTCGGTTCGGTCGCCCGATTAGGAGGTTTAGTCGACCGATCAACTTCACCAACGGTCAACTTCTGACGTGGCAGTCGACGTGTCTGCTGCGGTTGGCTTCGGTTAAAGATGGGTTCGGTCGACCGATCAATAGGTTCGGTCGACCGAACCGTTGACAAGTCAACTCCCAGTTGACTTGCTCCGGTTCGGCTCCTTGGGTGATTGCGGCCATCCGGAATAGGGCTCACCCGAACCCAGTTCCCGGCCTTCTCCTCGAGCAGGCTTCCGTCTGGCTTCTCGTCCCTCGAACGCCGTGCACGTTCTTCTCGCTCCACCGGAGTACTCTTCCGCAGCTCTCTCATCCTTCAGACGCACCGAGCCCGTCGGCTCCCTTCCCGTGTCGCCCTTCTCGCTAGCTGCGTCTTCCGCTCGACTTTCTGTGCTCCTAAGTTCCTGCACACTCAGACACAGGGATCAAACAAAATGCAGGATCTAACCAACTTGGTTGATCACATCAAAACTATCACGGGATCTAACATAAAGATTATCATTAATTAATTAGTCTTCTTCGATTACTAGTGGACCTTAATCCATCGAGTTAACCAACTTGGCCTCACCAAGTTATGATCTACAAGTTACTCTAACACCACCTCAACATTTTTCATTCTACTATCATGTCTCCTTCTCTATGTCATTGATTGTCTTACCTTAATAAGAATGAACTAAGTTTGGTGTTACCTGATTCATTTTTATTGAGTGTCTTGCCTTAGCACTTTAAGCCATCATCTACACTCAACCTCATTGAGTCATATAAGCTCTTTGAGCTCCATGTGTGTCGTGTCAAATTCCTAAATAATTTAAACACATATATCAAATAAAATTGCAAGACTTAACCTAAACCTTTTTTAGAATCATTGAAACCTAATGTCAAATAATTAAGGATATGTATGAGGATGTAACGATCAGAGTAAAGACTTCAGACGGAGTAACTAAAGCATTTCCAATAAAGATAGGATTACATCAAGGATCGACTCTAAGTCCCTATCTTTTTACATTAATTATGGACGAACTCACTGTGCACATTCAAGACACAGTACCGTGGTGCATGTTGTTTACAGATGATATTATTTTGGTAGATAAAAACGTGAAGGAGTAAATGCTAAACTAGAATCTTGGAGGGAAACATTAAAAGGGAAAAGTTTTAAGCTTAGTAGATTAAAGACACAATATATGAAATTTAAATTTAGAAATATTAAAAGTAATAAAACAATTGTTAAAATAGGAGAGGACAAGTTGATCGGAACCGAGATATTTAAATATTTAGGATTATTTTTGCAAAACGATGGAGGGATTAAGAAAGATGTCTTACATAGAATACAAGTAGGATGAGTGAAATGGAGGGGAGTGTCGAGTGTTTTATGTGATCGTAAAGTACTTCTTAAACTTAAAGGTAAGTTCTATAAATTACAGTTAGACCTGTTATGTTATATGAAGCTGAATGTTGGGCTATGACTCGAACGCATGAGCAGAAGATAAGAGTTGCAGAGATGAGGATGTTAAGGTGTATGTATGGACATACGAAGATGGACAAAATAAGAAATGAAAGCATTAGAGAGAAAGTTAGAGTTGCATCTATTGAGGAAAAACTTTGAGATATACGTTTAAGATGGTATGGATATGTACTTAGACGATCAATAAATGCTCTAGTTAGGCGATGTGAAACTATGATAAACATGCATATCAAATGAGAAAGAGGAAGGTCAAAAAAGACTTGATTAGTAACCATAAAATAAGATAAAATTTATTTAAATATAGATGATGATATAATAGGAGATAAAGTTCAATGACATAAAAGGATTCATACAGCCGACCTCACCTAGTAGGAAAAAGTTTAATTGTTGTTATTGAAACCTAACGTCAAAGCTAACCATTTAAAGCACAATTACACCAACATCCTTCTAAGATTGGGTAGTATATGTGTTTTTTATTCACTCGTTGTTTGTATCCTTCTAGTTATGATGTATATGTGCTCGCTAATTGCTACCCTAATAGTACTCGATGGTCTGTTGTATAACATTTCACCAATCTAAAAAGTCTCATGTTGTTCTAGTTCTTTGTTAAAACTTTAAGTTCTTACCTAGAAGAAAAGGACACTATCACCTAGCTAGTGATTTTCTTGTCAGTTAGGTTGTTCAACATTCATGTCCAAAAGTGCTTGATGAGCCTAGACTGCTCATCGGGGATGCAATTTGCCACAATAAAACTTAACTTGATTTTAGTGAGGTGAAAAAACATTTCCAATACTTCACATTATGTGTTAGGACAAACTGTATATGCTTCAAGGTTGGCTTGTTTTCTATCCCTGGGCAATGATGCAATAGTAAAATGTTTGGTAGATTAATCAATTGTTCATTATTCGATTCCTAACTATGATATATTATAGGATATTTTTCTCTAGTGAGATGAAAAATTTAGGACATTGGCTACTGGGGCATGGGATTGCACATATTTTTAAATTTATCTTAATGATCGATAGAAATTTTCCGTAGCAATCAATAGCAATAGTGATTGTTTTTTTTAATGTTGACTTAAGTCTTTCTAGTTAACTCTAACTCATATCAGTCAACTCATTGGATGAACACAGATAAATCTTGAGTCAACTCAAGACCATTTTAATCAACTCAATTTAAGCCACCCAACAATTCAATAAAATATCTTAATTCATAGGCAAAAAAACATCACTGCTTATTCCACTTGATTATTTAATAAACTAAAAAAATTACTCAACTTTGAACTTTTTCATTGACATTGGCCTAGAACACCTATTCCTTGGTCGATTAAACGCCTAGTGAAAAAAGTCTATCCAAAAACCTAAGATTGCATTCACTTTTAATCTCTCATCTCACAATGCTCCTAGCCCTCGAGTCCTTGACAAGAGCTCTCCAAACTGGACCTTCCTTTGAGCCCTTCAATCTAGGTCTCTAAGCCATCAAACCAATATCTTCTTGGACATATGCATCAAGCTCGACACTTGCCAAACCATGAGCTACCCACTCTATAATTATTGGACGATAGATTTTAGTTAGATTGACCTGTATTTTGATGCGTGCACGAAGTTTTGAAGGGGCTCGATAGAGTTGATATGGAGCTCGTAGAGCTTGACATGGTGTAATAAAGTTGGTGTTGGTTTAATGGTATGATAGCTCAACCGTTTGTTAGAATTTGGAGAAGGATGGTACAGAACATTTGAAGACCATAGAATAAGGAACATAGAGGCGGAAACTTAATTTATAATAGGCAAAAGAAGGCAGATTATGTAGGTGAAAGGATGATATGTGGAATGAGCCAAAAGTTGGGCGCATCTGAGGACTTTCAACCTGAAAGAGATGGCCTCATGGGTAAAACTAAAACTATAAAGGTAAATTCTCAAGTGAATTGTAAGACTTGAGCGAATTGTAAGAGGAGTGACTTATATTTTTGGTTTTTGGTGGACTTGATTTGGGAAATTACTTGACCATTAGATTGGTCACAGTTGACGATCCAATTAGTGAAGGGTGATCCCAATCAATTAAGTATTGAATCAACTAGGAAATAAACTTAGACTGGTTGGTTTATGAACAAAATATTTTTATTTAAAACTTAGTCAATTGTGTAGTCGACTAACCTAGTTGAGTTGATTTCTGGGGGTGCTTGGTTGGATGGTATGGGAAATGAGGAATGGGAAAGGAATGAAATATTGGTGCTTGGTTTGGGTAATTAGTGGTGGGTCCCATGGATTCATTCCTCCAAACATGGGAATGAGCCATTACATAGCATTTTGGGGGGTATGGAAACCTTTCCATTCCCATTCTTGACTTCTATCATACTCTTTCACATTCTCATTCCCCTCTCGGGACCAAGCACCCCCTCATGAGTAGTCAACTAAATCTTTTACGGGAGTTAGAAGAAAATAAGACCATTGGTCGGACAAGGAAAACTTGTAGACTTCGTATGAATTACACAATAAAGTAGCTTAGCCAATTAAAATCAAGATGAGTCAATCAAAGGAGCCATTGGCTAATAGAACAAGCAATTGAAGCCAAAGTGAGTTGATTAATGAATCTATGCCAAACAACAGAAGTGATCACAAAAATAATTAACTTAAAATGCTTTGAGTTGACTGACCTAACTAGAAAAATATAGTTGGATTGGAAAAAAAAACTTTGAGGTTATAAATAATGAACAAAGAGAGATAGCAAAGATCAGGGGAATTGTGTTTAACTTGCTTTCTTGTGCTCTCTTGTTGCATTTTGTAGCCTTAGTTTATAGTTTTCTTCTACACTTATTTATTTCCCTCATTCCCGCAAAAAGAGTAAGAGATTTTTCGCCTTCTAAACGATTGGACAAAACTAATGAGCTTCAAGAATAGCTTGTTAATGCAATTGTGGTCCCTAAGTGATCATGCTCGACCATGTGTTTTGATGTATTAAATCAATCCAGCAGTTGACTAAACTTGAATTAGTTGACAGATGACCTAATTCAGTCAACTAATGTCTCAATGATATTGATAGAAGATAGACTGTTGATTTAACAAAACTGGATTACAACTATCAGATGATCTAGGGGCGGGCCATAGTGCAATAATTGAAAATGGTGGAAATACCCACCTTGTTCCTCCGTTGAAATATATACTGCACCAAGATACAAAAATATACTTCTATATTTCATCTGTTACAGAATGTACAAAATACAATACAGGTACAAGATAAATTAAAGCTAGAACCATTCGGCCACGCAAGTTGGATAGAATCCTGTGTCCGCGGCAATTACAGAGTTAGTTCGTAGTGCTTTTTGAACCTTCCTCCTCTCATAGAAGACAGAACAAGCAAGCGAATTGCACTGCACAGTGCTCTCTGGCATACAACCACCACCGCCGCAATGCCTACATATCTGCACGAAACACAGCAATCAGTTCTACCACAACCGGAACCTGCATTTATTCAGCAACGACATACTGCCAAAGTCGTGAAAAATAAAATTACAAATATAGATAAAACCGAGGGCAGAGTCATTCGAAAAATTGAATGGTATCTGCAACTACACTACAAAGTTAGGTATGTTAGTGTACTTATGTGTGAGGATGAATCCTTACTTGGATACACTGAACAAATTTATTTTATAAATAAAATAAGGCAATAAATACTTACAGCAGTTAAATGTTGAATTTCTCTCTCCAACTTTGAAGTTTTAAGGACTACAGCTGTTGCAACAAATGACTTTTTCCCAAAGCATTTCTCGCACAGGTATCTGGAACTCTGAACCAAGTTGCCACAAAGACTACAATGTTTGGAGGAGTAATAGGTGTCTATCCTACCTTTCGCCTGTCCTTTACTAGTATTTCCTAGCACATTATAATCAGAATCTTGTGAGAACCCAAGATGGGATACAACTGATAACGGTGTGATGGGCCGTGGCATTTCAAGAAACCACTTGTTCAAATCAGCACCAAGAAGCCCAAACACTCTTTGCAGTGCAGGAATGATCTGTTTCTTGATATAATACAGTTCATTCAGCTTGAATGGAGAATTGAGGTCAAGAAGTTGATGTGGATCAACAACCATGTCAATTAGACGAGCTCCAGGTTCTCCATGAACTACAACATATGGTACACGCTCCCCGTAGCGTGGTTCTGATTGGGGGTCTGTGCCCATTGCCTTTAGAGCAACAATTGCTGCTGGTGGAAGGGAGGATCTTTGGGTACTATAAGTTCCTAGGTGTACCTCTTTTGCAAAAATAAAGTCCTGAAGAGACAGCCTTCCAGATAAGATACGTGTCCATTGGCGTTGTAGATAGGACTTTACCTGTAAAAATAGAGCTTAGAGATTAGATACCCAACAAGGATCCTAGGAATAAAAATCTGAGGGTTAAAAAATAAAAAGAGCACAGGAAAATTAAAAATCGTACTATTAACATATCTCGTTGCTCAAAAATCAATCTTATGGACTTCTCCAATGTTTTTGCAACAGCTTGGCATGTGTCTCTACGTACAGTTTCTATACCCTTTGCATCAAACTTTGGACTTTGCTGATCAGGACTCTCATAACTATAACCAACATATCTCTTCTTTGTCAGGAGAAAGCACGGTTGATAAACCTTTTCTAATTTCAAAGTCACTGGATATGGGTTCATGGAAGTTACTGCAGATGCTATCTCATTTCCTATTCTAAATGCTTCTTCCAAATCACGGCCCTTTAATAGAACAAACATGCTAAAAAAAAATAACAAATGGAAACATTAGAACTACGAAATTTGGGCCCAGAAATGACTAGGATGTGTCTGATTCTATAAAAATGTACCTATCTGTATCACCATATATGACCCTGGCTTTCCACTTAGAGTGGTCATTTACGAATGAAATTGCTTCCTCAAGTGTCCTGCGACCACACTGTACAATGCTGTCAGCTAGTTCTGCACAAGGCATGCGACCACTATATCCAGCTGCAGTGTAACCATAAGTGACATTGGCTATGAGCTTCAGAGCAAGTTGCCTTGCATTAAATATCTGACATTAAGACAACTCAAATTATTTGCAGTTACAAGAAAACAGCATGATTGAAGCATGCAATTTTATTTACATATCATAGAAACTTAAATCCTGAATAATTCTGACAAACACCTGTTGCCAATATACCATGATGAGTTATACTGTCCTAGCCTTTATATTGTTGCAGATACACAATTGGTTGCCACCAAAACACATTAATGTTCCGAACCTAACTATTAGTTCCACTCAAGTGCGTTATTAACTTGATAGGTTATAACCATCTAATCATGTTTCTTACAATTAGTTATGGAACCTCGAAAGCTAAGTGAGACTGTGGCCAGCAGCTACGGGGGATACATTGAGTTTGAGCCAATTAAATTGAACAAATATAATACAATTGTGTTTTTATTAAAATAGAGGAAGAGAACAAGTCACAATTAAACAGTTGCCTGCTTTGTCCTCCCTATTTTGCTTCCTAACTCTGCCATTTTTTGACTTCCTTTTTTTTCTTCCCCTTGCCTTTTCCCTCAGGGTAAGAAGGATATACACAATGCCAATTGAGGCAATCAGAAGGTAAATTATCTTCAAAGATAGATCCACAAGGCCTTTCCCTTTCTCACTTCATCTCAATGGGCATCTCGCTTGTTCGGATTACAACTCCATAAAGCAATCACACTCAAGAGCATCCTTTGTGTGAGGTGTGTAGCCTAAGGACAAGCCTTAAGTGCATGAATGTGTGGCACGGGAACCTACAACAGTGCCTCAATTTTGATCCTAGAGGCACTGGTGGATCATATGAAGTGTTTGATTTTTTAAGAAGTTTGTTGACTACGAGTGTATTCAGTTGATATTGTAAGAGTAGCTTGATGACCTTGTGAGTTGTGTTAATCATGTAAGCCAGACCATGTGTTAACTTATGGACCAATGTTATTAGTCGCTCAAAGAATTTTGATCTGATTTGGATGTATAAGGGCTGTGACTCTCTGTGGTCAGTAGAGTGACCTGAGATTGTTTTAATAGTGTCTAAAGTGACCCAGTTGACTGTCCGATCTTGATGTCATAATTTGGAGATAGTGGTTAATGAGGAATCACTTGGTTGCAAGCTTGAACTCTCTTGGTGTAGGGAAGGCATGGGAAATAGTATATTTGTGTTAATGGTAGTTTTGTGCAGTTTTTGGTGGAACTCAAAATTATAATGATATAACCACACTTTATAAGGGATAACTTCTCATACTAAACTGCATAATCTCTCACTCAAAACACGTCAAAAATAAAACCTGTCAATCTGAGATGATGGATATATGAGTGACATACAAAAAAATTGTACAACCATGGAAAGAATGAGAATACCCTTTCCAGAACTCGTTGAGAAGGCTTTAATTTCTTTATTGCCTGCTTTACCATTATTCTAGTTGATAATATTTCTTCCAGGAGTTGGGGAAGCACACCTTTACGAACCTGCAACATAAATAAATCAAAATAATTGAACATAAGATAAAGTTACCTAAGGTTAAAATTTAAAATTTTAACTGCAACAGTTTGGGACCCAAATAAAAATCATAGGCTATATTCAAATCATAAGCATTTTAATTTAGATTGTAGGTGATGTAATGTGATTAGGGCGGTAGAGATCAATTTAGACACATGATAACCTCAAAGGCAAAAAATAAACACACTGGAAATGTTGGGAGCTATGTTCAAACACATTGCATTTAACACAGCCCACACTTGCTATTTCTTCCGAGCATAGATTGTTTTCCCTAATTGAATAGTAAAGTTTATAGCATGTACAATGTCATATACAAATAGAGAAGAGTATAAGTAGAAAGCATAAAAAAGCTCACCTTTGATGGAACATACATGACTCCATTTGGAGCTAGGAGTTGTTCGTTTAGATTCTTGAAAAGTGCATCTGCTGAGTAAGAGCTGACACCAAGTACATTCGTTTTTGAAGGAAGAACTTTACCCAAGCAGGTAGAATAGCAGAGGTTATAAGCAATTATCATCGAAGGATAAAGAGACTGAAAATCCAAAATAACAACTGGATCTTGATAAAAATTAGATTCTGGCTCCATTACAAGGGGTAAACATTCCATTGCAGGTTGCAAGGCCACCTGCATCATATAATAATCTTGAGTAATAATAATAAACATATAAAGAAAAATCAATTCATCAGAAGACAGTTTACAAAGGCTAAAATGTAAGAGTATATCACAATGAACTGAATGGAATATTGCTCCCAAATGCATCCAAACGCTGTTGCACGTAGTCATTCTGCAAACTCATGATTTGGCACAATAATGAAGGTCAAATCTGTAGGCCTTATTATCAAAACAGATCGAACAGGACTAGCTAGAACTAAATTAAGACTTCTTTACAAGTAATCATAATTAAGTGAACTAGAAAGGTGCAGTCATTTACGAAATGGTTGAGTCCAACCATATGAGTCTAATGTGTTTTGATATGGTTGGCAAAGGTTTAAAGTTAGTTGTTATTAGTCCTGCTATGTGTGTGCAAGTGCAGATTGTGTTGACAGTTACATTGCAGGTACAAATGGAAAAGTTGAATAGGTGTTGGCAGAAGTCCAAGAGTGGGTTAAGGTGGACTGCACATTTGGTAAAGGAAATCCTATAGTATGGAAAGTACAATTAGTTGTGGAAGCTCAAGTGAATCGAGATTGACTGGACACTTGACAAATGAAATTTTAGTAGATCAAGGAGGACCAGATACCTAGAAGAAGAGAAAAACCTGAAGGTTAAACCTCTTGGTCCATAGGTTAAGGAGGACTAAAGGTCGAAAGCAAGACCTCTTGGCAAAAGAGATATCTAATTGGATACTAAGCACACAAGAAGTCCCAAAACTAAACTCTTGACATGCGAGTTGTGAGAGAGATGTGAGATGTGAGAGAAAGGGAGTTGTATAATTGGACACGTGTAGTTCTATTTTTTTTGGCGAGGACTTAACCAGGAAACAAGAAACAAGAGTTTCAGGATCAAACGCAATAAGTGAGTTGACTGAAGGTAGAAAGCTCGAGATAGAGATAGAGATAGAAAAGGTTTTATTCTAGTTGAGTTGACTGAATGGAATTGGTCAATTTAGTGATATTTGATTTTCAAATTATTGTAACTGTTAAACAAAATATTGCTTGAAGATAATCAGCAATTAGCAGTTGACTATATTGTTAAAACAATAGACTGATAACATAATCGCTAGAGGAAACAGTGTGATCCAAAGGAATTGATCACGAATTAATCTAGATCAATCGACTGATGGCAAAGAAGAGTTGAACCAAGATCCAAGTAAACAGGATGCGATCCAATTGAAGCGATCATAAATCGGTGGATGCAATCTAGATGAGTTGACCAGATTGGAGTTGAGTCGACTGAAGGAGGATTAGTTGACTAGTGATAGGTGTTCAGTCAACTAAAGGTGATAATGGTCTAATAATAGTTGTTGCAAATATAGTTCTAAAACAATGGATCAATCGACTATTAAGGATAAATGAGTCCACTAATAGTGATCATCCTCACTTTAAAGATAACGAGCAAAGGCACATCGAGAAGATATCAATCTCATACAAATTCAACAGCATCCATAACAACATATTGTGAGTCTACAACATTTGTTTCATTATCTTAGAGATTTTGTAGTTTTTCGTTATTAGTTTTATTATCTTACGATTCAGTTTTAAGCTCAAGCCTTTAGCTTTAAGCTCCATATTCTTCAAATATATGCTGCTATCTTTATTTCATAGATTTTGATATCTGTTTTTGTAAAGGTTTAACTCCGCCCATGATGACCGGTCATGGCTGGTCCCAAGCCCAAATAAAGGAGGAGGGTCGCGTTAGGTTGCCAGCCAGCGTCAAACTATGACAAATATTCAATGAATGAATCCATTAAACTATTGTGCTAATGCTAGGTTGTTCCCCGGAAGGAACGCGTTGCAGGGTCCGACTGTAATGTCTCGGCAAGGATCGCTACATCTCCAGAACTCGGGTGTAGTGATAAATATGCAAGAGTTCGCGTTACAGGGTCCGACTGTAACGTCTCAGCAAGGACCGCTACATCTCCATGAGAACTTGGGTGTAGTGTTAAATAAGCAAGAGTTCTCACACCATACGTTAGATAAGAACAAATATGATAGGAAAACTAATAATCTAAGATTTGGAACATGAAACATAGGAACTCTTACTGGTAAATCAATGGACGTAGTAGATATGATGATTAGGAGAGAAATTAGTATTTTGTGTGTACAAGAGACAAAATAGACAGGTGAGAAGGCAAAGATGATAGAAAACTTGGGTTTTAAGTTATGATACACTGAAACAGTAAAGCAAGAAATGGAGTGGGTATTATTGTAGATAGTTTGTTAAAGGATGAAGTTGTAAGAGTAGTTAGAAAAGGGGATAGAATTATAGCCCTTAAGATAATAGTGGCGAAAGAAACTATGAACATAATTAGTGTATATGCACCACAAGTAGGATTAGATGAAGCTGCCAAATCAAGGTTTTGGGAGGACTTAGATGAAATATTACAAAATATTCCACCAAATGAAATGATTTTAATAGGAGGTGATCTAAATGGGCATGTCAGAGTGAAAAATGAGGAATATGAGAAGTACATGGGAGTTATGGGTTTGGAACGAGGAATGAGGAAGGGCAAACTATATTAGATTTTGCGATAGCAAATGACCTTATATTAGCTAATACGTTTTTTAAGAAAAGAGAAGAACACTTAGTCACATTCAAAAGTGGGAATAATAAATCGCAAATTGACTTTCTTATGGTTAGGAAGAAGGATAGAAAGATTTGTAAAGATTGCAAAGTCATCCCTGGAGAAAGCTTAACTACCCAACATAAGGTAGTAGTGTTGGATATACGCCACATAGTATCAATAGAAGGAAAATATACACGACTCATGGAATTAAATGGGGGAAGTTAAAGTATTGGAAGTAAAACATATTTAAGTAGAAGTACAAGCATTAGGTGAAATATATGATGACTTTACTATGACATGGGATAATATGGTATCAAAATTAAAAATAGTAGCCAAAGTATATGAGTGAGTCAAAGGGATATGTATCACCAAGTAAGAAATATTGGTTGTGGAATGAAAAAGTACAGGAGAAAGTGAAGGAAAAACGAACGATATAAGGAATTATATATTTGTGGACACTTGAGGAAAGGATCGTCTAATATACTATAGGAAGCTTAAGTAAAAGATTATAAGTGGAAAATGAAACTTTTGAACGGTTATATCAAAAATTGGATACAAAAGAAGGGGAAAGAGACATTTATAGAATAGCTAAAGTAAGAGAAAGAAAAACAAGAGATCTTAGCCAAATAAAATGTATTAAAGATGAATGTAATAGGGTATTAGTAAACGATGGGGAAATAAAAGAGCGATGGAAGAGGTATTTTCATCAACTTTTTAATGAAGGTTTAGGTGACCAACTTAACTTAGGTAATTTAATTTGGTCAAATGAGCATAGAAACTTTAATTTTTATCGTAGAATTCAAACTTCAGAAGTAAAATAAACTTTAAATGAGATGTACAATGGAAAAGCCGTTGGATGGATATTTCGATAGAGGTATGGAAGTGCTTAGGAAAGCAAGGTATTGAATGACTTATAAAATTATTTAACATGATATTGATAATAAAAAAAATACTTGATCAACGGAAGATAAGTATTAGTTCTCTTGTATAAGAACAAAGAACACGTACAAAATTGTGCAAACTATAGGGGTATTAAACTAATAAGTCATACCATGAAACTTTGGAAAAAATAATAGAAAAAAGATTAAGAAAAGAGACTACGGTGATGGAAAATCAATTTGGTTCATGTCTGGAAAGTCGATAATAGAAGCTATACATCTTACAATTAATTGAAAAATATCGAGCAAAACAAGATCTACACATGGTATTCATTGACTTAGAAAAGTTTATAATAGAATCCTAAGAGAAATTATATGGAGAATTTTAGAAAGAGAGGTGTTAGCGTAACATATATTGAACTAATTAAGGATATGTATGAGGATGTAATGACGTAAAGACTTCAGGCGGAGTAACTAAATCATTTCCAATAAAGATAAAGTTACATCAAGGGTCAACTCTAAGTCCCAATCTTTTTACACTAATTATGGACGAACTCACTGCGCACATTCAAGACACAGTACCGTGGTGCATGTTGTTTGCAGATGATATTATTTTGGTAGATGAGACACGTGAAGAGTAAATGCTAAGCTAAAATCTTGACGGAAAACACTAGAAGAGAAAGATTTTAAGCTTAGTAGGATTAAAACATAATATATGGAATTTAAGTTTAGCAATATTAGAAGTAATGAGACAATTGTTAAGATATGAGAGGACGAGTTATCTTGAATGAGATTTAAATATTTAGGATCATTTTTGCAAAATAATAGAGGAATTGAGAGAGATGTCTTTGGATGAGAGCGTCGGGTGTTTTTATGAATCGTAAAGTACCTCTTAAACTTAAAGTTAAGTTCTATAAAACCGCAGTTAGACTTGCATGTTATATGGGATGCATGTTGGGTTATCAATCGAGCACATGAACAAGAGATGAGAGTTATAGAGATAAAGATATTAAGGTGAATGTGCGGACATACAAAAATGGACAGAATAAGAAATAAAGATATTAGAAAGTGAGGTTGCTCTGAGGAAAACTCTGAGAGACACGAGATACACATTTAAGATGGTACGGACACGTACTTAGATCGACAAATACTCCGGTTAGGCGATGTGAAACTATGATAAACATGCATATCAAACGCGGAAGAAGAAGACCAAAAAAGACTTGGTTAGTAACAATAAAACAAGATAAAATTTATTTAAATATAGATGATGATATAATAGGACATAGAGCTCAATGGCGTAAAAGGATTCATACAGCCGACCCCACCTAATGGGAAAAGGCTTGGTTGTTGTTGTTGTTTGTTTTTGTAAAAGTTTTCTCCTAATGGAAGGTTTCTGAGAGGAAAAAAATAGTAGATTTTTTAAGGTCGACTCATCTTATATAAAAAAAAATGATAATCCCAATTAGCCTTAGTGACTATCCCTGGGTGACCGGCCCGATCACACGAAAATTTCCCACCGGTCATCAGGGTAAATTGGGAAGCGCACACGGCGGCCAGCCCAGAAGTCCAAAAGCCCAGCATCCTTTGGTTACGCCTCCATTTGGAGGAAAAATTTCTGCAAATACACCATAGCTAGGGTTTAAACAGCGGGTGTCTGGATGACAATCTGGATGTCCTACCGCGATACCATGGCCCCGGGGACCAAGTCGACTCATCTTATGAGTGCATAGGCCGTAGAGTGGGAGCCAAAGGTTCCAAAGCATGTAAGTCATTGTGCCTTCTACTCGTCTTATTTTCACATTTTTCTACATTCACTAAACTTGTATTTCCACTATGCTGATTATCACTTTTTTTCATTGCATTAATTCCTGAAGACATTACATTTTTTTCTGATAAATTTGAGTTGTGTTTTTCTATTATGCATACTTTACTTTAAAAAATTAAAATAGTTTTATTATGTCATCATGCTTGATCTAAAAATTATATGGATGGTGATTAGTTTAGATTAAATTAGCACTACAAATAATTACTTATAACAAATCACCTGCATAGATCTATCATCCAACTACCTCCACCACAGTAGACCATCATGTGTCACAGTGCTCTACTTTCACTCGTATAGGAGTATTGCTAACAACTCCCAACAACTCTTTCTTCTTTCTCGCATGAAAGGCAACCCCATCCCAACTTCCTTTCTTTCCCAGAAAAAGCACCCCGATTGTCACTCCTTTCCCTTCCCCTTTATCAACCCTTTTATGGATAAAAGTAGGCATCTTTAGACTTCAAATATAAATTTAAATCCTTATTTTTTATTTCCAAAGCACTCTCTCTCTCTCTCTGTGGCGATGCTTTAACACTTGAATGGAAGTACAAGAGAGTTAAAGATGTTCCTGGGCAAGCATTAACACTGCAGGAACTACCAAAATTATGCAGCCTCAACTGATCATATTTTTCCACTTAGCTCGACCTATCAAAAGGTTTGGGTCAACCTAACAGCAAAACTCATAAGTCAACCTAAAATAGCAACCTACCAAAATTGTTAGGGTAACCTATTTTATATTATATAACTTAGAAGTTCAAAGTATGATTCTTAGGTTATATGTTAATCAATCTTGGAAAGATTTACATATAAGTGATTGCTAACTTCGGTCAACCTAATAAAATGTCTTGATCGGCCACCTCTAGATAGAGGCCCTAACTATAGGAAACCACCACTTAAGTCGCCCAACAAACACTCCAACATTATATACCTTCATCTCGAAGGTCAAGGCTACCTAAGACCTAGGTCACCTAACACTCAAGGATAAAACTTTCTAGATCACACTTCCAACTTAGAAGCTAAATTGTATCATTAATTCATTATAATGTTTAGGATGCAACTATACAAGTGTGTGGCTGGTGTAAAGTCAACAAGCAAAGACAAAGCTAGGATATGTCCTAATAAATTACCATATCATCTACTTTGGAATAGTAGAAGGGGAGTCTTGGCGTCTAATAAAGCTAGGTTATTATACTTATTGTGATTTTTGACATTTTGCATATTCACAACAAAAAAAAAAAAGGAATAGATTAGCTCAGCAACGCTTAAATGATTTGGTATTTGTGAAATACAATCATGCCTTAAAATTTTGGTATGATGCACGTGATCAGATTGACCCCATATCTTTGACAGATATTGATGACAGTAATGAATGGTTGATGGGTAGAATGGATGGAGAAAGTAATAATGAAGAAGATGAGTTAGTTTTTGCAGGTGATGACTTGGCATAGGATGTCATTGCTAGGGCTAGTGGAGCTGAAGAGTCTAAATATTATACTAGAGGAAAAAAAACATTGCATCCATGGCCTCTACTTCACGTGCTAGGCCTAAACAAGTCGAGAAGGGAAATACATCTTCCTCTATGAGACGCACATCTCTAAGACTTAAGAGATGAAGAAGAAGAAGAAGAAGAAGAAGAAATTGAATATGAAGAAGATGAAGATAAAGAAGAAGAAGAATACAATGAGGATGATCTTGAGCTCGATGATTAATTTGACTTATTACGCTTGTTTTGATGAACTTCATTAGTTTAGATTAGAAATTTGAAACTTTTATTAATTTTATGATGATATTGTTTTGCTTGTCATATTATGTGTCTCATGGCTAGTGGTTTGACATTTATGTGTGGAATATTAATAGTATCATATTTGACATATTATATGAGTGTGTAGTAGTTTAGTAATCAAATTTCTCTTTTTTTTTTTTTTTTTTTTTTTTGCGCCTCATGTTCAAGAGGCGCGCGCCTTGGGAGTGCCTCGAGCTCTAGGAGACCTTCAATCATTTTCCTCCTCTTGTCAACACATAGTGTCTTGTTTTCTTCTCTCTTCTTTTGTTCAATTGTATCAATGCGACCAATTTAAAGTCAATAAGTAAATGCAATAAGACAATATTCTAACCTTTTCTATTTAGGTAAACTATAAGCTTAAATGATTTTGCTACGAATCATTATGAATGTGCTCCATTAATCTTATTATATTATTAAAGAGCGGCAGAGCACATTAGATAACAATTCCAAGGTAGGAATCCTCTCAACACATCTTAAAACTTTTCGCTGAAACTTACTATCCACAACTCAATATGATTCAAAAATTTATAATAACGATCCTTCAATGAGATAGTACAAGACCAAGATTTTAAATCATGCAATATCCATTATTTACCCCCAACTGCAAGTCCAAGTTGCCAACTCATTGCCAAAGCATTGCAATAAATGATAGTCTGACTATTAAAATTTCCAGATAATAGGGTCACTAATTATAATAAGAAAATTGTCCAGGAAATAAATTTCAAGCCATTCTTTCCTCTCTTTTTTTCATGCAATTGTTCTCAATGAATGAGAAGAACATTCATTAGTTCAAAGTCTATTATTAAAATTTCCAGGTAATAAATTTATTGCTACCCTAGCTTTGCAATATATAATCAATTTTTTTTGAGGAAATAGTAAAGAAACAGTGGATATGAAACAATATTGACAATCATAGGGAGGAAAAACACCATGACTTTGCAAATGAATTGAAATTATTGGCTTACATGCCTGTTGGCTTCCAGGAGAAATAGCAAGATAATTCTGTGTATGAGCCAACCTCAAAAGCAGAGACTCAACTCGAAATTGTGAACCTCGAGAAAGGACAGAGAAAAAGTCGATGCCAAACACACGGGCAAGCTCAGACGTCCTGTTTATCTGCAAACAAAATAGGCACAATCAATGCCAAAAGCAAAAGAATCCCATTTCTACTATTCCAAGTTGATATTTCCAGATCCTTGCAAAGTTGGCTTTATCAAAAACATGAATTAGTCTGTGTAACATTCAACTTTAACCCAATAATTTGTCAATAAAATAATAACAGAGGTGTGTGTCGTTCTTTCTTACCATAGAGTAGAATAAAAGGCTAAATCATCTCAGAGGGCCAAGTACCCAGCAAGGAAGACAGGTAAGAAAATAGCTAATGAAAACCCTAAACAAGAAATCAAATAAAAAATATCTTATGCTTAAACAAAACCAAAGTCAGTAAAAGTTCGATTAATACAAACAGAAACATCAAGAATTCATAGAATGCTTAATTAAAATCAATTATGTGATGAATTAGCATTTATTTAGGGAATAATATGGAACTTGAGTCTCCCTCACATTGCTTACAAGAACTTACAGCAATATATTGGTTAAAAATAGAAACAAAAAGCAATAAGTACTCCAACATATAAATAAATTGCTTATCATAATTAAAAGGTAATGCCAGCCAATGGCTATGATTCCCAATAAGGAAAGATCTAGATGAGTAAATATATGATAAAATATAATGGTCTCTACCATGTCTAGTTGATTTATTATCTCAAGATTTAGCTTAGTCATCTTTATGATATGCTCAATACACTGATATCTTAACCATCCTGGACCCCTTGAAAACCAGTGATTCAGTACTTTGCAAGGAATTGACGGGATCTTTCTTCTTAAAACTTCTTCAGCGACAGCTTCGATAGAGTACATGTTTAGCTTAACTTCAGAACGCATAAACCTCCATAAATTAAGCACAATTCTCCCAACAACATGTAACTCATTGGCAAGAGAATGAACCCGTCCATTCTGAAGGCCATTAGTGATTGAAGCTTCAGAAAATTCATTAAATGATTCAGGATTAGCTGAATCTCCAATTCTATGGCTGAACTCATAATCAGGTGTCCTAGAAATGATGTTGATTAAATTTATACCCAAGTATCCACCTCTTTCAACAACAAACCCAAGAGATCCACCTTGAATCTCCCATCCCATTAGAATATCTGGATCAACAGAAGAAATAATCTTCGCAAAATGGAGGAGGAGTTGCTTTTCCTCAATAAAATTACAGATCTCCCAATCAGCTCTTCTGTATTTATTTCTGCAAAAAATATGATGAATAACTCAGTATGTTAACTGTAAAGTACAGCACATCCTATCGAGAAACATCAAGATAAAGCTTTACCAGCTTCTTCTCACTGAAAGATGGGATCTATTACTCAGGAAAGCACTAAATAGAGGTGGGATTTTACCAGGGATCAAACAAATCCCTAGGACTATTAATAACAAGTTTTCTATATACTTGCAAGTTGCAACTCCATGTAGAAGGATGAAAATTTGCAGTAAGTCCTACTCGATATCTAGAAGCATTCCTTCTATTTCACATATATACCATCAGGAAAAATGGGAAAACATAAAGGAGAATAAAAAATTGTTTAAGAGGGAGAAACACTGTCTAACATCCAAGATGTGGTCAATGATCTGTGCTTATTAATCGCCTAAGTATACGTTCTAAAATTAATGTTTATTGACAAGGGAATTGATGTGTAGGAAAGACACTAAACTATTGCATTGGACTAGAAGATTAAGAGGAATGCAATAAAATGATAAAAGAATCACCTTCGTGGTTCATCATTGTCGCTATGTATTAAAACACTAACTGCTAAAGACTGACATGAATCCTCTTGAACTACAAGAGCTATCATATTAATTTCATCAAATTGTGGATCAGGTCGGAGATCACCTCTAGATGCTGCCTGAACCTGATGATAAAATGATTATTATATGGTTCTTCAATAAAAAGTTACACAATAAACAATGAAATCATAAGGGGGGAAAATAAATCTATGCAGTTAATAGAAAATGACCAACCTCAACACTCATTATAGTTAGTTGTTGACCACAACCAATACTTGCAGGATCACAAAAACCAATTTGACTAAGAGGAGTAAGAGTCAATTTGTTATCTGGGCCTGATATCTGAGACTGAGAGACATCTTGGGAACTGCTACATGAAATGTTTTCTATCACAAAAGAACTAGAAAATTCATGTTTTCCAGAAGTAACAGTATGAGCACGATCAGCAACCAATTGATTTTTTATTTTCTCATGACTTGAATGACACTTATCTTGTTGCACCAATAAAGAAAGATGCTTTTCTGGTGTAGTACCAGAAGAATCACTTCCAGATATATTACATGGTTGATCCTTGCTTATTCCATGAAGGCGACCTATCTCTTTGCTAGCATCCTTAGAACTACTCTGCAACTTCAAAGAATGATCTCGCAATGTTTGTGGGAGGAATGCCATAGAACTACCTGAAAGAACAAACCATGAAGTTATTGCCAACAAAATAGGAGAATAAATTATTCTACAAGGAACCAACCATAGGTATTGTTTGAATATCTTCTTTTCTCCAATTCCAAAAGCCATTGGCAAACAGACTCAACAGATGGAGGTGAAATTGCATGACTAAGCAAGTAGAGAAGAGAACCATCATTCTTGAAGTGGGTGGGAACACCAAATGCAAATTCTTCATGAAACTCACTGCCTTCCACACCAGATGGAGACTGATATGATTTCCTATGCTCAAAATCCCTTCTAAAAAAAGGGAGTAATTTTTCTGTTCCTTGCAAATCAGCTAATAAAAGCACGTTAAAAAAAATACTTAGAAGTCATTGAAAAAGGAAGCAATATAAGTTAGAAGAAAATATAATCTCCAACTGAGAATATGATTATGACTACCAACATACAGAATAGGTGCATCCTAAGTCTCTAAATAGCATAGTTCCTAACAAAATTCAAATAGAGTATCTCTACCAGGACAGATTTGAAAGAACCCACAATGATCAGTTTGAAGAAAATGGAATTTCTATTTACTGTTTAGACAAAACCACGTCATGTTTGTGACTGATGGAAGAACTAGATGAAGACAAGTGGTTTTGATTAACTATTCCAAATGCAAAGAGTCATGTTAATAGTTGGGCATATTCTTGCATGTCAGGCCTAAACATTGGGAGGAAGAATTACCACAGATACAGATTATCTCAGTAGTTTGCTCCCAAAAGAGAATGCTAAATCATAAATAAAAAATAGAAAAGAAAAAAAGCAAAAAAGGCAACTGGCAATTGTAGCAGCATAATAGCACAAACAAAGGGCAGTGCCGCAGTGCACATATGAAAAAAAAACTTAAAATGCATCATAGAAACTAGTTCAGTGTTGGGCTGCTTTGCAACGCAATCCTAAACCCTATAGCGTTTTGATAAAAGTATACTTAGACTTTTAGCTTTGAACAATGATTATATAATAGACAATTTGAATAAAATGCATTATTAAGTAAAATTTAAACTAAATCATATATTTGCATATTATATTTTAGTATTTTATAAATTTGTAAAATATACTGTGTTATTACTGCTTTAAATATAAAAACTTAGTGATTGAACTATTATTTTTCATTTAAACCTATTATAATATAATTTCAGATTCCTAATAAAATATTGAAAATATTATTTATTGGTTCATTCTTCTTATACATTATCACATCTTTAGTATAATTATTTTTTAAAAAATATTTAATTATGCAAATAATATTTTTATGGCACATGTTGCAACCACAATTCACAAGTATTTTATAGAATCCACCCTCCCAAATCTCACATTTGTAATACTAATTCAATGCTGCTAGAACGTGGAACCACCTCTACAACAAGAACAAATGGCAGAATCTTTGTTTTCTATGACAGGATAACAAAAAAGAGCAATTTAATGTGAATCAACATAAGCACACATTCCATGAGAAAATCAAGGCTTATATACCACGACAAAAAAAGTTGAATGAAAATCAAATAAATCACTATCCATCTTATATAAGAGACTTTCAAGCCTCTATAGATTCCCCTCTCAATACCAGTGGACAAGGCAAACTTCAACACGAGCACTCCTTAAAATATAAAAAAATATCAGAAGAACAAACTTTCTCTACTAGCAACATGCCCCTAGAGCTTCCACATTCACCCCAAGGCATCTCTAACCTTTAGAATGCTCTTACAATAAAGAAGCCAATAGCTAATTGAAATCTCAATCGAAATCTCTTTAAAGTAGCACAAAATAAGCCATAAATCCTAAATAAAATATTCCTGACCTACTGGTCTACCTGTCGTCCAATCTACAACAATATGCCCCATAACCTAAAGATGACCTCGATCACTGGTTAGATGTAGAAATGATATACAAGAGTGTGCAGCTTCATGTACACAAGTCTTTAGGTGTTTACTTAGATCTGATACTTCATTAGTATCCTCTAAAATCTCATTTTATACATTTTGACACATGGTATACAACTTTTACTTATCCAAAATAAATAATAAATAAAGATGACCTCGATCACAATATAGACACTTTTACCCATGGCATTCTTGGAAAAACAAGAAACCTTAGAGGTTCCTCCCAATGGAATTGGCATGGAGATTCAAGCAACTAGTAGATCAATTAAACCAATTAATTTCAAGTACTTTTTGAAGAATCTGTTAACAGCTACCCTGTCGTCACATTAGTTTAATGCTTAGATTCACGAGAACCTGAACAGATCTAGCTCCTATATTAACTTCAAGCACATAGTTCCATGATATATATGTCTCCCCTTAATCGTGCAACCACTAAATGTACAAAAGATATATACGCACGGGGAGGTGAGCACTAAGTTTTTATATATTTTGAAAAAACAAAACACTTCACAACGTCCAAATCCTTGCTTTGAGATGTATGTTTTCAGCCATGTGGTTTCTAAAGTGCCATCACAATGTCATCCATATAAGAAAAAAGAAAATCACTAATGCCCTATTAGTTGGAACATTTTTACCCAATTTCTACATTCCATATTGAAAAAATATAGCTATTTAACCATGTTTGAAAATTACATTTCTTCAAAATTTCTAAAATATAGAAGAAAAAAAAACATGATTAAGAATAAAAGCATAAATAAAAGTAAGTCCTAAAACTCACTTCTCTATTTCACGCATGGGGAGGTGAGCACTATATATATATACCAAAAAAATTGACATGTTTGCCAATTTGGTGTTAAGAACTTCCCGCAGCTCGAATTTCATTAAATGCAAAGGTAAGCATAATATTTTTGGATTTTAATAGGGTCCCCTTATAAAGTTGTTATATCTACTATTATCCAAAAGTAAACAATTTATAAATGATTGGACAAAATCAAGAAAGAGATCACATGGCTGAATATGTGATAGCATCTACTATAGCAGGAACAATAATTATCTCAATTCTTGCAATTGCTCAAGATAAGTTCTTTTAGCTTCTAGA
This sequence comes from Zingiber officinale, assembly GCF_018446385.1. NCBI lineage: Eukaryota > Viridiplantae > Streptophyta > Magnoliopsida > Zingiberales > Zingiberaceae > Zingiber > Zingiber officinale. The sequence continues at coordinate 40,833,384 of NC_056000.1, forward strand.
TCTATTTCTTTATTTAAATTCTAAAAAAGGATAGTCCGGTGCACGAAGCTCCTGCCAATGTGAGATCCCGAGGAAGAGTCTACTGTACACAGTCTTGCTCTACTTTGCAAAAGGTTTTTGAGAGTCGAACTCATGACCTCCAAGTCACACAGCAACAACTTTATCGTTGCATCAAGGCTTCCCTTCATTTCTTTATTCAACTTCTCACTGGATTTATTTCTTCGTTCAACATCTCTCTGCTTTATGAACTTATAATCATGAAATCAACTCAATCATCAAATCAAGGTTCATCCCAACTTTAGGTACAATGATGTAACTTGGTCCTTAACTTGCATTAAAAAATCTTCATGCGTACCGAAACAAATCAATAAGTTTAAGTCAATATCAAAGTGAAATTGAAAGTCCAATGATCTAGATCCTAAAAAGCATATGTGTGACATACCACTGCATAATTTATGGTATGTGGGGTGCAAGCAATTTGTATTTAAAACATTAAAAAATATTTATATTAATAAAATGAGTAGCATATACAAAACAGATATTGATTTACACATCTAAATCATACTTCCACATAGAAAAAGATATATTACAGCTATACAATACAAATTCATACAAAAAATTAATGTAGGAGGTATAAAAATGTTAAGATGCTTGTGTAAGTTACTAGAAATAAGATAATAAAGATATATTGACTTATGAAAATATATTACAACCAATTCATTCATTATAAAGCAAATAGGTTTAGCTCCAACAGATGATAAAATAAAAATATATCAATATCCAAAAGAAAATAGGTTTAGCTCCAATGGATGATAAAGTCAGATAGCACTGGCCACATTGAGATGATATAGACATGTTAAAAGGTGTCTCTTATAAATTTAAGATCCTATTGAATTGTTTAAGAATTCATGAAACAATAACATACCAATCATGGAACAAGAATCTATGGCAAGTAACTCTTTATGAGCATCTGCTTGATCCTCAAGCCTGGTAGCATTTGTAGATACCACCAAAGAATCCATTAGTTGATCTTTAGAAGGTGGATTCTGGTTATACCTCATCTCAATGAAGTCATTATCATTTTTCTCCAACTCAGAAGTTGTAAGCATTCTTTTTTTAGGGATCCATGTGCTACTTCCAGTACCGTTATATTTTTTTCTTTGCATCATGTCACTACTAGCATGTGCATCGTGAAAAATGTCCCTAACATTCCGAACATCATATTTACTCATGTCCTGGATGTCATCATCGAAAACTACATGATCATCAATGTGTGATGTCGAGTGCCTCAGCATGCAATTTGCAGAGTTTTTGGAATTCTCTTGACCAACACAAGATGATTTAACATTTGACATGATAGGTTCTACACAAGGTGAACCTTCCAAACAGAATCTTTTGCTTTTATCATTGTTAGCCTCAAAAGAACACTCTATTGAACTCCTTTCAGGTTCCGTAAACTCTGCCCTGGAGCTACGTTTCCACCTCATTAAGTCCCTAACAGAACAAGAGCCCAGTTTCTTTTGCAGCTTCTTACTAGAAGTATCTGAGTCTGTGCTTGAATGATCAATTTTATTATCCCCTTTACTTCTATATAAGATGCTAGATTCATCACTTTTAATTGAGTCATCAGGAAAAGAATATAGCTCATCAAATTCATGCTCCTTTTGACTAGATAAAAAAGGTAATTGACCCTGCATATTAGTGTTCTTGCTCAAACTGATGTTCGTCTGCATAAAAGAAACACCAGCATCTGCAGATGATCTCAATTTACTAGTACTGGAACTCATCTCATTATTGTGTCTAGAGACACTAAAGCTATCATCCCATGATCCATCAGCTTGGACAATGGGATTACCTGAGGAAGTAGTGATCATTTGCTCATGATATGCTGTATGTGAGACATGTTCCTTATCCACATCAGGCAGCAATTTTTGTTCAACAGAATCAAGAATGTCCTGGCACTCCTGCTGAGAAGCATGCTCATAGTCCAAATTGGCAATCTCTAAAGCCCTTTTGAAGGATTTTACAGAAAACAAAAGACTGAGGACAGAATCCTGAACTAATTCGTCATCAATATCCAAGTCTTCTTCCAATTGTGATGATGCTAGCCAGCTTAAAAGCCTAATAGCTTCAGTACTTAAGCTCTGTAAGAACAAAAGAAACGATCCACAAAAAAGTTCAGGAAGTTCAATAAAGTATGGTAAACAAATCACAAAGCAAACTATGTAATCTGGGGAACTCTTAAAATTGAAGCCTATCATGATATGAGTACAGCATAAGTATTACTTGTCATTTAAAAAAATCATTAAAACAATTGAACATATTGGCATAGAACCTATAAGATTTGTATCAGGTTTTTTCCCATTAGTGTGGAAATAAGGATTATCAAAAAAGGAAAACCACGAGGGAGAGCAAAAAGGTTAAAGCAGACTTTATAGAAATTGTTTAACACAAGAAAATATCATACAACTGATCTTGGTGGATAGTGATGATGAAGGCCTTCCCAAAGTTCAAAAATGAGGTGCAGGCATCTACCTTTGTCTCAATATAATTGTTAGGGCACTAATTATAAATATTAGTAATCTACTTGTATTTATGAAAGTGCAATTTTACATTGATGAATAATAGACAGAGGTAAAAGGACTACTTGCGTGAAGTATCAACTTCACATGGTATCAGATTGAGGTATCAAAGCTAGGTTGCCATGATAATAATCCCAATCTCATGACATTGTGCTCCTTCTCCAACGATGGATCCACTTACACATTAAGCTCTCTCACTGGCTGCAATGCTCAATTATTGTTGCAGGGAAATGACACAACCACGAACACCACAATGCTTAATTATTATAAGTTATAACTACTATTGGCCAATAGTATAGGTTATAGCTACTATAGGTTATATTATAATTTTGAAATTTTTTAGTTGTATATTCATGCGCTCTAGTCTATTAACCATCTCTGGTCAGTGATTCCAGTCTAACAGTTCTAGTTCTCATTATATTTCTAGATTTCATTTTTATATCCTAGCTTTCGATATTGTCACCTAGGCATTCTAGCTTCATCTCTTCTTTGACATCGCATGCTATTCTTAATCACAGATTACAAAGAGAATAAAAATGTGTATGAGAATCAAACTTTTTTAAAATTGCTCTTAAATGATTAAAAATTTTAGATGAAAATTATAAAATCTATTTGGTATGACCCAACAAAAAAGTTGTAAAAGAGATAAAAAAAAAATTATAAATTTTGTTTGACAAAACATACTCTTAATTTATATTGTTATCTTTTAGTAAGAAATAAAAATATATTTGATTTGAAACATTTTCACAGAGAAAATGATATTAGTAATAGAAAATCTTAATTAATTTATTATTGCACAATATTAATAAAACATTAAAAAAATAGAATAATACTCAAGCAAGTTACAAATTATCAACATAAAAAATTATCTTAATTATATAAAATAATTATATTATTAGGTAATTTAGTATTAAGATATAATGACAAAACTAATGAAATTTAAAGTGTAATTTTATATGATGTTGTCGGTCGATGGGCAAAATGGTAAATCCCGCCTATGCCGACCGACACGACACAATTTAAATCGATAGTGATCTTCCTATTGCAAAAAAAAAAAAAAAGGAGTTAAAGAATGTACAAAACATCCAATTTATTATATCGGGAGTAAGTATAAGGCTTTTGTGGGAAGTTTAGATCAAACACACATTTCTAAATCCATTCAAGAAGCTCTCAGAATAACAAGATGGAAGGCTCTCTTGAAGAAGAGATCCAAGGACTTAAAAAGAATGGAACATAGAAGATTACTGAACTATTACTAGAAAAACTGTAGGTTGTAAATGGGTCTTCACAATTAAATAAAGAAAATGCAAGTGTTGATTTGCTCCTATAGCCAAATTAAACACAGTTCAAGTTCCCCTATCTCTAGCCACAAATCTAAGACTATTCACTTCATCATATGTCAAGAATACTTTTCTCAATAAAGACCTAACAGAGAAGTTTACATGAGCATTCCTCTTGAATATGAGTCACAAGAAATCATTATACGGACTCAATACCAAGAGCTTAGTTTGACAGATTTAGTAGAGTAATCAAACAGTATGGTTATCTAGAATATTAGGCAAATCACACTCTTTGTTAAAAGTTCATCTCAAGGGAACATTATCATCCTTATTGTATCATGGATGACATTATTCTAGGGGATCATATGCGAGAGACAAGCACACTCAAGAGCCTACTAGCTAAAGAATTCGACATACAAGATTTGGGAAACCTCATGTATTTTCTTAAAATGGAAATAGCTTAGTCAAACGTAGGAATCTCAATCTACGAAAATATGTTTTGACCTTCTAAAAAAATTGATATGCTCGGATGCAAGCAAGCAAACTTTCCCATAGACTCAACAATCGAACTAGGAACAAAAGAAAATTGTACAGAAATCAGAGACTTGTGTGCAAACTCATATACTTACCACTCACATGGAAATTGGCTACTCGATTAGTATCGTGAATGAGTTCATGAACAATCCAAATGAAAAGCATATGGAGGTAGTCTATAGAATTTTAATATACTTAGAACTAACTCCAAATATAACTCCAAAAGCATTAAGATATTTAGTGATGTTGATTAGGCAAGAGAGATCGAAGATCAACTTTCGGAAGTTGGCTATTGCACGTGTATGAGAAAACTTTTAGTTACACGGCATAACAAAAATGTCAGTTGTGTCAAGCAGTTAAAAGCCAAATTTAGAGCAATAGAACATGGTATATGTGAAGGGCTATGGCTATGAAGACTCTTAAACGAGTTAAAAATCATTGTTGAAGAACTTATAAGGATGTTCTGTGATGATCAGTCACATTTCATATTACCTTCCATATCATATCAATATTACAAATAACCTAAAACATTATGGTAGAACGAAGCATGTCAGGATTGATAGCCACTTCATACAGGAAAAGATAAAAGATGGAATAATCAAGTTAGAGTTAATCACATCAGTATTTGCCAAATAGTCTTCAGACAACAGACATCCTCATTAAGGCTCTACCAATTAATATCTTTGAAGACCTGAACTCCAAGCTAAGGTTAATAATATTTATATCCCAACTTGAGGGGAAGTGTAGAATATTGTAGAACATTTATAACCCAATCAACCCCACCTAGTGGGATAAGCCTTGATTGTTGTAGTATTCTTGCTTACACACACACACACTCTCTGATTGTTCCCTTTTCTTTTTCTTTTTGAAGAGATTTGATATGTTCTCTTTCCTTATTTTCTAGATATGGTATCATATATAAGTAGGGCTATGAAACATGATTTTTGTGAGATAACACAATTTAATTTCCAACAGATAGAAAACTGAAGACTTAACCATGGAATGTGGGAGAAGATGAATGATCCAATTAGTGCATACCTCTTCTTCAGAGCTAGATGAGTTTGATGAGATCTTTTTGCTAGTTCTTAGTTCATGAGCATCAGATACTTTCACTCGTAGCAGCGTATCTTCTTTGTCATCGGAGGGAAGACAATGAGGCATATTAGAAGTGTTATTACCTTCATGATTATCCATAGACTCCCCCAAAATAGTGCTTCTCATTTGACATTGCTTAAATCTACAAGAGACATCAGTTCTAGTTTGTGATTCAATGTGCATCTTTAATTTTTTACCATCTTCAGATGGAGCATTTTCTGGAAACGATTGATACATTGCTGCAAGGGAGCTAGAGAGCAGATTATCATACTGCAGCCCTTGTACAAACTTTTCAAGTACATATTCAGGATGAGGTTGAGTTAGTTCTAGTGGCTTTGTCATTTCCTGAACTCCATACCTTTCAAACTCCTAAAAATAAGAATAGCCGGGTGAATAATGATTTTTAACGGAACTCCATAGCTTTGACATATTACCTCCCAGATTGATACGAGTGATTGCACCATTTTAACCTCACACTTGGACTGGGAGAAAGATGTAAATATCTTATTTTTCTCATTTAAAATATCTGCAAGTCAGACAGGAATCAAATGAAATTTAATTCAGATGTGTAAACTCAGATTTTGGCGTTCAGGACAAAAAAGACAAACCGTCTACAACTGAGTCTCCCTCAAGCTCACATATGCTCTGACGTCTAGGCATAGTAGACAGCTTCTCGATGGAACATTGAAATGCAACTGAATCCGGCCACAGCAAAGAACTTGAAACCATAGAAGAAACCCATATTGCTGACTCCCTAACTGCGTCCTTACCTACACCCTGATATGCACAACAAAGCAAAAAAAAAAAATCTACATTTTAAATAAGCAGATGGAAAAATTATTCTCAAGCTAATTAGAAGCTTACAATTTTGTCTGTGATTACTTCAAGGTCATTCTTTTTCCAATTAGCCATCTTCCCTACAAAGCTATCTGGTAGTGGAGGGCGGAACTTTATCTTCGAACTGTGTACATGGCTCATTCCATACAAGTTATAGTCAACCTAAATATGCAAAGAAAACATGGTAGTTATCCTTGATAAATTCTACCTTATTATAACATACTGAAACATCTATATCAACAATAATACTGCACCAACAGAACTACAATTTAAGCCAATTTATATGAAGCGCCAGGTAATCAGTTGTATAAGAAATGGCCAATGACAAACAAAGTGTCAACTTCCATGTGACTAACAACAGCTAGCAAGTTTAATAATATAAGCAAAAATACTAGCTGGAATGTAAAAAAAGGGTGAAGACAGGTTAAGAAACAGAAATTAAGAAAGGATAAGGGAAAAAAAAAAGAGAATGAACAGGAAGACAAAAAAAAAGAAGCACTGTGCACCTTTAGGATTGTCATTTCAAAAAATCCCCCTCATCAAGCTTTTAATAATGCAGAATTTAGGGAGGTTCCTAGTGTTAATCCTGCAATTTCCACAAGTCAATACTTAACATAGAGTCGCAGAATGAAGAGAGAATGTGTTTCCAGAGCTCAGTCCAAGAGTAGCTTCATCATACTTTCAAGCTCAGTGTTATTTTATATTAGTGCCAGGTTTAAAATATCAGTGTGTTGAAACCAGTTTCAGTCAGAACGACTCAATACCAATGCTGATATCACATAATACAGGTCAAAACTGGTCAACCATGTCAATGTGGTTCAAATGTGGGCAGAGGAAGAGAAGGAAGAGGAAGCAAAAGCAACAAAGAGAGATGGGATATGTAATGATTGTAATTGTCGTCTTTGGAAACGGGGTCCCCTAAAAATTGTTGCTCACCATTCATAATTGCCATAAATGTCTCAACCTTCTTCGTGCTGCCTCACCAAGATTACCTTCATAGTCACAGTTTTGAATAGGCAAGCTCAACATTGTCTTGTAATGGCATTGTTCCAAGCCTCGATTATGCATTTGAGAAACTTGTAAGGTTAGTTCATAGGTAATCTCATTGTCATCTAACAATTATATCTCTATGATTTGTATATTTACCAATAGGTTCATTAACTACTTAGAAGACCCCTAACTTTCTGTGCAAGATGATCCAAAACTATTAAACGCGCCTCAAGCATAATATTAGTAAAAGAAAAGAGTGCATGACTCTTAGGATCAAGTGGTGAAAACTAAACGAAGGAAAGAAAAGTAACTTTAAGTTATTGTACATTTGTAAGAACGAAGAAAATTAAAAATCATGTAATATCCAGGAAAGGGACCAAGAAAGTAGTGAGTGAAGTTAAGAATGAAATTTTTAAATGCTGATATCGACATCTTGATAAAAAAAAAAAAAGGGAAAACAACATCTATAACATAACTAAAGCAAGAGAAAGAAAAAACAAGGGATTTTACCCAAATAAAATACATTAAAGATGCATACAATAGCATACTAGTGAAAATTAAGGACACAAAGAAGCGCTGGAAGATATTTTCATCAATTTTTTAATGAAGATCCAGATGACCAACTTAGCTTAGGAAATTTAAGTCAATTAGAGAAATATATATATTTAAATTTTTATTAGAAAACTCAAAGTTCAGAATGGGATGCAAAATTTAAAAAAAAAACAGACCGAATGATATTCCAATAAAGATATAAAACTATCTAGATAAGCAAGCTATTGAATGACTTATGAAGTTATTCGATCTAATATTAAAAATAAAGAAAATATTTGATTAGTAGAGGCTAAGTATTATAGCCTATGTATAAAAATAAAAAAGACATATAAAATTATGTGAATTATAAGACTAATAAGCTAATGAGTCATAACAAGAAACTTTGAAAAAAGAGAGAGAAAAAATATTAAGAAAGAAAACTAAGGTGATTAAAAATCAATTTAGATTCATGCTTGAAAGTTTGATTATAAAAGTTATACATCTTCTCAAATAACTTAATTGAAAAGTATAAGGAAAAAAAGAAAGACTTCTACATCATAGTCAAGGAGCTTAAAAAAGAAAAAATTATGGGAAGAATTCAAGAAAAGTTAATGATATACATGAGGATGTAATGACTAATGAAAACTCTAAGCCGATTAATCGAAATATTTTTTATAAAGATAAGATTACATCAAAAATCAATTCTAAGCCTATATCTTTTAAGACTAATCACAAATAAATTTAGTGGACACATCCAAGACACGCGAGCATGTTCTTTGTAGATGATATTATTTTAGACAATGAGACACGTGAAGAAGTAAATCCTAAGCTTGAATCTTGGAAAAACACTAAAAGTAAAAGGTTTTGGCTTAATAAAAACAAAATAAAATTTTAGTAGTAGCAGATGTAGGAAGCTAATTATTAAATAGAAGATGATGAATTTAAGAGTAACGGAGAGTTTTAAGTATCTAGGATAATTTTTTTTAAATATAGAAGATGTTTTACATAAGATATAAGTAGGATAGTTGAAATAGAGGGCATTAACATTTTTTTATAATCAAAAGGTATCTCTAAAGTTTAAAAGAAAATTTTACAAAATGACGATTAAACCTGCTATGTTTTATGGAACTGAATGTTCGGCTACAAATGGAACACACAAGTAGAAGATCACAAAGATGAGGATACTAAGGTGAATGTGCAAATATACGAGGATGGATAAGATAAAAATTGAAAATATGAGAGAGAAAAGTGAGGTTGTGCTTATTGAAGGAAAACTTATAGATACATTTAAAATAGTATAGATATGTACCTAAGCAACCAATAAATATCCTAGTTAGGCAATGTAAGATCATAACAAATATACACATTAATCGAGGAAGAAAACTAAAGTAGTCTTGGAGTAGGAGTCACTGAAGGCTTCGAACCAAGTAACCGACCATGTTTTGGTTTTTCTCATGTTTTATTTTATTTTATTCCGTTACGCACTCACTTATTTTAAAAGTTAAAAAAAAAATGTTTTAAATACACGTGATTCACTCCCACCCTTCTCACGTGCTCATCGATCAATGTGTTTTATAACCCCTCTACTCTAAGACTAGGTATAACATAGTCTAAGCTCTCTAAAAATAGAAAAATAAAAATCATAAGAATCTTAACTAGAATTTCAAACTAGACCATGGAAAATGAGCCTCACAAGAGAAAAGGAATTGTACAAATATTAATTATTTTATGAAACTTCAATGAAAGATAAGAGAGATAAAGGGTCTCTTTTTAAAATCCAACAATATCCTAATCTCTTGAAAATCTATCTATATTTTACCCAATTTGTACCAACAACCTACGTCATTAGGTTGGATTCCCTATTATATCATCTATTTATATTAAAATGAATTTATTCTATTTTATCATTATTAATCAAGTGTTCTTTGGTTTCTCTCTTCCTCAATTAATGCGCATATTTGTCATAGTCTCACATTGCCTAACTGGAACATTTATTAAACACCTAAGTACGTGTTCATACTATTTTAAACGCGCCTCTCAGAGTCCCTCGATAAGTATAGCCCTAACTTTCTCTCTGATGTTATCGTTTTTTATCTTGCCTATCCTCGTATGTCCGCACATCCATTTTAATGGTAAAATACTGAAAATATATATATGGATTAAAATGATTAAAGTTTGGACATAATTAAATTTATTTAGGAAAAAAAATTATTTGGTGAGGAATTAAGAAGGAAATAGTTTTATAGAAATTATTAGAATTTTATGGAATTTTTATGAATTATAAATAAGTCGTTTTATATTTTATAGGGATAAAAGAGTAAGATATAAAACCTGTTTAGAATACTCCTATTAAGTAGGAGTTGATAATATCAATTAACCTAATGTTCAATTACAAAACCTAAGCATTATTTATTTGATGCGTGAACAGTAGGTTCATCTTTTCACACAACACAGACGTGCAACGCAGACGCACTGCTTACCGTCAACGTCGCATGCTGACCGTCGCCCGGCCCAAATCGTCACTTAACCTCTCCTCTCATGTCTCCTCTGTTTTCACGCGACACACCGGTGCACAACGTGAATGTGTTGCTCACCGCCGCCGTGTGCCAACCGTCGTCGAATCGAAGCCGACCGTCGTAGCCTGCTCGTGCTTACGTGTGCGACACATGGCTATCTATGGCTCTTCTTTACGTGCTTGAGGCATTGTTCCACCATGCGATCCGACATCACATCGCTATGCAACGACGCTACCACCGCACATCTCCACCGACCTTGCGTCTCCCTCTTCCACCTCCCCATCATTGCCACCTCCTTGCTGTCATTGCTGTTTCGCAGTGACGAACCCCGAGCACCGTCGCCAGAGTTCTGGTCATCGCAACAATCAGGTTAACTTTAATTAATCAATAGTTTGGTTAATTAATTAATCAATCAATCAATTAGTATTAATAGATGCAATTAATGATTAATTGATAATTGAGATTGGTTAAGGTTGATGAATGACAGGATAATTCATTTAATGAGTTTGCTAACAGATTTATTAATTAGGGTACATTAATTTAGTAACAAGTTAATTAAACTAGATAAATCAACTGATTCATATATGAATCAGTTGATTAATTGGTTAAATAATAAGTTGATTAAATAAATCATAAGTCAACAAATTGATTGATAGGTCTTGAACCAATCAAATACGGATTTGCTATACCACATTTAAGACAATTAAATGATTTTGTAGAGAAAGGGAAATAAATGATTAACCTACATAGACTATTTATGATTATTAGAATTATTCGAGTACTTAATTTTGCTTCTTAGACAATTAATTGGAAAATATCGGGAGCAAAAACAAAATCTACACATGGTATTCATTGACTTAGAAAAAGTTTATGATAGAGTCTCAATAAAAATTATATAGAGAATTTTAGAAAAGAGAGGTGTTATCGTAACATATATTGAACTAATTAAGGATATGTATGAGGATATAACGACCAGAGTAAAGACTTCAAGCGGAGTAACTGAAGCATTTCCAATAAAGATAGGGATACATCAAGGATCAGCTCTAAGTCCCTATCTTTTTACACTAATTATGGATGAACTCACTGCGCACGTTCAAGACACAGTACCGTGGTGCATGTTGTTTGCAGATGATATTATTTTGGTAGATGAAACACGTGAAGGAGTAAATGCTAAACTAGAATCTTGGAGGGAAACACTAGAAGGAAAAAGTTTTAAGCTTAGTAGATTAAAGACAGAATATATGGAATTTAAGTTTAGCAATATTAGAAGTAATGAAACAATTGTTAAGATAGGAGAGGACGAGTTACCCAGAACCGAGAGATTTAAATATTTAGGATCATTTTTGCAAAATAATGGAGGAATTGAGAGAGATGGCTTACATAGAATACAAGCAGGATGGGTGAAATGGAGAGGAGCGTCGAGTGTTTTATGTAACCGTAAAGTACCTCTTAAACTTAAAAGTAAGTTCTATAAAACCGCAGTTAAATATAGAGCTGAATGTTGGGCTATGATTCGAGTACATGAGCAGAAGATGAGAGTTGCAGAGATGAGGATGTTAAGGTGGATGTGTGGACATATGAGGATGGACAAAATAAGAAATGAGAGAATTAGAGAGAAAGTCGGAGTTGCATCTATTGAGGAAATGAGACACGTTTAAGATGGTACGGACATATACTTAGACGACCAATAAATGCTCCAGTTAGGCGATGCGAAACTATGATAAACATACATATCAAATGAGGAAGAGGAAAACCAAAAAAAGACTTGGTTAGCAACAATAAAACAAGATAAAATTTATTTAAATATAGATGATGATATAATAGGAGATAGAGCTCAATGGAATAAAAGGATTCATACAGTCGACCTCACCTAGGGGGAAAAGGCTTAGTTGTTATTGTTGTTTGTTGTATCCTATACATGTAGGATTTGAGCTCGAGGCATGCCCTTTGACTTGAAGATGGTTAGATATTGTACAATAAGGTGGGTAGTTCCTACTTTAATCTCTGCTCTTTTGTTCTTTGATCTTAGTACATGATTATTTATTGTCGTTTATTGATTAGATAGTAGTTACTGCTATCTTGACTCCCCTCTATTTGCTCTTGAGTTGATACTTTATTGTTTGCCCTTATGTTTAGTCTATTTTATATCTACGTAGTCTTCTTTGTTTTCATGCATGTATTGTTTAAGAATTACCATAGTATAGTTACAGATTTATGCTTGGACATTTACACCACATAGTGATATACTTAGGCTTGTAACCATATGTTAGTGATATTATAGTATAGTTGTATACTATATAAGTGCATATATGTTAGTGAGACTATATCTTCTTTTACCATTATACAAGATAGATATCTTACCCTAGCAGAGTGATAGAGTATTTTGGGTTATCTCCTTTGGACCGACCCCATGACTACTTGATTTTGAATCCGTTGGTTTATAGTATTAGATGATATATTATCACTAGATGACTAGGATTCCCTTGATTGAGTTTGTTACTATTGTACTTATTGTTATGGTACTTAGACATATGTTATTAGACTTATTACTTAATGCATGTCTATGCATTCAAACTGTCATTAGATCAGATAGTAATCTTGAGCTATCGCATATAGCCTGTAGCGAGTAGCTGAATATCCTACTTGACCCCTTTTGGTTGTTTAGGCTTATGACTATATGCTAGTGAGACCCTACTATAGTGTAGCTAGCAAAATTTATTCTTGGAGGTGACTATCACTACTTACGTATCATTTTGGATTGGTACACTTATACATCCTGTCTACCCATATGACCATCCGTAGTAGAGCGTTCTTCCGCAGTTACATATTTCACGAGATCATCTGTGGTAGAACATTCTCCCGCAGTCAGTGATAGGGGAGCTAGATAGCTACCTCATCCTGTCCACCCACGGGACCATCTGTGGTAGAGCATTCTTCCGCTAGTTATTTACCCTGACTGCCTACCGGACCATCTGTGGTAGAGCGCTTCTCCTGCAGTTGTTATATGCTAGCTATATATCGGTCATGTATTTGTTTGTGCAGGTTTGAATGTACTACATGTACTCCCGATTTATTGAGCAGGTTAGTGGAGTGTTACATTGTTAGTTATATTTTTGGTTAGCAAATGATTATATTGGTGTTATTGCTTTTGTAGTATCTTACCTGAGACTGCACCCTTTGATCTCCTTTTATATAATATCATGCACTATCTTTCTATCTACTTGCTAAGTCGTTGTACTCACTATCCTTTATTTCTCTTTGATTTCCAGGTTAGTAAGTAGATGAAGCGTCATGTCGCCCAGAGGTCCTGGCTGCCGGTCCCACTCGTGTTGGATTCTTCTTTTGGGTTACTTTATTTTCTGTTGTGCTGCCATTATTTATTATTTTCTTTCCCTTGTTGAATTGTTGAGCTTTCGTTATAATATTATAACTATTATTTTGTATAGTTTAGTGTGATTACATGTACATATATACATATATGCATTAGTTGTTATGAATTGTGATCTTGTATTGCATCGAGATGGTTATATTGGCTTTTAGTGGTTTGATATCAGTTATGCCTTATATTGTCACTAGGGGGTACCGTCTAGTTCGATAGACAAGTATACTCTCGAAGTGTGACATTAGCATCTTCATCTTTGTGACTCGTATACTCAGTTTATAGCCCAACGACTAGCTCCATATATCATAGTAGATTAAACTGTCATTTTATAAAACTTTCTTTTAAGCTTTAAAGGTACCTTATAATAACAAAGACATCTGACGTCCTCCTTTATTGCAACCATCCTGCTTGTATTTTATATAAAATATCTCTATTAACCCTTCCATCCCTTTGTAAAAAGTAAATCAGTTAATTAAAGCTCTCAATTATAGGTAACTAGTCATCTCTAACCTTAACAATTCTCTTACTACGTCTAGTACTATTAAACTTTTTTATATATATTTTATCTCTACTTTACTAAGTCTAAAACCTTTTACTTCTAATGTTGCTGGTCAAAATTAGCATTTACATCTTCAAGTGTTTCATCGATCAAAACAATGTTATCTACATACAACATGTACTATAATAACGTGTCTTGCATGTGTCCAATAAATTCATCCATAACTTGTAAAAAGGTATGGACTTAAAGGTGATCCTTCATGTAACTCTATCTTTATAAAAAAAAGTTTTGGTTATACATGCTCATGCATATCCTTAATAATTTTATTATATGCTACGTTAAGTCCTTTCTTTTCTAGAATTTTCAGACAGATTCCCTCGAAACCCTGCCATAAGCTTTTTTAGTCAATGAATATCATATATAAATTTACTTCTTTCCCTTATATTTGTTTAATCAAGTGTTTGAGAAAATATATAGCTTCTATGGGAAATGAATCCAAATTAATTTTCGATCAACTTGATCTCCTTAATTTTTTATATCACTCTTTCTTAAAGTTTCAAGATATTACTCATTAGCTTAATGCCCCTATAATTCATACAATTTTTTATGTCTCCTTTATTTTTATAAAGGGGACTAAAGTATTTACCCTCGATCAAACATTTTCAATATCAAATTGAATAATTTCGTCGACCATTTAATCCCCTACTTCCCTACGCACTTCTATACCTATATTGAAATATCGTTCGGTCTAATCGCTTTCCTATTCTTCATTCCATTAAATGTTTTTCTACTTCTATAGTTTGAATTCTCCAATAAAAATTTAAATTTTTATATATGACCTACTAAATATGTCAATGTCGGTCCAAGCTCGGATGAAAAAATTGAGGGTTGTTTTAGTTTGTCAACTAGTGTCAAACACAAGCAAATATACCATTAGATTCATCAAACTATTGTGCTCGCTAGGTTGTTCGAACATGTTGCATGGTCCAACTGCAATGTCACAATAAGGACAACTACATCTCCATGAAAACTTAGATATAATGTTAAATATGCAAGAGTTCTCACACCGCATGTTGGATAAAAACAAACATTATAAGAATACCAATTGCCTTAAATTTAGAATATGTAATATAAGAACACTCGCTAGTAAAGTAATTGAGACGATGATTAGGAAAAGAATTAATATTTTATATTTATAATAAATAAAATGAATAGGAGAGAAGGCAAAGATGATAGAGATTTCAGATTTTAAATTATGGTGCATAGGAAATTAAAGAAATGGAGTAGCTATTGTTGTAAATAGTTCTTTAAAGGATGATGTAGTAGTAGTTAGAAAGGAGGATAGGATTATATCTCTTAAGAAAGTGATGGCGAAAGAAACTATCAATGTAATTAGCATATGTGCACCTTAAGTAGGATTAGATGAAGACACTAAATATAAATTTTGGAAAGACCTAAATAAGGTATTATAAAAAATTGTGTCCAATGAAATGATTTTAATAGGAGATTTAAATGAGCATGCAAAAGTAAAAAAATGAGGAATGAAACAAAAAATGAATAAGAAAACACTATATTAGATTTTAAGATAACATATGAACTTATAATAGTTAATACATTTTTCTAGAGAAGAGAAGAACACTTTAACTTCAAAAGTGAATAATAAATCGCAAATTAACTTACTTATGATCTCAAAGAATATAGAAAGATTTATAAAGGTTGCAAGGTCATTCTTAGAGAAACCTTAACCACTCAACATATGTTAGTAGTGTTAGATATGCACTTAAAGCATAATATTAATAGAAGGAAGGCATGCATGGCTTCTAGAATCAAATGGTGGATGTTAAAAGCTGAGAAACAAAGTATATTTAAGAAATGGGTATAAGCATAAGTATTATGAGAATACATGGAAACTCGAAAACAATATGGGATAAAATAATATTAAATTTAATAATAGCGGCCAAGAGCGTACTTGGTAGTCAAAAGAATGTACACCACCAAGTAAAGAATCTTGGTGGTAAAACAAGAAGAAAGTGAAGAAAAAACGAACCTATAAGTTATTATACACTTGTAAGAACGAAAACAATTTTAAAAAGTATGCACTAGCTAAGAAGGAGGTGAGTGAAGCCAACAATGAATCATTCGAACGTTTATATTGATAGCCAAATATAAAAGAAGAGGAAAAGGCCATCTATAGAATAGCTACAGCGAGAGAGAAGAAGATGAGATCTTATCTAAATAAGATATATTATAGATCAATGCAATAGGACACTAGTGAATGATGAAAAAATAAAAGAGCAATGAAAAAGATATTTTCATTAACTTTTTAAAAAATATTTACATATACCAAGGACGTAACTAAAAGGGAATTGGCACAAATGAGGCCGTCCTCAACATGTCATTATCCGATGTTGCTTGATGCTTGCCTAAGATTCACCTTTGATCGATGTCGTTCACCTTGGGATCACAATGAGATATTAGGGGCGGATGAAGCTGAAAGTGAGCTTCATTGTAACCTAAAATGTTAATTAATACCTTAAACCATCAAAAGCTGTAAAACTTAAAACTGTGTCCCATTCCTCCCACCCCCTCAATCTAATAGCAACAATTCCCAACTCGATTGACCATATCAAGGTAGAAGCATGAGACTCCCACTATTTTCCCCTTCCTTAAGCGAATCTCCTAGAAATTGTTTTTCCTTCTATCTTCCTACTCGACCCTATTGACACTATGTCATCTCATCATATCAACATAAAAGTGGCAAAATATCATTAAGGCCAGAGATTAGAGACCAATACTCTGATTATAAAGGATACTTAAAGTTGCTTTATGGCATAGTCACCCCCTTCAGTTCAAGTGCGTAGTTAACATATAAATAGTAGTAACTACAAGGAATCAACCTCTCAAATCAACTACAAGGTTAACATATAAACAGTACTCCAAGGAAGCTCATAACAGTACTTGTTCTATTGAACTGCACTCTCACAAGTTTTCTCAGTGCAACAAGTATCAAAATCAACTTGGCCCAGGACTCTTTTAGACTGCCTACTCTACACTTATTCTTGATGATGATAGACCTTATCATGATTTTTAGTCGCCTTAATGGGTGTAGAGATCTTCTAGTAAGGAGAATGTTGCAACAATCAATTCATGTCTAAGCTCATTAATTATGATTGATTACATGAATCATGTGCTTAGATTAAGTCTAACGTCACTCTCAACCATTTCAATCCAGGTTTAGGATGGGAATCAATGTTTTAACAATCACACAAAAACAAAATTAAAATTGTTTAACTTTAAAATAATAATAATAATAATAATTGGTCCAATAACATAAAAATCATGTGATTTTATTTTTTTTTAAGAAAAATATGGTTTTAGTTTTTCTAGTTCTGGCACACAGCATATTGGCCTTAGGAGATTGAGTTATTGGAAAGCCTAAAAAAATCAATTATCAACAAAAGAGTTGATTCTCCAACACTATTTTCTCCCTTTTGCAAGTGTCAATTTAGGCATGCAAATCCATGAGATCAGTGACTGGCACACAATCCCCAGTTGTCGTGTGTTGGTTTTTTACATTTTACAATCTGATTGAAAATATATAAAATAATTGAAAATTTAACTATACATTGTTAACATAATAGTGTATATTACCTTTTTCATTTCTTTAACTTCATATTCAAGGACTTTTAAATTTAAATTGGTCAATAAATTTGTATAGTTGCCAATTCAATGATTCAACAAGTTCAATCCAATTAGAGTAAAATATAATCTTTTTAAAAGAAAAAATGGTTAAACAAGCTAGGGCAATCTCATACAAAGAGAAATAAACTTCAATATAAAATTGAATTGTTGCTTGACATGCAAAAAACAAAAGATGGGCCTCGATTATGGACTTTGCAATAATATGTTCTAATAAGACATGCACAATACACTAAGTTTGCTAAAACAGAAGTTGAAAAAACAAAGTCAAAGTAGAAAGAGAGAAGTGTCCAATTTATTCTATCCTATTAATTCATTTTCTAATGCCTATTTTATTCACAACATCATCGTAGAGATCAGACAGCAGTTTCCAAGTTGAACCGTCAGAATCAAGGTAGCTAGACCATCAAGTAATAGACCACAAATTACAGAAACAACTTGTTCATGGACGATACTTCTAAAAAATTATTGCATAGTTGAGTGTCATTTAGAAAATGAAACCACAATAATCACTTACCAAAAAATGTAAAAGATACGGAATATGAGATTCATAAGGTTGAAAGTTCCTACCAAGAACAGCACCATCCTAAAATGAAAACAATAATGGTTAGAGTGAAAACATAAATCACAAATGAAGTTGTGGAAATGTCAAAGGAGCACAACTATAACCCTGTCAAGTGCTCGTTACGTTCCAGATGAGGAGAGCAAACAGAAATCTGAATACGCCAATGTAAGTTTCAGTTTTCTATTTCTGTTATCTGTAACCTAAATGTATCAACACTGCTGACTACAAATTTATTGGAGAAAACTAAATCAACCTTTCTCAAGTCAACTCTGTGATCTATTAGAAGAACTGGCTGAGGCTTAGCGATTGAACGACTAGCTCTATTGGATTGGCTGATGTGATTGTTAAGTAACTAGCTAACAATTTTTTTTAGTCAGTTTAAGCTTCAGTTTCCTATTTGAGTCACCCAAAACCTAAATAAATTCGATTACTGGTAAGATCAACACAAGTGATTACAAAATTAATGGAGATAACTAAATCAATTTATCACTAGTTAAGTCAACTCATAGTTTGAAATCACGTACTGTGCCGAGCGAAGTGGTCGAAATGTATCTTCTTTTAAATCACCAATACCACTCAGCACCAAAGTTTAAAATCTCGAGTCGCATCATAGTTTCGATCTTTGACCGGAAAGATATTATTCCAATATCGCGTCGCTCTGATGCATAGTATCGGTGATAGATTAGAAGTTGAAGGAGGAAGGAGATGAAGCAAATGAAGGAGACATTGTGAGTGGTATCAAGCTTCAATATTTTACCGGAATTATATATTTTGACCATTTTGCCTGGCATGGTACAAGTTTTAAAATCAAGCTCGGCACAAATAATATTTCCTTCCTACACTTCATCACCTTCCTTCTTCAACTCGAATTCATTACCGACACCATGCATTGAAACATTGACATGATATCAAAACAGTATCGTTCTAGTCAAACTCTAAAACTTTGGCACAGCTCAACAATTTGTACCTTCAACTCCGTGATATATTAGGAATTGGTTAAGGCTTAGAGATTGAAATAGTGGTTCTATTGTGTTGGATAAGTAAGTTGTTGTCAGAAACAAAGTTTAGTTTTGTTTGATAAATAAAAATATATTAATCCAAGGAAAAAAGGGGTACAAACTAACTTAAATCCAAAGAAAACGGGGTACAAACTGGATTAGGCAAGCCCAATCACCAACATTGTCCCATATAGCTAATGGGAAGCGCCATCAGACACTCACCCCAATCAAACCACTAGTCCCTGCGAAATACTTATGTTTGACACAAGATCAGAGTATACTCCCAAAGACCGATACACATGAGTTTGCAAACTCCTGAAGATCTTCTCAATATCTAACTACCCCTATCTACTATTCCTCGCTCGCCAAACATAATGAATCATGGAAGACAAGGTCAGGTGATTGGCCTTTGTTGACACCCTACTCCCTCAAAAGTATCTCCCAAATGTTAGGACCTTTGTACCCGCTAGAGGGGGGGTGAATAGCGGTTCGTCGCGCTTGCGTTGGTTTGCTTCTTCTTGATGATGTGCAGCGGAAAATACAAGAATCAAACACAAACAACGCTAACTCTAGGGATTTACTTGGTATCCACCTCAAGTAGAGGTGACTAGTCCAAGGATCCACACACTCACGCACCCTCCACTATGAAACCACTCCTTTACGGTAACTACCGAAGGCGGAGAAGCCTTACAAACTCACAATACAACAAGAATACAAAGAGAAGCAAATACAAGGGACATCTTACAAGATTAGTACAATAAACCCTAACCCTAGCTTCTTCCTCTTGTTGTAACTCGCCTCTTGACTTGGATGTGCCTCCAAGAACCTTCAAGAACTGACGGTGAGAATCAAGGAATCACTGTGGAGCTTTGCTGTGAGCACTCGTAGAGAAGAAACGAAGAAGTTCCGAAGGAATCGCATGCCAACGGCTAAAACCTGCGCCAACGGTCGAATCCCAATCGATTGGATTGCTCCCAATCGATTGGGGAGGCTTTGGATCGATCGGCCGATCGATCCAGAGCGCCTCTGTGCTCTCTGGAAATCACCTGAATCGATCGGCCGATCGATCCAGAGCTTATTGCGCAAAAAACGCAGCTCCCAATAGATCAGTCGATCGATTGGAGGCTCCCAATCGATCGGCCGATCGATTGGGAGGCTTTCTGTGCAACGCAGTCGTCTTCCCAATCGATCCACTGATCGATTGGGAAGGAGACTCTCCTGGGGACTCACCCAATTGATCAACCGATCGATTGGGCATGAGCCAATCGATCGGTTGATCGATTTAGCTCCTGATTTCTTGCCCAAGGCAAGTCCAAAGCCCCCTAAAACCAACATCTGGTCATCCGTGACCTGTTGGTACATCATGCTTAGCATTTGGCCACACCCGACCAACCTCGAACTAGCCTTCTAGCCTCCTTCATCAGCCTCACGTCCCTCGGATATCTCCGCATCCTTCACGCCTTGCCTTCAGGAGCTTCCTTCGACCTCATCCTAGTTATCAGGTTCTCCTTGCCAAGTCACACTAGGACTCACCTTGCCAAGACCACATGCTTGGACTTACCTTGCCAAGATCACACTTGGACTTACAACCTTTGCCAAGATCACACTTGGACTTTCAACCTTTGCCAAGATCACACTTGGACTTACCAGTTGTCTGGCTCCTCACCAGGACTTTCTCCAATACCTAACCTCCAGTTAGGACTTTTACCACTGCCTAAACTCCAGTTAGGACTTCCCTAGTCAAGTCTCCTGACCTACTTGACTTGTCTTCTCATCAACCTGGTCAACCCTTTGACCATCTCTACAACCGGACGATTGCTCCAGCAATCTCCTTATATTGTCAAATTCTTTATATTGTCAAACATCAAAACTCGAATCTCGACTCAAGCTTGACTCAACTCAAGCTTAGTCAAACTGGTCAAACTTGACCAAGGGAAATTGCCCCAACACCAAAGACTCGCATCATCCTCCTATACGTAGACATCTCCTGTTGCATATGAAGTCATTCTCTGATCCTCCTCCAAAGCTCCGCAATAGGGGGCACCCAAAGAAAATATGCTCCTGAGACTCTAGCACATGATGACAGAAGGTGCATTGCTGATCCTCCAAGTACTCTTGTCTATCTCTAGTGGAAAGGCGTCCCTACGCCAACATCCAAAATGTAACTGCATGGCTTGGCAGAATATATGCCTTCCACACTGTCTAAACTCATGGTTTCTTAGGATTAGAGTGCCTAAAGAAATCATAAGCCTGAGTCACTCCATCATCCCGAGTAAACCAATCTACCAGCATCTGTCTAGCAGCCTCCGGTGTCCTAGATGCCAACAGACAAGGTCATGTATATGAAGCAACCACTTAATCAATGGAGAATTTGTGTGGATGACGTCCCTAAACCATACATTCGTGCGCCTCAGGTAAATGTGAAACACATTACTATGTCAATTTTATAAACAACTTCTGTAATTTTTTTTTACATTCTTCTGCATCGTTCCAAACAAACTACGGATTATAGAAACCAACAAAGACCTAGAGCTGAATGACAAAGTGAAGTGCCAAGAGTGGTGAGAATTCCACGAATCGATGTTTCTAGCTCCAGCAAAAATCATTTATTTACATGCGATTAGGCATAAATAATGAAAACAACTTGTTAAGAAAATATATAAACAACAAGAAGGAAGAAAATGGTTGCCTGGTCCGCCAAAACTCAAGGTTTTGCCCCTTTTAAGAAAATATATAAAGAGGAAGAAAGAAGACTGGGAAGTCGTGGTCCACCAGAACTCAAGTCTTTAAGGGTCAATGAACATGGAACAAAAAACTTCCGTGTTCCGATATATGAACTGTTAAGTCACAGATAAGAGAATGATTTGATCCTTGGGGAATCTAGCCAATAATGTATTCAGACCAAGGGTTAAGTGATATATATACTATGAATTCTTATTGGAGAAAGTATATCATCTATTTGATCTCCATTTTAAGTTTAAAGAGAACACAGCCCAGTAGTGGAGAACAAACATGACAAGGAAAACATTTTTCCTCACCAAAAGTATATTGGCAGCACGAACAACATCATGTGGATGATATCTTCACACCCCCAATCAAGGAAATCAATTAAAAACCCTCAGTCAGTAAATAAAAGATAGAGTAAGATAAATAATAAAAGAAGTGGAGAGAACATCTGGATTTGCAAATGAAGTTTTCATGTCACCAAAAATGCAAACAGTAAGGCAGAGGAAGAATGACCAAAATAAACTGAACAAACACAATTAATTTAATTGTTTAAATTTTCAGTTGGAATCAGGATATTTACTACCAAACTTACAATAACACAATGTTAGAAGCAATTCCATTACTCAAAGAAACTTATTCAGAAAATTTGATGTCACGTAACTAATTATAATTACATGTTATCAAGATCATTTACATTCTATTATCGATTTTATTTTGTCTAACCCTGACTTTGTTAATCTAGTGCAGCTAATCCTATCCCTAATACAAATTCAAACATTGAAAAATAAATTCATCTCAAGGTTAATTTTTTCAAGGCAATCAATTAATATTACCAGAAATATATAAAGAACTACAGTGTGGGATTGCTACTTGTAGATGACGATATATGAGGATACAAGTATATCTTTATAAAAAGATCCTCCAATGGATGAAATCCATAAATCTTCTTTGCCCGAACAAGGCTATATCCATGAACACTTCTTTTGGTTGTAGAAACATTTTGATTCTGTAATAGTTAAAAAAATGACAGAGATCTAATAAGCTCTCACAGATAAATGCATCCATTCAATCCCCAAGGTGTTAAACATACCAGAGCCTTCTCCAAAGCAGTCATTAAAGCCTTCATATACTGGTCACCTACAAAAAACAATATGGCACATAAAACCTAATTAGATAGTGTAGGTCATCTATATCCTGATTTAAATGACGCATGTTCTATGAAAATCATCACTTTTATTTTGAAAACTACAACTGAATTATGAATAATCAAGTTCACAGCTCCACTTCATGTTTATTAATGTTGCAAAGAATAATCCATGTTGTACTAACAGTTCTATATTTCTCAGCTTTGCCTTTTCTTCATCTTCTGAAATTATGAAGTAAATCAAGTTGATAACATCACTTTATTGCAAAGAAAAATCTAAGTTGTATTAACAGTTCTAGCTTTTTCATCTTTACTTTTTTTTTATCTTACATAAGATATTATGCTAAAATAGAATCTAGTAAAGCAACAATGGTTGGAGTACCACTGAGAAGAGAATCTAGTGACTGCCTCATATCAGTGTCAAAAGGTCACTGAAACAAATCCTATTGAAAGACACAATTGATTTAGGGAGCAGACTAGCATGGCATTTCAATATACATATCAGCGCAAAGCAGTGCATAAGTTAACTTGAAATTTAATAATGTAAAAGAGAACTGACCGAATGAAAATAAAAAAATAACAACCAAAAGTTGATACAATCAAGGATACAATCAACATTGTGCATATGCCATTAAGACAAATATCAATCACAAGAAATAGTTGCAAGAAAAATCCAAAATGACAATGCTTGCCTCCTAATTTCATTAATTAATTGGAAATTTAATTGCCAATATACTAGGTGGTTTATCAGGCTGGATTACTGGCAAACCCAAAACAACACTAAGTGTATTCTTTGTCAATCAGCAACTTACCATACCTATTTAAAAATCAGTGGTTGAGAGGAGTTGCTCATTTTAATGAAAGATGATACAAGAAAACTAACGGTAACGTCGAATCAAAAAACATGGTATATAATTTATTTTTTATGAAGACTTTTGCAACTGCTATCATGTAGTTGATAAAGAAAACTATTCCAAAACAATGATGAGCTCCATGCTCTCGGTACAACCCAGGCTCTTCTAGAACATTAACCATGGCATCATAAACCAAATACTATTTCTTACATTGATTGGAGACCGAAAAGTTTTAGATGGAATCACAGCTAATGGTGCATAGACAGAATAAATTTGTGTTGCAGGAGTGAACACGCACCATTTGAGATGATGCAGAAAAGGTGGAGGTAAATTGACAAGAAAATACTGTGCACATGATAAGGATAGGTAGCACCTTAAAGTCTGCATTAATGTAATCTACACTGAAGTTTCATATAGCTCATTTTCTATTCAAACTGTTTTTCCAGAAAAGTCACCTTCTTTAGAACTTTGAAGAAGCTCATCAGGAAAAGGTATATAAAAAAATGGCAAAACCTACACCAACAAATGAAAATAGTTAGCATGAAAATCCAAATGCAGAGTATATATAATTCATGAAAGGTCAATTCATAACATTTAATTATTCTAATTTATTAAAACTTCTTTAATTAACCATGTTTAAATCACTTTAATAACTGCAACAAAGTACTGTTTGACAAGAGTGCTTTTGTATAATATTTCTTCATTATGTGTAATTGGAGGAAATTTTTATAACAAACACCATAACTATATCTTTATCCCAAACACATTTGTTTAAGAGCTTGGCAATTTAGAGAGATTACCGTTTCTCTTCAATCAAATTATTATTAATCTTTTTAAAACCAAGAGCCACACAAGGTCAACCTTGTTACTCAGGTGTAACAGTAAAATGGAGTTATAAAAGTTGGTGTTTGGCATACCTGCCATTTTTCAATTTAGAAAAAGGAATACATACAATAGACGGAACAGACTATAAATAATAAAGGCAGATTTCTCACTACTTGAATAGGTTATGGTACTCAGAGAAATAAATGAACTCTAAGCTTTTGCATTGATAGATGAGTTATTTAACTAACACTATTTTTGTGAAGTCTAAGCACAATGTTCCATTTTATCATAGTTCTATTGGCTCACTAGAAAGTTAATAAAGTGAGAATGTTGTGCCACAAAATATGGCTCATACAACATCTAACTGGGAAATTGATTCTGAGATATATGTTCTTTAGTATCCAAACCCTCCTCTCCCCCTTTGTGAAGCAAGCAACGATCCAGGCATGCTCCCCTAATATTTCGATAAAATAAAGGCCACCAACTTCTAGTTGTAGGAAAAGTTCATCCCATGGCTGCAAGTATATATGTGACATGGGATAAGCTTATGAAAAATAACAACCATGATAAAGTGATATGGATAATGTGCATATCAATGAGGCCAGATCCTCTGGTCCAGAATTTTCTGGATCAGAAGATACCCTATTTATTTATTGATTGGGTGGACTGACCCCACCTGTTAAACAGATAAGATCCCGTCCATCCAACCAATGAATGAACAGGGGATCAGGACTGGTCCAGGGATCCTGACCAGAGGATCCTGCCCGCATATCAATCGAGAAAGAGGAAGACCAAAGAAAACTTGGTTAGCAATAATAAAATAAGATAAAATTTATTTAAACATAAGTGATGATATAGTAGGAAATAGAATCCAATGACATAAAAAGATCCATATAACCGACCTCATCTATCGGGAAAATGCTTGGTTGTTGTTGATAGGGTGACTCCTTGTCTATTATTAATTTTCCATTTATCCTTCTCCTTTTTGTTTTATTTTACGTTCCATGTTTCCACTACTTCCAAGGTTGGCTTTCAGTCCCTTTGGACTTCCGAGGTTGGCTTCCAAGTGACAGCAATGCAGTGCGTCAATGAATTTTTTTTATTAATTTAGAAATTGTCCCTTATGGATTTCAGTCATTGGATTCACATGCAATTCTTATGGTGCAAGATGTAGCATAAAACATTCAAGCTTAAAAAAATGAAACCAAACCCAGAAAAAAAAAATCAACAAGAAGTGCATATACGAAACAGAACCCCATGAATGTGGAGACAAGCTTTCTGTCCAGCCGGCGTAGGTCCGAAAATCCGAATGACAGGAACTTCCTTCACACTCCGCCCTAACATATCAGTCTTTAGGAAGATTTCACTTTAAAATCAGCAAAAGAAGACAAATTAAAGGGATTTAGACAGAACGGCAACAAACCATCAAGGGAACTGTAGCAGATGTCGAAGCCAGGGATCGGAGCCGCCATGTAGTAGTCAAGAGAGACAATGCGAATGGTGAAAAGAGTAGTTTCCGAAGGAGCAGCCATCGGCGCCGGATGGGCTGGCGGATGGGTAGTATGCGAAAGAAAAGAAACGACGACTTAGGCGCTGTTTGCTTCACCAATTTCTGCTCCGAGGGAACATAGCGCGACGACGGCACTGAATCCTAACGGCTATCCTTGTTCTCTCCGCGACGGCAGGCGAGCACAATAAAGGGGGTGAAGGAAGCTTAGTGTCATACAGGATACAGGCGAGCTCACGGAAGGAAGCGAAAAGATCAGCCTCCGCAAGAAGGTGAAGGTGCCAGCACCGAGCACGCGACAGCGAGGCCGAGCACAGGGACCGACGGTGAAGGCTAGAACCCGGGGATCGCAGTTCGCGTCTCCGACGATGGGTAGCGGTACGGTGGGGGCAAACGCGACGAAGATTTCGCCCCTCCCCTCCTTTCCTTCTCCACACAAATTACGATTCAATCGAGTGAACGGCCCATTCCCTCCTTTCCTGTATAGGCAAGGTGAAATTTACCCTCCTTTCCCCAGTTCCTTCCCCTCCCACTCTCTCGGCACCTCCACCGAACTGCACGTGATTTCCACGTGAGTCGTGGCGGATTAGACGGTGACCTTGTAGTTCTGACTTTTTATTTTTTAATTTATTTTTTGTTATAAATTTTGGACAAAATTCAAAAGGACCTTTTTTTTTGTTATATTAAAACACGTTTTCTTAAATAGGGTCTCATTTAAAATATTTTATCATAATTATTCTCAACCGAGCTGATGTATTTTTATCTGCTCACAATTGTGATTGAAATTATTAAAATCAATTCTAAATTTTAAAATATTAAAATATTATTTATATATATAATAGCTAAAGTAAAGAGAACAAAATAAAGGATTTTATCCCAATAAAATACAATAATAGAGTACTAGTGAAGAATAAGATAATAAAAGAATGATAAAACAATTATTTCATAAATTTTTAATGAAAATTTAGATAACCATTTTAGCTTAGAAAATTGAAGTAGGTGAAATTTAAATTTTTATAGGAGAATTTATATTTTTAAAAGTATAATAAGTGTTAAATGTGATGAAAATTTTAAAAACAATTTAATCGATGAAATAATAAAGTTATGGAAAAAAAAAAGTAAAATATTGAATAACTTATAAAATTACTGAACAGAAAAAATGTATAATTAATAGCAAGTAAGTACTATATGAATTATAGCTGAGCTATGAAGTTAATGAGTCATATTACAAAATTTTATAAAAGAGTGTTTAAAAAAACAAAGGAGCAAGGCTAAGATAATCAAAAATCAATTTAAATTTATATCTAAAAGGTCAACGATAGAAATTTTACATTTTCTTGAACAATTGATTGATAAGTATCAAGAAAAGAAACAAAACTTACATATAGTATTTATTAACCTAAAAAAAATTATAATACAGTCTTGAGAGAAAGTAAAAAAAATTATAATACAGTCTTGAGAGAAAATATGTATAAACGTTGAGAAACAAGTATAGCAAATATTGAAGCAATTAAGAATATTTATAAGGATTTAATGGCAACAATGAAAACTCCTAGCGGTTCAACTAATGTATTTAGTATAAAAATATTTACATCAAATATCAACTCTAAGTTCATAACTTATTATATTAGTAATAGATGAATTCACTGGATACATTTAAAATACATTATATGATGTATGTTTTCTTGCAGATGATGTTATTTTGATTGATGAGACACGTGAATAAGTAAATGATAAATTAGAATCTTAGTAGGAAAGGTTGGAAGTTAAATGTTTAGATTTGAGTAGAATAAATATAAAATATATAAAATTTAAGTTTAGTAGTAAATATAGTAAAATAATTATTAAAATATGAGATGATGAGTTATTTGTATTTGATAGTTTCAAATATTTATAATCATATTTACAAAAAGATAGAGAGGTTGATAAAGATATTTTTTATAGAATATGAGTAAGATAGTTGAAATAGAAGAGAACGTCAAGTATTCTTGATAATAGTAAGGTAGATCTAAAACTCAAATGAAAATTTTACAAAATGATAGTTAAAATCTGATATAGAGTTGAATATTAGATTATGAAATGAATATAGTAGTAAAAAATGAGATTCACAGAGATAAGAATGCTAACGTATATGTACAAACATATCAGGAACAGAAAACGAAATAAGAATATTAGAAAAAAGTCAGGATTGCATTTATTGAAAAAAAAAAACTCGGTAAAATACGTTTAAGATGATATAAGCATATAGTTAGTGTTAGTTAGAGCCCTAAAGTCAATCATATGATGATTGTTGTATGGACTCGTTGTATCATATTCCTATGTATATAAAGGTATTTCTTTTTGGTTATTATACTTACTTGTATTGGTGTTAAATAACTAAGTATAATAATATCCTTGAGTAGAAGGTTCTTATCTATATCATCGATTGGTTGAATCGATAGTGAGATGATATAGAGAACACTACTCTTAATCATTCCTAGTCAAGTATTAATATTCAGGGACAATGTTAATGCGACGAGACTAGCATGTAGGTCAACTCGATAACTTGATCTCACAAGTCATGGATATAGAGATATCAAGTTGACACATGGGTATGCATTGGAGAATGTATACTGAATGATCCGCCATGAGAAAGTATCATGGATCGTTATATGAGTGTCATATATTTTCTCATGTGGCTATTAGTATGACTATTAGTCCTTGGACCTGAAGTCACCATGGTTCCCTACATAAGGAGTTGCATACTTTGGCTTCGTCAAACGTCACATGTAACTGGGTGGACTATAAAGGCGATTACTGGGTATGTAACAAATTATGCGAAGGGATGTGAGTGATGTAGATGTGATATATCCCTCCTATATAACAGGAGTGACATCGTTATTCTTGATAGAGTGAGACCACTAAGTGCATGGTCATGCTCAAATGAGTTATTATGAGATATTGAGCTCATTTGATTATAGTGAGTCTACTTGGAGTTCAAGATTTAGATTGATTAGAGGATAACACGGTCTGTGCCTCACATTGATCAATCTAGGTGTCAAGGATAGAAGGACACTTGTCATATATTGTGAAGAGTCACAATTAGTAGTCACAAGGTGATGTTGGATCTCAACATTCTTGTAACTTGGGTAGTAATGATGTGTTGCTAGATATCGCTCATTACTTATGCTTCTAAATAGGTTTAGGAGCATTGCCAACGTTACAAGAACCTATAGGGTCACACACAAACGGCAATTAGATGGAGATTAAGTTCATTTGATGTACGTAGAGGATTAGGTTCATGTGATGAACCAAATTGGATTAAAAGTAATCCAAATTAAACTAATTGAGTTGGACTCGATTTGATGCATGTGTTCTGATCCTGTCCGAACGCTGAATCAACGGACGCTGGGCAAGTGGCGCTTCCTGGCTGCTATCGTGGATCTTCGACTGGTGGCACTATGCTCCAGCGAACCTGCACAGAAGTCGGGCCGGGAAGGGGTTCCCGGCGGCGACCCTCCGACGCTCAAGTCAGGCGAAGCTCAAGGAATAAATAATGGCTTCAAAACGCGTAGAATGCCTACCTCCGGCGAAGAATGAGAACCTTTATATAGGGCAGCGAAGAAGTGAGTGTACACCTGCCGAGGTGTACACGTGTCCATGGCCCATACCCCCGTAAGGACTTGTCAGTGAGCTTCCCTAACCCATACTGCTACAGTCTCGGCATGTCCTCGATGGGACAGCGAAATCCCCTGTCATAGGATTTGGAGCATGGTCTACACGTGAAACATACCTGCTGTCAGAAAAAGACGTCCCCTGTCCTTTTTCCCATTGCTCCAGATCTGGCGTCCGGGCGGACAGCAACCTCAACATCCGGCCGGACATATGTGGTGGTTTACTTGGGGAGATTTTCCATCATATACTTTGTGGAGACTATTAGCAGTGTTACCTTATGGCTTTGGCCGAGCGTGAGGTCCGCTCGGCACCACGACCTTTTCCACTGAGCGCCGGAACCCTGATTTCGACAGGGTGCCTTTTAACCATCATCCGACTATCGTCCGGTCGACGCCGATCGGACCCCACCCCTCTCCGGGCGTTCGAACCATCAGCCGGCCGGCCCTCTCCGGATGGACAACTGCCACTGTGACTTCTACGTGGCGTTGACTCCACAGGGTGGGGTCCCCTGTTCTTACTACCGGATCACTTGTCTTTCCTTCAAGTCTAGTCGAAGGAGGCGAACAGTCCGACTGACTGGACTAAGAATCTAGCCGAGCGGTCCCTCTGTGCTTGTATCTCCCGCTCGGCCGACCATAGAGGTAGCCTTGAGCGAATCAACAATGGCGTTCACCGGATCTCCTCGTGTTCTGCGCCAATCTTCGACATTAAGGTCGAGCATGCTTTCATTAAATGCTCCGAATGATTGAATGTCACGTGGAGCAATGCCATCAACGTACGACGGCGGTGGCATGGTGTTTTGATGTGATCGACGCGATTCGAAATAGACGGCTCGATGCATGCTTGGATTCCCGTGACCTGGATCCAACGGTGGAGGCCGCCCGACCTTCACCCTATAAATTCTTCATTCTCTTCTATCCCCTCACTTGCCTCCGCGATCTCGACCACTGCCCCCTACGCTTTAGAGCTCCGGCGATCCTGTTTCTGCTCTCCGACGCTCTCCGGCGCCTTTCCCTTGATCCCTTTCCTCGCAGCAAGGTTTTATATCTTTCCTTCCTCCTTTCCGGTGTTTCCTCCGCATTTCTTCCTCGGTTTCGATCCTTGAAACTTCCTTTCGTTTTCTGGTGTTTTTCTTCTGCCTTCTTGCCTTTTGACTCCTTCCGATCGGCCCATGGCTAGTTCTTCCAATCCCGAAGATCAGTCGCTCGGCCCATGGTACACCACCATGCAGTCCCGATTCGAACAGCGGGACTTCGATATTTTGACAGACAATTTCGAAATCCCAGAGGATTTCGAAATTCGCTTAGCTGGTCCTTCCGCCCGGCCTCACAGACCGCTGCGCGGAGCTTTCTGTGTCTTCCGAGACTAGTTTACCGCCGGTCTTCGTTTTCCTGTACATCCTTTGATCATAGATGCTTGTAATTATTTTGGTGTGCCGCTCGGCAGTTTAGTACCCAACACCTTCCGTCTCCTTTGCGGCGTAGTTGTTTTGTTTAAGATTCACAACATCCCCCTCCGCCCGGAGGTCTTTTTTTATTTCTACTACCCTAAGCAAGCCGAGCCGGGCACCTTCATGTTCCAAGCTCGACCCGGCTTGGTTTTCTTCAACAAGCTTCCTACTTCCAATAAAAATTGGAAGGATTATTTTTTCTACATCCGCATGCCCGCTCGGGCCAACTTCCCGACCCAATGGCAAGTCAGCCTACCCCCACTCCCGAGTTGAAGAAGTTCAAGACCCGACCGGACTATCTCCACGCTGCAAATATACTGGCCGGTCTGTGACTTGACATCAACAAACTTCTCCACGAGGGAGTGATGTACATCTTCGGGTTGAGTCCTATACGGACTCCTCTTCCGACCGGCTTCGGTAAGGACTTTGCTTGGGCATTTGCTTTAATTGCTAACTGATTTCTTTTTTTTCTCCTACAGCGGACATCGTCATGGATTCGGTCATGGCCGGTGTTTTGAAGAGAAAGGCGACGGCGCTAGAGGTCGCGGCCGCCAAGGAGATGGAAGCACTGGGTATCCAGCCGGTCGGATCACATGAAGGAGAGAGCGGAACTCAAGCTGAGTCAGCCGCTCAAGCTTCCCAACAAAATGTGGCTAGCGGCGCCACCCCCTCAAGAGAACAAACTGCCCCCGAGGAAGGTTCCGCTCGGGAGGAGGAGCAGCCCTTACAAAAGAGGCGCCGAGTGGAGACTCCCCTACGCTCGGCTACCTCAGCTGTCCAACCCTCCGAGCGGGTCACTGCAACTTCTCGGGGCAAGGCGCCAGAGACCGAAACTATCTCGTCCGATCGGACGCCTTCGGATTGGGACGAGCCAACTGCTCCAGTGGAGGCTATTCCAATCAGCACCCTTCTGCCCACTCGCCATTCAGCCCAGCGCTCGACCATTCATTCCCAGTTTTCTACGCCGGCTTCTGATCCCCTTCCGACTGCCGGTCGGACGACCCCCGGTCATGGCCGCACGATTCGGGTCACTCTTCATCTACCGACCGAAGAGCTGCTTCCAGAAGCCGACCGTCCATCTGCGCCCGAGCACACCATCACCTTGAAAGGGCCCCTGGCTGAGATGTGGGCCGATGCTCGGTCACGCACAGCACTGATACCCCTCGGAAATTTAGCCAATAGCCACATGCGGGAGGCCACTGGGGTAAATTTATGCTTCTAAGCTTTGTATGCATTCCTTCCGATCGGCCGATAATAATTATAATTTTCGTTTCAGAGATGGGTGGAGGAAATTACGGTTTCCAACCGCTTGGCCTTGGTGGATGAAGAGCTGCGACAACTGAAGGCCGCAGTTGGTCCGTCCGGCCTTCAGGGCCCTTCCTATTCCGAGCTGCAAGAGGAGCTGAAGAAAGCTCAAACTCTTCTGGCGGCCGAGGAGAAGAAGACAGCCGACCAGGCCCATGCCCTGGCCGAGTCCGAGCGGCAAGTCAAGTCGCTTGAAACAAAAATAACTCTGGCCACCACTCGAAAGAATACTGCTATCTCCGATCTGGAGAAGAAGAACGTTGAGGCTCGGGGCCTGGAGCTGAAGATAAAGGAATTGACAGAGCAGCTCGACCGGGAGAAGGCCGGCCGCTCGGCCGACGCGGCTAAGATTCAGAATCTGAATGAGGCTCTTACTGGCTCCCAGGCGGCGTTCAAAGAATATCAAGATGCCGAGCCGAGTCGAGTCGCGGCCTTAAGACAGAGCTACATCCGCTCGCCCGAATTCTCAGAGAAGATATGCGAGCGGATGTACACAGCCTTCGACTTGGCTATGACCGCCACTACCACTTATCTAAAGTCGAAGGGTCTTCTTCCGGAGTCTGCTGCTATTCCGGCCGGCGATCAGGTGGCGCTCCTGAATAACATTCCCAGGGACCTTTACGATTATATTGAGTAGCTGTCTGTGTTTCGGCCACTCGCCAGGATATCATCTTTTTCTTTTTTTTTGTGTGTAATTGGGCCGCTCGGCTTAAAACTCTAATTTTAATGCAATGTTTTCCTTGTATTTGCTGTCTCCTTTCATAACCGAGATGTGTGTTTATCTGCTCGCCCATAATTATTTCGTGCGCTCCCCCATAAGGGATCTTAACAAAGTGATCGCCGTGATCTCCTCGCTCGGCAAAATACACCGCGTTCTTTGCGGGCATAGCTTATGTACCAAATGCCAAGTAGTTTTGGATACTGGGCCGCTCGAAGCGTGTATAGACGATCGAACGACATCGAAATTGCGGGTCTCGGGACATTAGATGCTTTAATCCACTCGGTGGGTTTATAGATGCCAGCTATCTTCCGCTCGGATGATTTATAGACGTCGGCTCATCTCTCGATATTTAACGTCGGAGCTCGACGATCTTCCGCTCGGATGATTTATAGACGCCGGCTCGTCTCTCGATATTTAACGTCGGAGCTCGACGGTCTTCCGCTCAGAGGGTTTATAGACGCCGGCTCGTCTCTCGATATTTAACGTCGGAGCTCGACGGTCTTCCGCTCGGAGGGTTTATAGACGCCGGTTCGTCTCTCGATATTTAACGTCGGAGCTCGACGGCCTTCCGCTCGGACGTTTATAGACGCCGGCTCGTCTCTCGATATTTAACGTCGGAGTTCGACGGTCTTCCGCTCGGAGGGTTTATAGACGCCGCTCTCTCGATATTTAACGTCGAGCTCGACGATCTTCCGCCGGAGGATTTATAGACGCCGCTCTCGATATTTAACGCCGGAGCTCGACGGTCTTCCGCCGATGATTCGCCGGCCCGCCTCTCGATATTTAACGCCGGAGCTCGGCGGTCTTCCGCCGGATGATTTATAGACGCCGCTTGTCTCTCGATATTTAACGCCGGAGCTCGGCGGCTTCCGCCGGAGGGTTTATAGACGCCGGCTCGTCTCGATATTTAACGCCGGAGCTCGACGGTCTTCCGCCGAGAGGGACGCTGGCTCGTCCCTCGATATTTAACGCCGGAGCTCGACGGTCTTCCGCCGGATGATTTATAGACGCCGCTCTCTCGATATTTAACGGCCGAGCTCGACGGTCTTCCGCCGGACGTTTATAGACGCCGCTCGTCTCGATATTTAACGCCGGAGCTCGACGGTCTTCCGCCGGACGTTTATAGACGCCGTCGCCTCTCTATTTAACGGCCGAGCTCGACGGTCTTCCGCCGGACGCTTTTAGACGCCACGTCTCTCGATATTTAACGTCGGAGCTCGACGGTCTTCCGCTCGGATGATTTATAGACGCCGGCTCGTCTCTCAATATTTAACGTCGGAGCTCGACGGTCTTCCGCTAGGATGATTTATAGACGCCGGCTCGTCTCTCGATATTTAACGTCGGAGCTCGACGGTCTTCCGCTCGGATGATTTATAGACACCGGCTCGTCTCTCAATATTTAACGTCGGAGCTCGACGGCCTATTTAAGGCTAACTTTAACACCACTGCTCGGCAAACCCATTGGCCACAACATACTCCCGGCCGAACGGCTCGAGGTCTTCTTCGTCGAGCGCTTGGCTCAGATACTGTACTCCTTGCCGAATGGCGCAGGGTCTTCCTCGTCAAGCGTCTGGCTCGAATATTATACCTCCGGCCGAACGGCTTGAGGCCTTCGACATCGAGCGATTGGCTCAGATACTATTACCTCCGGCCGAGCGGCTCGGGGCCTTCTTCATCGAGCGCTTGGCTCGGATATTATACCTCCGGCCGAACGGCTTGAGGCCTTCGACATCGAGCGATTGGCTCAGATACTATTACCTCCGGCCGAGCGGCTCGGGGTCTTCTTCGTCGAGCGCTTGGCTCGGATATTATACCTCCGGCCGAACGACTCGGGGCCTTCTTCGTCGAGCGCTTGGCTCAGATATTATACCTCCGGCCGAACGGCTCGGGGTCTTTTTCGTCGAGCGCTCGGCCGATAACGCCAATTGCGCACATTATAACATTTTGCCTTCTACATTTCAAATATACAACCAAACGGAAAATATACAGCACATATCCTATTGGTGCACCTTTCACCCTGCCCCGGATAGGCTGGAGATAATTTGCGCTTCATGGTGGATCCAAGTGTCAATCCATCTTCATCCGCTCGGCAGCTCGTCCACCCAACCCCCTCGTATGCGGTCGATCCATCGCCTGACATCAAACTCCCTCTCTTGAGGTTCCAGAAGGAGGGGCTTGCTATAAGTTGAATTCGGGAGATGAAGTATCTGCTTTTGAGGGAAATGACTGTGGCAGTCGGTGCTTCCGCTCGGCCACCCAATGCTGACGCGGCTTGCTGTTCTGGCCGCTCGGCTGTTGCCTTCTGTTTTTGCTCCACAAGCTTGGCGGCCCTTATCTCGATCAGAGCGTCGAGTTCCTCGTTCGAAAGCGTCACCAGGTGTTGTCGTCCAGCCTCGTCCATTGTTTCCGCTCGGATACAGGAACGTTCTCACAGACGGCGCCAAATTGATCTTGTCCGAACGCTGAATCAACGGACGCTGGGCAAGTGGCGCTTCCTAGCTGCTATCGTGGATCTTCGACTGGTGGCACTAAGCTCCAGCGAACCTGCACAGAAGTCGGGCCGGGAAGGGGTTCCCGGCGGCGACCCTCCGACGCTCAAGTCAGGCGAAGCTCAAGGAATAAATAATGGCTTCAAAACGCGTAGAATGCCTACCTCCGGCGAAGAATGAGAGCCTTTATATATGGCAGCGAAGAAGTGAGTGTACACCTGCCGAGGTGTACACGTGTCCATGGCCCATACCCCCGTAAGGACTTGTCAGTGAGCTTCCCTAACCCATACTGCTACAGTCTCGGCATGTCCTCGATGGGACAGCGAAATCCCCTATCACAGGATTTGGAGCATGGCCTACACGTGAAACATACCTGCTGTCAGAAAAAGACGTCCCCTGTCCTTTTTCCCATTGCTCCAGATCTGGCGTCCGGGCGGACAGCAACCTCAACATCCGGTCGGACATATGTGGTGGTTTACTTGGGGAGATTTTCCATCATATACTTTGTGGAGACTATTAGCAGTGTTACCTTATGGCTTTGGCCGAGCGTGAGGTCCGCTCGGCACCACGACCTTTTCCACTGAGCGCCGGAACCCTGATTTCGACAGGGTGCCTTTTAACCATCATCCGACTATCGTCCGCTCGGGACGTTCGATTCCACCGGACGGCCGGCCTGCCGCCCGGTCGGACCCGGCCCTACCGTCCGGTCGGACCCGGCCCTCTCCGGATGGACAACTGCCACTGTGACTTCTACGTGGCGTTGACTCCATAGGGTGGGGTCCCCTGTTCTTACTACCGGATCATGTTCAATGGATCTAATTTAGTTTATGTTTCATTGAATCAATTTAATCAATGAATAAAGATTCATTATATTAAATTGATTTGAATCAAATGGCTAGATTTGATCAACCATGGGGGAGAAGTGGTCAACTTTGACTTGACTTGAGAAGGAAGATGAAAGGTCAAGTTTGACTTGACCATTGCCACCTCATTTGTGAGTTGGCATTAAGTGGGTCAATGATGATGTTCCACATCATCAAGGATAGTACATGTGTGTGTCACCTCATGAGGAAGATCAAGAGTTGTGACTCTTGGCATTCCATGGAGTTTAAAAACCCCTCTTGAAGTGGCCGACCATTTTAGTGGTGTTAATTGCTCTTGTGTGCTATTCAAGGCTTCATCTTCTTCCTCCTTGTTTCTTCTTCTCTCCCTCTCCTCCACCTTGGCTGAAACCTTCAAGGGTGCTAGCACACTCTAAGGTTTCTTCTCCACCTTTTGTTCGTGTGGATTCACATAGAG
The DNA here is from genome assembly GCF_018446385.1 of Zingiber officinale. Classification (NCBI taxonomy): domain Eukaryota; kingdom Viridiplantae; phylum Streptophyta; class Magnoliopsida; order Zingiberales; family Zingiberaceae; genus Zingiber; species Zingiber officinale. The sequence continues at coordinate 40,870,867 of NC_056000.1, forward strand.
GGGTGTTCATTTGACACCCTTGAGATCCGGCGAACCTTGGACGAGTGGGATAAGCGAAGGGCTTCGCATCAAAGGTATAAACTCCTAAACATGTAAATCTAAAGTAGATGTAGGATTAGAAAACTTGTACATGTAAAATTTTAATATTTGCACGGATCCAGTGGCATGGGATTTCGGGGTTTTCGTAACGCAAAAAGCGGTTTTTGCGGTCCGAAAATCCCAACAGTGGTATCAGAGCCACGTGCGAACATGTACTTGTTTTTATTTTAATTTTTATGAAAAATTAAAGCTCTGTAAATTTACGTTTTTTTATAGTTTTTATGAGCATTTTTCTTGGAGATGCGAAGCAACAAGTGCTTGGTCACTTGTAGACTTCGTATACCGAGAAAAACCTTCCGAAACGATAAGGTTTCGCCCAAATAATTTTGGGACAGCGGCTTAAGGTGCTGTAAGATCGTAGTAGGACACTCGTGAGACTCATTTCATGAGTAGGGGTGCTGCCCCTAATCCCGCAAGGGGCGTTGTCCAGCGATTGCGTCCGAAAAATGCTAAACGGGACCGCCGGAAAATTGTAACTCATAAAATTGTAAAAATAGTAATAAAATTACATAAATTTATATAAAATACATAATTTAGAATTATGTATGTATTTGTGATGGTCATCACCCAAAACCCCTAATTGGATTGGATACATGTGTTGTAATTCATAATATGGCCTGCACGCCATTTTTGTGTGATTGTGCGTGTTGTATATTTGATACGCGACCTGCGCGTCATGCCTTTCTATTTTATTTCCTGTTGTAAAATAGTTTAGACTCGAATGTAACTTGAGTTTCATCTTTGTAATGTACAAAATGGAGTTGTGGAAGGTCCACTCGAGAAGGAGTTACGAGGAGGGTGCGAGCAACACATGGCGATCAAGGGAAGGAGCTTGGAGAAGCTGTTGACCCTAGGTTGACCATCCGATCTTCTCATTGGCTTGAGAAGATCGTAGTAGGGCCATGACTAATCACAATTTAATTAATTGATTATGTGTGTATGTGATGCATGCTAGTGTAGAGTAATTAATTAGTGCTTTAATGATTAGATTAGATCTAAATCGCGTATATGATGTACCACGATTAGATTAGATCTAAATCGCGTATATGATACACATCAACGATTAGATAAGATCTTAATCGCAACAACTCAAAATGCCTACCATGCCGTGATACCCATTACTACCTCGATCACATGTTGTTGTTGAATCTGCCAAAGCAGAGCAACGCATATTATCTTGGTAGGGTGCGGAAGGACAATCTTGGTCCCGCCTATCAACGCATGGGTGAGTACAAACTCAATCAGATTGAGTAAAACTAGTTAAACTCAATTAGATCGAGTTTAACTATAGGCATTTTTCAATGGTTGATAGATAGGTCAAAATCACATTTATATTAATTGTTGGGTGATTTAGCCAAAGCTAACTCAAGTTTTAATATATATGCGGATCTTAATCCTATAAACAAGAGTTGCATAGAGATATAATTGGTAATTAGTTACCTACTGATCATACTAAATCTTGGGTGATTTAGCCAAAGCTAACTCAAGGCGTAGTATGATGTGGATCTTGTCCCACAAGAATTATAGCTAGTTGGTTAGAATCTAGTAGATGTGGTTTGACCACATCCATGACTTGATTCTACAAAAGTTCTATAATTCAGTGGGAGCATCATTTAGTTAAAGGCGTAATTAAATGATTAGTGGAATATGATATTTATTTTCTGCATTTTCTGTTGTAGATTGTCATGTCGTCAAACACGAACACCTTCTCCCTACGTTCTGTTCTTGATAAGGACAAGCTCAATGGAACTAACTTCCTAGACTGGTACAGGAACCTGAGAATTGTTCTCACACAGGAACGAAAACTGTACGTCCTGGAGCAGCCCATTCCCGAGGCACCTCCTGCCATTGCCACGCGAGCTGACTGTGATGCTTATAAGAAGCATCAAGATGATGCATTAGATGTGTCCTGTCTCATGCTCGCGACCATGAACTCTGAGCTTCAGAGGCAACATGAGTTGATGGGTGCTTATGATATGGTTGACCATCTTCGTCAACTATATCAAGGACAAGCTAGGCACGAGAGATTCGAGATCTCTAAGGCACTGTTTCAGTGCAAGATGCAAGACGGGACTCCCGTAGGTCCATATGTACTCGAGATGATTGGGTGCATAGAAAACCTACAGAGGTTGGGATTCCCCCTTGCCCAAGAGCTGACCACTGATTTTGTCTTGCAATCCTTGCCAGAGAGCTACAGTCAATTCGTCATGAACTACAACATGAATGAAATTGACAAGCCACTGCCTGAGCTTCTGAGTATGTTGAGAACTACTGAGATCAACCTTAAGAAAGTTAAGCCCAACTCCATTTTGATGGTGCAAAAGGACAAAGGCAAGGGCAAGCCTAAAGGTAAGGGAAAGTATCAAGCCAAGGGCAAAGGCAAGGCACTGAAACCCAAAGGAGTGGTCACCAAGGATGCTACCTGCTTCCACTGCGGTCAGACCGTGCACTGGAAGAGGAATTGCAAAGTCTACCTGGAAGATCTTAAGAAGAAGAGAAGTGAGACTTCTACTTCAGGTATATATGTTATAGAAGTTAATCTCTCTATTTCTTCATCATGGGTATTAGATACCGGATGTGTTTCTCACATTTGTACTAATGTGCAGGCGTTGAGAAATAGCAGGGCATTGACGAAGGGCGAGGTGGGCCTACGAGTAGGCAATGGAGCACGGATTGCTGTTGTTGCTGTAGGGACTTACTTACTATCTCTGTCCTCTGGGCTTGTACTAGAATTAGATGAATGTTGTTATGTGTCTGCTCTTACTAAGAACATAATTTCAGTTTCTTGTTTAGTCAAGAAAGGTTTTTCATTTATAATAAAAAATAAATGTTGTTCAGTTTATTTAAATGATATGTTCTATTATAGTGCACCTCTGATTAACGGTCTCTATATTCTTGACTTAGAGAACCCCATCTATAACATAAATACTAAAAGGTTCAAATTAAATGAAATGAACCAAACTTATCTCTGCCACTGTCGCTTAGGTCATATAAATGACAACGCTTATCCCAGCTCCATAAAGATGGTTTGCTGGACTCATTTGATTTTGAATCATATGAGACATGTGAGTCATGCCTACTGGGTAAGATGACCAAGACTCCCTTTAGTGGACACAGCGAGAGAACGACTGACTTGTTAGGACGTATACATAGAGTTGTATGTGGCCCTTTTAATGTCGATGCCAGAGGTGGTTGTAGGTACTTCATTACATTTATTGATGACTTCAGTATATGTGGTTATGTGTATTTGATGACACATAAGTCAGAATCCTTTGAAAAGTTCAAAGAATTCAAGAATGAAGTACAAAACCAGCTTGGCAAGAGTATTAAGATACTTCGATCAGATCGAGGTGGCGAATACCTTAGCCATGAGTTTCGTGACTATCTAGTTGAGTGTGGGATTCTATCCCAACTTACTCCTCCTAGAACACCACAGTGGAATAGTGTATCCGAAAGGAGGAATCGTACCCTATTAGATATGGTACAGTCTATGATGAATCACACAGATCTTCATATATCTCTTTGGGGCTATGCTCTGGGCACAGCAGCCTTCATACTCAATTGTGTTCCATCCAAGGCTGTGATAAAGACACCATATAAGATATGGACTGGGAGAAATGCTCAGGTGTCTTTTATGAGGATTTGGGGTTGTGAGGCTTACGTTCGACGTCAAGTCTTGGACAAACTGGGACCCAAATCCGATAAGTACTATTTTATAGGATATCCCAAGGAAACAAAGGAATATTACTTCTACATTCCCAGTCAACACAAAGTAGTTGTGGCTAGACTGGGGTTTTTCTAGAAAGAGACTTTGTTTCTAGAAAAACTAGTGGGAGTACGTTCAATCTTGAAGAAGTTCAAGATATGGACCATACAACTGAAGCCTTGATGAAAGTTGAACTAGAACCACAAAGTGTTGTAGATGATGAGATTGTTCCACAAGGAGTTGAGGAACAACAACCAGTTCAAGTAGACATACCTCTTTGCAGTTCTGATAGGGTGTGTCCTCAGCCTGTGAGATACTCATTTCTCTCGTTTGACCATGATGACGCTATGCTCATTGAGAATGAGCCTACCTCTTATTAGGAAGTTGTGATGAGACCAGATTCTGAGAAATGGCTAGAGGCCATGAGATCCGAAATGGAATCCATATACACCAACCAAGTATGGACTTTGGTTGATCCACCTGAAGGGGTTAAACCTATTGGGTGTAAGTGGATCTTTAAGAGAAAGACTGACATGGATGGACTTATATATAAGGGTCGTCTGGTGGCTAAAGGTTTCAAGCAAATTCATGGTATTGACTATGATGAAACTTTTTCTCCAGTAGCGATGTTTAAGTCCATTCGGATCATGCTTGCTATTGCAGCATACCATGATTATGAGATCTGGCAGATGGATGTCAAAATCGCGTTTCTGAATGGAAACATGCTCGAGGATATGTACATGACGCAACCTAAGGGTTTTGTAGATCCACAGCATACTGGCAGAGTATGCAAGCTGCATAAGTCCATTTATGGACTAAGGCAAGCTTCTCGGAGCTGGAATCTTCGATTCGATGATGCAATCAAACAGTTTGGTTTCATCAAGAATGAAGATGAACCCTGTGTCTACAAGAAGGTTGTAGGGAACACAGTTGTCTTCCTTGTATTGTATGTGGATGGCATACTACTCATTGGGAACGACATCCCTTTGCTGCAGTCTGTAAAGACTTGGCTAGGGAATTGTTTCTCAATGAAGGACTTAGGTGAAGCAACCTGCATTCTAGGCATAAGGATCTATAGAGATAGATCTAAGAGATTGCTTGGCATAAGTCAGAATACATATATTGATAAAGTATTACTACGGTTTGCCATGCAGAATTCCAAGAAAGGATGTTTACCGATGTCACATAGTGTGAGTCTTTCGAAGACTCAAAGTCCCTCTTCTAGAGAGAAGAGAGACCGCATGGATCAGATCCCTTATGCTTCAGCCATAGGATCTATCATGTACGACATGCTATGTACTCGTCCTGATGTCTCGTATGCTTTGAGCATGATGAGCAGATACCAGTCAGATCCAGGTGAAAGTCACTGGATAGCAGTCAAGAATATTCTTAAGTACTTGAGAAAGACTAAAGAATATTTCTTGATATATGGAGGTGATGACGAGCTAGCTATAATGGGTTACAGTGATGTCAGCTTCCAAACTGACCAGGATGATTATAGATCGCAGTCTGGGTTCGTGTTTTGCTTGAATGGTGGTGCTGTAAGCTGGAAGAGTTCGAAGCAGGACACAGTCGTTGATTCTACAATAGAGGCCGAGTATATTGCTGCATCAGAAGCAGCAAAGGAGGCAGTTTGGATCCGCAAGTTCATTACTGAGCTTGGGGTGATTTCTAGCATAGCTGATCTGCTAGAGCTCTATTGTGACAACAATGGAGCAATTGCGCAAGCTAAGGAACCTCGCTCACACCAGCGGACCAAACACATACTACGGTGCTTCCATCTCATTCGCGAGATCATCGATAGAGGAGATGTGAAGATTTGCAGAGTACCCACAGAGGCTAACATCGCAGATCCCTTGACCAACGCTTTGGCATAGAGAAAGCATGATGGGCACACTAGGTCATTGGGCCTTAAAGCCTACGTTGATTGGCACTAGTGCTAGTGGGAGATTGTTAGTTAGAGCCCTAGAGCCAATTATATGATGATTTGTATGGACTCGTTATATCATATTCATATGTATATAAAGGCATTTCTTTTTTGTTATTATACTTACTTGTATTGGTGCCAAATAACTAAGTATAATAATGTCCTTGAGTAGAAGGTTCTTATCTATATCATCGATTGGTTGAATCGATAGTGAGATGATATAGAGAACACTACTCTTAATCATTCCTAGTCAAGTATTAACATTCAAGGACAATGTTAATGTGACGAGACTAGCATGTATGTCAACTCGATGTACCTAGAGAATTAGGTTCATGTGATAAACCAAATTGGATTAAGAGTAATCTAAATTAAACTAATTGAGTTGGACTTGATTTGATGCATGTGTTCAATGGATCTAATTTAGATTATGTTTCATTGAATCAATTTAATCAATGAATAGAGATTCATTATATTAAATTGATTTGAATCGAATGGTTAGATTTGATCAACCATGGGGGAGAAGTGGTCAAGTTTGACTTGACTTGAGAAGGAAGATGAAAGGTCAAGTTTGACTTGACCATTGCCACCTCATTTGTGAGTTGGCATTAAGTGGGTCAATGAGGATGTTCCACATTGATCCGGCGGTAAGAACAGGGACCCCACTCTGAGGGAAGTCAATGCCATGTGAAGTCAAAGGGCCAAACGGCCGACCGGAGAAGGGGAGACCGGTCGGCCGAACGGGGTCACATAGGAAACAAAGGCACCCCGACGGGGAGTCGGGGTTCCGATGCTCATGATTGAACAGGGTCGACTGGCCGAGCGGAGAGCCCGCTCGGCCAGAGGCATAAAGTAGCATTTACTGTGAACAGTCAGTAGAGCACAAGACCGGGAATCTCCCGAGCGAACCAGCACATATGACCGGCCGGGCGTGAGGGGACTGCCGACCGGTTGGACGCTCGGCAGGGGGTAAGAACAGACAAAAGGACAAGGGAACATCTTCTGACAGCGGGTATGCTCAACGACCAGGCCATACGCAGGATCTTATGACAGAGGGTTCTGTTGTCCCATCAGAGATGTGCTCGGACTGTAGCAGTATGGTGTCAGGTAAGCTCTTCTGACATACCCATACTGAGGTATGGTTAGAGGACACGTATTTGCCTCGGTATGTGTGCGGGAGCCTCTTCACAGCTCTATATAAGGGGTCTCACACTTCACCGGAGGTACGCATTCTGGCATATTCGGAGCCACCTCTTTTTTGTCCACTTGTCTGACTTGAGCATCAGAGGGTCGTTGCCGGGAACCCTTTCCCGGCCCGACTTCTTTGTAGGTTCGTCGTAGACTTGGGCGACCGGTCGGAGATCCACGTCAGCATTTCGGAGAGCGCCACGTGCCCAGCGTTCGTTGAGTTAGCGTTCGGACAGGATCAATTTGGCACCGTCTGTGGGAAAGCACCTACATCCGAGCGGAAGAAATGGACGAAGCTGAACGACCGCACTTGGTGATGCTCTCCACAGAGGAGCTCGACGCTCTGATCGAGGCAAGAGCAGCTAAGCTTGTGGAACAACAAAAGCAGAAGTCGCAAGCCGAGCGGATTGAGCAACAAGCGACATCAGCATCAGGGGGCCGAGCGGAAGCACCGCATGCCACGATTCCATTTCATCGGGCCCTATTCCACACGCCTCCTGAAGTCGCAGCAATTAATCGTGATCGAGGATCTTCATCAGACGAATTGCCAATACGAGACAATAGAAAAGGGAAGGCCCCCCGAGCGGACGCTTCTCCCGAACGGATCAACCGTCAATTTTCAGAGGCTATCCTGCGGGACCCTCTACCAAAGCACTATGTGCCCCCGGCGATCAGTGAGTACAACGGAACCACCGACCCGGATGATCACCTGGGTAAGTTCGACAACACAGCCACCCTTCATCAATACACAGATGGAGTAAAGTGTCGGGTGTTCCTTACCACCCTCTCGGGATCGGCGCAAAGGTGGTTTTGGAGGCTGCCGGACGAATCCATCACAAGTTTCAAGGAGTTCCGCATGACCTTCCTCCACCACTTTGTAAGCAGTCGGCGTTATCAGAAGACAAGTGTCAGCCTGTTCGGCATCAAGCAAGAGCCCAGAGAGCCACTCAGAGCTTACATTCAGCGATTCAACCGGGTGGCCATGAATATCCCAACGGCCACCTCAGAAACGATGATGAATGTGTTCACACAGGGCCTTGTGGACGGTGACTTCTTCCGTTCACTCATTCGGAAGCCGCCTCGGGACTACGATCACATGTTACACCGGCCCAACGAGTATATTAATGTGGATGAAGCCCAGGTGGCCCGAAGAAAAGAAGTGCCAACTGAGCGGTTAGCACCCGCCAAGCGGAAGCCTGTCAATCGACAGGAGCCGCCCAGAGGACCGAGGGCCGAAGCAGCCCGCCCTCACCACGCGAGGTCCCAAGCAGTCCAACAGGTAGCTGCCGAGTGGCCCAAACCTAAGAAGAAGGTATGGACCCCCTATGTTTTGCTCATTCCACCGGACCGACACGCATAACACCAGTGATTGTCGGAGCCTTCCACTGATTGCCCACCCCGCTCCTCGGAGTAGCCATCGTCGCTCACCATCATCCGACAGGCGACAGCAACACCATGAAGCCGACCGGCGTATATCCGACAGGCGACAGCGACAGTCTCCCGAGCGGCATCATCCTCAGAGGCATGAGGAATATCCCCGGATGTCTAGGGAGCGGCCTAGGCCTTCCCCTCGGGAAGAAGAAAATAGAAGTAACACTTCCCGAGGTGAAATCGATATTATTGCTGGCGGGCCGACCGAAGGCAACTCCAACCGAGCAAGGAAGGCGAGCGTCAGGCAGCTTCAGATCCATGCGATCGGCTGCAGCCAGGAAAGGGCGAGAGGACCCGAAATCAGCTTCGGGCCCAGGGACTTGGAGGGAGTCGAAGTGCCACATGACGACGCTCTCCTCATCAAAGCGGTAATAGCTAACTACACTATTCATCGTGTTTTCATCGATACAGGAAGCTTGGTCAACATCATATTCAAAAAGGCATTCGACCAACTACAAATTGATCGAGCCGAGCTGCTGTCCATGACAACCCCCCTCTACGGGTTTACGGGCAATGAAGTTCTGCCGGTCGGATAAGTCCGACTGGCTATTTCGCTGGGAGAAGAGCCGCTCAGAAGGACGCGGACTGCCAACTTTGTCGTGGTCGACTCTCCTTCAGCATACAACGTCATTTTGGGGCGACCGACGCTCAGCGAGTTCCGAGCGGCCGTATCCACCTTCCACCAGAAAATCAAGTTCCCGATGGAAGATAAAGTGGGAGAAGTACGAGGAGACCAGCTGGTGGCTCGGCGATGCTACGTCGAGATGGTCCGAGTTGAATCTAATGTCGCTTGGAAGACGCCACGAATCGAGGTGAACACTATAACCGAAAAATCACCCTCTTTGGTTTATGAAGAAAAAGAGGAAGTGCAGATTCACCCGACCCGATCGGAGGCCACCACGTTCATTGCGGCCGATCTGGAGGCAAGCCAGAAAAAAGAAGTGATCAAATGTCTCCAGAAAAACTGTGATGTTTTCGTTTAGTCGACGCATGAGCTGCTCGGAATTTCACCAATTATAGCGCAGCACGAACTCCACGTCCGACCGGACACTCGGTCGGTGAAGCAAAGGAAGAGGGACTTCAGCGCCGAGCAAAATTTCATCATCCGAGCGGAAGACCGTCGAGCTCCGACATTAAATATCGAGAGTCGAGCCGGCGACTATAAACCCTCCGAGCGGAAGACCGTCGAGCTCCGACGTTAAATATCGAGAGTCGAGCCGGCGACTATAAACCCTCCGAGCGGACTAAGGCAATAAAGAGGTTTAACTAGTGAGTCGTTTCGTCGATCGGCCAGGTACCCAAAAGTACTTCGTCAACATCCAGCGAATAACCTCTCGTCGAAATATGATATATTAAGCCGAGCGGCCTAGCCACGCAAAATACTTCGCAAAAAATCCTTTTCGAACACAAGAGGGGTGTGATAAGAGGCGAGCGGACAACATGCGTATTGATTAGCAAAGGGAAAAGCAAGTAAAAGGATAACATTAAAGACATCAAGGCCGAGCGGCCGAATTACAAAAAAAAAGGGGGGATAGTCTCTGGCCGAGCGACCGAATTACACATATACTTCCTATTCTAAATATTCGTAGAGATTGCTCGGGATGTTGTTGAGGAGTGTTGCCTGGTCCTGAGCGGGGATAACGGCGGAATCGGGAAGTTGCCATTTGGACTTCAAATATTCTGTCGTGGCATTCATGGTGAGTTCAAAGGCCATGTACATCCGCTCGTAAACTTTCTCCGAAAATTCGGCCGAGCGGATGTAATTCTGTCTCAGGGCAGCGACCTAGCTTGGTTCGGCCTCTTGATATTCTTTAAGTGCCGCTCGGGAAGCATTGGCGGCTGCCTGGTGTTCTTGTAAAATAGCCTCGAGCTTCGTCACCTCATCCGAGCGGGCAGTCTTCTCGTTGGCCAGTTGGTCCATCAGCTCTTTAACTTTTTGCTCCAGCCCCCGAGCCTCGTTCTTCTTCTCCAGATCGGAGATAGCTGTTTTCTTCCGCTCGGTGGCCAGACTTATCTTGCTATCCAGTGATTTGTTCAAGCGATCAAGTTCGACTAGATTGTGAGCTTGGTCGGCCGTCTTCTTCCGCTCGGCCTCCAGTAAATCTTGTGTCTTTTTGAGCTCTTTTTGCAGCTTGGCGTAAGATGGACCTTGTGAGCTGGAAGGACCGCCTGCAGCCTTCAGTCTCCTCAATTCTTCATCCACCATCGCGAGGCGGTTGGAGACCGCGATCTCCTCCACCCATCTCTGACCAAAGAAAAGTTGATTATCAGCCGGTCGGAGAGAATGCGTAAAGGACTTGAGAAAACAAACTTACCCCCGTGGCCTGTTGCATGTGGCTGTTGGCCAGATTACTGAGGGGAATCATTGCGACGCGTGCCCGAGCGTCGGCCCACATTTCAGCTAAGGGCCCTTTCATCGTGATCAGATGCTCGGGCGTTGCTGGCCGATCGGCTTCAGGCATTAATTCCTCGGTGGGGAGATGCAGGGAGACTCGGACGGTGCGGCGCCGACCGGGCGTCGTCTGGGCGGAAGCCGGGGAAGGATCGGAGGCCAGCGCCGAAAACTGGGACAAGATGGTTGAGCGATGGACTTGACGGGGAGTGGGCGGAAGAGAGCTGATCGAAGCAGCTTCAAGGGGGTCCGCGGACGCATCCAATTGGGAGGGGGTCCGATCGGACAAAATAGTCTCCATAGCTAGAGCCTTGCCTCGGGAATCCGCTGTGGCCCGTTCGGATGGCTGGACAGCGGACGTGGCTGATCGGAGTGGAGTCTCCAATCGGCGCCTCTTCTGTCGGAGAGGCCGCTCTTCTTCCTGAGCAGAGCCTTCCTCCCGAGCGGAAGGCTCTTGGCTAATAGTTGCTCCCACCACCGGCTCCGGGAGAGAAGCCTGAGCGGCCGACTCCTCGTGAGTCCCGCTCTCCCCTTCATGCGAGCCGACCAGCTCAATGCCGAGCGCCTCCATCTCTTTTACAGCCGCGGCCTCGAGCGCTGCCGCCTTCCTCTTCAAAATTCCAGCCATCACCGACTCCATGACAATGTTCGCTGCAAAGGAAAAAAGAGAAAATCAGTTAGCAATTAAGGCAAAGGTACAAGTAAGATTCTTACCGAAGTCGCTCGGGAGAGGGGTTCTGATCGAACTCAGGCCGAATATGTACATGACCCCTTCGGGTAAGAATTTGTTGATGTCGATTTTCAGACCGACCAGCATATTGGCAGCGTGAAGATACTCCGGCCGGGTCTTGAATCTCTTCAGCTTGGGGGAGGTGGGGTCTTGAATCTCTTCAGCTCGGGGGAGGTGGGTGGTCCGATCTGCCATTGGGATCGGAAGGAGGGCCGCTCGGGAAGGCGAATATAAAAGTAAAATTCTTTCCAATGCTTATTGGAAGAGGGTAGTTTGTTGAAGAAAACTAAGCCGGACCGAGCCTAGAACATGTAAGTGTCCGACTCAGATTGTTTTGGGTAGTAGAAATAGTAGAAAACCTCCGATACGAGGGGAATGTTATGGATTTTGAATAGGACGACCACACCACATAGAAGGCGGAAAGTGTTGGGTACTAGGCTTCCGAGCGGAATGCCGAAAAAATTACAAACGTCAATGATAAAGGGATGAATTGGAAGTTGCAGACCGGCAATAAACTGGTCACGGAAAACACAAAAGGCTCCGCACGGAGGTTTGTGTGGCCGAGCGGAGGGGGTAGGTAGGATGATTTCGAGGTCGAAAGGGATGTCAAAGTTATCTATCAGAGTATCGGCGTCACGCCGATCGAAGCGTGACTCCATGGTAATATACCACGGGCCGAGAGTTTGGCCTTGGGATTGAGAGGAATGGGCCATTGTCCGAACGGACGAAATCAAAAGAGGCAAAGAAAGATAGAGAACAGAAGAAAGGAGATGGTAAACGAAACAGTGTCCCAAGGACCAAAACTCGGGAAAAGAGAGGCGAAGAAAACACAAGAACCAGAATTAGTGCAAAAAAAGGACCTTACAGAGAAGAAAGAGGATCGACGAAGAACGCGGGATCACCGGAAAGGGAGAATCGAAGTCGCCGGTGCACTGAAACGCCGAAGCTTCTGGGCACGCGAGAGCAGAAATGCGGCGAAAGCGGAGAAAGCGAAGGCTTTATAGGGTTGAGCCCGAGCGGCCTCCACCGTCGGATTCAGGTCGCGAGAACCGAAGCATGCATCGGGCCGTCCATTTCAAATCGCCTCGGTCTCGTCGCCTGCGACGCCGCCACCGTACGATGACGGCAGCAATGCCACGTGGCATTCCACCACGGGATAACATTTAATAAGCGCCTTATCGAGGCACAGAGCACGTGCTTGGCCTTAATGACGGAGATTGGTGTGAATTCCGAGGAGATCCGAGGGATGGGGGCGTTGACTGAGGCCGTAGTTAGCATCACATAGGCCGAGCGGAGGATGGTTTCTTTGATGAGCCGATCGGCGAAACAATCGTCCAGTCAGTCGGACTAATCGCCTCCTTCGACTAGACTTGAAGGGGAGGCAAGTGATCCGGCGGTAAGAACAGGGACCCCACTCTGAGGGAAGTCAACGCCATGTGAAGTCAAAGGGCCGAACGACCGACCGGAGAAGGGGAGACCGGTCGGTCGAACGGGGTCTCAGAGGAAACAAAGGCACCCCGACGGGGAGTCGGGGTTCCGACGCTCATGATTGAACAGGGTCGACTAGCCGAGCGGAGAGCCCGCTCGGCCAGAGGCATAAAGTAGCATTTACTGTGAACAGTCAGCAGAGCACAAGACCGGGAATCTCCCGAGCGGACCAGCACATATGACCGGCCGGGCGTGAGGGGATTGCCGACCGGTCGGACGCTCGGCATGGGGTAAGAACAGACAAAAGGGCAAGGGAACATCTTTTGACAGCGGATATGCTCAACGACCAGGCCATACGCAGGATCTTATGACAGAGGGTTCTGCTGTCCCATCAGAGATGTGCTCGGACTGTAGCAGTATGGTGTCAGGTAAGCTCTTCTGACATACCCATACTGAGGTATGGTTAGAGGACACGTATTTGCCTCGGTATGTGTGCGGGAGCCTCTTCACAGCTCTATATAAGGGGCCTCACACTTCGCCGGAGGTACGCATTCTGGCATATTCGGAGCCACCTCTTTGCTGTCCACTTGTCTGACTTGAGCGTCGGAGGGTCGTCGCCGGGAACCCTTTCCCAGCCCGACTTCTTTACAGGTTCACCGTACACTTGGGCGACCGATCGGAGATCCACGTCAGCATTTCGGAGAGCGCCACGTGCCCAGCGTCCGTTGAGTCAGCGTTCGGACAGGATCACACATCATCAAGGATAGTACATGTGTGTGTCACCTCATGAGGGAGATCAAGAGTTGTGACTCTTGACATTCCATGGAGTTTAAAAGCCCCTCTTGAAGTGGTCGGCCATTTTAGTGGTGTTGATTGCTCTTGTGTGTTATTCAAGGCTTCATCTTCTTCCTCCTTGTTTCTTCTTCTCTCCCTCTTCTCCACCTTGGCCGAAACCTTCAAGGGTGCTAGCACACTCTAAGGTTTCTTCTCCACCTTTTGTTCGTGTGGATACACATAGAGGGGTGTTCATTTGACACCCTTGAGATCCGACGAACCTTGGACGAGTGGGATAAGCGAAGGGCTTCGCATCAAAGATATAAACTCCTAAACATGTAGATCTAAAGTAGATCTGATTAGAAAACTTGTACATGTAAAATTTTAATATTTGCACGGATCCGGTGACATGAGATTTCGGGGTTTCCGTAACGCAAAAAGTAATTTTTGCGGTCCGAAAATCCCAACAGTTAGGTGATCGATAAATGTCTTGATTAGACAATGTGAGATCATGATAAATACACACATAAATTAGAAAGAGAAACTAAAAAGACTTAGTAGGTGATGATGAAATATAATAAAAAAAATCATTTATGGTAAGAGATCAAACCCAATAATATAGAAGAATGACCTCACTTAGTAGGATAAAAATTTACTATTATTGTGATGGATAATCATACTTCTATTTTCAATCTTATTCATATGAGGACTATTTCCCTTTAGTTTATTTGATTGAAAAAGGACTATTTCCCTTTAGTTTATTTGATTGAAAAACTCTTTTTTAGTTTTTATTAAAGATTTATCATGATATTTTTGAAAATAAAATTATGAAATAAATATTAAGTAATGTGAGTCTTCAAATACTGTCTCCCAATGGTGCAAATTCAATTTAATAAGAGATAAAGAAACCAATGATGCCTACCTTAGGATCATTCGAATCCTTGTTATAAGTTTGTCTACCGCCCAACATTCGATTGATTTATCATCATAAGTCAACTAATCCTCACGATTTGACTATTATTTTAGAAAAATAACATACAAGACATGAATCAAACTATATAACATGATTCATAGTTCTCCCAAGAACCACTATGTCCAAGACCTATGATCCCTCAGTGGATCATTCATAGAATTTCGCTATTTTTCTCCTTCTCACATACCTTTTAAAGACATAAAAATCTCTTACAATTTCCTACCTTTTCAAACAATACAAGAGAATATAAATATACAAGCAAGAATAAATGAAACAGATTTACAATAATCAAGATTTTACTTTTCTTTCTCTTACTCTTTGAAAATCTTAGAATATAGTAGCACTCGCTCAAAGTTCTCCCTTAAGCATTAGCCTTGAACTCCTCTAAAAAACTTCTTTTATAAGTTGTTTTTGAGTAAGACGTTGATCAGTCAATTGCTAATTTATCTTCAATCGATTGGTTGACTATATCAGCTTAGAATTTAAATGTTTTCCTTGCAACTTTATCTTACAATGGCTCCTTTTGAATTTCTTGGTTTGGCAATAGTAGGTTGCTATTACATTCACAATCGACTAAACTTCACTAGTCGATTGACCCAGTCAACTAGTCCTCAAACAAATTGAATGGAATCATTTTGTTTTATTTTGTTTTCTAGCTAAGTTGACGGATCATCAGTCCACTACTATGAAAGTACCATTTGACCGCTCAGACCATGAATCCTCTTAAATCATAACTTTGTGGTTTTAAATTCACTAGTTAATTGGCCATTTATATTAGTCAACTATTTATCTCAAATTCAACCGTACTATAAATTTGTAATTTTTGGTTCGTTAGTCAACTGATTTTTTTTTCTACCTTCAATCGACTGCAATTAAGATTCCAGCCAAATCCTTATCGTGCCAAGAGACTCCGTGTCTCTAGGACTTTTTCATCTACCTAGTATAAGTTGATCTTGACTTGCCAAAATTTCATCTCTAGTTGACATCAACCTATTAATACTTCTCATGCCAAGACTTATCATCTTCGGGAATTCACTATGCCAAAGAGATTCCTCAATCATCTATTTGACTTTAACGGCTAAGAAGCCTCTTATATTAGGATTTTCATTGCCAAGAGACTCCTTATCTCTTGACTTTACCATGCCAAGAAACCTTTATGATTCTGAGACTCCCAACTTCCAAGAAGCCTATATGCTTTAGGGACTTTTACTTCCAAGAGACTTTTTTAATGACGATAAAAATAGCAATTTAGGAGATTCAAAGATTGATTTTAATTATTAATGATTTACCATGTTTGGATTGTAATTTAAACCATATTTTTCATTATTCCTATATTTATTATTACCATATTTATAATAATATATTTCCATATTTAGCATTATATTTTCCATATATTATCTTGACAATATGTATAAATAGGTGAGTTAGCACAATTATCAATCAATTATAAAGAAGCAATTGTCTTTTCTTTCCTTGTCTCTCTTCTTTCTTATGTCTATGTGCTTCCGCATCAATTTCTCTCTTTTTCTCTGCTCGACAGCAACAACCAATTTCTCTTTCTCCTAATTTTTCTTCCCATCAATTTCTCTCTTCTTTATACTGTTGCTAAAGTATCTAACTCTTCTTACTTTCTTTCTTTCTTTCTATATTGCTTCTTTTTACCATAATGCATGTTGCAACCTCTTCTCTATGCATCCTTTTCTTCACCACAAATTGCAGATTCGTATGCAAGTTAGCAACTAGTTGAGGACGACACCCGGTGTAGCACCCACAGCAGCAACTCCTTGTTACAAAAGTTTAGGAGTCACCCCCTTTCCTTAAAAATTCACCAACTCCACCGCTTTCTTCTTCGTAGATTCAAGTTCACTTTACGACACCTCCTTCGTCAGCATCGCCTTCTCTCAAACTTTCTTTTCGGCTTCCTCTATAGTCTCTTATGTTTTCTTAGAAGCTTTTTTCTCCTCTCTTTCCCTTCCCTCGTTGTTTTGGCTTTTAGAAACTATTTTTTATTTCCCTTCTCTTGTTGTTTCCTTCTCAAAAATAGTCCAAAATTATTTTTCTTATCTTTCCTCATTAATGTTCCCCTTATTCTTCTTTCAAGTTTCGATAAGAATCTTCTACTCACAAATGTCTTCCTCTTGCTCTTTCTTTCCCAAAATCAACAAGTTACTCTAAAGCTCCTCTCTCTTACTCTTACTATATATCCTCTTTTCTTCTCCTTCCTATCTTCCTTTTAGTGAGGTTCAATTCCTCCTCTTTTCTCTTTCTCTTCTTGTTTTTCTCGTAGTAAGAGCAATATTATTGTCCTTTTTAATTTCAAAGACATCAAATTTCATCACTCTTTATCTTCCTCTCTCTTTCTTCTCCTTCTATCTCCTATTTTACAATAGCAGGTTCATTATTACTGTCTTTTCTCCATAACTATTGTTTCTTTTTTAGACGTCCAAATAGTAAGCTTTTTTCGTTGCTCAGCACACAATAGCATATTTTCTTCCTCTGCTCCAGCATATGTAACCACCAAAATGCAGTTTTCTTTCTCTGCTGCTTTTATTCTAGAGACAGATCAGATTCTAGTCGTCAAACAACAACTTCCCATCTCCTTCTAGTTGTTGTCTTCTTTCATTAAAGGCAAAGGTCAACAAATCTGTTGTTTCATTGATCGTACTGATGGATTTTGCTCTAGAAGATATGATTGGTTAACAACCAAACTCAACGTTCAAGTATCTCCCGTTGAGTTTGTCGGGGGTAATGATGACAGAGATAACAATTCAAGAGATTAAAAGATTGATTTTAATTATTGATGATTTACCATGTTTGGATTGTAATCCAAACAATATTTTTCATTATTTCTATATTTATTATTATCATATTTATAATAATATATTTCTATATTTATCATTATATTTTTCATATATTATCTTGACAATATGTATAAATAGGTGAGTCAATCAATAATAAAGAAGTAATTGTCTTTTCTTTCCTTGTCTCTCTAGTTCTTTCTTATGTCTATGCGCTTCCGCATTATGTATTTCAACATTTTTATCTTAAGAATTTCAATTGCCTAACATCAATTATCATTAACTTGTTGGACTTTCATTGTCAAGTATTTGGTTCTCGTTAACCATCTAGACGTTTACTATCAACACATGTCGAATTTCTTCAATGTCAAATGTCTGGTCTATCTAATCCAACCAAATGTCAACACCTTCTTGTCGAACTTCTTATCAATTAAATGTCCAATCAACCTTCCTATTGAACTTTTATCATTGTCAACACCTATCGTACTTTCATATTTTTCAACATATATTGGACTTTTCTTATTACCAAGAGTTTAATCAACCTAACACACTAACTCTGCTTTCACGATCAAGTATTTAGTCAATCTTGATTTACTTGACACAATCAATAAATATATTATTCAAACATCAAAACCTAACTCTTGGTCAATTTAACCATGTATTGACTACACTAATAAAGATTAACCTGACTCTAAGCAAGTGAAAAACTTAGTGAGTCAAAATTGATTTGCACTAGGTAAAGAATGAAGTCTTGGAGTAATGATCTCCAAGCTTTAAAAGTCTTAGTAAGTTGAGATCGATTTATAATAGACAGTGGAGGAAGTTTTAGAGAAATTGTCTTTAGACAACAAAATTCCTAATAAATTAAGGTGGACTTGTACTAGGCAAATTAGAGAGAGACTAATAGACATGAATTCTCTTGGTATAATATATAGAGGCTGGAGTCAAGTATTAATTGACTAATTATTGAGTCAACTAGATAGTTGGCTTAAGTTGGGGTTCCAAAAATATCACTATTCTAGAGTCCAATTGTTGTTAAAACTATATTAGTTGACTAGATTAACATGAGTCAATTGGAGGGTCATCAATCAATCGATTATAGTGATCAATCAACTGATTGAGCATAAGAATCTAAGAATGAGTCGTTGATTTGAAAAAGTTGCGACAATAATATTAATAACCAACTACAATGATCAATTAACTAATAAATGCAAACTAGTCGGTTGGTTGATGGATTGTAAATTCAAGCAAGCGATGAAAGAAAATAAGCAAGCAAAAGACAGAATCATTGTTGTAATCTTTCATTAGCTTTGTATTTATTTTACTCATTTTTGTATTCCTCTTGTTTTTTGTTATAAATCATACATGTAAGAGGTTTCTCAAGCTTTGGCCATTGATGGATCACAAGTTATGGAGTAGGAGTCCATGAGACTCTTAAACCACATATATTATCTGTATCAATTAATATGTTATATTTCATTGCGCTAACTCGAATTGTAAACATGAACAAAATGACAAATAAAAGTGTATATCTCTTGACCTCCTTTACCCACACTTCAAGGATCCAACAATTTTAATGCTTTGCCAAAGACCAAGCAAGACTTATGCAGTAGAATCAATGAAGATTAGCCTTCATGCAAAATTAATAACTTTACTCGATTAGGTACATTGACATTATCCTTGAGAATGCAAAGTCACATGCATAACTCAAGCTATAGCATATAGCATATGACACATGTTGCTTGAGGGAGGATTAGTAGATAATTAAGAGAATTATTTTAATAAATTAATTAGTTAATTTAGAAATAAGTTAATTTAAAAATAGTCAATTAAATTTGAGAAAGAGTAATTGTGAAATTAAGAGTTAATTGTCACATCATCTTGAATTTAATTATATTTCAACTTAAAATGCCCAACTTAATTTTATAAAAAGTTGTATCAATTAGAATAAAAATAATTTACAATAATTTCACATAAGTTGTAAAAATATAAAAGAATAAAATGTTTCAAATTTTTTAAATTAAACAAGTAATTGGTTAAGGGAAATTAAAACATTATCTCTTATTAATCTCTCTTAATTAATCCAAATCATCTTAATTGGTTAAGTTGTAAAATAATCTCTCTTATTTCTTAATTAATCTCTCTTAATTAGTAGTGTTTGATTTATCCATTAGAATTAATCTTTATAAATAGACGATTTTGATTGAAAATTATCTAATTAAACAATCAGTAAGGCACGCTCTCTCCTCCTCCTCCACTCCTACATTGTGGTTGATGTTGCTTATATCTATCTCCATGGAATGAGGATGTGTTAGCAACTCCTCTATATATATACTAATCTAGGTATCCAGTACCACGTTCATCTTTGATAGATGCTAATATCTATATATGATGAAAAGTCGCAATTGAGTGGGCAACATCACTACAAGAAAAAGATTGTCTACCGATTAAAATTATCAATCACTAAATTTTTTGTAACTTTAGCGATGAAATTATAATTTAGCTACTAAATTTAGAGACAGAATATAATAATGTATTGGTAATAATTTTAGCAACAAAATTTAAATTTAGTCACTAATATTAATGATGAAATTTAATTTTCGTCACTAAATTTAGTCCAAAATTTGGTCACTAATTTAGTAATGGATTTAAAATTTCTGTTGCTAATTTAGTGATGAAATTTAAATTTGATTGTTAAATTAGTGACGGATTTAAAATTTTTATCTATAAATTATCCGTTGATAATTTTACTAGATATACCTTAATATTTATAAAAAAAATTGTACATATATAATTAAAGTATTAATACATTAAAAATCAACATTAATCATCAATATCAACACCAATCAAAATAATATCAATATCAATCATCAATATTAATATTAATCAATATAATATTTATTAACGACTTCTAAATACACACAATTACAATATCAATACTAATCAAAATTTAATTTACTAATAACATCCAAATATATGCAATTACAATATTAATACTAATCAAAATAATATTTAGTAACAACATCAAAATCATCAATTTTAAATATAAATATCGATTCAAATTAGTAAATTACACCAAATATTTAGCCATTCATAGTCACTAGAGTTCAAAAACATCAAAAAGAGTAAACTAAATTCTTCAACAACAGTCTTCTCTTTTCTTCTTGGAAAGAAGCGAATAGAATATTTTGAAGGAATTAGTTGCAAGTGCTTACAAGTTGTTGCAAGGGCCTGAGAAATGGTCTACAAGATGAGGGATATATCTAGCAGTCAAAAATCTAGCATAAAATTCAGCATAGTATGATCTAGTTTGATATTCACCTGCTAAAAAAGGATATAGTGTCATCAAAACTATTCACTGCTACTTTAGAAGTGATAACATTTGCTTTGGTTTCGAGTATGATCATACAAGACACTATCAGGATGAAATTAGAGTGCTAGATCTAAAGCAAAAAATTTTCAAAAGAAATTTTACTAGTTTAAGTTCTTAAAACAATATACAAGCATGTTTTCTGATAACACAATTGAATTCATGGGAAGATATAAGAATGGCTAGCTGAGTTGTTTGATGGAACCAACTTACTTGTTGGAGAAACAAATCCCTTCTTGTAATAATATTTGAAAATAAAATGGATAACTTGCATGGGAGAAAAAAAACTTTTATTTCTATGTGATATGATTGACAAAGAAAAAAAATACTTATAAGGTGGCGTTTGATAAATGGATATGGGAATGAGAAATTAGATTCATTTCCAAACCTTATATATGACTGATGGGAATGTAATCAAGATTTTGAAATGAAACTCAAAAACTTAGGTATTGATGAAACACACTTCCTCCCTTAGGTTTTGATGAGAATGAGAATGAAAATTAAGTTTTGGATGAAAATACCCTTAATATATTTGTTTAATTTCTTTCATATTTTTTTCTCTCTCCTTATTCTCTCTCATCATACTTTCTGTCTCTTTATTCTATCATCGCATTTTCTCTCTCCTTATTCTCTCTCATCGCACTTTCTCTACCATTTCTTTCTCATCACGCATTCTCTCCCATCATATGCTCTCTCTCCTCATTTTCTCTCATCATACTTTCTCTCTCTTTATTCTCTTCTATCACACTTTCTCTTTCATCACACACTCTCTCTTTCCTCATCTTTTCTCATCAAACTTTCTATCCCATCACACAGTACTCTTTCCTTATTTTTTCTCATCACACTTTTTCTTTCATTATTCTTTCTCATCATGCTTTCTCTCTCAACATACATCCTCTTTTCTCAATCTCTCTCATCACACTCTCTCTCCTCATTTTCTCTCATAACACTTTTACTCTCTTCATTCTCTCTCATCAATCTCTCTCTAATTTTCTCTCATCATACTTTCTCTCTCATCACACTTTCTCTCTTCTCAATCTCTCCCATCACACTCTCTCTCCTTATTTTCTCTCATTAAATTTTCTCTCTCTTCAGTTTTTCTATCATACTTTCTCTCTCATAACACTTTTAGTATAATTAAGACACTAGAGGGGCAGGGGGTGAATAGCGTTCACCAAAAATCACGATTTAAAATAAGTCACGCAGTGAGAAAGAAAGAGAACAAAAAGCACACACTAACATAAGTAATTGACGACTCCTACTCTAAGGTTCGCACTCGTTGAGTGCTTTCATCGAGCAATCACTATCAATTCGAAAATGAGTTACAAAAGGTTTGAGTACAAGAACTGAAATTAATTGTTACCGACAAATAAAAAGAAAATTTAAAGTCTTTCGTTCTTCGAATTTCGGAGCAGCCTTTCGATATCGGCAGAGTCTTTTCAAAGTAGCGCGCAAAATGAAACTTGTAGCAAATGTGTTGTTTGAAGTTACTGGTTGTAGGCCTTTATATAGGCACATTCCAGGTGCTTGGAACCCCTTCGAGTGTCTGGACGGTTGATGACATGGTGATCTCTCGTTGAAACTTGATCAGTCAAGTTTATCCACTTATGGGCGCCTAGATCTCGAGTCGTCATGCTCTAACTCAACTTATGGATAACATTTCTAATCCGACCGCCCGAACCACCCAGGTGCCTGCCTAGGACGCTCAGGCAAAGCTGGTCCGGGCGCCCTGATCCCTTTCGGGTGCCCAGGTACTCTTTTTTCAGCCTATTCTTTTCCTGTAAAAAGAGTTAGTTCAACAACAAAAATATATTTATCCTGTAAAACAAAGTTAGCACAACATAATAAGGTAGGAGTAGTAATTAGATCTTATCTCCCCGAGACCAGGATCTAATCAAGGTTTCAGCTTAACTTTCCCAAATGGACCTAAGTTATACCGACGTCTACCATTCCCTCAACCGAGAATGCGTCCTTATTGGATCTCTCCTCCAGTTGCTTACCTCCACTCACAATTGCAGTTTGACTCTCAAATGGACCTAAGATTGCTTTAGCGTTATGCCACTGTCGAAAATCGTGATCTAAAACAAGTCACGTAGTAGAAAAGAAAGAGAACAAAAAGCACACGCAAACACAAGTAATTTTTCATTTGGATCGGAGTCTTTGACAACTCATACTCCAAGGCTCATACTCATTGAGTGCTTTTATTGGGCAATCACTATCAGTTCAAAAATGAGTTATAAAAAGATTTGAGTACAAGAATTGAAATTAATTGTTACTGACAAATAGAAAGAAAATTTGAAATCTTTCGTTCTTCAAACTTCGGAGCAGCCTTTTGGTGTCATCCGAGCCTTTTTGGAGCAGTGCGTAAGAATGAAACTTATAGCAGATGTGTTGTTTGAAGTTGTTGGTCGAAGGCCTGTATATAAACCCATTTCGAGCACCTAGACCGTTGCTGACGTAGTGATCTCTTGTTGAAACTTGATCCGTCAAGTTTATCCACCTTTGGGAGCCTAGACCCCTCCTAGTCATCTGGACCATTGACGTGGGTTTGACAAGTCATAATACTCTAACTCAGTTTCTGGATAACTTTTCTAGTCCTAGCGCTTGGACCACGTCTGGGCAAAGTAGCTCCGGGCACTCGGATCAGCTCCGACAGTTAAATCCCTTCTGGGCACCTTGACACTCTTTTTTCAACCTCTTCTTTTCCTGCAAAAATGAGTTAGTTCAGGCAACAAAAATATGTTTATCCTGTAAAATAAAGTTAGCATAACATAATAAGGTAGGAGTAGTAATTAGATCATATATCCCCGAGATCAGGATCTAGTCAAGGTCTCAGCTAGGTTTCCCAAATGGACCTAAGCTGGACTGACGCCTACTGTTCTCTCAACCAAGAACGCGTTCTCACTGGATCTCTCCTCCAATTGCTTACCTCCACTTACCAACTATAGTCTGACTTGTCTTTGACCTACCAGGTCTTCCCCCTAGTGATAATATAAGAAATATGATATCAAATCAATTCAATCCAACATAAAAAATATCGATGTAATATAACAACACCAAGTCACAAATGACAATGCGTGTATATATGCATGTACATGTGGAACACTTTAAAAAATCCAAAACAAAGAGAACTATAACCAAAAGAACTATAACTATAAGCAACTAGGGATGTAAATGAACCAAACAGTTTGTGAGCTATTCGGAGCTCGATTCGGTAAAAAGCTCATTTGAGTTCGTTCGTTTATCTTATCGAGCTGAGCTCGAGTTCAATTTCGAGCTCGACAGTTTTATCGAGCCGAGCTCGACCTTAAGGATATTCAGCTCGTGAACTCGGGAACATGTTCGTTTATAGGCTCGCGAGCCAAAAAAATGAGTCATAAAATGAGCAAAAAACGAGCTCTAAAACGAGCTCTAAAATGAGCCAAAAAAACAAGCTCTAAAATGAGCCTTAAAATGAGCTTTAAAATGAGCCAAAAAATGAGCACTAAAATGAGCCAAAAACGAGCTCTAAATGAGCTTGAGCTTGCTTAACGAGTTAGGCTCGTTAACTTTGATAATCGAGCTAATAACGAGCCGAGCTCGAATTGTTCGCGAGCTTGATAATTCTAAAACGAGCTGAGCTCGAGCCTTATGATAAAAGTTCGATTCGAGCTCGAGCCGAGCTCGAGCCCGAATATAACTTAAACGAGCCGAGCTCGAGCCTAATATTGTTCGACTCGGTTTGACTTGTTTACATCCCTATAAGCAACGGAAACAATAAAAAGAAATAGCTCAACATAAATCCAACTCGAGTGAGACTGACAGTCAACACCTCTGAGTGACACAACACCTCCTCTATCTGCTAATCTGAAAGTCAAATGAAAAGCAAAGGGTAGTGAGTACAACTACTTAGTGGGTAGAAGAAGATAGTGCATGGATAACACATTGACAGGAGATCAAAGGATCCAGTCTCAGGTAAAAATATTTACTAACCAACGTAGATGTCCCGACATAATCACCAGCTAACCAAAAGTATAATCAATAACGTAACACTTCACTAACCTGCTCAACCAAGTATAACCAACAAATCGGGAATATATACAGTATATCCAAACTTGCATGAACAAATACATGATCGACATATAATAAGTATATAACAAACACTGATTGTAGGAGAACGCTCTACCACGGATGGTCCCGTGGGCAGTCAGGGTAAATGACTAGTCACTATTCGTGAGAGAACGCTCTGCCACGAATGGTCCCATGGGCGGACAGGATAAATAACTAGTCACTGTCTGCAGGAGAACGCTCTACCACGGGTAGTCCCGTAGGTGGACAGAGTATATACCAATGGTCACTAATGACTCTCTCACCCACGCATGGGAGACAGGATATACTAACGGTCGCTGACGACTCTCTCAACCACGAATGAGAGACAATGGTCGACATGATACACCAACGGTTGCTGACGACTCTCTCAACCACGAATGGGAGATAATTGTCGACAAGGTATAACAACCAAGGGTCTAGTAGAATCTTCGAAATCCTATACTATGGTATAATTCTACTAATGTATAGGCATGAGCCTATATTAAGTAAGGATCTACTAGGATACTCGGTACCCTATATTACGATATAATCCTACTAATATAGGGGTAGAAAATAGATAATCATATCTCCAAGTTACTAGTCACCTAGCATTAATATCTTGACTAATTCCATGGAATCATCTCAGATATAATAAACAACGAGATCAAAATCAAGTAATCCCAGAAGCCGATTCAAAGGGGAAAGTCTAGTGGAATACACTACCCTCCTGCTAGGGAGTAATTTCTATCAAGTATAGGCTACTATAATCTCACTAACATATATGTCCTCGCACCAATATACAACTATACTACCTATAATATTAGTGTCCTGCAGACACGGGCCTAAGTATATAATCATACTATAATATAAATTCACGAACATAAGCTATAGGCCTAAATAACAACTAGAGTCTATTAGGATACTCAATATCCTACACTGTAGTATAAAATAATAAACAAAGGTTTAGCAAGATGCTCGATATCCTATACTACGATATGATCATCCTAACAATAAACACAAAGTCAAATCATGCATCTACTAAGGGGTCTAGCAGAATATTCAGTCTTACACTATGGTATGGTAATATTATGCATATCCATAAACACTATCATGAATATTAAACATAATTGCATAGCTATCAATAATAGATCAGCATATAAGGATAAATAATAAGATATCAAACTTAGGAGTGATATAGGACAGACTTAAGGAAGCGAGTAATTGTGACCTCATCAAAACATGACAGTAAACAATCATACACTATAATCACAGCTATGATCAAAACGATAAGCAGGATCTACCCACCTCATTGTAAATCATCCTAACTGTCTTTAAGTCAATTGTCTACTCCGAGCTCAAGTCTTACAAGTATAGGATACAGATCCAATCTAAGTAGCAAAGTAGTCCTAATAATAAAGTTAAATTGGTTTATCAACCAGGTGATTAATTCATATGTTAATCACTAACTCATCAATGTTAACCCATTTGTTAATTAGTTAGTCAATCTATTAAATCTGTAACTAGTACAATTAATTAATCAACTAAATCATAGCTTTAATTAATATAACCTTCTGTTAACTGTGTTCTTCCTGAGTTCGTGACTCCTCCACGAGTAGAAATTCCGACGAGGTTGTAGGGAATCAACGGCGGTGACGTCACTGGAGAAGGGTTCGTGCACGGCGAAGGGAAGAAGAAAAGTGGCAGGTGGCCCGGTAGTGACGACTCGTCGGACTCACGGCGTGTGTGGCATTGGGAGGAAGGGGAAGGCAGTCGGTCGGAGCAGTTGGGAGGCGCCGGCATTAGGGCGGGCTCTTGGGCAGTCGGCACGGCGGCGGCCGCTCATGGTACCCAGATCGCAGTTTTCTCCAGCGATAGACGACAGCTTACTCTCTCGGTAGCCGACAGTTTACAGCGGTGACGTCGCATGACCAGGAGAAGGGAGTACAGTGTCCGACAACCAACAAAAACAACAAGGATGCTCGACGACGACCGTGAAATCACGGCAGCATCCGTGCGGCGGCGATGAGGATGAGGAACGATTCCACATCGTCTTCTTCAGCGACGTCTCACGACCGCAGAAGACGGCGGCAGTGGGCAAATTAGTGACTCGCATCGCGTGTGGGAGCAGGGAAGGGGCGAGTGGTGGCTGTGCAGTAGAGAAACGGCACCGGTAGAGGTTGTACCGGCGTCTGAGGTGAGTGGCGGCTGCGGCTACAGTTCGACGCCACGTGCATGAGACGCGTGAGAGGAGACTTCGAACTTAGGTTTTTAATATCAACTTAGATTAATTAAGTTAATTTATATTATTAACTCCCAACTTAAATGGATATTCTAAATAGACTTTAGAAAAACCTAATCTATTTATCCCTATAAACTATCTAAACATTCATTTTAAAATTCTAAAAAATTCCAATAAATTTCTATTAATTAATTATATATATATATATATTGATCCGGTGGTAAGAGCCCGGGACCCCCTAACGAGGGGTCAATGCCACGTGGAGGCCAAAGGGCCAGGTGGTCCGTCGAAGAAGGGTGAGCCGACCGGATGTATGGAAAAAGGGCAGGTCGATCGGCCTGCCCGTAAACGTTTGATAGGGAAAGACGTCCTGACAGGAGTCGGGGTTCCGACGCTTAATGAAACAGTAAATAATGACCGAGCGGAAGGCCTAGGAGAAGACAGGGCATAATGGGCGCGCCGGCCGGCTGGCGCGGGGAATTAGGGCCATTCGGACGACGCTCTTCGCGCCGGGGCTGGGCGGTGAGTGAAGGATAGGAACATCTTCTGACAGCCGTCAAGTCCTATGGCCAGGCCATACTCTAAGTCTGACAACAAGGTATTCTGTTGTCCCATTGAAGACATGATTGAACTGTAGCAGTATGGTGTCAGGTAAGCTCTCTGAAAGGTACATACCGAGGTATGGGCTGCGGACACGTATGCGCCCCGGGGGACGTGTATTAGTTCTTTCATCGCTCTATATAAAGAGTCTCTTCCTTTGCCGGAGGTATGCATTCTACAAGCTTGGGAGCCACCTTTTGCTGTTCGCTTACCTGACTTGAGCGTCGGAGGGTCGCCGCCGGGAACCCCTTCCCGGCCCGACTTCTGTGCAAGTTCGCCGGAGATTCGTGCGACCCCACGGAAGCCTACACCATCGACTAGGAGTGCGCCACGTGCCCAGCGTCCTTTGGTTCGACGGTTCGGACAGGATCACATATATATATATATATATATATATATATATATATATATATATATATATATATAAACAGTAGGCTCCCAGGAGAACAAAATTATATCATTTTAAGTTGCATGATAAACAAAGAACTAAATTGTTATTGGAAGATTATGCAAATCAAGACTAGCATAAGGAGGAATCTTACCCTCCATTAACAATTTCATCAAAGAAGGATCAAATCTAAGTTTTCAAGTGTTAACTTTTATCTACATTCTTCCTAAAAAGTTATGATGTAATTAGAGTTGCATATAGTATTAAAATTAACAAAATCATTTTGCCTATTTTACGAGTAATAAACAAAAAAGACTAAGTTGAAGGTAAACAAATCTAAAAAAAAAGGATTGCTATTTTTAGCTACTTATCAGTGGCTTTAGGGTCTTGAGTCTTTTGGGAATAAAAATCATGTGCCATTGAAAAAGCATGACTCATCAATGAATGAGACATATAAAGTGAGATATGAAATCTTGCATCAATTGCTCTACTGCCACCTTGACCTGACCTTCCATCAACAACTTTAATATTGTGAATCGATCTCTCAATTCTTGATTCTCCTTTCTTAATTCTTGTACTTTAGTAGATGATGAACTCGAACGACCTTGAGCCTAGGAGTAGACATCACACGATCAAAAATAACTTTTGTTTGTCAGCCATGATTATAGAGGGAATTATTTTTTGCTTTCACCAACAACCTTATAATACATATCATGTATAACATTGTGTGATGGAATCTGTAGCTCCCTTCCCTCTATAGTAAGATGAGACACCTGTGCAATACTAGTAGTCATATCGTTCTATGTAAAAGAAAATTTTATTCTTATCTAATATACAAATAATAAAGCTAGTCATTATTAAATGTGAGAGGTAATACATTTAAGATAATTATATCTATAGCCTATGATCGAGCATTGACAACAGTATCATCCTTTCATTAATGCTACTACAAAATAGCTCCCAACAATTGGATGGTAGTTGTAAAGTATTTCTTACATAAACACATTTGTTTATAAATTAAAATAAATTCATTGATAATTATAAAGTACATATATAAATTTATTGTAAGTTCATCAACTCTATTACATGTTCTATAATATATTGTGATCCAGCTGTATCATTCTTGTACCTAGACCAACGATCTCAGTATTTATATTGTTTCAAGAAATTAATGAATTTTGTTATTTTTCTATAGTCCAAATTTTTTTCCAATCATCTCAAATCTCATTTGGTACATGGGATGACTTTGTCTCTTTCTTTCTCCACTTGTATAATAATTTCTTATATTATTTTTGACAAGTGTTGAATAAGTGTGAATGGAGAAGAGGAGGAAGAGAAGAAGCTCTATTGTGCATGGGACTTTAGTCCCACATTGGTAGTTTTTTGACATCTTTGTTGGTTTATATTGATTCACATACATTAAGGATATGAACAAATGCATTGGGAGAGACTCTCTCTCACGTGTGGGTGCGCAGGGGGTGCAAATCCAGGTCCCGAATTGCATGAACCAATTTAAATGTCGGATCGGTTGGGCAAAATTTACCCAAGCAGAACAACCAATATTTTGTCACATATATCTTTTTGCTACTTGTGTAACTGATGCATTAAAGAAAGATTAATGCAGAATCAAAACGGCAAAGTGAAAAGCTGGCGTTGAGTAACGATCATTAATCAAAACGGAGCAGACCGGTCGACCTGATGCCCGACCGAACCGACCTCATCTCGGCTGACCGACCGATCCGACCTGCCGATCCGACCTCATCTTGGCAACACAAACTAGTGGCTCAGTCGATCTTCTTGCTCGACAATTCTTCGGCTCAGAGTAGAAACCAGCCCCTGCTGGCAGCCTGAGATTATCCGCTCAGGTCATCTCTACTGAAAGTTGAATTTAATTCAGCGCAATTTAAATTCAGCTAATACCCCGTAAAATCTCCGGCATCAGATTATTTGTGTCTAACAACAAGTTCTATAAATTTGACCTCGTATCGGCTCCCAATTATATTTTTTCTACAATAATATTGAGAAAATTAGTATAAATGGATATTATACAATATCAATAATACTGTATAAGCTGACCACTCCCACCTTCTAACCAATTTGAAGGTCAGTTATAAGCTGACTCCATAATTTACCTCCCTTCATATAATCTGGGGACGGACTGTGAAAGACTTATGAGGTTAGCGTAATTACTTTATGCTACAATAATATTCAAATACTTACAAAAAAAAAATCATGATAATAAAAATTTTTAATATCTTGATCTACATACCTCCATATATAATCAAAAACACACTGACGTTTATTAAATTTTTTTAATGATGTAAACAGATATGCTATGATCATTAGGAGTAAGATTGCATGAAAAAATCTTTAATTTTTTAAAATAATAAAAAAATTATATGAATATGAATCATTAATAACATCAATACTTATCACCAATAATTTTCAGCATAATCTAGCCATTGTATATTTAATATAAGATCTAGCTTTATTATATATGTAAAATAATATTATAACACATATAAGTTTCAAATAATAATCAAATCTGTATAAAAGCATATGCCGGAAATAATTAAGCATAAAGGACACCCTTAGAAATTTTGTTTGGCAACAAAAGAGACATGTTAGGCAAACTTAGTGTACAACATTATGAGGCCAGAAAAAAATTACAGATCAATCAGCCTTAGAAATTTACTTAACCATAGTTTTCAATCCTAAGATTTAATCATCATTACAAACTAAATCATTAACATTAACAATTTTTAAATCTTCATCGCTAGACTTTATTTAAAACATCCAAGTTTGCCGAGTACATTCTTAATATCTAATAGGTCCTAAAAAAATTAAATATGTTCAAGAACCATTCATCTTTGCATAGTTCAACCCCTCTAATGAACATGCTATCTTTAACCAAAATAATTTTACTCATTTCCCTCTATGGATGAAATTTCTATTTTTAGAAAATTTATTTATATCCATGCTTCAATCCCATTCATTAGAAATGATTTCAATCTATTGAAACCAGACATAACAGAAAAGGTTACTGGTTTACCTACCATTTTGATTTCATTTTGAATTTATTTACATTGTACCATAGGCAATCTATGCACATTTATCTTTGCGAGTGTTCTTTTTAATAACAAATGTAATCTCTTCAATAATAAATAGGTAATTGGTTAAAGATGTCAGCCTCTCACCAACAAACTATTAATCTTTATTAACTAAGGTTAGCAATTCTTTTTCTATCGTTGTAGAATTCTTATTAAGCATTAGGATCTTATATATTGTTCGTTCTAATATAGGAATGTGAATTTACTAACATCATCAATAATGTGCACTGGAATGTGAATACTTATATGGGGTAACATCATCTTTTCCACATGCTTATTTGAAGTACAGAAAGTCATCTGCATTGTGCTAAGTGAGTAAGAGCGCATTGCTAATAATAATCATTCATCAATACCTAGTGCACAAAGAAAATTATCTCCAAATAGTTTAAGAACACGTCAAATAGAAGGCTGCACAAACAACATTATAAAATTAAGTATCAAATAGAGGGTCGCACAGCTAACAAACAACATTTTTGGTATTTTTTACCATAGAAAATTCCATCCCATGCACGCCAGTTCAAGGGTTGCACGCGTGGCCGGCCTGGGTTGCATGCGCACCCGACCTCTACCTTGCCCATGACCTGGTATCATTAAGGTGGCTAGGTCATGCTCGACCTCATGGCCTCGCTGCAAGGCCGCAGTCGAGGTCACGCTTGACTTCGTGACCGCTATGAGCCACGGTCGAGGCCACGCTCGACCATGACACCTCGGTTGCTGACAGATCAGGGTAGGGGGATAGGGAAGAGGGGAGAGAAGCAAACTTATGAGGAGAGATTGCATGAGGAGATCGCATGGGCGTGATTGCGTGAGGAAAAATTTAGAGGATAGATCGGAAAGAAATTGGAAAAGTAATTTAGTGACGCAATAAATTATTTCAAAAATTTTCTATCGCTACTTTAGCCGATGTATCTCCGTAAACGATACAAATTGGTCCCCGGGTAGCTTCTGGAGTATGCAAATTGATCGTCGAGGCTAATGTTCGACACTATCTCCGTAAACGATATTGCACAAGATGATATGAATGCTTGAGGAAGAGAAGAGAGGATTGAGTAAATTTTCCATCATCTGGAGGGTTCTATTTATACTGAAAGAAGAGGTTGATTGTCCTTTGGGTGAGTGGATGTGTTCGCCCTGGGCTAAGGGGTAACCTGTCCTTTTATTTTTGTGTTAACTCCATTAACATATCTTCATTAATAAGTAGAGAATACACATCGAGAATTTCCGATGTGGGACTATTCTCCCATGCACTTTATTAATGAATAATAAATGTTATTTTGGGCTGACTTTAAACATTAATTTCTCATTCACCCTTAATCGGTTTTGAGCAAATTAATAGTCTAAATCTATCTACGCGAATCGTAGATTTCAATTTTGAAGTCAATTACGACTTTCAACAATTGATGGCTTCCTTCCTCTAAATCGTTTTGGTCCATTTAAGGCCCCAATATCCAACAATCCCCCACATGAATGGAAATTAATGCAATGCGTGTATGCATGCTGACATTTTACAAGAGTCCAATCGATAAGTCACTGCATCGGGAGAGGTAGCTTGTGGCTTTGAACCTTCCGTAGTGAAATGCTATCGAGTATACTAGGCTGTGCAGTGAACGTGATGTCTTGAACTGCTCAGCTGTTGGTGTATACTGAGACAATAACACCCACACAGAGATCTATCTCACCTACTTTAGGTTCTCATGGTTGGTTCCGTTTCGGCCATGGATACCATCTTCGATTCATGAGTGTTTCATTGAAGCGACCTGTCTTCACACTCACATAGGTGACACTTCTATCAAGAGTATCCTACCATACTCCACCTTATCAGGTATAGAAGTCACTAAAAGCATAAACTTAACCTCACTACATGAGGTAGGACAACACAAATTCATCCTAGGATTGGGATAGAGATAAACTATCTAATGTGCTGGACCACAACTTCTGTAACTTCGTTGTCCCATTGAATCATGATCTTGGGATCTCCAGTCAACAAGGTTGGGTTACCGCTACAGTCGTTTTTAGTTGTAGATTTTTTTAATCCCATTCCTCTTGATGAGCAGTATACTTGATCTCGACTCAACCCCTTCGTTAGAGGATCTGCCAAATTATCTTTGGACTTAACATAGTCGATTGCAATCACTCCATTCGAGATCAACTGCCTAATGGTATTATGTCTACGACGTATATGTCATGACTTCCCATTATACATATTACTCTGTGCCCTTCCAATCGCTGATTGACTATCACAGCAGGCACAGGTTTCACCCAGCTAGGAATATCTTCCAAGAAATTCCGCAGTCATTCAGCTTCCTCAGCTGCTTTGTCTAGTGCTATAAACTCGGATTCCATAGTTGACCGAGCAATGCAAGTCTGCTTAGTGGACCCCACCGATCGTGAATACGTATCCACTAGTGGATTTGAAGTCTTTTGTATCTGATATCCAATTAGCATCACAATATCCTTCCAACACAGCGGGATATTTTCCATAATGTAATCCATAGTTCATAGTATATTTCAAATATCTGAGAACTCGCATCAATGCTTTCCAATGGGTGTCGTTTGGATTACTCGTAAAACGACTCAGTTTGTTGACCGTACAGGCAATATCCGGACGTGTGCAGTTTGTGAGATACATCAAACTGCCTATTATCCGAGAATATTCCAACTGCGATATGGTCTCACCATGGTTTTTCGCTAAGTGTTGACTTAGATCCATAGGTGTTTTCACTGTAGAGAGATCGTACGCATTGAATTTTTTCAATACAGATTCTACATAATGGGATTGTGTTAAAACTATCCCTTCTGATGTCCTGAGAATTTTAATTCCCAATATAACATCTTCTTGACCCATATCTTTCATATCAAAATTTCTGGTCAACATTTTCTTTGTAGTCATGATTACATCATGATTACTGCCCATTATTAGCATGTCGTCTACGTATAGACAGACAATTACATAGCCTTCATGTGTGTTTTTGACATAAATGCATTTGTCACATTCATTTATTCTGAATTCGTTTGACAGCATTACTTTGTCAAATTTTTCGTGTCATTGTTTAGGCACTTGCTTAAGTCCGTACAACGACTTAACAAGTCGACACACCTTTTTCTCATTTCCAGGAGCCATGAACCCTTCGGGTTGCTCCATATAAATTTCTTCTTCTAACTCACCATTTAAGAACGCAGTCTTAACATCCATTTGATGTTTTTCAAGGTCATACAGTGCTGCAATGACTATTAGCACTCGTATGGACGTAATCCTTGTCACCGGTGAGTATGTATCGAAGTAATTAAGGCCTTCCTCTTGCTTGTACCCCTTGGCTACAAGTCTGGCCTTATACTTGTCAATTGATCCATCAGCTTTATACTTACGTTTTAGTATCCACTTATAACCTAATGGTTTATTACCAGAAGGAAGGTCTACTAATTCCCAAGTATGATTATTCATGATAGACTCAATTTCACTATTGACAACTTCTTTCCACATTGGAGCATCGGGTCTAGAGAGAGCTTCACTTAATGTTCTTGGTTCCATTTCTGACATGAAAGTCATGAAATCTGGCCCGAACGATTTCTCAACTCTAGCCCGTTTGCTACGACGTGGCTTTTCACTTTGATCGTCAATAGTCCTTTTATAACAGCTAAGTTCGGTAACGTCATTTTTGTTTGAACTTCCGTTTTTATCACTTTCAATGTTTCCCTTTTTATTTGGGAATACGTTTTCAAAGAATATCGCATTCCGAGATTCTATGGTTGTTTCCACATGTATATCAGGAATGAGGAATGTCTGATTTGTGAACTAGGAAACGATATGCACTACTATTATGGGCATATCCGACAAATACCGCATTGAACGTTTTAGGTCCGATCTTTACTTACTTTGGTTTAGGTACTTCGACCTTTGCCAAGCACCCCCACACTTTCAGGTATTTGTACGATGGCTCGCGGCCTTTCCACAATTCATATGGAGTTTTATCATTTTTCTTATGAGGGATTCTGTTGAGAATGTGATTTGCGGATAATATTGCTTCCCCCCACAAGTTTTGAGGTAAGCCTGAATTTATCAACAAGGCATTCATCATTTCTTTTAGTGTCCGATTTTTACGTTTGGCAACACCGTTTGATTGAGGTGAGTAAGGCGCCATTGTTTGATGGATAATGTCAGATTCTGTACAAAATTCATCAAACGGTGCACTATATTCTCCACCTCTATCGCTTCGAATTATTTTAATTCGTTTGTCAAGTTGGTTTTCAACTTCTGTTTTATAGGTTCTGAACGCCTCTAGGGCTTCGTCTTTACTTCTTAAAAGAAAGACATAACAGAACTTTGTGCAGTCATCGATAAAAGTAATAAAATATTTTTTACCTCCTCTAGTTTGCACAAATTTCAAGTCACATAGATCACTATGTATTAACTCTAGAGGAGTTGTTGTCCTTTCCACCGAATGAAAAGGTAGTTTCGTCATTTTCGCTTCCACGCACACTTCACATTTGTGTGTTCCGTCAACATTGACGTTTGGTAATAAATTTAATTTGACGAGACGTTTGAGAGTATTATTATTCACATGTCCGAGTCGATCATGCCATAAATTAAAACACTCAACAACATAGCTGGAAGCATTTATTTTATTAACATTAAAATTTCGGAGTACAGGCATTACAACCATTTTGAATAGACCCTTTTCTAGGTACCCCTTTCCTACGAAGACACCATTCTTCGTAAGTACAAAGTTGTCTGACTGGAACACTAGCCTAAATCCGGCCTTGACCAATGTCGCTCCAGAAACTAGGTTCTTACTGATGTCGGGAACATGGAGTACATCAATGAGTGTTAGCTCTTTTCCGGACGTCATCTTCAGAACAACCTTTCCGAGTCCAACAACTGGCGACGTCGTGGAATTACCCATATAGAGCTTCCTGCCATTTATTGGAGTATACTTGGAGAACATCGCTTTATCGGAACAGATATGACGAGTTTGCTCCAGTATCAATGAACCACTGCTTCGAGTTGGTATCCACCAAGTTGGCTTCAAATACAACCGCAGTGAGATCCAAGTCCTCAAGAGAGGTTGCGACATGATTCGCAACATCCTTTGGCCCCTTGGTTGGCTTCTTTGGGCGTCTGCAGTCCTTGGATAGGTGTCCTGCCTTTCCACAGTTGTAGCAGGAGCCTTTGAACTTCTTTGCTTGAGCCTTCTTTTTGAACTGCTTCGGCTTTTTGGCGTTCGGCTCGACCAGGTTGGACATTTCGTCTATAGTCCGTTTGGTTCCTCTGGAGTCGGATAACTTTCGATTATCCTCCTCTATTCGTAGCCTCAGGATCAGGTCTTGCAGCCCTATCTCCTTTTGCTTGTGCTTTACGTAATTCTTGAAATCCTTCCATGACGGAGGGAGCTTCTCAATTACCGCAGCAACTGCGAATTTCTCGTTCAGCTTCATGCCTTCGGCTCCAGATCATGCAGTATTAATTGCATATCTTGGACTTGAGATGAGACGCTTTTTGAGTCCACCATCTTGAAATCCAAAAACCGACCGACGATGAATTTTTTCAATCCAGCATTTTCGGTTTTGTATTTCTTCTCAAGGGATTCCCACAAAGATTTTGCCGTCTCCAGAGAACAATATACGTTATATAACGTGTTGTCCAAGGCATTGAGTATATAATTGCGGCACAGAAAATCTCCGTGAGACCACGCATCGCTAGCAGCCTTACTACCTTCCGTAGCGGCTGGCGTGTCTTCGTGCAAAAACCGTACAAGGTTTAGCGTTGTTAGATAAAACAACATCTTCTGCTGCATCTTTTGAAGTCGGTTCCGGTGAATTTCTCCGGCTTTTCTCCGTGCGGAATGGTTGTCGGAATGGCGGTCGGAACGGCCGTCGGAATGTCGTTGGTATCCATATCAGTTTGCACGGAATATCGTTTACGACTGTTGGTCCCCGGGTAGCTTCTGGAGTATGCAAACTGATCGTCGATGCTAGTGTTCGACACTATCTCCGTAAACGATATTGCTCCGCTACGGTGCTTAACGGATTGTTGCAATTCGTTCCCAAGATACAACTACGACGAACGTCTCGGAATCGTAGCACTCCGACTTCCGAGACCAGTGAACCTTCTAGTAGACTTCTTGGACTCTTGAATGCACAAGATGATATGAATGCTTGAGGAAGAGAAGAGAGGATTGAGTAAATTTTCCATCATCTGGAGGGTTCTATTTATACTGAAAGAAGAGGTTGATTGTCCTTTGGGTGAGTGGATGTGTTCCTTGGGCTGGATCGATCTAGATCATCCATTCTGAAGGGTTGTAACCCTTCACCAAGCCCACTTCAATCTCATCCATCAGATCTGAGGAGTTGTGACCCTCAGATCCCGCCTATTGTCATCGGCCATCGGATCTGGATCTATTGATTCGATGTTTCAGATCAAGTCTCATCCCAAGCCGTCAGATCGTTACTCTTTGCGATCCAACGCTCTAGATCGCATCACAAGCGATCCATCATACCTATTTGATCAACGTTGATCAACGGTAGCCATCCATTCCCTAAGTCAACTGTCCAGTCATCTCCCTTTGCCCACGAGGATGCCGCATAGGTGCTGCCACGTCAAGTACGAGCCTGACACGTCACCCGAGTGCCACGTGACGATGCGTACGTGCGAAGTGCAAAGTGCGCCTACAAAGCGCCCATTGCGCACGTGCGCACGTGGCGGGTGGCGGGCTCACAGGTGCGAGCACCTGCTCGCCCTGGGCTAAGGGGTAACCTGTCCTTTTATTTTTGTGTTAACTCCATTAACACATCTTCATTAATAAGTAGAGAATACACATCGAGAATTTCCGATGTGGGACTATTCTCCCATGCACTTTATTAATGAATAATAAATATTATTTTGGGCTGACTTTAAACATTAATTTCTCATTCACCCTTAATCGGTTTTGAGCAAATTAATAGTCTAAATCTATCTACGTGAATCGTAGATTTCAATTTTGAAGTCAATTACGACTTTCAACAATTGATGGCTTCCTTCCTCTAAATCGTTTTGGTCCATTTAAGACCCCAATATCCAACAACAACGAAATTATTTTTAGTCACTATTTAGTAATTAGGAATGTAAATAAGTTGAGCCGAACTAAGTTAAACTTTTGGGCGCTCAAACTTTTTTGATAAGATAATCGAGTCAAGTCGAGTTTAAAATGAATCAAATTTTTAAAATGATTGTTCAAGTTTGGTTTGGTTTATTTTTTATGAACTTGAGTTTGAGCTTGTTTGAAGTTTAACTTGAGCTTGGTTCGTTTAGATGTTTTTGAACTCCTAATTCAAACTTAACTTGAGCCTGGTTTGAATTTGGTTCATTTAAATATTGTCAAGCTCTTAATTTAAGTTTGTTTGATTAGTTATTGAGATTGATAATTCAAACTTACTTATTTATTAGCATATTGATAAGAGTTTTATTACTGAATATGATTCGTGAATATTATTCATGAGCGTTGTTCACGAACGTTAACGAGCTGAATACATATGTGTTCAAACTTTTTTATTTAATATGACGAGCTGTTCAAACTTATTTATTTAAACGATCTTGTGTATATTGAACGAAAATAAATAAATTCTTACCAAACTTGTTTAGGAACATCTAATTCATTTACATCCCTATTTGTTGACGTTGAGGAGACGAAGGGACACCGTTTCCCTTTCATTTCTCTCATTGTTGCAAACGTCTCTCATTGCTACAAACGCCAAGGAGACAAAGGAACGTTCTTTCCCTTTCGTCTTCCTCAGTCATCTTATAAATAGTGTGTCCAAGCCATGAGAAGGAACAAGCATAAGGAGAGGGATTGGAGGTGATCAGAGAGTCAAAGCAGAACGTTCTGGACTCTAGAGATTTGACTCGTTGATTTTGAAGTACTTTTCGGTTACCCATGATCGTGCTTCCAACAGTAGCGATGTCCGACGATTTCTTCGATTTCTTCAGAAGATCATTGTAAATAATTATAACTTTATTTTTGTATTTGATTCATCCAGTCAAAACGACGACACTATTAGCAATAAAAAATTTTATCTGTCGTTAAATTAACGACTGATATTTAATTTCATTCCTTAAATTTACATCTGAATTAAATTTTTATAGTTGATTAGCCATGCAATTAAAAATTCCATCGCTAATTAAATGAAATTAGATAATTTTCTAATAGTCCAAGAAGATCGGGCTTCTTTGGCAACTGAAAAATAAAAATGTTTTGTTGAATTTTATTTATATCATTACCTAAGGTAAGAATTAAAAGAGCTTTCTAAATTATATAAATGATCAAAGGATTTTTCATTTTAAAATAAATAAATAAAGCACACTCCACTGGATGTTGTGTAATTAAAATACTCTTTTATTCTTGATTTGGTAATGATGAGGGATCCCATCGAAGAAGAGTCAAGGCTGTAAAGATAAGATGACGTGGAGGATACGCCTAAGCGGACTTCATACACCCGAGCGGGCTACAATACAACCAAGCGGGCTACATACGCACGAGCAGGCTACATGCAGTCGAGTAGGCTACATACGCCCGAACAAGTTACATACGCCCGAGCGGGGTACAATACGGCGTAGTAGATCACCCAAGTGGCTCGATGCGAGTCAAGAAAGTATCTTATCGCATCTTTCTGGGAGAGAGTGTCGTTGACAGCATGATTGCTCTAGCTGGCGGAGAGTTTCTTAGAAGCTTCCCGTCGTTTTGTTAGAAGATAGTTGGCTTACTTAAGGAATAGTGCCAAAGATACTTTCTAGAGTTATCCTTTCATAGGACATATGGAAAGACACGTTTGCGTTTTGAGATGCATGCATAGGCGTTACAATAGCTCTATAAAAGGGAGGTTCCCTTCTATAGTGGAGGTATGGGCAACTTCATTTCTTTACATGCTCTAGCTGCAGTTTTCCCACTATTCTGTTTCACCGAAAAACTGACTTAAGCGTCGGAGGGCCAACGTCGGGAACCCTTTCCGGGCTCGGCATTGACGTTATTGCAGGACTATCGAGGAGTCTTCACTGAGTCAACCAGTGGGTCACGTTGCCAGCTCACCATCTCCTTAGATTTTGGACAGGAACAGATTGGCGCCATCTGTGGAAACGTAGCTTGCATCTAAAACGTGAAGATGGAGGACGATGGACGGCTCACAACGGTAACACTAACACAAGAGGATCTAGAGGTGTTGATATAGGTCTGAGCGGCGAGAATGTTTCAACAACAGCAGGAAGCGACGGGCGATGACCGAGTGTCCAAGGACCCAACAACATCGGAGCCAGGTCGACCACCTGACCATGGGTCATGAGCAGACAACTCGCCTGACCGGTGACCGTGTAGCCGACCGATAGGGGTCGATTAGCAGGCGCCTAACGCACCGATCCCCTACCATCGAGCGTTGTTTCTCACTCCTATGGAAGGACAAGGCCAAGCGGAAAGAATGCAGGGATCATCTAGCGAAGACATGACCGCTCAGGATAACCGAAAGGGCAAGACCCCTTGGCTCGACGACTCTGCTGAGTGGGTCAACCGGCAATTCTGACAAGCAATTCACGATGATGAGTTGCCATCGAACTTCAGACCGTCGACGATCGGGAAGTATAACAGGTCAACTGGCCCGAA
This sequence comes from Zingiber officinale, assembly GCF_018446385.1. Classification (NCBI taxonomy): domain Eukaryota; kingdom Viridiplantae; phylum Streptophyta; class Magnoliopsida; order Zingiberales; family Zingiberaceae; genus Zingiber; species Zingiber officinale. The sequence continues at coordinate 40,911,705 of NC_056000.1, forward strand.
GGACCATTTGCTCGAGTTCGACATTGTATCTACTCTCCACCAATACTTGGACGGAGTCAAGTGCCGAGTCTTCCTTACTACTCTTTCGGGGTCGGCGTAGAGGTGGTTCCAGCGATTGTCGTTCAATTCCATTCGTTGCTTCAGAGACTTCTGAGTGACATTCACTCAACACTTTGCTAGCAGCCGTCATTAGCAAAATACCAAAGTAAACCTCTTCGCAATCAAGCAAGGGCCCAAGGAGCCGCTCAGGACCTATATTAAGAGGTTCAATCAGGTGACTATGGAGGTCCTAGCGGCTACCCAAGAAGTGCCGCAGAGCGCATTCCCTCAGGGACTCACGGAGGGCGAATTTTTCTGCTCGCTCGTCATAGAGCCCCCAAAGGACTTTGATGAGTTGCTCGAATGAGAAACGAAGTTCATCAACATCGAGGAGGCACATGCGGCTCGGAAGAGAGGCGCGACTGCCAAGTCGGCTGTTACTTAGGAGTGCCGAGAGGCACACCATAATCCGGCCCCGAAGGGACCCCGATCGGGTACGACGTATTAGCATATGGAGCACCAAGCGCATGCCATGCAACATGTAAAGGCTGAGCAGAAGAAGGTCAAAGAGCTTCAGCAGTGGACTGCTATGTTATGCTCGTTGCTCAAAACAGTGACTCACAATATGAGAGACTGCTACAGCTTAAATGTTGGCGTGGTTAGCACTAACGGTCTAACTCAAGTTTTGATGAATGATAAAGTAGGCTAAGTTAGTTTCATATTGATATAACATTTTGACCAAGTGTGAAGGAGAAGTCCAGACGGGTCGACGGGCTGACCTGACGTTTGGCACGAAGTTCAGCTAGGTCGACGTCCAGACCTGATAGCTGGCACGAAGTCCAGACGAGTCGAAGGGCTGACCTGACGTTTGGCACGAAGTCTAGCTAGGTCGATGGGCTGACCTGATAGCTGGCACGAAGTTCAGACGAGTCGAAGTGCTAACTAGACGTCTGGCACGAAGTCCAGATGGGTCGACGGGCTGACCGGACGTCTGACAGGTAAGTTGAGGTAAGTCACTAGAGGGGAGTGACTGTGAGGACGGCTTCCCGGGAAGGGAACTTAGGTGTCGATTCAACTTAGAACCATTTCAGAACTCTAAGTCGAGATCTTGACTAGATTCCGGTCTCGGTGAGACGGAATCTAAATACTATTCTGTTTAATTATAAACTGTGCTAACAATCTATTTTGCAAGATATATAATTTACATTTGCCTCCGGACTAACGTTTTCTTGCAGGAAGGAGATTGTTGGAAAACAAGGGTCCGGGCGCCCGGAGGCAAGTTTTATCCTCCAACGCACGTCGACACGTAGAGCTTTGTGATTGGCTGTGCTACGTCACATTCCAAGCGTCCGGAAGGGATCCGGGTGTCCGGAGCCTCCTATATAAGGAGGGTGAAGGCTGGAGCAAAAAAAAAACAACGAACGACAAGATCTTTCATCGATTGCTCTGCTGTGCTCCTACGACGCTGCGAAGGCTCTCCGACAAGTACTATTTTTTATTTCTTCTAAATTATTATCGGTATTATTTTTACTAGCATTTTTGTACCTTACTTTTGTAATAAGTTTTTCGAATTGTTAGTGGATTGTCCAACGAAAGCACTCAACGAGTACGGGCCTTGGAGTAGGAGTCGCCGAAGACTTCGAACCAAGTAAAAATTACTTGTGTTAGTGTTGTTGTTTTCGTGTTTATTCCGCTGCGTACTCTCGCTAAATTTTTAATCGCTATTCACCCCTCCCCCTTCTAGCGAATTCACGATCCAACATTAAATACCCCACACCACCGCCCCACTCGGTAGGGCGTTTGGTTCTGATCTCCAAAACCCAAGCGCCGACACTATTGCCGATCGGATGACAACACGACCGTGATAGCGCACATGCTAAGGCATCCCGAAGGCGATCACAGTCAAGGCATGGTGACATATCCGCCCGGGTGTCTTCGGAAAGGCTGTGCATATCCACGCAGGAGGAAGAAAATAAAAGGAATGCCGCCCGGGCCGACATTAGATGATCATGAGGAGTCCAATTGATGGCAACTCCAACAGGGCACGAAAGTCGCACGCCCAGCAGTTGGAGACTCATACTGTTCTGGCACAAAAGCACAGGAGCCACCTACTAGAGGCTAATGAACAGAGTGTGCTGGCATCAAATCGGCAGAAATGTAGAAAGAAAACATGCCGAACATTGGAGAAATTCGGAGTTAGGCTGAATCCGGCCAAGTGTTTGTTTTGAGCTAGAAGCGGGTGCTTCCTTGGTTATATGGTAATCGAGATGGGAATTGAGGCTAATTGAGCAGGAGAGCTCGACTCATACTCTCATTGTCTGCAAGACAAAAACAGGAGTAATTTGAAGCGGCCATGGAGTGCGAACCACCTATAACCCTACCGGGTCGGATAGTAAGTGCGAAATTGAATTCATGTAATTTATAAAAATATCCATTGCATCAATGCAAGGGAATTTGAAAGAAATCTCTAAAATACTCAAGGCTCACATGCCAAGTGGCCATGTTATAAGTGGACATGCCCCCACACCAAGTGCCAAAGACTCACGTGCCCGAACGACCGTGTTATAAGTGAGCCTAGCTAGCCACGCCTAGTGTCAGAGACTCCTGTGCCAAGCAGCCGGGTTTGAACTCAAGGTTCACGTGCCGATCGACTGTGTTATAAGTGGGCATGCCCTCATGCCAAGTGTCAAAGACTCATGCGCCCTAGCAACATGTTATAAGTGAGCCTAGCTAGCCAAGCCTAGTGTCACAGACTCTTGTGCCGAGCGACCAGGTTTGAACTCAAGGCTCATGTGCCAAACAGTTGTGTTATAAGTGGGCTTGCCCCCATGCCAAGTGTCAAAGACTCATGCGCCCGAGCGACTGTGTTATAAGTGAGCTTAGCTAGTCATGCCTAGTGTCAGAGACTCTTGTGTCGAGCGACCAGGTTTGAACTCAAGGCTCACGTGCCGAAGGATCGTGTTATAAGTGGGCATGCCCCCATGTCAAGTGTCAAAGACTCACGCGCCCTAGCGGCCGTGTTATAAGTAAGCCTAGCTAGCCACACCCAATGTCGGAGACTCCTCTATCGAGCGGCTAGGTTTGAACTCAAGGCTCACGTGCTGAGTGGCTGTGTTATAAGTGGGTATACCCCCACGCCAAGTGTCAAAGACTCACGCACCCGAGTAGTCGTGTTATAAGTGAGCCTAGCTAGCCACGCCCAGTGTCAGAGACTCCTATGTCGAGCGGTCAGGTTTGAACACGTGACAAGCGGTCGTGTTATAAGTGGGCATGCCCCCACGCTAAGTGTCAAAGACTCACGCGCCCGAGCGGTCGTGTTATAAGTGAGCCTAGCTAGTCACGCCTAGTGTCAAAGACTCACGCGCCCGAGCGGTCGTGTTATAAGGGAGCCTAGCTAGCCATGGCCAGTGTCGGAGATTCCTGTGCCAAGCGGCCAGATTTAATTCCAGGCTCACGTACCCGTGCGATTGGGAGCAGTTGAGCGATGCCCACAAACTCCGGGCCTTCGACCGCTGAGCAACAGACCAAAACCCAAGAAGGCGAACGACAAAGCACACTAATGGTCCAATCAGTCGGACTTGCAGCCTCCTTCGACTAAACTTGAGGGAGAGACTTGTGATTCGGTAATGAGGGACCCCACTAAAGGAGAGTCAAGGTCGCGAAGACCGGATGACGTGGAGGCCATGGCCGAGCGGACTACATACGCCCGAGCGGGCTACAATATGGCCGAGTGGGCTACATACGCATGAGCAGGCTACATGCGGTCGAGTAGGTTACATACGCCCAAGAAGGTTACATACGCCCGAGCGAGCTATAATACGGCCGAGCAGATCACCCATGCGGCTCCGTACGGATTAAGCAAGTATCTTATCACATTCTTTTGGGAGTGAGTGCCACTGACAGCAGGATTGCTCCAGCTGACGGAGTGTACCTTAGAAACTTCCAGCCATCTTGTCAGAAGATGGTTAGCTTGCTTAAGGAAAAGTGTCAAAGACACTTTATGGAGTTGTCCTTTCATAGGACATTTGGGAAGACGTGTTTGTGCTTTGAGATACATGCACAAGAGTTACAATGGCTCTATAAAAAAGGGGTTCCTTCACAGCGAAGGTATGTGCAACTTCATTTCTTTACACGCTTTAGCTGTAGTTTTTCCACTATTATGTTTTGCAAGAAAACTAATTTGATCATCGAAGAGCCAACACCGAAAACTCCTTCCTGGCTTAGTACTGACATTCTATGTGCTTGCAAGACTATCAAGGAGTTTTCACTGAATCAACTAATGGGCCACATCGTCAGCTCACCAACTCCTTAAATTTTGGACAGTATCAATTCTAAATGTTATTATAACAACTGCTAGGAACTCCAACATATAATAGTTCCTCAATGTATAATTATTACAATGTTAAAATCATTTTAATTAAACTTATTATACATGAAATATTATTCTATTAAAACACCCCTTACTAACTTAATGAAAATTCTTTCAAATTCATCCAAATCTATTAACGTGGGTCGCAATTATTTTAAAATAATTATAACTATGACGTAGTTATTATATAATTATATTTAAATTTTAAATATTATTATATTAAAATATTTTTTATTAATTTGTCAAAATTATTTAAACCTATCAAAATTATTTTAAATTTATCAAAATCACTTTAAAATTTTAAAATAATTATAGCAGCTATAATGAGTACAACTACATAATAGCTATTAATATTACAATAATATTGTATAGCAATGAGATAACTATATAATAGCTATTTATATTACAATAATATTGTATAGCAATGAGATAACTATATAATAGCTATTTATATTACAATAATATTGTATTAATAGTTACATAGTGTTGCAATTACATAATAGCTATTATAGATTATAACATATAGTCGTGCTATAATAACACTAAAAAGCTCCCAGGATGTACCTAACCTGAGTAGGTACTCAAATGATAGACTTACATCAATAGACAAAAGTTTAAACTGCGATTACAACAAATAACCCTCCCACTTAAGGTCATCAATATTTAATTTACTTCCATTCATCTCATCATAGGATCAATGGTGAGCGCGAGCACTATCACATCTTTACATCTACAATAACACTAAAGGTAAGAAATAATATTGTAATAGCTACAGGGAAATTATTACATGTTATAACAGCTAATCCTAATTATTACAACAACATTAAAATAAGAATAATCTCAAAATAAAACATATGATGAATTGTTCTTTTAATTTTTTTTAGAAAAAACTTTTAAGAATTTATATTATTTAGAAGGCCCTTTTAATTTTTACTCTTTTTTATTACAAGAGGCATGTCAAATCAACAGGCTAGTTTGTCTGCAATTTAAGAGCACCAATTGCAACTGAACTTCCTTCCAACTAGCCAGTAAATCATTTGTAGCTACCCATCTACTTTCTAATGCCATTTACCTCTTACCACATTTTGAGTGTTGTGTATTTGGACATCCCCTTTAACTCATCCAATTTACAAAGCAACTGCTACAATATTGATTCCCCAAAACCAGGGCTCATAAAGGGGCAGCAACCACTATTCATGGCTGTTGCTCTCCATAACTTAAAAGTCGACTAACTATTATGTCTCCATTGAAAGATTGATTACAACACCCTGAGCTACGAAGGATATATATTTGAAATTATTAGAGAGGTGCAGAACTCGTCCGTCGAAGTTGATACCTTGGTTCGGGTACTGGTAAAGCCATAAGAATCTGGTCCAACTCCTGCAACGATTGGAGGAAATGGAAGTAAGCAAGGATTTAAGTCAGTTTATTGAGCTGCAATCAAATTGCAAAAGAGCACGGCCATGACAAGTTGAATCCAAGAAGAGAATGTTTCCCACTAATCGATGTCTATGTATCACAGCCAAAAAGAAATGGCAGATGCATAAATATTGTAGAGAATAAGGATGCAACTAGATTGCAAGTGTGAAATGCATGAAACTCACGAAGTTGATCATCATGCTATATAAAAGTTTCATGCTTGTTCATGAGATTATGGATGATACGTAATATGCATTTGCTTTTTCATCGAGAATTTTACATGCATCAATAATAAGATGACTAGCATAACCAGTACTAACGGAATGTCTCTAATACCCTATAAATTACCATATTATATTACTTAATTAATGGAACAGGTGGCTTGTTTGACATTTCAATGCAACTCTACAACATGCATAACAGTAGGGTTGCTGAATTAATATTTTATTAATACGATTAGCTGAAGAAGATAGGATCAATAGGATAAAAAAATGCGTTAAGGTATTATATCCACCTCATCGTTTGGGACTTTTGTTTCTTTATTTGGCTACTGATAATGCTTAACATTAATATCCACCTAATAAAACCTGAATTAACTGGCATATGGTGGATCTTATGAACATAAGCAAAAACCTAACATCACAAGCCACAATGCAAGTCAAACAACCAAATATTCATCTTACCATGCCATCAACGCTAAATAAAATGAATTTCAAATGCGAATAATGTACTTGAGCTATATTTTATGGTGATATTTCATTGAATTTAAACAGGCAGCAAAACAAAGGTTAACCGAGAAACATGTAAAAGCAATACTAATGCATGAGTGGCTGCTAGATAATCAAATGGAGTTCCAATGTTGGTTGTATATTTAAGACCTGTTTGTTAATAAGACATGAAAAACTCAGCTGCACCTGCACCAGTTGGTGTAATTGAAACAAGAGTTAAAGAAAAGGTACACCAAGACTGAGCTCTTTGGTTCTATTAGTGGATAATTGGACAAAAGTAAATAATAAATGTACTTATGCTCCAAAGTCCAACCAATATTAGAATTTGTAGACAGTCTAATCAAATATTTAAGATTATAAACAGGAAATATCTAAAGAAAAACTTTTGAGGTGAAAATATGGTTTTTCAAGCACAAAATCCATAAATATGAATACTTTTTACATAATCTAAAGTATGAAAACAAGTGACAATGTTAGTTGTGCTTGTCAAGTAACAAAGAAAAAAACAATGACTATGCAAATCTAATTTGTAAGTGTCGTTTTTCACAGAAATGTCAACTATGTTTTTGCATGCTTTTAAGAACGTTCTTAACACTGATAAGAGTAATCTTAAAATAATGTCTTAATGCCAATGATATGCTAAGCTTTACGATAATACCTTTAGGCATGTTGTAAAGTTGTAGCATTTCAGAACTTTGCAGATGTTTTGTGGTTAACATGAAAAAATAAATCTTCAAAATAACATGAAAAAACAGAACTTGAAAGGGAAGTGATTTCACAGGAACTGATAGTTTCGCAACCACCTCAATTTTTAAGTAGACAACAACAACCAAGTCTTATCCTATTAGGTGGGGTCGGCCAAATTTTATTTAGTGGAATAATAGAAAAATTCTAAAACAACGATTTTCATTTAAAGCACTCTACAAAGAATCATCCAAATAAGTACACCAGTAACATGAAAATGAATAAAAATAATTTCAACGTTGGCATGCCTGGATTCAAAGGCAGATATAGAATAAATAAAATGATTGCAGAAAGAAAATTCACTCAGATAAAATAATCATAGAGAAGGCAATAGTCTACCTTCTGTTTCTTCAGCCTCTCATTCTCTTCTTCCAAGCGAGAAACCTTGTTTTCTAATTCATTGGTGTATGCCTAAAATATAATAAATTAAAGGTTAGAATGCAACCTTTCCTACGAAAGAAATAGCCTCCCAGAGAACTCATAAAATAGCAAACGAACTGTTGGTTTAAAAAACAAATGCATGGTTATAATTATTATTGTGCTGTTAAAAAACCTGTTTCCTAGCTCTTGATCGTGCAGCAGACTCACGGTTCTTGATCATCCTTTTCTGTCTCCTCTCAGACAATTTGTCTACTATGTCCTCTGAAGCTCTGCGTTTTCTTCCAGGTGTCTGAGAATCAGAATATCCACCAATTGTTGGTGATGATATATTCATCTGACCCTCAGGGAAAACAGTGTCAAACATAGGTGCAGAACCAGCAACTATTGGTTGTGGAGGTGGACGGGCAGACATATAAGCCCCCAGCAAGCTTTGCTGTCCCTGCATTTGATTATTCATAGCTGGGATCTGATTAAACTGTGGTAACCAACTAGCTCCATGTGTAAAACCATGTGTCCTAGATGTTAGATCTGGATTTTCTACACGATCCAAATTTCCAATAAAATCATTACCCTCTTTCATAATGTTCTCAGTAACCACCCCAGCCTTCAAAAGAAAATCCTCCAGTGTCATTTCACCAAGTGTTGTTTGCCTCTCATGGCCTGATTTCTTTACCTCATCACCTTTAGTTGGCCCAACTTGAATGTCCCGCCAAACTTCATCCACTGTCTTTTTACACAACCCTTGTGACATGGTAATGCTTCCTTGACGGTGGATTCCAGAGCTAGAGGCATGTTGGTCTATGGGATTTTCATGGTCCACACCATTTAACTGATTAGTCTCTGCTGCAAAAACACTCTTCAGTAGTTCATCTAGGTTCATGCTATGAAGGGGCTCCCCTAAGTGGTTCTGAACTTCGTTGAGGGTCATATTATAAAGTGACCCTTGCCTCGACAAATTCTGAATCTGGGAAGATTGCCTATCCCCACTGCTACCTTCATCCTTCAACGCCATAGTCAATATTCCCATCAACCTTCTGTACAAAATATCATCAATATCACATCCTCAAGCTCAAGCCCCCAAATCAGAATTCTTCAAGAAGCTCTAGAATCCACAAAGAATTTTGCATGCTCTTGTAATATCTTCTTTAGGCAAGTCTCTCCTAGTAAATCACAAGAAGACAACAAAAGTCATGGTAGTAGAAATAAGTAGTTAGCTTTGTTAGTTGACATAGGCAACACATATCATTACACCTATGAAATGAAAATTGAACCAGCTGATAGGGAAAAAATAACAAGTTTTGCCCATATGGTATATTGCCAATACTAGGAAGTAGAAACCTTGATGCTGTCAATACAAGACAAACTTAAGACCTATAAAACCGAGTTTAAATCCAAACTTGAATCCAATTCTGAATAATTATCAAATCAAATATACAATTTGGGTTAAATAGCGACATTGTTCTTTGTAATATAGAGTACAAATAGATAGTCATACATGTATAAGTATTACATTTAGTAATAATAAACTCATAACTGATATTTTACCACACTCAACCTTCCTGCTGCTGTAGTTCTAACACATCATATAATGATGGATTAGAGCTCCTTGGCCTTCTTTTAGCAAAAGGTCATACGTTGACCCCAGAAGCCCCCACACGACCGGTTTCACAGTCATTTATAAAGAGGTAAATTACGGGTGACTTTGTCTTTGAATAGTGACCATTACATGGGGGAGGGCAGGAACCTGGCAAGCATTTCGCTTCCCGGAATTGACCTCCAGACCTCTTGGTGGCAACACCCCCATGCAATGACCATCTATCCGTCCCATGGGGACAAACCTTGGCCTTCTCTAGTTTTAGTTATGTCAGTCCTCAAAATATTAATAGATTTATAAATTAACCAATCCATAAGGGCATGATAGATGTTAGTCATTCAAGATTTTAATCCCTGAAAACTTCACTTTAACAAAGTTTGAACCGATCCTTACCCATTAGTCAACTACTCTAACTAGAATAGGTGTTGAACCATGAGTTGACTAATAACCACTTATTGGTCGATTGGGTCAAACCACAAACCCCTTACTCACACGGGGAGTTGACTAGATCCCAACACCAATCGACTATGCCCCTTGACTTTGACCAGTTCTAAGGTCGATTCCGCCTAAGTTGTTGTCTACCTTTCATCCCTTGTATATAGTTCACTCCACTCACATCTCACATTCTCATGTCCTTTGAATGCAATGAACCCACGACTCCTACCCATGGCATCTTTCGTGTAGTTCACCTTCTCGGCTTGCCACACTCCAATATTCCTCATCCAGCGACCTTTGATGCACTGTCCTTCTCTGATCTCACAGCCCTTGGGTCATCACAACCTATGCCAAGTCAACATGTATACATAATATATACTACACAACTTAACACACAAGTTAGACAAACCACAAATCTAACTTAACCCCTTTGTCAATCTTATCAAAATCCTTTTGCTACTTACAACACAAAAGGGACAAGAGTCCTATCATAAGGGACCACAGACCAAGGTCTGTGATGATTAAAGAAGGATGGCAATGCCATCCAAGGGACAATGGGACAAGGAGCATAGAACATGGTAAAGCCGAGGAGGTGAACTATGTAAGAGAAGGCATGAAGGATGGCATGATAAGCCAAGGGCTCAACACACGAGTAGCTTGATGGAAGAAAACCTCAAGGTTTAGATACTCTCCATGAGAGATGTGAGTAAAGTGACCTATATATAAAGGACAAGGATAGATGACAACTTAGGCAAACTCGACCGTAAATGTTGTCGAAGTCTGGGTTGACTAGTGTTGGGGATTAGTCGATTGGTGGCTAAGAAAACCACACCTCAAGTGTTCTGTGGCTTGTGGTTTGACCAATCGACTGATGCCTATAGGATAGTCAATTGATGGTTGAGAAATTCAATAACGAAGTTTATGGTTTGGACAGTTGACTGGTAGTTGGTCGTGTTATGGATGTAGCAATCAACTGATTGGTCAGTTTTGGTTACTGATAACTCAAACCATTTGGCAAACGAACAAAATGTTTGTCAGTTGATTGCACAGTAAACTGAGGTTCTATTTGGCTGAGAACATAATCCTTTCTAATCAACTAAGCATTTGACTCAATACTAATCATCTGATTGATGTTATAGCGACCTATTCAAATGCAATTGAAGATGAAAGGAGCAATGACAGGACTGGGATAAAATATGACAGATCAATCAACTTATAGATGTCACATCAGCATAACGATAAGATAAGTTTGAATTTAAGGAGGAGGCTATAAAAAGAGTTCGAGAAGCTACAAAATTGATTATAAGCCTAGGGCTGCTAAACTATGTTAAATCACAATGCATTCTGGTTTGCATTTTATTTCTTGTATTCTTTCAGAATTCTAACATTGCAGGAAAGTGGTATTCACCCTCTCTACCACATCGTTCACTCAATCCAACACGTGGTATCATAGCCTCATCACATTCAAAGGAGTAATGACAGACGAAGCAATGGTAAGAGACAGATTTATTCCAAGGCTGGAGGGCAACTTCAACTCATGGAAAAGAAAATGGCTCTCTCCTACATAGTCGACATGGATATAGAGATATCCATAAAAGAAGGTTGACAATAATAATTGCAAGACAGATTTATTGCAGTATGATTTTCCTACATATTCCAAGACAGATTTATTGCAGTATGATTTTCCTATTGATGGAAATAATAATTTGCTATCTCCTTCTAGGTTGACAAAGTAACAAAAGGAGGTGGTGACCAACATGAATGTGAACTTGGAGTTGGAACAAGCATTATCTGAGTAGGAGTAGGAGATGAACAAAATTGGAAAATACAAGCCCGCCAAAGAGCTATGGAACAAGGTCATAGCCATACATGAAGGATCATCGGAGGTGAAACTTGCATGGAGAGACCTACTACAAACAAAACTCAATTCGTTCACATGCTGAAGGGAGAACAAATCGTCAATATGTACATAAGATATAAACAAATTGTTCATGACTCAACAAGTATTAGCGAGTAAATATTGAATAGGTACCTCATCTGAATCACACTAAATGCCCTACTGAAGACATAGTATTGAAGCTAAATGATAAAGAGCTAATACATAGCTCAAGAGATGAATGTAATATTTTAGATGAGTTATTTTTAGAATTAAAATTAAATACTTCCAGACCCAATGCTAAAAAGGAACAAGCATACACTCATCAAAACCTGGCATTGGTAGGTAAAGAAAAAGAGAAAAATGACAGAGCACCATCCTCAGATTCTGAGGAGTTCATTGCAGAGGAGGAATGATGACAAATGATGTATGGTAAGGTAAAGAGTAAAATTCAAAAATAAAATGAAATTGACCAGGAACGACATAAAGGAGTACTTGAAGCAAAGTAAGACAGCAGGAAAATAGTTTATTGCTACAAATTTCATAAGGAGGGCGAAGGAGAGGGAAAAGAAGAAGAAAAGGAGGCAACCACATCAAAGAGGTCAAAGAAGAAACATCCTAAAAGAAATTTGAAGGGCACATGGAATGAATCAAGCTCTTCATCGGAAGATGTTGAAGTCAATAGCACAACATGCTTGGTGAATTATATCAACACATCTGCATCCGAAGACAAAGCAGGAGACACCTACACAGCCAACAAAACATTTATGGCGTTTGACGATAGCATACCTTCCTCATCCAAAGAAGGCAATGAGGCATCAAATTAAGGGAAAGCAAACCATTATGATTCAACTGACACAATGAGGTAAATTCTTCCACCTACGAAACTAAGCTAATTTAGTAAATTCCTTGAATCGATCACTCTAGAAACGTAAAAAGAAAAAGAAAATTTCTATGTTAGCAAAAAAAATAAGTGTTATTGTTCCTTGTGAGAAATTGCATTATATTAGGATTTAAGGATTAAAATTAGAAAATAATTGGTTGAAAAGGTAAATTGACTCTTTAAAGTAGCATTAGAAAAATTTACCATTAGTTCACAATCCTTAAACATGATAATCAATAACTAAATAGTAAATTTCAGCAAAACTGGTTTAGGCCACAAGGAGTTAAAGAAGGAAAAATCGTATTACTACCTTGTAACTAGAAAAATTTAGAATTTTCTATGCATTTTTCGAAGTGTGGCACAGAACCAACCTTTTGTGCCTCAATTGACTGATTTAGTAATTTTGTCGACCGAATAACGCCTTTCAGGCAATAGTACTTTATGAATAGCAATCTAACCTTGTTTTCACATTCGTGGTTTAGGGTTAAATTGAAATATTAATCATGTGTAATGAATATTTTCGATTGGTTTTTTGTACATTCCTTTGATGAATGACAAAGGAAGAAAAATATAAGGGGTTAATTCTCGAAGTAGTATATTTTTTTTCTAAATTCCTAACTCAAGCGGAGCTTAAGTGAAGAGGGAGTTTAATCATATTTTTTTTAAAAAAAAACTTTCCTATATGTTGTCTTTATACCCCTAACTTAAATGTGTTGTAAAAAAGGGAGATCGTTGGAGTTTTCATCCCCTTCTATATTGATGGAATTAAGTGTTTTAATGAATCGTACAAAGGTTTAAATTAAAGATTGCTACATCTAATATGTGTGTTAAGTTGTGCAGGATCCACCGCGTGAAGAAGTGAAACCAACATAGTCAAGGCAGTTGATGGCTCGATGGCTCGAGGTCCATGGAGATCGGAGAAGCATGACGTAGACATCCAAGGGTCTATAGGATGAGATCCATGGAGATTTATTAATGATGGAATTGTCATTTGAGGGTCCGCAGGATAGCACAATAGAGCTGAGGAAGTGAACTACATAAGCAAAAGCATGAAAGATGATATGAGAAGGAATCGAGGACTCTATGCAACCGAGGGACAAGTAGCTTGATGAAAAACCTCAAGGCTTAAAAAAACTTACTTTATAAATCACTTTCATCATCGGTAGAAATTCTAACATTGAGGACATCACAAAGTGCAAATTCTTCAATGCAAGTGAGAGAATAATATTTCCTTGAAAATTAAATTATTACAATTTTTAAATATTAATAATTTTACAACACAAAATTGTGTCTAGTTCTCAGAATTTGAGGTTTCATTATTAAATAAAAAGAAAGCCCAAGGTTTAATATGCATTATTTTGATAATTATAAAGGAAAAAAAATGAGAATTTAACTACTACAACAATAACAGCAACCAAGTCTTATCCCACTAGGTGCGGTCGACTTAAAAAAAAAGATCCACATAGCTAATTTATTCTCAATATGGATGTTGATAATTTTATAGTAGGGGATAGAGCCCAATGGCGTAAAAAGATCCACATAGCCGATCCCACTTATTAGGATAAGGTTTGGTTGTTGTTGTTGTTGTTATGATAGTTTTTCACATTAGTAACACAAAATTAATACATAGACATCACATACTGACAATCTAGCAGTTACAAAATTTTAAAACTCACATGCCTAGCAGCGCAAACTTTCAATAGTTGAGTGATACCAATCTCAAAGGATATCTCCTTGTTCAAGCACTAGATTTATTTGTACTATTCAAATTTTATAATTTATATCTTAAATGTTCGACATGTAAAACATCAATAAAGTGAGACTAAACCTTTTCAGGACAATCTATTTTTTTACAACAAAATAATGGAAAATCTTCACAATAATATCATAGTAAGCTTCACACAATAGCAGAAACTGTCTAAAAATTCACATTGCCCAAAAAATATGAGCAATCCTATTCAAGTCATTTAAACATCTAAATACGTAACATAATTATGGGATTCACTGAGTTGCTACTAATTAGTAGGATGATCGGCGCAAAAAGGATTGTCTTCGATGATGGTATAGTTTAATGTCTCCAACATTCTTTCACAGACAAAGAGATCTAACAATTAGCAAGTGCTGGAATAACTGAAATAAACAACTATACTGTTAAGATTAATTTTGAACTCCACAATCAGCGTTGATGTGTTGTTTGGTTAAACACGAAAAGTGGTTGTGCTCTACCTATAAAAATGTAAGCGTCTTTCTTATATGTACATCTGCCAGAGTCAATCAAAAATTTGGAAATTTTGTAGCATTTTGAAAAAAAAAAAAAAAATCTAGCAGAGTAGGCAATTGATACTGCAAAATTGAAGGTAGTAGCTAGCTAAAGAAAGAGAGAAAAAAAAAAGTGAGGCAGTCAGGTAGGTCACGGGGCCAAAGAGGGAGTAAGAAGAGAAATAGGGAGAGGCAGATTGGAAGGAAGGGGGAAAAAGCAGAGTGGCGACTGCCGACTGCAGCTCCTAGGGAGAGGAAGAAGGGCAGCAGAAAGAAGGAAGAGAGGAGGATCCAAACCTCGGTTGAAGGTGCTGGTGGCGGTGCTGGCGGCGGATGTTCAGCGAGAGGGGGCGGACGGGAGGCGGCGGATGGCCGGAGACATGGCGAGTCGTAGACGTGGCGTTAGGGCAGGCAGAGGGGCATGGGCCGCAGCGGGAGCACGTCATAATTATTTATTTGATGATTTTATTTCTTGGAGTTAATTAAATAATCTTTTCTTCTTTGTTTTTTTTTTCTAGCAAAAATGACTTTTGAGTTTCTTATAACAGCAAATTACCCAAAAATCACTAATACAAAACGCAACTTTCTCCACTTTCCCATGTGTCTCAAAATTTTAATTTTTCCTCCAAATACATAATAGTTAAATGCTGATATTCCGATTCATTCTGTTATGATAAATTTTCAATTTATCCTAAGGTCGGTAGAAAACTTCTATCCGGTCAGACTGATCACCCCAGATTCGATGTTACCCAACTTGATTAATCATTTTTTTATTTCCACTCCCTATCTAAAATATATTTTTTTTACTTTCATTCCCTAATATACACTTCGATTTACCTAATTATTTTTATTTTTTTAAATATAAGAAATCTAAAATAAGATATAATTTATCATAAAATTAGTACAATTTAACTAAAATCATCTAATTAATTTAGCCTAAGCCAATTAATTGATATGAGCTTCGAATCAATTGGTCAGGCGAAAAAAAAATTATGCTCAATTGAATAAATAATATACTTGATTTTAGTTAAATGATGCTAAATTTAAGAAAAATTATACTTTATTTTAGATTTTTTTTTCTACTTATAAAAAATGACCAGGGCTTTTGTTCTCTTAAGTAAAAAGAGTCATTCTTAATTTGATAAAAAAAAATACTAGTTTCTATTTTAAATATGTTGAATTTAGAAAGAATTACATCTCATTTTAGATTTTTTTTACCTATAAAAAATAATAAAGGCTTTTATTCCCTCGCGACAAATGAAAAAAAAATTATGCTTAATTTGATAGAAAATATATTAGATTCTAATTTAAATATGCTAAATTTAGGAGAAATTATACCTCATTTTGGACTTTTTTTACCTATAAAAAATTAGAGTAATTAGGTAAATCGATGTGCATTAGGGAGTTGAAAAGTAGTTTAAGCAAATGAAAGTTTGTACGTAGAGAGTGAGAATAAATTTTTTTCTGACGTAAGGATTGAGAAGAAAGTTGAATTTGGTGTTATAAAGTTTAGGAGAATTTACCCTTATATTCAAAAGCTTACTATAATAATAAACTTTATTGTATTATAAAGGATAAAAATAAAAATGACAATTTTTCAAAGGATGCACTTAGGTTTATGAATTAAAAAAAATACAGACTATATTTTAATATTTACCAAATAGTACACTCAATTTAATACTTTTCCCATTCTACCCTTCCATCATTTCTCTCTTTTCTCTCTCATTTGGATGTATGCATGCATAACATGGGTCTAATATAATTCTATATCAAGCCCACGTTGGTCTTGATATGATTCATATCAGGTCCATAAGATTTAGGATTTAGCTAATTCTTTCGATAATCTTTTAATACCTCCAGAAAGTCAAAATAAGTAATGGAGGACACCATTAGACTTCTTATAGTCTCAGAAATTCATAGAACTTGAAATGAGTCTAATCAGATTAGTCTAAGTCCATTAGTAGGTTTTGATTAAAACTCACTGATTGATCTAGAAACCTCTGATTGTAATTATTTTAGGTCCTGTATTTTTTAGGCTGCAAGAAGTCCAACGGTGTTGTCCATTACATATTTCATCCTTTTTAGTGGTGCTAAAATTTTATCAAAAAAAATAGCTAAACCATAAACTCATTCATATCAAGCCTAAAGTAGGCTTGATATAATTCCATATTAGACCCATGGGGGGTAAGGTTTAGCTGGTTATTCTAATAAAATTTTAACACCTTCAAAGAAGCTGAAATATGTAATGGACGACATTGTTAGACTCCTTGCAGCCTTAGAAATCCACATGACCTAAAATAGATCCTAATCCAGTCTGGAAACGAAGAAGATGGCAAGCTGGGGATGTGGTTCGGAAGTTGATGGGGCGAAGACTCCACGTAGTCCTATAACACAAAACCTTAGTGCCGGGTTGGGAAGGGGGTTCCCGGCATTGACCCTCTAATACTTAAGTCAGTTTCTGTTGATGTAGAGAATAGTAAAAACATTATAACAAAGAGTGTGTCGAATAACAAAGTTACGCATACCTCTGAAGATGGGAACCTCCCTTTTATAGTGTCACTGCAGTGCCTGTGCAAACATATCAAAGCATGACACATTTTCCCAGATGTCCTAGGAAAAGACAAGATAAAAAATGTCTTTGACACCTTTCCTTAAGCGAGTATGCAAATCCCTGATGTGACAGGCTAGAAGCTTCTAAAATACGATTTGCCTATGGAACATGTTCTGTTGTTAGTAGCACAAAACTCTAAAAGAATACGAAGAGATACATAGATGGGTCCCGTTGTAGCCCGATTGGCACCTGCTCGACCAGGACTCCTTGTCTAGTCATGCTAAATAAAGCAATCTCCGTTCGCTCGGCCTCTCCATCGTTGGAGGGCCTCCTTTTAAAAAATGTTCCACTTCCAATCCCAATTCATAAACCTTGTAGAGAAAGCTTATTCAAATTTATCAACACGATTAGTCTAGAAAATCTAGTTCTCGAATCCAAGAATACGATTTGATCTATTTTCATGAGGCTTCCCATAGTAAAATAACAATTTCACTATGAATAAACTCCTATATTCAAATTGGGACTTTGTAGATTTACTCAATGAGAGTCTAAAATAGCAGTTATACACTCCTCCGAATAATTAAAGAAAGTAAAATAGTAAACAAATAGAACAATCACTCTAGGTTTAATGAGCCCAGAGCCCATGGCCCCAAAAAAATGAACTAGGGAATTGACCACTTGCAATTGCAGCCGGATCGCACCACCCCCTATTATAGTTTGGGTCATGACGAGTAACCAAAGGCCGCTCGGAGGTCGCCAGCAGTGGGCAAGTGGCCAAGCTGCCGGGCGACGAGTAGGAGGTGGCCTCCGACCACTCGCCCCAACCCAAACTATAATCTAGGGATAGTGAACCTAGCAAGGGATCATAACCAATTATGACCGGATCACGACCATAATCTAGTCGTAATTATAAGTGATCAATCCCCTAATTCACTTTTTTTATGAACGAAGGATCCCAAATCCATGGCATGAGGTCAGCCCTTTCAAGTTATGACAACCACACACAATTGCACATATTTATTCCAACATGCAGTGTTAATCCAGTTGATTGCGAAAGCTTGAACCAAGTTTCATAGTCAATCAAGACTAGACCTCGATGTCATACATCAAATATTACTTCCTCCAGAAAGCCCGTCTGGTTCTGCTCTCTACTTTCGACAGCATCAAAGATTACAAATATAGAATGAAACAAATGACAACCTACATCTAGAGACAGATGTAACTGATCAGGACCTCAACACTTTAGGCAACCACAACATCTCCCTCATGGAGGAGCATCTGGTCGAAATGCCAAACCCCTGCATATAATACCCAATCGCAAATAAGACATCTGAAGGTTATCTACAACATTTCAAAACAGACATCTAGAGATTATCTTAATAATGGAATCCTTACCATGTCCTTTCCCTAACCTTCTCAGCTGAGCAACGTACTCAGATATCTTCTTTATGGCTTCCACCTAAAAATGAGATGAAGATTATAAATTTCAACAGTAATAAACAACTTTGATTTTTCTAACTTGTTGTTTGACAGTTTCATAAGTTGCTATTACTTATTTGCTCCAACAGTATTCTAATAGCGGTATAGAGATTGGTTACTGGAGAGTAGAAACTGGAAATAAAGCTTTTGCTTTCTTTTTTTACCTTGACCTTTCAATCTTATTCTAGGTTTTTATCTATAATTTTGTTGATTTTAGTGAAATTATGTTGATTTTTTCTGAACAAATTAACAATTGTGTCAAAGTTGACAATCAGTTAAACCATGCGCATAATTATGTCACCTGCTCTTCGAGAAATTCACTCTCAATAAAGTCAGCCAGTTGAGCATCTTTGCAATTTTCAGCAATCTGGATTAAATTTCAAGACAATGTAAAAGTTCAAATATGAAATAACGCTAACTAGTTGGACCATGGTTCAGTATCACTTACATTGTGTAGCTGGATCAACTTCTCGTTAGTCAACTTCTCAAGAGCCAAAGTCAATTCCATGGCTGAAACAAAGCAAAACAATGTCACCAAAGATTCTACAAAATCCAAGGTTTGATCAAACTTAGCAGAGTAGTAAAAAAAATAAAAAAAATGGAATGATACAAAACCAAATAATTCAATCTCGATGTAAAAATTTAGGATTCCGAATGAAAATATTAGGATTCCTGGAGCCGACATTAAATTGTAAAAATTTAGGAATAGTCGCCATCGTTGTTTAAAAAAAAAAGTCTCTTTCCTGGAACATCATCAACGAATAAGTAATAACAGGATAGAGTTCATCGATATTGAGGAGAATGGACAAAACAAATATTTATATGCAACAGTTACATAAAACGACAGAGTAGATTTGTGCTGATGCACAGATTCGAACTTACCATGCAATGCTTCTCCCTTCTCGGGATGATCGAATTCAGACGGTGGCATAACAAGAGACTGGAGTTTCACTCTTCCTCCTCGCTTGTTCTGATCACGGAGAGATTTAGAATCAGTTGTCGTAGATCAGAGACAATAACAAACACCTTGAAATTTGAATCTGTAACTTACTTGGTATTCCATCAGTTTCTCGGCATGCTCCCTTTCCTCTTCACTTGACTCCTTGAAAAATCTGTAATGAGCAAAAGCAAGTCAGATATACTCAAGAATCACAACACATGTATGAAAATAGAGAATAAACGCCGACTTACTTTGCGAGGCCTTTCAGCGCAACGTTGTCGCGGTCGAAGTAAGCGAACAAGGCATGATAGACGTACGAATTATTGAATTCGACACTGCGAATGGAACAATGTTGACGAGATCACTGAGATTGATCTAATTAAATTTCTCATAGAAGGAATTTAAAGAACAGAACAAACGAAAGGTAAGTCAAACAAGACGCGTTTTCGAAGAACTATCAACTAACAAGGCAGCTAAGAACTCGCTCGCATTGTGGAGATCCCAGGTCATTTATCTCGAGAATGACAAAGAAATTTCATTGAAAAGATGAATCAAAGATCGCAGGGAAAAAATATTACAATAAACATAAGGTTAAATGAATGAGAGAGAGAAATAGAACCGACTTGATCTGTTGATTGATGGCAGATTCGCACTCATCGGCGTATTTCTGACGGCCCAAAGACAGATCTGGGGACGTCGGAATCAGAGCGAGCTCCTTCCCGATCTCCTCCAAGGGCCGAAACACGACTCCCGTCAACGCCTGGCCGGAGTTGGCAGCGGCCGCGGAAGCTTCGAGAGGCATGTCTTCTCGCTCGAAGGATGATGGGTGGGGAATGAAAGGGCGAGGACGCGGGGATATAAAAAGGGCAGGGGAGAGACTGGATGGGCGACAAGTGGACAGTCAGATCATTTTCAGTCGGATGCGCGCGTGGACTCCACACGACTCTCTTCCTCGGCGACCGTGTGAAAGGAATCTTTCAGCCAAAAAAAAAATAAAGTTTTGAAAACAAAAGGCAGCTCATGAGCTTTTAATGCCATCCACGGTGCAAACGGAACTAATAATTCCATTTCCTTTTTTTGATATTTTTATCTGATTTTCATATTATCATTCAGATATTTTATTTTTCAAATATTTTAAAATTTATAATTAAATATTTTATTAAGTAAATATTTATAGATAAATTCGTTGAATATCACATATCTTTAATTCTCTCTTAATTTTAATTTCAAAAAAATAAAAATAAAAAAATTAAATAAGTAATCAATGCCGACTTTTTTTGGTGGCCCCTGCTACACGTCACCCACGTGCCCCCAATGCAGAGTCCCTTTTTTTTTTTTTAATGTTTCTTTATATATTTTTTAAAAATAGAAATCACCGAGTATATTGGAGAGGATTCGCATGGATGCCCTAATAAGGAAGACGTGTGGCGGCCTCGAGCTTGTTGCGGAGACAACAACAAATGAGACCCGCAGAAGTCGCGTGTTGCTTCCCAGTTGATCATGGTCTTTGTGTTGATTTACAGTGAAACAACGTTCTAAAAGAAATCAAGAAAGTAGATGTATAAAAAGAAATTCGGTAATTGACTAAAGCCTACATATAAAATTTCAGAATTCCTAATTAAAGAACACACTAAAGTTGTTATTTTTCGAAAAGTGCATTTATTTCCGATAATACGCCTCTCGCCAACTGCTTATCCCATTCCCAAACATCAGAGCAAGTGAGCAACATATTCAAAATAAAAAAAAAAATTATTTGATTCGGATACATGCAATCTCGACATCTCTTCGCTCTCCCAGTTCATGGAAATTAAATCTCCTCTCTCTCTATTAGCTCGTCGAAAACAATTTCCTCAAAAGTCGAAACCCTCCACATGGATCTATCAGCTCGTCGAAAGTGAATTAGGATCTACTGATAATCTTTCCGTCTCCCATTCAAGTTCAGGGTTTAGTTTGACTTCTCATTCTGTATCCTGACGTTGGTCATCTCTATCCTCTCCTATCTTGGATCGCTGACCTAGTATTGTAATTCAACCTCTCGATCAGGTATATTTCAGATTTCTATCTTGTAGAGCCCTCCTTTTTTTTAATATTTTTTATATATTTTTTTAAAATAGAAATCACCGGGTATATTAGAGAGGATCCGCATGAATGCCCTAATAAGGAAGACGTGTGGCGGCCTCGTGCTTGTTGCGAAGACAATAGCAAATGAGATCCATAGAAGTCACGTGTTGCTTCCCAACTGATCATGTCCTTTGTGTTGATTTATAGTGAAACAACGTTCTAAAAGAAATCAAGAAAGTAGATGTACAAAAAGATATTCGGTAATTGACTAAAGCCCACATATAAAATTTCAGAATTCCTAATTAAAGAACATACTAAAGTTGTTATTTTTCAAAAAGTGCATTTATTTCCGATAATATGCCTCTCGCCAACTGCTTATCCCATTCCCAAACATCAGAGCAACATATTAAAAATAAAAAAAATTATTTGATTCGGATGCATACAATCTCGACATCTCTTCGCTCTCCCAGTTCACAGAAATTAAATCTCCTCTCTCTCTATTAGCTCGTCGAAAACAATTTCCTCAAAAGTTGAAACCCTCCACGTAGATCTATCAGCTCGCCGAAAGTGACTTAGGATCTACTGATAATCTTTTCCTCTCCGATTCAAGTTTAGGGTTTAGTTTGACTTCTCATTTTGTATCATGATGTTGGTCATCTCTCTCCTCTACTATCTTGGATCGCTGACCTAGTATTGTAATTCAACCTCTCGATCAGGTATGTTTCAGATTTCTATTGTAGTCCCCATCTCTTACACATGTTTAGACTTTGTCACACTTTAACTTGCATTCCTTTGATTTGATTTTGTATTGGTTTGCATTGTCCTTAACCACCACGCAATTTTCTTGAAATTTGAAAATCCATCGATAACTTTTTATCAAAATTCATTGGTGGGCATGACATAGAGTTTTATCAATTTTAAAATCTTATAATGGGTAGACTGTATTAGACTGGTTAGAGGCGGTGAATAGTCCTAAAAATAAATTAATCAAATTTTTTACTTTTACTTAGCAAGGATAGTCAAATTAATTAAGCACAAATAATTAACATTAAAATCAATAACAAAAATAAAGTAAGAGAATAAAAAGATTTACTTGGTTACAACCTAGGTGATTGTTAATCCAAGACAATTATAAGCTTCACTAAGAAAAATCTCCTTCCTGCAGGCGGAGTAGCCTCTTACAAACTTTGAATGCTCAAAAAAAGCTAGGAAAATCAATACAATGATTGTTGTTAAATTCTAACTCCATGGAGTTTTTTATAGTCTCCTGAGATGATGTTACCATTGGCTGATGTGGCTCAGAGGCACCTCCAAAAGGATCCAAGACGCTTCTAGTGTGGTTAAAATTTTATCCTTAGTGGCATAGTCACCAACGTCTCTGCCACGTTGAAAAGGCACCTTCATGAGGATTGACGGCGCTTTCACACCTCTGCTTAAGGTACATTCGAGTTCGCTCAAGGTGCCTTCGTGCTTTTTTATCCTAGGCGCCTCAGGCACATTTGAGGCACCTTGGGTCTCGAATGCGACAACTTCTCTACCGAAGCTTAAGACGTCTCCAAAGCCATTGGAGGCGTCTTGAATACTATTCATTTGAACAAATCTCTTTCCCATGCTTGTTTGGGTGATGCTCCGGCTGTTCGGAATTGAGTTCACCCGAACTCAACTCCAGTCTTCTCTTTAAGAAGGTTTCCTCCCTGTCTTCTCGTCCCTCGGATTGCTGTGCGTGTCCTCGCTCCACTAGTATACTCTTCCATAGTTTATCGTCACTCGGATATACCAAGCCCGTCAACTCACTTCCCATGTCATCATTCTCATCCGTTGTGTCTTTTGCTTAACTTTTTGTGTTCCTAACCTCTTGCACACTTAGACACAAGGCATAAAAAAATAAATATGAACTAACTTAACTTGGCTGATCGTATCAAAATCAACCCAGGGTACTTACAGTAACCATACTCGTGCATCATCAAATTGATAGGAATGTGAGAATTTGGTTTTATCATTTATTAATTTTTATTTTTTAAAATTGTAGGTGTTGGCAAAAATTCCAATGGACTATTGTTTTAGGTCACTTTAATATTTTTTTGGTTGTACAATAAGTAAAGGAAAGCAACATGATTCTGTTCATTTACATGATAGACACAAAGATATCATTAAATAGTCCACTTTTACTATTTTTTTTAAATATATAAGATATTAAGTAAATTGTGGATCTATTGGTGAATATATTTCTTAGTTGGAATTCAACGTCTTAAATATTTTAGATTTTCAAGTGTTCTAGTTACTTTCACCAGAAGAGATGTGTCTCTATTGCTTGGTATTCTAGATAAAGATGCTTAAGTTCCTATGAATTCAACTAATGCATACGGTGACCTCTTTCTTGTTTTTTTTTTTTTAAAAGAACCTACTAGATCAAAAATTGAGTTGCTTTAAATATAGTCCTATAGAATTGAAGTAAATGATGATGTTTTAGTATTTTGTAAATTGTATATTTTGTATATATATTTATTTGTGTATTGTTTTCTTCTATTACATATAAGATTCCTATAAATCTTCTAGATATTATTGATGATTTTGACAATCTAGGTAGATTCAATTGAGTTGAAGTTATTGATCACTTTATTTCTCTAAGATATATCAAACAACCATCTCACTTCCTTACCTAAAGGGATTTACAGGTTTTTGACAATCTAGTTAGATTCAATTGAGTTGAAGTTATTGATCAATTTATTTCTCTAAGATATATCAAACAACCATCTCACTTCCTTACCTAAAGGGATTTGTGGGTCTTTTGGCTATAAATTATTTTTTGCTAGTCAATTTGATTTTTTATATGGATGACATTAGTATGTATGTAATACTTAGTTTATGAAATAAGTTTGATTTTTTGGAGCATGTCTCAATCAGAGATCATATTATAATATTGAATAGACATGAATAAATAAGTGGATGACTACTCCTATATATATTAGTAAGGTTAGGGCATTGTTGAGCTAAATCTCATCTAGAGAGGTAAATATCAAGAATTTCACCTAACTTTCGTTCATTGTCAATTTCTAAATGAAAAAAAGATAACTTGGTGTACGAAGCTCCCGCCATACGGGGTCCCACAGAAGGATTCATTGTATGCAACCTTACCCTACTTTTTTTATAAGAGACTATTTACTGGATTCAAACTCGTGACCTTTTGGTCATATAGCAACAACTTTACCGTTACGCCAAAGCTCCTCTTCATTTCTAAGTTATTGTCAATTTCTAAATAATTTTATTTTTTTTGATAAGTTATTGTTGAGCTAGTCCCTACTCCTTTTGAAAATATATTGGTTGAAAATCTTCCTTATCTCGATGATTTTGCTATAGAAGCAAGATACCCTAGTAATAGTGAATGTCGTAATTGCATTATTCATCAAAACTAAATCAAGGAGCTAATAATAAAAAAAATATTCAAATAAATAAAAGGGTGAAATAATTACTTACAATGATAGAAGATAAAGATATCTAGTCTGAACCAAGTGACCATGTAGTGGATCCTCATCTTGAACTAGTCGCTTCTAAAACCAGGACTAGGAGAAGATGTGACCGAAGTCACTATAATTATAGAGATGCTACTATTGATAGTCCTATATGCCTCAAGATGGTACCTTAGAGGAAGAGGAGTAAGACAGAAATCTTCGATCCTTCCATAAACATGACATGGAAAGGAGTACAATTGATTGAGGTATCAAAAAGCAATGTTGAAAAAATATAAAAGAAGTAAAAGTTGTTTTGGAAGGGGAAGGGGGAAAGAAAAAAAATTGATGTGGATAATTTGCAATAACAAAGAGTTAGTATCTCAATTTTTGAAGGTAATTCTAAAGAAGAGGTCAATAAGAAGGCAACAAGGATCGTTAAACTTAACAAAAATGAGATTGGGAGTCATTGTTGTAAGATTGTATTTTCACATCAAGTATTTTGTGTATTTTGATTTTAATTACTAATTATATGTGTTTTTTCTTAATGATAGTATGTCAAGAAATAATTTAAGACTCCTAAGAAGAAAAAAATAAGATGAAGATGTTGTCTATTTATTTTATACATTGAAAAAAAATAAAGAACGGTAGTTTGAAGCCCTCATTACATAGTTATTTAATTATGTTACACGTTTAATAATTTACAATTGATTTTCCATAGAGGCCTACTTTCAAATTTGTTTAGCATGATGCACCTTTTTGTTCAACTATGACTTCCTTCTTATATAGTGTAAATGGTTCTATTTTTACAATTAGTGAGTTAATTGATATCTATTGTTCAATTCTATTTAGGAGGGCCTTGTCTAGTAGGCCATATAACAAGTCTGTATATTCTTCATCTAGGTTCACTGTAAGGAACTAAAATTATCTAGTAATATATCATGATTGAATATGTTATATTAGTTGGCTAATTATATATTTCTGCACAATTACAGTCAACATCAAAATGTTTGTGGAAGACTTCCACAACACTTCATAAAAATGGATATGGAAGTTGGAGGAGTTAGTTATATTTTTATACCTATTACCAGTGCTAGAATACACTTTCACTTATTGTCTATTAGCACAATTACAATGACTTTTAACCATTATAACTCTCCAACATATAATTTTGAAGTAGTAGTGAGTATACGATATTTGTGTTTATATTAGTATTTTAGTATAAATTAATAGTTATGTTAGTTTTTTTCATTTATTCTTATAGGTATCTGAATTTTAAGAATATTCTCATGAGAAACTTAGTGATATTCGTCTTTGTTTAGAATATTACCACTCTATTGTTGGTTCGGGTCGGCCGGCTGGAGAGGGTTGAGTTGTCTGAAACACTAAAATACCTTTCTCAATCTTTCAACTCAGGTCAGTAGTAATAACATAAAGATAAAATTAAACAATAACTAAAGAAAGAGGCACCATAATTTACTTGGTTACAACTTAGGTGGTTGTTAATTCAAGCCAAATGAAAGCTCTTAAAAAGTCTCCTTCACTGAAGGCGGAGAAGCCTCTTACACTCGATAATAGCTCAGACTATTGCTAGGAAATCAATACACAAGTTGTTGTTTCTTTCCTAGGTCCAGGGGTCTTTTTATAGACCCTGGAAAACCTTATCCACAAGATGAAGGCGCCTTCCATAGGGCCGGAAGACCCCTCCATCGAGGCAAAAGATAAAACTTTATCCT
This sequence comes from Zingiber officinale, assembly GCF_018446385.1. Lineage (NCBI taxonomy): Eukaryota > Viridiplantae > Streptophyta > Magnoliopsida > Zingiberales > Zingiberaceae > Zingiber > Zingiber officinale. The sequence goes on from NC_056000.1 coordinate 40,938,645, forward strand.
TTCCGCCAACGGTCAGATTGCTTGGTCGAAGGCGCATTCCATGGTTGGTTGAAGGCGCCTTCTGCCTGAAGGTTGCAAAGGCGCCTCCAACTCCTGTTGAAGGCGCCTCTAGCAGCTCCATAGCTCCACTCTAGTTCTTTCGTTGTTCTGTTTGCTTGGGTGATTTCGGCCAACCGAAATAAGGCTCACCCGAACCCAATTTCGGCCTTCTCCTCGAGCAGGCTTTTGCTCTGGCTTCTCGTCCCTCGAATGTCACACACATCCTTCTCATCTATTGGTGTACTCTTCCGCAACATCTCAACCCTTGGACGCACCGAGCCCGTTGACTCTCTCCCGTGCTGTCTTCTCGCTAGCCGCGTCTTTCGCTCAACTTTCTTTACTCGTAAGCTCCTGCACACTTAGACACAAGGTCAAAACATAACAAAACCTAACCTAACTTGGTTGATCACACAAAAAATAATCTTAAGATTCCAACACCTATTGACAACTAAGTCTCTATTACATGTTACAATTGATTGCTCCTGACACGAAGTCAACTTATAAATAAACGAAAAACAATATTAATGTGCAATTTTGACAAATTTTGAATACTAAATATCTTATGTTATTTACAACAATAATTGTAACTTTTTTACAATGTAATACATTATATATCTTATATATGATCTGAATATAGATTTCAAACAAGCAAAAAAAAAAAAAAAAAAAAAAGAATGGGTGTATCAATATCAATTTTGACGGACTCTTTTCAAAAATTTTAGTTTAATTATTCATCTTGTTGTAACAAAAAGAGTTTGGTAGGGATTGTAACTGTGAATTTATGTATGTATGTGACTTATATATTTTTAGTGGTTAGATATTTATTTCACGTTTGAAATGATACAACAAAGTTATGGTTATAGTAGGCCTGTGCTCGTCATATAATGTATTGGTAATTGTCGTAATAACTGTATTGTTAATTATATTAGAGTTGTTTGTTATTACTTTTATTAAATGTTTATTTAACAGTGTTATGTATAAATTATTTATAGTAAATTGTTATAATGTTTTTACTATCATGTCGAACAAAATACATCATATCAATTGTCACTTTGGTACTATTATTTGACAATTAACACCACTATTATTCTGATCATTGAACAATAGCATTACAAACTTTTGAACTTTCAAAATTAACATACAATATTGTTATTTATCCAAAAAAATGATGATGTCTAAAACTAGCACCAAAATGATGTTGACATATTGTGATCTTTGCAACACAGTGGCATCGGTGTTTGAACAACAACACCAAATAGCTTATGAATTCTCTAAACCAGCACCACCATTTTGTGATTTCACCTACTCAATGGTGCCAGTCTTTGAGCAACAACACCAAAAAGTTCTGATTTTGTGCCAATTAGCACGAACTCATGACTTCTTGTGAGGGTCTCAGAATTAGGTGTACACTTCTTATATACCTTCTCCACATTCCACTCTTATATCCTGTGTCCATTTTTAAGAAATCTAAATCTCCTAAATTCATCAATGAGTTTCGATCAAAATCTATTAATGGACTTAGCAAGCTCTGATTAAACTGTTTGCAAGTTTGACCCATTTCTACAATGCCCTAGAGTCCAAATATGTCCTGAGTTATTAGCTTGAAAGCATTCCCAACATTGCTCAAATGGTTTTTAGGATGCATTTGGTTGGGGTTATTGTCAATAACCTTAGTTATCCACACAAAATTATGTTGTTTAACTCCTTTTGGTTTAGGTAATGGGCAATTCCCTGATGCATTCCTAGTGCATCAACAAACATCAGTAAAAAGGGAATAGAACCTGAAATGGGATTACCAAAGACTTATAAGATTTTTCTTGATTTCGAGGTTAACGAGAATCCAACCTCAGTCGTTCGTTGGTCGAGCACGAGCAGCGACCGATCGTCGTAGCGAGAGCGAATAGCAGTCGATCATTCCTTCATCGCAGCGGGGACGAGTAGCGGTTGGTCCTCCAATGGCAAGCAGCAGCCGGTTGTCGCAGTTAGGGCGAGCAGCGACCGGTCGTCCCATGGCTAGCAACAATTGATCGTCTCATGGAGTGAGCATGAGCAATAAATGGTGTCGTCATTCCTTTTGTGCAGAAGGCTCACCGGATGTGGCGGCGGCTCATCAGTCTCATGAACAAGATGATCGACAAGTGGGGACGGATGTTGCATGCGCACAATCGCCGTTGCGAGAGATGACGGTAGGGACGATAGGTTCACAATCACGTATGTGAGGTGACTGTGATTTTGTTTAACTTTGGGTTTTTTTTTACTTTAAATTTTTGATTAAAACTTTAGTCAATTAATCAATAAACTCCTGGCTTTAATTAAGATAAATTAAGTAGATCTAATCTAAAGCCCAGTAAAATTATTCTCCAAAAATTCTAAAATATTATCTAAATTTATTTATTTATATATTCATCATTAATAAATAATAATATTATTATTATTATTATATTTTTTTGGTTTATTTTCACTCTTATAAACTTATTATTATCTAGGTTATAATTAAAGCCTCCAAATAAATAAGTTTTTATTCCATTATCTAAGATTGAACTAAATAATATTAAATTATTTTTTATTTCCCATAATTTGATTATGTGATTACCTAATAATTACACAGTCAAAATTATGCATAATAACCAAATGCACACTTAAAATTTTAGACTTTGATTTTGATTTTGATCTTTGAATAATAGCTCCAGAATTGTGTTGATCCTTGAAAACTACCACCACTATTTGTGAGATTAATATAATATATTGGTTCTGATATTTGAATAATAGCACCACAATTGTATTGATCATTGAAAAACAAAACTACCATTTTGTTTTTTATCATAAACAACGGTTCTATTATTTCAAACCTAGTACTAGTGTTTTAAAAAATTTCATTATGCATGTCAATTAGCACAGACCCATAACTTCTATAGAACTCTCATAACTAAGGTTGAATATCATCTCTATCTATTCCAAACTCAACTCTTCCATTCCATGACTATTTTTTAGAAATTCAAATCCCCTAAGTTCATCAATAGATTTCAGTCAAAACTCATTGATCGACATAGCAAGCTCAGATTCAACCCATTCCAAGTCAGGTAGGTTTTTTGCAGTGCCCTAGAGTCCAAATGTAACTTGAGTTATTAAAGTTTAGCTTGTAGGCAATACCAGTAGTGCTCAAATGAATTTTAAAGTTTCAAACTTCATGCCAATTGGAACGGATCCATAACTTCGTTTATGAGGCTTAAAACTAGGCTTCCACATCATAACAACGATCTTTACACTACCTTCTTCTAATACATGTCCATTTTTCAAAAATTCAAATTCTCTAGGGCCATCAATGAGTTTCGGTCAAAATTCATTGATAGACTTAACAAGCTCTTATTGTACTCATTCCAAGTACAATAGGTTTTGACAGTTTCCCGATCTAAATGTGCCCTAACTTATCAGCTTAAAGACATTCTTAGCAATGCTCAAATAGTTTTTAAAGTTTCAAACTTTGTTTCTAACCTTTAAATAACAACATCAGAATGGCGTTGATCCTTGGAAATCAACACCACCATTTTAGTATTTCTAATAAACAATAGTTTTGTTCTTTTGAACTCTACACTGGTGTTTTAAAAAATTATATCATGCATGTCAATTGGCATAGATTCATAACTTCTTGTAAAGGCCTAGAACTAGGCTTGCACACCATATATATCTTTTCCACACTCAACTCTTCCATTCCATGGCTATTTTTCATAAATCTAAATCCCCTAGGTTCATTAGTAAGTTTTGGTTAAAACTCATTGATGAACTTAGCAAACTACGATTGGTGACATTCCAAGTTCGGTAGGTTTCTGCAATTTTTTAGAGTCCAAATGTGCTCGAAGTTATCAGTTTGAAGACATTCCCAACATTGCTCAAAATATTTTAAAAGTTTCAGACTTTGATTTTGATCTTCAAATAACATCACCGTAATGGCGCTGATAATTGGAAACCAGTACTATCATTTTGTTAATTATTGTAAACAATGCTTCTATTTTTTCAAATGCAGCACCAGTGTTAATTAAAAAATTTCATCATGCATGCCAATTAGTATGGACCAATAACTCTTGCAGAGGTATTAGAACTAGGGTTGCACACGATATATACCTTCTTCACACTCAACTCTTCCATTTTAGGGTTATTTTTCATAAATTCAAATCCCTTAGCTTCATCATTGTGTTTCGATGAAAATCTATTGATGGACTTAGTAAGTTCCGAGTGGATCCATTCCAAGTCCGATAGGTTTCTGTAATTCCTTAAAGTCCAAATATGCCCTAAGTTATCATCTTGAAGATATTCCCAATAGTACTCAAATGGTTTTTAAAGTTTTAGACTTTGGTCTTCGAATAACAATACCACAATGATGCTGATCCTTAGAAACCAACACCATCCTTTTGTAAGATCAATAGAACATATTGGTTCTGATATTCGAATAATAGTCCCACAATAGTGTTGATCCTTGGAAACCAACACCATCATTTTGTTATTTATCATTTACTAAAGTGACCCCCAGGACATAGTTGACTTGACTACTATTGGATAGATATTGTTACAATGGACAAGGGGTTGAATCTGTTAGAGTGTATACTAAAAGCCTAGCTTTTTGTAAACATCTATTTTTGAAATAATAGAGTCACATTGGTCAAATGTCTACATTTATTTGTTAAGTGTAGTTGTTCAATTAATTTATATTGTAGATAACATGGTGTGTGGTGTCACACACAGAAGATCATGTTATCAGTTCTTTATAAATTATAAACAGTTGCTCACGACTAAGATGGAAAGGAACAAACTGTTGGAATAGTCATAGTGTAATTAGGTATTATTTTATTTTGACTAATAAATTACACTAGTACACTCTGAGTGTATTGAGTAAGACCATTTAAGGTAAGTTTTTTTTGTACTGACTTAATAAAAGAGCAAGGTCTTAGTTATTATGGAAGTGTGTGTTCTTAATCCTAATATAATAACAAGTACATATATTTAGTATTTATTTCTTTGACTTATCAAAGGGTGAGATTTAGCTCGATAAATTAAAATGCCCGATAAGTTGGGAAATGATATTACTTATAGTGGGTGTTGTTGATTATAGAAGGAAACTGTGTCCTAGAAATCTAGGTTGATAATGCCCCCAAGAGGAGCTCATAAGGATTGTCATGTTAAACCCTGCAGGTGGACTTAGTCTGACATGACGATAAGGTTGAGTGGTACTACACTTGGACTAAAGATATTAATTAAAATGAGTTGTGAGTAACTTAATTAATTAGTGGACATTCAACATCTTAAACACAGGGAGATTAATACACTCATAATAAGAAGGAGCCCAAAATATAATTTGGGATTGGTGTTGTAGTTCAATAATAATTTTTTAGTGGTATGAATTGTTATTGATAAAATTAAGTTGGGTGTTCGGGGCGAACACGGGAAGTTTAATTTCATCGGGAGACCAAAACCAATTCTTCCTCTCGGTCTCTATCGTAACCTCTTGTATATAGAGAATTATACCCACCTATACCCACCTTCTTACCCACTCTTTGGTGGCCGACCAAGCTAGCTTGGAGCCCAAGCTAAGGCCGGGCAAGACCCAAAGATTGAGCCAAGTAGGGGCTGACCAATGCTTGGAGCCCAAGCATGGTATGGCCGACCCTAAGAAAAATAAAAGGATTTTTATTTTAAAATTTTTCTTATGTGGATTCCATGGTTTAAAATTTAAATCTTTCCTTCTACAAAAGATTAAGAAAAGATTTGATATCTTTCCTTATTTGTAGATTGAGAGGAAGATTTAAATTTTGATAAAACTTTCTTTTTTTATAACCATGTTCATGATTTAAAAAGAGAGTTTTAAAATTAAATATTTCCTTTTATAGCCTTCTACAAAATATTAAGAGAAAGATTAGATATCTTTCCTTATTTGTAGATTGAAAGGAAATTTTAATTTTAGAGATAACTTTTCTTTTTGGAAATCAACCACATATTTAAAAGAAAGATTTTAATTTATAAAATTTTCTTTTATAACCAACCATGAAGGGATAAATTATTAGAGAAATTTTAATTTTAAAATTTTCAAAAACAAATAAGGAAGTTTTAATTTTGTATTTAACACTTTCCTTATTTGGAGCATGGGGATGTGGCCGACCATAGCTTGGTTAAAAGGAAAATTTAATTAATTTTTCCTTAATAACCAAAGGCAAGGAATATATTGGAATTTTAATAACAATTAAATTTCCTTATTTTCCAAGATCAAGGAATTTAAAAGAGGGTGTAGAGGTGCCTTCGCCTTAGAACATCTATTATATAGTTCCTCCTCTTTTCTTTGGTGTGTGGCCGACCCTATTCCTTCCTTTTCTCTTCTTCTTTAGTGGCTGGATTATCCTTCCCTTGGAGCACTTGTTGGTGGCCAGTTCTAGCTAGGAGAAGAAGGAGAGAAAGGAAGCTTTGCTCTTGCATCCCTTGGAGCTTGGTGGTGGTGGCTGGACCTCTACTTCTCTTGGAGAATTGGTGGTGGCCGAATCTAGCTTGGAGAAGAAGGAGCTTGGTGGTTCTCGTCTCGTAAGATCGTTGCCCACACAACGTCCGAGATTAGAAGAGGAATACGGTAGAAGATCAAGAGGCTATTTGCTTACAAAGGAAGGTATAACTAGTAATTATTTTCCACATCATACTAGTTTTTCTTTGTATGAATTCCAAACACAAGAGACATATGATTCTAGAGTTTCGAATTTGTTATTCGAGTTATTTTTTTTTTGTTTTTCGAATTTGTGATTCGATTGTTCCTTTTGGTTAAACCTAGAGTTATATAAGGAAATTAAATATTAAATTTCTTTAAAAGGCTTTGTCTAGGAAGTGGTGGTTGTTCCCATATCCAAGAAGGCCTAGTGCCTCGCCATGTTTAACCTGGAAGCCAATTTTAGAAATTAATAATTTATTGAATTTATAACATAGGTGGATTTGGATCAATAATGTTAAGCATCGTTTGCGATCCAAATCTAAACCATTAAAAACAAATTAGTTAAATTTGGAATCAATAATGTTAAGTTCTATTTGCGATTCCTAATTTAATTTCTAAAGAACACAATAGGTTGTTTAGGAAGATTCGACACTTGTACAAAATATTTGTACAGTGGAACCGGTACGATCTTCCTAGGACCAACCAACAATTGGTATCAGAGCTAGGGTTTGCCTCTGTGTGTTTGGTTTTCAAAATTAATTATGCCCATGTCATACATAATTTAGGCAGGATAATAGTAGGATGTGCTAACTCTGTGGTTGCTGGCTCCAACTATTATGGCTTACAGATATTGTGTGTTATTGGACCCTTGGACATGTCAAGGGCATTTTATTGTGTGTGCATGATTGTAATATTAAATACAGCAGGAGATGTATTAGTTATTAGGATTTTATATTTTTGTTTCGATATAGATTACATGTATATTCCTTTGTCGAATATAGGATTGATATATGTAAAATTCTATTTTTGTCGCGGATCGTATCCTTGTAAGGCGTGGTACTATTGGAGGACCAGAAGCGCAGCAAAAAAAGAAACCTGATGGACCCGATGACATAAACCCTAGGGCTGACAACATGCGAAGGACAGTGATGGAAAAAGGCCATAATAGTTGGAAAATTAATTTCCATATTTATTACTTTTATTTACTGTAATGTGTGTGATGAGTGCAAACTAGGTTAAAATTCCTCACCTTAAATAACTAAGTGGGAGAGGGATTTTTAAATAAATTCCACGGTCTCCATTACTGGTTTGTAAGTGATGCAACAAGCTTGCGTGTTGGCTTTGAGTGCCTCCCTCCACAACGGATGGATTTGTTGTGGATCACTAGATCAAACTTCCTTTATGGATGGTTATAGGAAATTATTTAGGAGTGTGTGATCTTCTCCAACTGAAGGGGCACAATCCTATTTAATGGACTAAGTATCAAGTAATGGTATACACTTAGATGCATTCAATAGTATCCTCCCCAACGGAGTCACTGCTATTGTTTTGTGTGACCAAAGGAAAATCAACTATTAATTTTATTTGTCATAAAGTTAGGATGACAAGAGAATAAAATTAATGGGTAATACCCTCCTCTTACAAATATTGAATTTGTATACATCCACACTAACGTGACATGCAAAATTCACAGTGTTTTGAGATGTTGGTAAATTTAAATAGTATTGTTTGAGGAATCAATATTATTTTAAATTTAGAGTCCTGACCAAAGTTTATTTTGTGATTCTTAGGATGACTTTCAATCCACTGACCATTATACTGAAAGAGAACAAACTTACTGGTCCAAACTGTTGGAGCAATCCCAATGGTCCGCGGGACCATGTGTTTTGGTGTTTGGGCAAAGGGTTTAAGTTTGGTTTACCCTCGTTATTTGATATGTGTACTTGAGTTGTGCAGGACTGCAGGTGACACATGTGACTCAGGTTGACGGCTTCGGGTCCGATGAAGGATGACATTGAGGACAAGCCGCGGGCTTGAATGCATCTGAGGGATCGTGGACAAGGCAGCAAGGACAAGGGCCGAGGGAAGCGAATTCGAGGCATACGCGAAGGATGGCATTGGAGACAAGTCGCGGGCTTGGATGCATCCGAGGGACGAGAGCCAAAAGGAAGTAGACTTGAAGGCAAGAGGTCAAGGCTGCAAAGAAGAGTCAAGAGAGTCGTGAGGGTCCGAGTGCGAGTGAAATGTACTCGGGATGGGAAACCCTAAGTTTAGAGTTGTACCAGTCGACTGGTACTTGGTTAAGGTCTAATTAGTAGTCTACAAGTGCTCAAGTGTTTGTGGAATCCAAGAGGTCTTGGTGTGTTGTGGTGAGGTTTCTCCACCCACAAGGAGCGACTTGAGATAGCCGGAGTTTCCGGGGGCTAATCCACCGAAGGATCGGGATCGTCCACCTTACGGACAGCCGTGGAGTAGGAGCATCATCTCCGAACCACGTTAAACAAACGTGTTAGCGGTTTGCATTTCCATTCTTGTATTTAGTATTTATCTTTCGTATTCGTATTTGTATTCTTTGTATTCCGCTGTGCTAACGAATACGTAGGAAGTAATCGATTTGGGGGCGCCGTCCATTCAACCCCCCTTCTAGCCGTCCACCGATCCTCCAACACAAACTATATTGATTGGAAAAGAAACCTAGACATTGTCCTAACTGCGGAGGGCTATAAGTTTGTACTGTCAGAGGAGTGCCCTATTGTGCCTAATGGTGAATCTACTCAAGAGGAGATTGAGAATTATAGGAAATGGGTAAAAGAAGATGAGATGGCTCGGTGTTACATTTTGGCTTCAATGTTAAATGTGCTGCAACATCAGCATCAGGATTTACCAATAGCTTATGATATAATGAACAATCTTAAGGATCTCTTTGGTCACCAGGATCGGGCCGCTAGGCAAGAAGCCATGAGAAAATTATTGAAAACCACCATGTCAGAAGGTACTCCCGTAAGGGATCATATCCTAAAGATGACGACTTAGTTGAACAAAATACAAATCCTTGGAGGTGAAATCAATGGGGAAACCCAGATCGATATTATTCTCCAAGCGCTACCCAGAAGTTTTGAGCATTTCCGCCTGAACTATAATATGAATAAAAGGATGTATTCATTAGCGGAACTACTGACAGAACTTCAGACAGTAGAAGGGCTATTTCGTCAAAATTCTCAGATTCACTATGCTGAAAATGGTTCTTCATCTAAGTCGAAAGGCAAGAAGAAGAAGAAATGGGGTGTTTCAGTAAAGAAGGTGAATAAACCTCTGGGTACAAGACTAAAAGCTGGAATGAAGAAGCCGAGGGGCAAGTGCTTCATTTGCAAGCAGGTCAGACATCGGAAGGTTGGCTGCCCTCGTAGGAAAGAGAACAATATAGGTATATCTCATTCTCTAGTAGTTGAAACATGTTTAGCGGTGTTATCTACCAGCACTTGGTGTGTAGATACGGGAGCTACTGATCATGTCTATAACTCTTTGTAGGGGTTCCAGGAAACCCGACGACTATTTGAAGGAGGATAACTGTCTACATGGACAATGCTACTAAGGTGGTGACTGTTGCAGTGGGAGATGTCTCCTTATCTTTTGATAGGAATAGAAGTTTGATTTTAAGAAATTATCTTTATGTACCCAGTTTTAGAAAGAATTTAATTTCAGTTTCTAAACTGTATTTGGATGGATATTCTGTTTCTTTTAGTAACAATGTGGTTATAAAGAGAAATAGGGTTATTATCTGTTCTGGTGCATTGGTTGGCAATTTATATACTTTAAATCCAATTTCTCTCACAAAGCAACAAATGGAAATTAATAACACATCTTCTAACTTTAATAAGAGAAAAGAACCTTTGGAAAGGAACCAAACATATCTTTGGCATCTAAGGCTTGGTCATATTAACTTAAGCAGGATTCAAAGGCTTGTAGCCGATGGACTCTTGGGTTCATTAGAGTTGGAAAACTTTCCAACCTGTGAATCTTGTTTGGAAGGTAAAATGACCAAGAGACATTTTAAGGCCAAGGGGTATAGAGCCAAAGATGTGTTAGAACTAGTTCATTCTGATTTGTGTGGTCCTATGTCTATCCAGGCAAGAGGTGGTTATGAATATTTCATCTCCTTTATAGACGATTATTCAAGATACAGATACATTTACTTGATGCGTCGTAAGTCTGAATGCTTTGATAAGTTCAAAGAATATAGGGCTGATGTGGAGAAACGTCTTGGTAAAAGTATCAAGACACTACCGTCTGACCGTGGTGGCGAATACCTCTTTGGAGAGTTTAGGAATTACTTATCAGAAGATGAGATCCAATCCCAATTGTCTGCACCTGGTACACACCTACAGAATGGTGTGGCAGAACGAAGGAATAGGACTCTTATGGAAATGGTTAGATCGATGATGAGTTATTCAGAATTACCAAATTTGTTTTGGGGATATGCTCTAGAAACAGCAGTGTACATTCTCAATATGGTACTTTCTAAAATAGTTCCTTCTACTCCCATGAAGTTGTGGAATGGGCGTAAGCCTAGTCTGAATCATATCAGGATATGGGGTAGTCCAGCACATGTGTTGAAGGGAGATACTGACAAGTTGGAATCACGTATAGAAGTTTGTCTGTTTGTGAGATATCCTAAGGGAACGAAAGGTGGTTTGTTTTATAATCCTAAAAATCAGAAGATCATTGTTAGCACTAATGCTCGATTTTTAGAAAAAGATTATGTAATGAACCATAAGCTCATGAGTGAAATTGTTCTAGAAGAAATAAGAGAGGACACATCTACTTTAGTACCAACAGTATAAGATGAAGTACCACAAGAGATTGCAACACGTGTTACAGATGATGCACAGTTAAAGACAGTGCGTCGTCGTAGTGGGAGGGTTATGAGGCAACCTGAGAGATTCATGTTTTTGGGAGAATCTTCAGATTTGATCCCGGGTAAACATGAACTTGATCCCCGGACATATGACGAAGCACTCCAAGATAAAGATGCAGTATCTTGGCAAAAGACAATGAATTTTGAAATAGAATCTATGTATTCTAATAAGATCTGAGAGTTTGTAGAACCACTAAATGATGTAAAAGCCATTGGATGCAAGTGGATCTACAAAAGGAAAAGAGGGACAAACGGGAAGGTAGAAACCTTCAAAGCAAGGCTTGTTGCGAAAGGGTATACTTAGAAAGAGGGAATCGATTATGAGGAAACTTTTTCGCCGGTAGCCATGCTTAAGTCTATCCGGATACTCTTGTCTATTGCCGCTCATATGGATTATGAGGTTTGGCAAATGGATGTCAAGACAGCTTTCCTTAATGGAAGTCTTGAGGAAAATATCCATATAAAGCAACTAGAGGGGTTCATTAAAAAAGACAAAGAGCATCTAGTGTGCAAGCTCAATCGGTCCGTTTATGGATTAAAGCAAGCTTCAAGATCTTGGAACATCCGGTTTAATGAAGTAATCTAGTCATATGGGTTTATTCAGTGTCCGGATGAGTCTTGTGTATACAAGAAGTGTAACGGAAATGTGGTGGTATTTCTTGTACTATACGTAGATGATATTTTGTTAATTGACAACAATGTCAAAGTATTATCAGACGTAAGGGTATGATTGTCCAAACAATTCGATATGAAGGACTTAGGAGAATGTGTACACATTCTTGGGATCAAAGTCATAAGGGATCACAAGAAAAAGATGTTGTGCCTATCTCAAGCTTCATATATAGATACAATCCTTACTCGTTTTAGCATGCAAAACTCCAAGAAAGGTTTCTTACATTTTAGGCATGGAGTAGCTTTATCTAAAGAGATGTCTCCGAAGACATCAAAGGAGATAGAGGACATGAAGGCAGTTCCTTATGCTTCAGCTGTAGGAAGCCTAATGTATGAAATGCTGTGTACGAGACCAGATATCTGTTTTGCCGTGAGCATGGTTAGTAGATATCAAAGTAACCCTGGACAAGGACATTGGACTGCGGTAAAACATATATTAAAGTACCTTAGAAGGACTAGAGATTATATGCTAGTATACCAAGCAGATGATTTGCTCCTTGTGGGTTACACAGATTCAGATTTCCAATCAGATAGGGACAATAGTAAGTCTACATCAGGCTATGTGTTTACTTTAGGAGGTGGAGCCATTGCATGGAGGAGTGTTAAGCAAAAATGTGTTTCAGACTCAACCATGGAAGCTGAGTATGTGGTAGCCTCTGAGGCAGCCAAAGAAGTTGTATGGCTTAGGAACTTCCTAATGGACTTAGATGTGATTCCTGGTTTGCCCAAAATCATCACAATCTATTGTGATAATAGCGGTGCAGTTGCAAACTCGAAGGAACCACGAGCCTATAAGGTGAGTAAGCATATAGAGCGCAAGTACCACCTGATACGAGACATCGTCAAGCGAGGAGAAGTTGTCGTCGCCAAGATTGTATCAACAGATAACCTGACAGATCCTTTCACTAAGGCCCTTCCGGCGAAAGCTTTTGATCGGCATGTGGAGGGGATGAGAATCAAATGTATGACAGCAGATATGACAGCTTAGTCTTTTAGTATAAGTGGGAGATTGTTAGAGTGTATACTAAAGGTCTAGCTTTTTGTAAACATCTATTTTTGAAATAATAGAATCATATTGGTCAAATGTCTATATTTATTTGTTAAGTGTAGTTGTTCAATTAATTTATATTGTAGATAACATGGTGTGTGGTGTCACACACAGAAGATCATGTTATCAGTTCTTTATAAATTATAAACAGTTGCTCACGACTAAGATGGAAAGGAACAAACTGTTGGAATAGTCGTAGTATAATTAGATATTAGTTTATCTTGACTAATAAATTACACTAGTACACTCTGAGTGTATTGAGTAGGACCATTTAAGGTAAGTTCTTTTTGTACTGACTTAATAAAAGAACAAGACCTTAGTTATTATGGAAGTGTGTGCTCTTAATCCTAATATAATAACAAGCACATATATTTAGTACTTATTTCTTTGACTTATCAAAGGGTGAGATTTAGCTCGATAAATTAAAATGCTCGATAAGTTGGGAAATGATATTACTTATAGTGTGTGTTATTGATTATAGAAGGAAACTGTGTCCTAGAAATCTAGGTTGATAATGTCCCCAAGAGGAGCTCATAAGGATTGTCATGTTAAACCCTGCAGGTGGACTTAGTCCGACATGACGATAAGGTTGAGTGGTACTAATCTTGGACTAAAGATATTAATTAAAATGAGTTGTCAGTAACTTAATTAATTAGTGGGCATTCGACATCTTAAACACAGGGAGATTAATACACTCATAATAAGAAGGAGCCCAAAATATAATTTGGGATTGGTGCGGTAGTTCAATAATAATTCTTTAGTGATATGAATTATTATTGATAAAATTAAGTTGGGTGTTCGGGGCGAAAACGGGAAGCTTAATCAACTAATTTCTCCTCTCGGTCCCTATCGTAGCCTATTGTATATAGAGAATTATACCCACCTATACCCACTTTCTTACCCACTCTTTGGTGGTCGGCCAAGCTAGCTTGGAGCCCAAGCTAGGGTTGGCCAAGATCCAAAGATTGAGCCAAGTAGGGGTCGGCCAATGCTTGGAGCCCAAGCATGGTGTGGCCGGCCCTAAGAAAAATAAAAGGATTTTTATTTTAAAATTTTTCTTATGTGGATTCCATGGTTTAAAATTTAAATCTTTCCTTCTACAAAAGATTAAGAAAAGATTTGATATCTTTCCTTATTTATAGATTGAGAGGAAAATTTTAATTTAGATAAAACTTTCTTTTTTTGTAACCATATTCATGATTTAAAAAGAGAGTTTTAAAATTAAATATTTCCTTTTATAGTATTCTACAAAAGATTAAGAGAAAGATTAGATATCTTTCCTTATTTGTAGATTGAAAGGAGATTTTAATTTTAGAGATAACTTTCCTTTTTGGAAATCAACCACATGTTTAAAAGAAAGATTTTAATTTATAAAATTTTCTTTTATAACCAGCCATGAAGGGATAAATTATTAGAGAAATTTTAATTTTAAAATTTCCGGAAACAAATAAGGAAGTTTTAATTTTGTGTTTAACACTTTCCTTATTTGGAGCATGGGGATGTGGCCGGCCATAGCATGGTTAAAAGGAAAATTTAATTAATTTTTCCTTAATAACCAAAGGCAAGGAATATATTGGAATTTTAATAACAATTAAATTTCTTTATTTTCCAAGACCAAGGAATATAAAAGAGGGTGTAGAGGTGCCTTCGCCTTAGAACATCTATTCTATAGTTCCTCCTTTTTTCTTTGGTGTGTGGCCATCCCTATTCCTTCCTTTTCTCTTCTTCTTTAGTGGTCAGATTTTCCTTTCCTTGGAGCACTTGTTGGTGGTTGGTTCTAGCTAGGAGAAGAAGGAGAGAAAGGAGGCTTTGCTCTTGCATCCCTTGGAGCTTGGTGGTGGTGGCCGGGCCTCTACTTCTCTTGGAGAATTGGTGGTGGCCGAATCTAGCTTGGAGAAGAAGGAGCTTGGTGGTTCTCGTCTCGGAAGATCATTGCCCACACAACGTCTGAGATTAGAAGAGGAATACGGTAGAAGATTAAGAGGTTATTTGCTTACAAAGGAAGGTATAACTAGTAATTATTTTCCGCATCATACTAGTTTTTCTTTGTATGAATTCCAAACACAAGAGACATATGATTCTAGAGTTTCGAATTTGTTATTCGAGTTTATTTTTTTTTGTTTTTCAAATTTGTGATTCGATTGTTTCTTTTGGTTAAACCTAGAGTTATATAAGGAAATTAAATATTAAATTTCTTTAAAAGGCTTTGTCTAGGAAGTGATGGTTGCTCCCATATCCAAGAAGACCTAGTGCCTCGCCATGTTTAACCTGGAAGCAAATTTTGGAAATTAATATTTAATTGAGTTTATAACATAGGTGGATTTGGATCAATAATATTAAGCATCGTTTACGATCCAAATCTAAACCATTAAGTACAGATAAGTTAAATTTGGAATCAATGATGTTAAGTTTCGTTTGTGATTCCTAATTTAATTTCTAAAGAACACAATAGGTTGTTTAGGAAAGGTTCGAGACTTGTACAAAATTTTTGTACAGTAGAACCAGTACGATCTTCCTTGGACTACCAACAGAATCTTGGTAAAGCTGAGAAAAATGCTCTCTCCATAGTGGCCAACTGTAATTTCCTGATTTACCTCCTCACATATAATCGTGGAACTGATTGTGTGGGGTTGCGGTGTGACAGATTCCACCCTTGTTGTTACAATGTTTTTACTAAAGTGTGTATAAGCTTGCTGCATATTAAACAAATACATTATTATATTTAAAACAAAGCATGCCTAAATCATATTAGTGGTTATGTTAATTTAGGGTTACCTCCAAAATTTTGTTCTTTAACTCATCAAACACTTCAATTCGATTCTGTGAGGAGGTAGTCTTATTTTTTCAGTAACCACTGACTCGCCCTTTCCTTTTTCATTGACATTCAAATCAGACTCGTAGCCTAGAAAACTCCTCAGCCTCAACATCATTCAGATATTCTCTTTGCTGACTGAATAGGGTCTACAATAACTAATTGATTTTTGACTCTCCTTTATTTGGAACCCTATCAAACCACAAATGGGTAGTTCCTGTAGGGTGCATTATACCATAGGAGATGCTCTTTTTGGTACAAACCTTCCTCCTCATATGAGATGCTCTTTTTGGTACAAACCTTCCTCCTAGTGTATGTAGTATCCTGTTATGTTTGTGTCATGCTTAGAGGCTCCCACCAACAATATTAAGTTGGCCATATATAAAGGTGATAGTAATGCAAATATGTGTAACTTTACGACTGATATTGCAATGAATGAGTTGCTCCTACTACAAAATGGTCAAATTGACCTTGCTTAGATCCCAAACTATCATCATTCTACTTCTTTGCATACACAATGCGTCATGCTCAGTTCTAAAATGATGAAACCTAAGCTTCAACAGTTTGTGATACGCTTCATGCTTGAGTTTGGTTTCCAAAAGTCCCAATATTGCAATTCCTTGCTTTCTAAGGAGACCCTCTACTAGAAATGATAATTTCTTTTGAACCCTATAAGCGATCTGAAATATGACCCGAATGAAGGAGAGTATGAAGAGATTTTTTTTTTGAACTTGATTAAACAATCGCATAATCAGTATGAAGATTTTTTGGGTTCAAATCTAAAGACAAGTTTAGTAGAATTCTACCCATACCTAACCCGAATACCCAATCATATATATATATATATATTAAAGAAAATTTTCATTTCATCGCGTCCTCTTCATCTTCCACTTTAAAACCCTAAACCCTATATTCTTTAACTTTTTTTTGGGGATGAAAATAAGGTTTAATCCTAAAACTCTTAATTCAGTTAAGCGGAATAAATTGACATTATCAACTAAACTAGAGCTGCACCATTGAATGTTGGTTTTCAAAAATCAGCACCATAGACAGTTCGGTTAACTTGAGTTTTGATCGAATTAATTGATGTTTTATAGGTCTAGTTTGGTTGATCTTTATTGAAAAGATTGGTCGGTTTGGTTAGTTCGGAAAAATTTGATTTATTCAGTTTCAAGTTAATCACTTCGGTCAATTGAGTTTTGAACCGATTGCTCAGTCCTAATTGGGATAAATTATTTTTAATATTTTATTATTTCTTCCATGATATTTAATTTGTTAATTTTTTTACTTTTAATCTTTTTTTCTTCTTATTTTTTTTAAATAATTTAGTAAATAGTCATAACTTCATCAAAATAATTTAAATTTAAAAAATATATATAATTATAGGTGGTAATAGGATATTTGGATAGGTTATAGATATCCTGTAACAACCCAATTTCTTCATTTCAGGTCCTAATAGTAATTAAAAATATTTAGAAATGCTTTAGAAATATTCTAGAGGTTTTTATAAATTTTTAGAGTATTTTTATGTAATTTTTGGAGTTCGTTTGGTATTTTTACCAAAAGAAATAAGTTGCAAAAATAAAGAGGTTAAGCCGATGTTCGAACCGGAGACCTCTGGTTAAGCAAAGCCTCTCGGCTGACCAAGAACCCAGCTGGGCGGTGCTGATAAAATAGATAGCGAAATTAATTTAAGCAATAATAGAAAACAGAAAATAATTAGGAATAAAAGGGTTTCAACTGAGGTTCGAACCCGCAACCTCCGACCCAGTCCACGACTTAAGTGAAGCACGATAGCTAAGTGCCCAAGTGGGCGGTGCTGATTAAAGAAGGAGTGGAAATATTTTAAGTATTAGTAGTAAACAGAAAATAATTAGGAATAAAAGAGTTTCGGCTGAGGTTCGAACCCGCAACCTCCGACCCGGTCCACGACTTAAGCGGAGCGCGATAGCCAAGTGCCCAAGCGGGCAGTGCTGATTAAAGGAAGAACGAAATTTATTTAAGTAGTATTTAATAACAGAAAATAATTAAGTATAAAAGAGATGCGACTGAGATTCGAACCCGCGACCTCTGACCCGGTCAGAGATTTAGGCGAAGCGCGGTAGCCAAACGTTCACCAGGTGTTTTGTGAACTAATTAATAACGAATTGGTCTTAAGCCATAACAGAAATACTAAGTTATAAAAAGGGGATAAGTTGGGGTTATGTTACCATGACCTAAACCTTTTCCCTATCTCCCTCTCGCGCGGTGTCGGTCTCAGCTTGGGCGAGAACGCAAGGAGGAGTTAGGGCATCGTCTCCGGTGGTCGGCCAAGGTTCAATCCGATGGATTCTTCACGCGGTTGTGACTCTCTCGGCAAGGTGAACGCGTAGGCACAAGAGGAGGCCGGAAAGCTCGAGCTAACCGGAAACCCTAGAGCTCTTCTTCTCGGTTTTGAGTCCAAGAACCAAGGTAAGTGCTTCCTCACCTGCAGTAAGAGTAGTTCCTTCGATTGGTTTTCGATTGGTTTGGTTTCTGGATAGAAATGGGTAAGCAAGTTCTGAGTTCTTGTTGTGATGGTTCATAAGCTAGGGATAGATTCAAGTTTCCATTGAAGCAGGGACGTATTTCTGTATTTCTGTTTTGATGTGTGAATTCCAGGTGATGTTCAGTGTTGTTTGTGAATGTTTATGGTATTTTGTGAACAGATTATGGATCAGTTACAAGGTTATAACTATTTCTTGATGATGATTTTGAAGTTTAGATGAACTTGTTAAATTGTTTTCAGTATTTTGCTTCCAGTTGTCCATATGGAATAGAGTTTGTAAAGAAGTTTTATTAACTTTTGGAAACCGTTTTAGAGTTTGTTCTTGAGATGTTAGGAGCTTTAAGTACTATTGATTTCTAGCATTGGTAGGTTTACACAACTCTGGAGTTCATGTTAGTGGATAAATGGATCATGTTGATGATGAAACAGAAAGTTTAGAAAGCAGTTGTTGATACTAGATGAGTGGGGAAACTGAAATAGTTGAAATCAATTTGGAAGTTTTAATGTATTTTAGATCTCCTTATAGTGCATAATTTTAGTGCAAATTTAGTTTTCAGTTTGTGATTTTGGCTTAGTATTCCAGTTTAGTTCATGTTGTAACATGCTTAAAGATCTCTATTGCTCTATAAAAGTATAAGCTTTACATAGGTATCGAGCTTTAACATATTTTTAGTGTGGAATAACTATGTGTAGCATTACAGATTTTGATTTGTTTAGCATTGCAGATTTTGAATTGTTTAGCATTGCAGTTTTGATGGTTTAGCATTGGAAGATCCAATTAGATCTCTAGTAGCTTAATTAGATTTGTAGAATTTATTAAGCTTACAAGTGCAGAATTTTGTTAGTATAGTATGCAGAATTATGATTAGCATAGTATGTAGATTTTTTTGGTTATGCATTTCAATGTTAGAATTTGTTTAAACATTTCAGTTTTTAAAGAAGCATTCTTTTATTAGAGGTATTAACAAGTATAAGAAATATAAAGAAAAAAAAGAAAAAGGCCAAGGCCTTAAGTAGATCCCAAAGTCAAGACTTTAGGGATTTTGGCACACAAGGTGTTTGTTAAAATGCCAAGGCATTTAAAGAAGAAGTAATTAAGATATTTTACTTTGAAAGGCTAGTACCCGACTTCCGAGGTTGTCGTTAAACAAATCTAGATGACCAATTCCGAGATCTCGGCCCTGGTAAGACCGAGGTCTTTATCCTCGTAGGACTGGTGACTCGCTACCTCAGTTTCTATTAGGGAGCGCGCAATGGTACTATGCCTGGGCCCAAGAAGAGATTTATTATTATTTTGAAGTATTAAAGTATAAGTTTTTTTAAAACAAAAGAAATAAACTTCACATAAGTTTAAAATTCAGCAAGTTTAGTTTTCCAATATGCTGACATGTTGTTTAGATTTACTTACATGTTTAGTATTTTCGTATGCTATGTTTCTTTTGCTATTAGATGAGCATGAGTAGTATCTTCTTTTGAGTATTCAGTTTTTAGATTTCTTCCAGTCACATGCATATTCGAGTTTTGTGAGTTAGATAGCGCTTACTAAGCAATTTTGCTTATAGATGCATTTCCTCTTACTGCAGATAAAGGAAAGGAAAAGCTATAGCGAAGGAAGGCGACAAGGAGGTACGGATGGATGTGTGATGTCTGGACTATAGAAGCCTTGGGATTTAGCATAAGAATTTATTAAGATTGCCATGTATTTAGAATTCTTTCATTTAAGTGTTATGCACATTAGACCTATTATCTGACTTGTATAATGGTTGTATGCATGTTCAGATTAATACATATATTTCAGCATGATTAGATTGATGTATAGTTTTAGTTGTGTTCATATGCTGGAGTAGAATGTAGAGATAAGTTGTTTATGTTTTCCGCTGCTATCAGTTGTATGTTTAGAGAGTTTATGTATTGATCTTTACATGTGAACAACTCTAATTAAGATAAGTTAGTAGTCCAGTAGCGCTCCACCCTCGCAGACTAGTAGTGAGGAGGGTGGGATGTTACATATCTGATCCTTTAATAAGTATGAGAATAAGGAAGAGATGAAAGTTGAATATCGGATGGGAATAGAAATGAATATAATAAATGGGGGCAGAGACAAAAGATATAAAATCTAATTTAAATCCGACCTGTTATCATCCCCATCCTCTACTCCTCTTGTTTTCTGGGCTGGTTGGAGCTCCTAAAATTCTATACAACTATCTTCATGTCTCCCATTAAGGGTGGAGTTAATGTAGGTCCAAAGTGGATAGCTTGGTCTAAAAAAAAAAAATTGATAACATGCAATTTAAAAAAAATAAAAAATAAACATAATCATTAATGAGCTCATTAGAGAAAAAAAATATGTTTCAAGAAGTGGGCTTAGAGAAAAAATAATAACATGCAATTAAAAAAATAAAGAATGAACATAATCATGAGCTGATTAGAGAAAAAAAACAGAATATGCAATGAGCTTTAAGGAGTTCCTAAAGCTCCGTCAGTTCATGAAGATATTTATTTAAGAATAATAGATAGTTGAAATATTTATTTAAGAACTATAGATAGATACAATCTTATTAAAAAATATATGTGATATTTGAATTTTATTTTAAGTTAGAAAGTACAAATAATTTGAGTTTGAGCTTGGTTTGAAATAAAATTTGAATTAGTTTTACTTGTTCGAACCTCGATTCAAGAAGAATCGAATTATCGTTCGAAATGATTTAAATTTAAGTTCGGTTCAAATTATTTAGCTTTAATTTAACATATTTTAATTAAAATTATGTAAAAAATTAAACAAAGTTTGATTTAAGTTCAGTTCATGAATAATTCGTGAATAATTGAATAAAATATTATAGATTCGATTAGGAATGAAAAAAATTATTGAACATTAAATTCGACTCAAATTCAATAATTTCAAACACATACCAACTATTTTTCGAATTGACTAAAAAAAGCTGAATATACTCATTCATTTGCACCCTATTTGACTACACAAATCCTAACTCCGCTCCTATGAGTGCTCTTCCTTCCTTTCATGGTGCCATGAAATTGTCCTTGGTTACCTAGAAATCTCTCTCTCTCTCTCAATATATAAAAAGCCTTACAAATTAAAAATGTCGTTGATTGAGTCACTATATGAATTTAGGTGGTGTTTAGTTAATGAATTTAGGAATAAGGGAATAGAATAATAATAAAAGATAATATTTAAATTATGAGTTTGAGAATGACAATTTGAGAATGATTTCTACATTTATGAGAATCAACCAAACTCATATAAGTAGGTGAATTTCATTTTCATTCTTATTCCATCTAACTATCAAACTCATACTCATAGCTAGTCATTCCAGTCATTTAACCAAACATCACCTTATATTTTTATATAATACCAGTTAAAGCACGGTTCAAACCATATTTGATTCATTTGGAATCCAACTCTTAATTGACACACCACACTACAAAAAATAACAATTTACCGACGGAATTTTCGACGAAATTTTAATTCAGTCGGAAATCCCTAATATTACCAACGAAATTATTAATTTCGTCGGTAAAATCTGATTTTACCGACGGAAGAGTAATTTCCGTCGGTAACCCCAGGATTTTACCGACGAAATTAATAATCCTGTCCATAAAATTAGGGATTTCCGACGGAATTAAAATTTCGTCGGAAATGCCCCTTAAAAAACCCTAATGCTTCGCTTATTCCCTCACGTGCGACGACCGACTCTTCTCCATTTTCCCCGATCCCGATCGCAGGTATGACTTTTCTCCTTCTTTCCGACTCTTCTCCGTTGTTTTCCAGTGGTTGGCAGCTGCCGTCGGCCTGCGCCCACTAACGGCGGCCGGCGGTGGCCGCCTGCGCCCGCTGGCGCCAACCAGCTGCCGCCTGCGCCTGCTGGCGACTGTGCTAACCGTTGTCGGCCGCCAGCTGGCTGCCGGTGGTTGTGCCGACCGTTGTCGGCTGCTAGCTGGCTGTTGGCGGTTGTGCCGACCGCCAGCAGTTGCTGGCGGTTGTGCCCGTCCGTGGTCTGCCTGATCCAGCTTTGTCGCCCGCCCACAGGTTGTGCTTGTTGCCGCGAGCAACTTGTCATTTATTGTCATAAATTTTGAGCTAAATTATTTTTATTTTGTAAACATGTAGCATTTGCTGCTCTTCTTCGGTTGACCTACACATCTTCAGGTAAAATTTACTAAATTATACTATATGTTATTTAACATGGTTAAATTTAGAAATATGTTATGTTAGCATGTTAATCTATAACATAATATAGTCCGTTTGTTTGTTTTGCGGTAATATGTTAATCTATGCTAATTTCTAATTCTGAATGTATTAGTTCTAGGTGAAAATGTCTATGAACAAAACTTGGATGTACAATCGATTAGAAAATAAATTTATCAGATGATTTTATTGCTGAAGTTGAACAGTTTGTGAACTTTGCTAAAAGTCACCCTGATTGTATGAATGGTGCCGAGTTACGGTGTCCATGTAATCATAAAAAATGTCAAAATAAAGCTTTCTATGATGAGGTACTGTAAAATTGCATATATGTAGAAATAGTTTTGTGTCAAATTACTACAATTGGTACTGTCACAGAGAGCTTTATTTATATGAACCAATTGAACCTTCTGGTGGTTTGTCATCTGGGACAATGGTTACCGCTCCTGAAGCATCAACTAATATTGATATTGCAATGCAATCAATGGTTCATGATGCGATGAATGCTGCAGTTGATTATTCCAATACAGATGAAACACCAACACCTGAATAACAACAACTATATGAAATGTTAAAGGTTAGTGAAAGAGAAGTGTGGAAAGACATTCCCTCTGGTCATTCTCAATTATCAGTTATTGCATGGTTATTGAATATGAAAGTAGAATATCATTTTTCAGAAAGATGTTACGATGACATTTGTTAGTTGATGTCAGAATTGCTTCCTGCTGATAACATAATAACTGATAGTTTTTACAGTACAAAAAAATTGGTCAAAGGTTTAGGTTTGCCTGTAGAGAAGATTGTTTGTTGTATAAATAACTGCATGATATTTTGGAATGAAAATAATGATCTGCGTGAATGTAAAATGTGTACACACCCTCGTTATAAGCATGGTACTAATATACCAGGGTAGAAGAAGAAAAAAATTGCTTGGCAAGTGATGTATTATTTTCCGTTAACTGTTAGACTTCAACGTTTGTATGCATCTGCTGCTACATCTTGCCATATGACGTCGCATTATGAGCATGAGCAAGATGGAGGTAAAATGTGTCGTCCTTTTGATTCACCAGCATGGAAACATCTAGATGATGTATTTCCTCCTTTTGCAATGGAACCACGTAATGTGAGATTGGGACTTTCTGCAGATAGATTTCAGTCATTTGGACAGTCAGGGCAACAATATTCATCTTGGCCAGTTATATTAACACCGTACAATTTACCGTCATGGATGTGTATGAAAGATGAATTTATGTTCCTTACAGTACTTATTCCTGGTCCAACCAATCTCAAAGAGAAGATAGATATTTTCTTACAACTTCTGATTGCCGAGTTAAATGAATTATGTAATGTTGGGTCGGTGATTTATGATGTTGCAAGTAAAACTAATTTTAGATTGAATGCTGCAATATTATGAACGATTAGTGATTTTCCAGCATACTGAATGTTGTCGGGTTGGAGCACGACTGATAAATTAGCATGTCCACACTGCATGACTGATTCTGATGAATTTTTATTATCTTACAGTAGGAAGGTGTCTTGGTTTGATAATCACTGTAAATTTTTACCACTTGATCACTCTCTCAGGCGAAATAAGAAAAATTTTCTAAAAAATATTGTAGTTAGAAAACCCCCTCCACTCCATGCTTCAGGTGAACAAATCATTGAGCAAATTGATAGTTATGGATTTCTACCAGTATCTCAATCTGGTTCTGATGAGATAAATAAATATATTGTTAGGATGTGCAAGTGTGGTTGGAAGAAAAGGAGTATTTTTTGGGAGTTACCGTATTGGAAGTATCTGCTTATTCGACATAATTTAGATGTTATGCATATTGAGAAAAATTTCTTCGATAATATCTTTAACACTGTGATGAACGTGTCTGGAAGAACTAAAGACACTGCAAAATCACGTGAGAAATTAAAAGAATTAGTCAATAGAGCATAGTTACATCAAGATGAAATAACTAATAGATTTCTAAAAGCTTGTTATATATTGGACAAAGATGGCAAGCAAGCTTTATATAATTGGTTGAAAGAAATCAAATTTCCATATGGGTATGCCTCAAATATGGCTCGATGCGTGGATATGAATAGATTAAAGATATTTGGAATGAAAAGTTATGACCGTCATGTATTTATGCAAAGACTTATTCCAGTAGCTTTCCATGACTTACTTCCTTAAAATGTTTGATAAACACTCACTGAATTGAGTCTATTCTTTTAGAGATTTGACAACAAGGTGTATTACGATGGATGATATGCTTCGGCTAGAAACAGACATTCCTCTCATATTATGTAAACTGGAGCGTATATTTCCACCAATTTTTTTTGATTCAATGGAACATCTACCAGTACATTACCATATGAGGCACAAATAGCAGGTCTTGTGCAGTACAGATGGATGTATCCATTCGAACGATTTTTGAGGAAATTAAAAAATAATGTTCATAACAAAGTAAGAGTTGAAGGGTCAATATGCAATACTTATACAGTTGAAGAAGCTTCTTCTTTCTGCTCCTATTGTTTTGTTGATAGTGCAAACAAGACATTGCAAGTGCCCTAGAAATTCTGATGATGCTTGCCAGCCGATAGATCCATCGATCTATCGCAAGCGTTAAAGCTACATGGAATACTTACTGTGCCAAACTCTACAGAGATCATATGTATTATATGAGAAAGAAGGGCACTAGGTCTGCGTATGTTTCGGAGGCGATATGGAGTGCATGGACGACCACCTGGGCTGCAGAAAGGTGGCAAGCTAATGCCGAAAAGGCAAAAGAAAATAGGAATACAGAGCCAGGTGGCCCAAGCACCGAAACCGCTCGACATACGTCAGGATCCAGATCTATTATTGAGCATACCATGAATCTGGTCAGTATAATTTAAAATTATACTTTGTAACAAATTTTATATTTATTACCAACCTTGTATAATTTTTTTCCAAATTTTTTGAATGTAGAAATGTGAGCTTGCCCGACATCCCACATGTATGGAGGTCTTTCTCATGACCCACAAGAAGAAGGATGGGTCATTTGTTGATTCTCGATCTCAAACTCTACATGTAAGATTATTAACTTTATTACATTTGTTCATTTCTATCTTGATTAGTATTTAGTAATACTGATCAAATTGGATATTATATTTTTTTTATCGATCAACAAATGATAGAAAGGGTGGCTCAGGCATCTCAGCCATCAGCAGAGGGTGGAGAGTCGCATTCTTTATCCATCGACGATCTAAATGAGATTTATTATGATGTTATCATGAAAGGACAAAAAAACTCTACCCTCTACGACCCTGTCTCTCTGGCCAAAGTGGCATTTGATCGTTTGAGAAATCCAGTAGATCGTGCTAGTTCCTCTTCTTCTAGTGAGATGTAGTCTTTAAGATGTGAAAATCAAGAATTACGTACTCAACTGAAATCAATAGATCAGAGACTGACTGATATGGATTAGTGGAGAGCCGAGAGGAGAAGAAGAGAGCTGAACGTGACAACAATAATGAAGATCTGATGGCCCAAATACGGACGATTGTGGCTTCTTTCACCCAGGCATCACATGGTTCTGAGTCACAAGAGACTCAAGATCTATCAGACGGTGATGATTAACTTTTTTGAGGTTTGTTCAACTACACTTTAATTTTTTATTTATCATATAGAACCTGAGCTAATATATTTATTCTGTTTTGATATTATAACATGTTTATTTCTAAATATTTTATTACTATATGTTTCAGGAATCACGTTCGGTCCTATTTACATATTGGCTCTTCACTACATCATTTGCTCATTTTTGTTCAGGTATCATTTCATATAAAATTTGTTATACATATATATGTAAACTGTTTATTTATACATCAAAATGATCATTTTGAATTTGACTTTCTACTGGATTTTCTTTATTATTTAGCGTTCTTGTATTATTTGGAGTGCATTCTAGCGCGGTATGTATTCTGTAAACTTGACTTTAGATATGGATATTTGCATATATATATATATATATTCTGTAGATTTGATTAGCTATGGATTATATGGAATATATTTTTTTTTGTGGATTTTATTAGTGTGTGATTGTTATATATATATATATATATGTATATATTATATTTGATGTGGATTGTATTTGATGTATGGATTATATTTGATGTGGATTGTATTTAATGTGTGGATTGTATGATACCATCGTTTGTGATGGTTTGTTTATATATTTGAAAAATGTATATGGGAACAACGTGTAAACGATTTGAATCTGGCAATTTTTTTTTTTATTTTCCGTCGGAATACCGACGGAAACTATTCCGTCGACAATTATCGAAACTAATTATGGAATTCGATAGATTGCCGACGGAAATATCATTTTCCATCGGTATTTCTGAAATTTCTTGATGGAACCTATGGTTCCGTCGGAAGTTTTTCGATATTTGGTACAGTGTTTTGCCAATGTCATTGACGGAATTAAAATTACTGGGAGTTTTCCGATATATATTACCGACGGAAATGACGTTTTTCGTCGGAAATCATGGACCGTCGAATATTTTCTCGACGAAAATTATTCCGTCGAAAGTCTGTCGGTATAGGCATATACCGACGGAATACCAATGGATATTTTCATCGGGAAAACTATTTTTTTTAGTGCCATGGGCGATCAATTACAGATCCATCTATTGAACTAGATCAACAAGTAGGTTTGAGTTGGATCTGCTTCAGCCTGATCGAGCCTGGTCGTGGTCAGGTCTAGCATAGAGGATTGTATTAGCTGCTGTTAACTATCCATGCATTAATTGTTGCATTTGAGTAATTTGTTCATAGATCCACCAACTAATGTTCCTAGTTCAGATGGATAACACCCGGTGCACAACACAGTTGGTAAATGTTTGACGATGAATATATGAATTAAGTGTTTAATTGCTACTGGACATATCCTCGTGATGAAACCTGTCGTCGTGTTAATATGAGAACAGACTAATAGAAAAAAAATAAAAAAAAAAAAATTAATCAAGTTGGATAACGTTGAGTTTGGGATGATCGATCCGACTTCACGAAAGTTTTCTATTGACTAACAGGATAAATCGGGAAGCGCTCACAGCGGGTAACCCAGGAGCACATCATCCTTTAGTTACGTGTCCCATTTGAAGAAAAAATTCTTATAAATTCATGATAATTATGGTTTGAATCATGAATACCTAAGTGATAATTTAAATATATATTCTATTATTGTATCATAATTTTGAAGATAAAAATAGACTAATAGAGATATTAGGGACGAGTGAATCATTTACGAGAACCACTCGTGTTTACTGATTTACCGGTTGAACCGAAAGTGGGGCCAAGCAGTATCCTCTTCGGAGGAGAATTCTGTTTTAGTTCAGATGGATAAGCCTAAGACTTAGGATTCCGAAAATAGATATCATTCAAACACCTACTAAACCCTCTCTCTCCTCTCTGGTCATCTTCCGACGAAGCGAAAAAAAGGACGCCAAATGGCGTCGGTGACGAGGATTGCTATCACCAGGTCCCTTCTCTCTGCATCTGCTTCCGAACCGCCCTCCTCTTCCCTCTCTTCCTTCCTCTCACCTTTTGCTCTCCGCCTCCCATCCACGCCCCCCCTCTTTCGCTTTCCCTCTCTTTCTCCTCATTTTTGTTACCCAAGCATCGAAGAATCCCCCTGCCCTCTCTGCGGCTGACGACGATGACGCGGAGGCCGGCGCCACCGACTACGACATGGATAAAGAGAATGTCGAGGAGCTGGATAACAAGAAGGACTATGACATCGAGTACGACAAGATACTCGGCGTCGCGCTCGTTTCCTCCTCCGCTGACTCGCCAGACGACATCGAGATGGTCGTCGTCGAGAGCTTCGTGTCCACGCAAGGGTGGGAGTCCGAGACCGTCGTTGACTACCATATTAACGAGGAGGAGTTCCACAAGATCCGTCTCTTTCACTACGACTTCTTTATCCGGAAGCCGCCCAACCTCGATGACAACGTCTACGACTTCCGAGAGGCATCGTCTCTTCTATCTTTATGTCTCTGGTAGGTCATGATGCCCTGTTCCTCCCCTTTCTGACGTGATTTTCTTTGTGGCTTTTCAACAAGCAGATGTATGTTACTCCTCCTGACACGGATGTCTACTCAATTCCGAAGGTTTTGGCTCCCATGCCTCAGAAGGTATGCATAAAAAAGTTGTAAATTTTGTAACGCTGTGTGAAACATAACTATGATTCATTACAGATAGCATGTGTAAACTGGAGCTTACTGCTTACCTAGATAATAACTTATTTCTTGGGTTTGTTAGTACATTCGGTGTGCAAAATCAAACTTTGGAAGCTACAATGTCACGGAGCCACCCATAGACGCACCTAGAGATCCACTGTACAAAACTGAGAGGAAAATTATGAAGGTATGTATCTGATGAATTTCTTTATTCAGTGCTTCTCTATCAGTACAAATGTCTCATGTGATTTGGAATTGTTGAAACTTGAAATGGTCAGGGGAGTGATAAAGTCCTTTTTATACAATCTCGTTGGTTAAAACTTATAGGAGATGAACATAAACGAGTAATGTTTGCCCAACAACAATCCAATTCTACATTTTTTTGCCTTCAATCTTGAGCTTAGCCTTTTGATTGAAATTCATCTTCTTGTGGTACCATGATGTGGACGCCAAGGTGGATGCCTTTGTTGAACATCGCTATAGTTGGAAGTAAATTAATTACTACCTAATTAGCTATTAGAATTAAATTAGCTATTGCTTAATTAGTAGAAAATAAATAATGACCTAATTTAACTACTGTTATAGTAGAAAACAAATAATGGCCTAATTAGCTTTTCAATTTTTGATTCCTTGTTTTTCTTTATTGTTGGTCTTTCCTAATCTTGTCATGTTTGTCTCTTTATATAAGGAGTGTCATTATTAATAAAGGAGGAGAGAAAAATTGAGTAATTGGACCTCTGTCTAGGACGAGCCTTTCCCCTTGAGTGATTTGGACTCTGTCTAGGATGACTTTTTTTCCTCCTCCCTCCCCCCCTTACGTGTTGCATGACCAAGTACAGATCCGGATCTTGACCTGTGACTCGATCCTATACTCGGGACCATATCAACTTGGTATCAGAGCCGGTCATGGGTGACACGGATCCTATCTCATCCAAACTCGAGGTCTTCATGGAAAGATTGATGTCACAACAACAAGTTTTCATGGAGCATATCACTTCCCGCTAGCAAGGATTAGAGGAGCAGATTATCGAGATTTCCCATACTGTTCAAGATGCTAGGTGACAATCTTTGCACATTGTAGATAGCCCTACCAGTGCAGAGTATGACCCTTCTAGAGGCTCAGAGGTCAGACCTGAATTGCCAACCAGCGGCACCATGACTCTGCGATACTCAAAGATGGAGTTCTCCACCTATTCTGGAGAAGGGGATCCGCTGAGCTGGGTTAACAGGTGTGAAAAAATTTTTACCAACAAAAGGACCACAGAGGCTGATAAGGTTGGCCTTGCTGCCTTCCACTTGGTAGGGGAAGCCCAACTTTGGTTTTATCAGGTAGAGCAAGAAGAGTCAGAGATGACTTGGAAGTAGTTCAAAGACCACTGTCATATCTGCTTTGGCCCGCCCCTAAGCAACAACCCTTTGGGAGAGCTAGCAAATCTGAAGTAGACATGCTTTGTAGAAGACTACCAGCGCCAATTTCAATCTCACCTCGCTCGGACCTCGGACCTCTGACCACAACAACAAGTTGACTTATTCATTACAGGGCTAGTCGAAGATCTCTGTATCGACATCAAACTGCAGAAGCCTGAAAACCTAGGCATTGCAATGAATATGTCCATGGCACTAGAACGGAAGCAGTGCTTCCATCAAGGTGGGGGGCTGCTGCACACGAATTGGGGCGGGACCACAACCAAGCTCAACACCAGCAGTGAAGGCCCTCCTTTGGCGAAGACCAGGACCCCGGACATCAGCAAGGAGATTCCACCTGTTTCATTTTTCAAGCATCTGACTTGCGCCGAGATGGCAGAACGGAGAGCCAAGGGTCTTTGTTTTAACTGTGATGAATCCTACTCCATGGGTCACAAGTGTAAACGCCTGTTTTGGATTGAAGTGTCTGATGATGAAAAGGAAGGTGAGGAAGAGGGGGAAGTGAATTTAGAAATTTCCCTTCATGCCATTAGTGGCGTTATACCCCGCTTTCAAGCTTGAGGACAAACTCAGTATCAAGGAGGGGAGTGATGATGTGGACGTCGAGGTGGACGCCTTTGTTGAACATCACTATAGTTGGAAGCAAATTAATTACTACCTAATTAGCTATTAGAAATAAATTAGCTATTGCCTATGATCCCGTCCGGAAGCTGAGTCAGATGGAGGTCGGTTGTGCTGTTGACGACGTTGACGGGGGTCGTTGAGACGTGTTGCTGGCGCTGCACTTCCTGCAAGGGCCACCGTGGGAGGATGACGGAAGATGATGACTAGGACGACGAGGCGAGGGTTTCCTGCGCACACTCCGACACACACTCAGGTCATTAGAGACCAAGAACTAGGGAAAAAGTCCTCGGAGCAGGTCCTCCGACGCTCAAGGCAGGTCCTTTTTCCCCATAGAAGCAATTAAGGAACCGGAAAAGTAGAAGATGAGTACATAAATGGGTAAGTGCGCGTAACCGCATAAGAGAGAGGTCCTCCCTTTTTATATGACTTGGTGTAGTTATGGAACCTGACAAGCGTCCTGGAGTGTCGAGTGTTAGGCTTTGTCTGGCGGTGAATGACATGTGACATTCTATCATCGGTTGCAGGAAAGTTCTTTTGGTAATGAGTCACAGACCATTGGAATATACCCTGACACCTAGTGGTTATTCTCTGACAGGTGGTTGCGATTCTCCGACTTAATTGTCGTGTAGTGGCCTACCGACATGATGGGAGAAGCTCTGGTTAACCAATCTATCCTGACCAACATATCCTGACCTGTAAGTCTCGGTCTGTAAATCCTGATCTCTAAGTATCTGTCTATAAAGCCTGACTTGCATAGCCTGCATAGTCGGACCCGGAAAGTCTTGCTCTATAAATCCCGACCGGAATGGTTCCTTCCCCTTCTTCCTTATTCCTGATGTTATTCTCCCAGCCTTTCGACTAGAGCACCTCAACCAGTGCGCCCATTCGTACTCCAGACCTGGATCTCTTACTCGAACAACCTTTTTGAGCCCCTGACCTGGACCTCCTGACCGAGCATTCAGAGTAAGCTTCTGACCTGGGCCTTTTTACCCGTGTAACCTACCTTAACTCTCGACCTGGAACTTTAGACCCCTTGCTAGATGGGTCACATCCCCATGACTTAATATCACGTCTCCTTGACTTCTGACTGCCACGTCCCCTCGACTTCTGCCTGCCACATCCCTTTGACTTCTGACTGTCACACCCCCTTGACTTCTGACTACCATATCCCCTTAACTTCTGACTGTCATGTCCCCTTGACCAGGTCGTACCTTTATGCACCGTATTAGCCTAATTAGTAGAAAATAAATAATGACATAATTTAACTACTGCTATAGTAGAAAACAAATAATGGCTTAATTAGCTTTTCTATTTTTGATTCCTTGTTTTCCTTTATGGTTGGTCTTTTCTAATCTTGTCATATTTGACTCCTTATATAAGGAGTGTCACTATTAATAAAGGGGAAGAAAATTTGAGTAATTGGGACTCTGTCTAGGACGAGCCTTCCCCCTTGAGTGATTTGGACTCTGTCTAGGACGAGTCTTTTTCCTCCTCCCTTCCCCCTTTACGTGTTGCATGACCAAGTACGGATCCGGATCTCGACCTGTGACTCGATCTTATACTGGGGACCATATCATACCATTAATCGAATGCTCATAAGAGTTAGTTGTCTAAATCATTTGGAAAGATAGGTCGCTAAAATCTCTTCCAGATAAGGAAATTTTAGAAAGAAACAGACATTCTCTCGTGGATGGTTCTTATTGATATGATGCTTATCTATGATTTGGAAGCATCATTACTTGTATAGATTTCTTTTCTCTTGTTGATTATGTAAATCCTCATATTGAGTCCAATTCCAAATTTTTGGAAATCTTATGTCTCGTCTCGCTCTTTTATCTTTCCCTTCAACGGGTAGATCATGAAGCATAGTTCCTACTGTGACAAAGTATGGCTCTAGAGATGGAGGTAATGCAATAACTAAGAAAGAAAAGAACTAGAAAAACATATGATTTGGGACCCTGGTTTCGGGTTCTTACTCCACGACCTATGGAAACTTTCTCCCTCTTAGAAAACTTCTAAAGATAGAGAAACCATTTTCAATAAATATGAAAATTATATGCAATAAAAGAATTTGTAAACTATGGAGCTCAGAGTTAAAGACCTTGAGCTTGTAAATAAAAATAACATAATAAAAAGTTGTCGTAGTAGAATTGTTGTCAAAAGGGTTTTATATAGAGTTCCCTTTGTCTCTCCTATATAACCTAGTGGATAAACTCCGCTTTGCGTTAATGCTCATCGACTCTTTTAAGCCATCAATTGATTGGAGCTAGATCTGTGCATGGTCGCTTTAGCTGTTGTCATCAGTCGACTTTACACCTTCTCAATTGGCTTAATACCTTTTCAGTTGATTGTTGTCCATGCCAGTTGACTTTGACACCTATCAATCGACTATTTTGGATCAACTCATAGGTTTGACTCTCGAGCCATTTTAATGTAGTCAATTCTTTCAAACTCATTAGTCAACTCAATTTATTCTCTATCGGCTCCACACAAGATGAGTTGACTTTTTTTATAAGTTCCTAATCAATGCTATATAATATTTCAAATTTAAAAATTAATTCAGTCGACTAACTTAGTTTCTATCAAATGTTGAGTCAATTTTGTTTCAAACAAAAACATTCTTTTGTTTTCTTGGAATAAAATATCTTTCAATTTACTCATCTCGAAACAATTCTTTTTTGTTCTCAAGAAATACATCTCGACTGCCTAGTTGATAAGTCAAGTATTCGAATACTGAATTGTCATCTACTCTACTCAACTCAAAACAAAATCTTTCTGTTTGTGGGCAGTCTGTCATCAACTGACTTCTTGGTTGACTAACCATATCAGTCGATTGAATTATCGACTTTGACCTTGAAACACCTATTTCTTAATCAACTCATCTAAGGTTTGGTTGACTCATCTTGGAACAAAACCTTTCTGTTCATGAGAAATACATTTTTGGTCAAGTGCCTAGTCGACTACTTAGGCATCAATTGACTGAAAGTCAACTCAACTTGAACAAAGCTTTTTATTTGCTACCAATCTCGACTAACCATATTGGTTGAGTATATATGATCACTAATTGACTGAATCATTGACTTTGGCCCCCAAAATAACCATTTCTTGGTTGAGCCTCTACTAAGAGTGTTAGAGTGTATACTAAAAGCCTAAGCTTTTGTAAACATTTATTTTGAATAAAGAATCACATTTGGTCAAATTATCTACATTTGTTTGTAGTTGTTCAATTAATTTATATTGTAGGTAACATAGTATGTGGTGTCACATACAGAAGATAATGTTATCAGTACCTTATAAATTATAAACAGTAGTTCACGACCAAAATGGAAAGGAACAAACCATTGGAAGGTCGTAGTGTAATTAGGTATTAGTTTATCTTAACTAAATAATTACACTAGTACACTTAGAGTGTATTGAGTAGGACCATCAGAGGTCGTTTCTTTTATACTGACTTTATAAAGGAACAAAGACCTCAGTTATTATGGAAGTGTGTGCTCTTAATCCTAATATAATAACAAGCACATATATTTGATATTTATTTCTTTAATTTATCAATGGGTGAGATTTAGTTTGATGAATCAATAAGCCCGATAAATTGGGAAATGATATCACTTATAGTGTGTGTTGTTGATTATAGAAGAAAACTGTGTCCTAGTGATCTAGGTTGATAATATACCTAAGAAGAGCGCATAAAGATTGTCATGTTAAACCCTGCAGGTGGACTTAGTCCGACATGACGATAAAGTTGAGTGGTACTATTCTTGGACTAAGATATTAATTAAATGAGTTGTCAGTAACTCACTTAATTAGTGGACATTTGACATCTTAAACATAGGGAGACTAACACACTCATAATAAAAAGGAGTCCAAAAATGTAATTTGGGATTGGTGCGGTAGTTCAATAATAGTTCTCTAGTGGAATGAATTATTATTGATAAAATTAAGTTGTGTGTTCGGGGCGAACACGGGATGCTTAATTTTATCGGGAGACCAAAACCAATTCCTCCTCTCAGTCCCTATCGTAGCCTCTTATTTATAGAGTACTATACCCACCTATACCCACCTTCATACCCATGGTGTAGGGGCCGACCAAGCTAGCTTGTGGATCAAGCTAGGGTCGGCCAAACCATTGGTTCATGGGTGGCCGACCCTAGCTTGAACCCAAGCTTAGGTGGCCGACCCTATTAAATTAAAAAAGAATTTTAATTTTAAAATTTTCTTATGTGAAAGATATAATTTATTGGAGAGATTAAAAATTAAAATATCTCTTTTATAAGGTTCTACAAAAGATTAAAAAAAGAGATTAAATCTCTTTCCTTATTTGTAGATTGGAAGGATATTTTATTTTTCTTCTTTGTAAATTATTCACATGTTGAAAAATTAAAATTATAGAAATTTCTTTTTATCTACCATGAAGGGATTTTAAAGGGAAATTTTATTTTTTAAAATTTCCGAAGACAAATAAGGAATTTTAATTGTTGATTGAAAATTGCCTTGTTTGCTCTCCATGAGGTGGCAGACCATAACATGGTTGATTAGGAAATTTTATTTAATTTTTCTTAATTAATTCATGTTAAGAAAAGTTAAGGAAATTTTATTGTAATTAAATTTCCTTATTTGCCAAAGCTAAGGATTATAAAAGAGGGGGTTTTGGGTGCCTTCAAGGTGAACAACCTCTATTATTTTCTCTCTCTTTTCTTCCTTGGTGTGGCCGGTCTCTTCCCTTTCTCTTCTCTCCATCCTTGTGGCTGAACCTCTCTTCCTCCTTGGAGATCAAGTGGTGGCCGGATTTTAGCTTGGAGAAGAAGGAGAGAAAGCTTACATCCCTTGGAGCTTGGTTGGTGGAAAAAGATCTTCATCTTTTGGAAGCATTGTGCTTGGCCGAAACTTGAAGAAAGGAGAAGAAGGTGTTGAAGGATCGGTGGCCGGCTTGAAGGGGGGTTGGATAGACGACACTCCCAAATCCTTGCTTCCTATGATGTTAGCGCAGCGGAATACAAACAAACACAAATAGAAAGCTAAACGCTAAATACAAGAATGGAAATGCAAACCGCTAACACGTTCGTTTACGTGGTTCGGAGATAACTTGCTCCTACTCCACGGCGTGCCCGTAAGGTGGACGATCCCTCAATCCGTCGGTGGATTAGTCCCCGGCAAACTCCGGCTAGCTCAACCTCCTTGTGGGTGGAGAAACCTCACCACAACACTCACCAACAACACTTGGACACAAGGGAACCTTGAGCACTTTGGTGACTACTAATTAGGCTTTAACCAAGTCTAGTTTCGTCACCTTGGCCGGCCATACCAAGCTCCTTCTTATAGAGCTTGGAACAAATCAGAACCTGATTTGCCCGTTACCAGTCGACTGGTCCTTGCACGCATCAGTCGACTGGTCCATACATCAGTCGACTGCTACAGTACGCTACAGTAACTGCTACAGTGCCACTACAGTAAAACCCTAAAACTAGGATTTTACTCTGAGTACAATCTCTCATGCACTCGTACCCTCACGACTCATTTGACTCTTCTTTGCAGTCTTGACCTCTTGCCTTCAAGGCTACTTCCTTTGGCTCTCGTCCCTCGGATGCATCCAAGCCCGCGGCTCATCTCCAATGCCATCCTTCGCGTATGCCTCGAAGTCGCTTCCCTCGGCCCTTGTCCTCGCTGCCTTGTCCACGGTCCTTCGGATGCTCCATCCTTCACCGGACCCGAAGCCGTCAACCTGAGTCATATGTGTCACCTGCAGTCCTGCACAACTCAAGTACACATATCAAATAACAAGGGTAAACCTAACTTAAACCCTTTGCCCAAACACCAAAACACATGGTCCCGCGGACCATTGGGATTGCTCCAACAGAAGGTGCTTTGGTGGTTTCTCATCTCGGAAGATCGTTGCCCACACAACGTCTGAGGTTAGAAGAGGAATACGGTAGAAGACCTAGAGGTTTTTGCTTGCAAAAGAAAAGGTATACTAGTATTTAATTTCCGCATCATACTAATTTTATTTCTTTGTAAAAATACCAAATACAAGAGACATGCGATTCTAGTATTTCGAATTTATTTTCGATGTTGTGCTCTTTTGTTTTTCTTTTCCTTGTGATTTGATTGTTCTTTTCGATTGACCTAAAGTTATTTAAGGAAAGTAAATATTAGCTTTCCTTAGCTTTGTCTAGGCAGTGGTGGTTGTTCCCATATCCAAGAAGGCCATGTGCCTCGCCATGCAGTCTTGGAAGCCAATTTTGGAAATTAATATTTAATGGAATTAATAACCTAGGTAATTTGGATCGAACGTGTTAAGT
This sequence comes from Zingiber officinale, assembly GCF_018446385.1. Taxonomy (NCBI): domain Eukaryota; kingdom Viridiplantae; phylum Streptophyta; class Magnoliopsida; order Zingiberales; family Zingiberaceae; genus Zingiber; species Zingiber officinale. The sequence goes on from NC_056000.1 coordinate 40,975,877, forward strand.
TCCGCAGGAGATCCAAGTCTAAACCTAAAAGAACAAATAGATTAAACTTTGGATCAAACGTGTTAAGTTCCGCAGGCGATCCAAGTTTAATTTAAAAGAACACATGGTAGCTAGGAAAAGGTTCAGACCTTTGTACAAAATTTTTGTACAGTGGAACCATTAGGTTTTCCGAGTAGCAACCAACAAAGAGCACTACCAACCTCTAAAATATAGGTCACTTATAGTCTCTCACAACTTATATGCTAAGAGATTTTACCTCCAAGACTTCTCGTTTACTGTGTATGTGGCCGTCTTGACCTACCAAGACTTCTCATCTATCATGTTTTCGGTAGTTCTTGATCTACTGGGATTTCTCATCTATTAGGTATTCAGCTGTCCTCAACAATATTCTTATTTGTTAGGTATTTGGTCATTCTTAACTTACTAGGACTTTCTTATTTTCCAAGTATGTCATCCTCGACCTAGGACTTTTTTTATCTACCAACACTTGCTAAACTTTTCCTTTGTCATATGTTTGAACTTGATCCACTTTGGATTTTAACAATTGCACTTAGATCTGTTAGATAGGTCGTCCTATCTAAAATCAGTCATTTGGCAGGGCAGGGGCTAGCCCACCATCCCGGCGGGATGGGAAATCCCAAACCCAACCCAAGGTGGGTTGCGGATTAGGAGGGCTAGCCCATCAAAAAATTAAAAAAATTTATAGAAAAACCCTACAAATTATTGAATTTAATCATTTCATAAATAAACTTTGACTTAAAGGCTTATTTTTATTTCAAGTTTTTCAATTTTTTTTTCCTTCTCAACTTGCGAGCCAACCTGAGCCTGCCCCAACCCTCTTGGACTTGCAACTTGTGCGGACTAGCCCGTTTAGGCCCGCTTTTAAATGAGTTGATAAAATTTTGACCTAACCTGTTTAAATTGTTTGGCGGGTCGAGCCAATCCAATAGGCTCAACTCAAATTAATGGCTCTATTGCACTTGCAATATCAAATGATTAAATATATTACACTAGTAACGTAGGATCTTGTTCGATGTTAGAGGAGGTGAATAGCACAATTGAAATTTCTTCGTTCTTTTTCTATCAGAGTCATTGGTAGCACAACGAAAAAAAGAAACTCAAAGAACAAAAGAAAGAAATACAAAGAACACCAAAGTTACTTGGTTCCCAACCCCCAGGGTTAGTATATCCAAGGCTATGCACGAAGCGGCCATCTACTAGTATCTTTCTCCTTTTAGTACTCTTTTGGAGGCAGAGAAACCTCTTACATGTTGTAAGGACAATCACAAATATGAAAAACAGATAAATGATATAATAACAAGCATAAAAGAAAAATAAACTTGTCGTGAGCCAGCTGGAAAGCCTGAGTGCCTCGATACTCCTCTTGGCGCTTCCCGAAACACACAAGCATAACTTTAGAGTACTTTCTGAGCACTAGCATGAAGATGGATGTTTTCAAGAGTTGCTAGAAGATGCTGCCTCGACCCCCCCTTTTATACAACTTGATCGACACTTCTCCGGTCGACTGGAGGCCCTCCGGTCGCCTAGACGTTGCTAACGTGGTTGAAACTCAATCCTTTTTTAGATAAATTTTTGACCTCTCAGTCAATCAGACACCTTGTCCCGAGCTCAGCCCAAACTTGTTTAAGACCTGACTTTTCGGTCAATTGGACTGCCTTCCGATCAACCAGATCCTGAGTCCAATGACCTAGACTAGTTCATCCAACTGTTGTTTCATGCAAAACAAATAAGTAAATAACAAGCAAAACCTAGTATTTAGTTTACCTAAACCTAATAGGTTTAATTGCTTGGAGTTCATTCCTTCAAGACTTCTTTCTTTGTCAAGCAATCATCTCCCAGCTAACTCCACTTGAACTTGTTTTATCTAGTTCCCAACTATGACTTTCACTGCTTGGTTTCCAACAATGACTTCCACTACCTACACTCGCCATGACTTCCATTATCTGGTTCCCAACTAGGATTTCCACTAGTTAGCCTCGCTAGGACAGTTACTGCCTGGTTCCCAACCAAGACTTTCCTTTGCCTAGTCCCACTAGGTATTTTTACCAACTTGCCAAGTATCTAGTCCTACTTGGACTTCTCACTCATTTCCAAGTTTTAAGTCAACCTTGACTTTGCTTGGACTCTTCACTTAACTTGATCAACTATGGTCAAATTATTTGGTCACCTTTGACCAAATTCCCTTAAACATTTTGTTTGAATAAACATTCAAAACTCTAGAGGTCGATTGCACCAACAATCTTTTTTTTTTTTTGTTTGACAATAAGTTTAAGCTAGGCTAAATTAGTTAGCCTAACATATAGGGTTTATGCCAAATTAAGAATTATAGATTAACACTATTTTTCTCCCCCTTTGGCACATATAAAAAATAGTTAAACTCCTAAGTATATCCTTTGGTGTTGTATCAACAATAGGATATTTCCTTAGTAAAAAACTTAACCCTTACCCTTCTTGAAATCAGAAATTTCCCAACAAGAAAGGAATTTTAAAATATGATTATGCTTAGAAAATTTTGAAATAGAAGGGTGATTTGAAAAACATTTTGAAAAAAGATTGAGAGAACATAATTTGAAAACATCTTTTAAAAAATGCTTTAAAAAAATTTGAAGCATATTTTCAAAGAAGAAATAATTTTGAAGTATGAAAATATCTTTGAAAATTTTGTAAGAAGAGATTTTGAAAATAAGCCTTTTTTTGTTAAAAAAAGGTGTCAATATTTTTTTTTTTAAGAAACAAGATTCTTTTTAAATATTGATCTTTCAAGAGAGTCTCCCCTTAACTTGACACCCCTTAGGACATTCTTGTTAGCAACAAGGAATCCTATATATCTTGTAGGTTTGGGTGTGTTATGGTTGACCTAAGGATCTAGAAGTTAAGTGTCAATCAACAACAATCATTTCAAAGATGTATACAATTTTGAAAAAAATATATATGTTTACATTCAATCAAACATGAAATATCATTCAACATCATTATATGAATCACTATTTTGAAAATATTTTTAATAAAATATTCCTATAAATTTTCGAAAACCTTTTTAAAAATATTTTCAATTTAAGTTGTCTTAATATCTCACCCATTCTATGTGTCTCAGGATACACAAACACAGTAGCCTTATATGTTTTGTGAGATGAGTATTCTAATTTTATTTTTATTGATTTAGTTTGAGTTCTAAGGATTCTTTGACTTTGTGTTAGATTTAGGTTTAATCGTCGATCAATTAAGTGCACATTTTAGGCTTCCAGGTCGTGGCGAGACACACTGACCTTTTTTGGGTATCAAAGTAATGATTACTTCCTTAGACAAAGCTGGTTCGAGAAATTGAACACTTAACTAATGGTTTAACTAGTATAGAATGTGGTAGGTAGTTTCAGTTAGTTCTACTTAGTTAAGCAGATCAAGTATGACACTCCTTACTCCACCTGACTATCTGGACCAAGTTTTCTTAACATACTATCATTTCGCCATACCTTGGTACTATGTTGTGCAAGTATCAATCAAGCATATATCTTTTGTCCTATATTTTCCCTATCTATCTATTCTAAGATAAGCAATTAAAATCATGGATAAAATATATGGCATGTGAGACATGACATATTGCAATTAATTAAGATATGCATGAGCATGTCAATTTGAACATGCCATCAATCAAGTCAAAACAATCAAACACTTAATATATTAGTTTCTAATTATATATCAAATTCTCGATTTGATACATTTTGTATTAATCTTGAATGTGTCAACCCACTTTGACACATTTTAATTATTAAGATTTCTAATTTTATCAAGTGAAAGTTTATTGATTGTTGCATAATTAAATGGTGCGTGATTGTAACTTTTTTTATGAGTTTTAAGTTGTTGATTTGAATTTAACTTAGACTTGTAAATAGTCTATACTTTAAGATTTAGATAATATATTAATATTCTTTTTGTGATTCCTAATTTTATGTTTCAAAACAACATTTTGTTTTTCCGATTTTATAGAACTTTTGTTTTCTGAATTTTAAATTTTAAAAACTTTTTTTTGAATTTTTACATTTCAAAACTTGAATTTTTGAAGTTGAAAGCTGATTTTTATTATTTAAATTTCTTAACTTTGAACTTTATCATTTTTTTTTAATTTAAAAGTTGATTTTTCGAATTTTTAAACTTTGAGTTTAGATTTGAAAATTAATTTTTATCCGAATTTTAAATTTTAAAATTAACATTATGTTTTTCAAAATTAAAAGATTTGTTTTCTTTAATTTTAAAATTCAATTTCTGATTTTTAGATTTAAAAACTGTTTTTCTATTTTTGTGAATTTTGAAAATGGTTTATTTGATTTTTAAAAATTCTTATAGATTAAATTCTTATTATTTATATTTGAATTATTTATAGTTGGATTATTAATTAGATTTGGATTGATTAATTCATGGTTATCTTTATTAAACAAATTATTAATTAATCCTGAATTAATTGATTTATCTTTAAAATTAATTTTTGATTAGTCAGATTAAGATTTTGATCAATCCGATCAAGGTTTGTGTCAACTTGATCTTAGTCTTTATTGACTTGATCAAGGTCTTGATTAAGTTTTAGATTATTATTTAAATTAATCAATTTATTTTTAATTAATTTCAAATTAATTGATTTTTTATTCATTAATTTATTTTTGATAATTAAATTTGAATTAGGTGAATTGTTAGAACCAACAATGGAAGATTTATAATGCATATCCAAATTGCTATCATAATCGAAAATATTTAAATTATTACTAGTATGTATAGCTAAAATGGGATTTTCATAAAATTTAAAATCACTAACCTTAATCGCCCCTCTAGATTCTTGGATTTCCTCTATGGCCATTCGTTCTTGTAATGTCTGGTCTTCTTGCACTTGAAACATGTCACATGTTCCTTACAATCACCTGTCTAGGCTTCTCCTGCACAGTTGGTCAGAGTGTTAGATAACAACGAAACTAACTTAACCTATTTTGTTATTCATCAAAACTTGAGTTAGACTGTTAGTGCTAACCGCACCAATACTAACAAGTCATAAAGGACTGAATGATAGACATGTAAATGGAAGTTCTTGTTGGTGCGGTTAGCACTAACGGTCTAACTCAAGTTTTGATGAATGACAAAATAGGTTAAGTTAGTTTCATCATTATCTAACACTCTGATCGAGTGTGCAGGAGAAGCTCAGACAGGTCGACGGGTTGACCTGATGTCTGACACAAAACCCAGCTAGGTCAACGGGCCGATCGGATAGCTGGCATGAAATCCAAACGGGTCGACGGGCTCACCGGACATTTGACACGAAGTCCAGCTAGGTTGACAGGCTGATTGGATAGCTATCACGAAGCCCAGATGGGTCGAAGGGCTAACCGAACGTCTGGCAGGTAATTGAAGGTAAGTCACTGAAGTAGAGTGACTGTGAGGACGCGCTCCCGGGAAGGGAACATTAGGCGTCGATCCGACTTAGACCCATTTCGGATATCTAAGTTGAGATCGTGACTAGATTCCGGTCTCGAAGAGACGAAATCTAGCTAATACTCTGCTTGTTCATTTTAAACTGTGCTAACACTTTGTTTTGCAGAATAATATTATTTGCATTTTACCTCAGACTAACTCTTTCGTGCAGGAGAAGGACTTGCTGGAGAAGAGTGGTCCAGGCGCTCAGAGGTCCGGGCGCCCGGAATGCAATATTTATCCAAAACGTCGCTTCACCACGTGGAGCACCCTGGTTGGCTCGGCTACGTCATATTCAGGACGCCCGAAAGAATCCAGGCGCCCCGAACCTCCTATATAAGGAGGGTAAAGGCTGGAGTCAAAAAATAACAATGAACGATTCAATCTCTGGTGCTCCTGCGACGCTGCTGACAACACTCTGCTATTTCATTCTTCTTTTTCTTATCAGTTTTATTTTTTTTAGCGTTCGTGTACTTTTAGTTGTAAACATTTTCGAATTGCTAGTGAATTTCCCATCGAAAGTATCCTTGCGTGCAGGCCTTGGAGTAGGAGTCGACATAGGCTCCGAACCAAGTAAATTTACTTGTGTCATTTCTTTTATTTATTCTTTCCGCTGCGTACTTACTCTCAAATTTTTTTAATCGATATTCACCCCCTCTATCGATCCAACAGTTCTAACAAGACATAGAGGATCAGATGCTAAGCATGTGGATAAAAGTCCTAATAATTATGGAGGACCGGATGTTAGGTATGTGGAAGTAAGTTCTGATATGTCATGATGAGCCAAACAAGAAGTGAAATCCTGACATGTCATGGAAGATCAGATGTTAAACATGAGCAGAAAAATCCAAACATATCAAAGAGGACTGAATGTTTGACAATGGTGAAGTCTTGACAGGTTCAGGTTGACCGAATACTAGGCAGGTGAAGTCGTAGAAGGTCAAGGCTAATTGGATTTTGGACAGATGAAGTCTTAGTAGGTTCTGGGCAAGGATGAGAGTTTAGCCTTGACATGAATGAAAAAGTATCAGTTAACTGCTATGGTAATGACAATCGACTAATGAGTTTGAAATCACTAGTTTGGAATTTAAGGGGATTTATGGTGTGAGCAATCAAATGTTGGGTGTTAGTAAGTGACTTCTGCATAAGTCGAGTGAGGGACTCGACTGATGACGTTGTAGATTGAACAAAAGATTTTACAGTTCATCTGAAAACTTGATCAATGACGCATCAGCCGACTATTATGGTTTATGTAGTCGACTAACAATTCTACTGGTAGAACAAGAGCAATATTCAAATTTGAGCACATGATTGACTATTGAGAGTAAAGAGTTGATTGTTAGGATGATTTAGTCACTATAACAATCCTATGAAAGAGGATTTTGTGGAGGTTTCAAAGCATCTATTCTTGGACAGTTCTTAGAGGTTTTGAGGGAACGTATTTCTGCATTCCATACTTTAGGATGCAAATTCAAAGAAACAAACAACGAGCAAAGCAAAATATCTCCCTCTTTTATTCTATCATAGAACCTAGCCCCCCCCCCCCCCCCCCCCCCCGGGTGTCCCCGGACTATAGTATACCTTAATCGAGTCTGATTTTAACGGCGATGAGGCCGACCAAATGAAACTTGCCTACCATTTTCCCGACGATTACCCTATCGCCATTCCTTCTGTCCATTCCCACCCTCATACACCTCCAGATAACTTTCTCCCTTTCTCAAAGGATCAATTTTATGTCGGTCTGCACTTTCCCATTCACCCCTTCTTCTCTAAAGTTTGTCGGTATTTCCACACTTCCTTGCATCAATTAGTACCCAATTCCTTTAGACTGTTGTGCAGGGTCATTGTTTTATTTCGTTTGTATAGGATTCCCCTTGTGCCTCGTATTTTTTACTACCTCTATTACCCAAAGCTTTCTGAGCTGGCCACCTTCCTCTTCTAAGCCTAAGTGCGCACAGTATATTTTGACAAAAGGCCTTCCTGGAATAAGCATTGGAAGGAGCATTACTTCTTTGTTTGTCTTCTCGGTCGGCCCGCCTGTTCGATCGGCTAGCAGATAGAGTTGTCCAAACCTCCTCAGCTCGGGAGATATCAAGACAATCAGCTTACCTCTGAGTAGCCACAAGCCTGGCTAGTCAGAAGTATCATATACACAAACTACTTTTGGAGGAAGTTTTGTATGCGTTAGAGCTAAGATTGATCTGCACATGGTTGCCCATCCCTCTAGGTACACAATTTTTCTTTCTGTCATCTTTGAATCTAATTAATTTATCTCTCTCTTTATTGCAGATCAAATCATGAACCGAGCATTGCTGAGCGGCAAGTGCAGGCTCTCCGATGTGGACATTAATTCCAAGGGAGTGGCCAAGCTGGAGAGTCGTGGTCTATTGCTGGTCGAGCACTCTAAAGAGTCGATCGGTGAAGCAGGGGGAAGCCAGACGGCGGCTAGCGAGGCAGTCACTCATACTTGTGAGTTGCTACCCGAGCACCCCTCGAAGGAGCCAGTTGCGGTCCTGTCCGAGTTGGCTACCTCTGGCCAATCGCTGATTCAGCATCGTAAGCGACACCGAGCAGAGTTTTCCTCTCTCTTAACAACTTCGGCTTTATAGACCCCCGCTCCTAAAACAACTCTTCAAGCTCCATCAGCCCACGGTGAGACTTCTTCCTCCGCTCTTCCTAAGGGGGAGGTTATCTTACCGACTCCCCCTTTTTCTGATCGGACTACCTCTCTGTCCAAGCTGTCAGTTGGGATGATTTTTGCTCCACCGATCTCCTATCTGCTGCCCCTACTGGTCAGCATGGAAGCCACTACTTTCATCATCCATTCCTCCCCCATGTCCAAGTCTAAGGGCTCGGTCGCCTCAAAACCTTCAGATTCAAGCGGTCACTGGAGCATCAGGGTCATTATCTGCTTATCCATCGATGAGTGGCGCCATCCAGACGACGCCAAGCTACGTTCTCCAGAGCACCACATCAAAATTTAAGGTCCCCTAGTGCAGACCTAGGCAGATGCTAGGACCCGAGTTGCTACCATCCCCTCGGGGCGCTCACTGATAGCTTCACTCAGAAATCAACTGGAGTAAGTTTAATTTAGTCTTTTCTTTACTTTTCTCAATCGACACTAACTAGGTTATCCCGATTGCAATTCTGGGAGGAGTCTGGCTATGTGCCAGAAGTTGGCATTCCTAGAGCATGAGAACTAGTAGCTGCAAGCCCCGGTTTGGCAGGCAGACAGTTCATGGATTCGGGTCGAGCAATTAATTGTGAAGGTGACTCAAATAAAGAAAGACTTAGACATGAGCTTTGAGCAGCTGCTGGGGTTTGATCGAGCGCTCACGGTGGAGAAGAATAAGAATCACGACTAGACTCTCCAGCTCGATCGGCTAACCAAGCAAACTCATCACTTTGACTTGAATATTAATTCTGCTAACGCCAGGAAACTCTGAGTCATTGAAAACCTAGATATCAAAAACAAGGAGGCTCGGGTTCTGACCAAGAAGCTTGAAGAAGCAGAAGCTACGTTGATAGCTGAGCAGGTTAGCCGAACTATTGAGCAGGCTATGAGCGAGTTCTAGCTCCGGGAACACAAATGAGTAATTGATGAGAAAGACACCGACCTGATCACGTTGAAGGCTGAGTTGGAGGTGTATAAGGCAAAATTTCAAAAGTTTAAGGAGGAGGAACTCGATCAATTGGAATCTTTCAGGGAGAAATACCTTCGCTCTCCCAAATTTAACAAAATATTCACTGACCAGACCTTTGTCTCTTCGACTATGGTATTTGTGCCCCTTGAAATTTCCCTTAGGAGCAGCCTTTAGTTCCGCAAGGGCATCTTCCGGTAAGAGAGGTGAATCTGTAGGCACTTCCCCAAGGGTAGCAATTGATCCAGGTGTGATTGTCTGACAGATAAAACTTCACTTGAGGAGACAGTAGATGGCAAAACTCGCTCAGCCTAAAGTTCTTGCGCTTTGGCTAGAAGTGTTTCCTCCTCTAGACCAATTCTTTTATCAACCAAAGCTTCAAACACAACGTCCACTGCATGAAACAGAAGATGTTTTAGTTAGTAAAAGGGTAATGATGAAGGCATCATAACTTACTGAAGGAGCAGTGTAGTTTCTTTTGAACAGAGCTTAAACCGAATAAGTACAAAAGATCAATTTGTATTCATTTGTGAATAAAGAAACAGTGACCAATTAGTCTATTGGAATAATCATGGAAGGTCGGGTGTCGGTACAGTTTCTTTATATCAGGAAGAGGGGAAAAAGAAGACTGTCATGGGGTAGACCACGGAACAGCTTTGGGACATTTTATAAAAAAGAAATGTGATTTCTAATCTTTGTTAGACGTAGGCATCTCTTCAATGAAAATCATTTTCAGACGAGATTGGAAGAGAAATACTTCCAGTTTCGATTTTTTGAGATAGAAGAACATGAAAAGATTGTGGGGTGTAAGAGGAATATAAAAAAGATGAAATAACATATACATCCCACATAGATAACGAAAGACATTTGGGGAGAATTGCTGTAGAGGGATGTTGAAGTATTGATTTACTTCTGATATGAAGGGAGGTACAAGAAAGCGTAGACTGGCCACCAGTTGGTCCTTAAAGAAAGTGACATAATTATCAGGAGGAAATAAGGATGAGCATCGGGGCTTGAAATTTTGATACGATAATCTTAGGGATTTCCTATTGTAGGCGAATGGCGGTTCTATCAGCATTATCGAAGGAAGAATGGGTATGAACATATCAAGGTGTAAACGACTCTTCAACCATGAAAGAGCACAAAAATAACTAAGGGACGAGCGACTTACTAAGATCTTAAGGAAATGGCGTGACGAAGGGAGGTCTGGAAAAATAAAGGAGCATAGTGTGTTTGAGAAGGTAAAGAAGAAGAATCGTCGTGGAGTGAGTTGAAGAAGATGAAGTGTTGAAACTAAGGAGTGTTTAGGGTTTTTAGGATGATGCAACTAATAATAATTACCGTTAGATCGAAACAATTTATGCATGGAGGATTGTTGCTTTACCAAGAAAAATAAATAGCAAGTCGCTTGCGAAGGAGTATGTAAGTGATCATTTCAAGAAACAAAAGATAATGCTGTGTGGCACTCATCCATGAACGAACATTTATAATGGACACGACATGCCAAATTATTCTTACGCTAATACGCCATATCTTCATGCGTCCTTAGCATTTTCTTTTCATTGGAGGACCAATTATCAATGAGAGGATTTTGAAAAAATTGCTCAATTCTCCAGGCATGATTGAGAAAGAAGGAAAATGTAGAATAATAGACTAGATAAGTAAGTATTAGGTATTCATTTGTGAACCTCAAAAAAATATTCATAAATATAACAAGTATGCGAACAAGACTAGAATTTGGGTCTAGTCAGTCGGCTATACCTCCTTCGACTAGACTTGAAGGAGAGGCTAGTGATACAGGTTATGGTGAGTGAACCCTTTAGTTAACGAGGAAGATAAAGTCAAGAGGATCGGGTGACACCCAAACCTAGTCAAACATAAGGCTCTTTGCATATGCCCAGACAGGAAAGACCAGTCGGGCCCAAAGATACTTGATCTTATCAAGACTATATTATATAAAGGATTACGTAAAGGTGGATTGATCGAGGGATTCCGTGCATGCGCTCGGATTGACATAAATCTGCCTCGGACAAAGGGCATCCAGTCTTATAAAGTTTCTAGCATACGTTCGGTCGAGTGAAGACTGAATGAACATAAGGGTGTTTGTAGGCGCTCGACCAGACAAAGCTCGATCGAGCCTAAAGGCACTCAACCTTATAAAGTTTCTAATATACGTTCGACCGAGCGAAGACCGAATGAGCATAAGGGTGCTTTAGGCGCTCGACCGGGCAAAGCCTGATCGAGCTTGAAGGTACTTAGCTTTATAAAGTTTCTAGTATATGTTTGGTTTAGCAAAGACCGAACGAGCGTAAGAGTGTCTGTATGTGCTCGATCAGGGAAAGCCTGATCGAGCTTAAAGGTACTCAATGCAGTCAACTGAGCAAAGTCCGATCGAACTTAAAGGAACTCAGCTTTACAAGGCTTTTAGTATATGACCGATTTAATGACAGACCGAGATATATTCAACAGAAGATATTCTCAATATACGATCGACTTAATAATCGACCGAGATATATTTAACAGAATGTATTTCTAATATATGACCGGCTTAAGGATCAGTCGAGATATGTCTAACAGAAGGTATTCTCAATATACGATCGACTTAATGATTGACCGGGATATATTTAACATAAGATATTCCTAATATATGACTGGTTTAAGGATCGGTCGCCGGCCGGGATATGTTCAACAGAGAGTATTCTCAATATACGATTAGTTTAATGATTGATCAAAATATATGTAGCAAACAAGTAGTCGACAATCTTATGACAGCCTGCCAGACTTATCGAAAAATATTCTCTCGAAGTTTCTTCATTAATCAGGTACAGTGATACACTCCTTTGCATATGTCATCAGGGGCAAATCATAAACGACAAAGAAGGTATATCTGGGGTAGGAAAAAGATTCCTCGAAGGAGTATTGCACTAAGTCTATGTTGTACTTCTCTCATCTTCTAACAGACTCTAACAAACCGAGGACCACTTCATGATTACGGAGGTTATGTGAAGTGGTATAAAAAGGAGAATCTTCTCCGCTGACAAGTTGCGCAAACACAAGCACTTGCATATGAACCCCTATTTTTTCCTACATTTTCCATTACTGTTCTTCTTCCACTTTTCCATGAGAGGAGAATGACTTGAGCGTCAGAGGGCCTAGCTAGGGATTCCCACCCCGGACTTAGATCACTAATGCTTTGTTAGTTCGTCTCATTATGCGCAGGATCGTTGAGGATCTTCTTATTCATCGAACCATCACTTAATAGAGCCAGCATACCGTCTCATCACCTTTAGACAAGATCAATTGTTTTCTCGTGAAAAATTAATACTAATATGGATAATTATCTTTGTCAGTGAAAAAAATTTTCAGATATTTTAGAAGAATAAAAATAATTTTAAAATTATTTTTTTTCTAATCTCGTTTTTAATTTTTAGAAATTCGAATATTCAAAAAAAATTCTTGAATTTTTTTTTTCAAACTTAGCCACTATTTCAATCACCCTTAGAAAAAATTTCAATTTTTTTTATATATATCCCTATTTTTTGATGTGATCAGAGGGGGAGAGGAAGTTAGGGGTTAAGAGGGAAATGTGTTTGTTTTTCTTTAATTGCAAATTACTTGTTTTTCCTTAATTGCAATATTTCACTCGTACTTAATTGTAATTATTTTTTATATTTTTGTTTAACCTTAATCTTAATTCAGCTTGATGCACATCAAAAAGGGGGATTGTAAGTACTTCGGGTTGGTTTTGATGTGATCAACCAGGTCAAATTGGGCTCTGCATATTTAATGTCTTGTGTCTAAGTGTGTAGGGAGACACGGTGAGAGAGAAGAATGACATGGGAAGCGAGTCGAGGGGATCGGTGCATCCGAGGGATGAGAAGCTGTGGAAGAGTACACCGACAGATAAGAAGGATGTATGCGACGCTTCCAAGGGATGAGAAATCAGAGCAGAAGACTGCTCGAAGAGAAGGCCGGAGTTGAGTTTGGGTGAACTCAACTCTGGATGACCGAAAAATCACCCAAGCGATTAGAGCAGAAGCCGGACAAGTTAACACGAAGTTGACTTGTCCAAGCGCTTGGACTATACGTGACCCCGGGTCGGGTACGGCTCAGACCCGTAACTGGGTCAATGGGCCAGTTGCCCGTTGACCTGGGTCGCTGGGCCGAATCAGAACTAGCTCGGTAGGATGCTGGGCCGGTTCCAGTTCTAGGCCCCTAAAACCAGAGAATCGCCGGTTCAGCCTGTCGATTTTTTTGCTTTGTTTTTTTAAATGTTTGTTAGAACCATTGGTTATCGCTGGTTGACCGATAGTTCATAGCCATTGAGGGGGGGGGGGGTTGGGTATTTTTTCAATAGTTAAGATCATTTAATCATTTTTAAAAAATGACTATGATTTAGTATCCGTTACTATCTAAACTCTATAAATAGAGAGTTCATTTCATCATTTTCACACATCTTCTCTAGTTTCATTTTCAATTTCGTATTCTCTACACGTTTTCGATTCTAAGTCTCCATTTCTATGGGCTTTCGATTCTAATTTTTAACTACAATGGAAGGAGGTCGTGGAGGTTCATCATCTCGATCTCAGAGGGGAAAGGAAATAGTAAATCCACACGATGACCCTAACATTCAATCCACCTACGATGAGACCGAGCACCTTCCGATTCCGACACCCGAAACACAAGGAAATATCAATGCAATTACTTCTAAAGTTCAGGAACTTCCTCCTCTAAAATCTTCTATTTTCACTAAACATTTTGAGAAGGTCACTCTTCCGTCGAGGGAATTTATTGGACAGCAGGTGGCCGGCAAGAGGGGGTGAATTGCTTATCAACAAAAACAACGCCCTTCCCGTTCTTTCAACTCTAATTAAAAGAAAAATAATAATAAATTAAATTAACAACTAAAAAGAGGAGACACAAGATTTACTTGGTTACAACCTAAGTGGTTGTTAATCCAAGGACAATGAAAAAGCTTTAAAAGATCTCCTTCGGTGAAGACGGAGAAGCCTCTTACACTCGTTAATTGCTCAAACAGTTGGTAGGAAATGAATACTAGAGTTGATGTTTATTTCCTAGGTCCATGGGTCTTTTTATAGCCCCTGAAAAATCTTATCCGGGGCTGAAAGGCGCCTCTAGCAAGGCTCCAAAGGATAAAGTTTTATCCTTTGGAAACAACAATATTTGCCTAGTCGAAGGCGCCTTCAAGTGGTTAAATGTAACGACCCAAATTTCCTCATTTTGAGCCCCAAAAATATTTAGAAATGCTATAGAAAAATTCTAGAGATTTTTAGAAATTTTTAGAGTATTTTTACGTAATTTTTGGAGTTCGTTTGGTATTTTTACTGAACGAAAGAAGTTTCGACAAAAAAAGATCCAAGCCGAGATTTGAACCGTGAACCTCGGGTGAAGCAGAGGTTCGCTTAACCAACCGGTCTATGAGAGTTTTGTTAATCATATATAGAGCGATATATATTTAACTAGTAGTTAGGAACAGTAAAATAAATTGGAAATAAGAAGTGTGCGGCTGAGGAATCGAAGCCGTGATCTCTGGCTTCGGTTAAAACCGGTTAACCAGCTATTCTGTGGCTGTTTTGTGAACAAATAGAGAACGAAATAAATTTAAGTAGTGATTATAGATATTAGAAATAAAAGGGTGCAGAAAAAAGGGGCCGAGCCGAGGCTCGACCCGAAGACCTCCGACCCGAAGACCTCCGACCGCAGCAAAGTTTTAAGCGGAACACAGCCAACCAACTGCGCCAGCGAACTTTGTTATTAAAGAAGGAGAACAATTCTATTTAAGCTATAGTTGGAAACGAAAATAACCATAAGTATAAGATTTAAATCTTTTTCCTAAAACCTAAAATTTCCTCTCTCGAAGCCTTCCTTTCTGCTTCACGCGTGCGCGGCGCCGATTCCTTCTCGGGCGAAAACGAAGCTAGGGCTTCGTCTCTGGCGGCCGGCGAGCACTTCTCTCTGTCGGTTCTTCACAGATTCGAGGTCTCCTCGTTGAACAGAGCTCGTGGGCACGAGGAAGGGTTGAAATTTGAAGTTTCTCCGCGAACCCTAGAGGTTTTCTCCTTCGGTTTGAATTCAAGAATCATGGTGAGTTGCTTCTCACCTGCAGTAGGAGTAGTTCCGTGATTTTGCCTTCTTCATTTCTTTGCCGAGCATGAACAATTCTCCTTGTGGCATTGGTTTAGAGTTTTCTCTTGTTGTTTTTGGGTTCTGCCGTGAGATCTCCTTTACAGTTCGGTTAAACATGCTCAAAGTTTGTTTTAGTGATTCCATGAAGATATAGTTTTGAATAAGTTACATGAGTTTTGTTTGTAACATTACAACAGGAAACCTAGGTATCCTGTTAAAACTTGTAGAGGCTTAAGAGTAGTTTCGAGAGTTTGATTCTTCTTCCTTACTGTAGTAGCTTGCTATCGAGATTTTGGTTGCTCTATGAAAACCGAATTCCATTAAGTTTAATTAAGGAGGTTCAATTGCAATTATGTGTTGAATAGTTTCTTATTAACGACATGCATGTGTAGAACCTTCCTTATTCAAAGAAGATGAACAACCTAGCATTTAGTAAGCATGAACAACCTTATAATTAGCCTTGTGGATTTAGTTTCCTTGCATATTAATAGGCACTGAACAAACCTTTATTTTGAGTAGATAGTTTTAGAAGTTTGCTAGTTTAACAAGCATGAATAGATTTTTATTATGTTGGTATGAATAACATTTAGTTAGATGTTCCTTTGAGTTCAAGTTTCTAGTTTTGGACTTCCTTGCTTTAACAAACAGAATCGTTTTGTTTATAAGCAAATGCAGATTTTAGTTTTGTTCATTGCTATTTCCAGTAAGCATGAAAAAGGGCTGCATTAGTTTAGCATTTCAGGTTGTGACTTTTCCTTGCTACTACCAAACATGTTTAGGCTATATATTGTACATTGCAGATTTAGTTCCTTTACTATTTCTTACACATGAACAACCCTTTCAATTTAGCATGCTATTTAGTTTTCTCAGCCTGTTCTTGGAGTTTAGATCTGCAAAAAGGGTAATCATATTTTGATTATTAGTATGTTTAGCATGTTTAGTTTTGGATCCCTATACTCAACGAACATGAACAGCTTAAGCTTAAAGTATGCATAGTTAATTCTTTTTTTTTAGCAATTCAATATCTATTTCTTGAGCATTTTACAAGTACGAACAGCAAGAGATTTTTACTTTATAGCAAGAGATTTTATGATCCTTAGTAGACTTATTCATTTGTAGCTTAATTAGACATGCCAATTTGATTTCCTTTATAGCTTACTGGACCAGCATGTGTTTATTAAGCATTTAAGTTTCAGTTTTGATGTATATACGTATATATGCACATCGAGTATTATGAATTAGTTTAATCTGTTGGTTCCCTTAATGATAGATTAATGGATTTATTTAGAGCAGTGTACAGGATTGATTGTACTTAATTCCTTGGGTATCTAAAGCAAGCTGTTAATTCTGTATCTTTTGGAAATGAATAAGTTGATTAGATGTTAACAGCATTGTGAATTTAGTTTATATAGATATACATGAGTAGATCTTTTAGTTCCCATTTATTATTGATTTCGGGTTCTTTTCTTTTGCTGTTTTCAAGCATGAGCAGTTTTAGTTTTCATTGCTGTTTAGTATTTCCTGATGAAGCATGATATTCTGTTAATTCCATGCAGCAACGATTCCTTTATTTTCTAGATTCTATTGCATGCCTAGTAGTTGAATGGGTTTTCTTTCACAGCATGCTTAAGTTGTTCTAGTTTCCTGTTTGCTATTGGAATAACATGAGCAGTTCTATTTTTATAGCATGCAGATTTTTATAAGTAAAGTATGCAGATTTTGATAGGCTTAATGTGCAGATTTTTGTTAAGCTTTGCATGCAGATTTATGTTAAGCTTTGTATACAGATTTTCAGTACGTAGGGTGTGTTCTAGTGCACACCAAGTGCTTGATAAAATGCTTAGCTCAATATAATGCTACAGTAGGCATTTTAATAGCTCAGTTAATGCAGTAGAAGCATTTAAAATAACTTATTTAGTCTTGCTTCAGCTTATATGGGATTACGGTCCAATGGGTGGGCTCCCACAGTCGCCTCTAGGTTTAGATAACCTAGTTCTAGGTTCAGATAACCTAGTTAAAGCAAGGTAAGAAAATTAGCTATGAAATCAGTATTTTATTTTCAACAGTGGCACTGTACTGGATTAGATATCCATTGGGTTGGGCTCCCACAGTCGTCCCTAGGTTTAGATAACCTTGCAATCCCGGGTTTAGTTAGGGATGCGCGCACAGCAAGTACAGTTGCCGGGCCCATCAGCAGCATGATTATTATTTTAATCTATTATGTAAATAGTTTTCAAAACTTCACAAATTAGTTATGTGAATACAAGTTAGACTCCGTTTAGCATTAATTAGTTTAGCTTAGGTATCAATTCAGTTTCTTATTGATACACATGATAGTTCCATGATTAGCTATACATGTTTAGTATTTCAGTTAGTTAGATTTCTTTGCTATTTATGAGCATGATTAGCTATACATGTTTAGTATTTCAGTTAGTTTATTTCTTTGCTATTTATGAGCATGAGTAGCTTTACATGTTAGCATTCAGTTTTAGCATGTTTTTATTTGTATACATGCATATTGAGTTTTTGTGAGTAGATAGCGCTCACTAAGCTTTATGCTTATAGACTGCATTTCCTCCTACTGCAGATAAAGGAAAAGCTAAGGTATGAAAGGAAGGCGACAAGGTGGTGGTGATGAAGGTGTGTGATGGCTGGACTATGGAGAGATCATGAGTTTGCTAAGGAGTTGTTAAAACTTACCTGATTAGAGTTTCCTTTTCTTTTCTCCTTAATGCTATGATGAAGTTGAGATTGTAATTGAGTTTATTCCGCACTTTGTTATGTTTTATTGTTGGAGTATTATCTGTTTACTACTGCTAGAGTAGTTTCATTCTTCTTATTGAGTTATTATACTGCGTGGTTGAGTGATTATATGTTCCAGCCGCCTGTGGCTGAGTATATATTATTTGTATTGTTGATTTGGTCACCGGTACAGGGGAGATTCTGTCGAAATTTTTCGGTAGGGTTTCCATGTGATTTTTAATCATACCGGTTAAATAGAGTTAGTAGTTAAGTAACGGTCATCCTTAGAGTGTAGTTGTAGTAAGAAGGGTGGTCGTTACATTAAAGACGCCTTCCATGGTGGGTTAAAGGCACCTTTCCATTGAAAAGGCGCGGAGGCACCTTTAACTCCTTTGAGGGTGCCTCCTACAGCTCCGTACCTCCCTTTTGGCTCTCTTGTTGCTTCGATTGCTTGGGTGATTTCGGCCAACTGAATAGGGCTCACCCGAACCCATTTTATGACCTTCTCTTCAAGCATACTTCCTCCCCGATTTCTCGTCCCTTGGACCACCGCGCGCGTTATTCTCGTCCGCCGGTGTACTCTTCCGCAACACCTCGTCCCTCGGATGCATCGAGCCCATCGACTCTCTTCCCGTGTCATCCTTCTCACTAGCTTCATCTTTTGGTCAACTTCCTGTGCTCCTAAGCTCCTGCACACTTAGACACAGAGATCAAATACTAACAGGACCTAACCTGGCTTGGTTGATCACATCAAAAGGTGCCTGCACGTGCTCAATCAGGCAAAGCCCTACCGAGCGTAAAGACATTTAGTCTTATAGAAACTCTTAGTATATTACCGGCTGACCGAAGGCCGAGCGAGAGCCAATGTGCTCATATACGCTTGGTCGAGCAAAGCCCGATCGAGTGTAAGAACACTTAGCTTCATATATGGTTCTCAGCATGTTACTGACCAATCGAAGGGTGAGCGAGCACCCACATGCTCATATATGCTCGGTCGAGTAAAGCCCGATCAAGCGTAAAGGCATTTAGCCTTATATATGATTCTCAGCATGTTATCGGCCGACCGAAAACCGAGCGAGCACCCATGTGCTCATATACGCTTAGCCGGGCAAAGTCCGCCCGAGTGTAAAGACACTTAGCCTTATGCATAGTTTCAACATATTACCAGTCGATCGAAGGCCGAGCGAGCACTCATGTGCTCATATACGCTAGGCCGGGCAAAGCTCGCCCGAGCGTAAAGACACTTAGCTTTATGCATAGTTTCAATATATTACCAGCCGATCGAAAGCTGAGCGAGCACCCATGTGCTCATATACGCTCGGTCGGGCAAAGCCCGCCCGAGCGTAAAGGCACTTAGCCTTATGCATAGTTTCAACATATTACCAGCCAATCGAAAGCCGAGCAAGTACTACGTGCTCATATACGCTCGGCCGAGCAAAACCCGCCCGAGCATAAAGGCACTTAGCTTTATGCATAGTTTCAACATATCACTGGTCGAGCGAAGGCCAAGCGAGCACCAATGAGTTTTTGCACGTGCTCGGTTAGGCAAAGTTCGACCGAGCGTAAAAACATTTAGCCTAATAGAAGCTCGTAGTATATTACCAGCCGAGCGAGCACCAATGAGTGCCTGCGTGCTCTCGGTCAGGCAAAGCATGATCGAGCATAAAAGCATTTAGCCTTATGAAAACTCTTAGTATATTACCGGCCAATCAAAGGCCGAGCAAGCACCCATGTGCTTGTATCCGCTCGGCCGAGCAAAGCCCGGCCGAGCTCAAAGATGCTTAGCCTTATACATCTTTCAGTATATTATCGACTTAGTGACGGCCAAGCGAGCACCAATGTGCTTATATACACCCGGCCTAGTGAAGGTCGGGCGAGTGTTAAGGTGCTTATATGTGCTCAATCGGGCAAAGCCCTACCGAGCGTAAAGTCACTCAGCCTTATAGTATATTCTTGGACGGAACATGCTCAACAAAAGGTATTCCTAATATATATATGACCGGCTTGAACGACCGGCCGAGACTATATATATATATATAATCGACTTGAACGACCGACCGAGACATGCTCAATAAAAGGTATTCCTAATATATATACGACCAGCTTGAATGATCGATCGAGACATGTTCAACAGAGGGTATTCTTAACAACATATATGGCCAGTACAAATGACATGCCGAAATACACTTAACAGATGGTATTCTTATTATATATGCGACCGGGTTAAAGGACTGGCTGGAAGTATGACAACCTGACAAATTTGGCAAGAAATATCTTCTAGAAACTTCTTCAATTATAATGACGTGTCCCCATCATAAATATAAGTCATAAACGACAAAAGAGGTACATCTGAGATAAAAAAAAGATTCCTTAAAGGATTATTGCACGAAGTATAGAAGATGACTTCATCTTCTAACAAATCTTAACGAACTGAGGACTACTTCACGATTACGAAGGTCACATGAGGTAGTATAAAAAGGAGGATCATCTCCATTGGCAAGGTGCGCAAGTTCTAGCATCTAAACTATGCTTTCAAATACTTCAGTTACTGTTCTTCTTCTTCTTCCTTCCACCTTTGAAAGAGAAACTGACTTGAGCATAGGAGGGCCTAGTCAGGAATTCTCACCCCGGTCTTAGGTCACTAACGCTTTGTTTATTTTTCTCACTGTGCATAAGATCGTGGAGAGGTTCTTTTAGGTCTCCAGGAGGCTATCTTCATCAAGGATCGTCGTTCACCAGAGGCAACACACGTCTTCGCAGATTTCGGACAAGATCATTTGTATTATGAAGCTTTAATTCCAATTAAAGATTTTTCTTCTCCTAATCCAGTTAATATTATATATAATGTTAGAATTTATTTATATGATCTTTATAATCAATATTATGTAAAATATGATGTATAACCTATAATATTTCTAAGACATAACAAACTATTACTAATAATTTAAAACTTATAAAAGCACAACCTTTATTAAAAAAATAGATGAAACGTCCATGAAGATCCTCAAGTTCCACACAGGAACTTGAGAATTATTTTACGACTTCTTTTGATTTTAGTGAAGCAGATAGTGAAAATTTCAATATCCTAAAGTGGTGATCACAAAAGGCTCAAAGCTTTCCCTTTCTCTCCATGATCGCCAAAGAAATTTTAACTTATCCAATGTCAATTATTGTTGTGGAGCAGACATTCAGTGTCGGCGACAACATATTATATGAAGGACGATCGACTTTGTCTCTTAACTCATTGGAAGCTCAAACATTACTTGATGATTGGACCAGAGCCGAGAAAAAAATTCAAAGAATGTAACTTTTTGATGATGAAGTCGAAGCATTTGATACCAAAGGAACCAATACAACAGGAACGGAAAATGGAAGTGAATAACAACGTCACTTCCTAATGTAAAAGGGTAAAAATGTAAAAGAACTATGTGAGCTTTGATTCCCCTATACCCTAAGGGGATACGTAGATAACTTAAATAAGTACAAACCCTTTTTTTAATAAATTTTAAAATTTAAAATTTTTAATATAATACTCTTGAACCATGGCGATTCATAGCGAACTGTGAACCGAACCGTGAATTGTAATTGTCTTAGGCAGTTAAGGTTAAGGGTAGACCTGTCAAGAACGATCGAACCGACAGATCCAAACCGTTGATTTTGAACCGTTGTTAGATCTAGCCTGGACTTCCAGGCGCCCCAGACTCCAAGCGCCCGGATCGAGTCCGGGCGCCCAGACTAGCTTGGGCCTAGGATAGATGCCTCGTCAAGACGTTGTTGCGGATGACGTTCGGAGTCCACGTCAGCAACACTTCAGGCGCTCAGACCGGTCCAAGCGTCCGGGTGAGGATAAAATTTTATCCTAAAGTCGTTGAAGAGCCGTTGTGAAGCAAATAGAGTGCACTGCTGGGGCACCCAGACCTACTCTAGCACCCGGAGCTGTCACGTGAACCAACAGATAAATTCAACCAGTAGGCTATAAATAGAGCACTGATCTTATGAGTCTTGAACAACATTTTATGTATTTCATTTTCTACTTTGTTTTTCGCATTTACAATTCGTGCTTTCAAAGGTTGTACGGAGCTTCTCTGCCTCCGACTTTGCTTGAAGAAGGAGACTTTGCTAGTGTTTATGTTGCCTTGGATTAGTAACATTTCCGGTTACGAATCAAGTAAATTTCAATAATTTCTTATTTATTTATACATATTTTCTTTTTATGTATTAAGTGTTTGTCTAACTCAAATTGAAAGAACAAAAAAGATATAATCGTAAATTCAAGGTAATTTATCCTTTTTTGTCGGTCACACCGCGACCAACATCAGCTTGCCAAAGTCTTTCCCAACCTCAATAGTTCACCTAAAAGTCATAAGATTGAGCTTGCTTTTAACCTTAGTGGTTTGCCCATAGGTTTTAGGGTTGACTTATTACAACCTCTCCTTGCCTTTAGTGGTTTGCCTAATGATCATGGGATCAAGCTCTCTTTAATTTTAATGGTTCACCTAAATACTCTGTTGACTTGTGAAAGTCTCTCCCTGATTTTAGTGGTTCGCCAAAAGGTTGTGGAATTGAATTATCTCCATTAGTCTCGGTGATTAGCCTAAAGACTCGAAGGTTGAATTGTGAAAGTTTTTCCTGAACTTCAGTGGTTCTCCTAAAGGTTCTGGTGGTCAACTTATTGCAACCTCTCCCTGATCTTAATTGTTCGCCTAAGGGGTGGGTCAAGGGATCAAGCATGCCCCTTTAGTCTCAGTAGTTGGCCTACAGACTCAGGGTCAACTTGCAGAAATCTCTTTCCATCACAATGGTTCGTCTAAAATTCGCAAGACAAAACTCCTTCACCTCAGTGATCCACTAAAGTTCTAGGGTTGACTTATTACACTCTCTTCTTGGCTTTAGTTGGCACTTAAGACTACGTTTAGTAAGGTATAATCTATCTTGTAATATAATCAGGATTACATTATAATAATTATTTTATTTGGTTTAATTTTAAATTTGTAATATAATATAGTCTGAATTACAAAAGATAGTGAAGTTTTATAATTTGAATTACAAAATAAATACTATCTAATCCAATTACATTACAAGGTTACCGTTTAATTAAAATTTAAATGTCGAATATACCCCTAGTCCACCGTGACCGTCGTTGTCCACCACCGCCAGCCACCTTCGGCCGTCGTCGCCGCCGGCCACCGGCGGCCGTTGTCCACCGCCGCCAGCCACCTCCGGCCTCCGTCGTCGTCGACGACCACTGTAGGCCACCGCCACTGTCGGTCGCCCACGACCACCGCCGGCCGCCCATCGCCATTGGCTGCCACAGTCGGCCGCTGTCCTCCCACCGCCACCGCCATCGGTCGTCGCCGCCGGCCATCCCCGTGGGTCGTCACCGCCGCTGCCGCTAGCTGTCGTTGCCGGTTGCCGATGGTTACCGGTGGCGGCGGAGGAGGCCAACGACGGCGCGACCACCAGTAGAGGTCGCAGGATATTTTTATAATTTTATAATACGAATTACATTCCTTATAAAAAATAATGGACACCAAACAAAAGAATGTAATCATCCTTGTAATCAAAGATTACATACATTACATTACCAAACGTAGTAATGTAATCAAGATTACATTACATTACAAATTTGATTACATTACAAGCTAGATTACATTACACCCAACCAAACAGGAAGGGAGGTAAATCAAGAGGATTTCACCCAGTAATAAAAAAAAAAATGATAATCTCAGTTAGTTTCATTGACTATCTATGGAGGTGATCGGCCCGGTCCCACGGAAGTTTTTCACCGGTCACCAGGGTAAATCGGGAAGCGCACGTGGCGGCCAACCCAAAAACCCAGCATCCTTTGGTTACACCCACCATTTGGAGGAAAAATTCCTACAAATATGCCGTAATTGGGATTCGAACCGCGAATACTTGGGTGATAACTTGAATATCCAACCATGGTACAATGACCCCGGGAACCTTCGTCCAGTAACAACAGCTCATACCAGAAGTGACTGAGATAATTAATGGGACATTTTATACCGGCTGAAAATTAACCCAGACTTATTAATAATAACACTGTTACATGAATCAACTTTATTAAACCGTGGTTAACTTGTGAAAGTCTCTCCTACCTGATGATTTTCTGCACCCACATATTTAGTGTTCTCCGAGTCCGTTGCATTCCAATAGTAGTCCTTGCTCTTTAGTCCATCGGATGTCTCACACCATTCTTCTACAATTTCCTTCAGACTTTTAGCTATCGAGTTTATTGTTGACCTTGCCCAGCCAAGTTGTCTCTATGCATATAACCACCAAACCTTGCATGAACATATCAGATACATAAGAAACTCTAATTTAAACTCTTTACTCGCATCAAAATCATGATTGACTAATTGTACTAATAGGCTCAATAAGGTATTTTGGGGAAGGTAGAATAAGTCCCTCTTTGGGAGGTTTAAGAAACCAACGGCCCTTATAGAACTTTCATAGGTTTTCACATTGTTTCTGCATTGTTCCACACGACAACACACATACATATAGTGCACATATCCTTGTTCTAGACGAGACAAACTGATACTTTAATAAAAATAGGGATGTTCAAGTTTAGATAAAGCTCCAACCCAACTCAATATCATATGTTGGGTTCGAAGTTAAATGACGTCGAATCTTTTTTTTTTTCCATTCTAATTAATTTTTGTATATTTTTAGGGTTCAGTTAGAGATTTGATAACATAAGTGAAATACAAATCTATATATTTGCTATAACAGAAATGCATACATGAGTAAGAGTGTATAGCTCACAAATACAACCAAAAAGCAAAAGATTTTGATGACTATACAAGGCATACAATCTCCTATAAACAATAAACTGCAGCCAAGATGCCTCATTCGTAAAAAATCATACATGCCCTTCGAGGAGGAAACATCAAAACATCTATATGAAGCGCAGTGGTGCTATCTTTCCGATCAATGCCATTCTCATAAAACTCATGCTACCCTGTGAAACAATGACCTAAAGTCCTCTATTCATATTGCAGCTCTCATAGCACTGCGTGCAGCCTCCCGTTTCATCTCTGCAGCCTTTCCACTCCCTCGAAAATACATGTACACTTGCTGCAAGAATTACCCCAGAAAAATGCATCAGAAAGTTAAGATGAAAATAGACGTCTTTTCCTGAGAGAGAATCATTTCGTAGGTGTTTATTTATTCTGGTATTTGCAAATTCATCAAACCGTGCAGGGTGAGAAAGCTAACCTGAAGGACCCAAATGCTAACTACTGATTCTAGGCAGAACATTCCAAATCCAATAAAATAGAAGATCTACAAGAAAAAGGAGAGAACATTTAGTTAGATAAAAGTAAAACTATGAAAGAAGAAGAAAAGGTCTTATTTGAAATACAGTGAATTGGTTCTCATCGTGATGAAATTTTCTTGTAGCTTCTGCTTTTTGTTTATCCCATATAACCACAAAAAGGATAGCCAGAATAAAATAAAATAAAATAAAGAAGGACGAACTCAATACACAAGTCCGAAAGATGTGAACCACTGATTAGTTTCACAACCAGGTTTATATCCTTTTTCAATATGAAAGATGCAGCATCTTGTAACTGTTGTACTTTTTAACAAGAAAACACTTGCCACAAGAAAAGGTTGTCTGCTAATCTATGTCCAGCTCCTTGGCTACTAATAAATAATCGTCATTAGGATCTAGTTCATTCTATGGTCTAACAGGACTGCAAAAACTAGTTGTGGCATAGGACAATTTTGTTCAAAGTAGTCTAACAAATAGTATCAAAGTTTACCATAACTATTGACTCTAAAACACTAGCCTTAATAGAGGAGGTTTAGGTAAAAAAAATGCATTTATATAGAGAATAGTGAAGAACTGACCCCAGCTATCACATGATCGCCAATAATATCCACTGCGGCGAGGATTCCTCTGCAACAAATTGATAAAAGAGAAATGTCAGCTTTAGCAAATGATAAGCGGTACCAGAATAACTGATACAACTTTTTTTCTACATAAGATTTCCATTTGTTCCTGCCATCTCTTCCTAATTCACTTCTATACCATTTGTCAACTTGTTGTAAGATAATGATTCATATATAGCATTCAGCGCCAAAATATAAGGAATAATCCAACCAACTCAATTCTTTCATGAAGCCTCAAAATAGAAAATTAGCATTATTAAGTGATTTGAGAACACTTTCTTTCATACCAATAATTTTTTTTAAGAATGGTTCTGTAAGAAGAACCAGACAAGTGATAAAATCTAGACTTTAGATTATTACGGACCATCACCAAACCATTTTATCCTATCCGATCTAATGTTGAAATAATTGAGCTTTCAGCTAAAGGTTGGCAACAAAGTATACAAGATTCAAATAAAATTGCTTTGAAGTGGGCTCAATATTAAAACGAGCTGGGTAAATTATGGACAATAGAAAGTATGCTTCATTAATTATCCAGCAATAGCTTCTGAGAATGAAGTGTAGGATCAAAATGTGATTGATTTTATTTATGGTCACTTTCAAGGGGTCAAGCTGTTGTAAATACCCATTTTTACGGATAAGAGGTAGAATGGGACCATATGGGCTCTACCTGAGCCTAATGTTGTTGTATTATGTCGGCCCTAATGGCCAATGCAACTGAGGTGATATTTGTTTATGCTATCTGTAGTTTGATGCATACAAACTAACATAAAGCTTATAACATTAGAATGACCAACATAATTAGAAGGGATGAGTTCTAGCCTCTAAAGTAATAATATAAAAAAGCTCTATGAGGTTGCAAACTAAGTACGGATGACAAAAATGCATACAAGAGAATGTTGAAGGCACGAAAATAGAACTTACGCCAAAGATTTTCCTTTAAAGATAATTGGAGGAGCCACTGCTGCGTAGACCACAAAAGCTATATGAAGCTGCAGAAGATTTAATACATGAGATGCCTCAAAAGATATTTGTGATAAAACATCATTGAAATCTTTGTGGACAGAGTTAAAAATAGAAAAATCCTACCAGGTAAAACAAGAAAAACCATCCGAACCTTAACGCACTTTCAGTCCTACAACATACATTTCAAAGTCTGAGCTCATAAGTCAATAACAAGGCATAAGCTGGTATTCCTATGTTGCAAATATATACAAAATAAGGGGGATTTGAATGCTTACATGGTAATCCTATAGACAAAAATTAGGTTTAGATAGAAATATTACAGATAACTATGTTGTTTGGCTGCATGCAAATGCAACTGTTATTTACAACAGTTCTTTAAATAACTATATTTTAAATCTATTATAATAGTATTTAAAACAAATGATAAATTGATTACTTTAAATAATCAACAAGCAATTATTAGTAATTTATCATATAATTTATTTAATAATTCATAAAAAACAAGAAAAAGAATATTACACTATTTTAAATTTTTGTTGACATTTAGTTAAAGGAGACCTTGATGATGTTGATGTCACATTACTGAAACTAGAAAAAATAACAAATTTGTCTTGATTTACAAATTCAATATTTTTTGTGAAAGATTATGACTTTGTGCTAATTAAATTCAAAGATATTTTTGATCATCTTAACTGTGATAGTCCCATCTATTATTGCTAAAATATATTTTACCTAAAATAATATATATTCTACAAAGTATTACTAAAATTTAACATATAATTACAGTTAGGAATGTGGTTTTTATGCTTACATCAGCCTGCAAGCCTTGGAATGACAGTTGTGATTGCCTTACATTGCTATTGGGTGTGTAATTTAAGACCATGTTATAAATTTGAGTTTGAATTTGCACATTTCCAATTCACATTTGCAACCACCAGTGTGTCATGCCTGAATTGAATGGGCAGAGGCATAAAACAGCTTGAGCCAGGTTCATGTATAGTTTACATTCTACAATTCTGCCAGCAGTCAGTGATACATGAGTATGACATTCGACATTTTTATTTATTTGATATGCAGAAGTATGATTGAAGTTTCAATTAAATGAAGTTCAATTTACAAGATTTAAAAAGAAAGATACCAGACAAATAGTACCTCATGGCACGATAAAGTGGCCTATACCATAAGAAATAAGCTCCAGGAACACCCGAAATAAAGTAGATGACGGCGAGGAACCAGAGCTTTACGCCTATATACAAAGCAAGAAAAATCAGCATCATCATGATATAATAAATAAATTTAACATTGAGAAACATAGGGCATTGCCAAATAACATTAGCACCTTCCCCTGCAATCCAAGCTGCAGTAACTGCTACAAAATTCCAAAAGAGGCATGCAACTATCCCTGAAAATTTTAAATGCAAAATTTCACTATTTAAACACCTGTTCAAGTTCACAGGCACATGAAAAGTTGGTTTTGGTTTCTATTGGGAAAGTTTAAAACAAAAACAAAAAAGAAAAGCAAGCAAAGAGAAGGATATGATATTACTTTATTTTCATAGTTAAATCCATAAATGCCAAAGTTTGGAAGCAGAATGCTCCAGAACATAGCTCAGTCATACAATAGCTTGAAGTGGAACAAGTCAATACATACCTAGTAATGAAGCAAATGCAACATACTGCAATCGCTGTACATGGATGGGAATCTCACTAGCAATATCATGATGGATAATTGGAAAAAAGGATGGCCAATTTTTCTCCTCTATCACAATACCGGCTGCAAAAGAAGAAAAGGACTAGAATTAATCATCTATAATGAGATTTCTCATTATCTGATAAATGACAATGTAGTAAAATCAGAGTCCATAGATAATAACTAAAAAAATTTTACCTCGGGCAGCTGCCTCTTCTCTACGTTTAAGTTCCTACCAGACAGAAAGTAGTTATCATGAGTATAAAGATGCAGCAAGAAGATAGTTCTGGAATGAAAATGGAAATTTCAAGACTACGGATCCTCTTTCTAGCTATCCGTGAACAATTATGGACTAATAGTCCATTGAAAAAAGCCAGAATTGTCAATAAGATGCAAAAAGATAAATGATCAGTTGGATTTTTTAGACCGTTTGCACAAGTTCACATGTCAGAATTTAGATGATTAACATACCTTTTCCCTCTTATTTAGTTCTGCCTCCTTGGCTCGAAGTGCCTTCTCTTTATTCTTCAGGTCCTACACAAGAAGACAGTAATGAGAATATAATTAAAGCATACACAAACAGAACTTGTACATATACATCAGGCCAACACATACTATGACATCAAGATGTAATCTTTAGAACCAAAGTATATGCAACTCTATGCACCAATGTCAAAATGACTTCCCATGACACTTTTAGATATCAAATTGAGGAGCACATGATAGCTATAGAACCATTAGAAATACTAACAACTTGTCCTGGTTAAATGGACTTGATTCACTGATTTATATGTTAAATTTCATGGAGAGAAATTCAAACATACACTTGATGTATCAAGAGGAATGTCAACTGTAGTTCCAAAGTCATTGTAGAAATCAACAGGTTCTGGAGGAAGTGGTGAAAGCCTGGAACTTACTGGAGGAGCAGTGGGATTCTGCACAATTAGTGTGGATATTCGTGAACCCAAACAACACCAAAGAAAATAATTATTAAAATTATCTTGGATAAAGAACCTTCAGAAGAATAACATGGCATACCTCTCAATCAAACATGCAACCAAGAACGTTATCACACAAAAGAAAAGTAAATTAACTCACCATCATGTAGGATTGACCTCCACCATAATTTGAATCCCTTGACTTCCCCCTAATTCCAGCATCCTGCTGAAAAATAAGGACACAACATGTGCATTTTTTTTATAAACAATAGAAAATCAAATCCGCAAACAAAATATACCACGATTAAGTGATAAAGAAAGTAAGTTGAACACTTGCACCATAAAAATTAACCAACAGTAATTAAAAGAAAAGCTTTAGTAGCTATAGCTCAAGAAAGATGACAAGTCATTACAACATAACTCCAGTTTGAGAGTGGAGCTCAAGGAGAACGATATTTGTTAACAGAGTTATCCACCAAAGCTGTGAATATTCGTTGTGAATTATTCTCTATTACTTATTTTCAATCATCTTGATATTATCTTTCTACTCGGTTGATACCATGCGTAGAGAATTCTTGTTCAAGTTGGAAGATGATGCAATTACATAAATATTTGATAAATCAAGGAATAATGCAACTACAGCGCGTCTCCTATTCAGTATTGAACACGAATTGAGTTAGACGATCAGGGACAAAACATCTCAAATCAATCAAAATCCTCATTTCTATACATATTATATAATCCCGATAAAGTAAAGGCGTTCCTAACATTGCACGAGACCTGACTTCGTCCACAAGCAATCCCAGGGTTCGGGGAAAAAAAAGCATAATCCAACAACGAGGAACCGATAAGGGAGGATATCAAGGGTAGATCTTCGATGAATCAATTCATCAAGAATAATCAGACACACAGCAAGAGCAAGAAACTCGAAGCAAAATAATGTATATGGGAAAGGCAAATTCGACTCACCGCAAAGGGATTGACCTCCTCTTCCTCATCGAAGGGGTTTCTCTCGTAACGCCCGGCCATGAGGTCGACCGCCGAGCTCCAGGAAAGTCGAAGGTAAAGCAAGAGATTGACGACGACGAGCAAAATTGCAGCAAAAGAATAGAGGAGGAAGGAGGAGGGAGGAGGGAAAGAAGAAGGCCGGCGGCTTCTCTCTTACTCTAGACGAGGAAGAAGCAGCTCTTGTGAAATCACAATCTCCGTGTGGACTCGGGCACCGGCAGTAGATAAACAAAAGAGAAGACGTGCTCAAATTGGAAAAGGGAAAAAAAAACTGCCTTTTTTCTTTCGCTCCTTCGCAATTAATCCGTCTCTTTCAACGTGCTCTTCTTTTCTATTCAAATCTTTCGCCCCATGTATTTGTTGTCCTTTTCTATAATACTCCTTATATTTTTAAGATTGTTAAAATAACTTCGAGAATAGGTTAAAAAAAATTATCATTTTGTCAAATGACTTAACGATATTAGTAATGTTGTAATGGGAGATGAGTAGGGATGTAAATAAATCAAATGATTTGTGAGTTATTTGGAGTTCGGTTTGATAAAAAAATTCGTTCGAGTTCGTTTGTTTATCTTATCGAGCCGAGCTTGAGCTCGATTTCGAGCTTGACAGTTTTATCGAGCCGAGCTCGAGCTTAAGGATATTCGGCTTGTGAGCTCGTGAACATGTTCGTTTGTAGGCTCACGAGCTAAAGTCTTAATGAATTCTAAAACGAGTAAAAAAATGAGTTCTAAAACGAACCTTAAAACGAGTTTTAAAACGAGTCAAAAAAACGAGTTTTAAAACGAGTAAAAAAAAATGAGCTCTAAAATGAGCCCGAACTCGCTTAACTAATTAGGCTCGTTAACTATGATAATTGAACTAATAACGAGTCGAGCTCGAACTATTCGCGAGTTTGATAATTTCAAATCGAGCCAAGCTCGAATCTTGTAATAAAAGTTTGATTCGAGCTCGAGTCCGAATATAACTTAAACGAATCGAACTCGAGCCTAATACTATTCAGCTTGATTCGATTCGTTTACAACGATTCGTTTACATCCCTAGAGATGAGGGGCATCCAGAGTTGTGGAGTTCTCCAAGTGCTTATATTATATTAACATTATTTGAAAAAATAAAAAAAACTCACCCAACTCTCTATTATATAAAAAAAATCTTTTATCAACTTATTTCTTTAGAGTCCCACATTTTCTTACTAATTATTATCTTGTGATATTTTATTATTTTTAGTTTTTTTAAAAAAACTAAACTTAAAAAAAAATTAACAAAAAGGCGAGGAGCAGCTCCCTATTTAGGGAGCCACTTCTTGTCAGAAGTGAGGGAGCTCTCTTGAGCCACATAGAATCTCATTATGGATGCTCTAATATCATAAGATGCTTGAAATATGGAATCCATTTTACCAATTAATTCGGGTAAAATTGGATAGTATTTGCTTGTCAACGAATTAAATTGAACCAAATAATATGAGAATATTAATATTTGAGTTTGAGTTTGAAAAAAATATGATATTTGAATTAGATTCTAAGTTTGAAAATATAAATAATTTTGGTCTTACAAGAAAATTAAGTTTGAGTTCGATTTGAATTGTTCGAACTTTGATTCGAATTTGATTTGAATTATTTGTATCTTAATTTAAATATATTTAAATTAAAATTATATAAAAAAATTAGAGTTATGTTCGAGTTCGGCTCACGAGCCGTTCGTAAACAATCAAACAAAAAACTCATAGAGTCAAATATAACTCGAAAATATTACCAAACATATTTGAATTCAGCTCAAATTCGATAATTTCAAGTACAAACAAATATTTTCTGAGCCGGTTGCTCACAAATAAGTTCAATTCATTTGCACCTCTATCAGTAGAGTTTTAATTGCTTCTTAGGTTTGTTGCTAAGGGCAATCAACTTTAGTGCAGGTTTTATGAAGTAGGAGTGACATTAAAATTCAATAAAATGAATATTATTTATGCATTATTTCTTGTAAAGGAGTTATTAACAAGATAAACACCATAATTTTCCGCCATTAAATTATTTTAAAAAATGGTTGAATTTGTTTTATGAATGTTGAATTTTAGAAGCTTCAAATCTTAAATTTTGTTGAAATCTAAGGCCGACAAAAGTAATTAGATTTTATCATTGCTAAACTTCTTTGTCGATCACTATATTGTGAACTAGCAAATTAAGAGATCAAGAAAGGCTGATAGGGGTGGAATTAATTAATGACTAAGACTAGAATATAATGGAAACCAATTTAATGAAATCAGATGGTAAAAGGTAAATACGTTCGCTCCTAGCGTCCCTGTCAATCCGTTTCAAGGCTAATATAGAGGAGTTAAATCACGGACGGCTACTAGTCTTTGGAATAGTGACTTTCACATAAGGGAGGTATTAATCTCGGCTTTGCCGAGATTTGAACCCTATATCTTATGATGACAACACCTCATATGCTAGTCACTAGACCATCTCAAGAGTACAATCAATCAAATTGGATGAGCTCGATTATTAGAATTGGTCAAACTAATTGAACAAGCTAGATTGATCAAGTGTCGTATAACTTAACTAGATGAGTTGAGCTAGCAAGCTCAAGTGCACTAAGCAAGGTTTATCATGATGATCAAATGAATTTTTAAGCTAGAAGCATGAGACGAGTAGATTAGATGAATTGGATTGAAGAGTTTGGCGATGTAATTAAGCATGGTAAAACAAGCTAATCTAAATAGATAAAAACAAAACAAAAAAAATAGGTCATTCACAATATATCATTCAATTAATACAATCAAATATACGAATAAAAAAGCCCCCACAAATGTAGTAAAGTAATAAAGTACTCAGAGGAACAATTAAGAGAATCAAACTTCTAATATCGATTTTTAAGTATATATAAGTCGTGTTTTAGATTCATCTATTAGCGAATGAGGGAGAATATCATTTACTTAATATGTATATATATATATATATATATAAAAGAATGAAATAAAATAAAAATGTATCATTCCACTCATTGCATTTTTTTCTCCTATTTTAGGTTGATTTTTTTTTCATGTAACAAAATTGATAGGAGTAGGTTATTTCTAAATAATTGCATTGATAAAAAATTTTTAAAAAAATGTAAAAGAAGAATATATATAAAAAATAATGTACCATGAAATGAGAGGCGTAAAATTAATTGTGTTCAATTAAAGATCGAGAAGGTTGACTACTTATATTTTTATTGAAAGAATTAATGAATGTTTCACAAAATGGAAGCTTCTTTCGTGTCAAAGACTAAAAGGAAGAATCACCATATTTAGTTGATTATTTGACTTTGAATACCTAATTCCTCATTTTCACATGTTTTGTTCCTATCATTTTCATCTAGATTTTCTTTTTATTGTTCTTGAAATATGCACATTTTTTTGAAAATGAGTTCGATAATGTGACCTTTGTAATAAAATAAAATTTTGAAAATTGGGAAAAAATCTCAATTTTTAATAATAATTTGAATATAAAATATTTTAATTAATATTTATTTTAATTCAAAATAAATTTATTTTCCAAGAGCTTTACTAATAAATGATGGAGAAATGCACCAGGCACTACATCAGGATTTTATTTTAGGATGAATTAAATTTAAAATAAATCATTATATTTATATGAAAAAATTTTATTTATAAAAAAATTAGTATATCATATTATATAACATATAACAAGCTCTTTGTATGATAATGATAATATTTTAATAAAATATTAATAAATAATTTAAAAATTAAAAATATAAGGGACCAGAAATATAATAAATCAAGTTCATTAATACTATATTTTACTTTATGAGACTTTTCATCAAACTCATCTATTATGGATTTGACATTTGAGTTAGTTAAAAAATATTTAGGCTTTTGAAATTTGGATTAAATTTAAAGTTTTGGATACAGAGAAGAGGGGATACTGGGCTAGTTAGAAAATTTATAATGACCTTCGTAAGGAGGGAGCTAGCCTGGGCTATAGAGAAGAGGACATATTGGCTAATTAGAAAATTTATAATGGACTTTGGGTATTTGGGCTAGGCTAGCCCCCCTCATATATGGCTCACCTCTGGAATATAATAATAGATACAGTATACACAAATACTTAACAATTAAGAGCATTTCTTCCCTATCCAGAATACATAATTTATGATAAAAAAAATTACTTTATTAAATTTGGATATCCACTTTTTACTACACTATATATCAATTTCTTTATTTTCTCTCTCTTGTATAATGTTTAGGAAATGGAATCCATTCTCTAAATTTAGATAAATACTATTTATATATGTAAAATTTAGAGAATGAATATGATAGCTGATGCAAAAGTTGTTTAGTTATTCTATTCAAAATTTAAGATAAAATTTTTAGATAGGATAACTATTGTAAATACTCTAAATCTACTTCATAATTTATTAAGCAAATTACTCCTCAAGAAAATCAATATATTTTCTTCTTTATATACACATTTACAGAAACCTTTACCATATTTCAAGGTACAATTGCAAATTTTGACTTAAACAGAATTTTATAATGAGTAAAGACATAAAATAATGAAAAATATGTGATAATTTCTTAAGTATCAAGTCTTAGTTTTAATAAATTAATAGATAAATTTTTCTTAATAAATAATTATTTAAGAATATTGTATTTATAAGCCGTTTGTTGTTAGTATTTTCTAATTTATCTTAATGATAGTTAAAAAATTTTTATAGAAGTGAGCCAGTCACTCACATAGTTGACATAAACACTATAAACACTTCTTGATTTATTCTAATTGTCAATAGAGAGTTTTTATAGGGCTAAACCAGTTATTTATAGAATTAGTCGACATAAATAGAATAATACCAACTAAAAAAACTGAAAACAATAAATAAAAATAAAAATACGATCATTGATATGAAGAATATTAAAATAATAAGTATTAGGCTCGAAAATTATGGGAAGCACACTGCTAAAAAAAGACTGCTTAGAGAGTGCAATGAAGAAGAATTTAAAACTTGTTGATGTTGTCGTCGAGTAATATTGAGCCTCTATATATGTTTATTGACCGGTATAACCTGGACGACCAACTTATAATTTAGTCGACCAAATTACGAAATTCAGAGACTTTATCATTCTAGTCTATCAACCAATATGTTCAATCACTTTTCTATCTCGGTCGATTAAATTTAAGTTTCCATGCGGTGACAAATTAGATTTTTTAATTTACTCTCTACAAATAACTATATTGTAATATCATCTCCATTGATTGATCAAATGGTCGACCAATCTTATCATTTTGGTCGAGTAATCTAGGCTGCTTTATTAGTTGCTCAATTTTCTAGTAGTCATCTAATCTTGCATTGGTTGACCAACTTTGGATTTTACCCACGTATTTTAGTTGACCGATTATTTAATGTCTTTCTATCAAACCATTTTGATTTTATTAAAATTATCAACTTTTTAATGTAAAGGACTTGTAATAAATGTAGCGTCATACTTAATAGCAAAAGATAATTATATTCATCCCTAACGCTCCAGTTAATCTATTATAAATTAATATAGAGAAAATAAATCATAAACGATTGGTACATAAAGAAAATATTTATCTCGATTATATCAAAATTTAAATTCTAGATTTTATAATGATAATATTTCATGTACTAATCATTAGATCATCTTGAGAGGACTCACTTAGCACCGTATTTAATCTTAGAATTATTAATATTTTTATTACATTCCATCATTTGAAACCAACACAACGACATAGATAAAAATAATAATGCATAATTATATTGTATTAAACTCTATGCACGATCAGTTGTACCTTCCTACAAAAGTCTCTTTCACAAATTTAGTGCCGGTCACCCCCAACCACTTACTCCCCAATTATGTTGATAAAAATGCCATATGGGCCATATGCTGGGCCTTCAAACAAGCCGAAACTCTTCTTCGCCTATGCTCTTGTTCAAGGATGCGATAAATGGTTATTTCTAACATCTTTGCTACATGTTGCTAAGGATGCGATAAATGGTTATTTCTAACATCTTTGCTACATGTTGCTAGGGTTGTAAACGAGTCCAGACAAATCAAATTTCATGGTATTTAAGATAAGGTAACTGAGTTAAGATAAGTCGAATCTAAAATGAATCATGCTGTTAAAATAGTTGTTCCAGCTTGACTTGATTTTTTTATAGGTTTAAACTTACTTTAAGCTTACCTTAAGCTTGTGGTTTGTTTATGTTGCAAACCAAATAATCTGTAGTCGGAAATTAGCTGAATCTAAATACTCGAATTAAATTCAACTCACAGTTAAGATGACCTGAGCAGATAATCTCAGGCTGCTAGCAGAGGCTGGTTTTCTGACCTCAGAGTCTGAGCAATCAAAGCGTCCGAGCAGATTGAAGGATAGACAGGCAAAGTGGGAGACCGGTCGGGCAGATCAGAAGGGCGAGTGACCGACCCAGTAGATGAAGAGTCCAACCGAGCGGACAAACAGAGCAGCGGACCAAGGCCTGCGATCGACGCAGTTTCCTTGAAACAGATTCGTCCCACCTCCGGCTATGCTTTGAGGTTTTCTCGGATCGTTTGTTTCCCAGGATACAACGACCGAACGCAGCCAAACAATGGTTGTTCGTGGCGAACTGAGAATGTACCTGAGTGCTATCACAAGTAGTTTAGCCAAGCGGATGCACGACTGAGAGAAAATAATCGGGGAACGAAGGTGAAGGAATTCTCTTGCTTTTGCTTCGCTTTCGCTTTGCTTTCGCTTTCTCTTTGCTTTGCTCAAGATCTAGCCTCCTTATATAGGAGCTCTCATCTTGCCTGCAATAAATGATCAAATTATAATCATTTAATGCTGTGTTTAATTTCATCATTAATGGGTTTAATATCTTCATTAAAGTCGAGACGTTACAGAATCATTATTAATGAGATTAATGTCGTCATTAATTCTGAGACGTTACGAAATCACCATTAATGAGTTTAAAGTCGCTATTAATGTCGAGACGTTACGGAATCAACATTAATTTCACATTAATGCTTCCATTACACCCTTGAGCAAGATTCAAGTGGCAATATGTTGGTTCATTCTTTTGGGTAAATTTTATCTCAACCGGTCCGACATTCGACATGCGCAAGTTGTGCTCGCGCACGAGTCAACCTTGGTTCAGTACAATCCGGGCTCTGGATTTGCACCTACCTCTGCGCACTCACGCGTGAGAGAGTCTCTCCCCATGCATATGTTTATAATGCATGTGTCATAATTTAAACCAACAATAAAGCCAAGAGACTTCTAATGTGGGACTAAACTCATGCACAATAGAGTCTCTTCGTCTCCACCTCTTTATTCCATTCACATTTCCAACAATCCCCCACATGAATGGAAAATAAGGTATGCGATAGCATTCAACAGTTGAGTCAAGTATATGATAGGTAGGTTTTACCCTTTGAACCTTTCCGTGTGAAGATCTGGTTGCTTACTGGCTAATAGTAGACACGATGTTCTTGACTATACTACCGTCTGTGTAAGCAGTGATAAATCTCACCCAAGACTCTCCCTGATACAACTCAGTTCTCATGAGTGTGTTCGTTCTTGGCCATGAACACGTCTGGTTCTGTGAGAAGCTCTAAGAATTGTGCCTCCAATTCTCTTCGAAGCGGCCCCACTTCTTTCTCACATAGGTGATCCCTCAAGAGTTACCATCTACTCGTTTTGATCATTAAAAGTCCATCGGCTTATCCTGGTCTAGTCACTGTTTCATTGGGCTCCCCCCCCAACAGTGTGTCTAGTCAATGCAGATTAGTTGTTCTTTTGAACCTAGTTCTTGGGATCTCCAGTCAGCATAGGTTGGGTGTCCTCTGCACTGATCCCTGACAACGACATCAAGCCCATTCCTCTTGATGAGCTTGCAACTAACTCTCGATTTAACCCTTTGGTTAGCGGATCCGCTTGATTATCCTTTGACTTCACATAGTCAACAGTGATAATTCCAGTTGAGAGTAATTGTCTAATGATATTATGTCTACGATGTACATGTCTAGACTTACCATTATACAGATGACTCTGTGCCCAACCGATTGCTGATGGACTATCGCAATGTATGCAAATCGCCGACACAGGTTTCGACCATAGAGGAATATCTTTTAAGAATTGTCGTAGCCATTCAACCTCTTCACCGCACTTGTCAAGAGCTACAAACTCAGATTCCATCGTGGATCTGGTTATTACGATTTACTTAGAAGATTTCCAGGAAATGGCTGCACCTGCTAGAGTGAAGACATATCCACTCGTAGACTTAGAGTCTTTTATATCAGATATCCAACTTGCATCACTGTATCCTTCGATCACAGCAGGATATCTCGTGTAGTGCAGTCCATATTCACTAGTATACCTCAAGTACCTCAGTACTCTTGTTATCCCTTTCCAGTGCTCAACACCGGGATTACTCGTGTATCTACTCAGTTTGCTTACTGCGTAGGCCAAGTCTGGTCGAGTACAACTCATTAAGTACATCATACTTCCAATCACTCGAGAGTACTCTATAAGCGAGATACTTTCACCTCGATTTTTTGATAGATGTTGACTCGTATCTATCGGCGTTCGTGCCAACGCAGTATCACCCTTGGCGAATTTCTCAAGAATCTTGTCCACGTAATGGGACTGACTAAGAACAAGTCCTTCTGTCATTCTAAGAATTTTAATTCCTAGAATCACATCAGCTAGACCCATGTCTTTCATGTCAAATCTTAAATTCAACATATCTTTAGTGGATTTGATTATCTTATCATTGCTCCTAATGATAAGTATGTCATCTACATAGAGGCACAATATGACATAGTCACTCTATGTGGCTCTCATGTAGACACATTTATCACATTCATTGATCTTGAATCCGCATTCCTTCATGGCATTATCGAATTTCTCATGCCACTACTTTGGTGCTTGTTTCAAGTCATATAATGACTTCACCAATCTACAGACCTTGTTTTTTTCTGTCCTGGCACAGAAAACCTCTCATGTTGGTCCATATAGATTTTCTCTTCTAAATCCCCGTTTAGAAAGGCTGTCTTTACATCCATTTGATGTACTTTGAGATTTCATAGAGCGGCAATAGCCAACAATACTCTAATGGAAGTTATTCTCGATACCGGAGAGTATGTATTGAAGTAGTCAAAGTCTTCTCGTTGTCGGTATCCTTTAATTACCAATCTGTCATTGTATTTATCGATTGTGCCATCTGATTTTATTTTCTTCTTGAAGATCTACTTGCAACCTAGTGGTTTACTTTTCGGAGGAAGATCCACAAGTTCCCAAGTGTGATTTTGCAAGATAGATTCTATCTCAGATGCAATTGCCTCTTTCCAGTGAAGTCCATCAGAAAAGCCTACAACTTCTGAGTAACTTCGGGGCTCACTCTCCAACATGAAAGTGATAAAATCTGATCCATATGATTTTTCTACCCGAGCTCTTTTGCTCCATCTAGGCTCAACCTCCACGGGTTCCTCGTCATCATCATCTTCTTCTTCGCCTTGTGTTTCGGTTGTCCGTTTTGAGGAGCTAGCATCCTCACGGGTCTTATATGGAAACACATGCTCGAAGAAAGAGGCATCTCTCGATTCGATTATCGAGTTCTTGTGTATCTCCGGTACGTGTGACTCATACACACAAAATCGATAAGCACTGCTGTTATGTGCATATCCAATAAATATGCAATCAATAGTCTTTGGTCCTATCTTAATCCTTTTCGGATCAGGTACCAACACTTTGGCAAGACACCCCCACATTCGTAAATATTTGTAGGACGGTTGTCTTCCATTCCACAACTAATAAGGGCTCTTATCTATTTTCTTCCGGGGCACCTTATTTTAAAGGTAATTAGCTGTTAACACAACTTCCCCCCACATGGACTCTGGCAATCCAAAGCTTAATAGAAGAGCATTCATCATCTCCTTAAGAGTTCGATTCTTTCGCTCAGCAACTCCGTTTTGCTGAGGAGTATATGGAGCTATTGTTTCGTGTCTGATCCCATGTTTAGCACACAACTCAGCGAATGGTGACACATATTCACCGCCTCGGTCACTCCGAACCACCTTAATTTTCCTATTAAGTTGGTTTTCAACCTCATTCTTATAGAGAGCAAATTTCTCTATAGCTTCATTCTTACTTTTGAGAAGATACACATAACAATATTTTGTGCTATCATCTACAAAAGTGATGAAGTATTTATTACCACCACGTGTTGGTGTACCTTTTAGATCGCACACATCAGTGTGGATTAGGTCAAGTGGTTCATTATTTCTTTCAATATGTTGAAAGGATGACCTTGTCATTTTCGCTTCAACACAAATCTCACACTTGTGTTTTGGGTCAAGGTGGAATGTAGGTATGCTTTGCATGTTTATTAATCTATGCAACACATCGTAGTTAACATGTCCTAGTCTACCATGCCATAAACACGAAGACTCAAGCATATAAGTGGAAGAGCTTTCATTTTTATTTATCTTGGGCCTAATGACCATTACATTGAGCTTAAACAACCCATCAGATACATAGCCTCTTCCTACAAACATTCTATTTTTGGACAATACAACTCTGTCCGACTCAAAAACAATGCGAAAGTCATGCTTGCTTAACAGTGATCCGAACACTAGATTCTTCCGAATCTTCGGAACATACATCACATTGTTCAGAGTGAGGTCCTTGCCCGAGGTCATCTTCAGTACCACCTTTCCCTGACCCATGATGTCCGAGGTTGCTGAGTTCCCCATGAACAGTTTGTCTCCAGTGACTTCCTCGAAGTTGTGGAGCAGCTCCTTGTTGCAACACACATGTCTGGTGGCTCCAGTATCGATCGACTATTATCGCGGGTTTGAACTGATCAGGTTCAACTCAGAGACCACAGCGCAGAGGTCGTCCATTTCTGGTCCCTCGTTCAGGTTGGCCTCTTGCTTCTTCTTTGGCTTTTTGCAGTTCGAAGATTTGTGACCCACTTTGTCATAGTTGAAGCACTTCCAAGAGAACTTCTTCTTACTGATGCCTCCTCTGGGTCCCATCTTGGAAGACTTGGGGTTCTTCCGCTTCGAGATTTGACTGAGCTCGACCACGTTGGCTTTCACAGTAACCTGAGAGAACAGTTTCCTCTCTGAACTCTTGTTGTCTTCTTCGATGCGAAGTCGAACAATGAGTTCCTCCACATTCATCTCCTTTCGCTTGTACTTCAGGTAGTTCTTGAAGTCCTTCCAGCCGGGAGGCAGTTTCTCAATGATAGCAGCCACCTGGAAGGTTTCACTCAAAACCATCCCTTCTGAGTGGATCTCGTGCAAGATCACCTGAAGCTCCTGGACTTGGCTGGTCACCGTCTTGGAGTCAACCATCTTGTAGTCCAAGAATCGGCCCATGATGAACTTCTTTGCCCCTGCATCCTCCGTCTTGTATTTCTTGTCCAAGGACTCCCACAGCTCCTTAGCCATTCTCTTCATGCTATACACAGCGTACAGCGAGTCGGCAAGGCAGTTGAAGATATAGTTTCGGTAAAGGAACTCAGAATGAGTCCATGCCTCCACTGTACTGATAGTTTGCGCATCAGCATCCTCAATGCGCTTGGGAGGGCCCTCGGTCAAGAACTGAGCCAGATTGAGTGTGGTCAGGTAGAAGAACATCTTCTGCTGCCACCTCTTGAAGTTCAGTCCACTGAACTTCTCTGGCTTTTCCCCATGACTGATTGGCACAGTTCCAATCGGGGCGGAGGGGGCCTGCATGTGTTGAGTCTGTTGCACCTCAACATTTCGTTCCGTGGCTATCTCAACAGAATCGAATCTATTTCAAGATTGTTGCAAACCAAACAATATGTAGCCGGAGATTTACAGGAAATTAGCTGAATCTAAATACTCGAATTAAATTCAACTCACAGTTAAAATGACCTAAGCAGATAATCTCAGGCTGCCAACAGGGGCTGGTTTTCTGACCTCAGAGTCTGAGCAATCAAAGCATCCGAGCAGACTGAAGGATAGACAGGCAGAGCGAGAGACCGGTCGGGCAGATCAGAAGGGCGAGTGGCCGACCTAGCAGATAAAGAGTCCAACCGAGCGGACAAACAGAGCAGCGGACCGAGGCCTGCGATCGACGCAGTTTCCTTGAAACAGATTCGTCCCACCTCCGGCTGTGCTTTGAGGTTTTCTCGGATCGTCTGTTTCCCAGGATACAACGGCAAAACAATGAATGCAGCCAAGCACTGGTTGTTCGTGGCGAACTGAGAATGCACCTGAGTGCTATCACAAGTAGTTTAGCCGAGCGGATGCACAACTGAGAGAAAAGAATTGGGGAACGAAGGTGGAGGAATTCTCTTGCTTTTGCTTCGCTTTCGCTTTCTCTTTGCTTTGCTCAAGATCCAACCTCATTATATAGGAGCTCTCATCTTGCCTGCAATAAATGATCAAATTATGATCATTTAATGCTGAGTTTAATTTCATCATTAATGGGTTTAATGTCGAGACGTTACAGAATCATTATTAATGAGATTAATATCGCCATTAATACTAAGATATTACGAAATCACCATTAATGAGTTTAAAGCCGCCATTAATGTCGAGACGTTACGGAATCAACATTAATTTCACATTAATGTTTCCATTGCACCCTTGAGCAAGATTCAAGTGGCAATATGTTGGTTCATTCTACCCTTGAGCAAGATTCAAGTGGCAATATGTTGGTTCATTCTTTTGGGTAAATTTTACCTCAACCGGTCCGGCATTCGACATGCGTAAGTCGTGCTCGCGCACGAGTCAACCTTGGTTCAATACAATCCGGACCCTGGATTTGCACCTACCCTGGCGCACTCACGCGTGAGAGAGTTTCTCCCCATGCATATGTTTATAATGCATGATGTGGGACTAAACTCATGCATAATAGAGTCTCTTCGTCTCCACCTCTTTATTCCATTCACATTTCCAACAGTTTATATATTATCGAGCTCTTAATTCAAGTATATTTGATTGTTTAAAATTTTTATATTTTAAAATTTATTTATTTGGTTATTGAATTCGGTAATACAAATTTATTTGTTCATTTTAATATTGTTTAAAAATTATTTATCATATTGATAAAAATTTATTCATTAACATGATTTATAAACTTTGTCCATGAACATTATTCACGAATAATTCAATATCTTTGTTCATGAATATCAATAAAGCTTGTTTATTTAGTTTAATGAGTTGTTCAAACTTGTTTATTGAATTGTATATATTTAATGAATATAAATAAATTCTTACCGAATTGAATATTAATTTTGTTCATAAATATTTGATTCATTTATAACCCTATCCATTGCTCCCGTTTTGGTCCATCCTAAGTGTAACAGAGTGCCTTGAAGAGTTCCGTCACTAGAAATTCTAGATCATGCTCTCATTCCCATTCCTTGATGCGTTGATTTTTTCCTTTTATCACACCCTTTATAAAAATACTTTGAAAGGGAATCTTAGTGCAACAGTAAAATTATTGGTGA
Organism: Zingiber officinale; assembly: GCF_018446385.1. Classification (NCBI taxonomy): domain Eukaryota; kingdom Viridiplantae; phylum Streptophyta; class Magnoliopsida; order Zingiberales; family Zingiberaceae; genus Zingiber; species Zingiber officinale. The sequence goes on from NC_056000.1 coordinate 41,019,883, forward strand.
CCTTGAGATTATGGATTTAAATCGTGGAAATAATCTCTTGTAAAATATAAGATAAAATTATATATAATAGATCCAATATAATTCGATCGTTCCTCAAGACCCCGTATTGACGGGAGAGTCCTCTTGGAAACTCTTCCTCTGGATCTTGTCTGATTGTTCCGTTAGCCTATCATGGAGTTCAACCTGGTGGGAATTTTCCTATCTCATTAGTGCTTGCTGAACACCTTTTAGCCTTGCCATTAATCTTCTCTTCCTATGAAATGGAAGACACCGTTGAAGGCCTCGCCATTCCAGCATTTGAACTTGTTCCTCAGACTAAGGGATTGATTCTAATCGTGAAAATAACTTCTTACAAAAATACAAGATAAAACTGTTGGTTCGATCCTTCCCTGAAATCCTTTATTGACAGAAATTTTGTGCATCCGGTTGTTCTTTATTCAAAGCCTAAAAGTAGCCCTAGTTGATATAATAAACTCATGAAAGTGCTTTCCAGCCTAATTGTGGCTTTGTTGTGCTTTGTCACCCGATTCAAGAACAAATGCTCATTCTTCAGAGTTTAAAAAAGTCTATTGACGAAGCTTGGAAGAATATCACCAAGATGGTAGATCAGATGAAGTTCAGAAGAATTTCATCAAGATGAAAGATCTTTAGTTGCCTGTGCATTCTAGCAAAGATGCCCAAAGACTCCATTTACCAAGGCCCTCCTGAATGTCCGAGTCGGAATTAGGAACCGTTGGAAGTTCGAAGAGCATGAGATTACCTCAAACATCTTCTCAGAATTGTTCTGAATAAGCTAGCGATATCTAGCAATCAATTTGGGTACGCAAACACCCTCAGCCATAACGACATATTTAATAGACTCAGAGAATGTGCGCCAATTAAGCCATCATTTGTACAACACTCAACCTTCTTAATTTTTCCCTCCAATCAGTTTTGCTACACAAATCAGTTTTGCGACGCAAACTTGTGCAAAGTGCGATTGAAGAAATACTCAGAGTATTCAAGGAACAAAATTTAGAATCAGCCTTATACCTAGTACACACATTTTACTGCAGGAGCAAAATTTACATGCCCATATTGTAGTCTATATACAAAATTTTAACCAGAGATATAATTGGAGAATGGAAATCACAGTAAATCAACCATGGAGTGTAAAGCACATCATATTACTAGAGAGATTCTGGATTTAGGAAGTTGAAGCATTCCAACTGCATCATCTCTCCACCCGTAACAGGATCGAATTGGCACCGAAAGAAACTGCAAGAGCAATTCAAAGAAGCATGTCACTAGTAAAAAATTTATTTAACTCGCTAATTCGTCCAAGTTGAGCTATGTAGAATGTGGAAGTATAGTCTGAATTCAGACCATATTGGATGTTCAAATAAAACAATTATAGTGAGTGTAGGCATATATAATATGTACACAGCAAAGACATAAATGTAAAGCTTGGAGAAAAGTGTACCTCCCGTCTATACCAAGAATAACAACAGTATTCTTTTGGTGGCCAAATGCTGTTACATATTGTGAATTTTCTTGCAAATGGAACTGGGCCACCGACCATTCAGAGTGGAAATATTTTGGCAATACTCCTACAATAAAGGAACAGGTTAGGATAATGGGAATATCTCTCTAATTTATGCTAGAAGTCAATAGAACAATTGTTAAACATGGATGCACCTATCCATACACAAAATCTACGTATCATTTATATGGAACAGGTGCTTATTTCTTTGGCAATCGAGCACCTATCCATATACAACTAAGCATTCTCAATAACAAAAGATAACTAAATAAGTGTAATGTTTCCTAAGTGTTATACTCTTTTCGGCATTGCTTCAGGACATATATTTCTAACTTAATATTTTTTCATATGAGCATTAAATTGTAATATTTGTAATGATTTGTAGACCATTTGAGCTAAGCACCATTAGCCTTCAATATTTAGTCTCACTACACCTTCCTGTTTCAATAATTCTAAACTAACCTGATCCTGATCATCTCTGCCCTAAATATTTGTATCCACTTTTTTTCCTATTGTATATATATATTTATATTGTATGCTAGGGAAAGCTTAGATTTCTATCTCATGTCAATTTCCCATAAAAATAAAAACACAATTGAATGGGAGACTTTCTTCAAACAATGAATTGAGGTAATTATTCAATCAAATGATACTAAGTACAATTTTCATCTCTTCTCGACAAAGAATGGGGTATTTGTTTGCAATGAACTCAATTTCATGTGTATAGTCCCTCCAAAATTTCTTAATTAGTTGGAAGCAGAATAAGCATGAATCAAATTTTGAGGAATGTATAGAGAGAATTTAATAATTTGATTTGGTTAGACAATGCAAACATGTGATGTAAACCAGTGGACTTATTAGCACAAAGGCTTTTTAAGCATGATTACATACCAGTACGACTCAAGATTTCATACCTTGATAACATATGCCCATGTTTGTCATATTAAACATGATTTTTAAACTAATGAGCCTGATTAATGGCAACTTTTGCAATCTCAGTTCATAAGTAATATATTAGAAGTAATGTGTCAATGAAGGATAATAATTAATTATCAACTAACCCTCAACATAAAAGAACACTATATATTCTCCTAAAGAAAAACACCAAGGGGGCCTAGGTACACATTAAAATGCATCCACAACAACCAAAAAAATGGAATGTAATGTCAGGTAGAATAAATATTTTGGTTTTGTTGGATTATAAATGGATTTTGTGAATGAAATATTATACTTAAGACATATGCACCAAATCAGGGAATTGTTTATCCATAGGTAGGACTAGGACACCTTATTTTGGATGTTCCTAGAGGAGAAGATCCAAATGGAAAGGAAATATATTTCCATTGGAATACAGTTCAAATTAGTTTATCCAAACATCAATGTAGATCAGATCAAGAATTTTAATTTTCTTTTTGATCACATTCCACCATACTGAATATATCATAGTAACCAGTATATCTAAAGTTTATCTACTCTATTGAGTATTTTTCTTTACAAAATTTACCAGTATCTCTAACAATATCCCTTGTCCATGACTCCATCTTTGATAACACAGCAAGATAAAAGATAATCTTACTCACTGATCAAACACTATAGTTCACACAATTGTTCTTAGTTAAATAATCCTGCTCTGCAGAAAGGATATACAAAAGCCCAATTATTTATGCTTGTAGATAATATCACATTATTTTCACTTTCATTTTTCATGCAAATATTTTTGAAATTACAGAATCAGAACTACCACGCCAAAACTAAAGAAAACACCTATTGCATTATTGAAAATGGAGATCACTTCCAAATTATAGGAGCCACCAACCATTAGATATAATATGGCAATAAATGGTTAAATATTTATGGAATAACAACTACATGCGACTCTGCAAGTTAATGAAGCTAACCTTTGATGAAAGAAAGATGTGAATTTGAAATTGAAGCATTTGGAACTGGTGCGGGGCGAGGTTTATCATTTACTGTCAATCCTAAATTAATCTTGAGACTGAAAACATGAACAGTTCCCTTGTCGCTAGAGACTGCTAGCCAGTGCATATCAGAACAGAAAGCCAAACTATATATCTCTGCTCTATCAGCACCTCTTCTTACCTAATTGAAGAAGGAAAAAGGGCATCAAGTGGAGAACAAAGTTCTAGAAAAATTATGAAGGAACAAGGAAAGCTACCAAAAAGAAGTAGAATGAAAATTTGAAACTTGTGTGATCCAAATTGCAACAATTTGCATTCCACTAGAAGAAGAGTTTTATCTGTTATGAAAATACCACTCATCCACTCCTGCAAACAATCTCTAGTAGCAGAAACTTAAACTGTCCAGGATTCCTAACATAGCAACAACCAAATTGCAGCAGCCCTTAATCAAACATATTCTTGCCATCAATCCATTAAACAAAGAAAATTAAAGAAGAACAATCACAACAGTCATACACCAACTCTCTGACTAATGACATCCCATGTGTCATTCTCCAAAATCAGCATAGTAGTTCATATTTAGTGTTGTTAATAAGGATTAAAATGTTGTGTTGACTTGTGGCATGACCAAAATATACTATAATGATAAACTGCCAAAACTCAATAGCAACTATCATCTTTAATCCTGTTTTACTATGTTGTATCTATCATTATGACACACAGCATACTTTCACACACTATGCTTTGACACACGTCAAGATAATACAATATAGTATTACATTATAATTTTTGTAATATTAGATAATATTATTCATTAATATCTTTATAGTTTGTAATTATTGTATGTTATTTTAAAAAATAATGCCACCTATAATACTATATATTTAAATATAATTTATTTTTATTATTTAAAAATTATATTATATAATATTTATAACTGTATTTATTCTTAAGGTTGACATTGATCTTTTTTCTTTTTGATCTTTTAATAAAAATATAATAATATATCATACAATAAATGTATGATAATATCATAAAATACTTCTTATTAAGTATGCAATGTTGTATACCATTTATATTATTAATTTAAAGATCTATAAAATATATTAGCATTGCATCATATCATTAAATATAATAGCATTTGAAATTTTGTATATTACATTATATTATATCCTATTTATGTTATATTTCTTAAATTGTATTATATCACATCATTAATAATCAACCAAATAAGTTTTTCATTGTTTTTCTCGCCATAGATACCAGTTCAATTTTAGTACCAAACAAGTTTTCATAATTTTAAATTCTTGAAAAGAGATTCATTTTCACTCTTCAAATTCTCCACTTAAATAGAATGAAAAAGTGAAAAATTTCCATGAACAAAACATCCCCTAAATAGCACATTTATAAACCATTGGTTCATGGCCTGCCAATACTTGAATTTTGACTGTAGGATCTTCCAATCCTCAAACAACTCAAATAGACCTATAGTTCAAATTCCAACTAGGCAAAGGATCCGGTCAAGATCTTATTAGCCTACAACTTGATCCTACAGAAACATAATTATTCTTAGATAGCATTTCCATCATAGTAACCTTAATGTGTGGCTACTTCCAGTCTTATCTCATTTATCTTTTGAATTAGTGGAAACTAAAAGTAAAAAAATGATATCACTTATTTATGCTTATTAGATGAATAAACTTCGTTTCCTTTCGACAACCAAAATTTGGCAGATATAAAATGGATGTAGTTTAAACTATTTCCTTTATTTTCTTCCTTCCAAGTAAACAAGAGGAAATGATAATTTCTTTTCTTTTTTTTGTTCCCGCCTACTTTTTTCTAAATAAACGCAACATAAACAAAATGCACCTATATTCCAACAGATATTTTACATATTGATATAGAAATATATCATCATTAATATTGTACCATCTAAGATGACTTTCAATTGTTGAAAGTTTGTTTGCCTTTTGCCATTGTCATTCATCTTTGTTTGTCTTTGCTATAAAAAAGTATTGAAACAATATCAACTATATTGCCTGGTTCATATATTTACAATATGATCAATTCTAATTATGCATCAATTACTATAATGTTAATTTTGAAATGTACACAAAAGTACTTGAAAATAAACTTGGGAGAACAAAAAATTCAAAGTAACGCTCCCTTTTACAAATTCATCAAAGGAGTGCCCCTTTTTAATTTATCGTCAAAGGAGTGCCCTAGGATGACCCATCTGATGTGGTTTTTGCCAAATTCACCTTTCTAAATGCATTGCACCTTCACATATCCACTTAAAATAACCAGATCGTCATCCAACTGGATGAACAGTGTCACACCCATCTAAGCAAACTCAAATTTGTTGTATAAGTTGTAAATTAAAAAACAAAAAAGTATAAATTGTTTATCTGAATAATAGAGAACAGATTAATATAAATTTTTAAAAACCATCATACGAATTATAAATTACAATTATTAAAAATATAATTTAAAAAATAAAAAAATATATATAAAATAGTGATGTAATAACTCTGGTTGAAATTGTTACAGTCATTTTAGGCTCAATTTTAAAACTAGATATATAGATGCACTCTAGTGGATCATTAGAGTTCTTTTATGTTTCTATTTGTGACAACACAACTCAAAAAAAGTCATATATTAGTTTTGGCCAAAGTGATTTATATAGAAGACCATCTGAATTCATCAATGCTTTCAGAGTGAACAAACAACATAAAAATGACCCTATAGCACTTTTAGTCCAAAATTATTATATGCTATTTTCTGCTTAAATTTTAAATTTGAATATACAGATTCACGTGGTAATTTGGTTCAAAACTTCAGACCAAAACCTCCAAACAATAATTTTCTATTTAAAATTTGAACCTGAATCTATAGATGCACTCTAAATGGCCATTAGAACCCACCATGCTTTCAAAGTAACTAAACAACTAAAAAATGATATGTAGCAATTTTTATCTAAACCTGATAAAATTTTAAATCTGAATATATAGATGCAATTTAAAAGGTTATTATAGTCCATTTATGACTTGAAATTAACCAAATAATTTTAAAATTACCATATACTACTTTTGGTCAAACTGTGACACATTCATTTCTTAATCAAATTGTGAATCTGAATATATAAATGCACTATAGCAGGGCATTAAAGTTCAACTATGCTTTTAAAGTACCAAATGACTTAAAAATAAACAAGTAGTAATTTTAACCATCTAAATCACAGTTCTGACTAAAACTATTCACCAAATTTGTTACATAAACAAAACTGCTTCTTAAGTTTAAGAGTTTTGTCCGGGAAATACTATTGTATCTGTGCAATAGTTTTGGACATCTAGGATTTTTAACGAGTCAAACCTACTAGCTCTGTGTCTAAGTACATCTGTGTAATCATTTTGACTAGTTAAAAGTGTTACACAGATGGTTATCCCTGCTATATGATCATTTTTGAGTCGTTTGTTTACTTTGAAAGCATAGATGAACTCTAATGGCCGCTTAAAAGGCATATCTATCTATGATTCAAATTTTAAATTGAAATAAACATGTACGTTTTGGTCAAATCTCCTGCATGGTGATTAAGTCATTTAATCACTTTGACCACATAAATGAACTTCATGACCTCCAAGAGTACATTTACATATTGAATTTCAAAATTTGAACAGAACATGACCATGTAGTTTTGGCATTGCTACTTTCTATAGTTTTTAAATTTATTTTTTAAAAAACCTACTTTTTAAATATTTTTGTCAATTAATAATTCATATAATAGTTTTTTAAAAAATCATATATATATATGCCACATGAGTTTGTTTAGGCCACATGTCACAGCGATTAAATGGTCAATGTAGTTTTTTAAGAGGCATTAAAGGTGCATCGGATCTGGTATAGCATCTTAAGGCACATTTTGATGATAAACTAAAAAGGAGTGCCCCCTTGATATTTTATAAAAAGGCACTATTTTGATCTTTGCCCAATAAAATTATATGATATATCATAAGTATAATATATGAATTTAAAAAAATTGTATTTTTATAAGTAAAAAAAATCACAATCCTATGCTTAGATCATCAAATTTAGGATCTTGATTTTGATAACCTCCGTCAGTGTAAAAAAAAAAATCTTTATTCACAAGATATTAGTTTATAGATATTTAGAATCCTAACCATAAAAAACAATATTTTTTTCTTCAATGGATTACACGTTGCTACAGCATTAATTTTTTACATATAGAAATTTTTTTTTTCTTGTATAACTATGCTACATGAGATCGGATGAACAATTTCATATTGGTTGCCCAAGAGTACAATGAGTGGCATAGTTTATCATGTTCAAGAAGACCAATGAAGAATAGAAGCTCATTGTGAATCATTTAATTGGAGCAAACTGACTTGACATGTGCAAACTTCGAAGGCCATTCTAGGTAGATAATTTGATTCAACCTCAACCATGTGAATCAACAAGAATAAAATATGAATGATGAGATGACACTTCAATTTTCACTGATTTAATGTACAAGTGATATGCCAAAATTGAGAATCAATCATGTGCCTCAGTTATAGTCGTTTTGTTTGATACAAAAAGCTTAACCAATATACACAATTTGATGGCATAATTCTTAGAATAAGATAACTCCTACTCAGAGCAATCAAACAATGTATAGAATTCAGTATTAAGATGGTTTCATATATTCCAATAATGTGAAATATAAATAAAGTGATGACACTTTAATCTTTACTGATTTAAGTGATATGTCACAATTAAGAACCCATGAAGTGCCACAGTTATGGGTTTTTGTTTGATACAAAAAATTCACCAATAGACACGCAATTAGTTGTCATAATTCTTCAAATATGAAACGAGACATCTCCTTATATTCCCACTTGGAGCAATCTCGAAAATAATGTATTTGGTTTTAAAGGATTTATGGTCTTTTTTCTTTTGAACTAAAGGAACAGGTCCAACAAATTGAGTATAAATTTTAGAATTCAACAAACATAGTCATTACAATAGTTTCATATATTTCAATTGTGCTTGGCCATAAAAAAAAATTATACAAAATCTTTAGTTTCATCACAATCATTCAGATAAAGGGTCAACAGTTTTCATTCAAAAAATTACTAAATTGATGTAAATGATTGTTACTAAATGTAGACACAGAAACTGATAGAATTCTATAGGACAAAAAAAAGAAGTTAATAAAATGAAAGGTCTTACTTCTTGAAGAAGCTCCCCATCCACTGAGCTAAATATCCTAATAAGAGTGCCCTTGGAACTTGCAGTTGCAATCAATCGCCCATCCTGTGACAGTGCCAAACAAGCAATCCTTGAATCGTGTGCCATAATGAACTTAGTCTGCCTCGCCCCATATTGTTCAATCCTGACCTGCCCCTTCTGACCACCAGGACAGACCAGCACCAGCGATCCCTGATGCTGTGAAACGGCGCATAGACCCTTGGGATTTGGCACTGTCTCAATCTGATGCACCAACTTAAGGTCAGTAAAATTGTAGACGAATATGTTTTGGTCGAGCACGACGACGATCCTGTCCCTCCGTAGCCGGACAGAGAGGACCTCCGACCGAAAGGAGAGCTCCCCAATGCACTGGCTCTGGTGATCATCCCAGATCATCACCTTATTGGGCGGGAAGCACGGATTCGGCCCGCCGCCAACGAGAGCCAGAATGTTGCATCGGAACAGCATCTCAACTACGCCGATACCCCCTCCATCAAAATCTCGGCGGAATATCTCACGAAACGGATCGCAGTTGTAGATTCGGAATCCCCTATTGGTGCCGGCGGTAAAGCAGCCGTGGTCCTGGTTGAAAGATAGGTGTAGCAGCGACAGCGGCACTGCGTCGTCGTCGTCGTCGTATGTAACTACCCTAGGCGGGGAGGAGGACGGGACAGCGAGGACCGGAGGCGGCGAAGGAAGCGAAGTGGCTGCGGCAGCGGAGTCGAGGATCGAACGCAAGGCAGCAGGGGAGGGCAAACCCTCGTAGGATTCAGACTCCTGCAGGGAATTGGCGATTTCGACATGCTCTTCTCCGGGATCGATCGATTGGGGTGGCGACGGGTGAGGATCCACGATAGGAGGCGAGGCAAGCAGAGACGAAGAATCGGCAGCGCGGTCGGAACTCGACCGTAGCAGAGGATGGGAAACAGAAGAGGGGGACGGGGAGGGGGACGAAGGAGAAGAGAGAGGCGGATTGGAGAATGCAGCCATGGACAGGGGAAGACTAGAAGAGGGAGGATTTTACGGGATTGAAAGGTAAAAGGGGTCTCGTGCTATTTTGGACCTCCCTCCCTAGTTCACTTGTTTCGCGAGATTGTCGGGCTGGCGGGGACGAGTAGTTTGTTTGCAGTGGGCACAGTAAGCGTACAGTAGGTTGTTTATAGTGGACAGGTTCGTTATTTATGCATTTACCATACGTGCTATTGATGAGTCTTTTTTTCATCGACGTAGGGTCGTGTGGGGGCTGTGGCGGTTATGTTAGTGTAATTTTTGAATTAAAATTGATAAGCTTAATTAAGTTCAGATTAGTTTAAACTTAGAATTTTGATATTTGAATAATATATACATGTGAATGGAAAGTCAAGTGAATAAAGGTTGATCGAACATTTCACTCATAAAATCTGAACTGAAAGTTAAATAAATGAGAAATCATAACTGAAGATTAGATAAACAGAAATCCTAGTGGGACTAAATAAATCTAGTTGGCAACTAGGTTAAATCCTAGATGAGTTAGCTGGGAGTTGAAGATTAGACAAATCTAGTTGGGAAGGTTAAGTGTAAGGTTAGTTAGCTGGGAGCTAAACACTTGGAATGAGAGAAGTTATAATTGAGAACTAGGTAAGGAAAAATCTAAGTTGGCCAAGTATTGATCGGACACTTAATAAAGAAGTAATAACAGATCAAGGTTGATTGTATGCTAGGCAACAGAAAGTCCCAACAAATCATGGAGGACTTCGGGTTGGGCAAAGGAACCCTAAATCCAAGTTTAGGGGATTAGGGCAGGGCAATCGATTGGTGCAAAACCAATCGATTAAGTAATCGATTGAGAGATATTCTTGTGAAACAGAGGGGCTCTAGATCGATTAGGTAATCAATCTAACTTGAAGCCAATCGATTGGGTAATCGATTAGGAAGTTCCTTCTTCATGAATAGAAGCACTCTTGATCGATCAGTTGATCAATTAAGAAGTTGCTTAATCGATTACGGTTATGGCATAATCAATTGGGAGATTTCACGAATGACCAGTAGACTTCTAAATCAATTAGTCAATCAATTAGAATGTGTTTAATTGATTGGTATGACTCACTAATCAAGCTGAGATTTGAAAAAGAATCGTTCTGCAGGTATTCCAATGGTCGACTGACGTGACAATCGATTAGGCAAAAGCTGAATCGATTGGCAACGTCGAGTAAACCCTAGAAAAGGTTTTTTTTTTTTTTTGCAGCCTATGGCCTGTGTACCTGCATGAACATCCCTCCATATCCGTGGGGCCGGCACTAGGGGGGCCGCTAAGGTAGCGGATCTACCTTTTTAGAAAAGGGTTTTTGCAAAGGTTTGAAGGCACGTCTCGAAATCACCGTTCGAGCCGGTTCTTATGGGTTTGGAAGAGAAATATTGTTGTATTTTCCAAGCATCAAGAGATTATTCCAAGCAAGAAAAGAGAAGTACATAAAGGTTCATTATTGTACGTTTTTAATTTTTTAAGTAACCTATGTTTCATTTCTTGTTGTATTTCTTGTATTCGAGTTTGTACAAGGTTTCTCTATCTCCAAGAAGGAGATTTCATAATGCATCTGTGAGTGAGAAGAGTGGATCCTTAGATTAGTCACCTTAAGGAGGTAGAGAGCAAGTAAAATCCAACGAGTTAGCATTGTGTTTCAAGTTTCCGCCGTAATAAATCATCAACGAATGACCAGTAGACTTCTAAATCAATTAGTCAATCAATTAGAATGTGCTTAATTGATTGGTATGACTCACTAATCGAGCTGAGATTTGAAAAAGAATCGTTCTGCAGGTATTCCAATGGTCGACTGACGTGACAATCGATTAGGCAAAAGCTGAATCGATTGGCAACGTCGAGTGAACCCTAGAAAAGGTTTTTTTTTTTTTTTTGCAGCCTATGGCCTGTGTACCTGCATGAACCTCCCTCCATATCCGTGGGGCCTGCACTAGGAGGGCCGCTAAGGTAGCGGATCTACCTTTTTAGAAAAGGGTTTTTGCAAAGGTTTGAAGGCACGTCTCGAAATCACCGTTCGAGCCGGTTTTTATGGGTTTGGAAGAGAAATATTGTTGTATTTTCCAAGCATCAAGAGATTATTCCAAGCAAGAAAAGAGAAGTACATAAAGGTTCATTATTGTACGTTTTTAATTTTTTAAGTAACCTAGGTTTCATTTCTTGTTGTATTTCTTGTATTCGAGTTTGTACAAGGTTTCTCTATCTCCAAGAAGGAGATTTCATAATGCATCTGTGAGTGAGAAGAGTGGATCCTTAGATTAATCACCTTAAGGAGGTGGAGAGCAAGTAAAATCCAACGAGTTAGCATTGTGTTTCACGTTTCCGCCGTAATAAATCATCAACGAATTGAAACAGAAGCCAAGACCAAGAATGACACTACACAGGAGGAGATGAGAAAATAAAAAAGAATACTCCGTCTACCATCATTAAAGATGAAGAAGCCAAGACCAAGAAGAACACTCCATTTATCATTAATGCACAGAAGTTAAGACAAAGAAGCCTTCCTCTGGCAATTAATATCATTAAATAAGGGAAGATGAATGATCACAAAGAAAGGTATAAAAAGGTACGCCAGGTATGATGAAAGGCAAGATTGATCTATTTCTCAAATACTCATTTTCTTTTCCTGATTCTAACTTGAGCGTCGGAGGGCCAACGCTAAAGACCCCTTCATTGGTTTGGTTTTGTTTTGTAGGATTGAGGTCTTCATCCCATCAGTAGTCACCCCATCCTCTGCTTTCTAGCTTCCTTCATTCGGACATGATCAATTTGGCGCCGTCTGTGGGAGCGTCGCCTATATCCGAATAAGAAAATGGAAGACGTTGGATGACTCACAACAGTGACGCTGATGGAAGAGGATCTCGATGCACTAATACAAGCTCGAGTAACGAAGACATTGGAGCAACAACAATAGGTGTTGGCCGATTGGCCAACGCATGAGCCTGCTGCCTTTGCAACAGGTCGACAGGCTGAAAGAGAAAGGGAAGATCGAGCGGATCAACTTTCCGCTCGGGAGCCAAATAGGAGACCGATCGACTCCTATGGGGACGCCCGTAATGCGTCAATCCCCTTCAACTAATCGCTATTATGGGCTCCCTTAGAAGAAAGAGGCCGAGCGGATAGAGACCGGGGATTTTCTTCGGATGAGGCTCCCGTGCGGGATGTACGAAAGGGAAAAGCGCCGAGGGAAGACGACTCGCCCGAGCGGGTCAATCAACAATCTTTGGAGGGAATCCTGAATGATTCTCTACCGAAGCATTACACCCCGCTGATGATCGGGGAGTACAATGGAGCAACCGATCCTGACGACCATTTGGCCAAGTTTGACAATGCGACCATCTTTCACTAGTATATAGACGGGGTGTAATGCCAAGTCTTCCTTACCACTTTATTTGGATCGACACAACGATGGTGTTGGTTGCTACTCGGAAAACCTAGAGGTTCCATTGTACAAAAATTTTGTACAAAGGTCTGAACCTTTTCCTAGCTACCATGTGTTCTTTTAAATTAAATTTTGGATCGCCTGCGGAACTTAACACGTTTGATCCAAAACTTAATCTATTTGTTCTTTTAGGTTTAGACTTGGATCTCCTGCGGAACTTAACACGTTTGATCCAAATCACCTAAGTTATTAATTCCATTAAATATTAATTTCCATAATTGGTTCCCAGTACTGACGTGGCGACGCACATGGCCTTCTTGGATATGGGAACAACCACCACCGACTAGACAAAACCTTTTAAGGAAAACTAATATTTAATTTCCTAAAATAACTTTAGGTTAACCGAAAGGAACAATCAAATCACAAGGAAAAGAAGAAAACATAAGAACACTACATCGAAAATAAATTCGAAATACTAGAATCGTAAGCCTCTTGTATTTGGTATTATTTCCAAAAATAACTAGTATGATGCGGAAAGAAAAATTACTAGTTATACCTTTTAGAAAGACCTCTTGATCTTCTACCGTATTCCTCTTCTAACTTCGGACGTTGTGTGGGCAACGATCTTCCAAGATGAGAAACCACCTAAGCACATTCTTCTCCTCCTTGCTAGGTTCGGCCAAAACAAAAGCTTCACCAAGGATGAAGAATAACACCAACCAAGCTCCAAGGGATGTAAGCTTTCTCTCCTCCTTCTTCTTCTTCTCCAAGTAGTATCCGGCCACCACAAGAGCTCCAAACAAGAGATAGGTTTCAGCCACCACAAAGAGGAAGAGAGGGAGGGAAGATGGCCGGCCACAACACCAAGGAAAAAAGAGGGAGAAAACAATAGAAGTTGTAACCCATGAAGGCACCCCAACCCCTTCTTTTATATTCCTTGGCTTTGGCAAATAAGGAAATTTATTTATAATAAAATTTCCTTTACTTTCCTTGACAACAATTAATTAAGAAAAATTAAATAAAATTTCCTAATTAATTGTATGTGGCCGACCACCTCATATAGAGCAAATAAGATAATTTTTAATCAACAATTAAAACTTCCTTATTTGTCTTTGAAAATTAAAAAAAATAAAATTTTCCTTTAAAATCCCTTCATGGTTGATAAAAAGAAATTTCTATAATTTTAATTTTTCAACATGTGAATAATTTTCAAAGAGAAAAAATAAAATATTTTTCCAATCTACAAATAAGGAAAGAGATATAATCTCTTTGTTTAATCTTTTGTAGATCCTTTTAAGAGAGATATTTTAATTTTAATTCTCTTTAATAAATTATATCTTCCACATAATAAAAATTAAAAATTAAAATTCTTTTTAATTTAATGGGGCCCGCCGGCCACCTAAGCTTGGGTTCAAGCTAGGGCCGGCCACCCATGAATCAAGGCTTGGCCGGCCCTAGCTTGAACCACAAGCTAGCATGGCCGGCCCCCTTATTATGGGTATGAAGGTGGGTATAGGTGGGTATAGTACTCTATAAATAAGAGGCTACGATAGGAACCGAGAGGAGGAATTGGTTTTGGTCTCCCGATAAAATTAAGCATCCCGTGTTCGCCCCGAACACACAACTTAATTTTATCAATAATAATTCATTCCACTAGAGAACTATTATTGAACTACCGCACCAATCCCAAATTACATTTTTGGGCTCCTTCTTATTATGAGTGTGTTAGTCTCCCTGTGTTTAAGATATCGAATGTCCACTAATTAAGTGAGTTACTGACAACTCATTTAATTAATGTCTTAGTCCAAGAGTAGTACCACTCAACCTTATCATCATGTCGGACTAAGTCCACCTGCAGGGTTTAACATGACAATCCTTATGAGCTCCTCTTGGGGACATTATCAACCTAGTATCTCTAGGACACAGCTTCCTTCTATAATCAACAACACACACTATAAGTGATATCATTTCCCAACTTATCGGGCTTATTGATTCATCGAACTAAATCTCACCCTTTGATAAATTAAAGAAATAAATATCAAATACATGTGCTTGTTATTATATTAGGATTAAGAGCACACACTTGCATAATAACTGAGGTCTTTGTTTCTTTATAAAGTCAGTATAAAAGAAACTACTTCTAATGGTCCTACTCAATACACTCTAAGTGTACTAGTGTAATTATATAGTTAAGATAAACTAATTCCTAATTACACTACAACCTTCCAATGGTTTGTTCCTTTCCATTTTGGTCGTGAGCTACTGTTTATAATTTATAAGGTACTGATAACATGATCTTCTGTGTGTGACACCACACACCATGTTATCTATAATATAAATTAATTGAACAACTATATTTATCTTAAATGTAGACATTTGACCAATGTGATTCTTATTTCTAGATAAATGTTTATACAAAAAGCTAGACTTTTAGTATACATCCTAACAATCTCCCACTTATACTAAAAGACTAAGCTGCCATATCTGCTACCATACATCTGATTCCCAACCCTTCAACATGCCCATCAAAAGCTCTTGCCTTTAGGACCTTAGTGAAAAGATCTATAGGTGATCATCTGATGCAATCTAGGCAGCAACAACTTCTCCTCGTTTATACGATTTCTCGTATTGGGTGGTACTTGCGCTCTATTGTGTTTACTTGCCTTATAGACTTATGGTTTTTTCAAGTTTGCTACTGCACCAATATTATTACAATAAATTGTAATAATCTTTGGACAAACTAGAAATCATATCTAAGTCTATCTTGAGGTTATTGAGTCATTCAGCTTTTATGGCTACCTCAGAGGCTTGCCATATACTAAGCTTCTATGGTGGAGTCCAGAAAAATACCTATGCTTATCACTCTTCCATAGTTATGACTTTACCTCCTAAAGTAAACACAAAACCCCGAGGTCGACTTATTATTGTCCCTATCCGATTGGAAGTCAAAATCCGTGCAACCCACAGGAACCAAATTAACTGCCTTGTAAGCTAGCATATAATCTCTAGTGCCTCTAAGGTACTTTAATATATGCTTTACTGCAGTCTAATGTCCTTGTCTAGGGTTACTTTGATATCTGCTAACTATGCCCTTGGCAAAACAGATTTCTGATCTCGTGCATAGCATACATTAGGTTGTCTAACTGCCGAAGCATAAAGAACTGCCTACATGTCCTCAATCTCCTTTGATGTCATCGGAGACATCTCTTTAGATAAAGACACTCCATGTTTAAAAGGTAAGAAACCTTTCTTAGAGTTCTGCATGCTTAAAACGAGCAAGGATTTTTCCGATATATGAAGTTTGGGATAAGTAAAATATTCTTTTCTTGTGATCCCTTATTACTTTGATCTCAAGAATATATACATTCTCCCAAGTCCTTTATATCGAATTGTTTGGACAACCATACCCTTACTTCTGACAACATTTTGATATTGTTTCCAACTACCAAAAATGTTATCTACGTATAGTACAAGAAATATCACCACATTTCCATCACACCTTTTGTATACACAAGACTTATCTGGTTACTAAATAAATCCATAGGTCTAGATTCCTTTGATAAACTGGATGTTCCAAGACCTTGAAGCTTTGCCTCAGTCCATAGACTGATTGAGCTTGCACACAAGATGCTCTTAGCCCTTTGCAATGAACCCTTCTGGTTGCTTTATATGGATGCTTTCTTCAAGACTTCCATTAAAGAATGCTGTCTTGACATCCACTTGCCAAATAGATAAAAGAATCCGGATAGACTTAAGCATGGCTACCAGTGAAAAAATTTCCTTTTTCATCAAGCCTTGCTTTGAAAGTTTCTACCTTCCTGTCTATCTCTCTTTTCCTATTATAGACCTTTTTACACCCAAAGGCTTTTACACCATTTGGTGGTTCTACAAGTTTCCAGATTTTATTCTATTATTCATTACTCTTTGCCAAGATGCTGCATCTTTATCTTGGAGTGCTTCGTCATATGTCCGGGGATCAGGTTCATGTCCTCCAGGGATCGAGTCCAAAAACTCTCCCAAAACATGAATCTTTTTAGGTTGCCTAACAACCCTCCCACTACGACGAGGCACTTTCTGTAATTGTGTATCATTTGTGATACGTGTTGCAGTTTCCTTGTGGTATCTCATCTTGTACAGTTGGTACTAGATTAGACATGTCTTTTATTATTTCCGTAAGAACAAATTTACTTATGAGCTTGTGGTTCATTATATAGTCCTTTTCTAAAAATCAGTCATTGATGCTAACAATGACCTTCTGATTTTTAAGACTATAAACCTACTTTTGTTTATCTAGGATAATTTACAAATAAGTGAATTCCTATCCAACTTATCATTGTCTCTCTTTCACATATGTACTGGACTACCCGAATCCGAATATGCTTTAAAATAGGTTTACACCTATTCAGCAATTCTATATGAGTAGAGAGTTCTAACTTGGAAGGTACTATGTTCACTTTCATTTTCAGAGTATATCCTTAAAACAAATTTGGTAATTTTCTGAATAACTCATCATCTATCTAATTATTCCATAAGAGTCCTATACCTTCTTTCTACTACACCATTCTGTTGGGGTGTACCAGGTGCAGATTGAATCCCAACTTCTGATAAGTGACTCCTAAAATCTCCCAAGAGGTACTTGCCACTACGATCTTCTATAGTGACTTTTTACTTTAACATTTCTCCGCATCAACCTTGTACTCTTTGAACTAATCAAAGCACTTAGTCTTGCGGCACATTAAGTAAATGTATTTGTATCTTGAATAGTTGTCTATAAAATAGACGAAATATTCGATACTACCTCTTGTCTGGATAGTCATAGGATCACACAAATCAGAATGAACCAATTCCAACATATCTTTGGCTCCATACCCCTTAGTCTTAAAAGCTTCTTGGTTATTTTTTCTTCCAAGTAAGACTAGCAGGTTGGAAAGATTTCCACTATTAATGAACTCAAAAGTTCATCAGCTACCAATGAATCCTACTCAAGTTAATATAACCTAGCCTTAGATGCCAAAGATATAATTGGTTCATTTCCGAAGGTACCTTTCTCTTAAAGTTAGAAGATGTGTTACTAATTTCCATTTGTTGCATCGTGGGAGTTATTGGATTTATAAATTGCCAACCAACATACCAGAACAGATAACTTCCCTCTTTTTCTTAATAACAACTTTGTTATTAAAAGAGGCAGAATATCAAGTTCTTTGAATAGTTTAGAAACTGAAAACTAGTTCTTTCTAAACTTGGTACGTAAAGACAATTACTTAAAATCCATATTTTATTCTTATCAAAGGATAAACATCTCCCACTGCAACAGCTACCACTTTTACAGTAGTGCCCATGTGGACGGTGATTTACCTTTCATATAGTTATCGAGTTTCCTGGAACCCCTGCAATGATTTGCAGACATGATCAGTGGCTTCTGTATCTACACATCAGGTATCGGTAGATAATGCCACTAAACATATATCAACTAATGAATAAAATACACCTATCTTGTTCTTAATTCTAAGAGGACAGTCTACCTTAATGTCCAAGTCCTATTTCCAATTTTTACAATCGGGACTACTAAGTCTTTTTTATAGTATAACAACTAGGGAATTGACAAACATTTTAAATCCTAAGAATCACAAAAATATTTGGTCAAGATCAATTCCTTAAAATCTCCATGAATTTTGTATGCCACGATAGTGTGGACGTATACAAAATTAAAGAAGAGATTTTATCCATTAATTTTATTATCTCGTCAACTTTACTTTATGACGAATAAAATTAATAGTTGATCTTTCTTTGATCAAATATTTGGTCAAAACTTTTGAATTTAATATAACATTGATTCCTCAAACAATATTATTTAAATTCACCAATACCTCAAACACCGTGAATTTTGCATGCCACGATAGTGTGGACATATACAAAATTAAACATTTATAAGAGGAGGGGTTTACCCATTAATTATCTTGTCAATAAATCTTTATGACAAATAAAATTACCTCAAACACCATGAATTTTGTATACCACGATAGTGTGGACGTATACAAAATCAAACATTTGTAAGAGGGGTTTTTAATTTTATTATCTTGTCAACTTATTTATTTGACAAATCAATAGTTGGTTTTCTTCGGTCACACAAATAATAGCAGTGACTCCGATAGGGAGGATACTATTAGACGTGCCTAAGTGTATACCATTACTTGACACTAAGCCCATTAATAAGATTGTGTCCCTTCCGATGGGGAAGATCACACGCTCTTAATTAACTTCCTATAGTCATCCAAAATGGAAGTTTAAACTAGTGATCCGCAAACAAGCTCATCCGATATGGAGGAAGACACTCAGAGCCAACGCGCAAGCTTGTTGCATCACTTATAAACCAGTAATGGAGACCGTGGAATTTATTTAAAAATAAATCCCTCTCCCACTTAGTTATTTAAAGTGAGGAATTTTGACTATGCTAGCTTACTTAGCATGCATACTAACAAGCACACACAACACAGCATAAAAAGTAATAAATGGAAAAACTAATTTTCAACTATTATGGCTTTTATCTATTGCTGTCCTCCGTGTGTCGCCAACCCTAGCTGCTGCCATCTTTGGCCACCGCCACCGGGTCTAGTTGTCGCATCCATCTTGCTCCTTGTTCCGTTGCACATCTGATCCTCAAAAGGTTCCACGCCTTGCAAGATTCGATCCGCGACATAAATAGAATTTTACATTTTTTCGATCCTATATTCCTCGAAGGAATGTACATGTAAACTAGATCGAACATAAAATAAAATTTACATCCATCGATCCTATATTCCATAAAAGGAATGTACATGTAACTAGATAAAAAAAAAATAAAATCCTAATGAAACTAAATACAGCTCCTGCTGTATTTTATAATACAATCATGCACACACAATAAAATGCCCTTGACATGTCCAAGGGTCCAATCACACACATAATAACTATAAGCCATAATAGTTGGATCCTGCATCCACAAAGTTAGCACATCCTACTATTAACCTGCCTAAATTATGTATGACATGTGCATAATTAAACTAATACCAAATACACAGAGGCAAAACCCTAGCTCTGATACCAATTGTTGGTTGCTACTCGGAAAACCTAGAGGTTCTACTGTACAAAAATTTTGTACAAAGGTCTGAACTTTTTCCTAGCTACCATGTGTTCTTTTAAATTAAATTTTGGATCGCCTGCGGAACTTAACACGTTTGATCCAAAACTTAATCTATTTGTTCTTTTAGGTTTAGACTTGGATCTCCTGCGGAACTTAACACGTTTGATCCAAATCACCTAAGTTATTAATTCCATTAAATATTAATTTCCATAATTGGTTCCCAGTACTGACGTGGCGACGCACATGGCCTTCTTGGATATGGGAACAACCACCACCGACTAGACAAAACCTTTTAAGGAAAGCTAATATTTAATTTCCTAAAATAACTTTAGGTTAACCGAAAGGAACAATCAAATCACAAGGAAAAGAAGAAAACATAAGAACACTACATCGAAAATAAATTCGAAATACTAGAATCGTAAGCCTCTTGTATTTGGTATTATTTCCAAAAATAACTAGTATGATGCGGAAAGAAAAATTACTAGTTATACCTTTTAGAAAGACCTCTTGATCTTCTACCGTATTCCTCTTCTAACTTCGGACGTTGTGTGGGCAACGATCTTCCAAGATGAGAAACCACCTAAGCACATTCTTCTCCTCCTTGCTAGGTTCGGCCAAAACAAAAGCTTCACCAAGGATGAAGAATAACACCAACCAAGCTCCAAGGGATGTAAGCTTTCTCTCCTCCTTCTTCTTCTTCTCCAAGTAGTATCCGGCCACCACAAGAGCTCCAAACAAGAGATAGGTTTCAGCCACCACAAAGAGGAAGAGAGGGAGGGAAGATGGCCGGCCACAACACCAAGGAAAAAAGAGGGAGAAAACAATAGAAGTTGTAACCCATGAAGGCACCCCAACCCCTTCTTTTATATTCCTTGGCTTTGGCAAATAAGGAAATTTATTTATAATAAAATTTCCTTTACTTTCCTTGACAACAATTAATTAAGAAAAATTAAATAAAATTTCCTAATTAATTGTATGTGGCCGGCCACCTCATATAGAGCAAATAAGATAATTTTTAATCAACAATTAAAACTTCCTTATTTGTCTTTGAAAATTTTAAAAAATAAAATTTTCCTTTAAAATCCCTTCATTTTTGATAAAAAGAAATTTCTATAATTTTAATTTTTCAACATGTGAATAATTTTCAAAGAGAAAAAATAAAATATCTTTCCAATCTACAAATAAGGAAAGAGATCTAATCTCTTTGTTTAATCTTTTGTAGATCCTTTTAAGAGAGATATTTTAATTTTAATTCTCTTTAATAAATTATATCTTCCACATAATAAAAATTAAAAATTAAAATTCTTTTTAATTTAATGGGGGCCGGCCACCTAAGCTTGGGTTCAAGCTAGGGCCGACCACCCATGAATCAAGGCTTGGCCGACCCTAGCTTGAACCACAAGCTAGCTTGACCGGCCCCCTTATCATGGATATGAAGGTGGGTATAGGTGGATATAGTACTCTATAAATAAGAGGCTACGATAGGGACCGAGAGGAGGAATTGGTTTTGGTCTCCTGATAAAATTAAGCATCTCGTGTTCGCCCCGAACACACAACTTAATTTTATCAATAATAATTCATTCAACTAGAGAACTATTATTGAACTACCGCACCAATCTCAAATTACATTTTTGGGCTCCTTCTTATTATGAGTGTGTTAGTCTCCCTGTGTTTAAGATATCGAATGTCTACTAATTAAGTGAGTTACTGACAACTCATTTAATTAATGTCTTAGTCCAAGAGTAGTACCACTCAACCTTATCATCATGTCGGACTAAGTCCACCTGCAGGGTTTAACATGACAATCCTTATGAGCTCCTGTTGGGGACATTATCAACCTAGTATCTCTAGGACACAGCTTCCTTCTATAATCAACAACACACACTATAAGTGATATCATTTCCCAACTTATCGGGCTTATTGATTCATCGAACTAAATCTCACCCTTTGATAAATTAAAGAAATAAATATCAAATACATGTGCTTGTTATTATATTAGGATTAAGAGCACACACTTGCATAATAACTGAGGTCTTTGTTTCTTTATAAAGTCAGTATAAAAGAAACTATTTCTAATAGTCCTACTCAATACACTCTAAGTGTACTAGTGTAATTATATAGTTAAGATAAACTAATTCCTAATTACACTACAACCTTCCAATGGTTTGTTCCTTTCCATTTTGGTCGTGAGCTACTGTTTATAATTTATAAGGTACTGATAACATGATCTTCTGTGTGTGACACCACACACCATGTTATCTACAATATAAATTAATTGAACAACTACATTTATCTTAAATGTAGACATTTGACCAATGTGATTCTTATTTCTAGATAAATGTTTATACCAAAAGCTAGGCTTTTAGTATACATCCTAACAGATGGTTCAAACGACTGCCGAACATCTTGATCCACAGCTTCAAGGACTTCTGAGCGGTATTCCTACATCACTTTGCAAGTAGTCGTCGCCATCAGAAGACGAGCATGAATCTATTCTCGTTGAAGAAAGGGTCCCGAGAGGCCCTGAGGGCTTATATTCAGCGCTTCAATCAGGTGGTGATGGACATTTCAGCAGTCTCCTCAGATGTGTTGGTGAACGCCTTCACCCAAGGGCTCACTTAGGGAGAGTTCTTCCGATCACTCATTCGGCGACCGCCGAAGGACTTTGGTCATCTCCAAAAGAAGGCCAATGAATACATTAATGTAGAAGACTTATGCTTCAAGGAAGAAGGAGACGACCACCGAGCCCACAGGAGCATCCGAGCGGTGTCAATCGAGTAGTCATCAACCACCTAAAGGGCCTCGTTCGGGAGCCACTCTACACTAGAAGACTTGGCCACTTGCCGTACAACAAGTGGCGACCGCTCATCTAAGAAGCAAGAGATGGGCACCGATGTTTTGCACCTTCCACCAGTCGATGACGCACAACACTAGAGGTTGCTATGACCTGGTAGCTTACAGTCAGTTCCGTGTGGATATCGCTGATGATCACCACTTCCAGATCGGCGTCACCAAAGCCGATCTGCAAAATGAAGGAATTCAGATAGAATGATCCGGCCACGCCACCACCAACCAAAAAGGGACTGAATCCCTTCCCGAACCTGATCTAAATGGACTAGACCGTCTGCAAGGGAAGAAGAGAATCGAAGTAAAGCCGCTCTAGGCGATATAAGAATGATCGTTAGCGGGCCGAATGGCGGAGATTCTAACCGAGTAAGGAAGTTACATGCACGGTGACTCGGGATCCACGCCGTTGGCTGCAGCAAGGAGAAAGCTGAGGGACCCGAGATTAACTTCAGGCCTCAGAATTTGGAGAGAGTGGAGGTCACCCACGACGATGCATTAATCATCTGAGCAGTAATTATCAATTATACAATCTATCACACTTTTATTGATACAGGGAGCTCGGTAAATATAATATACAGAAAGACATTTGATCAATTACAAATTGACCGGAGTGAACTGTTGCTCATGTCGACTCCGCTCTACGACTTCACGAGCAACGAAGTATTGTCAATCGGCCAGATCAAGTTGGTCATCTCACTCGGAGAAGAACCCTTGAAGCAAACAAGGACCACAAATTTCATAGTGGTAGATGCACCCTCGACCTACAACGTTATTTTGGGCCGACTGACACTCAATGAGTTCCGAGCGATGGTGTTCACCTATTGCTTGAAGATCAAATTCCTAGTGGACGGTAAAGTAGGAGAAGTCAAAGGAGATCAGTTGGCTGCTCGACGTTGTTACGTCGAGATGGTCAGAATGGAAGCACAAGCCACTCGGAAGACACCTCGCCTTGAGGTGAACACCATCATTAAAAAACCCCCCACGCTGGTCTACGAAGAAAAAGAAGAAGTTCAGATCCACCCTGACTGCCCGGAAGCAACTACCTTCATCGTTGCCGATCTAAAGGGTGAGAAAAAGATGGAGCTAGTAGCCTGCCTCAGACAGAATTATGATGTGCTCGCTTGGTCGACATAGGAGCTTTATGGTATTTTTCCAAGTGTGGCTCAGCACGAGCTACGTTCGACCAGATGTTCGTCCAGTAAAACAAAAGGAAATGAACTTCAATACGGAACAAAATTTGATCATCAGGATGGAGATAGAGAAATTGTTGGAGGCCAGCCACATACGGGAGGTACAATTTCTGAATTGGCTTGCTAACATCGTACTGGTCCCTAAGCCTGACAACAAATGGAGGGTCTGCATAGACTTTCACAACCTGAATAAAGCATGCCCAAAGGATTTCTATCCGCTGCCCAGGATAGACCAGATAGTGGACTCTATGGCAGGCTACGAGCTGATCTGTATGCTCGACATATATCAAGGTTATTGCCAAGTGCCGCTCGTCCGAGAAGATCAAGAAAAGGTCAGCTTTATCACAACCGACAGGATATTCTGCTACAACGTCATGCCGTTCGGACTAAAGAACGTCGGCGCCACCTACCAGAGGCTCATGAACAAGGTGTTCCGGTGGAAGATCGGCCGAAACATAGAGGTATATGTCGACAACATATTAATAAAATCTTCAAGAGCTGTTGATATTTGCACATACATCAAGGAGACCTGCCAAACTCTGAGGACTTATGGAATAAAGCTAAATCCGAACAAGTGCCAATTCGGTGTCAAGAGCGGTCGATTCCTTGGATACATCGTCATCGAGTGGGGGATCAAGGTAAATCTGAGCAAGGTCAAGGCTCTGTAAGATATACTACCGCCATGCAACTTAAAGGAAGTCCAACGGCTGACCGAGCGTATTACTGGTCTGTCTAGATTCATATCTAAATCATCCGATCGAAGCCTACCATTCTTTAAGGTGTTGCGTTGAGCGATAAAAATCCAGTGGGATGCGGAGTGCGACCGGGCGTTTGAAGAGCTCAAAGATTATCTCAACTCTTTACATATATTAGCTAAGCCGAGCGCAGGAGAGCCGCTCTAGATCTATCTGTCGTCCACTGAAAATGCAGTCGGCTCGACATTAGTTAAGAAGAATGGGCAAGAGCAACAACCCGTGTATTTTTTAAGTCATATATTGAAAGACGCTGAATCCCGCTACACTGGTCTGGAAAAATTAGCTTAGGCTTTGGTACTAGCCGCTCGGAAACTCTGCCCATACTTCCTCTCCCATCCAATCGTCATGATGACCAACAATACCTTGGTAGGAGTCCTCCTCAACCCAGAAGCATCTAGTCAGTTGATCAAGTGGACAACTGAACTAAATGAGTTCAACATCCAATACCAACCCTGAATGACGATAAAAGCTCAGGCCTTGACTGATTTTGTCATACAAATATAGAACGACAAGCTAGAATCAACTTGGAGAACATATGTTGATGATTCTTCCACCCGACAAGGCAGCGAGATCAGCATCCTGCTCATTTCCCCAAGGGAAGACCGAATGTAACTTTCCATTTGGCTGGATTATCGCGCCACCAACATATTGGTTAATCCTAGGAAAACATCCCGGTTCCACTGTACAAAATTTTTTGTACAAGTGTCAAACCTTTCCTTAAATAACCTATTATGTTCTTTAGAAGTTAAATTAGGAATCGCAGACGGAACTTAACATCATTGATTCCAAATTTAACTTATCTGTTCTTAATGGTTTAGATTTGAATCGCAAGCGGAACTTAGCACTATTGATTCAAATCTATCTATGTTATTAATTCCATTAAATATTAAATTTTAAAATTAGCTTCCAGGACTGCATGGCGAGGCACATGACCTTCTTGGATATGAGAGCAACCACCACCGCCTAGACAAAGCCTTTTAAGGAAAGCTAATATTTAATTTCCTTAAATAACTCTAGGTTAATCAAAAAGAACAATCGAATCACAAATTCGAAAAAGAAGAAAACACAAACTCAAAAAACTAATTCGAAAAACTAGATCTAATGCCTCTTGTGTTTGGAATTCTTACAAAAAAAAATAACTAGCATGATGCGGAAAACAATTGCTAATTATACCTTCTCTTTGTAAACTAATAACCTCGAGATCTTCTGCCGTATTCCTCGCCTCGCCTTGGACGTCGTGTGGGCGACGAACCTCCAAGATGATCACCACCCAAAAGCTTCCTTCCTCTTCCTCTAAAAAATTGACCACCACCACCACCAAGGAGAAGAGAGCAAAAGGGAAAAGAGAGGGGAGAGGGAGGGCCGACCACCTGAGGTTCTCCAAGCAAGAGAATAAGAATTGTGTCTCATGAAGTCTCCTCACCCCTTCTTTTATATTAGTTGCCCAAGACAAATAAGGGAAGAATTTTTACAAAAATTAAAATTTTCCTCTAGCTTTTCCTTTTCCCTTTTAATTTTCCTTTTCTTTCCTCTTGATTGAATCAATCACCAAAAATAAATTTGATGATTTTATAATTTTAAACATGGCCGGCCACCTTGCTTAGGCACCAAGCAAGGGTGGCCGACCCCCATAAGAGGAAAAGGAATTTTATTTTTTTTATAAAATTTTATAATAAGTAAAACTCTTATAAAATTTTACGAGCTCTCTTTCCTAAAGTAGGAGTTAAAAAAGGAAAGTTCTAAAAATTAAAACCATGTTTTAAAATTTAAAACTTATCTTATAAAATTTCCTTTTTTAACATGATGATAGAAAATTTAAATTTTAAAACTTATCTTCCTTTTTTTCTTAAACCATGAGGATGGTTAAAAAAAGAAAGTTTTAAAACTTTTAAAACTCTCTATTAAAACATGTGGCCTAATTCAAATAATGAAAGTTTTTAAAATTAAAATATCTCTTTTAAAACTTATAGTTTTCTACAAAGAGAAGATTTTAAAAATTCAAAAACAATCCTCCTTATTTGAATATTGTGGCCGGCCCCTACATGCTTGGACACCAAGCAATAGGGTCGACCCCTATAGATGAGTATGTGGCCGACCCTTGCTTGGTCACCAAGCATTGGACCAACCCCCTTCTTGGACACCAAGATGGACTTATATTTGGATGGACTTGAGGCTATAATGAGACTATGATAGGGACCTAGAGGAGAAATTGGTTTTGGCCTTCCGATGAGTTTGAGT
Organism: Zingiber officinale; assembly: GCF_018446385.1. Lineage (NCBI taxonomy): Eukaryota > Viridiplantae > Streptophyta > Magnoliopsida > Zingiberales > Zingiberaceae > Zingiber > Zingiber officinale. Next base: position 41,047,118 of record NC_056000.1, read on the forward strand.
ATCCTGTGCTCGCCCTGAATACACAACTCAAGTACATCGATAATAACTCATTCCACTAGAGAGTTATTATCGCACTACCACACCAATCCCAAATTATATTATGGACTCCTTCTTATCATGAGTGTGTTAGTCTCCCTGTGTTTAAGATAACAAATGTCCACTAATTAAGTAAGTTACTGACAACTCACTTAATTAATATCCAGCTCCAAGAGTAGTACCACTCAACTTCATTGTCATGTCGGACTAAGTTCACCTGCAGGGTTTAACATGACAATCCTTATGAGCTCCTCTTGGGGACATTTTCAACCTAGATAACTAGGACACAGATTCCTTCTATAATCAACAACACACACTATAATTAATATCATTTCCCAACTTATCGGGCATATTGATTTATCGAGCTAAACCTCACCCTTTGATAAGTCAAAGAAATAAATATTAAATATATGTGCTTGTTATTATATTAGGATTAAGAGCACACATTTCCATAATAACTAAGGTTTAGTTCTTTTATTAAGTCAGTACAAAAAGAACTTACATAAATGGTCCTACTCAATACACTTAGAGTGTACCAGTGTAATTTATTAATCAAGATAAACTAATACTTAATTACAATATGAATATTCCAATAGTTTGTTCCTTTCCATCTTAGTCGTGAGCAACTGTTTATAATTTATAAAGAGCCGTCAACATGATCTTCTGTGTGTGACACCACACACCATGTTGTCTACTATATAAATTAATTGAACAATTACATTTAACAAATAAATGTAGATATTGACCAATGTGATTCTTTTATTTTAAAAATAAATGTTTACAAAAGCTAGGCTTTTAGTATACACTCCAACACAACAAGGAGGCTGAATATGAAGACTTGATAGCTGGCCTGCAAGCAGCACGACATGTGGGAGCCACAAAGGTCCTCATTCACTTGGACTCCTAGTTGATCGTCCAGCAATTGGAGGGGGTGTTCGAGATTAGCAACCCCTGACTCAAGTTATATGCAGAAGCCTTCGAGAAGCTAAAGATAAATTTTCAAGAAGTCATTGTACAGAAGATCCCTTGATCGGACAATCAAGCAGTAGATGAACTGGCTAAGTTAGCTAGTTCATTATCACCGGTTGTGATCAACCAGCCGATTGAACATGTTTCATTGATGGCGCATATTAACTGGATGGAGGGAGTTGTTTTTCCAAACGACTGGAGAACACCATTAATTGAATTTCTCTGATCAGGTAGTACGCCAGTCAGCCAAGAAGCGGTGTGTCTATTAAAGAAGTGGGTCGGACGGCTCACCTTGGTCAGGTCAGCTGTATAAAAGAGCCCTCTCTATGCCCTTACTTAAGCGTATTCGACCAGAGGGCATAGTGTACATCTTGCAAGAAGTACACCAAGACTCCTGTGGAAGCCATCCAGGCGGCCGTTCGCAAGCTTGAAAGATTCTCATGGACGGATACTTCTGGCCAACTCTCTAAGAGGATGCCGCTCGAACAACAACTATATGTTTGTCCTGCCAAAAGTATCATAATATTTCACACCAACCGACCGAAGAGATGAAGTCATCCACTATATCTTGCCTGTTCGACCAATGAGGCATGGGCATCGTGGGACCATTTCCCATGACGACGGGTCAGCGAAGGTTCCTGCTCGTTGCTGTGGACTACTTTTCAAAATGGGTAGAGGCTGAGCCCTTGGCAAAGATAAGTGAGCAGATGATCATCAAGTTCATATGGCATAACATCCTCTGTTGGTTCGACATCCCCCACCGGCTCGTCTCGGATAACGGGAGGTAGTTCACTGGTCAGAAGCTCAGGGAGTGGTGCGAAGGCTATGACATCCAGTAGACCTTCACCTTAGTCGCCTACCCCCAGAGCAACGGCCAGGCGGAGATCACAAATCGGGAGATCCTCTGAGGATTACGAACTCGGCTCGACCACGCAGGAGGTAGCTGGGTCGACAAGCACTTAAGTGTCTTGTGGGCGCTTCGCATGACTCCAAAGGAGGCGACCAGCGTAACACCATTCCAGCTGGTGTACGAAGGAGAAGCGGTGGTTCGTATAAAGGTTGGAGTAGAATCCGACCGGGTGTGACTCTACGATGAGGGAAATGGCGAGCGAAGGTTAATGGAGCTCAACTTGGTAGATGAAGCGCGGGATAAAGCAGTCGTTCGGCTAATGTTTACCGATAGCGGATGAGGCAGAACTACAACAGGAGGGTGATCCCGAGATCCTTCCATGTCGGTGATCTGGTGTGGAAGAAAATTAAGCCGGTCGACGACGCCACCAAACTCGAGGCACCATCGGTGGGACCTTACAAGGTTGTACAGAAACTCTGCTCGGGAGCCTATTACTTGGAAGACGAAAACGGGAGATGACTCGAGCGACTATGGAGTACAAATCATCTCTAATCCTATAGACCCGGGTGAGAGGTGTGTGAGCAAATATAAATATATGTTTATATGCCTTCTGGATGTAGGGCCGATATGAATAAAAACTAAGCTTTCCAAACTCTTGGGACGACCAGGCCAAATTAAAAGTCGAGCGGCGACTATAAACCCTTGTCTCCATAAGCGGTCGAGCGACGACCTTAAACCCCTGTCATCATCAACGGTCGAGCGGCGACCTTAAACCCCTGTCATCATCAACGGTCGAGCTGCAATCTTAAACCCCTGTCGTCATCAACAGTTGAACGATGACCTTAAACCCTATCTTCGTCAGCAGTTGAGCGGCAACTTTAAACCCCTGTCTCCATCATCGATTGAGCGACAACCTTAAATCCCTGTCTCCATCAATGGCCGAACGACGACCTTAAACCCCTATCTTCGTTAGCGGTCGAGCGGTGACCTTAAACCCCCTGTCTACGCTATATCGACCAAGCGACAATCTTGAAAACAAAAAGTCGTTGCCGATCGAAAAAATCATGAGGCCACACGAGTTTACGCGACGCTTGAAAAATGAGTCAAAAAAATTAAAATACTAGAAGAAAATAAAGGTTAGTCGGGCGGACAAGAATTCATTGAAACTTTAATTTTTTTTACAGAGGCAAAACTCTTAACGGGCTCACTTTAGATAATCTAAGACATCATCAGGCAGCGACTCAGTTAGCTTATCTCGACTGATGACCTTACTTGTCGGAGCGGCGGGGAGGTAGCCACCTTCCCTGAGTTGGTTGAGCGTCCCATCGATCCTAAGGTCAAACAGACGAAGTGCTCGATCGACGACTTTGCCATTAAAAGCATCCGAGCAGATGTAGGCTTTCTTTATAAGATTAACCCTACTCGACTCAGCTCCCTGATAAGTTTCTAAGGCCGCTCGGGAGGCCTCCAGCTCTTCCTTCAACTTGGTCAGCTCTTCATCTTCGGTGTCGAGCTAGGCCTTCGCTACAGTCTGCTCGGCTGATGACTGTCTCGCTCGGCCCTCAGTGCGGCTTCAGCCTCCTTCAAGTTCTGGGCCAACACCCGAAACTCTTTGTTTTTGATCTCCAGATCTTCAATAGCCCGGAGTTTCCTAGTGTTGGTCAAATGAATTTTTGATTCAAAGGTGTTGCCCTGTTTATTAAGCCGAGCTAATTGGGTGGCTTGCTCGACATTTTTTCCCTTCTCCACCTCCAGCTGCTCGGCGCTTTTAGCCAAATCGGCTCTTAGTTGAGCCACCTCAACACTTATCTTCTCCAGTTGTGCTTGGGAAGCAGATGATTGGCCGCTCGGCGCACGTAGCTGCTTGACTTCTTGATCCAAAAATGCCAGCCTTTGATATATGGCCAGGCTCTCCACCCAATACTACGAAGAACCATGAAATTATAAGCGTCGGTCGGAGATACATTAAGAACATACAAAACACTTACCCCAGTGGACATCTAGATATGGTTGTCCACGAGTGCCCCCAGAGGCATGACCGCCACACGGACTCATGCGCCCGCCCATATTTGTGCGAGTGTCCCCGGAATGATTATCTAGTGCTCGGAGGCTCGGGATTTAGCATCGTCCGACTCACGCCATTCCTCAGTCGAAAGATGGATAATCACCGTTATGTGGCGCCGACCACTCGAGGTTGATTGGGTCGAGGTTGCTCTGCCGGATGGCCGAGATGTTGACGCCGGTCGGATACCAGACTTTTGAATCTTTGACGAGGATGGCATAAAAGCAACTGGCAGTGTTTAAATAGTTCCCTGAGGCAGACTAGATAGGGATTGTGTCCGATTTGATGAAGTAGGAGGAATGGTTGCCGTGGCGGGGGTTAGCGTCAAGGTTTCAACTCGATCGGCAGAAGAAAGGCGTGGGCTAGTCCTGGTGGGGGTCCGTACCATGAAGAAAGCAGATCGCAATGTCGCCTCCGCCCGACGCCTCTTGTGATTTGTCAGTGATTCCCCGGAAGAGGCTGAGTCCGACACCCTCTCAATCAAAATCACCGGCAGCCGTGCGGAGGGAGGCTTCGATGCACCACCCGCTCCACCGCTAAGCATCCGGTTGGCTATCCCTTCACTTACTAACGCTGGCACTCCCTCGCTCTCTCCAAGCGGGTCTTCTTGTGAGCCGATCGGATGCACACCTTGGCTCTCCAACTTGGCCTAGGCCACTGCATTGATCTCAGCATCTGCGAGCTTTGCTTTGCCGACTAGATGTGCACGCAACATGACTTGAGCTGCAAAAGAAAAGGAAAAATCAGTTAGATTCAAAAGTTATAACCAAGTAAGAGTGTACCTAGGTTGGACAGAAGCTTCATGTGGATCAGGCTCAAACCGAACACGTAGAGGACCCCCTCGTGTAGCAATTTATGAATATGGTACTTTTCCCCGGCCAATTGTGAGGCTGCATGGAGGTAGTCCGATCAACTCTTGTATTTCCTAAGTTCTAGAGGATTTGACACCTATAATTGCTAGCCAGTCAGGAAATCGGGAGGATCAAGGAATTTGACAAAAAAGTAGTATTCCCTCCAATATTTATTGGAAGACATCATATTATTGAAAAAGACCAAGCCCACTCGGGCTTAGAATAAGAAGGTTCCCGACTTAGAAAATTTGGGATAATAAAAATAATGGAAGAGCTGAGGAGTAAGAGGAATGTCATGTAGGTAGAATAGAACGACAACCCCACACAATAGCCGAAAGGAGTTCGACACTAGTTGGTGGAGAGAAATATGAAAATATTTACCAACAACAGAAAAGAAAGGGTGGATCGAAAACCGTAGACCGACGGTAAACTGGTCCCTAAAAAATGTTACGAAATCAGGCGGAAGTTCGCTCGGATGGTCAAAGGCAGAGGGAAGACCAATTTGATAATTAGGCAGAATTTTATATGCAACCCTCAAACTCTCCGCATCGCTGGCGTCGAACCTAGACTCAATAGAGGTGTACCAAAGTACAAGGACGATGACGAGGGGGGAGGGGGTTGAGACGAGCTTGCCATCGAGAAAATGAAAGAACAGGATCAAAGATGAATGATAAACGAACACCAAATCGATCAAAGAACCTTACAAGGAAGATCACACAGAATCAATCAAAGATAAAGCTTACAAGGAGACCACCGAAGTATAGGGAGTCCACTGGCGAAGAAGCAAAATGCTGCAACGGCAAAAGTTCGAAGACAAAGGCACGAAGTGGAGAAGATGACGGCATACATGAGGCTTATAAACCTCACGACCGGTCGCTCTCAATCGTCCGATTCAAGGTTTCGAAAACCTAGAAGAAGATATGACTGTGGAATTTGAAAAGGTGCTAGTCATGTCAGCAGAGGATATCCGCCTGTTTTGTCAAGCATACAGTGGCAGAAAGATGGACACGTGGCATGTGGTTATGAGACAACATTTAATAAATTTAATTAAAAGGGACGGCTGCGTGCTCGGCCATAATGGTCAAGGATTTGCACGGGCTTAGAGAAATATGGTTGACGTTGGCGATGACTGCGCTCGCTTAAAGAAGCACAAATTCTCAAAGTATTGCCGCTCATAGTCCCTCTCTACACAGTGAACGGGTTACTGGACCGATCGTCTATTTTCCATGGTTAGACAATGACCGAACGACATGAGTCGATGCGCCGATCAGATACTAGGGACCAAACACTCCGATCAAACGTCGAACTCGTTGAGGAAACTAGTTATCCAGTTAGTCGGACCTGTAGCCTCCTTCGACTAGACTAGAGGGGGAGGCTTGTGATGCGGTGATAAAGGGTAGCCCACCTGCCACAGGCCAATTAACACGGTGCCGGTTAAAATCAAGGTGATCAATGTTGGGGCTTACAGAAAGAGTCTCAGCCAAAGGTGGTTGTCTGGTTAGCCCGATCGACAAAGGAGTGGTCGAGTGGATCACCTAGCCGGCCAGACGAAAGGACATCCACCTATTTTAAAAGAAAGATTTTAATTTATATAATTTTCCTTTTACAACCAACAAGGGATTTAAAGAAAGAAATTTTTTAATTAAAATTTCTTACCGAAAACAAATAAAAAAGTTTTAATTTCATGTTTAAAACTTTCCTTGTTTGGATTTAAAGGGGTGGCCGACCATGACAAGAAGAAAAGGACGTTTTAATTTTTTGTTTTAAAAACTTTCCTTTTTATTCATTGGCAAGGAATATAAGGAAGTTTTAATTATGTTTAAAACTTGTCTTATTTGCCAAGACTAAGGAATATAAAAGAGAAGGAGGGGGTGCCTCACCCAATAACACATCTGTTAGGATGTATACTAAAAGTCTAGCTTTTGGTATAAACATTTATCTAGAAATAAGAATCACATTGGTCAAATGTCTATATTTATGATAAATGTAGTTGTTCAATTAATTTATATTGTAGATAACATGGTGTGTGGTGTCACACACAGAGGATCATGTTATCAGTACCTTATAAATTATAAACAGTAGCTCACAACCAAGATGGAAAGGAACAAACTATTGGAAGGTCGTAGTGTAATTAGGTATTAGTTTATCTTAACTATATAATTACACTGGTACACTTAGAGTGTATTGAGTAGGACCATTAGAGGTCGTTTCTTTTATACTGACTTTATAAAGGAACAAAGACCTCAGTTATTATGGAAGTGTGTGCTCTTAATCCTAATATAATAACAAGTACATATATTTTATATTTATTTCTTTAATTTATCAATGGGTGAGATTTAGTTCGATAAATCAATAAGCCCGATAAGTTGGGAAATGATATCATTTATAGTATGTGTTGTTGATTATAGAAGGAAACTGTGTCCTAGCAATCTAGGTTGAGAATGTCCCCAAGAGGAGCTCATAAGGATTGTCATGTTAAACCCTGCAGGTGGACTTAGTCCGACATGACGATAAGGTTGAGTGGTACTACTTTTGGACTAAGATATTAATTAAATGAGTTGTCAGTAACTCACTTAATTAGTGGACATTCGACATCTTAAACACAGGGAGACTAACACACTTATAATAAGAAGGAGTCCAAAATGTAATTTGGGATTGATGCGGTATTACAATAATAGTTCTCTAGTCGAATGAATTATTATTGATAAAATTAAGTTGTGTGTTCGGGGCAAACACGGGATGCTTAATTTTATCGGGAGATCAAAACTAATTCCTCCTCTCGGTCCCTATCGTAGCCTCTTGTATATAGAGATTTATACCCACCACATACCCACCTTCTTACCCATCCAATGGGGCCGGCCAAGCTAGCTTGGAACCCAAGCTAGGGCCGACCAAGACCAAGTGGATGAGCCAAGTTGCTGGCCGGCCAAAGCTTGGGTCCCAAGCTTAGGTGGCCGGCCACTAAAAATATTAAAAAGGATTTTTATTAAAATTATTTCTTATGTGGATATCATGGTTTTAAAAGAGAGTTTTAAATTAAAAATTTCCTTTTATAGCTTTCTACAAAAGATTAAGAGAAGAGATTAATCTCTTTCCTTATTTGTAGATTAAAAGGATGGTTTTAATTTTTGGTAAAAACTTTCCTTATTTTTAAATCATCTACATGTTTAAAAGAGAGTTTAAAATTTGAAATCTTTCCTTATTTGTTGATTAAAAGGTAGATTTTAAATTTTAAGAAAACTTTCCTTTTTAACCATGTTCATGATTTAAAAGAGAGTTTAAAAATTAAATATTCTCTTTTATAAGTTTCTACAAAAGATTAAGAAAAGATTTGATATCTTTCCTTATTTGTAGATTAAAAGAGATTTTAATTTTTAGAGATAACTTTATTTTTATCCACATGTTTAAAAGAAAGATTTTAATTTATTAAATTTCCTTTTTATAAACCAATCATGAAGGGATAAAAATTATTGGAGAAATTTTTATAAATTTCCGGAAATAAATTAGGAAGTTTTAATTCTTGTTTAATTAAAACTCTCCTTGATTTGGGGAAATAAGTGGCCGGCCATGTTATAATGAAAAGAAAAATTATTTTTAATTAAATAAAATTTTCCTTTTCATGGCAAAAGAATTAAGGAAGTTTTTATTTAAATTTTCTTATTTGCCAAGATCAAGGATTATAAAAGAGTGGGTAGAGGAGGTTTTATGGTGAACGACTCTATTATTCTTTTCCTCCCTCTCTTCCTTGGTGGTCGGCCTCTTCCTCTTCTCTCTTCTCCTTCTTGTGGCCGAACCATCTTGTTCTCTTGGAGTCCTTGTGGTGGCCGGATCTAGCTTAGAGAAAAGGAGAGAAAGGAGGCTTCGCTCTTGCATCCCTTGGAGCTTGGTGGTGGTGGCCGAACCTCATCCTTTCTTGGAGTCATGTGGTGGCCGAACCTTGCAAAGAAGAAGAAGGTGCCTTGGTGGTTCTCGTCTCGGAAGATCGTTGCCCACACAATGTCCGGGATTAGAAGAGGAATACGGTAGAAGATCAAGAGGTCATTATCTACTAAGTAAGGTATAACTAATATAGTTTTCCGCATCATGTTAGTTTTATCTCCATGTAAAAATACCAAATACAAGAGGCATGCGATTCTAGTATTTTGAATTAGTTTTCGATGTTGTGTTCTTTTATTTTTCTTTTCCTTGTGATTTGATTGTTCCTTTTGGTTTACCTAAAGTTATTTAAGGAAATTAAATATTAGCTTTCCTTAAAAGGCTTTGTCTAGGCGGTGGTGGTTGTTCCCATATCCAAGAAGGCCATGTGCCTCGCCATGCAGTTCTGGAAGCCAATTTTGGAAATTAATATTTAATGGAATTAATAACCTAGGTGATTTGGATCGAACGTATTAAGTTCCGCAGGAGATACAAGTCTAAACCTAAAAGAACAAATAAATTAAACTTAGGATCAAACGTGTTAAGTTCCGCAGGCGATCCAAGTTTAATTTAAAAGAACACATGGTAGCTAGGAAAAGGTTCAGACCTTTGTACAAAATTTTTGTACAGTGGAATTATTAGGTTTTCCGAGTAGTAACCAACAACATCTTCTATTCCTCCTCTCTTTTTCCTTGTGGTCGGCCCTTCCTCTTCCCCTTTTCTTCTTCTTTGGCGGCATCAACTTTTGTGGAGATATTGGTGGTCGGCTTATGCTTGAAGGAGGAGTAGAGAAAGGAGGTATTGTTTCCTAGCATCCCTTGGAGATTGGTTGGTGGCCGGAACTCATCATCCTTGAAGGTTGTTGGTGGCCGAAACTTGGAAGCAAGAAGAGAAGGCTTGGGTGGATTTCATCTTGGTAGATCGTCACCCACACGACATCTAAGAGAAGGAGAGGAATACAATAGAAGATCAAGAGGTCTATAAGCTACAAAAGGTATAACTAGTTATTAGTTTCCATATCATAACTAGTTCATCTTTTGTATAGATCTTGAAAAATCAAACACAAGAGGTTATCGATTTTAGTTATCGTTTTTGTTATGGATTTTTGTTTCGATTTCATGTTTCGATATTGTGCTTCTATTGAGGTTTCTATAGTTAAACATAGTTTACTGTAAGAAGTTAAATATCTAATTTCTCTGTGAGGCTTTGTCTAGGAAGTGGTGGATGATCCCATACCAAGAAGTCCTAGTGCCTCGCCATGTTTAACCTGGAAGCCGATCTTAGAAATAGATATTTGATAACTTATGTAATATGGTTTAACTTAGGAAGATCTCATCGGTTGAACTTGGAGTAAGAATGTTAAGTTTCGTTCCCAATCCAAGTTTAAATTCTAAAGGAAAATTTGGATTAATAATGTTAAGCATCGTTTGCAATCCAAATTTAACTTTAGTAGAGCAGATGGGTAGGTAGGATAGTTCTATGCTTGCACAAATTTTTGTACAGGGAAACTAGGATGGTATTCTAAGTAGCAACCAACAGGTAGATGGAGTGTTCTTTTTTGTTTTCTCATCTCCTCCTATATAGTGCCATTGTTGCGCCAGACGGGCAGTCCAAGCGACTCATTTTTCTGCCAGACGGACGGTTTGAGTAGCTCGTTTTCCTGTCGACCGAAACAACCGGCTACAGATTTGTCCATTCGTCCGACCGACCCATGATATCAAACCTTTCTCTTAATCCTTTGTAGATGTTGGTTAGTCCTAGGAAAATCGTACCGATTCCACTGTACAAAATTTTTGTACAAGTGTCGAACTTTTCCTTAAATAACCTATTGTGTTCTTTAGAAGTTAAATTAGGAATCGCAGACGGAATTTAACATCATTGATTCCAAATTTAACTTATCTGTTCTTAATGGTTTAGATTTGAATCGCAAGCGAAACTTAACACTATTGATTCAAATCCACCTATGTTATAAATTTTATTAAATATTAATTTCCAAAATTGACTTCCAGGACTGCATGGCGAGGCACATGGCCTTCTTGGATATGGGAGCAACCACCACCGTCTAGACAAAGCCTTTTAAGGAAAGTTAATATTTAATTTCCTTAAATAACTCTAGGTTAACCAAAAAGAACAATCGAATCACAAATTCAAAAAATAAAAAAAAGAAACACAACTTCGAAACAAATCTGAAAACTCTAGAATCATATGCCTCTTGTGTTTGGTATTTCCAAAAATAACTATACAAAGAAAACTAGTATGATGCGGAAAATAATTACTAGTTATACCTTTCTTTGTAAGTAAATAACCTCTTAATCTTCTACCGTATTCCTCTTCTTATCCCGGACGTTGTGTAGGCAATGATCTACCGAGATGAGAATCCACCTAAGCCACCTTCTTCTCCAAGCAAGATTCGGCCACCACAATTCTCCAAGAGAAGTAGAGGTCCGACCACCACCACCAAGCTCCAAGGGATGTAAGAAACAAAACCTCCTTTCTCTCCTTCTTCTCCTATCTAGAACCGGCCACCATCAAAAGCTCTAAGAGAGGATAAAACCGGCCACTAAAGAAGAAGAGAAGAGGAGAAGGAGAACCTCTAGGGCCGGCCACACCAAGGAGAAAAAGAGAGGAAGAAAAGAATAGGGTTGTTAGCCATGAAGCCACCTCTACCTCCTCTTTTATAATCCTTGGTCTTGGCAAATAAGGAAATTTAAATAAAAACCTTCCTTAATTCTTTTGCCATGAAAAAGAAAATTTATTTAATTAAAAATCAATTCCCTTTTTATTATTATAATGGCCGACCACAACCAAATCTCCAAGCAAATAAAATTTTAAACATAAATTAAAACTTCCTTATTTGCTTCCGGAAATTTTATAAAAAATTTCTCCAATAATTTTTCCCTTCATGGTGGTTTGTAAAAAGAAAATTTTATAAATTAATTTTTTTTTAAGCATGTGGATAAAAAGAAAGTTATCTAAAAATTAAAATTTCTTTTAATTTACAAATAAGGAAAGATATTAAATCTTTTCTTAATATTTTGTAGAAGCTTTATAAAAGAAATATTTAATTTTTAAACTCTCTTTTAAATCATGAACATGGTTAAAAAAGGAAAGTTTTCTCAAAATTAAAATCTATCTTTCAATCTACAATTAAAGAAAGATTTCAAATCTTTTCTTAATCTTTTTTAGAAAGCTATAAAAGGAAAAATTTAAATTTCAAACTCTCTTTTAAAACCATGATATCCACATAAGAAATAATTTTAATAAAAATCCATTTTTAATATGATGTGGCCGGCCACCTAAGCTTAGGCTCCAAGCAATTGGCCGGCCACCTTAAGGCTCAACCTTTAGGCTTGGCCGACCCTAAGCTTGAGCTTTAAGCTTGGCTTGGCCGACCCCTATAGGTTGGGTAAGAAGGTGGGTATAGGTGGGTATAATTCTCTATATACAAGAGACTACAATAGGGACCGATAGGAGGAATTAGTTTTGGTCTCCCGATGAAATTAAGCGTCCCGTGTTCGCCCCGAACACACTACTTAATTTCATCAATAATAATTCATTCCACTAAAGAACTATTATTGAACTATCGCACCAATCCCAAATTACATTTTGGGTGTCTTCTTATTATGAGTGTGATAGTCTCCCTGTGTTTAAGATAATGAATGTCCATTAATTAAATGAGTTACTGACAACTCACTTAATTAATATCTTAGTCCAAGAGTAGTACCACTCAACCTTATCGTCATGTCGGACTAAGTGTCACGCCCCGGAGGAGTCCCTGTCCGAAGAAATTTCGGCAGCACCTCCCCTGTACGGCGGACAATCTGAAACTTTCTACATACACTATATACATCAGCCACAGGCGGCTGGAATATATACACACAACCACGCAGTTATATATATATATCATCAGCCCACTCGGCTGGAACAAAACCAAAACACGGAAAATGACAGAAACCAAATACAAACCCAAAACACAAAGACTGCTAGCCGGCTAGGCTTACACCACACAACATCACAATACTCCGGGAAACAAAACCGGAACACAAAGTCAACTACACACATACCATACACCACGATAAACATAAACAAAATGCGAAGACTGGCCTTCTAATGTGATGTGGGGACCGGCAGTCAGGATACTCCAAGCGACTCCATAAACAACTTGCTACCTGAAAAAGATAGTGTCAACGGGGGTGAGTTCAACAACTCAGCGAATACCAATGGACATTAGTAGTAAGATATATCTAACAGCAACAAACATGGAATACAGCTTCCTAATCATATATAGGGAATATGCAAAACTGAAAGGTAACTGAGGAAGCTGTACTCACCAGGAACTCCTATCCAGACAAAAGGGTCGTCAAACCGAAAGTGTCAATAATCCTGTATGCAGGTCAAAAGTATGCATCCAACCAAAATGCAGCAACCAAATGCAGCAAACACAATCATAAGAATATAAATACATCAATGCATATGATGCTAATGATGCGTCCTGGTCACCCTTGACGCCAGTCAGTCCTCTCACACACAGAAGGCGAGACCGAGTGGGTAGGGCTGTGACAACCGTGCACTCTGTCGTCACTGCTCCTGATGAGTGACCGAGTGGACGGGATGCTGTCGGAGTACTCCTGTCCTGTGACCCCAAATCATAAATGGGGGAGCTCAATGCTCTCATCTCCCAGACACGATGGCGGGAGGAAATCTCTGGCCACCACGCGAGTCACCGACCAACGGAGCCAAACAGAGTCCACCATCTGCCTGCTACCACGCTGCCAAACAGAGCGGAACTGGCGGCCGGCTACCACGCTGAGTCCTCGGACCAACGGAGCCAAACAGCAGAACCGCCACACACCTGTCTGATATACCACTAATCCATGAGTGGTGGTGTGTGCAATACATGTAACTGGCGATGTGCTCAACCATAGTAGAGCCGACAATCGCGCAGCATGCAATCATGATGCATGACTCTAAGCATGGTCATAAACTGATCAACATAACCATATCCATATGTATAAAATGAGTAAGGTAAAATCGATGGTCACATACCAAGATCTAGAGTACACAGGTCAGATAGAATATCAAAAACCTATGTCCTGAACATAATAAGTATGGAATGTCCTGATCAGCATAAAGAAAAATCCATATATACATAATATGGGTACCACAGTATCAGTATGTCAAATCCACGGATCCAGGGTATACTGGTCCTCTATGGTATAACAACCTAGATCCTAAACATATCCCCCTTCCATAGCATATGTACCTACAATATGCACAGATCAAAACCACAAGATCTAGGTACACGAATCATATATGATATACCAATAGAAATACACAATCCAAGCATGGCATAAAAACCTAAGTATCAGATAATTTGGATATACATGTCAGAAACAAAAATCTAGAGTCTAACCCTAACCTCAGTAAAGCATGGTATGTCACTCTAGAAACTAAGATACTCATGGCAATAAGGTACTCATGGCAACAAATCACGAGATATAAGTACGGATACTTCACAGGTGACAAATCTAACATGCTATGGATATCAAACAGTGACATACCAAAGGCAAACATATTCATTGCTTGTAGTTATAAAATACTATGCATATCCAATGACAATATCATAAAAGATAAGTCAAGAGGTACCCGCCTCCAATGTAGATCGTGTGCCCTCTAACCAGAGCTCTTGACTCAAATCGGAACCCTGAAATAAATATACAATCAATCACTTAGGTTTATCATAGACCAGATAATGCAAGCCAAAATCTCAATAAACCCAACCTAACAATCTCATCCTTTTCTTCCAAAAATCCACCCAACACTTGATAATCATTTTCTGTTAATATAATTCACCTTAACAATTCCTCAAGTAAATGATTACCAATGAATCTAAATCTGTAACTAAACTCCAATCATACAGCAAAAGATTTGCTGAAACCCTAATCCTCAGTACAAAAACTCACCTCAACAGATGAATTGTGGTTGATCCACAATTGAAGAGCTGCAACTATATACTGGACAAGAACACCTCAGCTCGAAAACCACCTTGCTGGATTCTCCCCTTCTCTTCAATCGTCAGTGCTGATCACAGATCCAGCGAAGAAGAACCAACCTCACCTACTGCCTCCTAGATCACAGCTAGGGCATGGTATGTCCTCGTCGGCGACGAATAGAGAGGCAGATCGGACAATTGTCGGTGAAGACAATAGTTGTCCCTTCACCCAACGGCTGGTACCGAGAAGAGCACTGTTCCGTGCGGCCTCAGGTGGTGGCAGCGCTCGGTGCTAAGGCAAAAGAGAAGGTGGCTGTCGGCACTAAGACAGAGGGTGGAGGTCGGCGAAGCAGACTCGGCGGTGGTACGAACAAGACCACCCTGTGCAGAGGTGCGACATCGAGGGGGAGTGTCGGCGCATTCCTGATCTTCCCAAATCTAGGGCTCGACCTCGGCGGCGACTCGGGCACAGGCCGGCGATGTGCGAATGCAGGGAAAAAAGAGAGTTGATCGGCTCTTGCTTGGCTCTCGTCGGCCGGCGAGAATGGCGTCGACAGGCGGAGACAAGGGATCGGCGTCGGGGTCTTAGGGCTCGGGCAGAAGGTGGCAAATGCTCCGCGTGTGGTTTGCGCCGCGCAGAGAAGAGGAGACGGCGTCAAGACTTAGGGCACGCGTGAGGTGAAAAACGAAGGAAAAGAGAAAACAGGAAAAGAAATTAATAAGAAAACAAAACTTTTCCTCACTTAAATGGGGTAGCCTAAACAGGCTTTCCCGGGGCCCAAATTTATCCCCATAAACTTGTCCATACGATCTCCGAAAAATTCCCAAAAAATTTCCAAAAATTCCAGAAAAATCCATTATTATTATTATCTATTTTCCGGTATTTTACACTAAGTCCACCTGTAGGATTTAACATGACAATCCTTATGAGCTCCTCTTGGGGTCATTCCCAACCTTGATTACTAGGACACAGTTTCCTTCTATAATCAACAACACACATTATAAGTAATATCATTTCCCAACTTATCGGATTTATTGATTTATCGAACTAAATCTCACTCATTGATAAATTAAAGAAATAAATATTAAATATACGTGCTTGTTATTATATTAGGATTTGTAACGACCCGACCCTCTTGGCCCATTTGGCGGCCCATTTGGCGACCCTCGGGTCGTCGACCGTCGGCTCTTATGTCGTCGGCCCATTTGGCGACTTCTCATGTCGTCGACCGACGACCCTTGGCCATGCCGTTACTCACTCGGACTTTCCACCCCTGGCCAATGGATTTTTGCCTCCCCCAGGATTCGAATCCTGGGGGAGGCAAAAATCCATTGGCCAGGGGTGGAAAGTCCGAGTGAGTAACGGCATGGCCAAGGGTCGTCGGTCGACGACATGAGAAGTCGCCAAATGGGCCGACGACATAAGAGCCGATGGTCGACGACCCGAGGGTCGCCAAATGGGCCGCCAAATGGGCCAAGAGGGTCGGGTCGTTACAATAAAAAGGAATTTGAATACTTTCTTACTTGGAGACGGCAAGGATGATGCTGATGTGTGTGTGATGCTGGAGAATGGAACTTGGCTCTGATACCAACTGTAACAACCCCCCTTTCTTACCACTACTCTCTAAGGGAGATTGTTACCTAACTATAACTTCCCTCCTAGTGGCACTGACTCTATAATTAGAGTCAGGTAGATTTTATCACAGTTCAGAGGGATTCCCACCGAAAAATTCGGCAGAGTCTCCCCTGTACCGGTGACCAAATCCACAATACATAAAAGATATACACAGCCACATGCGGCTGGATCACAATATTCTTCACAACCACGCATTAATAAATCATATTCTAATCAAAAACTAAACTAGCAATAAGAATTAAACTCAAAACTCTCAGAACAAAGCATAACAAGCTACAATGCACTTCAAACTCAAGCATAAACTCATGGTTTCATAATGGAAATAAGGAAAATGAACTAGACATAAACTCTAAATGAATAAGTCTTGCTAGTCCCCTCTGGATCCCTCCATAGTTCAGCCACCACACACATCCATCATCACCACCACCTTGTCGCCTCCCTTCATATCTTAGCTTTTCCTTTATCTGCAGTAGGAGGAAAGAAAACAAGATCTATAAGCGAAAACGCTTAGTAAGTACTAATCTATCTCACAAAACTCGAAATGCATAAATGAAATGCATAAGTACTGAAACTAAAATACTAAAACTATCTGCATATGCTCATGGTATACAGAAAATGAACTAGATACAAATCATACTCAGTATCAAGCAGAATAACAAGAAACTAACTATGTAAACTTAGAATTAAAGAAACTAACCATTCTTATTTATTCTAAGCATGTAACTTGTTTCATTTCTTATATCCTTGTGTTAGAAATTAACCTTTTAATTCCTATCTTTTACTCACTTCTTCTTTCTTTCTTTCTTAACTTTTCTTTCTTTACTTCTTTACTTTTCTTTACTTTGGTTTTCTTTTCTTGGGCCCAGGCTTAGTACCATCTCATGCGCGTTCCCTAATAGGTTGGGGTTGCGAGCCACCAATCCTAAAAGAGCAGACCTCGGTCTACCAGGGCCAAGACCTCGGAAATGGTCACCTGGATTTGTTTAACGACAAGCTCTTGGATGTCGGGTACTAGCCTCTTGCTTGACTTACTTGTTATCTTTCTTATTATCTTTTATTAAAGATTGTGGGAGTCCCTTAAATATACTTAACAAGTATGGGTGTATAATCAACTAACCATGCTATATAACAGAATAAAACAAGTAACTTAAAGCTTACTGATCATGCTATAAGCTAAACTAAAGAAAGCAATTTAAAGCCTTTGAATCATACGGTGAAAACATGGCAAAGGATGCTATTTTAGTGCTTCTAAACATGCTGTAAAATCAAGTATGGAATGATTCTAATCATGCTATAAATAAAGCAAAAGAAAGCTAATTCAGACTTACTAAACATGCTATAAAATAGAACACAAGAAAGCTAACTTGGACTTACTAAACATGTTGTAAATAAGGCAAAAACGATCACCACATGCTTTAGATTAAAGAGCTATTAAAGCTAACTAACACAATATATGCATATGTATCAAAACAAAGGAACTGCTCAAATCTATAGCAATGAAATACAAACATGAAGCTGATCACATAGCAAGGCCTACTGAACTATAGTCAAAAACACAATCCTTCAGTTCGCTACAACCGGGAACACCACAGCATGTCAAAAATAAATAAAACTATAGTCTAAACAGTAGGTTTACTAATTTTGAAATCAAAGATTTAACAAGCTACTGAAATCTACTAGAATGAATACAGGAATGCTAGACAAGGTAGCAAGACAAACAAATCCCAAATCCTTGTGATGTGGCTATTGGTACTAATCCAAATAAGCAAGGAAATTCAGAATATCACTGCTGGAAAGGAATAGGGCTGTTCGTGTTTGAGAATAGCATCAAAACTAAATTTTGATTCCACTTGACTACCCTACTGATCATGCCTACCAATTAATCCGACTTACCTAACTTGAAATGTTAAAGACTTAGGGTCGTTTATGCCCATCCGCATGGATCGGAAAGGAAACCACTTGCTGGAAATCAAAGAGCTGTTCGGGTCATCATAATGGAGGCATCTCAATCACAAAACTTGAAACTCTCATACAAATAGGTATGATTATTCGGCTTAACAGACAAAACAAGGGAAGCATGGCTCTAGCATAAAACTTTACTCGGCACAGCAAAATCCACAAGCAAGGAAACAAACCAAAGCTCGGAGCAACTCCTACCGCAGGTGAGTAGTACTTACCTAGGGTTTTCCTGCACTTACAACCGAGAAGGAAGGAAGGAGGCTTTTAGGGTTCGGGCGAAGCTTCTCCGGCGTGTTCTCGGAGCTCTCGGGCTTCTCTCCGTCGGGAATAGCCACCGTGGATGAAGGACGGTTGGAGGGAAGCTTCGCCGGCGTCGGAATCTCTAACCCTAGCTGCTCCTGGTTTCCGCCGAGAGTACTTGCGCCGTCGCGAGGGAGAAGGCGAAGAGGAATTTAGAGAGGAGAAGTTAGGTTTTCTAAAATCCCAAAACTTATTTCCTTTTATAAGTAATCGGATATAACTCAACTATACTATAACCTTATTTAACTCTATTTGAGATTAACATCAATCCCTTATCCCAGCTGGTCAAGCCGGTTTGGCTTGGTTTGGTCCGACCCGAGGTCGCGGGTTCGAACCTCTTCTCCAACACTTTTTTTTTTTTGCTTAAACTTCTTTGGCTTTGTAAAAATACTAAACGACCTCCAAAAATTACGTAAAAATACTCTAAAAATTCCTAAAAATCTCTAGAATATTTTAACAGTATTTTCAAACATTTTTATGGACATTTGAAACTCAGAATAGGGAAAATTGAGTCGTTACAGGATTAAGAGCACACACTTCCATAATAATTGAGGTCTTTGTTCCTTTATAAAGTCAGTATAAAAAGAAACGACCTCTAATGGTCCTACTCAATACACTCTAAGTGTACTAGTGTAATTATATAGTTAAGATAAACTAACATCTAATTACACTACGACCTTCTAATGGTTTGTTCCTTTCCATCTTGGTCATGAGCTACTGTTTATAATTTATAAGGTACTGATAACATGATCCTTTGTGTGTGACTCCACACACCATGTTATCTACAATATAAATTAATTGAACAACTACATTTATCATAAATGTAGACATTTGACCAATGTGATTCTTATTTCTAGATAAATGTTTATACCAAAAGCTAGGCTTTTAGTCTACATCCTAACAATCTCCCACTTATACTAAAAGACTAAGCTACCATATCTGCTGCCATACATCTGATTCCCAACCCTTCAACATGCCCATCAAAAGCTCTTACCTTAAGGGTCTTAGTGAAAGGATCTTCCAGGTTATCACTTGATGCAATCTAAGCGGCAACAACTTCTCCTTGTTATACGATTTCTCGTATTGGGTAGTACTTGCGCTCTATTGTGTTTACTTACCTTATGGACTTATGGTTTCTTCGAGTTTGCTACTGCACTAAATTATTTTGGGCAAACCAGAAATCATATCTAAGTCTATCTTGAAGTATTTGAGCCATACAGCTTCTTTGGCTACCTCAGAGGCTGTCATATACTCAGCTTCTATGGTGGAGTTCGAAAAAACACCTTTGCTTAACACTCCTCCATAGTTATGACTTCACCTCCTAAAGTAAACACAAAATCCCGAGGTCGACTTACTATTGTCCCTATCTGATTGGAAGTCAAAATCCGTGCAACCCATAGGGACCAAATTATCTGCTAGCATATAATCTCTAGTGCCTCTAAGGTACTTTAATATATGCTTTATCGCAGTTCAATGTCCTTGTCCAAGGTTACTTAGATATCTGTTAACTATGCCCTTGGCAAAACAGATTTTTGATCTTGTGCATAACATACATTAGGCTTCCGACAGCCGAAGCATAAGGAACTGCCTTCATTTCCTCTATCTTCTTTGATGTCTTCGGAGACATCTCTTTAGATAAAACTACTCCATGCTGAAAAGGTAAGAAACCTTTCTTAGAGTTTTGCATGCTAAAAATGAGCAAGGATTGTTTCGATATATGAAGTTTGGGATAAGTAAAATATACTCTTTTCTTGCGATCCCTTTGATCCCAAGAATATATGCATTCTCCCAAGTCCTTCGTATCAAATTGTTTGGACAACCATACCCTTACTTCTGACAACATTTTGATATTGTTTCCAACTACCAAAAAATGTTATCTACGTATAGTACAAGAAATACCACCATGTTTTCATCACACTTCTTGTATACATAAAACTCATTCGGTTATAAAATAAATCCATAGGTCTGGATTTTATTAAACCGGATGTACCAAGTCCTTGAAGCTTTACTTCAGTCCACAGACTGATTGAGCTTACACACAAGATGCTCTTTGCTCTTTGCAATGAACCCTTCTGGTTGCTTTATATGGATGTTTTCTTCAAGACTTCCATTAAGGAAAGCTGTCTTGACATCCACTTGCTAAATCTCATAGATAAAAGAATTCGGATAGACTTAAGCATGGCTACCGGTAAAAAAAAATTATTTTTCAACAAGTCTTGCTTTGAAAGTTTCTACCTTCCTGTCTATCCCTCTTTTCCTATTGTAGACTTATTTTCACCCAACGACTTTTACACCATCTGGTGGTTCTACAAGCTCCCAGACTTTGTTAGAATACATATATTCTAATTCTGTATTCATTACTCTTTGCAAAGATGCTGCATCTTTATCTTGGAGTGCTTCATCATATGTCCGGGGATCAGGTTCATGTCCACCAGGGATCAAGTCCAAAGACTCTCCCAAAACATGAATCTTTTAGGTTGCCTAACAACCCTCCCACTACGACGAGGCACTTTCTGTAATTGTATATCATTTGTGATACGTGTTGCAGTTTCTTGTAATATTTCATCTTGTACAGTTAGTTCTAGATTAGACGTGTTATTTCTTTAAGAACAATTTTACTTATAGGTCTGTTGTTCATTGTATAGTCCTTTTATGAAATCAGACATTGGTGCTAACAATGACCTTCCAATTTTGAGGACTATAAATCTCCTTTCGTTTCTCTAGGATAACTCACAAACAAGTGAACTCCTGCCCAACTTATCAGTGTCTCTCATGTGCTAGACCACCCAAATCTGAATATGCATCAAACTAGGCTTACGCCCATTCTGCAATTCTATGGGAGTAGAGAGTTCTGACTTAGAAGGTACTATGTTCACTTTCGTTTCCAGTGTATATCCTTAAAATGAATTTGGTAATTTTCTGAATAACTCATCATCGATCTAATTATTCCATAAGAGCCTCATACCTTCTTTCCACTACACCATTCTGTTGGGATGTACCAGGTGCAGTTAGTTGGGATTGAATCCCTTCTTCTGATAAGTGACTCCTAAATTCTCCCAAGAGGTACTCGCCACTACGATATTACCATAGTGACTTGATACTTTTACTTTGACGTTTCTCCGCATCAGCCTTGTACTCTTTCAACTAATCAAAGCACTTAGTCTTGCAGTGCATCAAGTAAATGTATCTATATCTCAAATAGACAAAATATTCGAACCTACCTCTTGTATGGATAGTCATAGGACCACACAAATCAGAATGAGTCAATTCCAACACATCCTCGGCTCTATACCCCTTAGACTTAAAAGCTTCTTGGTTATTTTTCCTTCCAAGTAAGACCCGCAGGATTGGAAAGATTTCCACTACCAATGAACCTAAGAGTTCATTGGTTTTTATCCTTTGAATCCTACTTAAGTTAATATAACCTAGCCTTAGACTGCCAAGGATGTGATTGGTTCATTTCCGAAGGTTCCTTTCTCTTATTAAAGTTAGAAGACGTGCTACTAATTTCCATTTATTGCATTGTGGGAGTTATTGGATTTATAAATTATCAACCAACGTACTAGAACAGATATCTTTCCTATTTTTTTGATAACAAGTTTGTTATCAAAATAGATAGAATATCTATTCTTCGATAGTTTAGAAACCGAAATCAAATTCTTTCTAAACTTGGTACGTAAAGATAATTTCTTAAAATTCATATTTTATTCTTATCAGAGGATAAGCATCTCCCACTGCAACAACTACCACTTTTGCAGCAGTGCCCATGTAGACGGTGACTTCCCCTTCATATAGTTATCGAGTTTCCTAGAACCTCTACAATGAATTGCAGACATGATCAGTGGCTCCCGTATCTACACACCGGGTACCGGTAGATAACACCACTAATCATGTATTAACTAATGAATAAAATACACCTATATTGTTCTTAGTTCTAAGAGGACAGTCTACTTTAATGTCCAAGTCCTATTTCCAATCAATACAATTGGGACTACTAAGTCTATTCTATAGTATAACAACTAGGGGATTGACAGACATTTTAAATCCTAAGAATCACAAAAAATTTGGTCAAGACCAACACCTTAAAATCCCCATGAATTTTGTATGGCACGATAGAGTGGACGTATACAAAATCAAAAAGGAGATTTTATCCATTAATTTTATTATCTCGTCATCCTAACTTTATGACAAATAAAATTAATAGTTGGTCTATCAAATATTTGGTCAAAAACTTTGAATTTGAAATAATATTGATTCCTCAAAATAATATCATTTAAATTCATCAACACCTCAAACACCGTGAATTTTGCATGCCACGATAGTGTGGACGTATACAAATTCAAACATTTGTTAGAGGAGGGTTTTACCCATTAATTATCTTGTCAATAAGTCTTTATGACAAATAAAATTACCTCAAACACCGTGAATTTTGTATGTCACGATAGTGTGGACGTATACAAAACCAAACATTTGTTAGAGGGGTTTTTCCCATTAATTTTATTTCCGTATCAAACTGACAAATAAAATTACCTCATACACCATGAATTTTTATATGTCACGATAGTGTGGACGTATACAAAATCTCAACATTTGTAAGAGGGGGTTTTAATTTTATTATCTTGTCAACCTATCTTTATGACAAATTAATAGTTGGTTTTCTTCGGTCACACAAATAATAGTAGTGACTCCAATGGGGAGGATACTATTAGACATGCCTAAGTGTATACCATTACTTGACACTAAGTCCATTAATAAGATTGTGCCCTTTTCGATGGGGAAGATCACACGCTCTTAATTAATTTCCTATAGTCATCCAAAATGGAAGTTTGATCTAGTGATCCGCAAACAAACTCATCCGATATGGAGGAAGGCACTCAGAGCCAATGCGCAAGTTTATTTGCATCACTTACAAACCAGTAATGGAGACCGTTGAATTTATTAAAATAAATCTCTCTCCTACTTAGTTATTTAAAGTGAGGAATTTTAAACTATCCTAGCATACATCACATGCATACACACACATCACAGTAAATAAAAGCAATAAATATGGAAATTTAATTTCCAACTATTATGGATTTTTTTTCATCACTGTCTTCCGTGTGCTCCAACCCTAGCTGCTGCCATCTTTAGCTATGGCCATTGGGTCGAGTCGTCGCATCCATCTTGCGAAAATCATAGAAGTTAGTCCTAGGAAAATCGTACCGGTTCCACTGTACAAAATTTTTGTACAAGTGTCGAACCTTTCCTTAAATAACCTATTGTGTTTTTTAGAAGTTAAATTAGGAATCGCAGATGGAACTTAACATCATTGATTCCAAATTTAACTTATCTGTTCTTAATGGTTTAGATTTGAATCGCAAGCGGAACTTAACACTATTTATTCAAATCCACCTATGTTATTAATTCCATTAAATATTAATTTTCAAAAATGGCTTCCAGGACTGCATGGCGAGGCACATGACCTTCTTGGATATGGGAGCAACCACCACCGCCTAGACAAAGCCTTTTAAGGAAAGTTAATATTTAATTTCCTTAAATAACTCTAGGTTAACCAAAAAGAACAATCGAATCACAAATTTGAAAAATAAAAGAAAAGAAACACAACTTCGAAACAAATCCGAAAACTCTAGAATCATATGCCTCTTGTGTTTGGTATTTCCAAAAATAACTATACAAAGAAAACTAGTATGATGCGGAAAACAATTACTAGTTATACCTTTCTTTGTAAGTAAATAACCTCTTGATCTTCTACCGTATTCCTCTTCTTATCCCAGACGTTGTGTGGGCAACGATCTACCGAGATGAGAATCTACCTAAGCCACCTTCTTCTCTAAGCAAGATTTGGCCACCACAATTCTCCAAGAGAAGTAGAGGTCCGACCACCACCACCAAGCTCCAAGGGATGTAAGAAACAAAACCTCCTTTCTCTCCTTCTTCTCCTAGCTAGAACTGGCCACCATCAAAAGCTCCAAGAGAGGATAAAACCGGCCACTAAAGAAGAAGAGAAGAGGAGAAGGAGAACCTCTAGGGCCGACCACACCAAGGAGAAAAAGAGAGGAAGAAAAGAATAGAGTTGTTAGTCATGAAGGCACCTCTACCCCCTCTTTTATAATCGTTGGACTTGGCAAATAAGGAAATTTAAATAAAAATCTTCCTTAATTCTTTTGCCATGAAAAAGAAAATTTATTTAATTAAAAATCAATTCCCTTTTTATTATTATAATGGTCGGCCACAACCAAATCTCCAAGCAAATAAAATTTTAAACACAAATTAAAACTTCCTTATTTGTTTCCGAAAATTTTATAAAAAATTTCTCCAATAATTTTTCCCTTCATGGTGGTTTGTAAAAAGGAAATTTTATAAATTAAAATCTTTCTTTTAAATATGTGGATAAAAAGAAAGTTATCTCTAAAAATTAAAATCTCTTTTAATCTACAAATAAGGAAAGATATTAAATCTTTTCTTAATCTTTTGTAGAAACTTTATAAAAGAAATATTTAATTTTTAAACTCTCTTTTGAATCATGAACATGGTTAAAAAAGGAAAGTTTTCTCAAAATTAAAATCTACCTTTCAATCTACAAATAAAGAAAGATTTCAAATCTTTTCTTAATCTTTTGTAGAAAGCTATAAAAGGAAAGATTTAAATTTTAAACTCTCTTTTAAAACCATGATATCCACATAAGAAATAATTTTAATAAAAATCTATTTTTAATATGATGTGGCCGACCACCTAAGCTTGGGCTCCAAGCAATTGGTCGGCCACCTTAAGGCTCAACCTTTAAGCTTGGCAGACCCTAAGCTTGAGCTTTAAGCTTGGCTTGGCCGGCCCCTATAGGTTGGGTAAGAAGGTGGGTATAGGTGGGTATAATTCTCTATATACAAGAGGCTACAATAGGGATCGAGAGGAGGAATTGGTTTTGGTCTCCCGATGAAATTAAGCTTCCTGTGTTCACCCCGAACACACTACTTAATTTCATCAATAATAATTCATTCCACTAAAGAACTATTATTGAACTACCGCATCAATCCCAAATTACATTTTGGGCTCCTTCTTATTATGAGTGTGATAGTCTCCCTGTGTTTAAGATAATGAATGCCCACTAATTAAATGAGTTACTGATAACTCACTTAATTAATATCTTAGTCCAAGAGTAGTACCACTCAACCTTATCGTCATGTCGGACTAAGTCCACCTGCAGGGTTTAACATGACAATCCTTATGAGCTCCTCTTAGGGTCATTCTCAACTTAGATTACTAGGACACAGTTTCCTTCTATAATCAACAACACACAGTATAAGTAATGTCATTTCCCAACTTATCGGGCTTATTGATTTAACGAACTAAATTTCACCCATTGATAAATTAAAGAAATAAATATTAAATATATATGCTTGTTATTATATTATGATTAAGAGCACACACTTCTATAATAACTGTGGTCTTTGTTCCTTTATAAAGTCAGTATAAAAAGAAATGACCTCTAATGGTTCTACTCAATACACTCTAAGTATACTAGTGTAATTATATAGTTAAGATAAACTAATACCTAATTACACTACGATCTTCCAATGGTTTGTTCCTTTCCATCTTGGTCGTGAGTTACTGTTTATAATTTATAAGGTATTGATAACATGATCCTCTGTGTATGACTCCACACACCATGTTATCTACAATATAAATTAATTGAACAACTACATTTATCATAAATATAGACATTTGACCAATGTGATTCTTATTTCTAGATAAATGTTTATACTAAAAGCTAGACTTTTAGTATACATCCTAACAGTAGAAAGCTATAAAATGAAAGATTTAAAATTTTAAAAATTCTCTTTTAAAATCATGACTTCCACATAAGGAAAGATTTAAAATTTAAAAAATCCTTTTAATATTTATGTGGTCGGCCACCCTTGCTTGGGCTCCAAGCTAGGGCCGGCCACAACTTGGCTCACATCTTGGTTTGGTTTGGCCGACCCTATGTTGGGTTCCAAGCTAGGCTTGGTCGGCCACCAAGAAGTGGGTAAGAAGTTGGATTTTTGGTGGATATAAGACTTTATAAATAAGAGGCTACAATAGGGACCGAGAGGAGGAATTGGTTTTGGTCTCCGATGAGCTTGAGCTTCTCGTGTTCGCCCCGAACACCCAACTCAAGTTCATCAATAGTATCTCATTCCACTAAAGAGTTATTATTGCACTACCACACCAATTCCATATTACTATATGAGCTCCTTCTTATTATGAGTGTGTTAGTCTCCTTGTATTTAAGATATTGAATGCCCACAAATTAAATGAGTTACTGACAACTCACTTAATTAATATCTAGCTCCAAGAGTAATAACACTCATCCTTATCGTCATGTCGGACTAAGTCCACCTGCAGGGTTTACATGACAATCATTATGAGCTCCTCAAGGGGACATCATCAACCTAGATTACTAGGGCATAGTTCCATTCTATAATCAACAACACACCATATAAATAATATCATTTCCCAACTTATCGGGCCTGTTGATTTAACGAACTAAATCACACCCTTTGATAAATTAAAGAAATAAATATTAAGTATACGTGTTTGTTATTGTATCATGATTAAGAGTACACACTTCTATAATAACTGAGGTTTTGTTTTTTAATATAGTCAGTATAAAAAGAAATTACCTCAAATGGTCCTGCTCAATACACTCATAGTGTACTAGTAAAATTTATTAGTCAAAATAAACTAATACATAATTACACTACAACCACTCTAATGATTTGCCCCATTCCATTTTGCTTGTGAGCAACTGTTTATAATTTATAAGGAACTGATAACATAAATTTCTGTGTGTCTCCTCACACCATGTTATCTACAATATAAATTAAATGGATAACTACACTTAACATAAATGTAGACATTTGATCAATGTGATTCTTATTTTTAAATAAATGTTTATACAAAAAACTAGGCTTTTAGTATACATTCCAACAATCTCCCACTTATATTAAAAGACTATGCTGCCATATACCCTTCCATACATCTGATTCTGAACCCCTCGACATGCCCATCAAAAGCTCTTATCTTTAGGGCCTTAGTGAAAGGATCTTCCAGGTTATCATCTGATGCAATCTAGGCGACAACAACTATTCCTCGTTATACGATGTCTCGTATTGGGTGGTACTTGCGCTGTATGTGTTTACTTGCCTTATGGGCTCGTGGTTCCTTCGAGTTTGCTACTGCATCAAATAATTTTGGGCAAATTAGGAATCACATCTAAGTCCATCATGAAGTTACTGAGCCATATAGCTTCTATGGCTGCCTCTGAGGCTGCCACCTTCTCTTCTTCTATGGTAGAGTCTGGAAAATCATCTATGCTTAACACTCCTCCATAGTTATGACTCAACTTCCTAAAGTAAGCACAAAACCCCGAGGTTGACTTACTATTGTCCTATTAGATTGGAAGTCCAAATCCGTGTAACCCACAGGGAGCAAATCATCTGCCTTGTAAGCTAGCATATAATCTCTAGTGTCTCTCAGGTACTTTAATATATGTTTTACGGCAGTCCAGTGTCCCGGTCCTGAATTACTTTGATATCTACTAACCATGTCCACGGTAAAACAGATATCTGGTCTCGTGCATAGCATACATTAGGCTTCCTACAGCTGAAGCATAAGGAACTGCCTTCATTTCTTCTATCTCTTTTGATGTCTTTGGAGACATCTCTTTAGATAAAAATACTCTATGCCTAAAAGGTAGAAAACCTTTCTTAGAGTCTCGCTAAAACGAGCTAGGATAGTATCGATATACGAAGCTTGGGATAAGCACAATATTTTTTTCTTGCGATCCCTTATCGCTTTGATCCCGAGAATATATGCACATTCTCCTAAGTCCTTCATATCGAATTGCTTGGACAACCATACCCTTACTTCCGACAACACTTTGATATTGTTTCCAACTATCAAAAATGTCATCTACGTATAGTATAATAAATACCACCACATTTCCATCACATTACTTGTATACACAAGACTCATCCGGACACTGAATAAATCCACAAGACTGGATTACACCGGATGTTCCAAGACCTAGAAGCTTGCTTCAGTCCATAGACCAATTGAGCTTACATACAAGATGCTCTTTGCCCTTTGCAATGAATCCCTCTGGTTGCTTCATATGGATATTTTCTTCAAGACATCCATTAAGGAAAGCTGTCTTGACATCCATTTGCTAAATCTCATAATCCATATGAGCAGCAATAGATAAAAGAATCTGGATAGACTTAAGCATGTCTATCAGTGAAAAGGTTTCCTCATAATCGATACCCTTTTTCAACAAGCCTTGCTTTGAAGGTTTCCACCTTCCCATCTGTCCCTCTTTTTCTTTTGTAGACCTATTTACACCCAATGACTTTTACACCATTTGGTGGTTCTACAATCTCCCAGACTTACATAGATTCTATTTCTGTATTCATTGCTCTTTGTCGAGATGTTGTATCTTTATCTTGGAGTGCTTCGTCATATGTATGGGGATCAGGTTCATGTTCACTAGGGATCAAGTCCAAAGACTCTCCCAAAACATGAATCTTTCAGATTGCCTTACAACCCTCCCACTACAATGAGACACTGTCTGTAATTGTGCGTCATTTGTGACACGTTTTACAGTTTTTTGTGGTATCTCATCTTGTACAGTTGGTACTAGATTAGACGTGTCCTTTATTATTTCCTTAAGAACAATTTTACTTATGGGTTTGTGGTTCATAATATAGTCCTTTTCTAAAAATCGACCATTAGTGCTAACAGTGACCTTCTGATTTTTAGAACTATAAACCTCCTTTCGTTTCTCTAGGATAACCCATAAACAAATGAACTCCTGTTCATAATTCCAACTTATCAGTGTCTTCCTTCAGCACATGTGTTGGACTACCACAAATCTGAATATGCTTCAGACTAGGCTTACACTCATTCTACAATTCTATGGGAGTAGAGGGTTATGACTTAGAAGGTACTATGTTCATAGCCGTTTCCAGAGTATATCCCTAAAACAAATTTGGTAATTCTGAATAACTCATCATCGATCTAACCATTTCCATAAAAGTCTCATTCCTTCGTTCTGCCACACCATTCTGTTGGGGTGTTCCAGGTGCAGACAATGGATTGAATCCCAACCTCTGATAAGTAACTCCTAAACTCTCCTAAGAGGTACTCACCACTACGATCAGACCATAGTGTCTTGATACTTTTATTATGACGTTTCTCCACATCAGCCTTGTACTCTTTGAACTTATCAAAGCACTCAGACTTGCGGTGCATCAAGTAAATGTACCCGTATCTTGAATAATCGTCCATAAAAGAGATGAAATATTCGAAACAATCTCTTGCCTAAATAGTCATAGGTCCACACAAATCAGAATGAATCAATTCTAACACGTCTTTGGCTCTATACCCCTTAGACTTAAAAGGTCTCTCGGTCATTTTTCCTTCCAAGTAAGACTCACAGGTTGGAAAGTTTTCCACCACCAATGAACCCAAAAGTTCATCGGCTATTATTCTTTAAATCCTACTCAAGTTAATATGACCTATCCTTAGATACCAAAGATATGATTGGTTCATTTCCAAAAGTTGATTTCTCTTATTAGAGTTAGAAGATGTGTTATTAATTTTCATTTGTTGCATCGTGGGAGTTATTGAATTTAGCATATATAAATTGCCAACCAACGTACCAGAACATATAACTTCCTTATTTTTCTTGATAACAACTTTATTATCAAAAGAGACAGAATATCAAGTTCTTTGAATAGTTTAGAAACTGAAATCAAGTTCTTTCTAAAACTTGGTACGTAAAAATAATTTATCAAAATCCATATTTTATTCCTATCAGAGGATAAACATCTCCCACTACAACAGCTGCTACTTTTGCAGCAGTACTCATGTAGACGGTGATTTCTCCTTCATATAGTTATCGGGTTTCCTGGAACCCCTGCAATGAATTGCAGACATGATCAGTGGCTCCCGTATCTACACACCAAGCGCCGATAGATAACACCACTAAATATGTTTCAACAACTAATGAAATACACCTTTATTGTTCTCATTTTTAAGAGAACAACCCACCTTAGTGTCCAAGTTTTGTTTCCAATCATTATAATTGAGACTACTAAGTCTATTCTATAGTATAACAGCTAGGGGATTGAAAAATATTTGAAATCCTAAGAATCACAAAAATATTTGGTCAAGACCAACACTTCAAAATCCCCGTGAATTTTGTATGTCATGTTAGTGTAGACGTATACAAATTCAAACATTTGTAAGAGGAGATTTTATTAATTTTATTATCTTGTCAACCTATCTTTATGACAAATAAAATTAATAGTTGGTCTTTCTTAGATCAAATATTTGGTCAAAACTTTAGAATTTAAAATAATATTGATTCCTCAAAACAATATCATTTAAATTCGCCAACACCTCAAACACCGTGAATTTTGTATGCCACGTTAGTGTGGACGTATACAAATTCAAACATTTGTAAGAGGAGGGTCTTACCCATTAATTATCTTGTCAACCTTAAATTACCTCAAACACCATGAATTTTGTATGCTACGTTAGTGTGGACGTATACAAATTCAATTATTTGTAAGAGGAGGTATTATCCATTTATTTTATTTTATCAACCTAACTTTATGACAAATAAAATTTTCTCAAACACCATGAATTTCGTATGTCATGTTAGTGTGGGCGTATGCAAATTCAAACATTTGTAAGAGGGGGGTTTACCTAGCTTTATGACAAATTAATAGTTGGTATTCCTTTAGTCACACAAGTAATAGCAGTGACTCCGATGGGGAGGATACTATTAAATGTGCTTAAATGTATACCATTACTTGATACTAAGTCCATTAAATAGAATTGTGCCCCTTCAGTTAGAGAAGATCACACACATCCTAAATAATTTCCTATAATCATCCAATAAGGAAGTTTGATCTAGTGATTCGTAAACAAACTCATCCATTGTGGAGGAAGGCACTCAGAGCCAAACGCAAGTTTGTTTGTATCACTTACAAACCAGTAATGGAGACCGTGGAATTTATTTAAAATTCCTCTCCCACTTAGTCATTTAAAATAAGGAATTTTATCTTACACACACACATCACAGCAAATAAAAGCAATAAATATGGAAAAATAATTTTTCAACTATTATGGCATCTTCTATCACTGTCCTCCATGTGCTGCCAACCCTTGTTGCTGCCATCTTTAACCACCACAATCGGGTCAAGTTGTCGCATCTATCTTGCTTCTTCTTCCGCTGTACCTCTGGTCCTCAAATAGTCCCACATCTCTCAAGGATACGATCCGCGACAAGAATAAAATTTTACATTTATCGATCCTATATTCCACGAGGGAATGCACATATAATCTATATCGAACAAAATGTAAAATCCTAATAACTAATACAGCTCCTGCTGTATTTAGTATTACAATCATGCACACACACATAAAATGCCCTCGACACGTCCGAGGGTCCAATCACACACAAACACATTAGGGTCATAATAGTTGGATCTAGGATACCTGTAACTACAGAGTTAATCTATTTGCATATCCTACTATTATCAGGCCTAAATTATGTATGACATGTGCATAATTAAACTGAAAACCAGATACACAGAGGCAAAGTCCTAGCTCTGATACCAATTATTGGTTGCTACTCGGAATATCGTCCTAATTCCCCTGTACAAAAATTTGTACAAGCATAGAACTATCCTAGCTACCCATGTGCTCTACTAAAGTTAAATTTGGATTGCAAACGATGCTTAACATTATTAATCCAAATTTCCCTTTAGAAGTTAAACTTGGATTGGGAACGAAACTTAATATTCTTACTCCAAGTTCAACCGATGAGATCTTACTAAGTTAAATCATATTACAGATGTTATCAAATATCTATTTCTAAGATCGACTTCCAGGTTAAACATGGCGAGGCACTAGGCCTTCTTGGGTATGAGATTATTCACTACTTCCTAGACAAAGTCTCACAGAGAAATTGGATATTTAACTTCTTACAGTAAACTATGTTTAACTATAGAGACCTCAATAGAAGCACAATATCGAAACATGAAATCGAAACAAAAATTGATAACAAAAACGATAACTAAAATCGATAGCCTCTTATGTTTGGTTTTTCAAGATCTATACAAAAGATGAACTAGTTATGATGTGAAAACTAATAACTAGGTATACCTTTTGTAGCTTATAGACCTCTTGATCTTCTATTGTATTCCTCTCTTTCTCTTGGACGTCGTGTGGGCGACGATCTACCAAGATGAAATCCACCCAAGCCTTCTCTTTTTGCTTCCAAGTTTCGGCTACCAACAACCTTCAAGGATGATGAGTTCCGACCACCAACCAATCTCCAAGGGATGCTAGGAAACAATACCTCCTTTCTCTACTCCTCCTTCAAGCATAAGCCGACCACCAATATCTCCACAAAGGTTGATGCCGCCGGCCACCAAAGAAGAAGAAAAGGGGAAGAGGAAGGGCCAACCACAAGGAAAAAGAGAGGAGGAATAGAAGATGTGTTATTGGGTGAGGCACCCCCTCCTCCTCTTTTATATTCCTTGGTCTTGACAAATAAGGAAAGTCGGAGGGCCCACGTCAGGGACCCCTTCCCTGGTTTGATTTTGTTTTGCAGGATTGAGGTCTTCATCCCATCAGTAGTTACCCTATCCCCGGCTTTCCAACTTCCTTCATTCGGACAGGATCAGTCAGCTATAAGCTAACCCCGTGAGTTACCCCTTTACATAACCTGGGGATGAACTGTAAGGGGCAGTTGGATGAGCATAATCACCTTTTACTATAATTGTTTCGTGAGATTATGTCCCCACAAGAGTGCCCAATTGGTTAAAGGGTGATAGATTTACTACAATGGGAAAGAATCAAGGTCGGCGCATGCCCTCAGGAAAAAACTCCTCTCATCCTCTAACACTTGACAGTTGGCTATAAGCCGATTCCATAATTTATCTCCATTCACATAACCTATAGACGGGCTATAAGGGTCGTATAGGATGAGCGTAATTACCTTTTTGCTATAATTATTTCATGAGATTGAGGTCCCACTATTTAGGCGAATTGGTACTAGGAACAACGGTCAATTTTATGTTCGGGATGAATGGAATCACTTTTTACTTCATTGTTTTGTGAGATTGAGTACTCATGTGGTTGTAGCTGAGTTAGTACTCAGATGACAGAATTATTTTATTTGACAATGATCGATTTCCACAAAGTTCATTTTCTTAAAGATTAAATGTTCTCCCATCTAAGAGATCGTTTGATACCATAATTTAACTTCTTTCATTTCATTGTAGGGGTGATGATGAAGAACACTAGGGATGATGGAGAACACTAGGGTGAATGAAATCACCCTTATTGTTTGTAAGATTTAGCTTGTATGTATGTTAACACAGAACACCTTACATGTCCGAGTGCCCGGATGCTCGCCCGGGGGCCTCGACTCAAGTGAGCCGGGGCCCTCGGGCGAGCATCCGAGGGCTATATATATATATATATATATATATATATATATATATATATATATATATATATATAATTTTGATTCAAAATTGATTGTGATCCCGTTTGGAAACTGAGATAGATGGAGGAATAGTGATATGACTGGAATGTTGACCAAGTTTCCATGACTCGGAGGGAGAGGAGGTATGAGCTATCTTCTATGTTTATTGAGTCACTGAACCCCCAAAAAAGAGAAGGGTCGAAGGTGTTCAAAAGTCTTTGATCCATGGTGCCTACAAGATTATTAGAAGATAGATCGGGGGTTGCCCCGGTCTGACAATCTTTGGTGATAGAAATGAAGAAAATAAATAGTATTGTAATGATATGACTGAATGTAAAGTATACCAAGCCCACAAGAGCGGACCGGAAGCGGCACGGAACCAGAGGCAATGGTGCGGAGCTAGAAACGATGACATAGAACTGAATGCAACATAGATCTGGAAGCGATGACATAGAGTCGGATGCGGCATGGATCCGGAGGTGACACGACATGGATCTGAAGGTGACGACACAAAGCCGGGTGTGGCATGGATCCGGAAGGCGGCACGTGACCTGAATACAACGGCTCATAGACTGGAATATAACAGAGGCATGTAGGTCAGAATATGATAGCGGCATGCAGGTAGGAATATGATAGCAACTTGAAGGCTGAAACACAATAACTGCATGAAGGAAACGGTAACCCAAAGGTAGGATCGACACCAGGATTGTACGACGACATGGATCGGAGGTCGAATCAGCGTCAAACCTGAGGGCAGTGGCGATGGTCTAAAAGAAGAGAGCCTCAGGAGATGGCGAGGTGGTGTGTGCTTTGGTGGCGACATCAACGGGGAGGGGGGAAGGCCGACTACGAATGTGAGAGAGGGAGGCGACAACCTCCTCCCCATGGCGGTGGTGTGGTCATCGGCGTTGGAGACTTGAGAGAGGGAGAAGAGGAGCAGGCAGAGACGATGAGGCTGCTGGTGTGCATCCGACAAGAGGAGTTGATGTTTGATTGGCTATGACATGCGTGAGGCGGAGAAGAAAATGGAGCGGCGACGCCAGACAAAGAGGTTGTGTGAGAGGGGGCAACACAACATGATAGAAAACACTAAGTTGTAGGAAAGGAAAGGCAGCTGGTCACGGTGGCGGCCGATAACTGATAGTGTCGTACTTGAGATTTTGATGGCCTGAGTCAAACTTCAATAAAAAGGGCTCCTTACACCGTCTTACTACTATATTAACTTAAAAAATTATCTACACTTCAAAATATAATCCTCCTTTAAATATGTGATCAAAAGTTTTTAGCCAAGCTACAAAATGAACAATAAAATAAAGAGTTGAATAACATGAATATTTCAAAATATAATAAAAAAATAAATATTACTGGTAATTATTTAATACAAACGTCTTGCTTTCATTTCGCTATAAAAGTATAATGCATATTGCTGTCATGTTTTAGTGAGCCTGCAACATGTAAAGTAAAATATGAAGTTAAAAAACATTTAATATTGCAAATATATAATCAAATAAAAATATAAATATTACCAATAATCATTTGAATACAACACATCTTGCTATTTTAGTTGCAAAAATATCAATTAAGCTTGTATAATCAAGATATTCAACTATTTTCTTTTCAATAGACAACATCGTCAATCCATTTAATCTTTCTTGTAACATGGTTGATCGAAGATATATTTTAATCAACTTCAACTTGGAAAAGTTCCTTTCTGTAGATGCCACTGTAACTGGTATAGTGAATAAAACTCTATATGCAACATGAGTATTTGAATAACAATCATCCATATTTTTCAGATAATTCAAAATATCTATTACTCTTTTTGCTTCCATTGGTAAAGATTGTTTCAAGATTGATGACTCCATATACAGATCATCTCCATCAATATCTGACTTGCCATTATATCTCAATGTTTCTTCGAGATTTTTACAAGATTTCATTAAATTATCATCATTAACAAACTTTAATCTCTCTGGATTAAACAAAAACCCCAAATGTTTCTTCCTACTTTTGAAATTGTTTGAATCAAGTTTTTAGTGAAGAAATAGCTTCATCCATTAAGAAAATAAAATAATTAACTCTAAAAGATTCTTCAGCTGATTTCATCACACCTTCACTACTATTTCATCAAATTATTTCTTTTTTCGGATAATACATTTTTCTTTAAATGTAGCTTCAATATCCATTTCTTCTACCATTTGCTTTACTTCTATCATGGCCTTATCAAATTCAAACTCTCGATACTCCTCAAAAGAAAGAATAAGTCCTTTTAATTGTTTAATTATAATATCAATATCCATATTTTCACCTTGAAGAAATTTACTCATAGTATTGATCACATGCAACAACTTGTACCAAATTACTATGCCAAGCAAGAATTCAAAATTTTTAAGTTCATATGTTGTCAATGATTCAGCTTCACTCTTTGTTTTTGGATCTTTACTTGTTTGTGTCAAATCAAGTAAAACATCTCTAATTTTTTATGTTTGTTCTTTTATAGCTTTCATATTTTCAATATGACTTTTCCAACGAGTTTGTGACAATGGCTTAACTGTCAAGCCTTTTACGTGATCTTTAAAAACTTTCCAACGCTTTGTAGAAGAGGAAAAAAAATGTATAAATACATTGTATCACTCCAAACATAGACATAGCTTTAGAACAACAATTAGCCATATCACATAATGCCAAATTTAGACTATGACATCCACAAGGTGCATAAAAGGCTCTATGATTTATTTCAAATAATCTTTTTGCACCCCATTATACTTTCCTTTCATATTGGATCCATTGTCATACACCTATCCTCTTATATCATCAATATTAAGTTCGAGATCATTCAACACATTTTTTAGTTCAGTAAAAAGTTCAAATCCAGAAGTGTCATCCACTTTCAAAAAAACTACCCAATATTCTTCAACCATAATAGAGTTTGTTGAATTATCCACATAATGTATTACAAGAGACATTTGTTCCTTGTGACTTATGTCTGGAGTGCAATATAGTATAACTGAATAATATTTTGCTTCTTTGATTTTTCTAAGAATTGTAGTTTTTACTTCATTTGCCAACATCTGAATCAGTTCATTTTGAATTTTGGACCAAGATATGTATAATGTCTCATGTGCTTGAATACGTCGTATGTGCTCTTGCATTATTGGATCGAACTCAACAATCATTTCAATCATTTGCAAAAAGTTACCATTATTCTCAACATAAAGTTTTTCACAATTTCTCGATATGCTAATTATTTTTTTACAAGTCTATAGGCAACAACAATTAACCTCTTTAATACTAATCTCCAATGCTCTTTTTCTTTATTAATTTCTATCAAAATGCATTCATCAATTGTCTTGTTTTTTTTTCAATATTTTCTCCAATTCATTTCATGTTGTCATACAACCATTATGTTCCTTATTTTCTTCATGCATTGTAAAACATGGAGTCAAATTATGCCAATTCTTGTAGCCTTCAATAGCTAATTGACTAATTGTATTCCTGTTGTTGTGATTTATGAACAACTTATAGCAAAAGCAAAACATTCTATCCAAGGAAGATGAATAAACTAGCCATTTTCTATCTTTTTTTCTCCATTTTGCAATATTCGTTCATAATGCAATGCATCAAAATGTCTACCAGTTTTATCTTTAGGAAACAAGATACCATTAATTCTAGTTGGACCCTTTTCCATTAAAAAATCTCTTAAATTTTGATCAATTTTTTCTCATTTTCTAGGATCATCAATATTCAAATGCGAAATAATATCTTGATCTATAGTTTTAAGCTGAATATCAGAAATATTATCATTATCTTCTTTATCCAGGTCATTCACAATTTCTTGTTCAATATCCATCATGTTTTTAATCTTCTGTTTCATAGTCATTTTGTTATTAATATTAAAGTATTTATTGATATCTCCCGCCTGACTATCAATAAGTGTCTCTTTTTTTTGTTTTATTTTTCTTTTTTGAGATCTAGATAAATATTTTAGAGGCACGATTATATATTATACCTAAACAATATTAAAAATCAATGTGTAATAAAATAAATAAATAATAAGGGAAAAGTGAAAAAGTTTAAAGGATAAAAAGAAAAAGAAAAGACAGCTAAAGAAGGATAAGGAAAAAAAACATGTTTAGGGTAGAAAAGAAGGAAATTTTACTTGAGGGCTTTCGTCATCGTGTGTAGTTTGGGAAGAACTCTATGTCCTTGGTTATGCCAGATTGGCCCACTTCACTTCCCCTATAGCTTCCAAACAATATAAGGACAATAAGCATTTGGAAAAGAACACATCCAAGTGAAAAAAGCTCAATTCGTAGTGAGGTAGACACAACTTTGTGAGGGATATCTATCAAAAGTATATCTAATTCGAAGTAAAGAAATGCTCACTAACATCCCTTCAATCCATCAAAAGGGAACAAAAGGAAGCCCTAATTAGAAATAAAGAAACACTCACTACAGTGTCCAACTCTTTTTGCTGTTGAAACTAGCCATAAGTTTAAAGACATAGCAATCGACTATAGTTGCACTTAAAACTAGTCATGAAAATTTTATGCTGCGACAATTCAAGTGTAGCATAAGGGATCCTGTTCATTGCTTGTTTTTTTTTGCCTCGGAGGTTAATTCAATTAGGTCCTCCTTTACAATGACAAATGAGCATAAAATGATATCAAAATGGTAGGTTGGAGCCAAAGAGCTAAGCTCAAACAGATGAACAGGAAGAAAACAATTACTTACATCTAAAATAGTCATCTTATCGTATCTTCTACTTTAGTGAGTTCACAATCAAATTTTATGAATCAATATTCTCATACTTGGAGCTAAACCAGTCTAACGAGATTATTTTGGGCACAAGCAATTGACCAATTATTGCTGGAAAATTTATCAATTTATCTTTATTTTTGGTATATTTAGTATTTAATGCAATGAGCATTAGTGATCAGTCATGCAAGATCCAATTGAATTGTTAGATGTGGATTTGCTTGTTAGATCTCTCATGCTCTTCCTACGAAGGAGGTGTAGAATCCTTTTTTCCGAAGGAGGTGTAGAATCCTTTTTTCCAACTTGCTTTCATATGCAAAAAGCCAACTAATTTAATGATACAAACTAATTGAATCAAATTGGATGGAGTTAATAGGAATTAAGGAGTAGGAGCATAGCGGTAGAAGAGAACAAGAAAAATTAGTTTTGCTTTTGTCTCCCTCTCACCTTTTTCCTTGCTTTTGTAACTGGGCAAAACACACAGCAATTCAAAATCAAGAGAACTAATGTCGTAAGCAAGAACAACAAAGTTGATCGGAAATAAAAATTGCATAGATCAAACGCAAACTTATCAAAATAGAAGATTAATCAAAGAGGTTGACAGACTTCTTTCGCCGACCATGTAGAAAACTAGAAACGACCACCCTTGAAGAGGAGAGCTCACGGCGAAATTAGGGCGAGGATTGGCACAACGGCACTTTGCGACGACAAAATTAGGGTGAGGATCGGACGATCAACACAGTGGAACTTCGCAATTGCAAATTTAGGGTGAGGAACAAGCAATCGACAGAGGGGCACTTTGCAAGTTGCGATGGCGAAATTAGGGAGAGGAATTGATGATGCAAGTTTCATCAAAATTAAAATATAAATATTAAATTACATAACACATTAACAATATTTGGGCCCCTCTTGGAACTGGTCCTGAGGTGAGCGCCTCCTGGGCCTCACCTCAGGTTCGAGTCTGATAGTCGATCAGGGTGACACCCTATACTTGGCTGCGATAGTGAACCAAAATCCAGATAAAGACCTCCCCTTTTCATCCTCGCCCAAAAAACCTTAAACAAGGATGTCCAGTGAAATAACCAAAATATACTCCCTCACTCTCGCTAATCCGGCCTGTGGGGCACTCATCATATTGAACTCCCTCACTCTCGCTAATCCCTGTGGGGCACTCAGATACATCCACATCAAATTGAATTCCTAAATATTCCTAGGAGAATTAGATAGACTTTAACTTACCTAAAACATAAAGACAAATAATCCTCCAGCCAATCAATTATAATTATCATTGCCCCAGGCATAATCAAGTATATCATCGTATGCTAAATTTATAGGAATATATAAAGATCGATTTCGATAAAACCGACAGAAATACTTTTTCATATCATATGAATATGTGATGATCCGTTCATTTTCTTAATTTATTTCTTTACAAATAATTGTGAAATGTGTGAGAGAACCAGGGACCTTTTGAAGAAATTATAAATTATCATTTAATAAAAAATTCTTTCTTTGGAAATAAGGATTGAAGGATTATTTTATTGACCAGAGTAAAAAATATTCTGATAATATATTTTTAACTAATGAAAATAATTTACACTTCTAAGTGTTTATCCTTTCTTATTTATATTTCTCTAAAATATTTATTTTTTTAATTTTTAATCATACATAATATTTGTCTTTATTTCTAATACAAATCGTTTTTTTTAATCCATAAGGGACTGACCATAGACCATAGTGATGGCCATAATGATTAATGAAGCTTATTCATCACGTTGGTACCTCTATTTGTTTTTTTAAAAAATTATAAAATAATTATTATATTATATAGAATTAAATATTATATTAGAAAACAAATACACTAATAAAAGATTAAAATTCTAGATATAAAATGATGTGCAAATTTATAAAGATGGATAAAATAAAATATTAAAAATAAATAAAATTATACTTTTTTTGAAAAATAAAAGATATATTTTAAAATAATCTTTATATTTCAATATCAAATAAATAACTCAATTAAACAATACGTAACCTCAATAAACATACATAATAATAAAAAAATAGATTTAATTAGCAATGATAAAAATAATAAAATTTATTTAAATAAAAATATAATTAAAAAACTATATAACTGATTCCACAATAGAATTAAATATTTAATTAATTATTAGAGCACTCATATTAGTGTTAATCCGTGAATCAAATTAATGATGTTATAACAATCATATACACTGTACACATCAACATTAATGAACAAGAAAAAACTTAAAAATATACTTATTTATTTAATATAAATTAAAAATAAAAATCAATAAATAGACAATGGAATTCATAAACATCAATATTAAAATAAATATGAGTACGAATCAATAAAAAAATATATATTAATATAATGAATATAGGGAATATAAATTCTATATTTTTCAAAGATGTGAGACATATGAACGTATGCGTATCCCTTATTGCTATTATTGCATAATTTGTTAGATAGCCAGCCTTCTTTTAGTTATTTCGTATATCACAAGTCTGTCAGCTTTTAGATATATAGATTTGAAACCTATAACAATATTCATAGGGGATAATCTGCTCTTACACACACAGCAGCAAGAGGTCATCCTTCGATCTCGAGTCACATGCAAAATTTCACAAAATTAGCTAGCCCAACTATATATGAGCAGCGCAACATCCTTGATAATTCCCTTACGCGAACAAAATCTCACTGCTAGCTCCATTGCAAAACAAAATTAAACCAAAACAAGGAAGGAGATAAGATATCAAAGTTCCTAATTACGGTACCATACGATCAAGTAGTTTAACCTCTATATTATATCTCTTCCTCTAAGAAACCAGTCTTGGTGAGCACAGCATTCCTCACCTTGCTTAGATCCCTTCCCTTGAGGGTCCGCCCGGATCCTTCACAGACAGAGGATGAGATGTGAGTCTTGGCCATCTTCTTGGCCAGCCACTCATGGGGAGGATCCCCATCATCTTCATCATCATCGCCATCGCTGACATTGTCATTTCTTCCACCACCTAATTCTTCACCATGACTAGTACTTCCCTGTACGCGCTCGAGGATCTTAGACCAGTCAGGCCGGATGCTGACTGGAGGAGTGCTTTGAGCACTCAGTACTCTCCTACCACACGGAATCATCATCCTCGCATCACTCGAAGGGCTCCAGTTAGCAGCAGCACGGGATGTTGGCTGGTTTTTTGGAGTAGGTTGATCGATACCATTATCCACCAGAGTCGCCCAAACCTCCTCTTCCTCGAAGTCCTCATCGACGTTGTTGGCCATGTCGTCGAAGCTAGCTAGCTAGTAACGGTGGTATTTGCTTCAGGTCAAGAAGGGAAGGAGGGAGACATGAGTGCTATATGGGGAGCTGGATTAATTGACCATATGGCTCTCTTTATGGCACTCCACCGCCACCTTCAGAATAAATAAAAGCAAAGTAGCACTGTGAGGGGATCGGGAGGCACGCGGGCGTGTCGAATATCCAGAGGGCAAATAAAGCTTGAGTGAAGGAGAAGGGAGAAATCCGGGATTCTGCAGCTGCACCTTGATGTGGATTGTTGATTTGAGGGGAGAATGACTGTTTGTCACAGAGAGCTAGCTAGTAGCTATATATAGCCAGAAAATGCGCACCAAACTTGTTTTGCTTTTAGTGGGAACAATTGGTGAATTTACTGGTTGGTTGAAAATCTGAAAGTCCCTGCCTGCTCTCTATTGGTGGGGTGCGGGGGAGAATTAAATTAGAGATAAGAAGAGGTGAGGGGAGGGATTGGACAGTGTGCCTGTCATCGGGACTCAGTGTCGTCCTCTCCTTTAGTACAGTAGTACTGGCCAGTTTGAGCTACTCGGTTACGGGATTGATCAGCGACGTAGGGCCCCACCCTATGGAATGTTGAGGAGCTATGTATGTAAAATGCTGCCTAATTTTTTTCTCGCGACTATTTATTTTTAATAATTATATATTTTTTCATTAAATTATATATTGAATTTTCGAACGGACCTTAGTATTGTTACGCAATTTATTAAAGATGTTTTATAAATTAGCTGGGTTGAATTAATCATGATCCTAATCGAGAGTAAAGACGATGGATGTTAGCGACGTGATGTTCTTATTGATTGCATGGACCTCTGACAAGATGAGCCTATAAGCACAAGGTGTTAGTACTGAGTCAGGGAATGGTGTCTCGATGATAGCCCTCCGACGTTCAAGTCAGATCTCTTGTGATAGTAACAAGAAAGCAAAGTAGCGAAATGAGAGCAGTGGAGTAACAGTAGCTACAGTAGATTATTTATACCTCCGACGAAGCTTGGAGCTCCTTATATAGGACTCCGGGAGCGCGCGTGCATGCTTCTCGATGCGTGCCCACTTTTCAAAGCCTTCCTTGAAAGGACATGCCAGAAAAAGTATCTCTGACGGCATACCTCAATGACCCGAGCATATCCTGACAAGACAGTGGAAGTTTCCGTCGTATAATTCTCTGCCTGACGATGCCGCCGACCATGCTGTCT
This sequence comes from Zingiber officinale, assembly GCF_018446385.1. Lineage (NCBI taxonomy): Eukaryota > Viridiplantae > Streptophyta > Magnoliopsida > Zingiberales > Zingiberaceae > Zingiber > Zingiber officinale. The sequence continues at coordinate 41,090,515 of NC_056000.1, forward strand.
GTTGACGACACAGGTCTCGAGGAGGATATCAGCTGATCCTGCTTTTGTCTGCTAGTGGGCCGAGCGGATGATCACTCGGCTACTCTTGTTGTTTGGGCCGAGCAGGGTGGTCGCTCGGCTACCTCCACTGTCTAGGCTAGTTGGGTCGTGTTTCCGCTTCGCTGATTGTGATCAGATCTTCTAGCCGCTCGGCACATGACCTGTCGGTCGACGCCTGCTTTGGTGACACTGGGTCTTTGAGCGTCGGAAGCTCGGCGCGAGACCGAGCTATGACAACGTCAGACCAGCCATTCCTTAGTCCGATCGGTTGAGGGGGGTGCACGGTCGGACGCTAGCCTAGGGACGTTGACCGCCTTGACTTTGACCCTCCACGTGGCGCTGACCCCCTGCGGGGCGGGGCGGGGCGGGGCCCCACCTTACCACCAGATCATACCATTTTAAGAATATCTGAACTGATAATCTCATATAGTTAAATAGGATATTTTTTGGGGTAATTCGATTATTTTGTATAGCTGATTGCTAAGTCCGAGTATAAAGTGATCGAGTTCAAGGGTTGAGCGGTAGAATGCAGAACGATAAAACGTAGAGTAGCTAAGGGGTAGAGTGGTAGAGCAGCACGGTAGAGTGGTCGAGGCTTGCTTTTAGCAATTTTCTTAAAATAGATTCGTCCTTCTCCGACTATACCTTGAGGTTATGATGGATGCCCGTTTTCCAGAATATAACGGTAAAACCACAGATACAACCAAGTACAATGAAAATATATAACAGAGAGAAAGTTTGTGGAATGAAGGTGGATGAAAAACCTTTTCTTTTCAGATCCATGTGTTAAAATGTTGATTGTTTCACTTGATCAAATTTTGTCCCGACCAGTTTGAAATTCAGTGCGCACAAGTCATACTCACACACAAATCAACTTGATTTAGTGCAATTCGGGCTCAAGATTTACGAGCAGGGATCCTTTGGACCGCTTGCCCTAGTTCGCTCTTAGATTAGGGCAGGCGAATTGGTGGGAGGCCATGGCCCCCGCCTGTTTAACAAGTGGGGGTCATTGCCTCCCACCAATACAAATACTGGACTAGGGGATGGTCCAACATTTGTAGACCAGAGGATCCCATCCCAAGATTTGCACCCCCTATGTATTCATGCGTGAGAGAGAACCTCTTTCCATCTATTTATTCACATCATACATGTATATAAATCAATCAATATGCTTGGAAACTCCTGATATAGAATTAAAGTATATATATTTGTTCTGGTGCCCGGATGCCCTCCCAGACGTGCCAATTTTTAAAAGTGAATCAGGACATCCAAATATATGAGGGTCGCTCAAGAGTATACACTGAATATATATATAGTTGAATGATATATATCTTGCGGACTGTTCCTTGTGAAACAGTTCTCAATTCCTTTTTATTTTTTAATTTTTGGTCGAGATGCTTGGATTTATTTTTTTAAAAATAAAAAATTTCTTTAAACATCCTAAATACATATATTATATCCCATGAGCATATAAAGTTATTTATTTTGAACATTATAACCCAAGAGGGAAGCCTGAACCCAAGAGAAAAATCATATTAGTTTAAATCCATTATAACTCAACTCCTAAATTTTAAAATCTTAAACCTTAAATATATATAATGATCCTGTCCGAACCAGAAGTCAACAGACGCTGGGCACGTGACGCTCCAAGGCTCGCTGATGTAGGTCTCCAACTAGTGTCGAGATGCTCCGGCTATCCTGCACAGAAGTCGAGCCGGGAAGGGGATTCCCAGCGACGACCCTCCGACGCTCAAGTCAGGTAAATCACGATGAACAAGGTGGCTCCAGAAGTCTCAGAGTACATACCAGCCTCTTCTGTCGATGAAACCTGAGGTTCTTTATATAGAGCTGTGAAAGGTTTGGGCACGCGTACCAAGGTGCATAAGTGTCCCCTGTCCTATCCTAGGTATGCGGCTGTCAGAAAGCTTACCTGTCCTTTCCTAGGTACGCGGCTGTCAGAAAGTTTACCTGACCCATATCGCTACAGTCAGAGCATGCCCTCGATGGGACAGCAGAATCCCCTGTCACAAGATTTGGAGCATGACACACACGTGAAACCTACAGGTTGTCAGAGAAAGAAATCCTCTGGCCCTTTCCTTTGCTCCAAACTTGTAGTCCGAGCGGAAAGATACCTAAACATCCGACCGGACATCCGCAGTGGTTTACTTGTGCTTTGTGGAGACTAACAAACAGGGGTGCTTTATGACTGTGATCGGTCAAAAGGTCAGCTCGGTCCATGACCTTTTTAACTGAGCGTCGGAACCCCGATTTGACAGGGTGCCTACCAACTATAAGTGCAAACCGGCCGGACCCTTCCGGGTACTCGATTCCATCGGCCGGCGGGCCCGCCATCTATGGCCGTCCGTCCGGTCGGACCACACTCTCCTCTGGGTGGGCGGCTGTTCCGGTGACTTCCACTTGGCGTTGACTTTGCCAGAGAAGGGGGGGCCCGCTCTTACTACCGGATCACTTGCCTTCCCTTCAAGTCTAGTCGAAGGAGGCGCATAGTCCGACTGACTGGACTGTGAGTCTAGCCGAACGGCTCTTCCATGCTAATCTCCTCCGCCCGGTCAGCGGCAGAGGTATCCTTGAATGAATCAATGATGGCTTTCGCCGGATCTCCTTGCGTTCTGCGCCAATCTTCGACATCAATGTCGATCATACCTTCATTAAATGCTCCGAATGATTGACTGCCACGTGGAGCAATGCCATCAGAGTACGGAGGCGGTTGCATGATATTTTGATGTGACCGAAGCAATTCGAAATAAACGGCTAGATGTATGCATTGATTCCCGTGACCTGGATCCGACGGTGGAGGCCGACCGGCCCTCACCCTATAAATTCTTCGTTTCCTTCTCGCCTTCACACGCCTCCGTTACCTCTACTGTTGCTCTCTGCGCTGTGGAGCTCCGGCGATCTTGTTGCTGCCTTCTGACGCTCTCCGGCGCCTTTCCTCGATTCATCTCCCCTCAGTAAGGTTTTAGATCTCTCCTCCTTCCTTTCCGGTATCTAATCCGTATTTCTTCCCCTAGCTCGAGTCTTTGAAATTCCATTCCTTCGTCTTTGGAACTTCCTTTTTGATTTCTTCTGCCCCGATCATGGCCAGTTCTTCTCATCCCGAAGAACAATCCTTAGGCCCATGGTATACTACCATGCGATCTCGTTTCGAACAACGGGATTTTGATATTTTGGCTGACAATTTCGAAATCCCCGAGGATATCGAAGTTCGCCTAGCTGGTCCTGCCGCTCGGCCTCACAGACCACCGCGTGTCTTTCGCGACCAATTTACCGCCGGTCTGCGGTTCCCCGTCCATCCTTTTATAGCAGACGTCTGCAATTATTTTGGCGTGCCGCTCGGAAGTTTAGTACCAAACACCTTCCGTCTCCTCTGCGGCGTTGTCGTTTTGTTCAAGATTCACAACATTCCCTCCGACCGGAGGTCTTCTTTTATTTCTATTATCCTAAGCAAGCCGAGCCGGGCACCTTTATGTTCCAAGCTCGGCCCGGTTTGGTCTTCTTCAATAAACTACCCACTTCCAATAAACATTGGAAGGACTATTATTTCTACCTCCGCATGCCCAGTCAGCCAAACTTTCCGACCCAGTGGCAAGTCAGTCTACCTCCCCCTCCCGAACTGAAGAAATTCAAGACCCGACCGGACTATCTTCACGCCGCAAATGTACTAGCCGGTCTACGACTTGACATCAACAAGCTTCTTCACGAGGGAGTGATGTACATTTTTGGGCTGAGTCCTATACGGACCCCACTTCCGACCGGCTTCGGTAAGAACTTTGCTTTGGCACTTGCTTTAATTGCTAACTGATTTCTTTTTCTCTTCATGCACCGACATCGCCATGGACTCGGTGATGGGCGGCGTTGGAGGCCGCTGCGGCCAAAGAAATGAAAGCGCTGGGTATTCAAACGGTCGGTTCTCACGAAGGAGAGAGCGGCACCCAGGCTGAATCGGCCGCTCAGGCCCAGCATGTGGACAGCGGCGCTACCCTCCAGGGAACCAACGGCCCCGAGGAAGGGTCCGCTCGGGAGGAGGAACCGCTGCAAAAGAGACGCCGAGTGGAGACCCCGCTACCCTACCTCCGCGGTCCAACCCTCCGACCGGGCCGCCTCGACTGCGAAAGGGAAGGCACCGGTGCTCGAGACCATTTCATCCGACCGGACGCCTTCTGACTGGGCCGCCGATCGAGGCCACTCCGATCGACACTCTTCCGCCTGCTCGTCACTCGGTCCAACGCTCGACCATCCATTCGCGGTCTTCTGCGCCCGCTTCCGATCCCCGACCGCACAATACGGGTTACTCTTCATCTTCCGATCAAGAGGGGCGGGGACCGCACGAGCACACCGTTACTTTGAAAGGGCCCTCGCCGAGATGTGGGCCGACGCGCGTCGGGCGCTCATCGAACTTAGCCAACACCACATGCAAGCGGCTACGGGGTAAGTTCTTCGTTGTTTTGTTTTTGTTTTACCTAAAATATTTCCGCTCGGCTTCTAACAACTGCGCCTTTCGTTTCAGAGGTGGGTGGAAGAGATAGCAGTTTCCAACCGTCTGGCTATGGCGGACGAGGAGATAAGGCAACTGCGGGCGGCAGGTGGTCCGAGCGGCTCCCAAGGACCTTCCTACTCCGAGCTGCAAAAAGAGCTGAAGAAAACTCAAACTCGCTGGCTGCCGAGCAGAAGAAAACAGCTGATCAGGCCCACGCCCTAAGTCGCTTGACACAAAGATAACTCGCCACCACTCGGAAGAACACAACCATCTCCGATCTGGAGAAGAAAAACGTGGAGGCCCGGGGCCTGGAGTTGAAGATAAAGGAGCTGACGGAGCAGCTCGATCGGGAGAAGGCAGGCCGCTCGGCCGATGCGGAGAAGATTGAACGTCTGAATGAGGCCCTGACAAGCTCCCAGGCAACCTTCAAGGAATACCAGGATGCCGAGCCGAGCCGAGTCGCCGCTCTCCGACAAAGTTACATCCGATCGCCCGAGTTCTCGGAGAAAATTTGCGAGCGGATGTACTCGGCTTTCGACCTGGCAATTACGGCCACTATGACCTATCTGAAGTCGAAGGGCCTTCTTCCGGAGTCCACCAATATTCCAGCCGGCGATCAAGTGGAGCTCCTGAGCAACATTCCTCTACGACTACATCGAGTAATTTTTGTAATTTCGCCACTCGGCTGAACATGCACCTTTTTGTACTTAGGCCACTCGACCTAAGGTTCTAATTTTAATGAAATGCTTTCCTTTCGTGTACCCTATCTTTTTGCACTGTTCCCTGGCTAACACTTGTACGGTCCGCTCGTCTTCTATCACATCATACCTTGGGCATTCGAGGTGCATTCTTCCAGAATGAAGTGTTTTCCCCAGCTCTTCCGTCCGGCCGAATATCAATTGGCCAGAATCGATCGCTATAAGCCGATCCGAACCTTTTATACCTCGAGTCCGATCGGAAAATAGCTTCGGTCTGACAATCGGCGGGGAATACGAATAATCGCAGTGTCGACGATATTCCGCTCGGATTATTTATAGACGCCGGCTCGTCTCTTGATTTTTAACGACGGAGCTCGTCGGCGCGGATATTTATAGCCGGTCGGCGCGGCTCTCGATCTTTAACGACGGAGCTCGTCGGCGCGGATATTTATAGCCGGTCGGCGCGGCTCTCGATCTTTAACGACGGAGCTCGTCGGTATTCCGCTCGGAGGGTTTATAGACGCCGGCTCGTCTCTTGATTTTTAACGACGGAGCTCGTCGGCGCGGATATTTATAGCCGGTCGGCGCGGCTCTCGATCTTTAACGACGGAGCTCGTCGGCGCGGTTATTTATAGCCGGTCGGCGCGGCTCTCGATCTTTAACGACGGAGCTCGTCGGTATTCCGCTCGGAGGGTTTATAGACGCCGGCTCGTCTCTCGATCTTTAACGACGGAGCTCGTCGGGGCGGATATTTATAGCCGGTCGGCGCGGCTCTCGATCTTTAACGACGGAGCTCGTCGGCGCGGATATTTATAGCCGGTCGGCGCGGCTCTCGATCTTTAACGACGGAGCTCGTCGGCGCGGATATTTATAGCCGGTCGGCGCGGCTCTCGATCTTTAACGACGGAGCTCGTCGGTATTCCGCTCGGAGGGTTTATAGACGCCGGCTCGTCTCTTGATCTTTAACGACGGTGCTCGTCGGTCTTCCGCTCGGAGGGTTTATAGACGCCGGCTCGTCTCTTGATTTTTAACGACGGTGCTCGTCGGTCTTCCGCTCGGAGGGTTTATAGACGCCGGCTCGTCTCTTGATCTTTAACGACGGTGCTCGTCGGTCTTCCGCTCGGAGGGTTTATAGACGCCGGCTCGTCTCTTGATCTTTAACGACGGTGCTCGTCGGTCTTCCGCTCGGAGGGTTTATAGACGCCGGCTCGTCTCTTGATCTTTAACGACGGTGCTCGTCGGTCTTCCGCTCGGAGGGTTTATAGACGCCGGCTCGTCTCTTGATGTTTAACGACGGTGCTCGTCGGCGCGGATATTTATAGCCGGTCGGCGCGGCTCTGCGGTTTAACGTCTGGGCTAGACGGCCGTCAAGGCTAATTTTGACACTTCCGTTCGGAGTTGCTCTTCGCCTTTCCCCCAGCTTGGATAATGCCTTCCTGGCCGCACGGCTCAGGATCTACTTCATCGAGTATTTTGGCTCGGATAATATACCTCCGTTCGAAGGGTACGGGGCCTTCGATCTTCGAGCGTTTGGCTTGACCAATTTAATTCCGGCCGAACGGCACGGGTTATTTGCTTACAAGTCTAACCACATAAACCTCCCGGCCGATCGGCCTGGGGCCTTGGCTCGATGATAATTTATATTCGGCCGTCTTCACTTTCAAGTATTTCGCTGAAAATGAAATATATTTGATTTAGTCACCTTTCACCCTGCCCGGTAAGGCTGGAGGTGGTTCGCGCTCCACGGCCTATCTAGCTGCCGTCCGTCCTCATCCTCCAGATAATACGCGCCCGAGCGGAGCTTTTCGATGATTTTGAAAGGGCCTGCCCATGGCGCTTCAAGCTTGCCGACGTCGCCGACCGGCTTGACTTTCTTCCAGACAAGATCGCCGACTTGGAACGATCTGGGAATTACGCGCCGGTTGTAGTTTTGCTTCATCCGCTGACGGTACGCCATCAGCCGAACGGAAGCCTTTGCCCTCTCTTCTTCTACCAAGTCCAGCTCCATGTTTCTTCGTTCGGTGTTGTCATCATCATAGTTCTGGATCCTGGTTGACTCAACGCCGACTTCGACCGGTATGACAGCCTCACCGCCATATACCAAATGGAACGGTGTGACTCCCGTCCCTTCTTTTGGCGTCGTTCGGATAGCCCACAAGACGCTCGGCACTTCATCCGGCCAACCCCCTCCCAAATGGTCGAGCCGAGCGCGCAGAATACGAAGAATTTCCCGGTTGGCGACTTCAGCTTGACCGTTGCTCTGAGGATAGGCCACGGACGTGAAATGTTGCTCGATGCCGTAGCTTTGGCACCAATCCTCCAACATCTTCCCTGTGAACTGCCGCCCGTTGTCGGACACCAGTCGGCGAGGGATGCCGAACCGACAAATGATGTGTTGCCAGATGAATTTTTTAACCATTTGCTCAGTGATCTTTGCCAGCGGCTCGGCCTCCACCCACTTGGAGAAATAATCTACCGCCACTAGTAAAAATTTCCTCTGCCCGGTCGCCATCGGAAATGGACCCACAATATCCATTCCCCACTGATCGAACGGACATGAGATGGTTGATGCCTTCATCTCCTCTGCCGGTCGGTGGGAGAAGTTGTGATACTTCTGGCATGAAAGGCATGTAGATACTGTCCGAGCGGCATCTGCTTGTAAAGTTGGCCAAAAGTATCCGGCCAAGAGGATCTTCTTGGCTAACGAGCGTCCGCCCGGATGACCTCCACATGATCCTTGATGTACTTCCTGGAGGATGTAAGCTGAGTCCTCCGAGCTCACACATTTTAGCAGAGGACGCGAGAAAGCTTTCTTGTAAAGCTGATCTCCGATGAGTGTAAACCGACCGGCTCTTCTTCTGAGGAGCCGGGCTGCATATTCATCGGATGGTGTGGTGCCCGAACGGAGGAATTCTATAATAGATGTCCTCCAGTCACTTGGAAACGCGAGGCCTTGCATCCGGTCGACATGCGCCACCATCAGCGTTTTTTCAATTGGCTGCTGAATGGCGACCGGCGTTATTGAGCTCGCGAGTTTGGCCAACTCATCGGCCGTCTGAATCTTCTGGATAAGCACTTCTCGGAAAGTAGCTTTGAGTTTTTCAAAGGCCTCAGCGTAGAGTTTAAGCCGAACACAGTTGATTTCAAAGGTGCCGGAAAGTTGCTGAGCGGCCAACTGTGAATCCGAATAGAGAGTTACCCGACCGGCCCCCACATGTCGTGCCGCCTGTAATCCGGCTATAAGGGCCTCATACTCTGCCTCATTGTTGGTGGCCTTGTAGTCCAGCCGGACGGATAGGTGCATCTTTTCTTCTTGCGGTGAGATAAGTAATATCCCAATCCCGCTTCCGAGTCGAGTGGAAGACCCATCTACATATATCTTCCACAGAGCTTCCGGCTCGGGCCTCTGCACTTCGGTCACAAAATCAGCCAAGGATTGGGCTTTAATCGCCGAGCGGGGCTGGTACTGGATGTCAAACTCGCTTAATTCTGTCGTCCACTTGATAAGCCGTCCGGACGCTTCTGGATTCAACAGGACTCTTCCGAGTGGACTGTTCGTCCGGACAATGATTGTGTGGGCCAAGAAATACGGTCGAAGTCGCCGAGCGGCTAGAACCAATGCCAAGGCCAACTTCTCGAGCCCGGTGTAGCGAGATTCAGCATCTTTCAAAATATGGCTCAGAAAATACACCGGCTGCTCTTCGCCGCTCGCCCTCACAAGTGCTGAGCCTACAGCATGTTCAGTTGACGACAAATACATATACAGTGACTAGCCCCCGATCGGCTTGGCCCGCATAGGCAGAGAATTCAGATATGTTTTCAACTCTTCAAATGCTCGGTCACACTCTTCGTTCCACTGGAACTTAGTAGCCTTGCGTAGGATCTTGAAGAATGGCAGCTCGGTCGGCGTTTGGAGATGAATCTGGACAAAGCGGTTATCCGACCGGTCAACCGTTGCACTTCCCTTGTGTTTCGGGAGGAAGCATGTCTTGCGAGCTTTCACCTTGTTGGGATTTGCTTCATCCCCGCTCGGTCACTATATACCCCAAGAAACGCCCTCCTTTAGCTCCGAACAGGCATTTCTGGGGATTTAGCTTGACTCCATATTTGCGCAGTGTTCGGAAGGTTTCTTCCATATCCTTGAAAAGATCGGCCGCTCGGACGGATTTGATAAGAATGTCGTCCACGTAAACTTCCAGGTTCCGCCCGATCTGCTCCTTGAATACCTTGTTCATCAAGCGCTGATAGGTGGCCCCGGCATTCTTCAATCCGAACGGCATCACATTGTAGCAATATGTGCCGTCGGCCGTTACGAAGCTCACCTTTTCTTGATCTTCGCGGGCGAGCGGTACCTGGTGATAGCCCTGGTAGGCGTCGAGCATGCTAATTAACTCACAGCCGGCCGTAGAGTCCACCAGCTGATCTATCCGGGGCAGAGGATAAAAATCTTTGGGACATGCTTTGTTTAAGTCCCGAAAGTCAATGCAAACTCGCCACTTGCCGCCCGGCTTGGAGACCAATACCACGTTGGCTAGCCAGCTCGGGAACTGCACCTCGCGTATGTGGCCGGCCTCCAGAAGTTTCTCTACTTCCGCCCGGATTATGGCATTCTGCTCGGCGCTAAAATCTCTTTTTTTCTGCTTTACTGGCCGAGCGTCAGGTCGGACATGCAACTCATGTTGTGCTAGGCTAGGCGAAATTCCGGGCAACTCGTGTGTCGACCAAACAAAGACATCATGATTTTGCTGGAGGCATTGGATCAGCTTCTTCTTCTGTTTTTCCTCTAGATCTGAGGCGATGAAAGTGGTGGCCTCCGATCGGGTCGGATGGATCTGAACTTTCTCCTTTTCATCATAAATTAAAGCAGGAGGTTTCTCGGTTATGGCGTGTACCTCGATTCGGGGGACCTTCCGAGCGGAAGAAGATTCTGCTCGGATCATCTCTATATAGCAACGCCGAGCGGCTAGTTGATCTCCCCGTACTTCTCCAACCTTGTCCTCCACGGGAAATTTTATCTTCTGGTGGAAGGTTGAGACAACCGCTCGGAATTCGCCGAGCGCCGGTCGTCCCAAAATGACGTTGTAGGATGAGGGAGAGTCAACCACCACGAAGTTTGTTGTCCTGGTCCTCCTGAGCGGCTCTTCTCCCAGCGAGGTGGCCAACCGGATTTGTCCGACCGGCTGAACTTCATTGCCCGTAAACCCGTAGAGCGGGGTCGTCATTGGAAGCAGCTCGGCTCGATCAATTTGCAGCTGATCGAACGCCTTCTTGAATAGTATGTTGACCGAGCTCCCTGTGTCAACAAATATGCGGTGAATGGTGTAATTTGCTATTACCGCTTTAATGAGCAGCGCGTCGTCGTGGGGTACTTCTACTCCTTCCAAGTCTCCGGGCCCGAAAGTGATTTCCGGTCCACTTGCCCGCTCTTGGCTACAGCCGACCGTATGGATCTGCAGCTGCCGAACGCCTGCCTTTCTTGCTCGGTTGGAGTCTCCTCCGGTCGGCCCACCAGCAATAACGTTGATTTCGCCCCGGGAAGTATTGCTCCTGTTTTCTTCCTCCCGAGTGGATGGTCGGGACCGTTCCCTGGACGTCCGGCGACTTTCCTGTCTTGGGGATCTATGCCGATCGGACGTATGGTGATGTCGCCTCTCTATGCGGGTCCGGTCGGCTTCCTGGGTCCTTTGCCTCGTGTTGAGGGGAGGAGACCGTCGTTCGGTTCTCCGGGGAACAGGATTGGACACAAAGGGAAGGCTTCGGCAATCCCTCGTGTTGTGCGTATCCGTTTGGTGGAATTTGCAGAACATTGGGGTCCACCTCTTCTTTGGCTTGGGCCGAGCGGCAGCCACTTCTTGCACGTGCGATCTGGTGTGGGGAGATCGAATTGCTTCAGCCCTTGGTCCTCTAGGTGGTTGCTGAGCGGAGTGCTGCTTCCGCTCGGCATGAACAGGGGCGCGCTCGGTTGGAGCTTCGTTTTTCCGAGCGGCTTGCGCTTCTTCCACGTTTATGTATTCGTTGGCCCGATGTAGCATGTGATCATAGTCTCGGGGCGGCTTTCGGATGAGCGACCTGAAGAAGTCCCCATCAACAAGGCCTTGTGTGAAGGCGTTCATCATCGTTTCCGATGTGGCTGTTGGGATGTCCATCGCCACTTGGTTGAATCGCTGGATGTAAGCTCGAAGCGATTCTTTTGGTTCTTGCTTGATGGCGAACAAGCTAACGCTTGTTTTCTGATAACGCCGACTGCTGGCGAAGTGGTGGAGGAAGGCCGTTCGGAAGTCCTTGAAGCTTGTGATGGATCCGTCCGGCAGCACTGGGCCGATCCCGAGAGCGTGGTAAGGAAGACTCGGCACTTCACTCCATCAGTGTATTGGTGGAGCGTGGCGGTATTATCAAACTTACCCAAATGATCATCCGGGTCCGTTGTTCCATTATACTCGCCGATCGTAGGGGGCACGTAGTGCTTGGGCAGAGGATCTCGCAGAATGGCTTCCGAAAATTGGCGGTTGGTCCGCTCGGGAGATGAGTCCGTCCGGGGAGCTTTCCCCTTCCTGTCATCCCGCCTTGGCATTTCATCTGAGGAAGATCCTATATCTCTTCGGGCTGGCGTGGCTCCAGGGGTGCGAAATAAGGCCCGGTGGAATGCGACGGTGGCTGGAGGTGCTTCCGCTCGGCCCCCGACGCAGACGTTGCTGTTGCTCCGCCCGCTCGGCGGATGCTTTTCTTTTGCTCCACGAGTTTGGCGGCCCTTATCTCGACCAGGCGTCGAGTTCCTCCCTTGAAGCGTCACCGTGTGCTGCCGTCCAGCCTCGTCCATTGTCTCGGATGCGGAGCGTTCCCACACACGGCGCCAATTTGATCCTGTCCGAACGAGGAGCTGGGCACGTGACGCTCCAAGGCTCGCTGATGTAGGTCTCCAACTAGTGTCGAGATGCTCCGGCTATCCTGCACGAAGTCGAGCCGGGAAGGGATTCCTCCGACGCTCAAGTCGGGTAAATCACGATGAACAAGGTGGCTCCAGAAGTCTCAGAGTACATACCAGCCTCCTCTGTCGATGAAACCTGAGGTTCTTTATATAGAGCTGTGAAAGGTTTGGGCACGCGTACCAAGGTGCATAAGTGTCCCCTGTCCTATCCTAGGTATGCGGCTGTCAGAAAGCTTACCTGTCCTTTCCTAGGTACGCGGCTGTCAGAAAGTTTACCTGACCCATATCGCTACAGTCAGAGCATGCCCTCGATGGGACAGCAGAATCCCCTGTCACAAGATTTGGAGCATGACACACACGTGAAACCTACAGGTTGTCAGAGAAAGAAATCCTCTGGCCCTTTCCTTTGCTCCAAACTTGTAGTCCGAGCGGAAAGATACCTAAACATCCGACCGGACATCCGCAGTGGTTTACTTGTGCTTTGTGGAGACTAACAAACAGGGGTGCTTTATGACTGTGATCGGTCAAAAGGTCAGCTCGGTCCATGACCTTTTTAACTGAGCGTCGGAACCCCGATTTGACAGGGTGCCTACCAACTATAAGTGCAAACCGGCCGGACCCTTCCGGGTACTCGATTCCATCGGCCGGCCGGCAGTCCAGTCGGACCGGCCATCTATGGCCGTCCGTCCGGTCGGACTACACTCTCCTCTGGGTGGGCGGCTGTTCCGGTGACTTCCACTTGGCGTTGACTTTGCCAGAGAAGGGGGGGGCCCGCTCTTACTACCGGATCATATAATATACATGAATTCTATAGGGAAAATCTTATTGACTCAACCCGTTATAACTCTACTTCTAAATTCTAAAATTTTTAACCCTAAATACATATAATATATTCCAAAATAAAAAAATACCATATATATATATAAACTCTTCTCTTCAAACTATTCTTGTCTTGAACTCTAGTCCCTTCTGTTCGCAAGAAGTGATTTTCACCGGGTAGGATCTCCTCCGTCAGTCATAGCCCTCCACCATCAGTTCTCGATCTTCGTCGTCAGCTCAGACAAACTGGTTTGGTTTGCCTTTGTGTGTATTTCTCTTTCCTTTTCTTCAGTCACTCTCTCACTCTATATTTCTCTTTTTCTCTCTCAGCTGTAGGGTTCTTAGATTTTTCTCCGGCCAACCTTTGGACTTTGAGGCTCACCGAATCGATATTCTTTAACGGTTGGTGGCTCTTTTCATATCCAATTTTTTTAATAAATTCCCTGATACTCTCCCTTTTGCAAGTGATTAAAGGATTTTTTTCATAGTTAGCTGATGTTATTTAACGATTATGTTGCAATATAATTTGAATCCATAGGATAGTACAATTCTTATGGTGCCTTTTCTATTGCTAATTGTTTTTTTTTTTTTTTTTTTTTTTGAATGTCTTGAGATCCACAATAGATAATTTATATCTGATGAGGGTTCCTTTTTTTTGGGTATGGTTGATAACTATATTTGTATTTACCCATCATTCTCTTTGAAGATCCATTAAATAGAAAATAGTGTCAGTAGCGGGTTAGGAATTTGTTTTGATGCCCGTGAATTATTGGTTTTACATGATTACTGTATAAAAATTTCCGTTTTAATACTTTTTCTTTTGTGTGTGGTTTTTTTTTTCTATATATCTATTTTTTTATGATGATTTTTGTTGAGATCTTGATCATCGGCTAAAGGGGGTGATGGATAAATGGTCTACCCCAAATAATTCTTTTGCTTTCTATACTCGTTAGCGCATAGCAAAAATACAAATACAAAAGTTAAATTAAAATAAGAAAACAAACCTAATACGTTGATTTAACATGGTTGAGAGATTAGGGCTCTTACTCTACGGTGTATTTGTAAGGTGGACGATCCCTATCCATCGATGGATGATTCCCTAGTAAATTTCGACTAGCTCAAACCTCCTTGTTGGTGGAGAAACCAAACCACAACTCGATCAAGAGCACAAGGATCACACGAGAGCTTAGTAACTCTAATTAGGGGTTAACCACCTCTAATTTCGCCACTCAAGCCAGTCATCTCAAGCTCCATTATATAGAGTTTGGGGGAAAACATCCAAGCTGTTTTTTCACTACAAGTCGACTGGACTCTATGTAAAATTGACCGTTACACCCCAACGGTTCGATACCAGTTTATTGACCCACTTTGATTGAGAGAATAGAAACATTTCGTTCTCTCCCAGTCGATTGACCAATTGGCTAGGACTGGGTGACTGATGAAAATATCAGTTGACTAATCACTAAGCAAATAGAAGCTCGATTCTTGAACTTGTTATTTCTTAACCACCAGTCAACTGAGACATACACTAATTGACTAATAAACCCTAATATTAGGGTTTTAACCTCGAGCATAATCACTCATATACTTATCCTCACCTACACAACTTTGACCTTGCCTTTAGCCTCCTCCATCAGCCTTGCATCCCTCAAATGCTTCCTCATCCTTCACACTTTGCCTTTAAGAGCTTCCTTCGGTCTTATCCTTGTTGTCAGGTCTTCCATTGCCAAGAGGCTCCTCACCTCCAAGACTTCAACCTCGCCAAGTCACACTTGGATTTTAACCTTTACCAAGATCACATTTAGACTTACATTGCTAAGACTACATACTTGGACTTACACCGCCAAGACTCACCCTTAGACTTTACCTTTACCAAGATTTCACTTAGACTTTTCTTGTTGTATATACATCCTGCATACTCACAACACATATCAAATACAACAAATAACATATCTTAAACCTTTGCTCAAATATCAAAACCTAGGGTCCACTGATTGCTGTAACAATTTCTCTCTTTTTCATATTTGACAACTCGTTTAAGTTAGACAAACAATATAGTAATAACATGCCAATAAATTATGCAATCTACTCATGCATATATCAAGGAACCTAATCCTATGTTCCCCCTTCACCCAAGCTCCCCCTTGAGCTAAAATTTTTTGCAAAGGTATATTTAGGTTTCCCACTTAAACCTAAATTTCTCCCCTTTGTCATACATCAAAAAGAGCTCTAATAATATCCTAATTATTGAAATCTTTAACCTCTAATAACCACAATTATCATGCATTAATCCCTCAAAAGATTACATACATGTATATCATTCTTTTGGTCATTTCCTGTTGCTAAAAAATAGTTTCAGACTATATCAGTCAACTAATATAGTCCCCAGTCGACTGCCCTCATTGAAATGAACTCACAGAATCATTCTGGGTTCGATGAATAGTATCACCAATCGACTGGTAAAGTTATTAGTTGACTGGACCAGTCGACTGGTCTCTCAAAATATATTTCTGAACCCAATTTAAGAAATACACCAGAAATTGTATAGACCTCTAAAAATTTCTAAATTTTATGGAGAAGTCTGTTTTACCCTTATATGTTGGTACCCAAAGTAGTTTTGATGTGATCAAACAAGTTAAATTAGATCACGTTGTGTTTAACCCTGTGTCTAAGTGTGCAGGAACTTAGGAGCACAGGATGTTAAGCAAAAGACGTAGCTAGTGAGAAGGACGGTACGGGAGAGAGCCGACGGGCTCGGTGCGCCTGAGGGACAAGGCGCTGCGGAAGAGTACGCGGGCGGACGAGAAGGAGGCGCACGGTGCTTCCGAGGGATGAGAAGCCAGAGCGGAAGCTTGCTTGAGAAGACCGGAAGTTAGGTTCGGATGAGCCCTATTCTGGATGGCCGAAATCACCCAAGCGAGCAGAGCCGGAGCGGAAGACCCGGACCGAAGCAAGCAGAGCAGAAGCTGGAAGCCCAGCACCACAAATCAACATTTTGTTGATTTCTGGTGATCGGGCTGCCCGGACCAGTCCGGGGCACTTGGAACGATTCCGAGCGCCCAAAAATAATTCTTAGCCAAATTCGATGTGACACGTATCGTTGCACGGGGATAAAATACTATCCCATTCTAGGCGCCTAGAACCCTTTCAAGCGTCCCGAGCAGGGCTATATAAACATCCTTGCTCCTAGAAGTTAATAACAACAAGAAATATCCAAACAACACTTGTACACACTTCCTTTTTTGTTTAGCTTCGTCTTTCTACGCTTTCATTGCTGTAAAGAGACTTCTCCACCTGAAGAAGAAAATAGTGTGACTTCATCTGCCTCTGTCTTTTAAATCTTGTTAGTATTTTTTATATGCAAGTGTTATTTTAGTTAAGTTATTTGTTCGAGAAAGATTTTTCGTTTGCTTAATTTGTGGAGGGGCTATTCACCCCCTTCTAACTGGCCGTCAAGCGTCTCAACATTATATACTTGAAAAAAATATATTTAAAAATATATCTATCACATATCCCAAGATTGACATAAAATCCAAAACTATCTAAATGATTCAATTGAAATTTGATCTAAAGTTTTAGTTTTGACTTTCTCTTGATGTATCTGCCCATACTAAACTATAATGCATCCCTAGCATTAGTTTATATGTCATCTATGCATCTAAAATTAATTTTCATGCAACATGAATCTCATTTCATATTTCTTGCATAACGACTCATCTTAGGGGGCGTTTGGTTTTTTCCTAGGAATAGGAATCGGAATGTGAATCATTGTATTGTGGAATGAGAATGGGTATGAGCATGAATATTACTCTTAAAAGTAATATTTGGTTAGTTGCATATTTTCTATCGGAATAAATCAAAATTTCCTTTTTACCCTTAAAGGAAAATAAGAGAAAAAATTAGATGTGAGAGAAAGATGAATGTGAGAGAAAAATATGATGAAAGAGAATGATGAGAGAGAAAATGTGATGAGAAAGAATGAAGAGATAGAAAGTGTGATGAGAGAAAATGAGAAAAGTGAGTGTGATAGGAAAGAGCATGATGAGAGAAGATGACAGAGAAAATATGACGTGAGAAAAAGTATGATGGGAGAGGATGAAGAGAGAGAAAATGTAATGAGAAAAATGAGGAGAGAGATTGAGGAGAGAGAAAGTATAGTAAGAGATAAAGTATAATGAGAGAGAAAGTGTGATGAGAAAAAAAGAGAACAATGAGTGTGATGGGAAAGATTGAGGAGAGAGAAAGTATGATGAGAGAGAAAGTGCGTTGAGGAAAAAAAAAGGGAGTGTGACAAGAGAGATTGAGGAGAAAGAAAGTGTGATGAGAGCGAAGTGTGATGAGAAAAAAAGAAAAGAGAGTGTGATGGGAGAGATTAAGGAAAGAGAAAGTATGATGAGAAAAAAAGAAGGAAGAGGGCACGATGGAAGAGATTGAGAAGAGAGAAAATATGATGAGAGAGAAAGTGTAATGAGAAAAAAAGAGGAAAGAGAGTGTGATAGGAGAGATTAAGGAGAGAAAAAGTGTATGATAAAACGATGAGAGAGCAAATATGATGAGAGAGCAAATATGATGAGAGAGAACAAGAAGAGAGAAGTGATATGAAAGAAAAAATAAATAAATATATTTTGATATTTGATATTAAGGGAGAAAAATTTAGTTTTAGGTCAAGGGTATTTTTGGAATAAGGGAATATTTTGATTGATGAAAAATAGGATAATGACTCATTGAAGGGGAGACACATGAGAATGAGTTATTATCCAATTTCAAGGATTCATTCCCTTATTTGTATTCCTATTCCTATAATCCAAACATTAGCAATGACAATCAATGATTCTCATTCCCATTCCCCACTCCTATTCTCCTAAACCAAACTCCCCTAAGAATCCCTTAGATTTGAGACTTAAGTCCATCTCCACACCACTTGACACACTTCATAACCCTTCTAGAATCCCAAGCAAGGTCCCCTTGAGATCTATTGACCATGGGCCCCCATTTAACTCTTTGAAGCCCCTAAAGCTCTTAACCTTAACCACCTCCCTAGGTGACTCATTTAAAAATATGAGGCCACGACGGTGCACCTCGGGTGACTTTTAGTCAACTCATTTGACCTTCTTTTTCTTCTCAACCTTAGACTTTTCCTTATCTTTGGTTGATCTCTCCTTGTCCTTAAATGACTTTCTCTTATCATTTCTTGACCTCTCCTTACTACAGTCATATGTTATCATAACATATGACTTTTCTCTAGTCTTAGAGGATTCTCCCTTGCCATTTATACTTGCAATTATTGCATGTGACCTTCTTTCGTCCTTAGAGAACTCTTCTATGGCATACACGCCAAAGTGCCCCATGGGTAACTTCTCCTTACCCTTGTTTGATGAAGATTGGTATCCCAACTTGGATCTATCACCATTAGATCTTTGACTAACTAACATCATACCTAATTCCTTAGATCTAATTAACATTGAATATCCCAAAGGATTTCTCTAACCTATCAAGCTTTTCCTTTAAAGCTTGATTCTCCACTTGTAGATTTTAACCCTAGAATCAACATGCTCACCTTGGACACTTCTAGACCTACCCTTCCTAGGTATGTGTCTCCCCTTCTTGGGATTAATGCCTTGATCATTTCATACCTCGTTTCCCTTAACCGAGATAGGTTTTCCATTTTTATGTCTAACATTTAACTTCAATTTCTTAGGGTTATCAACCATGTTAACCGTATTTCTATCGTTATACCTAAATTCATAATTATGCATGAGTAAATAACCTACATTGTTATCTCTAGCATGCATGCCCCTAAAACTTGAATTAATATTAGAATTAAAAATCAAGTTAGAGATTACTTTCCTACCTACCATTAGAGATCCCCCTTGACACGAGCATCCACATGGCTTCATTCTCCTCCATTACTTCAGTTTGTCCATCTTCATGAGCGCTCTTTTCCTTGGACATTTTGTGTGGCAATATCCTCTTTCACCACACGTGAAGCAAATGATGTACCACTTTTTCTTCTTGGCACCATCCTTCCTACAATCCATATTAGATTCTAAATGAACTTTAGTGAATTTAGGGTTTACCTCCTTTACCTTCTTCAGTGAAGGATACCTATTCTTGTAGTGCCCCATTTTCTCACACTCAAAGCACTCGATGTAGTTCTTCTCGGTCTTCCTGGTAGATGAGGTTGATGGTTAAACTTCCAAGACTTCTTCTTCACTCGTCTTGGATTCTTCTTCCTCCTTCAAAGATGTGGATGGTTCCATTTCTTCTTCCTCCGAAGATGTGACCGATTCCACTTCTTCCTCCTCCGAAGATGTGGCAGATTCCACTTCTTCCTTCTCAATGGATGTTGAACACGTATCAACATTCGATTGATTCTTCTCTTTCTCTTGGATCAATGAGCACTTCTCCTTGGGCTCCTCCACTTCTTGTGCTTGTGTAAGATATTCATGAAGAGCAATCACTTTGCTCCATAGCTCATGAGCACACTTATACTCACCTATACGTGACATAATATTAGAAGGTAATAAATTTAATATAATTCTAATTACCTTCTTGTTCGCCTTCGATTGCTCTCTTTACTCCTCGGTCCAATATCGAGGTCGGAGATGCTTCCCCTTCTTGTCTATTGGAGCTTCAAAAGGGACTTCCAATGTTGTCCAATGATCCCAATCCATTTGGAACCAAGTCCCAAGCACTTCCTCTAATACTTAAAAGTCTTCTCGATTGTATGGAGGTGACATTCGGATATCCCATCCTAATAGTCCTTCCGACTCCATCTTCTTCCTCTAGCACTCTCCTCCCGGCGATTAGTCCAATGAAAAGTAACCCCGCTTTGATACCAATTATTGGGACCTTGATCACTAGCTAGAGGGGGTGAATAGACAGTCCACCACAAATCATTCGTTTACCTCCTACACTCGTTAAGACACAGCGAAAATATAAATGTAAAAGATAAACTAAACAAGAAAGCAAACCTAATATATTAATTTAAAGTAGTGCAGAGATTAGGGATCCTACTTCACGATGTATCCGTAAGGTGGACGATCACTATCTGTTGGTGGATGATTCCTCAGTAAACTTTGGCTAGCTTAAACCTCCTTGTCAGTGGAGAAATCTCACCACAACTCGATCAAGAGCACGAGGATCACACGAGAGCTTAGTGACTCTAATTAGGGGTTAACCATATCTAATTTCGTCATCCAAGCTAGTCATCCCAAGCTCTATTATATAGAGTTTGGGGGAAACTATCCAAACTATTTTCTCGCTACAAGTCGACTGGTAAAGTCACCAGTCGACTGACCTCTATGTAAAATCAACCGTTACACCCTAATGACTCGATATAAGTCGACTAGTTCACTGTCCACTTTGGTTGAGAGAATAGAAATATTCTATTCTCTCCTAGAGACTGACTAGTCAGTTGGGACCAAGCGACTGATAAAGACATTAGTCGGCTAATCACTAAGCAAATAGAAGCTCGACTACTGAACTTGCTGTTTCTCAACCACCAATCGACTGGTAAACCCTAATACTAGGGTTTTAACCTTGAGTACAATTACTCATGCACTTGTCCTTGCCCGTACAACCTTGACCTTGCCTTTTAGCCTCGTCCATCAGCCTTGCGCCCCTCAGATGATTCCCCATCCTTTACATTTTGCCTTCAATAGCTTCTTTCAAATTTGTCCTTGTTGTCATGTCTTCTATTGCCAAGAGGCTCCTCACCTCCAGGACTTCAACCTCACTAAGTCACACTTGGACTTTAACTTTTGCTAAGATCACATTTGGACTTATGTTGCCAAAACTATATACTTGAACTTTTCCTTTACCAAGATCCCACTTGGACTTTATTTGGTGTACCTACATCCTGCATACTCATAACACATATCAAATACAACAAATAACTTAAACTTTTATCTAAACATCAAACTTAGGGTTACACTGATTGCTCTAACAATTTCTAGTTATAAATTATTTATCTAGAGTAGTGGATGTTACTTGAAATTGTTTTTTGGTTTTCTTTCTTTGGGAAAATAATCTGTTCTTGCTGTAGAGTATATGGTTTTCATTATTTCTGATTTCAATGATTGGTTGTAACTTTTTGGGGGTAAAGTTTTTAATTGGTGAGATGAATAATATACAAGTTGGCCTTATTTGCATTGTAACTTTGCTTTCTTGGATAGTGATAATCGAAATTGATGCCATATGGTATAAATTTTGGCCAGTGATTTTGCATTATACCTTTAAATTTTGTGAAATTTAAAGGGTTGTCAGTAAGTATAACTTTGATCAAACTCTTGATGATAATTACTTATGGTTTGCATCTTCATGCTATAGTTGTATGGTTTTTCCCAAAAAAAATTAGGGTGTGTTTAGTTTGCGTGTTTTCCATTTTTATTTTCTGAAAAATACGCGTTTTCTAAAAAATAGAAAATGACTTTTAGACATTCTCTATTTTTCTAGAAAATACTATCTAATTTTTTAGAAAACAAACATGAAAAATACAAACCAAACATCATTTTTTAGAGACGCACGTTTTTTAGAAAATGAAAATGGAAAACACATAAACCAAATGCACCCTTAAATTGTACCACAGTTATTATATTGAAGTTACATTTTTCCATTAAACTACTGTTATATTGCTATGATTTTTATTTTTTATATACATTTTTGTGTGGTTTTGTATTAAATGACATAGCTTATCAATTAGAAAGTTCTTTTTTTAAATCTCAAAATTTGTGTCCTTGTTATGTATCCTTATTAGTTATGCATCAGTTTCTATTTGTTTATCTAATATTTTATTGATGTTTTTTTTTGCTTGTATATTGTAGAAAAACATGACATGACCTCCTTTTAATAGTAGAAGTTGAAATATAATGTGCACATTGTGGTTTACACATGTTATACTTATGACTACATTCATCTTCATACTCTATCAACATTCGTATCAAATATATTGACGCACTAAAATTTTTTGAATAAAAAAAATAAGGAAGACAATCTAACTAAGCGAATACAATGGATATTTAGCGTTACAAAAGAGAGTAATCCATTTTGTATTAGTGAACTTGGTATGGATAGGAGAAACTTTGCGATATTATGTGATATGGTAAGAGACATTTGTGGATTAAAAGACAAAAAAATACATCCGTTGATGAAATTGTGACATTTTTATATATCTACACATCATAAGAAAAATAGAACAATTAGTCTACTTTTTTGTTGAAGTCAAGAGACCATGAGCCACCATTTCAATCTTCATCTTCATGCAATTTTGAAGCTTCATCACATATTACTCAAAACACCAGAACCTATACCTAAAGATTGCAAAGATGATAAATGGAATCCATTTAAGATAATAACATATGACAAATACTTTAGTAACATGTTAGGGCCATTATGTTTTAGTAGTCTTTCTTATTAATTCATTTGAATATTAAAGGGTTGCTTAGACACATTAGATGGTACTTTCATTCTGGCGACACCTCCTAAAGAAGAAAAACAACATTATCACACAAGGAAAGGTATAGCGATAAATGTGTTGAGAGTATGCTCGCCAAATATGTAGTTTATGTATGTATTACCTGGATGGGAAGGTTCTGCTCATGATGGTCATGTTCTTCGTGATGTCATTAGTAGACTAATTGGTCTTAATGTTCCTCAAGGTGTATAAAAAAAGTTATGAATTAACCAACTTAAGTTGTTTATTATAGTCTTACATGTAGTTTTGTTTTATTGTTGAAGGTTGTTACTACTTGGTTGATATTGGTTATTGTAATTTTTCTATATTTCTTGCATCTTATTGTGGGCATAGGTATCATCTTAATGAGTTTGATGGTCATCGACCTGAGACTTCGAAAGAATATTTTAATATGAAACACGCTAGAGCAAGAAATGTAATCAAAAGATGTTTTGGTTTGTTGAAGGGGCGTTGAAAACTTCTAGCATCCCCTTCTTTTTTCCCAATAGAAACCCAAGTGCATATTATTATTTCCTATTGTCTACTCCATAATTTGATTTACAAATTTATGAGTAAAGATCCTCAGGAATCTATAGAGGACAATGAAGAAAGTGAAGATGAGGAAAGTGATGATGATGATGATGTGGAATACATACGAATAATTGTCCCAACTGACCAGTTGAATGCGTTTAGAATAATATGACAATTGAAATGTTTAATAATTAGAGAAACAGAGTTTTTGATATGGGATAACTACTACATATGTATGTGCTTTTGTTGTATTTTGATTAGAACATTTTTAATGTAATGTAGGATTTTGTATGACTTTGCTATTTGACTTATGTACTGCCTAACTTTTTCAATATTATTTAATATTTATGATTTTGGGTTGTTATATGATGTGTATAATTACATTATTATTCTTTTGGAATTTATATTTCTTGAACCACAGTATGATGACTAGCAATACAGTGGATGACCATAACCAAGAGACAAATGATGTAGAATACGGAAGAGGCAAGAACAAGCGATTTTGGATCGAGGAGGAAAGTTGGGTCTTAATTAGATGTTTACAAGATATGACCACTGATCGTCTTTGGAAAATAGATGATGGTTTTAAGAACAATTACATGAATAAAAAAGAATGATAAACGTAGTTAGCGTTATTGACTAGCCCTGGGGTGACCGGGCCGGCCCCACAGAATGTTTTCACTGGTTTTAAGAATAATTACATGAACAGGATAAGAAGGTTGATGGTGCAAAAGTTTTCCCAGTTGACAATCTAAGTGAAGCATATTGACTTTAGGATCAAGTTCTTGAAGGAAAGGTACCATGCTATTAATGAAATGTGCAAGCAGAGTGACTGTTCTAGAAATGATGTTGAAAAAAAGGATTGCATGTGAATTTACATGCATGGTATACTGAATGGATTAAAGTATGTCAATTCATGTGTTTTATCTTACGATTTTATGAATATTGTCCGTTAGATATATATTTTGATTATTTTGATGATGAGAATGAAATACATGTTTTATAAGTTATGATTTGTGATTATGTTGTACCCTATTGTTTTATTTTTTTTTATAGATTCACAAAGATGTTAAGCGCCTGTATAATGTCTCATTCCCTTACTTTATAGATTTGGATATTGTGTATGATAAGGATTGAGCAATGGGGGATGTGGTTGAAGATCCACTTGATGCTGAGTAGAATTTAAGAAATGTTGATGTTACTTTGCCTGTGATAGACGAGAGAGATTCCAACATTGAAATTGAATTTTTATCTACCATAGAGTCACTATCATCTAATTCTTCTAGTGCATGTGCTTCTAAAAAAATCCCTCATCAAGTTCATAAAACTTCAAAAAAGGCAAAGTTTGCACTTGTGAAAAATGCTAAAATTGAGTACAAGGAATTTAATGATGAAGTTCGGGGTTTTATGAAGAGTCTTGATGGTCACCTTGGCATAATGTCAACTTGGATGCAAGACACAACTTTAAGAATGTCACAAGTTCTTGAACTGCTGGAAACGCATGGGTTCAGTGGTCTAGATAAGTGTTGTTAGAGTGTATACTAAAAGTCTAATTTTTTGTAAACATTTATTTTTGAAATAAAGAATCACATTGGTCAAAAGTCTACATTTATATATTAAGTGTAGTTGTTCAATTAATTTATATTGTAAATAACATGGTGTGTGATGTCACACACAGAAGATCATGTTATCAGTTCCTTATAAATTATAAACAGTAGCTCACGACTAAGATGGATAGGAATAAACCATTGGAATAGTCATAGTGTAATTTGGTAGTTTATCTTGATTATAAAATTACACTAGTACACTCTAAGTGTATTGAGAAGGACCATTTAAGGTAAGTTTTTATACTGACTGCATAAAAGAACAAGACCTTTGTTATTATGGAAGTGTGTGCTCTTAATCATGATATAATAACAAGCACATATACTCAATATTCATTTCTTTAATTTATCAAAGGATGTGATTTAGTTCGATAAATCAATAGGTCCGATAAGTTGGGAAATGATATTATTTATATGGTGTGTTGTTGATTATAGAATAAAACTGTGTCTTAGTAATTTAGGTTGATAATGTCCCTAAGAGGAGCTCATAAGGATTGTCATGTAAACCCTGCAGGTGGACTTAGTCCGACATGACGATAAGGTTGAGTGGTACTACTCTTGGAGCTAGATATTAATTAAGTGAGTTGTCAGTAACTCATTTAATTAGTGGATATTCTATATCTTAAACATAGGGAGACTAACATACTCATGATAAGAAAGAGTCCATATAGTAATATGGAATTGGTGTGATAGTTCAATAATAACTCTTTAGTGGAATGAGATATTATTGATGAATTCGAGTTGGGTGTTCGGGCGAACACGGGAAGCTCAAGTTTATCGGGAGACCAAAACCAATTCCTCCTCTCGGTCCCTATCGTAGCCTCTTATTTATAAAGTCTTATACCCACATATACCCACCTTTTTACCCATCCTTAGGTCGCCGACCAAGCCAAGCTTGGAGCCCAAGTAAGGGCCGACCAAGATAAGCCTTGGATGGATCAAGTGGTGGCTAGCCCTAGCTTGGAGCCCAAGCTTAGGTGGCCGGCCACATAAAAAATAAAAGGAGTTTATTTTAAAATCTTTCCTTATGTGGAAGTCATGGTTTTAAAAGAGAGTTTAAAATTTAAATCTTTCCTTTTATATAGCTTTCTACAAAAGATTAAGAGAAATGTTTGATATCTTTCCTTATTTGTAGTTAAAAGGAATATTTTAATTTTTGATAAAACTTTCCTTTTTTGTAACCATCCTCATGGTTTTAAAAGAAAATTTTAAAATTTAAACCTTTCCTTTTATAACTTTGTACAAAAGATTAAGAGAAAGATTTGATCTCTTTCCTTATTTGTAGTTAAAAGGAAGATTTTAAAAGAGAAATTTTTATTTTAAAAATTTTCGGAAATAAATTAGGAAGTTTTAATTTTGTGTTTAAAACTTTCCTTGTTTGGAAGAGTTGTAGGGGCCGACCACATTAATAAATAAAAGGAATTTTTAATTAAATTTTCCTTTTCATTGACAAGGAAATTAAGGAAGTTTTAATTAAAACTTTCTTTATTTGTCAAGACCAAAGAATATAAAAGAGAGAGTAGAAGTGCCTCACCTCATAACAATATATCTTCTATTATTCCTCTCTTCCTTGGTGGTGTCCGGCCCTCTCTTCCTCTTCCTCTCCTATTCTTCTTCCTTGTGTGGTCGGCGGCATCTTCATCTCAAGGAGCTTGGTGGTGGCCGGATCTTATTAGAGGAAGAAGGAGAGATAGGAGGCTTTGTTTCTTAGCATCCCTTGGAGCTTGGTTGGTGGCTGAAAGTTCTTTATCTCTTGAAGATTGTTGGTGGCCGAAACTTGCTTGGAGAAGAAGGAAGCTTGGGTGGATTCTCGTCTCGGTAGATCGTCGCCCACACGACGTCCGAGATAAGAAGAAGAATACGATAGAAGATCGTGAGGTCTATAAGCTACAAAATGTATAACTAGTTATTAGTTTCCGCATCATAACTAATTCTTCTTTTTGTTTAGATCTTGAAATACCAAACACAAGAGGCTACGATTCTAGGTTTCGAATTTATGATTTGAGTTTGTGGTTCTTTTGTTTTTTCGATCTTGTGATTCGATTGTTCTTAATAGTTAAACCTAGGGTTACTATAAGGAGATTAAATATTGAATTTCGTTGAAAGATTTTGTCTAGGAAGTGGTGGATGATCCATACCCAAGAAAGCTTAGTGCCTCGCCATGTTTAACCTGGAAGCCGATCTCTGAAATAAATTATTTAATTGAATTTGTAACATGGGTGGATTTGGATTAATAATGTTAAGTATCGTTTGCGATCCAAGTCTAAACCTCTAAGAACAGATAAGTTGAATTTGAAATCAATAATGTTAAATTCTGTTTGCGATTCCAAATTTAATTTCTAAATAACATAATAGGTTGTTAGGAATAGTTCAGGACTTGTACACAATTTTTGTACAGGGAACCAGTACGATATTCCGAGTAGCAACCAACAAGTATAAGACTTCTAAAGCTATTTGTCAAGATTCTTTGAATGTTAACTTGTTATTCAATTTAAATTCCGTTGAAGTGAGGGAATATGTGCCCACTTTAATATAACTATAGTATGTTAAGATTCTGATTTTGGAATTGTTATCTTCAACTATTGAGGTTGATGTTTTAGAAGTAGGTTTATATTTTGCTAAGTCTCGTAATTGGTTATGCATTGAGATAGCCATTTGGATAATTCTCATTTTGTGTTAAACAAGTAGATGATGTTTAAAATGGTAATAGATAGCATTATTACTGATGTTATTTTTGGTAATATTTTGAATATGTTGCTTGATTAATTTCATCTTGAAAGCACTAAAGCAAGTAATCATAGATAGATTACATATTGCATATGTTGAGAGGCTCATGACATATTACATATGTTGAGCTTATGTAAATAATCACATATGAGGCAAATAATTAGGTGGTTGGATAACTCCCTTAATATATTTTATTTTTTGTTTGAGGTTCAACCATCCATAATGTATTTTTCCTTTTTAGATGGTGGTTATTATTTTATTTATTTTTTAAATATGAATAATTATTTTTTAGGAAATATTTATTTCAATTATAATGTTATGGTAATGGTTAAAAAGGAAGAAGTAAACTTTATTTCAATTATAATGTTATGGTAATGGTAAAAAGAAAAAGAAAAATAATAAATAAATAAAAGAAGATGTGCTATACCTAAACAATTAAAATGAAAAAAAATTAAAATACATTTATCGGTAATTTTAAGGTGACATTTATGTTATTTAAAAAATAGAAAAATTATTTTTAATATTTTTAATGCATTAATTAATAAGAATAAAATTGAAAATTTATTTGATTCCATGTTGATTTGAAAAAATATTATCAATTACAATCATATTCATTCTAAATTTGAACTAAACACTGAGAATGTAATCCTGATTCTAATTTTGGATGACCCCGTAATTAAATTTATTACCATTCTAATTGACAAATTTAAACCAAACAACCCCTAAATTAAAGATAAGAAACAGAGGGGAGGCATTGTTCACTCTACATGTCATCGAGACTCATAATCGCCCTCTAATAATTTAGATATTCAAAATTTATTCAATTATTAGAACCAAACGTGATATCACTCATTCCAATCAGTTTAGTGTTACCGATCCCACATAAAATATCAACAGATAAATTAGAGGGTATTTTACTTAGCACAATTATCTTATGCATGAGAAAGATACATATGAGCTAATTAGATTTATCCGATTAGTAATCTTATAACTAAAAGTTCTTTCTTCTAATTTACTTACCAAATAACTTTTACTACTATTTTACTTAACTAATAATTAGGGTGGTAAATGAACCAAGCGTTCGTGAACAAGCTTGGTGTTTGGCTTGGTAAGAGCTTGTTTATATTCGTTCAATATACATAAGATTAATTAAACAAACAAGATTGAACAACTTGTTAAGTTAAACAAACAAACTTGAATACATATGTGTTTAGCTCGTTAACGTTCGTGAACAATGTTCGTGAACAACGTTCATGAACAATGTTCACAAACTATATTAATTAATAAAACTCTTTTCAATATGCTAAATAAATAATAAAATAAAATAAAATAATTTTTTTTTAAATTATTAAGCTCAATAGCCAATTAAACAACTAAAAGTTTCAAACAATCAAACAAGCTTGAATTGAAAGCTTAATAACATCTAAATGAACCAAGCTCAAGCCAAGCTTGATAACATCTAAACGAACCAAGTTCAAGTCAAGTTTCAAACAAGCTCAAACTCATAAAAAATAAACCAAGCCAAGTTTGAACACTCATTTCAAAAGCTTGATTTATTTTAAGCAGGCTCGGCTCGGTTTGATTATCTTATCTTATCAAATAAGCTCGGACATCCCAAAGCTCAACTCGGCTCGACTTATTTATAGCCCTACTGATAATGGTCGCAGATGCCGGATGCATTATATTGATGTGTGATGATGCGCTCAGCTCCCTTCCTCTGGATAATCCCTTCTATTTTAGTGTAATAATACGTGATAAATTTTGGAGAAAAAAAAAAAGCATGGACTCAATTTAGGAAGAAATTTCTCTTCCACTAAATCATTAAAAATTAACTAAGTTGATCGATCAAACTACATCGAGTCGAAATTATAAATAGAGATGTGATGCTATAATTGATCTCAGAATATCAATAAGTTCTCAAATCTTTTTAATTTGTTTGTTTAACAGTCCTCTACAACCAGTATCTTTTTTTTATATTTCTCAAGGAGTCCAATAAATCCAATATAATTATTTTTCATAGTTATTGTTGTGTTTTTAATTGTTTTTTTCCCTTAACTTTCTTTGCTTGTTATAAAACTGTATTAATTCAAAATTTTACTACTACTTTTTGCAAAAGTTTCTCCTTCTTTAAAAAAATATCTAGAAAATAAATATAACGATTTTATCCAGAAATAATTTTCTAATAAACACTAGATCATAAAATAAATTAAATAAGATGTGAAGATTTTTTGTTATAATTCAGGTATTTAGTTTTAACGATCCAATTGATCTTAGAGATAACTATTTTGATTTTATGAAAATTTTTCATCGGCTATAAACATAAATCTGAAAACATAAATAGGCCATGACTGATAGTCTAGCGTGATCTCAACTGTAATATATTATGGATGAGATTTGAATACTTATGTATAGAGAATTCGTCCCACCATTTACTATTGCATTATACTCCTGGGACATAATATAAAGATTGAATCATGCTAAATGCCTCTCTATATATTTTTGTTTTCTTAAAGTACACCATCAAGATTCATTCACTCCTTTCATTTCGCTGCGAGGTAGACAATGAAGAACACTCGGGATGAGACGATAATGGATTTAAGGTAGAGCCTTTATAAATCTCACTAGGTATCATAGAAGTTAGTTTTGTATATTCTTGGGTAGACGGGTAAAATATAGTTTCGACAGGATGATGAAATTTACGGCCATGAAAGGAAGGCAGGCTTTAACTTTGCCAAAACGTAGTGTATCACTGTATGTATATTTTGGGGCAAACTAATTAATTAAATCGCCATAATAATTAACGATCGTGCGAGATGAAATAGATAAAACCGCCTTGTCTAATTTTGAAGCGCGAGTGGATCTTGCGGTTCGTAGCTTCCATCCCTCCGTCTTCCTCTCCTATCTTCACTCCCTTGCGATTCCTCCCCTCTCCTTTATTTCCCCTCTCGCCACTTCCACCTTTCCATCCCCCCTGCTTCATCCATTCCAATCTTCCTCGGTGAGGGAGGGAATGAATGATTCAGGGATCTGATCAACAATATAATTAATCCCGGCCCCTCAGATTTTTTGTTATTTTTAAATTAACTGATCGATCGTCCATCAATCATATCGATCGATGACCATGGCTTTCAGTGGTACCCAGGACAAGTGCAAGGCCTGCGAGAAGACCGTTCACTTCGTCGACCTGTTGTCTGCCGATGGAGTCGTCTACCACAAGACCTGCTTCAGATGCAGCCATTGCAAAGGAACTCTCTCGGTATATAGCTACTTAATCTCTCGTCGTCGTCATCTCAGTTTTTTGCTTAAATAATTAATCTAAGACTTTAATTCCATTATCAGATGTGCAATTACTCTTCCATGGACGGCGTCCTATACTGCAAACCTCACTTTGAGCAGCTCTTCAAGGAGACAGGCTCCTTCTCCAAGAAGTTCCCAACGGGTATACTCTAGTCCTAGTCACAGGAGATTCGGTTATTCTCAAGATTAATTTTCTTACCGTTTCTAGATTTTAAACTTGATATATCATAGTGTCATATGATTGATTTGATTTATACTTGATATAATTAATTGATATCTCAGGCACAAAATCTGGAGAGAGGACAGTTAGCAAGTTCTCCTCCATGTTCTCTGGAACTCAAGACAAATGTGCTACATGCAAGAAGACAGCGTACCCCTTAGAGAAGGTTTGATGTTTTTTTGTTTCCTTCGTGTATCGACCACTACTAATTAATTTATGGATCGAACTTTATTGATTAATTAATTAATTAATCCATCCAATTTTTTATGGATGAAGCTGACGATGGAGGGAGAAATATACCACAAGACGTGCTTCAAGTGCTCGGTGGGAGGTTGCACCCTGACGCCCTCATCGTACGCCGCCCTCAATGGGATCCTCTACTGCAAGCACCACTTTGCTCGCCTGTTCATGGAGAAGGGAAGCTACAGCCATGTGATCCAGGCGGCCATGGTGAAGCAGACCGCTGCGGTAGAGCAGTAGCGTGCGACCATTAATATAATTAATACATCACTACTTCTTGTTTCATCACGTGATTGAGGGGCTATGGTTTTTTTTCCCTTGTGTTTTTTTCCTTTTTGTCGGTTCTCTGTGTTTGTGTGAAAGAATTCTATATGTTGTGAAGCATAATTTGATCGACTCTATCTTTTGTTCTTTGTTTGCGTTGAGGTGGTAATCAAACATAATCTATAATATATTCCATTGTGTGAGACGCTGATAGAATAATAATTATTTTATAGGTTATTTCTAATAGAGAATTTTTAAAGAAAACATAAAAATCATTCTTCTCTAATTTAAATAAATAAAATTAATTCCCTAACATCAACTAATTATATGGTAGCTTAATATTTGACAAAAGAATGATTCTTGAAACTTATTTGTTACTATCTTTGGGAATTGTTTAAGGTGAAGATAGGATTTAACTTAGAAAGTAAAAAAAAAATGATAAAGTAATATTGAATTTGGGATGAGCGGTTCAGTCTTATAGAAATTTTCCATCGACCACTTGGATAAATAAAAAAAATATACGTGAAGACTTATCCTGACAACTAACTTTCTTGGATCCGCTATCCATTATGAAGAAAATTCTTCTTGATGGATGGTCTTACTATGACAACCTCTTAGGGTAGGATTTAACTTAGATAGGAAAAAAAACGATTAACAAGGTTGGGTAACGCTGAGCCTGGGTGACCGGTCCGGTTTCACGAAAATTTTCCACCGACCATAAGGATAAATTGAGAAGTACTTGTAGCGGGCGGCCAGAAGCCAACATCCCTTAGTTGTAAATCTCATTTGGAGGAAAAGTCTTTAAAAATATGGCATAGCTGGGTTTAGCTAAGATAGAGGAGTTGGGGTTGGTGCATTATTGCAAGAAATTTTAATGTTTTGAGAAAATTACAAGTTAGGAAAATTTATGATCTCACATGTATATCAAATGTCGAAGTATTTGATGTTGGTTATTATCTCTAATTTTTTGTGGGCTTAATTATAAATTATGCATATGAGTACAAATCGAACCCATTAATGTGATCTAACTTAGGTTTTTTATATTTCAGTTGTTAGATGTAGACCTTGTATGTGTAGAACTTGTAGTCTCACATCTATGAATTAATAATAGATGTCTACTATATATAGGGTTGGTTCCCAAAGGTTTTGGGAATCATCTTCACCTAGTTTCTTATTCCCCATTGACAAGAAGCTTTACGACGCCATCATCCTTTAAGCCCCTTGGAAGATCTTCCCCATTTGCTTTCACTTCTTCTTTCTCAAGATCTTCTAAACGATGCTAAAGAACAAAAACATGTCTCTTCAATCAAGTTCTTTGTCATTATGTTTATGTATTTATTTTCTTATGCCATGTTTAATTGATGAAACTAGATCTTCTTGTTTTTGTATTTTCTATATGTGAGTTCTTTATGTTTTAGAATTCATGCAGCTTAGGTTTTACAAGAACTATCAATTGGTACTAGATCCAAGTTTCTGTTTCGTCATTTTCATTGGCAATAAAGTTTAACTTTTTCATCGATTTGTTGTTTGTATGCTATATTAAGTTTTTCTAGTATAATGTAATTTTTGATCGTCGAAAATCATATAAGAGAAAACTAGGATAAACTTATTTTTGATTTTTTTTTTGTACGTGTTCCTACGAAGAACACAAAAAATGACAAAAATCGTCGCTGTTTAACCTAATTTTAGATAAAATTGTGATGATTCAATCAATTATTTTGATAGAACAATTGATTATAAGTCTAAAATTTTGAATATAAATGATTAAAATTTAATTAATTAACGACCTTAAACTCGTAACTAAGTCAATTATCAATTGATTAGATTTATTTTTTAATCGATTGAGATTAATTTTTTAATTAAGTTTTTTTTTTAAATTGATTCGATTAAGTTTACTGTTAATTGATTAGAGAAAACTATTTCATTAAAAAAAATTATGTGAACAATAAAAATTAAATAGTATTAAAAAAATACTATTTAATTATAGAACCTAAAAGAACCTTTAGCTTCTTAAGGGAGAGTTCTATATATAATCATGTAGTCGCATATAGTAGACTTTCATATCGAATGGATTATACCAATCGATTCATAAGGTATCAATTGATTAATAAGTATAATTTTATGTTGTTAAACTTGATTAAGTAATTTCTATTCAAATAAAGTTCCAAGGGTTTTCTTGAGTTTATTTACACAACGTGCTTCTAAGTTGAACTAATAATGTGTCGGCTCAAAGGAAGGTACCTTAAGTAGGTTTAGTGCATTTTGTGTTGGTAGACATATATCTATGCTAAGAGTAATCGACCCAAAAGAATGTTATTTTTATGCCAGATATATGCTCAAAGTAGCCTACAACTATAGAACAAAATTATTATTTTTTTCAGATCATACATAAATATGTCAGTCTAAAGGAAGATATATTATGTGGCTGATTAAAAAAGTAGATCCGCTACCTTAGCGGCCCCCCTAATGTCATCCCACCGATATGGAGGGAGGTACAATTATGTGGCTAATTAAAGTTATTGTAAGCTATAGACCAATTTATAACTCATATAAAGTGTTATATTATGCACACAATGAGTCGACTCAAAGGAAGACACATTATGTGGTCAATTAAAATTTAAGTTATATAAGAGAGTATCGTTAACAAATAATGTGTCAGTCCAAAGGAAGACACATTATGTTGTACTTGGTATCTCATAAAGAGCTCATTTTATGTGAATTTAAAATTTTATTTTATTTGCATAATCTTATACCTATTCTTGGATTTAATTAAATCATGAGCTTAAATAAATTTCTCTTTTTAATTTCAATGCAATCTACTACTAACATTAATAGCATCCCAATATTATTTGGTTCGAATTTTACTAAATGGAAAGAATATGTGATCGTAGTCTTAGGCTACATGAACTTAGACTATGCATTAAGAAATGAGCACCCCGCACCTCCGACTAGTGCTAGCACTATAAAGTAGACGGTTGAATTTCAGTTGTGGGAGAAATCAAATTGCATGTGTCTGAGTATCATAAGACTTTCCATACTGGCACCAATAAAGGGATTAATAAGAAAGGGAGGGAATGCTAGGAGTTTCTTGGACCAATTGACAGACCAATTCACCTCAAATGAAAAGGTCAAGACTACCACACTTCTTACAAAGTTGATAACCATGTGGTACAGTGGTAAAAGAAATATAAGGGAGTACATTATGAAGATGTCCAATATAGCAACAAGTCTAAAAGTACTAAAACTCTATATGTCTGAGGGTATGTTAGTGCATTTCATCTTGATGTCTCTGCATGCACGGTTCACTCCTTTTAAGATGTCGTATAATACTTAAAAGGAAAAGTGAATATTGAATGAACTCATTGCTCAATGCGTGTAAGAGAAGGGAAGACTAAAGATTGAGACATCTGAGAGTGCTCACTTAGCATCTGGTTCTCAAAGTGCGAGCAAGAAGTGAAAGAGGATCAATAACAAAGGAAAAGGAAAACAAACTATAGATTCTGGAGGCAATGACCATAAGGAGCACAAGAAGCAGGATAAGAAATTCACATGTTTCTTTTGTAAGAAGAAAGACCATATGAAGAAAGACAGCCTCAAGTACACCAACTGGCGTGCAAAGAAGGATAAACTTCTTAACTTTGTTAGTTTAAAAGTCAATTTAGCTATTGTACCCACTGACACTTGGTGAATAGATATCGATGCTACTACTCACATATGTGCCACTATGTAGGGTTATCTCAGGAGCCAACTTCCGCTTGATGGTGAAAGATACATCTATACAAGAAATGGAAAGAAGGCTAAAGTTTAGTTGATTGGTGTTTTTAGCCTTTGTTTACGAACCAATGTCTTTCTGGATTTAGAAAATACATTTATTGTACCATCTTTTTGACGAAATTTAATTTCAGTTTCTTGTTTGGACAAATCATGTTATTCTTGTTTATTTAGAAATGAAATTTTCAGTATTTTCTTTAATTCAGTATTGGTTGGCAATGGTTCCTTAGTTGCTAAGCTTTATAAATTGAATACCTTTACTCCTACGGTTGACAACGTAATAATGCATAGTATAGGTACAAAACGTAAATTGACCGATGAGAATTTTTCTATGTTGTGGCATAGGCGTTTAGGACATATATCTAAACACGTCTAGAAATGTTAATGTCACATGGAATTCTCGATTCCCTTGACATGTCAGACTTGGATGTTGGAATAGAGTGTGTTAAGGGGAAGACCACTAACAAAAGGAATAAGGGTGCTAGCCGTTGAAGTGACAATTTGGAGTTGATATATATGAACATTTATGGATCATTCCCTAAGGCATCCTAGAATGGACACACATGTTTTATTAGATTCATAGATGACTATTCTAGATTTGGCTATTTATATATTATTCATGAGAAATTGTAGTCTTTGGACATGTTGAAAAGTGATCCTACATCTTTCCAAGAAGTCAAACAATGCTCTATTCCCGAAAAGTGGATTAACGCCATGCAAGAAGAGTTAAATTCTATGGCAGACAATGTCATTTGGGAACTTGTCGAATTGCCTAAAGGTAAGAAGTCCATTGGTTGTAAATGGATATTTAAAACCAAGTGGGATTTAAGGGGCAATATCGAAAAGTATAAGGCTTGTCTTGTTGCCAAGGGATTCACTCAGAAAGAAGACATTGATTATAAGGAGACTTTCTCACCTGTGTCAATGAAAGACTCCCTTAGGGTAATCATGACACTTGTAGCTCATTATGCTTTGGAACTACATCAAATGGATGTAAAGACTGCATTCCTCAATGGAGACATAGAGGAGTTTATATATATGGTTCAACAAGAGAACTTTGAGTCTAAAGACTCAAAGCACCTAGTATGTTGATTAAAGAAATTCATTTATGATTTAAAACAAGCATCTCGTTAGTGGTATCAAAATTTTTATCCAGTGGTCACCTCATATGGTTTTAAAGAGAACCTCATTGATCAATACATATATGTAAAGTTCAGTGGGAGCAAGTTTGTTATACTTATTTTATACGTGGATGATATACTACTTGTAAGCAATAATAAGAGTCTGCTACATCAAACCAAGTCATTTCTATCTGGTAATTTTGAAATAAAAGATCTTGATGAAGGATCCTTTATTTTAGGCATACAGATCGATTGTGATCATTTAAGAAGCATTTTTGGACTTTCACAACAGACGTATATCGAAAAAGTACTTATAAGGTATGATATGTAGAACTGTATACCTAGTGATACACCTGTGTTAAGAGGTGACAAGTTCAGCTTGCAGTAGAGTCCACGACTTGAACTTGAAATAAAGGAGATGGAGCAATTCCCATATGCATCAACAGTGGGAAGTCTTATTATATACAAGTTTGTACTCGACCAGATATAACATTTGTAGTGGGAATGCTAGGCAGATATGTTAGTAACCTAGAACCATCACACTAGAAAGTTGTAAAGAGAGTGATATGGTATTTACAAAAAACTAAAGGATATATGCTCACGTATCGGAGATTAAATCACCTGGAGGTGATTGGGCATTCAGACTCCAATTTTACTGGATGCTTAGATAGAAGGAGGTCAACTTCGGACTATATTTTCATACTTACTGGAGGAACTATATCTTGGAAGAGCGTCAAGTAGATGCTAATAGCTACTTCTACTATAGAGGTAGAGTTGACAGCATGCTATGAAACATCCAATCATGAGATTTGGCTGCAGAACTTCATCATAGCGTTGTAGATCGTTGATGACATTGACTGACCACTGAGGATCTATTGTGATAATAAAGCCATAGAACTTTATACTATGAATAATCGCAGTTTTGTTGAAGTCCAAGCACATCGACATCAAGTTTCTAGCGGTTAAAGAAAGAGTTCAGAGTTGTCAGATCATGATATAGTACATTAATACAGATTCCGTGTTGGCCGATCCAATCACCAAAGGCTTGGTGCTTAAGGTGTTTCATGCACATATTGTGAATATAAGAGTCCTTCTTATGGAAGAAGAACTCATCTAGTGGGAGTATATATTTATTTTCTCTATATTTGATAATAAAGACAAATATTTTATTTTGATTATTGTATGTACTTAAAGTTCAAAACATTAATGAGAATTTATATATTTGTTTGACACTCTGACTGTGATATTATCATTTACTATTGTTGTTTAGCATTTAATATTTGCAAATATGATGTAGATTCTTTTTAGAATCATAAAGTTGATCATGATTTACTATTATAGTTTAGCATAAAATATTTTGCAAATATGATTTGACCTCTTTTGAGATTGTCTTAGGACCAGTTGAAAATTGACATGTACTGATCATATTTCATGTAATTTTTACTCTACACATCTATATCTTAATCTATGTCATTAATGATATTGATATTGTGATTACTATTAGTGCTTGTTACGATTATATACAGTAGTTATGACCTCTTTAGTCCTATACTAATGAAATTAATGAATCAGATTATTTACAGGGGTATTTTATACCCATAAAGTTTGATATCAACTAAAGTTTTATTTATATTTCATATACAACTCACAACTAGCCAAAGTGGGAGATTGTTGGTTATTATCTCTAATTTTGGTAAGCTTAATTGAAAGTTGTGCATATGAGTACAAACTAAACCCATTAATGTGATTTAACTTAGGTTTTTTGGGCTTGTTGGATGTAGACCTTGTATGTACAGAACCTATAGTCCTACATCTATTATCATCTATGAGCTGATAATAGATATTCATTATATATAATGTTGGTCCCCAAGGATTTAGGAAATCATCTTGACCTAATTTCTTATTTCCCATTAACAAGAAACTTTAGGGCGTCATCATCCCCTTGGAAGATTCTCTCTGTTTGCTTCTTTGTCATTATATTTATATATTTATTTTCTTATGACATATTTAATTAATAAAATTAAATCTTCTTATTCTTATATTTTTTTTTATACGTGAGTTCTTTATGATTAAAAATTCATACGACTTAGATTTTATACGCAATATCATTTGACACTTTTATTTTAGGAGAAATTGGTGATGTAGGCAGGTCATGTACATACGATATTTTTTTAAAAAAAAAAAATTCCCTCGAACAATATAGCCTACCTAGCTTTAAATTAATATTTTATTTCGAGAGAGACAAATGTTGAAGGGCCATTATTTACTAATTATTCGAGTAAAATATTAAAAATATATTAGAACATATAAATTATTGATTTTTTATGAAAATATATTTAAAAATTTTAAATCTAACTCGAGATATATGAACATATACATTGTAAAATACCGGAAAAATAGGCGAATATTAATAAGGGAATTTTTTGGAATTTTTGGAAATTTTTCGATAATTTTTCAGAGCTTGTATGGACGAGTTAACGGGGATGAAAATGGGGCCCGGGGAAAAGCCTGTTTAGGCTACCCATTTAAGCGAGGAAAAGTTGGATTTATTTTTCTTTTTCTATTTCTTTTTCCTTTTCTTCATTTCGCGCCGTTTTCCTCCTCTCCGCCACGCGCCTTCTCATCTCCTCCGCCGAAAATCACCCCGTGCCCTAACCTCCTAGCGCCGACGGTTCCTTCTCCTTCGAGTACAAGCTGTGGCAAGGGGAAATCTCCCCTTTTCTCACCGATTCTGCCCTAGATGCCGGTACGGAGCCGATTCCTCTTCCCCCATTTCTACTTCTTCCTCGTCTCCACAGTCGCTCCTTAGCCGTGCCCTAGAACGAGCGCCGACCACTGTGCGGTGGATCTGAGCCACACCGCCGACGCCTCTTCCTTTGCAGAGTGTCGTCGCCGCACTGGACAGAGCCGGCGCCACTGCCGATCACCCCGTGCCGACGCCACCTTCTTCTTCCCTTGCCCTCTCTGCCTTTCCCTTGCCCTCTCTGCCTTCGTGTCGGCTGCCGTCTTCTTGTTGTGCCCTGGCGCCGCTGTCGACGCCAACAGACACCACCGGACCCTGCTAGTTCTTCACTGCCGGCTGAGGGTTGTTGCTCTTCTCGGTGACGACCATTGGACTTGAAGAGCATTCCGGCCACTGTTGCTTGCTTCCATTGCCGGAGAAGGTCAGGTAATGGTCTTGTTAATTACAACCGAGATGTAGATTTTGGTATGCTATTGTAAGGATTTCAATTGTGAGTTTTGAGAATTTGTTGTTCAATTGGCAGTGAACAGCAACATGAAGTAGTTCGTGTTGGACTTATGACCATGAAGAGCATTGCTGATTGGAACGTGAAGCCAACACAAGAAACTGATGCAACATTGATGATCATGTTGTTGACCAAGCATCAACATGTTGGAGAACAATTGTTGGTCCTCCAAGTTGAACGTTATTGATTTGGGTGGTTCTTCTAAGCAACCAAGTTGTGGTTCTGTGCTGATCAAGAGAGGGATGTGCTGCTCTTACTTCTTTGGCTGTGTATCACAGTAGTGGTTTGGTGAAAAGAAAGTAAGTGATTGATTCTTATGAGGTAATGAATAGGGTTTTGATTGTAGTTATAGATCATGATGTAATCTAGATTATATGATTACGTTGTTGTGAGGGATTATAATTGTTGCAAGTTCTAAATTGTATGAATTAGTTATGAAATGATTGAGGAGTTGATGATCCCATTTAAGGTTTAAAATTGGATTTGGATTTAGGTTAGTTTCTCAGGAATATGATTTATCTAATTAATTAATATGTAATTAGCTAAATCTGTATATCGTGTTGTTACAGGACTGTGATTCGAGACGGGCGTCTCGACATCGGGTTGGTTCGATTCGATCTATATCGGAGGCGGGTACCTCTTGACTTATCTTTATGATATTGTCTATTGGATATGCATAGTATTTTATAGCTGCAAGCAATGATAATGTTTGCCTTGGTATGTCACGGTTTGATACCCATAGCATGATCTGTTGGCCGTTTGATATGTATCCATGTTTACGTTTCAGGATTATTTCCATGAGTACCTTGGTTCCTAGAGTAAGTGGCATACCATACCTACTGAGGTTCGGACTAGGTTCTGGATTTTATTTTCTGGCATGTGTATCTAGATTATCTGATACCTAGGTTTTTATACCATACCTGGCTTGTGTACCTCTATTTGTATATCATATATGATTCGTGTACCTAGACTCTGATTCTTTGATCTATGTATATTGTTGGTACATATGTTATGGAAGGAGGATATGTTTAGGATCTAGGTTGTTATACCATAGAGGATCTGTATACCCTAGATTCGTGGATTTGACTCACTGATACTGTGGTACCCATATTATACACATATGGATATGGTTATGCTGATCATTTTATGACTATGCTTAGTGTCATGCATCATGATTGCATGCTGCGCGATTGTCGACTCCACTATAGTTGAGCACATCGCCAGTTACATGTACTGCACACACCACCACTCATGGATTAGTGGTATATCAAACAGGTGTGTGGCGGTTCTGCTGTTTGGCTCCGTTGGTCTGAGGACTCAGCATGGTAGCCGGCAGACAGTTCCACTCTATTTGGCTCCGCTGGCATTTAGTGTAGCAGCGTAGTAGCCGGCAGATGGTGGATTCTGTTTGGCTCCGTTGGTCAGGTGACTCAGCGTGGTAGCCGGCAGAGATACCTTCCCGTCATCGAGTACCGGGATCCCCCATTTATGATTTGGGGTCACAGGACAGGAGTACTCCAACAGCATCCCGTCCACTCGGTCACTCATCAGGAGCAGTGACGACAGAGTGTACGGTTGTCACAGTCCTACCCACTCGGTCTCACCATTTGTGTGTGATATGACTGACTGGCGTCAGGGGTGACCAGGACGCATCATTCGCATCATATGCATTGATGCATTTATATTCTTATGATTGTGTTTGCTGCATTTGGTTGCTGCATTTTGGTTGGATGCATATTTTTGACCTGCATACAGGATTATTGACACTTTCGGTTGACGACCCTTTTGTCTGGATAGGAGTTCCTGGTGAGTACAGCTTCCTCAGTTACCTTTCAGTTTTGCATATTCCCTATATATGATTAGGAAGCTGTATTCCATATTTATTGCTGTTAGATATATCTTATTACTCATGTCCATTGGTATTCGCTGAGTTGTTGAACTCACCCCCGTTGACACTATCTTTTCAGGTACCAGGTTATTTATGGTGTCGCTTGGAGCATCCTGTCTGCTGGTCCCCACGTCACATCAGAAGCCATATCTCCGCATTTTTTTGTTATTTGACCTTGGTATATGAGATGTATGTATTTGACTTTGTGTGTTCCGGTTTTGTGTTCGGAGTGTTGAGGCTGTATGTGATGTTTTGTATCAGTTGTTGGTTGTGTAAGCCTAGTCGGCTAGCAGTCTTGTGTTTTGATTTGTATTTGGTTTCTGTCATTTTCCGTGTTTTGGTTTTGTTCCAGCCGTGTGGGCTGATGATATATATATATATAACTGCGTAGTTGTGTGTATATATTCCAGCCGCCTGTGGCTGATGTATATTGTGTATGTAGAAAGTGTCAGATTGTCCGCCGTACAGGGGAGGTGCTGTCGAAATTTCTTCGGACAGGGACTCCTCTGGGGCGTGACATACATATTACATATAAATATATGAATGAATGATGTGTATACTTTACAAGAAAAAGCAACTAAAGAAATTTATAATATATTGTAGTGGTAAAATATAATTAAAATTTATGATTACTTTTTCTATGATTTTTTTAAAAAAAATATAAGTACCCAACTTTATAGATTCTTTCCTTAGTCTCTCCCACATTCTCAAGTCAATTAAGTAATAGCTGAGCAATCTCGATTGTACACAATTT
This sequence comes from Zingiber officinale, assembly GCF_018446385.1. Taxonomy (NCBI): domain Eukaryota; kingdom Viridiplantae; phylum Streptophyta; class Magnoliopsida; order Zingiberales; family Zingiberaceae; genus Zingiber; species Zingiber officinale. Next base: position 41,132,613 of record NC_056000.1, read on the forward strand.
ATGAGTTTGTAGTAATACGGGAAAAACTAATATACATGGTCAAATTAATTAGTTAAGAAATTAAAATTTATCAAAAAAAAAAAAAAAATACATGACACATCATTTATACCTATCAGTGTCACCGCATAGTCATCACCATATCACGATATGTCCGCATTGTAATTTTTTTACAACTTGTGATTTAAAAGTGTTCAATTTTCTTTAATTAAACCCTTTATATATGCTTGGATAATTAGGTTATCTAGGTTTTAATAATTTAAAATTATATTTTTAGACCTATGACTAATCTAAAATGTTTTTTTGGGTCCTCCTAGCTGTTTGGCCCCAAGGCAAGATGCCTATTGGGCCTCCCCTTAGGTCCGACCTTGTGTGGAGGTTGATCAAGTAGGTAACAAAATACTAAAAGCCCAATAGTTATGATAGAAAGTGCAAGTGAGTTAAGGCTATTAGGACTTAAGGATGGCTAGAGGAGAGTCAATAGTCTTTTACATGCTTTTGTTGGTTTAGTTCTAGTCTATAATGATTAGTTACACAAAGGAATAAATATATAAAATCAAAATCAAAATAAAACACAAGAATAAAAAGATTTATGTGGTTTGGAACCTTGTATCCTCTTCCACTTATGATCTGTGAGGTGGATCACTCCCTAAAATCACCATTATCTTCTTCCTTCTTGAATATTTTTCAGAGGGAAAGATATGTTTTACCACACTTGTTCTTACCATCAATATAAAGCATCATACAAGAGTATAAAAAGAAAGAAAACTAATATAAATAAAGTTTACACAAATTAGATCTTTGCATTTTTTTACTTTGGATTGCCTAAGAAGGTCTTAGAATGCAACAACACTTAGCTAAAGAATCTCCAAGAAGGTTAGCTTCAAAACCTCCCTAAAATCGACCTTTAATTTATAAGCTCCTACTTGAGTTTGGACGATGCTCATCAGTCGACTATTGAAATACCTTCAATTGTCTGCTCCATTTTGCCACATCAAAATATGACTGTCCTCCTATAACTTTTCACCCTATGTATCGTTTCCTTAGTGCATGCCTACCTTGACCTTATTAGGAAGTTATCATTAGTGCAATTGACCTCTAGGATTATGATAGTTTAGTTGAATAATATGTTTAATGAGAGCTAGGTAAGGGGCGTTGATCAAGTTAAGTGAAAAGTTCAAGTAAGTCAAAGTTGGCTTGATGCTTGGAAGTAAGTGAGAAGTCCAAGTATAATTAGATACTTGACAATTGTTGGAAAGTCTTAGTGAGACTATGCAATGTAAGTCCTAGTGAAATTAAATAGAGTAAGTCCTAGTTATGAACTAAACAGTGAAAGTTCTTGTTGTGAACTAAGCAATGGAAAGACCTAATGTGACTAGACACTAAAAAAAACCTAATGGGACTAGGTAACAGAAGTCCTGTTTGGGAACCAGACAAAAGAACGACTTAGAGAAACTAGATAATGGAAGTCCTAGTTGGGAACCAAACAACAAAAAGATCTAGTTGAAAATTAGGTAGTGGAAGATCTAGTTAGGAATCAGGCAATGAAAGATTTGGTTGGGAATCAGACGGTGAAAGTCCCAATGAGGCCAAGATGTGGAAGACATAGTTGGGAAGTAGAAAAACCTAGTTAGAACTAGAAAAACCTAGTTGGAAAGTAGGTGAAATCTAAGAGGGTCAGCTAGAAGTTGAACACTTGGTAAAAGAAACTAGTAAGTTAGGTAGACTAAGTACTAGATTTTGTATGTGACTTTATATGTTTATTTTACAGGAAACTATAGTTGGATGAAGGTTCGGATGACCAAAGTGTGTCCAGAAACTAGACCAATTGGGAACTCATCTGAGTGATCAGGTCCATGGTTCGGTCGACCAGAACTTGTAGTCAGTCGATTGAAAATCTAGTCGACTGGACCCTGTTGGTAACCAAAAGTTGACTTTATCGGTTCAAATGAATTAGTCTTCAAATAAGCTTTGACTGAGATCTAGGAGACCGGAATAGTTCCATGTGCCTAGAAATCACAAAAGTTACCCCTGATATGCAATTGAAGAGGATCTTGTTGAAGCCAAGTTAGGAGGTCCAATTGACTAGAAGAGCTTCCAAGTGACCGGAAGAATGCCAATCAAGCTCTATAAAAGAGGAGCCAAGGAAGTCTCTTCCATCATCAAGTGAAATCATCTACAATCAAATCTTTTCATTCAGTGCTTGAAGATTTCCATCCGGATCAACATGAATTTGCTTTCTTTTATTATTGTTCTTTTAATTTTTTTACTTTCATACCTGTTATTGTACTTATCAATTTGTAAGAGTTTTTTTTTCATTTTCGAAAAGTACCCGAAAAGGAGAAAGACACTAGTGAACTCACAATTGCATGTATAGTCTTGGACATAACACCTTGGAGGGTGTGAATTAATTAAATTTCAGTATTCTTTATTATCTTTCTATATGTCTTTCATTCTTCCACTGCGTTACTAACACTACAGTATTCCTCTCTCTAGCGTTAATATGTTCCTACATTTATCTACCTAAAGACTCCTCATCACTTGAACTTCTATCATGTTTAGTATCTAATCGACCTCATCTTATTAGGATTTCTCCTTGCCTAATATTGTTGTTAGGACTTTTATTGTCTAGAGTTCACTCTTTCAATATTTCATCACTTGTCAAATATCTAGTCCTCTTTGATAAGTTAGGACTTCCACTCATCTGCTTAGCATATGGTCCTTGTCAACCCATTATGACTTTCACTACCAAGTATTTGGTTCTCAATAACCTACATGGACCTTCACAACCTAAAACCTAATCATCATTAACTTGCTAGGAATTTTTATCTCTTGCCAGATGTCCAATCATCTTTGACTTATCTGCACTTCCTCTTCCAACACTTACTAAACTTCTTCTCTTCTACTCTACATCTAATTTATCTTGACTTCTATCACTACAAGAAAAAAGCTGATAGACAACACTTTAAAAGTGTTGTCTATGTAGCTGAAAAAGCGTTGTTAAAAGCACTGTTGTTAAAAGTCTGCTCAAAGACAACGCTTTAAAAGCGTTGTCATTTGTAGCAAAGACAACGCTTTTGCAACGCTTGAAAAACGTTGTCGTTTTTTTGCAAAGACAACGTATAAAAAGCATTGTCTTTTTTAAAGACAACGCATAAAAAACATTGTCTTTTTTAAAGACAACGCATAAAAAACATTATCTTTTTTAGCAAAGACAACAGTTTCACAACTCATAAAAAAATGTTGTCTTTTTTAACAAAAGACAAAAGGTTTTAAACTATTATCTTTTAATATCAAAGATAAATAAAAGATAAATGAAAACGAATCTACTTCAATCAACAACATATTATTAGATAAACAACCAAGATAAATATACAAATTATTATCCTTACACTTCTATAACAAACATAATTACTCGCATACAAAGAAATTTTAATTAGGAGACATTCGAAACTACTCCTATCGACTACATCTTATTATATGAACTTAAAGGATCTTGATAGATGTTACTTATCCTCTTGATTTGAATGTTCTTTACTTATTGGCTTTAACCATCTTCTCGCTTAAATCCTAAAGTCTTCTTGATAGTTCTTCATCGAAGTACTTCTTAGTCACACTCCTAAGGTTCTGATGCAGTACCACATAACATGTAGTTGTTGCTCCTGTAATCATCCATACCCGAGCTATTTAGCTAGAGTTCCTGAATACCTTCATTCACCTTCAAAATATTTAAAAAAGGTACTACATGTAAAATTTCCACAATCTCAACATCTAATGAAAGGCAACAGGAATAAGCAAATGACATGTAAAATTTCCACAATCTCAACTTCTATCATCAAAGAAAATCTTATTCTAAAAAAGTCAAGAAATTGATGCATAAGAACAGAGTCAACTGAAATAAAACTATCAATTAATCATAAAGGCAAATATAGGGAAAGTAAATATCTTGCTGATGGCAAAGCATTGTCTTTTTTAAAATACAATTAATTGGATGATTCTATTAATTGTTCCAAGGAGTGCTATCTTGACCACAATACTCGGAGTAGCTCCGGGCGCCTGGATTACAGTCAACTTCATGTTGACTTTCCATCTAAGTCTTCTGCTCCAGTTCCGCTCACTTGGATGATTTTGTCCATCCTGAATAGGGCTCACCCAAACTCATTTTTTGGCCTTCTCGAACAACCTTCCACTCTGACTTCTCGTTCCTCGAAAATGCCGCGCTCTTCCTTCTCGTCCAACAGTGTACTCTTCCGTAACGCCTCATCCCTCAGACGAATCGAGTCCGTCGACTCTCTCCCGTGCCATCCTTTTCACTAGCTGCATATTTCACTCGACTTCTTATGCTCCAAAGTTCATGTACACTTAGACACAATGATCAAACCACAACATGACCTAACTTGACTTGGTTAATCATATCAAAACTACCACGGGATACTTATATACGTGAGTTTGTTTTATTTGGTTTGAAACCTTCAACGACTTCTACTTCAAGGCTCATGTTCCCTTGGACCATATTGATTGGACAATCTACTAAAATCTGCTCTGAAAATCATCGGACAAAGAAGCCAAATACACAAATGTGGAAAGTATAACAACCTACACTTTCCTATGCAAGTATAATAATAATTGAAAACAAACTTAAATTTTACCAACACTTATAGTAGATAAAGATTGTAGCTCGAGGCTAGTATCGCTCTGACTGCAATAGTTGGACGTAGGAAAGTTGCAACAGAGCGGTGGCAGATAGATGGCGTAGTAGAGCGGTAGTAGAAAGCTTGTTCGGAAGTGATGTCTTTAGTGCTGACTATGAACTTCTTTTATAATGCATTGGGGGGGCGCCTTTAATGACCTAAGGTACCTCCATTCGAGTTGATTCGATCTGAGATCATTGTTGTTTATCCACTGGAGGTGCCTTCAATCCTCTGAGGGTGCCTCCAGTCCCATTCGATGCACCTCTAATCAATCCAAGGTGCATCAAATGCCAAAAACTTTATCCGCAAAGTTTATCTGCATGGAGTGCCTCTATCCATCCAAGGTGCTTCCAGTGCCTTAGCTAAGGCACCTCTAATCAGCCAAGGCACCTCCAGCACTGTTCCAAGGCGCTCTCCATTCAACTGAGGTGCCCTAATCACTATTAATCCGAGCTTATTTTTTGCTCTAACTCCTACAAAACATGTTATTTCAAAATAACAAAAAATATCTGTAAAATAGAGTTAGCACACATAATAAAATTTATGAATTAGACCATGTCTGATACAACCAAGATCTAGTCTTGGTCTCAACTTAAATTTCTAAAATGAATCTATATTAAACCAGCACCTACAATTCTACTAGGACTCGTCCTCACTAGATCTCTTTCCTCCATTAGTTTATCTTACTTACCATTTGCATAATCACTTGACTTATCATCTAACCCACCAAGTCTTCCTGCCAGATGCCCTATCTGGACTTTAGCCAGTTGTTAGGTCCCGTTGACCGAACTAGACTTCCTGCTAGATATCAAGTCCTCTCTGACCTATTTGGACTTTTTTGTCAGTTATCAGGTCCTCCTAACCTAACTAGACTTCAGCCTGGTATCAGTTTCTCTAGACTTGTCAAATCTTGTACTCTACACACTTAGTAAATACATTAGATCACATAAAATCTAACTTTAACCATTTATCATGCATCAAAATCTGAGTTTGATTATTAGTGTTGATTGCACCAGCAATAAACATTATCAGGAAAAATTAATTTTCTATAAAAATTACCTCTATTATGGAAAATTGACACAAAGTTGGAAATCATTAAAGCCTTCAATGTTTCACCTCAACTTTATATTAATATAATCAACGATAATTTCTACCAACTTGTAGGCAATACCAAAATTTCAAAAAACTATTTTTAATTATTTTTTCAAAATAATTTTCAATCGTGATTTTGGGGTTACATGCCCATTACTTGATCATGAGCTTTCCCAATGATTAGTCAATACTTAATTCATGTTTATTAATGACACTTAGGTCATCTAGATGCACAACATCAACTTCCTGAATTTAATTCATTCTCCTCACACCTCACTTGTTTTGTATGTGTCTCAATACACAAATAAGTTAACCCTATTGTTCTTATTAGATGTTTCAAGGTATATCCTACAATGAAGTGACCATGCAATTCTATCTAGACAATCCCAATTAACCCTCCAAACTTAATGATAATATATGATAATTTATGTCACTTATCCTTAATTGCATGTAATAAACATGGATGAGAACTTGTAAGTAATCATGACAAAAGCCAAAATGTATACAAGTCATATAACATGAATAATGCAAATGCTTCATGACATGTAACAAAAGCATAAAGCTTATACTAGCATGGCATGGATCCACAAATATGCATGACATTCAAAACATCATAACAAGGGTAAGAGATAAAAGCATGTGTAGCATATAACTACCCCATTGAATAAGTCACTAGAGATATCTCAAGGGGTAAGGACTTGGCCCTACTTTAGGAACTTGGGAAATTAATTTACCTTGATATTTAAGTTGAGTTTAAGATCATAGATCATGCATTGTTAGATCCGAATTGAGTGCTAGTTATGTAAGAAGAATTGACCTAATTTGAGAGAAATCAAGTTTGGACTTTGATTCCTATACCCCAAGTAAAACTAATTATTGATACTAGATGAGTTTTTTTTGGAACAAATTGGATGGTAAGAAAATCGTGGAAAGAAAAAAAGACTAGACTTGTTGCTTGTGGATTTATCAAGTAAAAGGATTAGATTATAATGAGGCTTATACTCCCATAGCTCATCTTGAATCTATCTAGGTTCTTTTAGCATTTGTTGCTCACCAATGATTTAAATTATATTACATGATGTGAAGTCACTAGTCCTAAATGAGTTTATTAGAGAATAAGTCCATATACAACAACTACTTGGATTTGAAATTATCAAACCATATATACAAGCTTGAGAAGTCCTGTATGGGATAAAACAAGCATCCCGAGTATAGTACGAGAGGTTCTCATCCTTATTCATTTCTAAAGACTTTAGAAGAGGACAAATAGATGCTACCTTGTTCATACAATCAAATGGAAATGATTTTCTTTATTACCCAAGTGTATGTAGGTGGGTCAACTAATAGGAGGCCCTTAATGAATTTATTAAAGTAAAAGGTATCGCTCATCCCAAGTGATCTAGTATCGTCATTCCAATGACAAGATATAGACAGGTAAATCATGGGAAACATTTTGCCCTATCACAACCGTCCTTTACATAAGAGAGGTCCCTCAATGAATTTATCACTAATATGGAGAGTGTCTTTGAAATGAGTGTAATAGGAAAGTTAAATCTTCTTGGGACATCAAATCAAATAAACTAAGAGGGAGCACCCATCAAATAGAATATGCCAAGGAACTTATTAAGAAGTTTGACATGGAAGGTACTAAGGAGTAGTTCACTCCAATGGTCGCAAGTGTTAAGATGGATCATGATCCGGAAGGTAGACTAGTGGATCCTAAAGTGTCATAAGTAACTTGTTGTATCTATTGTTGACATGTGTGCTAGATATAAGTCATGTGCCAAAGAGTCCTATTCGAATGCTATTAAGAGAATCTTGAGAAATCTCAAACGAACTCTTAGTGTAGGTCTTTTGATTTTGCGGCATGCAAATTGGATAGGAATAGTACTAATAATGGAGGATATCAATTCCTTAGGTCTTCTTTAGTTGGAGTAGCAAAAAATAAGATTGTCTTATGTTATCCACCATGGAGTTGAGTATATGGCTATAGGGGATATGACATAATTTAGTGCATCACTCAACAACAAAACACATTGGAAGTTAAATATCACTTCATTTGGGAATATATGGCAAACGAAGACACTTGATTATGTAGACTTGAAGGTAAACATTGCCGACATATTCATTGAATCCCTTCCCAAAGATGAGTTTAGTACTCTAAGAAGCATGGTATGTGCTTTGTGAACTACGATAGCCATTCTAGAATGGTAAGATTACATATACTAGGTTTGTACCTTCATTACATCTCACAGAGAATTTAGGGTAATATGATTTGTGTATTAATACATATAGACCTCACGTGAGATGATAGGAAGAAGATTAAGTTCAAAATGTTTGTTATGATATAGTACTTTAGGTTAACATTACATTTAATATATGCAGATTTTTTTTAATCAATTCATGCGTATATATGATTGAAAATTCTAAAATAAAAAAGAAAATATTTTTAAAATTTTTGGTGTTGATACAAACTCGAGGAAGAACATTGAAATTTCTTAATATTTTAAACTTCATGGCAAGTTTAAAAGTAAAATTTATTTTCATATAAATTATTTTTCAGTGATACATATGATATAACAAGTCTGTTCATAAAATTTTATAATTTTTAGACACGTGAATTTTCTAATGCATTTTTGAAATTTGAATACCAAACATTTAAGAAATATCTCCATCAACTCGTTCAAAAACTAATCGATTGCTTGAGGGTAGTAGATTGGAAACTTCTTTCCAGACATTGAAATCAAGAAATCTTAATGATTTTAAGGATATTTCACTGACCCTCTAGAACACTTGCCAAAGTGTTTGTCCACAACATGATTCGTTGAGGTACAGTGAAACATTTAAATAAAGGAAGAAAACTCCACAAACAGGAGTGTTGAATTTGATTTTTTAAGGGGAGGAAACTCATTGTCAGAAGGAGAAATATTTTTTTTTAAGAATTAGAAATTTATTAAAGTAAATCACAAAGGGAGGGAGGTAACCTTTTAGGGGTACGAACTTATTAAATATATAATTCTAATAATTCTTAATTGTCACGCCATTTATTATAGTAAGTAAATACACATTAATAATAAATTAACATAACTTTTTATTTATCGATTCCTCTTAAAATCCCCTCTCAAAAAAATTATGGAATGTATTTGACCCAGAATATTGCATTGGCACTACATATTAGATTTGGTATATTGCCCATGTTTAGGATCCACTGCCAGACTCGTATGGCAATGAAAATAACTTATCCAAGGGCAAAATTTAGTGCATATCAATTGGCTGGCATTCGATTCCAACCTCATATTTTGAAAAGTATAAATGTAAAATTACTTCATTCTTGGGTTCGATAGATAGTTTGCTTTATGCAATGCTCGTACACTAATACAATATAATGACAATACAAAGACAATACCCAATAAACTCACAAATGTGTTTATTGACACCAAGTGGGATTAAGTGTCCGCAAGCACATTGAACAAGTAGAACTTACTGACAAAAAGACATTAAAATGCTCTTGTCCTTGTCCTGTCTTCTCTTGCACAGGAATACCCAATGCACATCATATTCTTCACCTTCATAGTCTTCTTTGTTGAGGAACTCAAAGTCCTGATTGTATCATTTTCTTTCTTGGTCGACACGTCTACCTACCTAGAGAGTTGAGGCCAAAAATTGTTGGTTTTTGTATTCGCTAGCATAGAACACAAGCAATCTCGAAGCTAGGGTAGGCAACGAGAATGGGTTTAATTGGTTCTATGCTACGATTGCTGAATTCGGTAATTGACTATGACAGTTGGAGCATTTAGCCATTTCACCTCATTTCTTTCAGCTCTTCAATCCAAGAATACATCTATTCTCTCTTCTCACCACCTACTCCTCTCCCTTCCCTTCCCTTCCCTTCCCTTCCATTCTTTACTTCTTTTCCCTCTGATTGCAGGGCTCCCAAGTAAACATAGCATCAAGAACACTTATTTGAGAAAAGGAAAATTTGAGTTTTCTAAAACAGGCCCAACAAATCAATTGAAGAACATGTTTTTGACACCCAAGGAATTACAGTTCAATCTCGCAACATCAAACATCAGATAGGAATCTCAACAATTTGGACATGTTACTAGCATTTATTGTCAAATATATACTCACTTGATCATTCACCAGAAGTGGCTAACGGCAGATGGTTAGTTGTCAGTACCAAAATAACGATCACCGAATTCCCCCAACCCTGGAATCACTCGGAACTCCTCATTCAGAGCTGCATCAATCTCTGAGGTCACTATCTTCACGGAAGGAAACCTTTTACAAACACAGTGAATCCCCTCGGGTGCCTACATCATTTAAGATAAACCCAAATATGATTTGATTAGGATAGTAGCAAGTTGGCGAGCGAAGCTATCCATGACTATATGAACAGAGGGAAACGCTCACTGAGATGAGATTGAGGAAAATTATTCGGTTCTCAGGAACTCCTTTTTGAATGAGCAGATCAATAGCATGGTTAGCTGAGTTTCCTGTGCACATCCAAGATAGAAATCTCATTAATTTAGTGAAAAGGTAGAGTGATACAACATGGAGGTTAGAGCAGAACTAGAGTAACAATCTAATCTCACACAGTAAACAAAATCCAAGAGAAATATTATTAAATTGAAAAATGATTAACATTGAGGTTTGAAGTTTCTTTTAAATTCCAACAAAAAAAAATTTAAAAATATATGCTAAGAAATAAATAATTTCTATACACCTAAAAGGCTTAAGCTCAGTCTTGGAACAAATTTCCCACTCTTTAAATAAAACAATTATAAATCAAAAACTACAATAATAATTTATTCTCCTAAATAAAAATGAACAACCAAAATAATTTTTTTAAAAAACATAAATTCGTAATCTGCATTATAAAGTATGATATTGCAGGTATTTTGTCTCTTAAATCCTTTCTTCTTGCCCCCATTTGGTTCTACAAAAAATATTGTTATTACTAGGAATGATATTGCAGGTATTTTGTCTCTTAAATCCTTTCTTCACAATCAGTTTTATACAAAGAATTTAAGAATTTTAAAATATTTCTTGAGAGTTGAGTAACAAGAAGAAAGGAATCTTATTATCTCATAGGAAATATATACTTGACTTATTGACTTATTGTTCGAGACAAAAAAAATAGGTGTTGAACCATGTAGTACTTCAATGGCTCCCTATTTGCAACTCACAAAAGATGATGAATTATTTGAGAATCTTGAGAGGTATAGAAGGAAGTTGGTTGAAAATTTAAATTATCTTAACTCGCCTAGATATTGCATATTCAATTAATATTGTGAGTTAGTATATAACTTCTCCAACAATTAATCATTGGGCAGTTGTAGAATAAATTTTGTGCTATTTGAAAAGAGCACCTAAACGAGGTATCTTGAATAATAATCATGGCCATACTAAGGTTAATGTTTTTTAGATATTAACCGGCAGGATCCAAGGATGATCGAAGATCCATATCGGATTACTATGTTTGTGTTGGGGGAAATTGAGTCTTATGAAAAAGTAAGAAGTAGAATATTGTCTCACGTTCTAGTGCGGAATCAGAATATAGAACTATGACAAATATTGTGCGTGAGATAACGTGGATACATCATCTTTTGACTGAAGTAGGTCTTAAAACTTCAGCACTAACCTGATGTTCGTGAAAAGATTCATCAAGGTTCGATCTCTACAAAGTATGTAAAGACAAGAGAACAGTTGGAAAATAGTTTCACAAAAGCTTTAAATGGGGTTCGAGTTAATTAACTTTGTAACAAGCTGGCATGATCAATATTTATGAACCAGTTTGAGGGGGAGCGTTAGAGATTATATAAATATAAATAGAAAATATAGGGATATGATTTACCTTAATTATAGGGATATGATTTATCTTAATTGTATGGATTTAATTAAATCAAGATACTCTTTCTCTATATGTCAGTATATATGTATGAGATTAATGAATAAAATTAATAATATTTTTTTCTTCCAAAATTTCTTAATAGTTACCTTATTTACACTATGTCCTTCGTGTTCTATGAAATGAGAAATCTAAAGTTGCAACCTTTTTACCGTAGAAGCTAATATTATGATTAAATTTTGGTTTTGTATTGTAACTGATAGTTGGCAATATTCAATGATGTTTTTCCCTGAGAGCAACATTATTTAACAATGATATCATTGTAATTTGTGTTTAATAGGATTTTTAAAGACATAACTCATAAAAAGCTCAATTTATGACTTTTCTATTTCTTTGTCATTTTGTATTTATTTATGTTTTTGGTGTTAAATATTACTCATACACTTTCACTTATTCATTTGTAGAAGTATGAAATTAATTGACAGATTTTCTTTGAAGTCATTGAATATTCTCAACCTAACCTCGTAAAACAAATATGGTCATGATTCATCTGGTTTGACATAGTTCGCCTTCGGTGCATCCCTCCATCTATTTTTATCTGAGCATCTTAAGATTGCCAGTGGTGTGGTTGTTGTACGATATTCTATCAACAAAAACTAGCGGTCTCTAGAAAAGCAATCATATATGTAAATGAACATGCACTATTGGTTAAGTCATTCAAACGTTGAATTAACTACAATAGTGTCACTTTGATATATGAATTTTATTTCAAGAAGGAAGATATGTGTTATGAGTACTAGAATTACTGAGATTATTAGGTTTAGTGGGTGAAGTCTCAAATAAAAGTTCTAGATTCTCCAATATATACCTTGTGAACCAAATGCCACACCTTCACTTCTGAGCTCTCCATATGAATCTATGCAGTCTTTTTATTTAGACAATGGATTCTCCCTTATGTTTAGATTTGACCACAATGCTTCAATAATTTGACAATAACTTAATTTAAGTGTGAATTTGATGATATTCATCGAGTGCAAAGTATCATATAATACAGAGATCGAGTAGGGAACCATGAAGAGTGTAGAATTTGTGGATGATCAAGCTTAGAGAAGGAATTAAAGAGATGTGAACCTTTGTACTGATTGTAATGTTGTATATTGGGTTTAATTTTAAGTGTAGATTGTATCAATGTTGTGATGACTTAGTTAAAGGTCAGACGACCTAGAGCTTAATTTTGTTGAAGTCTTACTATTTTAGGGTGTTCTTACATCGTGTTTGTCAATGATTCAAATACTGCAGAATTTATGTCAGCTCACAATAGGGTATAACATGAATAATAGGATTGTTGGAATGTTTTTAGTTGACTAGGACATATTCCAATCGACTGAAAGAGTATTTAGTCAATTAAAAATGTTTTGTTAGTTCTAACATCCATACTTTAGTCATTCAATCAATGGACTAGGTTGTCAATAGATGGACCGGATTTTCAATTGACTGGAGATGTCTTTTTATATTTTTTTTTATCTTTTCAAAGGTGAATATTAGACCAAGACTTATAGCCTTTAAAGTTATTTTGAAAACTAGGACTGAACATTAAACACTCATGTATTGTACTATATAAGGTCAAGTGCCTCAAGCATTTTAAGAGCTTAGGCATGCATATCAAACGAGGAAGAGGAATACCAAAAAAGATTTGATTAGCAATAATTAAATTAGATAAAATTTATTTAAATATAAATGATGATATAGTAGGAGATAGAGCCCGATGGCGTATAAGGATCCATATAACAAATCTCACCTAACAGGATAAGACTTGGTTGTTGTTGCTGTGGTAGGCATGCAACTTTCTAAGCTTCAATTCTTTCAAGCTCTTTAGTAACCTTTTCTCTCCCTTGTGCTTTTATTTCAAAGAAGACATAATGAGGGTTGGTGTAATCATATCCTAAGAGACTTATCTTATAACTTAAGGGGGAGATTATTGGTATAGTCATAATCAAAATATTGATGGTTTTGATATAGTTAACCAAAAATTTAAGTTAGACTTAATCTATACTATATTAAAGAGTGTCAAGTATGAAGGTGCAAGAACTTGACAAGAACTATAGTAAGAGATCGAAAAACTCCAAGTGAGTCAAAGTAGAAGAAAATTTAGCAAAGAAAAAGTCAAAGACATGGTTGGTATATATGAGAGAAGTTCAAAAGGAGTTGACAGAAATCCAAGAGGTGTTTGGTAGATAAAGAAGTCTCAGAGGAGTCAACTTGAAGTGAACTCTTGGCATGTTGATGGTGGAGGAGTTAGCTCTTGATTCAACAATTGTCGAAAAAGATATGAATGCCTATGAAGATGTTGGTTCCAAGGTTTTACATTTGAATCATGCCAAAGTTTCATATTTTGACTAGAACAATATTGTTTCAGTACCGTGCCAATCTTTCAAGCAATGGTGTGGGTGGAGAATTAGAGGGGGAAGGAAAAAGGAGATGAAAAAGGGAAAGATGAGGAAACAACTATATACCTAAGCTTGGATTTTGTCTACCATTTAAAATAGTACAGTTTTTGTATTGTAGAGGAACAAGTTACAAAACATAACAAACACTATTTCAATTTATTTTGACATATTTTATTGCATGTTCAAGGGTATCAGATGTCAATACAACACTATATTCAACGAACATGATTAACACAATGGCACAAGATGGGTTACCTGTACTGAGTACCATCAAGTTTCGGCAATTTATTAGAATGATACCTTTCGAACATACCACCCCTAGTATGGTACGAAATTTCAAACCATAATTAGTTTTATGATTCAAAGATCGGGATCGACTCGAAGGAGGAGTTAATATGAAGACTCATGAGATGAGTAATGATGAGTGAATATTATTTTGGGTATTTTAGATAGAATTTTTCTACTTTAGCATGTATTCAACCAGAGAATAGTGTTTCTAGGTTAATGTTGATGAATAAGTTCAAAATTTAGCAAATTTGATCCACTGACAGCTCTCGGTAATCAACTATAAATTGGTTGTTTGCAAATAGGAACACTCTTTGAGTTAATTGTACTTAATTCAATAATTGAAATAGCTTGAATTGGCTGCCTAGTTGATTGTGTTACGTTTTTGTGCTAAGTTAACCAGAATGGTGGTAAGTCGAATCAAGACTTTATCTTCATGGGATAGTATTTGTGGCTACAAAATTTGAGTTGATTGGGATGATCAGAGTTGACTAAACTGTGTCAACAGTGAAAAGGTCATAACGATATCGACTAGAGATTGAACCGACTAAGTTAGAATCATTATGAGAAAAGGTCAAATAATTATACAAATAAATCGACTAACAAAAATTAGAGTTGACTAATAAAGAGTTGAATTAAGTGATAAAGGTTACAGTTTAATAATTAGACTGGTGAAAAGTATGAGTCGACTGAATTTTAAATTGACTAAGGAAGATTGAGCCAACTGGATAGGATAAGGAAGTCATTAGGGATAAGGTTTAAAATTGGCATTTCAATTGACTAACATGTAAATTTAAGTCAATTGAATCCCTACAGACTAAGGAATGTGACTTTGAAAAAAAATTCAATTCACAGCTCTTGACTAGCATTCCTCTCTCTATTCTTAGAGTTCAAAAGTGCTCTCAACTACCTTAAAGAGGATAATCTAAAAGGTTTACTTTTATTATTTAAAATAGTATTTATCTTTTGTTCTTTCATTTTCTATCATTTTGTAAAAAAGAAAAGTAATTTTTTGTACAAGGCTTCTCCACCTCTTAGAAGGAGAAATTATTTTGTGCAGGGAATTTTGAGGGGTGACTCACTTTAAGTCATAGGTCGTGGTCCAACGATGTTAAAATATCATGTTAGCATTAATTAATTGTCTTTATTTTTCCATCATATAATTTTTAATATTGATTGCTAACATTTGATTACACCTCTCAATTGCAAGAGCAAAAATAAAAGATTTTCAAATTTTAGGTTGTTGCTATTTAACCCCTTTAGCCGCATTGGTCCTAACAAAAGTAGCAGCAGAGCAAACTACTCTTAAGTTGTTCAAAATTGAGATGGCACTATAAGAAGGAAACAACATGACCACCTTTTTTTTTAATATTTTCTCATGTCAAAGCTCAAGAACTAGATCAATGTCAACAATGATTTGGAAATTCTAATTGATAAACTTGGAGAACCCCTATGTTACAAGTTGTGGAACAACCAAGTTAAAGAGGAGGTTCAAGAAAATACAAAGACGACCATAATCTTGCAATGTGGTATATTGCCAAATCAACTAAGCAAGGTCGATCCCTTCTCAAGTGTAAAGAAATTAGTGATAAATACCCAAGCATCATAAATGTTTGTCAGACTCTCATATAGCCAAGCAGGATCTTTTAATGGGTCAATTACAAGGATTCTAGATCAAGTACAAAGAACCAGTCAACCAAATACATGACCCATTTAAGGGAATCATCAAAGGACACCATGCCATAGTTTGTAGAATTGCGATCCTACGCAGAATCAATTTAGGGTCAAGATCAGATCGGTCGGGATCGGATCGTAAAATCGTATGATCCTACCAAAAGCCCTTAAAATCTTATCATACATAATTAATAATTAGAAAAAATAACTTAAAAACTGATTGGCATATAAATAGATAACTAATTTTGCATATATATGCAATCATTACACTCAACACTTCATATGACATTACTACATGTATAAATTTAAATTAACTAGTAATTTAACTATCATTCTCGCACACAAATAATATTTATATTTTCATATCATAAAATAAAAGAATATAAAATTTCTATTAACACAATAATAATAACGCATTCAACCTCAAAAATATTTCCTTGGTTTATAAGATGATCCAATTTAAAGGCCAACAACGTACATAACAGAAGCTATTGAATCCTTTGATTCAAATATGAATGTCGGAAATAATCTTCTGGTTGATGCCACAATACTAGACAATAGACATCCAAAAACTCATCATTTGGGGGAAAAGAAATGACAGAATATTACTCAAAAAAAACTAACTCAAAAATAATTAAACATATGTTTAAATAATTTAAAATCCTAACAAGATAAAAAAAAAAGATAATAAAAAAAGATAAAATCTTCTGGGCCTTCGAAAATAATTTAAATGATATTTTTTGGGTTTGAAATAGGATGGTTAAAGATAAACTTTGAAATTTATTAAAGATATATGAATGAGCTTTGATTTGATATATTATACGCTCCGTGGTTCAATCCAAGTCAAAAGTTATGACCTCTCAAAGTCTCCACCGATCCTGCTCCGATTCTGCTTTGATCCTGTTACGATCCTACCGATTTTGCTGTGATCCTACTGCAAAAATCGATTCTGCACGATCCTAGATCGATTTGTGCTTCTGGATCGAAGGATCGTACTATCCTACGATCCAAGATCGTGATTTTACAAACATGGCTCCATGCAATAGGTGAGCATGTCGACAATTGAGGCAAAATGAGCATGTAAAATTTTTTCCAAAACGCTGCTTTGGAAATCTATGGTTGTTACATACATGAAATAGAGATATAAAAAATAGATGATTTTTTTTAAACTAATGATAAATCCCAAGACACTTATGATGTTATGGCTCAATTTCATATTGCATGCTGTATTAGTTTACAAGAAGAATATAAATAGCAGCGAAAATCAAGAATATTGAAGCCGGCACACCGGTGGAAGACTCTTGATTTACTTGGTTCACAACCCCCAAAGATTATTATGTCCATCACTTATGCACCCTTGGTCCACTACTTTTCTCCTCTTCAGTAAATCACAGAAAGTGGAGAAACCTCTTATAATCAATTAAGTGGATACAACAATAGAAGAGTAGTGAAAGTTAAAACAATAGAGCTTGGGCATGATTTTTCTGATCAAGACTTATCCTTCTCGCAAAGCCCCTTTTATAGCCTTCAACTCGAATATGTTCGTTGGCTAATCTGGTGACCATCAGTCAATTGTCTGTCACCACTAGTCGATTGATCTTCAAATTTTATCTACATTGTGTTGTTGATTTTTCCATCTTCGGCTCCATTTCAAACGGTAGCGACAGTCAACTAGACTATGGTCGCGGTAGCCACAGTCGACTGGACTGACCCATTAGTCGACTGCTCTTTATCCAATTGACTGCTGCAATCAATTCCTAAACTTATTGTGCTTCTTCAATGGACACCAATCGTCTGCGACAGCCAACAATTGAACATTCTATCCAATTTGTTATAATCCTGTCATCTGTAGTCGACTCCTTCAATAGACTGTCACAAACTTAATACCCTAATCAGTTTGAACTTAACTTGGGGTATTCAAATTACCAGTTGACTGGAACTTATCCATCAGTCAACTAATACACCCTTAATACCCCAACTAGACAAAGCTTGAGGTATAAACCACCGGCTTACCCATTAGTTGGCCCACTTCGACTAGTTTTAAGGTCGGCTCCACCTAATACACTTGTCTATCTTTTGACCCAAGTGTACAGTGCACTCACTCATCTGACATGGAGTACCTTCTAGCCGTGAGACCTTCTATCGCCAAGATGCGTCCCTCAGATGCTTTGAGCATGTGGCTCCACCTTAGTCATCCTTTTCGCCTTTGATTGCATATGTTTTCTCCTCGACTGACCATGCTCCAATGCTACTTCTCCAGTGGTCTCTCGGATGCACCATCTTTCTCTGATCTTATGGACCTTGAGCCATCAGAGTCTTCAACACCTGTGTACACTGTACAACTTACCAAACACATCAGATCACCACAAAAACTAACCTAAACCCTTTATCAATATCATCAAAACCTTCAAGACAAGGAATGAGAGTCCTAACAAGTATAATCCAATAAGGTTAAAAAAGGCAACAGCTGGATTCCAATTGTTTCTCAATAATTCACAATAAAGTATGTCCAAGGACAACAAAGACTATAGAACCTAATCAAAAAAGCAATTGATAACATACAGGAAAAAAAGAGCCTGGTAAATAAATGAGAATCTTAAAAGTGTACTGGAAGGTTTATTTGTACCAACTAACACTGACCTGTGCCAAGAACAGGATCCAAAAGTAGAACATGACGTTCTGAGATATCCTTGGGTAGCTTCTCATAAATGAGCTGAGTATAATGAAGCATAGAAGATACAGATAAAAC
This sequence comes from Zingiber officinale, assembly GCF_018446385.1. Classification (NCBI taxonomy): domain Eukaryota; kingdom Viridiplantae; phylum Streptophyta; class Magnoliopsida; order Zingiberales; family Zingiberaceae; genus Zingiber; species Zingiber officinale. Next base: position 41,151,399 of record NC_056000.1, read on the forward strand.
AATACCAGTTAATAAGATGTTGCTCCACAAGTATTATTAAAAGAATAATGTTTCAACCAAACCTGTAAAAAGCTCATAGCTAAAGTATTTATTTACGCAAGTGTTTAACTAAATAGAGCACATTCCCAAAACCAACCTGTTTACCATCATCTCCAACCCGGTGAATGAGAATCTTGCCAATTTTTATCCCCTTGCAACACGCCCTTAATGCATTTTCCATACTTTCACCACTGCATCCAATGAAAAACAGTCTTAGCTAAACAATATAGAACTGCTCGCTCCTAAAAACTTCAAAATCGTGTCTTGCATTCAGTCAAAATATTTTATTTCTTGGGAAGTTGAGAATCATGTAGGAGATACATGATAAGATTAGGTATGATGACAAAAGGACAGCAGAAAATAAGATAACCAATGTGATTAAAAAAAGGCAGCCCGGTGTACGAAGCTCCCGCCATGCGAGGTCCCGGGGAAGGATCCATTGTACGCAACCTTATCCTACTTTTTGCAAGAGACTATTTCCAGGATTCGAACCCGTGACCTTTTGGTCACATGGCAACAACTTTACTGATGCGCCAAGGCTCTCCTTCAACCAATGTGATTAAAGAATGACAAAATAACTAATGATACAAAGTTCAAAGGATTAATAGGAAATGGCCTAGCAAAGACAGGCTCCCAAGGAAAAAAAAGTGTTACCTAAATGTTTATTCCATGATATTGTTAACTAGACATACTTGATTCATGTCTCACCTTCGGACAATTGACACTCCACAGAGTTTCTTGCAAAAGTCAACTCCCATATACACAGATCCTAGAGAAACAATATAGTGAGATTATAAAATAACAAACACAAATATCCATATGCATATACAACAAAATTGAAATTCATGCAAGTAATATAGCATGCATAAAAAGAAAAATATTGCATACAAGGTTTCTATAGTTCTTTTGATAACTCTATTATCTTATAGAGATTCTATAGTTAATATAACTGTTGTTGAGGATCTAGTTGTCCTATTGTAAACATATAAGGGTGTAACTATAAAATTGTAATGAGCATATAAACATTTAAGTAGAGAGGGACAACCTAGGTTGACCTAGAATAATTTCCCTGCTAGCATTATATTAGAGACAACTCCTGTTCACAATTGATTTCTCCCTTTCATCCCACCATCTGTCTTACCTCTTCCGAGTGCGTCCACTTGATGAGTGGCTCAAGAATCATGACTTTCCAACTCATACTCGCTCCTAATCAGAAATTTAGCAGCATGCTCATCTTCCGAAGTCTTACGCGATGCAATGAATGACTCAACATTCGGAATGGGAGCTGCTTTTTGTTTCTCACATTTTCCTGCTAGCAGTTTGTGCCTTCTGCCACAACTGACATAGTTGAGTTGTTCTCCACTACTAGCGCATGCTCTCTAGATCTGGAGTCAATATCAATTCAATTGCTTGTCTCCATGCCTCTTCCACTTTGGCTAAATCTCACAACAACCATTTCTCCTTTGCATTTAGTCAGTCTAAGGATCAATCTACCTCTCATGTGAATCCCTAAATAGAGGGATTAGTGGCACAACTAGATGGGCAAATAGTCGGAAGTTTAAAAATACAAAATTGACTACTTTTGCAAAACAAGGTTCAAACAAACTTAGCTCCACAGAAATAAAATAATGAAAACGCAAACAATATATTTAATGTGCCTTGCCTACTACACCACCTACCAACTCATTAGGTGAGTACTCCTTATACAGGAATCTTTCTTTTTTAAAAGACATATGCAATTAAAAACACGAAAGAAATTAAATGAAGGAGAAACCTTGAAAGAGCTTAAAGATAAAGATATTAGACTCTTGGGGTTTCAAATAAAGCACTTAGAAACTATAAAAATGACTAGAGAATGAGTATCTTGAGAGGTGAGTATTCTGGGGGGTGGAATGACTAGAGAATGAGTATTCTAAGAGGTAAGAGTGTTTTTTCTCAAGATCCCCTTAGCTATTCTATTTATAGCCTTCAAATTGAGCTTCACACAACTATTTGTTGACTCAAATGTTCTCTAGTCAATTGAAATATTGATCATGTAAGCCTCACTTGACATCAAGCTATCCATCAAAAAAATATTTCCATAAGTTGATTCAAGGCCTTTTCTATTAACTCAATTCAAATAGAGAGCACACTATTTTCAGCAATCAACTATCCACTCAACACAAGTCACTTTAGTCAACTAACCTTGCTTTTAGTCCACTCAAGCTGAAACAAAACCCTTTTGTTAATGAGTATAATATATATAGTCAACTCAACTATTTAGTTGACTGAAACATGCCTTCAATCAATTGAATTTTCGCGAGGATAACTTGTTGCATGGCCCATAGGTAGGCCTACCCAAAAATACAAATAAAAGATGAGAAACAAGCAACCTTAGTCCCATGATGTCACAACCCTTGACCACAACACTTTCTTTTCATTTTGCATCCCTCCCAAGTTTTCTAGACTTGTTGGGCTAGCATCAATCAAACGAAAGTTATTCACCATTAATGAATTGAATTGTTGTTAGTCGTTATCAAAACTTCTTGTTCCGCCTTCTAATAATGTCTCTATTTGAATTTGTTTGGCGTAGCATCAGTCAACTAGTCATAGGCGTCAGTGGACTACTCCATCAGCTAACACCTGAATAGTAACATTTTGTTTGTTTGCTCCTTGCCCAGAGTCAACTACCTAGTCAACTTCTATATCAGTTGATTGAACCATAACCACAATCCTTAAATAAACTTTAGAGTTGAGTTTCCATTAGTTGACGCACTCACTAGTCAATTGGATTTGCTTCCTCGTCTATATTTTCAATTATGATGATTCTAATGATCGAGTCTCTCCTAGGTTTAGAACTACCCTCACTTGAGTGCATCCGTGCTTGTACTCTCAACTCCTAGCTCACTATACAATTGTGTCGACCAAAAAGCTATTTTCACTCCTCCTGTCATCCTTCACATTTTGCTTATGTAGTCCGCTTCCTAAGCGCAATTGCACCATATTCCTCATCTTATGGTTCCTCTATTATATTATTGAAAATTTCAAAGGGCCAATTACAATTTCAAAAAGTATTTAGACCTTTTTGCAAAAACGCAAAAGTCAGAACCCTCCCCCCTTTCGGTGCATGTGAGTTTTTTTTCATTTCCCTAACTCCAACTTCCTTCCCCACCCAAATCCTAAAACTTCTCTCACACCACAGTTATCATCCCAAGTCGACGCTGCCATCCTACCTCCCAAGGTTGTCATTCCGCCTCATGACACCATTGTGCACCTTTGCGACGCCATCAACCCGCCTTACGATACTGCCACTTGTACTTCCTTTTATCATAAAATCTTCCAGCAAAGGGAGCAATAAGTAAAACTCCTCATCCGGCCGCACTGTTGCCTCGCATTACTGCCACCTCACATTAGCTCTTGATTGAATTTTTCAAGCAGAGAGAGAGAGAGAGAGAGAGAGAGCGCAAAGGGCACGACTTGGACCCTTTGACTAATTTAGGTGGAGGTTCTTCTTGCTTGTTTCCCCTATAACCAACTTGTGCATGACTAAATATACAACATTAATGATATTATATAATCGCAATAATTTTAAAAAAAAAAGGAAAACCCTTTACAAATTGTTTGATCATGAAATAGGGAATAGATATATAAATTGTAGTGTGTGTTCTTTCGTCTCTAAAAAATTAATTTAGTGCATGATTGATATAAAAAAATCCTAGTTTTAAAATTATGCCTATATTAGGAGAACACTAAGGATAAATTCTTTGAACTTTAAATTATACCTTTGTTAAAAAAAAAATCCTAGTTTTAAAATTATGCCTATATTAGGATAACACTAAGGATAAATTCTTTGAACTTTAAATTATACCTTTGTTAAAAAAAAAATTATTGCAAACTCATATTTACTTCTATTGCTTGATAATGTCTTTTACGTTTGCTTGCTTTTATATTATAATTGTCTATCTAATTATTATTGTCTTTTTAAAAATTTATTAATTAATTTCCAATAGACAACTTAAAATTTAGAACATAGGGAAACTTAGAGGAGTCCCTTTAAAGAAATTTGAACCATCATGAGAAATATAAATGAACAAATAATATAATTAATTATATCGAACTAGTCACATACAACTGAATAATGCAAGAGAACTTCAACTCTGCACTCATAAGAAGTTCTGTAATTTCTCAATTAAATTAACAAGAAAATGGATGCAATTCCTATACTAGAGATCTACAATTCTATAATTTATAAGAGTTGCAAATTTCTCAAGTTAAAATGAAATTTTAATAAATTTTCAAAATTGTATAACATTGACTCCATGCTCTGAAGGAGTTGCGTGAATGTATATAGTGAATTAATAAAATAAAAAAATTAACTAAATTGTAAATCTTTAGCTTTGCGCTAAAAAAAAGACTTAAATATTTTTGCTCATCCATAGGCTTCATCCATATTTTATGGGATGCTTTACTCAGTGGGTGGATTGCAGATCATTTACTTATTTGAGGTGCATTTCAGTGGATTGTGCATCGTTCACCGTATATATGTGTGTATATATGCATACACATGATGCATTTCATTATAAGTCGATTGTGGATCATTTAATTTTATATATGATGCATCCTTTTCGGGTGAATAATGGATCATTCATCCTTATCTCACATTTATATATGATGTGTTCTCATATAAGATGGATTGCAAGTCATTCACTTATTCATATACGACACATCTTTTGATTGTAGGTCATTCACCCACTTAATAAATTACGTTGATTCTCGAATAAAGTAGAATCGATGAAATTAATTAAGAAGAAAATGGACAAATAATAACAATAAAAGAGTAATAATTAAATGTTGCTTAAGAACAAGAAAAATAGAAGCTATAATTCGTTGTTGCCTTATATAATTTTATTTCATGTACTTCTTTTTTTTTCCACTTTGTACTATGTGCTCACTCCCCCTTTTCCTTTGACCTTTAGATTTGCAAACTTTAGGCAATATCCGAGGTTAGACACTATTACAGGCTGGTCTTACTCTGAGATGCCTAGCGATAGTATTGAAAATGGTTTCTATTATAGCCCAATCAATTTATTTTCTTTGATATTTAATGCACGGATTTTTTACTTTATCCATTTTGGTGTTTTGGTACTTTGGTGTATTTGTTTCATTGTAAGCATGAGTCTACTTTTGTCACTCGTGAGTATAGGAGGGTCATTATTTTGTTTTTATATTATTAATAAATTGTTAAGTCTTCATGTGTATTATAACTTGGTGCAACCTTAGGCGTATTACTTGTGGTTTTAATACAGTAATGGATACTATCCGAGTAGGGATGTTATTCCTTATATAGGGATGGAAGCCTTCGGGTTGTGACGCCCTCAAATATCATATGTGACCCTTCTTTGATCTCCACAAACCTCAAGCCACTGGGTAACCAAGACTTTGATTGTGCCAAGTAGTGTCCATGTCCAAGTTCAACATAACTCAAACTACACATTAAGCACAACCACAAGTCCCGGCTTCAACTCCACCTAAACATGTCCCTAGGGCGTAGCACAGATGGGGAGTGCATGGTTCTGTGGCCGAAAGGTCCAGGGGTTGATCCCCGGGGTGTCACTGCCTGGGGTTAACGTCTCCGCCATGCACTTTCCACCTGTGTACCTGCATTTACCTCCCTCCATATCCGTGGGATCGGCTCTAGGGGGGCCGCTGATGTGGTGGTTCCACATTTTTTTTTTTTTTAAACTCCACCTAAACATCAAAACCTAAGGTTAAACGTGATCACTTAAGGAACGATTACACCATTTTTCAAATCCTTTTCATTGTTTGGCAATATGTTTGAGTTAGGTAAATAATGCATGAAAATATAGGAGCTAAGCTAGCGTCCCTTGCCCTTGTGCTCCCTCTAGCTAGGAATTTTAAATTCAAAAACCCTTCTCCCCCTAAACAAGAAGGAAATTTTCTTAACTTAAACCACATTCTTCTCAAATTTTTATCAATAAGGAAATTAAGTCTCCTAACTTAAAGATTGTACCACAAGCCTATCACAATTGGTATCACTGCAACTATATCAGCATGGGTGGGATAATGACATTCACCCATGGCAACATATTCTCAATATCAATCAACTACCAAAATCATACGTTTCGACTTTGTCGGTTGATCCTAAGTGACACTTGTAAGCATGGCATTGTATATATGGTTTAGTGACTTTTCAATGAATTCACTTATATATCATACAAAATCACCTAGGATAAGTAATTAAGTAAACTGGGTCAAATGTTCTAGAATGTTTAATCAGATTGAACAGGTTCAAAACAATAAAGCAGCTATTCTTGTAGAGTTATAAAGTACCTGTTGGTGTGACCACCTGCTTCTCAGTGAATGGCAAATGGCCAAGACCATGCTCCACAACCTGACAAATATTCTTTTGTATTATAAGAGTGCTAATGTTTCCTGCTATGAACTCAACATAACACTGGATTCATTGAAATAGCTTAAAATGGAAAGTATGCAAAGTTTACCAGACGTATGACGCGATCAGAATAGAAGACAAAATCAGGTGTCGTTATTTCCCTATCACGAATAAGTGTATGCATTCCTCGTATCTGTTAAAATAAGCTTAGGAAGCATTGTATATATTATAATGTCATGACAGGCTAAAAGAGAAAGTCACGACATCTGCTCAATGCAACAAATATTTGGGTAAAGCAGATGAAGAAAGATAGTCACCTGAAATGTTGACTGAATGACAAACACATTGGGATAGATTTTACATAAATCATGCTGACCAAGCTTTGTCCTGATGTGTTGTACAATGAGATCAATTGCTACATGGTTATCACCTCCATGTGGTATGATCACATCAGCATATTTCTTTGATGGGAGAACAAAATCATCAAATGCGGGTTTCACAAACCGTCCATACTACAGAAACCAAAACATATATAAACAAGCATCAAGGTTTCAATCACAGTGAAACATTAAACAGCAACAACTATATTCTTTTACCAGTCTATTTGTGTGTCAATACCCAAGTACTAATCATGTCAATCAACAGCAGTGTACTACATAGCCTTTTTAGTACAATGTTGTAGTGAGCCAACTTACTATGCTATTTGGTAGATATGGCTCAGACTTGAGTTCAGTTCCCATATATAAACCTTAGTACAGTGGCAAATTACAAAAGTTCATATATGAAAGAGTGAAGATTTCTTTATTAGGAAAAAGGATAGAACTAGTAAATCCTCAAGGCGGCAGGAACAATTCAAATGGACTCAATTTTCTCGTAATTAAATTCTCATGTGATTACTTTTTTAATGAATATATAGGTAGAGTTTCCCCCTTTCCTGTCAAAGAATATCTAATGAGTCACTTTACTGAAGTTCTTACTGGCGATACAAAATTAAGTGTAAAGTTTTTCAGTATAGTAAGATACTGGACAGAATAAACACAACTAATGTTACTCCTGCAGCAAGAGAAAACCTAAAAAAGTTGTGATGATACTGATAAAAGGTTTAGAATTTCAACTTGGATACCAATTTTGGTATTAGCATGGAACAATACCATCCCAGTGTCGAGCCATGCTAGCTCACATAAATTGTTACCATATTGACCTAGCTTTGGGTTTTCATGCAAACTTGATTTTCATTTTGGTCCACCAATGGAATGACACATTTCATCTGTGACGATCCACAGGAAATAAGATCTAAAACCATGACTAAAATGAGGCATTTCCATTTTTCTTAAGTATATGGTGTTACTTGAACCAAAAAACAAAGATAAATCAGCTTGGGTGCACCAAAAATGACTTGCAAATAATAAAGTGGCCAAAATCTGAACAGTGTGATTATAGTTTCTGACGGTGACTTGAACAAGGGCCCTTTTCCATGGGCAAGCTTGCAATGATTACATGATCATCCAAATGGACAACATGTATACAGTGAGAACTGAAGTATGTGGAATATTACATATTTTGAGAAACTTTTCGTTTAGGATCGTAAAGCATCACGATCTAATTCCAATCTTAAAATAAAACATAATTATGCATGCTGACACACTTTTACAACCTTCATAAAGGCAAGTTGGCACATTGTGAGTAGACTTGGAAAAAAGGCAAGTTGGCACATTGTGAGTAGACTTGCAAGCATTCCAAACAAAGCGCAAAAATCTGAGAATAGAAGCTCAAACAGAAGAACAAAAGTGGTATATTCAAGAGAAAAGAAAGAAGCTACAACCAAGAAGTAAACCAACAACGATGTCAAGTAGGATAGTGATTTTCCTACAGGCTAATAAAAAGTGAAAATTGAGGAGAAGACAAGAAGAAAAAACCGCCGTCCTCCAAATTTTTCCAAAAAAAGAGAATTTTATTTAGTAATCGAGGATTATTCCTCAAACAGTTAAACACGTGTTTATATAGACTAATCCTAAGACACTAACGGAAAGGAAAAAGACTCATAATCCTAAAATCTCCAAACGGATTCAAAATCTAAAAATATAAAAGATAGAAATTACCAAAAATATTTAAAATATCAAAAAAACATACAAAAAAATAAAAATTACCAAAAATCATAATGAAAATCTTCGGATCTTCCTGCATCAGTCACCCTGGGTTGAAAGAACTCGTTCTCGAGTTTAGAGTAATTTCAGGTGGTAGCCCAAAAGGAAAATCATCTGGTACTAAATCCATAAAATCTACTAGCAGTTACTGGACTTTTGGAATCTTCGTCGATCCGTCAACGAGCACGACATCGTGGGTACTGCTCTTGTCCATCTTTGCGTCCCTCAAACACTTCTCCATCAGCTCCATGCACTTCTTGAACGGGTCCATGTTGAGCTCCTCAAATCGAGCTCGGGTGATCGTGGGGTAGAAGCCGATGAACTTAGAGTGCTTCTTGATCAAGTCTTTGAGGTGTCGTTTCTTACGATATTCTAACTGTTTCAAGACAAACAGATCTTGATAACCAGAAAGTTCCTTATGATCAATCAGACTATCACAAACAGTATCACACTTTCCATGAATGCATCAAAATAATCTATAGTTATTGTCTCAAGCAGCTCACAAATGACATCACTTCCTATTTCAACTTCCAAACTACAAAGGTTGTCACCTATTGTCGCCCCACTGCAACTGCTTGCTTGGCTCACTGCTTCAACATCTCTGACAACAGCATCAGCATGCACTAGATACTTCATTGTCTTGAATAAAATCACCATGGGTGGCTACAATACCAGTATTAGGAGAGACATCTATTGCTTGTGAAGGGATAACAATATTCTCATGATTCTCAGTACCTCTTGCTTCTATTTCATCCCTAACTTCAACCTCTGATGTTTGCAACTGGCTTGGTTCATGTTTTCCTTCCAGATGTATAGTTTGGTTTGGTGCAGGTGTAGGCTGTCGCAATTGGGAAACAAGCAGTTCTTCAATCCCTTCATGCACTTTAGGAGCATTAGATGCACCATGTTGATGAATATCATCCAACCACATACTAAAGAGATGTCCATGTTGTTCATTCCTCAATGTACGGAAGATAGCATCCATTCTGTTTGATGTGTTCACCTCATTTATTTTTGAAAGGCTATATCCATTATATTTTCTATTCATCCTTGAAAATCAACAGACTCTTGCGAACGACTTTAGTCTCAGGGTCATCATCATAAAGTACCTCATCATATACTAACTCGCTGGTCGCCTCAGTCTCGTCTCCAATTTGAGATCGAGATTCCTCTTCAATTTCTTATGGATCAAATTCCTCCTCTAAATCATCTTCAGACCCGTCCAGATAATCTCGGGCGTCGAAGCCATCGTCCTCCATGGCGAAGCCTAATCTCCCTGGAATGAAGTTTGAGTGTAACCAAAGGTACGAAATTAACTTTTCAGCTTCTTTTTCTTCTTCTCCCAATCCTTGATCTTGGCTTTGCCTTGTAGGTCTTGTGAACGTCGCAAGTGCTCCCACCACGCTAATGCTCTACCCTTAAGTCTGATGGCAATCAGCTTAACCTTCATCCGATCCGGAACTTCCTTATAGTCGAAAATCCACTCCACTTTGTTGATCCAATCAACGAAGCATTTTACTTGTAACATACCAAAAAATTCAGGCAGATCTACCCTAAAACCGAGGTCTCCATAAGACTCCTCCCGACCACGACGTTCATGGTATGTAGCCTGCTGATAAGGATTCTCGAAGAAACACTCAAATCTCTAATCTGAGATCTCACAATCTTCAAGATTTCACGTCGCTAGACACTGGGTTACATCTGCAACTTGTCTCTAAACTCTAAATCCTCAATCTCGTCTTGGTGCTACGACCATGAGGCAGCCAGAACTTTCCTTACACGACCACGAACACGACGACCTTCATTGGATCTCACGCTCGACTTCCTCAATTGAAACCTTCCAGCTTTAATACTAATGGACGTCGAGTAGGATGATAAGTGGAAATTGAGGAGAAGACGAAGAGAAAACTGCCGTCCTCTAGATTTTTTTCGAAAAAAGAAAATTTTATTTAATAACCGAGGAGTATTCCTTAAATAGCTAAACACATGTTTATATAGACTAATCCCAAGGCACAAAAAAAGGGCAAACATTCTAACATATAGACCTCAATTTCTATCTTGTAAAGAAAGGAAAGAAATTCTAATAAAAAGGAAAAAGACTCATCATCCTAAAACCTCTAAACGGACTCAAAATCCAAAAATCCAAAAAGATAGAAATTATCAAAAATACCTAAAATACCAAAAAAAACAAAAATTACCAAAAATAATAATAAAAATATTCAAATCCCCCTACATCAAAAAACAATTCAATTAGCGAGTTTGAAAAAGAAACAACCGCAATGATATGGTCCCGAGTATAGGATCGAGTCAAAGGTCAAGATCCGGATCTGTACTTGGTCATGCAACACGTAAGGGGAAAAGGGAGGAGGAAAGACTCGTCCTAGACAGAGTCTCAATTACTCAATTTTTCTCCCTCTTCATCGATAATAACTCTCCTTTTATAAGGAGTTAATTACATGGACTATTCAAAGAGAAAAGGAAAAGACAATCCCTAAAGGAAACAGGGAATCAAATAAATAAATGCCCTTTATTTATTTCTACTTATAACAGTAGCAAATTTGGGCAGTAGTAGAATTTGGACATTAACCAAATAGGCAGTAGTAGATTTATTCAGTAGTTAATTAGGTAGTAACAGATTTATTTTAAATTGTCAAATTAGGTAGTAGCAAATTTATTCCAAGCTAGTATTTGCTTCCGATTATAGTGGTGTCCAACAAAGGGGTCCACATCATCACTTCCCTTCTCGATGTTGAGCTTGTCCTCAAGCTCGAAGGTTGGGTAGACGGAGAGAAACTTCCCGGCCGGTTCCCAAGTAGAAAGAGCCATTATAATAGGTTCTGTTGGAGCAATCCCAATGGTCCACGGGACCATGTGTTTTGGTGTTTGGGCAAAGGGTTTAAGTTAGGTTTACCCTTGTTATTTGATATGTGTACTTGAGTTGTGCAGGACTACAGGTGACACATGTGACTCAGGTTGACGGCTTCGGGTCCGGTGAAGGATGGAGCATCCGAGGGACCGTGGACAAGGCAGCAAGGACAATGGCCGAGGGAAGCGACTTCGAGGCATACGCGAAGGATGGCATTGGGGACGAGCCGCGGGCTTGGATGCATCCGAGGGACGAGAGCCAAAGGAAGTAGGCTTGAAGGCAAGAGGTCAAGGCTGCAAAGAAGAGTCAAATGAGTCGTGAGGGTATGAGTGCATGAGAGATTATACTCATAGTAAAATCTTAGTTTTAGGGTTTTACTGTAGCGGTACTATAGCAGTACTGTAGCGTTACTGTAGCAGCTCCTGTAGCGTTACTGTAGCAGTCGACTGGTGCATGAACCAGTCGACTGATGCACTGTAGCAGAGAGCCGTTGGGCTGGAACCAGTCGACTGGTGCATGGACCAGTCGACTGGTAACGGACAAATCAGGTTGCTGATTTGTTCCAAGCTCTATAAGAAGGAGCTTGGTATGGCCGACCAAGGTGACGAAATTAGACTTGGTTAAAGTCTAATTAGTAGTCTACTTGTGCTCAAGAGATCTTTGTATGCCAAGAGATCTTGGTTAGAGTTGTGGTGAGGTTTCTCCACCCACAAGGAGGTTGAGCTAGCCGGAGTTTGCCGGGGGCTAATCCACCGACGGATTGAGGGATCGTCCACCTTACGGACACGCCGTGGAGTAGGAGCAAGTTATCTCCGAACCACGTAAACGCCTTGTGTTAGGGTTTGTGTTTGGTTTGTTGTCTTCTTCCTTATTGTTTTTAGGTTAACTTTCGTATTTGTTAGTTTGTTTTTGTATTCCGTTGTGCACTAACATTATAGGAAGTAAAGTTTTGGGTGAGACGCTATTCACCCCCCCTCTAGCGGACGTCAAGGTCCTAACAGGTTCCTCCTCATGACAGCGGGAGAGGGCACCTGCGGCACGATTCAAATGACCCGCCTTAAATTCCACCCGGAAGTCGAAGCCCATCAGCTTGCTAATCCAATGTTGTTGGGGTGATGTGGTGATGCGCTGCTCCAATAAGTACTTCAAACTATAATGGTCCGTTTGTATCAGAAAGTGGCGACCCGACAGGTACGACCTCCAATGGATAATGGCTTTGGCCAAACCAATGAGTTCTCGTTCATATGCTGCTAATTTGAGATGATGCTCTGCTATTTTTCGACTGAAGAAAGCAATGGGGTGCCCTAATTGTTGAAGAACTGCTCTAAATCCACTCCCTGAAGTGTCACACTCCATTACAAATTCTTCAGAAAAATTAGGCAAACTAAGCACTGGTGCTTCTGATAGGGACTTCTTTAATTGCCCAACTGTCTCTTCAGCCTCTTGGGACCATTGGAATGCATTCTTCCTAAGAAGACTCATGAGAGGGGTTGTGATTTGCCCGTAAGCATGGATGAATTTGCGGTAGTAGCCTGTTAGTCCGAGAAATCCCCTGAGAGCTTTGCAAGTTTGAGGTCTGGGCCACTCCTCAATCGCCTGGATTTTGTTGCGATCCACCTCGACCCCTCGGGAATGGATAACATGACCCAAGTAGGATACTTGGGACTGACCAAAGGAACACTTGGATTTTTTTAGAAATAAAAGGTTAGCCTTTAACAATTCAAAGACAAGCCGACAATGTCCCAAGTGAGTATCCCTCGTGGGGTTGTAGATCAAGATGTCATCAAACAAAACCAAAACGAACTTACGTAGATATGGCTGGAAGACTTCATTCATTAGTGCTTGAAAGATTAACGGGGCGTTGGTGAGGCCGAACGACATGACCAGGAACTCAAAGTGTCCATGGTGGGTACGGAAGGTTGTCTTCTCGATATCCCTGGGGTCCATCCGAATCTGGTGGTATCCAGAGCGCAAGTCTAGTTTGGTGAAGTACTGCGCCCCATAGAGCTTGTCAAGTAATTCCTCCACTATTGGAATGGGAAACTTGTCCTTAGTCGTACGGTTGTTGAGCTAACGATAATCGATACAGAAACACCACGAGCCATCCTGTTTTTTTACCAGAAGAACTGATGACGAAAAAGGTGACTTATTAGGACGGATGATACCCTGGATGAGCATATAAGTGCATTATCGCTCGATCTCATCCTTCTGTAGCTGTGGGTAGCGGTAAGGGCGGACCACCACGAGGGTGGATCCTGGCAAAAGCGTGATACGGTGATCACAGTTTCAAGGTGGAGGGAGGCCTACAGGTTCTTGAAATAAGTCATCGTAATCCTCAAGCAATGACTCCAGTTTGTTTCCCATGAATTCCTCATTGCGTATCATGGTTGTACCTAGCTTCGATTCCAACGGGTGACCACGCCAGAGGACCTCCTTGCCCGTCAGGACAAACTTCACCGTCAGGGAACGGAAGTCCTATATAATGGGGCCTAGGATGTGCAGCCATTTAACTCCCAAAACTATGTCAACCCCCTCCAACAGAAGCATATAGAGATCAACAGAGAAGGTATCTTTGCCCACCTGTAGGGGTACCGACTTGCAGAGGCCTAAGCTTCACACACACTCTCAATTGGCAGCACATACCTTCAGGCTCGGTCGCTTTTGAATCTCCACCTTCAGGTCCGGCACTAGCCCTTCACGCACGAAGTTGTGTGCGCTTCCTGAATCCACCAATACCGAAACAGGTATCCTGTGTGATGCGGCCAACAGCTGCATTGTTTGTAAGTTTCTAACCCCACTGATAGCATGGAGGGAAATTTCTGGGTGCGTCTCCCCCTCTTCCTCACCTTCACTGTCATCATCCGGTACTTCAATCTAGAATGGGTGCTTACACTTGTGATCTGTGGAGTAGGCCTCGTCGCAATTAAAACAGAGGCCTTTAGCTCTTTGTTCTGCCATCTCCGCACGGGATAGACGCTTGAAGAATGAGGTAGGTGGAGTCTCTTTGTTGTTGTCCCCCATGGCCTTGGTCTTTGCTACAGGAGGGCCTCCACTGCTAGGGTTGAACTTAGATGTGATTCCACCCCAATTTGTACGCAGTGAGCGCCCGCCTCGATGGAAGCATTGCTTCTGTTCTAATGCCTTGGCCATATTCATTGCAATGCCCAGGTTTCCAGACTTCTGTAGCTCAATGCCGATACGAAGATCTTCAACTAGCCCTGCTGTGAACAAGTCAACCGGGGTCGAAGGTCCGAGGTTTGGGCGAGGAGAGATTGAAATTAGTACTGGTAGTCTTCTACTGAGCATGTTTGCTTCAGATTTGCTAGCTCTCCCAAAGGGTTGTTGCTTAGAGGCAGGCCAAAGCAGATATGACAGTGGTCTCTGAACTGCTTCCAAGTCATCTTTGGCCCTTCTTGCTCTACCTGATCAAACCAAAGTTGGGCTTCCCCTACCAAGTGAAAGGCAGCAAGGTCAACCTTGTCAGCCTCTATGGTCCTTTGGTTGGTAAAGAATTTTTCGCACCTTTTAACCCAGCTCAGCAGATCCCCTTCTCCAGAATAGGTGGAAAACTTCATCTTTGAGTACCACGGAGCTATGGTGTCGCTAGTTGGCAGTTCAGGTCTGACCCCTGAGCCTCTAGAAGAGTCATACTCTGCGCTGGTAGGGTTGTCTGCAGTGGGCAAAGGTCGTCGTCTAGCATCTTGAACAGTACGGGAAATCTCGGCAATCTGCTCCTCTAGTCCTTGCTGGCGGGAGGTGATTTGCTCCATAAAAACTTGCTGATGCGAGGTCAATTTCTCCATGAAGTCATCGAGTTTAGATGTGATTGGATCCGTGTCACCCATGATCGGCTCTGATACCAAGTTGATATGGTCCCGAGTATAGGATCGAGTCACAGGTCGAGATGCGGATTCGTACTTGGTAATGCAACACGTAAGGGGGAAAGGGAGGAGGAAGACTTGTCCTAGACAGAGTCTCAATTACTCAATTTTTCTCCCTCTCTTCATTGATAATAACACTCCTTTTATAAGGAATTAATTACATAGACTATTCAAAGAGAAAAGGAAAAGACAATTCCTAAAGGAAATAGGGAATCAAATAAATAAATGCCCTTTATTTATTTCTACTTATAACAGTAGCAAATTTGGGCAGTAGCAGAATTTGGATAGTAACCAAATAGGCAGTAGCAGATTTATTCAGTAGCTAATTAGGTAGTAGCAGATTTATTTCAAATTGTCAAATTAGGTAGTAACAGATTTATTCCAAGCTAGTAATTCGCTTCCGATTATAGTGGCGTCCAACAAAGGCGTCCACATCATGCAACTCCAAGGATTGTATTATGATGCAAGAATTGCAAAATTCTCAAAGAGATTGTTGATTCCAAGAGACACATGAAAATGAAGAGGCCAACTTCAGCAAAAGTAAAAAAGAATTACAACAGCTTCAGTTTTAGATCATTTTCTCCTTCAATCTACATTTTTATTTCACAACTCTATTAGAAGATAATGTGGGAGACAGTATACTAAGATGGTTTGCTATGTTGAAAAGCAACTAATAAATTATATAGTTTGGATAGTTGAATCTATTAGACTGAAAGGTATAAAGAGTAATGAATAACAAAGAAAATATTGGTCAATGTAATACAAAATCATTAGATTCATATGAATACTATTAGTGATATAGCATGTAGTTGACTCTAAATAGTTCGGGCAAACACAACTTGATGACAAGATGATAAATACATTTGTATAAATTATCCATCTTAGTAACATCTATAGCTAAGGTGAATAACATCATCAACTAAGTGGACAAAAAAAATTGTGTTTAAGGGTTTCTTTGTGATTACCAACCACCAAATATTTCAACAAATTATATTATTTTTTCTAATGATGTAGTTTGAAAAACAATATTCAAAATTGTAAATTAGACAAGATTTTTTGTAATTCATCCATTTTTAGTAGTCAATCAATGGTGATATAATATCTCCTTTTTTTTTTTTTTAGTTTTTCGTAGATCAAGTGTATAAAAGTATCTCACTATCCCATGTAAAAGTCAGTTTTATTAAAAAAAAACTTTACTTTTCTTTATGAGAGCTTTGTATTCATCTTAATGTTGCATCAATCAATATCAAAGTTTGAAACTTGATACAGCTTGATACTTCCTTTCCCTAGTCATATCATCGTTCATATTCTCAACCACTCGATTGTTGTTGTTCCACCAACCTTCCCAACAAATATAGTGATTGCATTTAACAACAATAGTTTTGATTGAGCATGGTCGTGTCTCATGCATGAGTGGTGGATGAAGGATGCAGGGTGTGTCGTGCTTTAGGTTCACTAGCATCAAGTATCAACAAACAGAAAAACACAGGTAGATGGAGACGCGACCATGCTTGATCAGAATGGTTGTTGTTACATGCAATCACTATATTGTTGGGAAGGTTGGTGGAACAACAACAATGGAGTAGTTGGGAATATGAACGATGATATGAATAGGGTAAGGAAGTATCGAGCTGAATCAAGTTTCAAACTTTGATACTGATTGATGCAACATTAAAATGAATACAAAGCTCTCATAGAGAAAAGTAGAATCTCCTAAATTATTTATTTGTTTTTTAGTTTTTCGTAGATCAAGTGTATAAAAGTATCTCACTATCCCATGTAAAAGTCAGCTTTATTAAAAAAATTACTTTTCTCTATGAGAGCTTTGTATTCATCTTAATGTTGCATCAATCAATATCAAAGTTTGAAACTTGATTCAGCTCAATAGTTACTTTCCCTACTCATATCATCGTTCATATTCCCAACCACTTCATTGTTGTTGTTCCACCGTCCTTCTTAACAATATAGTGATTCAATGTAACAACAATCATTCTGCGAGCATGGTCGTGTCTTGATCTACCCTTGTTTTGTCCTTTGTTGATACTTGATGCTAGTGAACCTAGAGCATGACACACCCTACATCCCTCATCCACCACTCATGCATCGGTCATATCTCATGCCATCATCCTGCATTAGCCTAAACTCCAACCATTGCCTTCATATTTCTTCCTACTTCCCGCGTTTATGCCCTACTCTAATCACATCAAAGTTTAAAATTTCGACCCATGCTGAGGTTTCGGTCTTGGACCAGAATGATATAGTTTCGGTACCGTATTGTGCCGTGTTGATATAGTTTCGATATTTTTTAAATATAAAATATATTAATTAAAAAATAAAATATTTAACATAAATATTTAAAAAATAAACAAAATTAATAATATAAAAAATAATCTTTAAAAAAGGAAAAGATATGAAAATAGAAAAATAAATAACTAAAAATTCTATTATAATTTTTAAATTTAAATAAATAAAATATAAAATTTATTAGATAATTTTATTAGGATTTAATAAAGTCTCTTTAGATTATCTCCATCATAGCTAGGAGTTGATTAAAATAATTAACCTAAGTTTAATTTTAAAAAAACGAAATCCGACACCACTCGCGAGCTTGCGCGACTTCAGTGCTACCGCAGGGTTGCGCAACTCCTCAGCCATGGCTGCGAAGATCGCATGACTCCTCCGACACGACTTCGGTGGTCATGCGACCCCTTTGCAGTTGCCACAAGATCACGCGACGCCTCCGTGACAGCAGCAGAAGGGTTATACGATCCCTCTGATGTTGTTGCGAGGTCGAGCGATCCCACCGCTGCGGCCACAGGGTCGCGCAACACATCGATGGATCTAGTGTCGGGGTCGTGCCTGTGCCAATCGCCGGGCGGAACGAGATGTTTCACTTATTTCGACCGTCTCGGGATGACACTTCAAACCATGGATCACATTAAGCCTACCTAAAGTCATAGTCAAGGTATCTGCCCACCAAAAACCTGTCCCTAACACCTCCTACAAACCATAGTGACTCCTCTCACATCCCCTCTAATGACCTTCCACCTGCGACCCTGATGTTGCCTCTTATTCCGGTGACTTTAGCAACTGACAACCACAACTACACCCTTTAAATTGTCTACATGACTTTGTCCCTATAGGAATCTAAAATTCAAATCTGAATTTTATCTAGAAAAAACCAATAGTAGCAAAGAAGTTATTGTAGTAACTAATCTTGATTTATAAGGTTTAAATTTACACAATTTGGATCAAGATTTGATTTCACACAAGGACTTTGTGAATGGAAGTGCAATGCAAAATGGCTTAAATCAACTAAGAAATTTCATTCCCTAATTACAAGAATTTTTTTTAATTTAGTTGGTTTTGATCATCTCTATGCCTTACCCATTTTCTCATATATCATTTGATCCTGTAATTTGAGATAAAGAGTGGGACATATTTATATACAAACTAAGGATCTATTTTTAGGAAAACTATAATTAGGCTAATTAACAATTAACCTAATTGACACATATCTATTAACTAATTTATACCAATAATATGGTAATTAATATATACAGATATGGTAACTAATACATTATCCCCTCGGGGCGGTGCGGTGGTTAAGGCATAGGATGTTGCCACATGAGATCTTGGGGTCAAAACTCGGCGTGTCCGAGTATGCCTCCCCCTATGCCTTACCTCCTGCACTAATGGCTAGTAGTCACCCGTGATTTACCTCCTCCGTGTTGGCCTATGGACAGGTTGGTGGGGATGTTGGGGCGAGCGAATCGCCTTTTGCCACATAGATATTAATCATACCCAACTTGTTACAAAGATAATCAACCCAAACCTCATTTAAAGCTTTTATGAAAATGTCCTCAAGTTCTCCAGTCTACACATATCCAGTAAAAATCAAGTTTTGTTGAATTTTCTCACAAATAAAATGATAATCAATTTCAATGTGCTTAATTCACTCATGATACATAGGATTCAATGTAATATGAAGAGCAGCTTGGTTATCACACCACAGTTTAGTAGGTACTGAAATTTTAAGTCCTACTTCAATCAAAAGTTGATATATTCATATTATCTCGCACACAGACTGTGTCATAGCCTTATATTCTGACTCTGCACTAGATATTATGCCACAACGTTTTACTTCTTACTCTTCCATGAGACTAAATTTCCTCAAGCAATGATACAATAATTTAAACTAGTTCTTCTATCCACTTTAGAACTTGCTCAATCTGCATCTGAAAAACATTCAATATGAGTGTGCCCATGATTTTTATATATGATACCCCATTGCTCTCTTCAAGTACTACAAAATTTGCTCTAACGCTGCCTAATGATAAATGGTCGAAGATGACACAAACTGACTAACAATACTAATCGAATATGTAATATCTAGACAAGTCACGGTAAGGTAATTCAACTTCCCAACCAAGCTTCAATATCTCTCAGAATGTTTAAATAGTGGAGATGAGATGCATGTTCTGAGTCATTGGAGCACTACAAGGCTTTTCTTCCAATTTTTCTTAGTTAATATGTCGTGGGCATATCTTCTCTGAGATAAAAATATACCCTTTTTACTCCTCATAGCACCCCAAGTCTTTCATATGAAACTAAGTATGAATGAAAGATTTAAGAGATGAGATTCCCGTAGTATCACTTTCAGTGATAACAATATCATCTACATATATAACTAATAGAATGATACCAGCTCCCAACTACTTGTAGAGCACAGAATGATCAGACTTGCTTTTCATCATACCAAATTTTTCAACAATCTGACTAAATTTTCCAAGCCAAGCACGAGGACTATATTTCAAACCATACAAAGATTTTTGAAGACAACAAACATGCCCTGACTTCCCTGAGCAATAAAACCAGGAGGTTTCTCCATATATACATCCTGAAGATCACTATGAAGAAAAGCATTCTTGATATCAAGTTGATGTAAAAACCAATGATGAGTAGTAGCTATTGAAATAAACAATCGAATAGATGTCAACTTTGCAATAGGAGAAAAAGTGTGGGAATAATCCACCCCATAGATCTGAGTATAACATTTAGCAACAAGACGGATTTTTAATCTAGCAACGGACCTATCTGGATTGACTTTAACTGTGAATCTCCATATACATCCAATAGCCCATTTCCCTAAAGGTAGATCGACCAAGTCCCAAGTGTCATTGTCATCTAAAGAATTCATCTCCTCTGTCATTTCATCTTTTCAACCAAGATGAGATATGACCTCATGCATAGTCTTAGGAATAAAGATAGAATCAAGTGAAGCAATAAAAGAACAAAAAGTAGACAAACAACCATTATAAGAAACAAAAAAAGTAGGATAAGTACAGAGTCATTTACAGATCATCGCTTGGAACTAGATCTGATGACTAAATAGTAGGTGTAGGACATGAATCTAGAGAGTGACGCTTGGAGTAGACTTGAATAATAGGAGGCTTGACGGAGCCAGTTCCAAAATAGGTGCGGAGGGTGTGATAGAATACACCAACAAATCATCATCCTCCCTTTGATGAGTCGGAATAAGTGAGGATAGGAAATAAGGTGTGTCTTCCATGAAGATAACATCAATTGAGATAAGATATTTGTTAATACTAGGACAATAACACCTATAACCTTTCTGAAAACTTGGGATCTAATTTAGTGACATATGGACGAACATTCCGAACAAAACAAGTGCTACCAAATATCCTAGGGTTAATAGGAAACGACATATTGGGAAAAAAGGATTTTGTAAATGATCTCACTATAAAGAACAGAGGATGACATGTAGTTATTGAGAAAATATGTTGTAGAAACTGCATCAACCCAAAAAGGTTTGAGAACATTCATTTGAAATAAAAGGACCTATGCAATTTCAAGATGTATATTTTTACATTCGACTACACCATTTTGGGATGGAGTGTTAACACAAGAGGTTTCATGAAGCATGTCATTCTGGCCCATATACGATTAGAATAAATTGAACATATACTCCTTAGCATTATCACTTTGCAAAGTATGGATGTATTGAACTGAGTTTTAATCTCAACACGAAAGGCACAAAACAGAGAAAATAACTCGGAACAATTTTTCATTAAATATAACCAGGTTACACGATAGTCATCGACAAAAATAATAAAATACCTAATACCATAAAAAAAAAAAAAAATCGGACAAGGACCCCAAATATCGGAATGAATTAATTCA
Source organism: Zingiber officinale (assembly GCF_018446385.1). Lineage (NCBI taxonomy): Eukaryota > Viridiplantae > Streptophyta > Magnoliopsida > Zingiberales > Zingiberaceae > Zingiber > Zingiber officinale. The sequence continues at coordinate 41,172,924 of NC_056000.1, forward strand.
AAAGGAATAGTAGCATGTTTATTTACTCAAGGACTCAAACTAAGATGGTAATGTTTTGCAAACTAACACGACTCACAATTTAATGAAGGCACCTTACCATATTATAGACAACTTTTTGAGCAAAGGTAAACATGGATGTTCCAACCTACAAAAAACATCGAACGGAGAAGTGACACTTGAGTAGGGATGGCAACGGGTTCGGGTTGGGGCAGGTTTGGCCAAACCCGTGACTCGCCCTGCCTCGCGAACCCGGCGGGGTGGGTCCGGGTTAGACCCGCTAGACCCGCCATATTTATTTTTTATTTTTTTGAAATAAAAAATAAAAAAAATAAAAATTAATTAAACATTAAATTTATTTTCAACATTTATATTAATAATATTTTGTAACCAAAAAATATTATCACAAATTAAAATCTATCAATTTTGATTCAAGTAAAAATTAATTATCAATTTTTATTTAATTAATAATTAATAAAAAAAATTATATGGGGCGGGTATGGTGCAAGTCCGGTTAAACCCAGGACCCCGGTTATACGGGGCGGGTATGGTGCCTCGCGAACCCGGCGGGGTGGGTCCGGGTTAGACCCGCTAGACCCGCCATATTTATTTTTTATTTTTTTGAAATACAAAATAAAAAAATTTAAAAATTAATTAAACATTAAATTTATTTTCAACATTTATATTAATAATATTTTGTAACCAAAAAATATTATCACAAATTAAAATCTATCAATTTTGATTCAAGTAAAAAATAATTATCAATTTTTATTTAATTAATAATTAATAAAAAAAATTATACGGGGCGGGTATGGTGCAAGTCCGGTTAAACCCAGGACCCGCCCCGGACCCGCCTGAGACCCGTTTATGCGGGTTTAAACCCGCCCCGCTGGGACGGGTTTGCTACGGGTTCGGGTTTCAACTCACCCCATTTCCATCCCTACACTTGAGCAAGTAAAATAATTTTGGATGGTGTGTCAAGAATGTAAAGGCCTCCAAACTCATGTCCTTTTCCAATAATCGTCTTCGTCAAAAGATCCTCAAACAAGCAATGAATAGGAAAAAATGAGATGCAATAATTAAAATTACAAATTAGTTGACTGATAGAGAGCAAATTAAAGGATAAATTAGGTAACTGTAAGAGGACAGAGGAAGCAAAGGGGTAGGATTGATATTGTCAGACCCACGAACACAAGATGGAGACCATCAGCTAAAGAAACAATACAAGTGTTGGCTTTGGACTGAAAAGTAGAAAATACACTAGAATTACCCGTCATATGATTCATGGCACCAGAATCAATGACTCATTTAGAGGATAAGTAAAGAAGACATACGTTTTGTTTACCTGAATTAGCAATAGTAGTGATAAAGGGAGATGATAACTTGAATGATTCCTTATATTTTAAGAATTTGGTAAATTCATCTACAGAAATAAGGACTGATTTATCAGAGCATCATTAGTGGATGCAATATGGGCTAAGTGTTTTTGCTGATTTTTTAATTGAAGGTTTCTACACTTAAATTTTGTATGGTCGGGCTTACAACAGTAATTGTACACAATACCACCAGAATTAGGAGTTCAAGTTTGAAAGTCCAGGGAACCACCTCCTTTATTTCCATTGTGACTAGTTGATCTTCTAAGCACATAATTAGTATTGCGACTTACTAGAGTACCACTAAGCGGACCGAGTGTAGTAATGTCTGTATGGAGAATACAACTAAATACATCTTATAGAGAAGAGACCTCAAAACCAGAGGGAACTTGTGACTTAGCAGAGTCCAAGTCAAGAGATAGGCCAGCAAGGAACCTTCACATCAGGGCTAAAGAGAAGCAATATATTAAGCTCCTCATATGTCTTTGAACGCCATAAAATAATTGATCAGAGGTTATCTTGTTTTTCCATATGGTAAAAGACTTTGCAAACCTCATACATGCAGGAGAGATTCCCTTTTCAGAGTATAAAAATTCCAAATAATTCATTAATTCTTTAACAAATTCACGTTCAACTAATTACCTGACTATCAATACAATTCTGAATCTAAAGGAACAAGTGAACATCCTCTCTTAGCCAAATTTGTTCGGAATCATCTTTAGGAGGATCATCAGTCAAATGATCATCTTTATCAATACTTAGATAAAGACGAACAGTCTCACTCCAATCCAAATAGTTTAAACCATTTTACTTATGGTCGGTGTTCTTAGACATCACGGGTACTACATCCATCGCAAGATGAGGCTTTTTCTCGGCGATAAGATTTTATCTCACGGAACATCGCAACAAGAAATGGAGCCTCGATGCACAGATCTGTAGCTTGCGCCGGAAAGACAAAACGCATCAACAAGAAGAAAGCATAGCAAATCGTACAAGTATAACGCAGCAACAGAAAAGAGCACATCTACGATAGACGGATCTCTTGCTTACGCCGGGAGGATCTGAGGGCAGACGCCGACGATGGTACAGTTGAGAGATTTAGTGACTTTATTCCAAAGGTTCATATTGATGTGAGAGAGAAAGATTGCACCAATTAATAAAGCTTAAACAATTCAAGTTAATACATATCATGAATTTAAGGAGTACAATATAGGGGACTATGTATTTGTGTGTGTTATCCCAAACACCTTCAAAAAGTTTTATATTCATTTCTTTAGCCCCATTAAAAATGTGAGGAAAATTGGTTGTGATGCATATGTTATTGTCTTACATGCTAATTTAAACATTAACAACTTTCCAATGTTAAAAACTTTCTGTCATACCTAAAAGCATTTGAGTCTTCTTTCTTGTTTATCAATTTGTATATCAATCATACCATAAAATGTTAGTTCCTCACTAGAGTATCTAAGGTACCTAGTTTATTGAAAAGGACTTGCACACACTGATGACACTTTAATTAATGATGATGAGTTTCAACACATTGCTCTCGAGTTACTTGAAGAAATAGAGCAATAGTCATCTAATCCATCTACAAAGACAGCCCCACCTTGCAAATCTCGATCTCCCCACTTGATAAAGTCAAGTTCTTGTTGAGAAAAAAATGATGCAGATTGGAAAATAATATTTAAATTTTGAATTGTTTAGTAGTTAATCCGGGTATTTAGTAATTCATCTATTTTAATAGTCAATTAATGGTATTATTGTATGTCCTAGTATCTCATGTAAAAGCTAGCTTTGACTAATAAGGATTTTACTTTTCCTTACATGTGTAATATTTCCCTATGTGAGATTCATATTTGTCTTCTCTTCACTCTTATGATTAAACTACTAGGAATAAACCCCGTACATTAACCAAATGTGTAATACAAGTGGATAGAATTGTATTCACTTTAATTAGAGATGGAGCCATAATATTTACTAATCAACCCTATTTGAAATTCTAAGATGCTAATTGAAAACATGGAAATCAATTAAATAAAAAATTATGACAAATGTCTAAATCGAAAAACAACAAAAATCAAATTCAAATAATGGAATGTGTTACCTGCTCAAGAACCGAGTTTAAGTCTCTACCTCTCTCAACTGTATCACGCCTTATTCGTCGTGCAAGCCTTAAATCAGCATCTAGAAAACATGAAAGATAAAAGAACAATGAAAAGCCTAAAGAAAAAATAAGAAAGACATTTATATGGTGTATAACCATTAATTCAAATGCTCTAATCCTAGTTATCTGAGGCTTGACTTTGTGAACTAAACTGCACAAAATTAAAGAATATAAACTTTGATATTGTAGCTCTAACTTCAAGATAACTAAGAGCTTTCTTTTATATGATGCAATACCTGCGTTAATGTACATGAACTTACCTAGATTAAGTCACTTGAACTCATTTGTGTTTTATAATGAGATCATTTTTGGTAGGTTTAAGTCACTAGTGACTTGCACTCATTTGTGTTTTATCAAGAGATCATGTTTTAGTAGGTTTAAGTCAGCAGGAAAAATATGCCTTACTTGCAATTAAAATTTTAAGAAGACAAGTTCTCAATTAAAAGTTTAGTATGAACCAGATAATGTCGTAGACGAATTTAAGATTAAGTTCTAGTGTTAGTCTAGTTCCAAGTTATACATTTTTAAAAAAAAATCTTTTAAAAAGTTTGGAAGCAAAAGGTTTTAGGCTTAATAAGTAAAGATAAAATATATGGAATTTAAGTTTAGTAATAGATGTAGCAAGACAACTGCTAAAATAGGAGATAACGAGTTACTTATAATTTAGAGCTTTAAATATCTAGGTTCGTTTCATTACAAAAGTATAGAAAGATCGATAGCGTTGTTTTACATAGGATGCAAGCAAGTGGTTGAAATAGAGGGCATCAGGTGTTCTTTGTGATCGTAGGATATAACAAAATGGGAGGTAGACTTGTTTTGTTATATGGAGATGAATGTTGGACTATAAATCAAGCACATAAGAGGAAGATGAGAGTCATAGAAATAAGGATGTTAAGGTGGATGTGGGGGCATACAAAGATAGATGAAATAAAAATGAGAATATTACGAAGAAAGTAAAGATGGCACCTATTGAAGGAAAACTCCAAGAGACACATTTAAGATAGTATGGGCATGCACTTAGGCAACCAATAAACACCCTAGTTGGTGATGCGAGGCCAAGACAAGTACATACATTAATTGAGGAAGAGGAAGACCAAAGATGACTTAGTTTGCCACAGGAAAATTTTTATTTTAATATAGATGATGATATAATAGAGGATTGAGCCTAATAGTGTAAGAGGATCCATATAGCAAACCCACTTAGTGAGATAAAGGCTTGGTTGTTAGTGTTGTTATTTTAAAAAGTTTGTTATATTAATGGGTACATCAGACTTGATAATTAGTTGAGAAGACCATCGCTTTAAATTATTCTATAAAAAGGATGTACCCCTTCTCCCTTGTAAATTATATTTTGGTTTACATTTTGAGTTTTATCTTTGTGTGAGATTTGTTTTTGTTTATGTTGGTTCACCATAGTAGACATCAAACATAGAAACTTAGAGGTTTATTTCAAAATTGGTTTGAAGCAAACTTAGAATAAGCTTCCAATGATAAATAATAATTACTATTAAATTTAGAAATTTATGAATCATAGTTACAAAACTGGATCAGCTGGTTGAACTGAATGTATAGCTTGGGCCAATATGGTATTTGATTGGTTGATTGGATTAGGACTTCTCAAAGAACACAATGGATATGATAAGAATGATGAGCATTTTAGAAGAAAAAATTAAAGACAAACTGAAACCTGTATCAACGAAAATCTTCATGTCCATCAAGTCACGGACTTGAGCATCATGGAAAACTAGGATGCCCTCTAAAATAATAACATCAGCTGCATTTACCTAGGCAATGAATATAAGTTATAAGATATTAGTTTTTTAAGCAAAAAAACAATTCAGCACATCTTGAAAATCTTCAACAAATAAATCTAATTCAAATTCAAAGATTTATTATTTAACACCCCTTCAAAATCAAGCTGGGTTAAGATTGACATGGACCAAAAGGCAATAGAGATCAAGCCAAAGACACATGGCCTACGCACAAACAAGATTAGAGGGGGAGCTCAGACTTACAGATTTGACAATAATATGATTTGAGTAGGGATCAATTATGCCAAAGGGCTAGCTTCTAGGAAATGACAAACCTAGGTTAATGGTGTGACAGTTTCTTAACAAATTAGGAACCATATTATGTGCCTTTCAAGTTTCAACAACATTAAATTATCTTATTTAGAAATGTAGATACAAGCAATTAGCTCAACCAATCCTAGCCCCTAGAATTTTAGATTTAGTAGCAATCAAAAGGAACACAAACTGTAGCCATATATAAGATAAGAAAACTAATTCCTGAAAATAAAGAGATTTTTGGTAAAACTGAATAGAATAGAATTAGCTGGAGTTTACTATATAGAGAGTAAGCCGTATAGATAGAATGTTTTTCTTAAAGGAATCATGAGCACCTTCCTGAATTCTTCAGAGGAACGTTGATGCTTCTTAAAATCATATATTGGTACATTAACAGAAAGCCCACTTTTGAGCTTCCCCATGCAGTCCAAAAGTTGTTCAGTATCAAAGGCATCTGACAAAAAAAAGATTATCATATACAAAACTGAAATGAAAATGAAATTTAATAATACGAGCAAAGAAGCAGAAAATCTCAGTTTTCTACTTATAAAACAGGATCTTTTTTATGATATTTAACAATAAACAATAAAATGATTACCAGGATGATCAAAATTGTAGTCTTGGACATGCTGTGCTTCTTCAACAGTTAACCCACGGTAAAATGAGTCCTAATACATATCAAGAGTAAATGAATTTCTAGGATTAATGAACTGCTACATGCTTTTCACATAATCCCTATTCAAATAGGTACAATGGCACAACATCTACTCTTTGTAATGAAATAATAAAGGGATTAAGAGAGATTTATTCTTCATTAATTAATGTTAAATTCAATTAATTTCCTTCTCAGATAATTACCAATTCTATTGGTCGCATAGTTGGGTTAATTCATCAAAAACAACTAGTTGTTTCGAGGCAAAAGATTCCTAGTATTTTAGAGGAAACCATCCAACTCAAAATATTTACATATGAATATAAAAAGTTCATAGAGTTTCCATTGCAATTGAAAGCTCATCGAAACTAGTTTATAAATCTCAATGCAGTCAAAAGCGAAAGGGCGTATGAACTCCAGTCAGATAATGATCAATTTGTCTATCTATTCCTGTAATTATTGAAAATAAAATAAGTGTCCAAAGTAGATTGTTCAAAATGTGTTCAACACACCATATAAGAGATTTTCATATAAACAAACTTAACATTATAGTATCACAATGTTTTCTCTTAATGGCCAAGTTAAATAAACCGTCATTGAATGGAAGAGATTTATAACCATCAACATAAGAAAGTATCTCAGTGAAGCTGCCAATAAGGATCAATCAAGCTACATATGTTACATAATCAGACAACTAGAAAGAAAGAGAAAAAGTTAAATAAAGAACCAAAAATAAAACTCTCGGCTTCATATTGAAAAAGTTAGAAAGATTAAAACATCTACCAAATTGATGGTCATCCCGTTTTTAAGTATGTTTACACCAGTGTGAATACTTCCTAACTTTTCCCATAAAATATGCAAAAACAAAGAAACAAAAAAATCACAGTCATCAGTTACTTCATGACCTCGAATCTTCTAGATCATAGGGCATTAGATTATTTGTTCTCATACACATTGATCAGCCGAAATATTCTCATCAAAAAACAAGTATGAAAGTTTCATAGTTAAATAACCCAAAGTTGATTAAGCTGCAAGCTCCAAAGAAGAATGTTCAGAAGAGGTTATTAGTTCCAAGCAAGCTTTCAGAAAACTACATCATGTAGAAAGCAGAGAGGGGTGACTTGATAGACTGCAAAATACACCAAGTTAAATAACAAAAACAAACTCGTAACCATATCAACCGGCTATTTCTCCCCCCTAGAAGTTCCATGCTCTGGAACGAGCTTCTAGTGAAAGACACCAGGAAGAGAGCAGGGATCTAACTATCTTCTGAAATTGTACAATATTTCCCCAGTGTTCTATGCAGTATTTTTTCAGTAAGCTACGAAGCAAGCTAGTCAGAGGAACAACAACAACAACAACAACAATAATAATAAGGAGCGAACTTTGCTGAGGGGTTCATACTTGATTAACGCAAACGACCCGGTGATCATGAAGCTGCTGGATAATCATGTCGCAGACTGTGGTCTTTCCCGAAGCCGTACCACCCGAAACCCCTAAACAAAAGCCCTCAAAATCAGCCACCGAGGGACCGATCAAAGACGGAAACTTCTTCAATAAACTCAATCAAGAATCAAACAGCCAAAAACAAGAGAGAATTGGGGCTTTCCCTGTTTACCGATAACGAAGGGCTGTCCCGGGCTGTCGGCCTCGTCGGTGGTGGTGACGGGGGAAGAGGAAGAGTAATCGGAGGACTGAATCTGGGAGGTCATGGCGAAGGACGGGGAAGAAGGAGCGGTGGAGGAGGAGGAGGAGGTGGAGGAGGAGAGGCGGAGGCCTATGAAGTGAGCGACAGAAGGCATCAGTTCGTCCCTGGACTTCTCCGGCATCGATGCCCTTCCTTGATTCCACGCTATCGTTGTGCTTCTCTCAACAATGTGCTCGATGGGAGATGACGGCGTGTTGATTATTTATAGCTCAAGTGCGATGGGAGCGATCGGTTGCAACGGTGGAATACAGTGGAACTTCAAACTTTTTAAAGCAGCTTAGAAAAGCGACAAAATTCATTTGGAAACGCTATGTTTTTTTTGGTGTAAAATAGTAATTATTAATTGCATATATTGATTTTAAAAATCAATTGGAACTCCATTGCAAAATTTATTTGGCCATTTTAATTGTTGATGGCAAAAATTGACTTAAAAAATTTGTTATATAAATTTATTTTAAAAAACTTAATTAATTACTTTTTTTTAGCTTACATCCATAATTTGAATCTCAACTTATAGAGTATTACAGGATGATTTCTTCTAATAAGATGAAAATTTTAAAATATTGATTGTTGACATAGACGAAAACAAGTGGCAATGGAATTATGGACATAGGCAAGCGCTTAATATAAAATTTCGGACCCTATTTTTTATAATTGGATGATGAGATATTTATATTTTTAAATTTATTTTGATAGTCGAACTGACCATTTTCATTTGAAGAGCTAAATACTAGGTTAGAAAAAAAAAACACACAGGATGGAGAATAATATTTTATAATTTAAAAATATTTTTTTTTTTTTTGACCAGGTAAGAAATATCATAATGAATAAAATAAGACACTGCAGACACATGAACATGCATTTTATAATAAGGGTTGAAGGGAGAATTAGATTGCATGGAGAGCAAAGTGGGACATTAAATGATGTAATAAATTAAAATTATTTTGGTAACATTTAGTGAATCAATATGTCAAATGCATGAAAGATGTAAAAAATTTCTAGGTTACCTCCGAATTCTAGGAGAAAGAATAGAAAATAAAATAAAAAAATAAAAAATAAAAAAAATGATAATCTTAATTATTAGGATAGAAATTCAGCATCCTTTAATTGCATCCTCCATTTAAAGGAAAAATTCTTACAAAGGGTTAAATCATGAATGTTTGAATGACAATTTGAATATCCTACTATAATATCATGATCCTAAGTGACGAAAGAATAGAAAATAGAGATAATATAAGTGTGTTAAAATCATTTCTTAGAATTCAATTATGATCATCTTTGGCTGATAAATAAAAATTTTGAATGATAATCAATAATGTGAAGTTTGGTGAATTATTTTTTCAAATTTTGGACTTCATGAACATCAAGCTAACCATTTTATTAAGAAAAAAGAGTAGCATTTGTAGCGGAGAAAAATAAATTAAAAAAAAAGAAAAAGGAAGCCTGCATCCTCATGAATGACTGAATCTAATGAAAGTTCATCAAAATTCAGAAAATTGATGACTCTTCTGCAAAAATATCTTTTGATATCCGAATTCAGAAAAGGATACCAAAAATTTTTTCAAAGAATCCGATGAAGGAATCAAAACAATAGTCTATTATTTGCTTTGGACGTAATATAGAAGGACACCACAAATAAGAGTGTCCGGAACTCAAAAGTCAAAAGGATAAAAAGCAGAAAAGGAACATCAACAAAAAGTTGGGGCATATCTTCTTTATCGTATGAAGATCAAAAGTCAATAAAAAGAACCAAGAATGTTACATTAATAGCATTTGATGAACTTGATGGATGAAAACTCAAGTGATGAAGTTGCATCTGAAAATGTGGATACATCAAAAAAAAAAAAAAAAAAAAACTAAATTATACATATAAGATCTAGTTATCATCATCCATAAGACCACGTTGGATAGAAACTGAAACAACACTAAATAAATGGTCTAACTTGAATCCATCGCATTAGCCATTGATCTTACTTGTCATCAGAGTTCCTACAAGCATGGAATGATCTTCTATAAGAATGGACGACAACCTTATCTTGATCTCAATAGGAAAGAGTCCAAGGAAGAAGAAGTAACTTAAACCCTCTTGATTCAAGGAGATGTCCTAATTGAGAAAGCTTCTTCACTTATATACCAAGCTTATCTTATAGAGATCATCCACATAAAGTCCATACTTCATTAACAGCCCATTAATATTAATGAACCAGGTTAACAAATCTACACATTGAATCCATATCCAATAATCCAAACCCCCTTCATGCTACAAGCATTAGATCATTTAATTGGGATTTAGTTCCTTAATGGCAGTTAGTTATTTATATGTGTTAATCAAGTATAAGCTCATCTTATAGCGATTAAGCTCACCCATATGGACTTAATTGGATTGAGTCTACTAAAATCTTATGCAAAATCACAGTGATAAATCATAATTCATCATTGTGATTCATGTTTATAAAACCGTATGCAAAACCATAATAGTAAATAGAGTCTCATATCATAAGGATTTATTGAGAATGAGCATCATCAAGATCCTTGAACGATCTTGATAGAGTCTCATATCATAATAGTAAATAGAGTCAAAGTATGTACCTTGAACAATCATGTACAATTTATTTGTCTAAGACAAAGGATGCATCATCAAGATCCTTCATTTCAAATTCATTGGATAGAAATGACTTGGTTTCTAGAAACAAACTCTTATCACTGCTTACAAGCAATATATTATCCATATATAAAATAAGTATAATAAACTTGCTTCCACTGAGCTTGATATACAAATATTTATCAACTAGATTCTCCTTAAAATTATATGAAGAAACCACTTGATCAAACTTCCAGTACCATTGACGAGATGTCTGTTTTAAACCATAAATGGTGGACTTCCTTAGTTTACATACTAGGTGTTTTAAATCTCCAAACTCAAAATTCTCTGATTGTATTATGTATATCATTTGCTTAATATTTCCATTACGAATCACAGTTTTAACATTCATTTGGTGTAGCTCTAGGTCATAATAAGCTATAAGTGTTATAATTACCCTAAGGGAGTCTTTCATCAAAATCAATGAAAAAGCCTCCTTATAATCAATGTTCTCTTTCTAAGTAAATCCTTTGGCGATTAGGTGTATCTTATATTTTTGACATTGCCATGTGAATCTTGTTTTGTTTTAAATATCCAATTACAACTAGAAAATTTCACACCTTCAGAAAATTCGACAAGTTCTCTAACATCATTGTCCTCCATAAACTTTATCTCTTCCCTCACGACATCGATCCATTTTTTTGAATGAGGACATTGTTTGACTTCTTGAAATGATGTAGGATTATCTTCCAACCCTATGTTAAACTCATGCTCTTAGAGATATACATAAATCACAAGACATCATGGATCTTCTCTTTATAATGGATCTCCTTAGTGGCACTTGATCTTGAGGTGGTTGGGAGTCATTCTCAACCACATTTGGGAATTCCTCAATTTGAGATGATATACCTTCCAATTGAATTGGAGGGGATATGGGAATATCGTGGCCAACTACCCCTTCTGGTTGTGTAATTTCAACTGTATGTGAAATGATAATCATTTCACAATCAGCTATATCAGTAATGACCATATTAGGATCACTAATATTCTTGTCAAATGATATTTCCTAACTTTAGCACTCCTACCATCCTCAATAAATTTAGTATTTCCCGTCTCAAAAAAGGATCTACTTAAGGGGTTGTAAAACTTGAAATCTCTTGAGTTTTCAAAGTATCCTACAAAATGACAGCTAACAATTCTCAAGTCCAGTTTCCTTTCATTATGCCTATAGGGCTTAGCCTCAGTTAGACAACCACAGACATGTAGATGTCTAAGACTAAGTGCTCTACCTGTCCACAATTCATATAAAGTTTTAGCTACCACCTTACTATGAACTATATTAAGTAAAATATAGTCTTGACTGTCTTACCCCATAAAGACTCTGGTAGAGAAGAAAATACAATCATACTTTTCACCATGTCTTTTAGGGTCCAATTTCATCGCTCTGCTACACCATTCTACTGAGGGTCCCAAGCATAGTGTATTGTGCCATGATTCCACACTCCGCAAGATAATCCTTAAATGGCCCAGGATGTTGTTCACCTGATCGATCAGATCTTCCACAGTATTCATAACTAAGGTCTAATCTTACCGCCTTAATCTTCTTACCAAGTTGATTTTCAATTTCGATTTTGAAAGTTTTGAACATGTCTATGGATTACTACTTCTCATGTGGCAAATTAAAAAATTTGAAGAGCTAAATACTAGGTTAGAAAAAAAAACACAGGATGGAGAATAATATTTTATAATTTAAAAATATTTTTTTTATTTGACCAGGTAAGAAATATCATAATGAATAAAATAAGACACTGCAGACACTGATGAACATTGTGGCATTTTATAATAAGGGTTGAAGGGAGAATTCGATTGCATGGAGAGCAAAGTGGGACATTAAATGATGTAATAAATTAAAATTATTTTGGTAATATTTAGTGAATCAATATGTCAAATGCATGTAAGTTACCTCCGAATTGTAGGAGAAAGAATAGAAAATAAAATAAAAAATAAAAAATAAAAAAAATGATAATTTCAGTTATCAGGATAGAAACTCAGCATCCTTTGATTACATCTGATCCGGAGGTAAGAACAGGGACCTCCCTCTGAGGGAAGTCAACGCCACATGGAAGTCAAAGGGTCGAACGACCAACCGGAGAAGGGGAGACCGGCCGGCCGACCGGGGTCTCATCGGAGTCAAAGGCACCCCGCGAGGAGTCAGAGTTCCGACGCTCATGTTGAACAGGGTCATATGGCCGAGCGGGTGGCCCGCTCGGCCGAAGGCATAAAGTAGCAATACTGCGAACAGTCTCCACAGAGCATACCAGGAATCTCCCAAGTAGACCAACACATATGACCGGCCGGACGCAAGGGGACTGCCGACCGATCGGACACTAGGCATGGAGTAAGGAGACAAAAGGACAAGGGAACATCTTCTGACAGCGGGTATATTCGATGAGCAGGCCATACGCAGGATCTTATGACAGAGGGGTCCGCTGTCCCATCAGAGACATGCTCGGACTGTAGCAGTAAGGGGTCAGGTAAGCTTTTCTGACAAGCCCATATTGAGGTATCGGCTGAGGACACGTATTCGCCTCGGTATGTGTGCATGAGCCCCCTCCCAGCTCTATATAAAGGGCCTCACACTTCACCGAAGGTACGCATTCTACGATATTGGGAGTCACTTCTTTGTTGTCCACTTGCCTGACTTGAGCGTCGGAGGGTCGTCGCCGGGAATCCCTTCCCGGCCCGACTTCCTTGCAGGTTCGCCGGAGGTCCGTACGACCGGGTGAAGATCCACGTCAGCAGTTCGGAGAGCGCCACGTGCCCAGCGTCCGTTGATTCAGCGTTCGGACAAGATCAATTTGGACCCGTCTGTGGGAACGCTCCTGCATCCGACCAGAAGCAATGAACGAAGCTGGACGACAGCACTCGGTGATGCTCTCCACAAAGGAGCTCGATGCGCTGATCGAGATACGAGCAGCTAAGCTTGTGGAATAACAAAGGCAAAAGTCGCAAGCCGAGCGGATTGAGCAGCAAGCAACATCAGCATCAGGAGGCTGAGCGGAAGCACCGCAAGCCACGGTTCCATTTCATCGGGCCCTATTCCGCACTCCTCCTGAAGCCGCAGCAGTTAATCGTGATCGAGGATCTTCATCAGGTGAAGTACCAAGACGAGACAGCAGAAAAGGCAAGGCCCCCCGAGCGGGTCAACCGTCAATTCTCAGAGGTCATCCTGCGGGACCCTCTACCAAAGCACTATGTGCCCCCGGCGATCGGTGAATACAACGGAACCACTGACCCGGACGATCATTTGGGTAAGTTCGACAACACAGCTACCCTTCATCAATACACAGATGGAGTGAAGTGTCGAGTTTTCCTTACCACCCTCTCGGGATCGGCTCAACGGTGGTTTCGAAGGCTGCCGGACGGATCCATCGCAAGTTTCAAAGACTTCCGCACGGCCTTCCTCCACCATTTTACAAGCAATCGGCGCTACCAGAAGACTAGCGTCAGCTTATTCGCCATCAAGCAAGAGCCTAGAGAGTCGCTCAGAGCTTATATCCAGCGATTCAACCAGGTGGCCATGGACATTCCAACGGCCACCTCCGAGACAATGATGAACGCATTTACGCATGGCCTCGTGGACGGGGACTTCTTCCGCTCGCTCATTCGGAAGCCACCCCGAGACTATGACCATATGCTACACCAGGCCAACGAATACACCAATGTGGAGGAAGCTCAAGCAGCCCGAAGGAAGGAAACTCCAACCGAGCGGGCTCCCATTGCCGAGCGAAAGCCGCACACTGCTCATCAGCCACCCAGAGGACCGCGAGCTAAAGCAGCTCGCCCCTTGCAACATGTAAGATCCCACGCCATTCAAGAAGTGTCTGCCGAGCGGCCCAAGCCTAAAAAGAAATGGACGCCTATGTTCTGCTCATTCCACCGGACGGACACGCACAATACAAGAGATTGCCGAAGCCTTCCCCTGATCGCTCACCCTGTTCCCAGGAGTGGTGGTCGTCGATCGCCATCATCCGATAGGCAACAGCGCCCTCGCGAAGTCGATCGGATGATATCCGACAGGCGACAATGACAAACTCCCGAGCAGCACCATACTCCGAGGCGTGAGGACAATCCCTGGAGGTCTAGGGAGCAGCCTAGGCCGTCGGCTCGGGAAGGCGAATGTAAAAGTAGAATTCTTTCCAATGCTTATTGGAACAAGGAAGTTTATTGAAGAAAACTAAGCCGAGCCGAGCCTGGAACATGTAAGTGTCCGGCTCGGACTGCTTAGGGTAATAGAAATAGTAGAAAACCTCCGGTCGGAGGGGAATGTCATGGATTTTAAAAAGGACGACAACACCGCATAGAAGGCGGAAGGTGTTGGGAACTAGGCTTCCGAGCGGAATACCGAAAAATTTGCAGACGTCAATGATAAAGGGATGAATCGGAAATCACAGACCGACCATGAACTGGTCGCGGAAAACACAAAAAGCCGCGCGCGGCGGTTTGTGGCCGAGCGGAGTCTATGGGTAGGATGATTTCAAGGTTGGAGGGAATGTCAAAACTATTAACCAGGACATCGGCGTCGCGCCGATCGAAGCGCGACTCCATGGTATAGTACCATGGGCCGAGGGTTTGGTCTTCGGGTTGAGAGGAATGAGTCATTGTCCGAACAGACGGAATCAAACAAGGCAAAGAAAGGTAACAAGAAGATGGCAACGAAACAGTACTTCGAGGGCGAAAACTTGGGAAAGAAATGCAAAGAAAACGCTAGAACCAAAGAGAGAAAGAAGAAGAACCTTACAACGAAAAGGAGGATCGAGGGAAGAGCACTGGAGATCGCCGGAAACAGAAGTGCAAGATCGCCGGAAGTCTGGAACTCAAGAGGAATCGGGAGGCACGAGACAGCAGACGTGAGGCAAAGGGAAGAAGAGAAGCTTTTATAGGGTGGAGCTCGAGCGGCCTCCACCGTCGGATCCAGGTCGCGAGAATCAGAGCATGCATCGCGTCGTTCATTTCGAACCGCCTCGATCCCATCAGAACACCACGCCGCCACCGTACAATAACGGCAACACCACCACGTGGCATCCAGCCACTGGAACGCATTTAATGAGCGCGTGCTCGACCTTAATGATGGAGATTGGCGGAAACTTCGAAAAGATGCTGAGTAATGTTGGCGTTGACTGGCGTTTGGGCTGTCCCTTGTCTCCGAGCGGATGGTAGTTGCAGTACGCCGCCCGGCCCAACTGATGGTCCAGTCAGTCGGACTAATCGCCTCCTTCGACTAAACTTGAAGGGGAGGCAAGTGATCCGGAGGTAAGAACAAGGACCCCCCTCTGAGGGAAGTCAACGTCACGTGGAAGTCAAAGGGTCGAACGGCCGATCGGAGAAGGGGAGACCGGCCGGCCGACCGGGGTCTCATCGGAGTCAAAGGCACCCGACGAGGAGTCAGGGTTCCGACGCTCATGTTGAACAGGGTCATATGGCCGAGCGGGTGGCCCGCTCGGCCGAAGGCATAAAGTAGCAATACTGCGAACAGTCTCCACAGAGCACACTACCAGGAATCTCCCAAGTGGACCAGCACATATGACCGGCCGGACGCAAGGGGACTGCCGACCGGCCGGACACTAGGCATGGAGTAAGGAGACAAAAGGACAAGGGAACATCTTCTGACAGCGGGTATATTCGATGAGCAGGCCATACGCAGGATCTTATGACAGAGGGGTCCGCTGTTCCATCAGAGACATGCTCGGACTGTAGCAGTAAGGGGTCAGGTAAGCTTTTCTGACAAGCCCATATTGAGGTATGGGCTGAGGACACGTATTCGCCTCGGTATGTGTGCGTGAGCCCCCTCCCGGCTCTATATAAAGGGCCTCAACTTCACCGGAGGTACGCATTCTACGATATTGGGAGCCACTTCTTTGTTGTCCACTTGCCTGACTTGAGCGTCGGAGGGTCGTCGCCGGGAACCCCTTCCCGGCCCGACTTCCTTGCAGGTTCACCGGAGGTCCGTACGACCGGGCGAAGATCCACATCAGCAGTTCGAAGAGCGCCACGTGCCCAGCGTCCGTTGATTCAGCGTTCGGATAGGATCAGCATCCTTTATTTAGAGGAAAAATTCTTACAAAAGATCAAACCGTGAATGCTTGAATAACAATCTGAATATCCTACTATGACATCATGACCCTAGGTGACGAAAGAATAGAAAATAGAGATAATATAAGTGTGTTAAAATCATTTCTTAGAATTCAATTATGATCATCTTTGGCTGATAAATAAAAGTTTCTAATGATAATCAATAATGTGAAGTTTGGTGAATTATTTTTTCAAATTTTGAACTTCATGAACATCAAGCTAACCATTTTATTAAGAAAAAAGAGTAGCATTTGTAGCGGAGAAAAATAAATTAAAAAAGAAAAAGGAAACCTACATCCTCATCTGAATGAATGAATCTAATGAAAGTTCATCAAAATTCAGAAAATTGATGACTCTTCTACAAAATTATCTTTTGATATCCGAATTCAGAAAAGGATACCAAAAAATTTTTCAAAGGATCCGATGATGGAATCAAAACAATAGGTAAATCTAGACTAAGTCTTCTATTATTTGCTTTGGACGTAATATAGAAGGACACCACAAATAAGAGTGTCCGGAACTCAAAAGCCAAAAGGATAAAAGCAGAAAAGGAACATCGACAAAAAGTTGGGGCATAACTTCTTTATCGTATGAAGATCAAAAGTCAATACAAAGAACCAAGAATGTTACATTAATAGCATTTGATGAACTTGATGGATGAAAACTCAAGTGATGAAGTTGCATCTGAAAATGTGGATACATCAAAAAATAAAAATAAAACTAAATGATACATATAAGGATCTAGTTATCATCATCCATAAGACCACGTTGGATAGAAACTGAAACAACGGTAAATAAATGGTCTAACTTGAATCCATCGTATTAGCCATTGATCTTACTTGTCATCGGAGTTCCTACAAGCGTGGAATGATCTTCTATAAGAATGGACGACAACCTTATCTTGATCTCAATAGGAAAGAGTCCAAGGAAGAAGAAGCAACTTAAACCATCTTGATTCAAGAAGATGTCCTAATTGAGAAAGTTTCTTCACTTATATACCAAACTCATCCTATAGAGATCATCCACATAAAGTCCATACTTCATTAACAACCCATTAATGTTAATGAACCAGGTTAACAAATCTACACATTGAATTCATATCCAATAATCCAAACCCCCTTCGTGCTACAAGCATTAGATCATTTAATTGGGGTTTAGCTCCTTAATGGCAGTTAGTTATGTATGTGTGTTAATCAAGTATAAGCTCATCTTATAGCGATTAAGCTCACCCATATGGACTTAATCGGATTGAGTCTACTAAAATCTTATGCAAAACCGCAGTGATAAATCATGATTCATCATTATGACTCATGTTTATAAAACCGGATGCAAAACCACAATAGTAAATAGAGTCTCACATCATAAGAAGAACTTATTGAGAATGAGCATATTGATCACATTTCGTGTCATTCTTATATTACACATTTACATTTGATCTATGTTGTTAATGATATTAGTACTGTGATTACTGTTGGGTCTTGTTACAGTTATAGTAATTATGACTTCTTTAGTCATGTACTAATTAACTTAATAGACTAGATTGTTTAATAGAATATTTAACACATTGTTTTTACATGTTGAGCTCAACTAAGAGATTGTGTGATGTATAAGGGATCAAGTATAGTCAAAGTGGGAGATTGAAAGATTAAGTACATATAGGTGGATTCAATCTGATTACCCATGTGGACTTAATCGGATTAAATATCCCTTTAAATAATCTAGTCCATTAAATTAATTAGTACAAGAATAAAGAAGTTATAACTACTATAATTGTAACAAGACTCAACAGTAATCACAGTACTAATATCATTAATGACATAAATCAAATGTGGATGTGCAGTATAAGAATGGGACGAAATGTGATCAATAAGTGATAAGTCTCAATAAGTCCTCCTTATGATCCAAACTGGGTTCAAATCATATTTACCAAATCTAAATTGGGTTCAAATCATATTTATCAAAACCTTATGTTAAACCACAATGGTAAATCATGAATTATCCTTATGACTCATATTTACAAAATCATATGTAAAACTATAATAGTAAATAGAATCTCACATCATATTTACAAAATCATATGCAAAACCACAATAGTAAATCATGATGTCCATATGTTCAGAGAGTCAAGGTCATATACACATGTAAAAGTTTAGTACGTATAATAAGCTAAAAATACATGTGTTCATTAATATAGAGCATTACACAAAATACAAATTCATACATAATGGGAACTTTATCAAAAGGAAGAATCCCCATACTTCACACATGCTCATAAAACACCTTGGGTGACAAGTGTTGGAGCAATCCCAATGGTCCGCGGGACCATGTGTTTTGGTGTTTGGGCAAAGGGTTTAAGTTATGTTTACCCTCGTTATTTGATATGTGTACTTGAATTGTGCATGACTGTAGGTGACACATGTGACTCAGGTTGACGGCTTCGGGTCCGGTGAAGGATGGAGCATCCGAGGGACCGTGGACAAGGCAGCAAGGACAAGGGCCGAGGGAAGCGACTTCGAGGCATACGCGAAGGATGGCATTGGGGACGAGCCGCGGGCTTGGATGCATCCGAGGGACGAGAGTCAAAGGAAATAGGCTTGAAGGCAAGAGGTCAAGGCTGCAAAGAAGAGTCAAGTGAGTCGTGAGGGTCCGAGTGCGAGAGAAATGTACTCGGGATGGGAAACCCTAAGTTTAGGGTTGTACCAGTCGACTGGTACTGGAACCAGTCGACTGGTACAGGGACCAGTCGACTGATAGATAGCCATTGAGAGAGACGTTGGGTTGGCACCAGTCGACTGGTGCAAGGACCAGTCGACTGGTAAGGGGCAAATCAGCAAGGCTGATTTCTCCAAGCTCTATAAGAGGGAGCTTGGGATGGCCGGTCAACCTGACGAAATTAGACTTGGTTAAAGCCTAATTAGTAGTCATCTAGTGCTCTAGCAATCCAAGTGTTCTTGATCGAGTTGTGGCGAGGTTTCTCCACCGACAAGGAGGATTGTGCTAGCCGGAGTTTCCGGGGACTAATCCACCGACGGATTGAGGGATCGTCCACCTTACGGACACGCTGTGGAGTAGGAGCAAGTTATCTCCGAACCACGTAAACGAACGTGTTAGCGGTTTGCATTTCCATTCTTGTATTTAGTGTTTAGCTTTCTATTTGTGTTTGTTTGTATTCCGCTGCGCTAACATCATAGGAAGCAAGGATTTGGGGGTGCCGTCTATCCAACCCCCCTTCAAGCCAGCCACCGATCATCCAACAAGTGGTATCAGAGCGAGGACGCTCTCTGTTGGACTAACCGCCAAGGAAGCACAAGATGGCCGGGTTTATTGTCCCTCCAAAATTTGAAGGAGGAAGCCTTGGGGACATCACGTATTGGATGATGAGGATGGAGGTTTTCTTCGACATGGATTGGGACACCATGATGGTGGTAAATGAACCATTCGAAGTCCCTAAAGACAAGAAAGGGAAGAAGCTCCGACCACGACATTAGACGGAGGAGCAAACGACACGATCGGAGGCAAATTCAAAGGTAATATCAATATTGATTGAAATTTTGCCTTCTAACGTGATAAGTCGTGTAGGTGACTATGAGAACGCCCATGATTTGTGGAGCAAGGTGAAGATGGTTCTACGGGAAGAACCTAAACCTACACAAGAAGAAGAAGAACCTAAGGAGATGGGTTTAATTGCTCAAGTTAAGGAGGAGCAAACGGAAGTTGAGTCACGCTCAACATCCGAGGAGATAGAGGAGAAGGATGAAGAAATGCTATCCACTAGTGTGGATGAGGAGACATCCTCAAGGGTTGAAGAAAAGTCCAAGACAAGTGAAGAGGATGAAGAAGAGGTCTTGGAGGTCAACCTAGTGAGCACCTCTACCGAAGCAAAATCAAAAGATCACATTGTGTGCTTCGGGTGCAATGAAAGGGGGCACTACAAAAGTAGATGTCCTATGGGTAAGAAGAAGGTATCTCCTAAACTCATTCAAGTTAATTTAAACACTAACAAGGGTTGTAGGAATGAAGAAGCACAAAGGAGGAGATTGCGCATTGTGTGCTTCACGTGTGGGGAGAAGGGACACTACCACACCAAATGCCCCAAGAAGGGGGAAATCAAGAAGCTTGCGCATCTAAAGAAATGGGAGAAGAACATGAGCTCAAATCAAGGGGGAGCTTCAAGGGTAAGGGAGGTATACCCTAATTTGAAGTGTAATTCAAATTTAAATTCTTATGTTCCCATGCATGCTAGGAAAAATAATGTTAATCATTATATGCCCATGCAAAAATTTTGCTTTTAGATATCATGATAGGAGTAGGGTAAATGTGGATCAAAACCCTAGGAAATCTATGCATGAAAAATCTAGAAACAATAGACCTAGGGAGACTCAAGGCATTAATCCCAAGAAGGGGAGACACATGCCTAGGAAGGGTAGGTCAAGGAATGTCCAAGGTGGACATGTTGACTCTAGGTTTAGGAACCTAGAAAGGGAGAATCAAGCTTTGAAGGCAAAGCTTGATGGTTTAGAGAAATTCCTTAAGAGATTCACTATTGGATCTAAGGGATTGAGTATGGTGTTGGGGAGTCAAAAACTCAACAATGATAGATCGGGCTTGGGATACCGATCTAGTCCCTCCAAGGTCAAAAGGAGATCATGTGCTAGGGTGGCACATGATAAAGGCAAGGGAGAATCATCTAAAGCCAATGAGAAGAAATATGCTAGGGTTGCATATGACTATGGCAAGGATGATGTGTCCAAGGTCAAGAAGATAAGGAGATCTTCTAAGGGACATCATTGTGGCCTAGCCATTGTGGATGAGTCACCTAGGGAGGTGACTAAGGCAAAGAGCTCTAGGGGGAGCTCTAAGAGTCAATTTGGGACCCATGGCCAATGGATCTCAGGTGGGTACTACTTGGGAGTCTAGAGGAGCCATGGAGTGTGCCAAAAGGTTTGGAGATGGATTTGAGTCTCAAACCCAGGGATTTGGCACACATGGTTTATGTTTCATGCAAGGAAATATGACATTAAGGGTCATATTGCATGATAATTGGTTTTGGATGTATAGATGTCATATAAACCAATGCTAGGGATGCATTGTGGGTTGGTATGGGCACATACATCAAGAGGAAGCCAAAACTAGGACTTTAGGTCAAGGTTCAATTGAACCATTTAGCTAGTTTTGGATTTTGTGTCAATCTTGGGATTAGTGATAGATACATTTTGTAATGTATTTTTCCCAAGTAGACAAGGGTACAATAGACCTCTCCACAAAATTTGAGAATTTTTGGAGGTCTAGGGAATTTCTGGTGCATTTCTGAAGTTGGCCTGAAAAGACTGATTTTTTCAGAAATAGGGTACCAGTCGACTGGTACAGATACCAGTCGACTGGTAACAATGTTTTTCGACCATAGAATGCTTCTGTAATGTTGTGTCGAAGGGGGCAGTCGACTGGCACTTAGGGCAGTCGACTAATACCAATCTGAAATTGTTTTCAGCATTGGTTTATGATCATGTCAACTCACTTAGATGTATGGGATCCAAGGGGGATTAATACATGAGTTTAGGGTCAGTTTGGATGATAAGTTTTCAACAATTGGGATATTGTTGGAGAACTTTTTTGATGTTAGGCAAAGGGGGAGAAGTAAGGTTTAGTTGGGAAAACCTGAAAGTGCCTTTGAGTAGGGGGAGCCTTGGGATAGGTTCTTAAAAAGCCCGTTGGAAAAATCCTAGCTCAATGGGGAGCTTAGGTGTAGGGGGAGCCTTGTGATAGGTTCCGATGCTTGGTGCATTATTTCGGCGGTTGCCAAGTGTGTAGCCTTGGCAACGTAAGTCCATTCGGCGGTTGCCAAGTGTGTAGCCTTGGCAATGTAAGTCCATACGGCGGAGTAAGTCCAAGTGTGTAGCCTTGGCATCGTAAGTCCATTGTTTTTAGCATGTTTATTTGCTATATGTTTTCCCTAACTTAAACGTATTGCCAAACACCAAAAAGGGGGAGATTGTTGGAGCAATCCCAATGGTCCGCGGGACCATGTGTTTTGGTGTTTGGGCAAAGGGTTTAAGTTATGTTTACCCTCGTTATTTGATATGTGTACTTGAGTTGTGCATGACTGCAGGTGACACATGTGACTCAGGTTGACGGCTTCGGGTCCGGTGAAGGATGGAGCATCCGAGGGACCGTGGACAAGGCAGCAAGGACAAGGGCCGAGGGAAGCGACTTCGAGGCATACGCGAAGGATGGCATTGGGGACGAGCCGCGGGCTTGGATGCATCCGAGGGACGAGAGCCAAAGGAAGTAGGCTTGAAGGCAAGAGGTCAAGGCTGCAAAGAAGAGTCAAGTGAGTCGTGAGGGTCCGAATGCGAGAGAAATGTACTCGGGATGGGAAACCCTAAGTTTAGGGTTGTACCAGTCGACTGGTACTGGAACCAGTCGACTGGGGGTGAGCACAGAGAGGTTCTGTGCCCGAAATGGCTGGGATCAGTCGACTGGTCTAGGGACCAGTCGACTGATAGATAACCGTTGAGAGAGACGTTGGGTTGGCACCAGTCGACTGGTGCAAGGACCAGTCGACTGGTAACGGGCAAATCAGCAAGGCTGATTTCCCCAAGCTCTATAAGAGGGAGCTTGGGATGGCCGGTCAACCTGACGAAATTAGACTTGGTTAAAGCCTAATTAGTAGTCATCTAGTGCTCTAGCAATCCAAGTGTTCTTGATCGAGTTGTGGCGAGGTTTCTCCACCGACAAGGAGGATTGTGCTAGCCGGAGTTTACGGGGACTAATCCACCGACGGATTGAGGGATCGTCTACCTTACGGACACGCCGTGGAGTAGGAGCAAGTTATCTCAGAACCACGTAAACGAACGTGTTAGCGGTTTGCATTTCCATTCTTGTATTTAGTGTTTAGCTTTCTATTTGTGTTTGTTTGTATTCCACTGCGCTAACATCATAGGAAGCAAGGATTTGGGGGTGCCGTCTATCCAACCCCCCTTCAAGCCGGCCACCGATCATCCAACAACAAGCCCTTAGTGAGAGGATCCGTTAATATAGAAATTTTCTTTATATGCTCTATCATAATTTGACCACTCTAAACTCTTTCTTTAACTATCAAAAATTTTATGTCGATATGTTTAGACTTTGACAAACTGTAATTATTCTTAAAATATCTTTATTATCACAGTTGATCATCAATAGCTTGTCAAAGCCCCCAATGATCTGTAATCCTGTGATAAAGTTCCACATCTATATTCCATGGTTGGAAGCTTCATATTAGGCTATAAACTCTGCCTCCATAGTGGAAGTGCTATTAGCATCTGTTTGACATTTTTTCATGATATAGTCCCTCCTATCAATATGAAGACATAACTTAAGATGGACCTCCTGCTATCTAAGTATCCTACCCCCAATGTCGTTTCTCTGATATGTGAACATGTAATCCTTCGTTCTTTACAAATACTGCATAACCCTCTTGACAACTTTCTAATATATGGTCCAGGATTACTGAAATATCTATCCAACATTCTCATAATATATGCAAGATTTGGATGTGTATATACTAAGCATACATCAAACTTCCTACTACTGATGCACAGGGGAATTACTGCATTTCCTTAATCTCAAGTTCATGATGTGGACATTATTGCAAGCTAAGTCTATCATCTTTTTCCACCAAAGTATCACTGGGAGCACAATACTGAATGTCATATTGAATGAACACTTTATATATATATATATATATATATATATATATATATATATATATATATATATATATATATATATATATATATATATATATATATATATATATATATATATATATATATATATATTGTGATAGTCCAAGACAAAGGATGCATCATCAAGATCCTTCATTTCAAATTCATTGGATAGAAATGACTTGATTTCTAGTAACAAACTCTTATCATTGCTTACAAGCAATATATCATCCATATACAAAATAAGTATAATAAACTTTCTTCCACTGAACTTGATATACAAATATTTATCAACTAGATTCTCCTTAAAATTATATGAAGAAACCACTTGATCAAAATTCTAGTATCATTGACGAGATGTCTATTTTAAACCATAAATGGACTTCCTTAGTTTGCATACTAGGTGTTTTAAATCTCCAAACTCAAAATTCTCTAGTTGTACCATGTATATCATTTGCTTAATATTTCCATTGCAAATCACAGTTTTAACATTCATTTGGTGTAGCTCTAGGTCACAATGAGCTACAAATGTCATAATTATCCTAAGGGAGTCTTTCATCAAAATCGATGAAAAAGTATCCTTATAATCAATGTTCTCTTTCTAAGTAAATCCTTTGGCGATTAGGTGTATCTTATATTTTTGGCATTGCCATGTGAATCTCGTTTTATTTTAAATATACATTTACAACCAGTAGATTCCACACCTTCAAGAAATTTGACAAGTTCTCTAACGTCATTGTCCTCCATAAACTTCATCTCTTCCCTCATGACATCGATCCATTTTTTTGAATGAGGGTATTATTTGACTTCTTGAAATGATGTGGGATCATCTTCCAACCCTATGTTAAACTCATGCTCTTAGAGATATACATAATCACAAGACATCGTGGATTTTCTCTCTCTAATGGATCTCCTTATTGGCACTTGATCTTGAGGTGGTTGGGAGTTATTCTCAACCATAAGAGGGAATTCCTCAATTTGAGATGATATACCTTCCAATTGAATAGGAGGGGATATGAGAATATCATGGCCAACTACCCCTTCTGGTTGTGCAGTTTCAACTGTATGTGAAATGATAATCATTTCACAATCAACTGCATCAGTAATGACCATATTAGGATCACTAATATTCTTGTCAAATGATATTTCCTAACTTTAACACTCCTACCATCCTCAATAAATTTAATATTTCCCGTCTCAAAAAAGGATCTACTTAAGGGGTTGTAAAACTTGAAATCTCTTGAGTTTTCAGAGTATCCTACAAAATGACAACTAACAGTTCTCGAGTCTAGTTTCCTTTCATTATGCCTATAGGGACTAGCCTCGGCTAGACAACCCCAGACATGTAGATGTCTAAGACTAGGTACTCTACCTATCCACAACTCATATGGAGTTTTAGCTACCACCTTACTATGAACTATATTAAGTAAGTAAAACATAGTCTTGAGTGTCTTACCCTATAAAGACTCTAGTAGAGAAGAAAATACTGTTGGGATCTTAGATGGCTAGAGGGGGGGTGAATAGCCCTTTAAAAACTTAAACAAAACTTCTACACAGATAATTGTTAGCACAGCGGAATTAGACAACTAAAGGAAAGAAAAACACAAGCACACTAACACTAGGATTTACGAGGTTCGGGGATAACTTGCCCCTACTCCTCGACGTGTCCGTAAGGTGGACAACTCCTTGATCTTCGGTAGATCGCACCCCGGATAATTTCCGGCTACAAATCTTCCTTCTCGGTGGAGTAACCTCCCCACAACGTCTCAAGAAATATCTAAGTTAAAGCACAAGACTTACAGAAGCTCGGTGGCAAAGGAGAATGAAAAATGCTTACAACCACGCGAGGATCAGTAGCAGAACAGAGATCGCAGTTCACCCGAGAGCTCAAGAACTTCGCACAACAGCACAGACTTTTCTTTCAAGCTTTCTTGTTATTCTATTCTCTCCTCTCGCTAATTTTACTGCTTCTCAAACCTGATCTCTGCTGTCACCGATCTGGTCAAAAACTGCGCAAATCAGCGCTGCAGCCAATCCCTCTTCCTCCTTACCTGGTTCTCTGAACTCACACCAATGATATCGCAGTCATCACTGGCGTCTTCTGAGCTCGAACCAATCCCCAGGAGTCAAGCAGATCGCGTTGATGCCTGAAATGCGCCATGCGCCGCTGAAGCCAGCAGAAAGACCATTTGTCGCATTCCTCTTATGAACTTAATTTGAAATTAGGCTTGGAATGATACTTGTTAACCTGCAAACTCAAAAGCTAACAGCACAGAGGATTATATCACATAAATGAATGAGGTATATCAAAAGCAGTGAAGGAATCGCTGATACAGCGAACAAATCAG